>NC_143385.1:63529984-64779984 GCF_980474605.1 Leiobunum rupestre | reverse complement strand
TTATCCGATTTTTTATCCCATTTTTTATCCAATTTTTTTGTCGATGAGGTTTATTGCCCCTTTAAGCAATCCTACAATCGTCAAAAGTTTGATCGGAAGTATTCCTAAGCGATCTGAAAAGCTAGAGCAGTTTGACCCGATTTTCTCCTTAGATATCTGAAAAGCTAGAACAATTGGACCGAATTTGTTCCTAAGAGATCTGAAAAATAGAGCAATTGGACTGAATTTGTTCCCAAGAGATCTGAAAAACTAGAGCAATTAAACTGAATTTGTTCCAAAGAGATCTAAAAAGCTAGAACAATTGGACCGAATTTGTTCCTAATAGATCTGGAAAAATAGAGCAATTGGACTGAATTTGTTCCTAAGAGATCTGAAAACTAGAGCAATTAAACTGAATTTGTTCCAAAGAGATCTAAAAAACTAGAGCCAGAAGTTAAATTAATAGCTGCAAGTAATATTTAGAAATTTTGTCTATTTCAGCCTAGCTAAATATGTATTCAAAGAGACAGAAAATTAACTAACACATATTACCTTTTTTATTGTATAAATTATATACTTAAACGCATTTTTTAAACGAAATAAAATTCCGCTAATTCACGTTAATTTTAGAAAGGTTAAGGGAAAAAACTGCTCTTGTTTTTTGAATCTTTGAAAATACGATAAGTGTGGCTTATAGTTTCCCGATTCCTTTATAAAATGTTCTATTTTACCATATAAATGTGCTCTAGTTTTTACATTTTTCAATTATACATTTACAGTGAAATAAAACAATATGGATCTATTAATTAATTATCTAAATATGCATAAGCTTCAAAATGAAACAGTGACACTCGTTTAATAGATCCAATCACTTTATTTCACATCGTTTTTTACAATTGTTTTTAAATAGACTCAATTTGCGAAAAATAAAATAACAGATCAATAATTTCAATCCCAAATAATAATCAATATTTGTAGCGCTTGAAGTTAGGCCCGAATTGGTAGCTGTACGTGGTGGGGCCTCTATAAAAGTTGTCATTTCCCTGGTTGGCGTTTATGGCATCCTGGTAGTTATCCGCGTATTGACTGCCAAAGTTGTAGGTGTCCTGACTTTGTCCGTTGTAGGCGCTCTGCTCGTTATCATCGTAGTTTCCGCTCAAGGCGGCATTATCGTTAACATTTTGAACGGCGGTGTCCAAGCCGTTTTGGTTGATGCTATTGGCGTCGATTCCGTTCTTGACCGTGGTCTGATCCTTGATTTCGTTAAGAATGTCATCCGTAGCGCTTTGTTGGGCGGCGTTGTTTAGTTTATTGTAATCCGTTTGGACGCCGTTGGTCGTTTCTCCTGAATTGGCGGCACCGGCTCCGTTTATGTTAAAGGCTTGACGAGTGTCATCTTCGGCTAGCACTATCACTATTACGTTGAAAAGTGGTTAGATTTTAATTGACGCTTTGATTTATTACCTATTACTAGCCCTATTTTCTTTCGAAGGAGTAGAGACGCTTTGATTTACTACCTATTTCTAGCCCTATTTTCTATCGAAGAAGTAGAGACGCTTTGATTTACTACCTATTTCTAGCCCTATTTTCTATCGAAGAAGTAGAGACGCTTTGATTTACTACCTATTTCTAGCCCTATTTTCTATCGAAGGAGTAGAGACGCTTTGATTTACTACCTATTTCTAGCCCTATTTTCTATCGAAGAAGTAGAGACGCTTTGATTTACTACCTATTTCTAGCAATATTTTCTATCGAAGGAGTAGAGACGCTTTGATTTACTACCTATTACTAGCCCTATTTTCTATCGAAAGAGTAGGGACGCTTTGATTTACTACCTATTACTAGCCCTATTTTCTATCGAAAGAGTAGAGATGCTTTGATTTACTACCTCTTACTAGCCCTATTTTCTTAGGAAGGAGTAGAGACGCTTTGATTCTCTACCTAAACGTAGATAGTAGGGTGATGGTGTAGAGGCGTTCTATTTTATCATCCAAGAGGCAGATATATGATGTTATACTTTTATCTACGTGGTAGAGACACTATTTTCTATTGAGGGGATAGACATAATTGGCAATCGAGAAGTACAGGCGTTCTCTGTTTCCTTCTAAGAGCTGCTCTATTACTAGAGGTAGTTAGGAGCTGATATGATAGTAGAGATGTTTTGTATTGGGATGAAAAAAAGTTATTTTTCTTGAATATAAGGTACACACTAACCAAACTTGCCAACATAAGTTCAAGCGGAACTACTTTGCCAACAACGCTCAAGATTGTAGACAAACATTTGCCAACAATGCCCGAGATATTAGACGAACATTTGCCTGCAACACTCACATTTTGTAGACAAACATTTGCCAACAATGCCCGAGATATTAGACGAACATTTGCCTGCAACACTCACATTTTGTAGACGAACATTTGCCAACAACGCTCAAGATATTAGACAAACCTTTGCCAACAACACCCCAGATTGAAGACGAGCATTTGCCAACAACGCTCAAGATTGTAGACAAACATTTGCCAACAATGCTCAAGATTGAAGACGAGCATTTGCCAACAACGCTCAAGATATTAGACAAACCTTTGCCAACAACGCCCCAGATTGAAGACGAGCATTTGCCAACAACGCTCAAGATATTAGAAAAACATTTGCCAACAACGACCAAGAATGAAGACGAATATTTTCCAAACCAACCAGCTGACGAGTTCGGTGGAGAACGGGAAACCAGAAAATGTTTTCCTCAAACGTTAATAGGGTTAATCGCAATTTAAAAATTTAAGAGTGAAACAAAGCAATGTGGATCTAAACAAAAACGTGGGAAATATGCTTTTCAAGTTTAACTCTAATAAAGAATACACATTATATTAGATCCAATTACTTTATTTCACAGTATTTTACACAAGCAGATTGTTTTCAATGGACCAATTTGAATTAAAGATAAATGTAATTAACAAATAAATAAGACAAGTTTAAATTAATTGTATCTAGTCTAGCTCTTGAAAGAACTCTTCGCAACAAAAACGTCAGAAACCTAAGTAACCTTTGCCTTAACCCTTGCCATATCCTTTATAGCCTTTACCCTTGCCATATCCGTAATAGTAAGGGTAATAATCGTAATTAGGGCCCTTCTGATAATAATAATAAGATCCAGCTCGGTCGTAATTTCCATTATCGGCGAACACATTAGTGCCCTTCTGACCATTGGATAAGTCCTGAGCGCCGCCGTTAGCGGTGCGCTGGTAATTCACATTGGTACCGGATTGTCCATTCTCATTATCATTTAAACTTTTGGCTTTGTTATAGTTCCCGCTCTCAACCGCCGTGTTCTCGTCGTTCTGGTTGATGCTATTGGCGTCAATGGCGTTCTCGATCGTTGTGCCGTCTTCGATCCGGTTGACGGTTCTCTGATTAGAGCTCTGTTGGCCGGCGTTGTTGACGTCTTGCCCGGTCCTTTGGACGCCACTCACGGCCGAGTCATCGTTGTCGACGCCGGGGGCGTTGTCGTTGAAACTCTGGAGGACATCATCCTCCGGACGAGCCAACGCCGTTACTACTGAGTGATTGGGTGGAAATTGCGTTAACAAGTGGTCAGTGCACCTTTATTCTAAGTGCCAGTAGTTAAATTACGCCAAAAAATAGAAAAGTCCATAATAAAAAGGGGGGGAAAAGCTAAACACTAACAAATTTAAATGATAAAACTTACGAAATACTCGATAATAAAATTAAAACGTGAAACTCGAACCCAATAGATCAAAAACCAATTAAAATGGAATTAAAATAGCCAGAATTTCCTGTGGTAATTTGGAGCTCATCAGTACCGCGCAGGGAATCTGGATTGTGACTAACTAAACCAAAAAGAGAAGCTAACCTTAAACATTAAAAATGTTTTTGACTGGAAGATCTATTTGGTCCGAGTTTCACGTTTTTATTTGATCCTCGAAGACCTATTAGTGTGGGTCTTTATTCTATGTGGCATGTGGGCCTTATTCTACGTTGCCTGTGGGCCTTTATTGTTTGTGGCATGTGGGCCTTTATTCTACGTTACCTACATGTGGGCCCTTATTCTAAGTTGCCAATGGGTATTTTTTTAAATGCTAGTGAAACCTTATTCTACACAGTCAATTTGGTTTACCTCTACTTACCCAATGGGTCTTTATTATACATAGTCGAATGGCTAGGCTAGTAATAATTACAATAATAATCAGCGCGGCTATAAGGTTGTTATAAGCAAATATCATTACAACTAAAAACCCCATAAACATTTACAAACGCTAATATCTTTCATCTTTCTAGAAGTAGTTTGTTAAAGACGACAGGAAAATTAAATCTTTGGCGTATACTTTCGCGTTGATATTTTATCTGTTTGCTAAAACTGTCTATCAAAACCCCCAAAAATATTCTGAGCCGAATTAAAAATATTAAGGATCCGCGGGAATTCGATCATAAGTAACAGTACTATTTAAAAATCAAAGAACAATAACATTTAAATTTAGGTAGCCATAAACACAAACACCATTTCAAGATCGTTAATTCTGCTAACGACCAAATAAATCTCAAATTGTTTTCGGGTTTATCGGGAAAACGTCACGATTTCACCTTAAGACTATCCTGAAATACTTACACCTGATTCGCAATCAACAAAATAGTTGCTAAGTAATTACTTACAAGCGCAAGAGAGTACAATTACAGCGATCTTCATGGTTGGTTTAGCGCAGAATGTTTGATCCGGAATGGGCAATGATTCAATGATGAAAGGCGATCTGTGACAGTAGGCAGTAAACCTTTATTTACAATTTTGACCAGAGAATCAGGTCTCCTGGTACAGAAGTAAATTCCATCTAGTTACGCGGGAGGTTTTGGGTTGACCTGACACCAATCAAATATTATACTAGCTGTTCCAATTTTCGCTAATGTGAAAAATGGAATAAAATTGGAACAAGCGTGACTGACCCATTGCCGCAAATAGGGCGAAACGTGCAACGAGAAGAAAAGTGCAACTACAAGGCTACGTGCATTAACGGTATTAAGGTTTTTATGTCACCTTTAATTGGGTAAAAAGGTCAACCTGGTGTAAATTATTGGTTACTAATTAGTTAGAACGGCAAAGTGCACTTCCTAGTTCAAGTAAAGCATCTTTACACCCAAAAACTATATACCAAACCTTTCTCTAGGGTTTAAAATAATTATTTGATTAATTAAGCATTTGGTGAAACCTCGGAGCTATACTCCTTCCGCGTTGAGTTTGCAAGTTCTCTCCCTACTGGTTAAATGGGTTTTCCCCCAGTCTTCGGTTTCCCCTTTCCATAAAAACTTATTACTAACGGTAATAGATAGTGTAGAGAGCTCTTGGCTCACGTGCCATGAAGGTCTTGCCACCACCCTCCTACGCATTGTAACCCGGCATCTGTTTAAAGGCATTAAAAAGGGCTCCGCTAGATGACTTGGGCCTAAGGTAGTGCCGCAGGTATTAGCCTAGCTGATTATTTATTTAAAAAAAGCATTTTTTGTAAGCCTTGTTTAAAGTTTTCTTTAAAAACGTTATTACTAATGAACAATTCACTTGAAAATTATCCAAACTATTTCAAGGACTAAAGAGAAGATTGTATACTCTATTCAAGAAATGTAGTCTCGCGAGTGTAAATATTTTTACTTTAAGGGTAAAATTGAAATTTTAACATAATATGGAAGATGATTAAAAATAAGTTAAGTGTTAAATATTAAAACTGGTACCAGCTAATTTAAGTCCTAATATCAAATGAAAACTGTAAAACTAACAAGATTATATATTTGTTAGCGTTATAAACTTGATTGAAAATGTATGTCCTTTTTAAGAATGTACTTATTTATACGTAGAAAAAATGAATAATAAGAATAAATAAACACATGCTGGCCTTTTTCCAGCCTAACTTAGCTTTTTACTAAAATGTACCCAATTTGCAACAGTGCATTTTGTGGAAACAATTCGGTTCAAGCAAGAACCCATAGACGTACCAAGAACAAAGAAAGGAAATTTTGCTGGATCGCCTCCTAATCGATTATTTTTAAAAGAGGCGGAGCTATTGAGTCTTCTTCGACTATCGTTACTTCTAAGAAGAAGGCGCGAACCCTTACATATACAGAAAATTACATATTATTTTTAAGTTGGTTTCAAGTTGGCTCTAAGTTGGCTTTAAGTGTCTTCCATTAAGCGAAATTATAGTTGATTTTAAGTGGTTTTTAGTTAGTTTAAGTAGTTCCTAGACCGCTTATTTTTTGGTTACTTAAGTTACTATAGGCGGAAAATATAAAAAGGCGGGGCTTATTTTGAAAATATAGATTAGGAGGCTCCACGACGGGCTAAAGCTATGATTACGTGTTCTTAGTACGTCTATGGGTTCTTGGTTCAAGGGATAATACATATCTTCACGTTTATGGTTCATTAGACATTTATGACTGATTATGACCAAAACAAAACGCCACACTTATCTCATATTTATTTTAGCAACCCATGGTATAATAGTTAAATAATTAGAAATATACGGCCCACTCTTAAAAATGAAGAGTTAAAAAAATTGGGTTGTCTCACTGCAACCCAAATTTGGGTTAATAACAACACAACATTAGTTAATTTTTTAAAATTTGTTAATTTTTTATGGGTTGTTTTATTAAACCAAAATTAGGTTAAAAATTAGGGTTGAAATCCATATAGAATCTTTTTATATCTCATTTGGCTTCAAAATTTTCAACAATGGTTAGCTTATTCCTACCGATTCTCATATTTGTTGAAAAGTACATATTTCGTTACTTTAATAATTAAAAATAAAATGTATTGAATATACAAAAAAAAGCACAAAAATAATACAACGAAACGGACATATAGAAATTTTCAATATGTACTCTCTCGGGGGAGATCAATATTATTTTTAAATTTCAGAAAAATCGTGAAATGTTTCACGGTTTTAGAAATGTTAGTTTTTGAACGCTACGTGGTAGACGAAACGTTTCCATAAGCAAGTTGTAGAGCATACTCGAAAACCTTTAATGGAATTGGTCTGGTGGAAATCGGACATTTCGTCACTGAAATAATTGGTCATGAAAAACAAACACGCTGGTACAACCACGTAGCGTTCAAAACCTAACACTTCTAAAGTCGTGAAAAATTTCATAACATTTCTGAAATTTACAAAAAATAACGATCTCCCCCGAGAGCGTACATACTGAATATTTCAAATTTCTAGAAAGTTTAGATTTTGAGAAGAATTCCTGGGCCGATCAAATGATGACACCCTGTATACGAAAAATTAAACGTCCCTCTTAGATATGAAGGTTTATTTCATGGAGAAATTGTAGTAGTAAAAGTTAAATGGAGTACACACATGGACTATTATTTATCAAGGCAAAAACTGTCTTGAGTTTTCGACCCGCGGGTCTTTGTCTAACTAACTTCAACGAAACCAATTTTCTTATATATATCGTATCGTAAAAAACCTAGAAAGTTATTAATCGTTAAAAAAATGTATTTTTATTTTTAACAATTGATAACTTTGTAGGTTTTTTACGAAACGATATATATAAGAAAAATGGTTTCCTTCAGTTTAGTTTAACAAAGACCTGCGAGTCGAAAGCTCAAGACAATAATTATCTTGACGAATAGTAATCCATGTGTGACCTCCGTTGAAATTTTATTCCTGTAATTTCTCCATGGATCCTTTCATATCTAAGAGGGACATTAATTTTGTCTTATATAGGCACAAGAAAATTCTCAGGTCTAAAATTTACCTACCTAGCTGCACGGCAAATCACGCGTTTAAATTCAACCCAAGGAGGGGTAGATTTCAACCCAAGGTGGGGTAAATTTCAAACCAAAATCAAGTTGAATTTTTAACCTTTAATGGGTTGAGTCTAAACAACCCAAATTTTGGGCTGGGAAAATACGGACCCGGGTTTGCGTTGAAAACAACCCAACTTTTTTAAGAGTATACTCACGTAGGTTACCTTATAACTGTACATAAATGTCTAGAAACTTGAAACATATTTACTTAATTCTGTTACTGCTAACAAGAATGCATTTAATTTTTCGTAGGTTTAATGACTAAACTGTTAAATCATCATCGTCGATGTACAATAATGTAATTAAATGTATGTAATTAAAATATAATTACAGAAATAGTCAAGTTAAAAATATCTTTTATTTTCAAGCAAACTTTTGACAAATAGTAAACAAATCAATAAATAAATAAATATTTTATTTTCAAACATCGTTTTGAAAAACCGGAAACCAATAAGTTAAGTGTCTCATTAACCCATAAAGTCGAAGAAACTTCGTTGTCGCTGACGAGGTTGGTCGTTGACGCTTGCCCTCTGTCCGTTCTCGTTTTCGTTGAGGCTCTCGGCGGCGTTGTCGACACCCATTTGATCTTTCAAACTGTTTTTGAAACTGAAGTCCGTCTGCTGTTGAGCTTGATTCAGATTGTCGTTGACCTGCCTCTGGTCAGCGTTGACTGATCCGCCGCTATTCCCCGTGGCTGGCCCAACGTTGTTTCCACTGTTTCTGAAGTCGGTTGAGCCTAGGCTTAGCAAACCTAAGCGGCATTTTCAATAAGTTTAAAAGATTTTAATTTGAACTTCTATGCAAGGTGCTTTTGGCTCGCGTGGCGCGATGGGCTTGCCATCACTTCCTCCTGCGCATTGTAGCCGATACCCCAGAATTAAGGGCATTAAAAGTCGCTAGCCTAAGGTGGTGTCTTGGGTATTAGCCTAGCTGATTATTTATTCATTTTTTATTATATATTTAGGGTGTATCAATGAATTTAGTTAGGTTTAACTGAAGCTACAGAACTGATTAGCGCTGGTTACTCAAGCGGACAATTTTTCGTTTAAGTTTCGACCTACTTTATGATAGGTTTGCATTATCTACTATTTAAATCAAAATTTAAGATTATAATTGATGAATAGACGGTTTTTAAAGTGCCGTCTATGGAGTTACGGGGCTGCTACAAAACCTAATACTCGATACAATGTAATCCTAAATACTTCATTATTTATAAATACCAATTATAATTTTTTTCTTAATACTATTCTACACTAATATCTTGTAGTATTTACAAATACTAACTAAACATACGGGTATAAATATAACAAATACTATAAAAAATATCTTCAAAATTAAAATGCTTAAAATTAAATATAGGGATTATAGGCTAATAATGAAAAGTTTTATAATTTAGCATTCTAATGGCAGCTTATTGAAATAGCTCTTTCCAAACGTAATTTGAAAAGGAGCTATCCATAGATGACCATCTGCCCTTTTTTAAAAATAATATATTTCGAGGTTAAACTGGCCTTAAAACAATCGCTAAGACGGGATTTAAATACGTCAAAATATCGAGTTTAAGAAATGTTTAGAGAAAGAATATGAAACTTACAGCACAAGCTCAAAACCAAACCAATAGAACACAGCATGTTGAAAATCTATACAGAGCGTCGAAATATAGATTTATATGAAAATTGTTCACGGTGTTCGATTTGTGTGGGTTTTGATTTTTTGCAACCGGAAGTGAAACAGAATGTAATACGGGTTACGGGGCCGACTCGCGTTCTACGGCTTCGAAATGAAATAGGCAGCAAAGGCGGGAATGGAGTTCAGTTTGTATGGGAAAATGTCAGCGTCGAGAAATTGGAAGCTAGTACAGTTTCAGTCTATTGAACCCCAACAGTGAAATAACGAGTGATCTGGTTTGAATTCGACAACAAGCGGCGACGTGTTGTACGAATGTTTTGGAGCCATGGGGAAAATTTTAATTAACTACGCTCTCAATTATTTTGATAAGCTCAAAAACGTACATACAATTCCGTAAAATATTTCTAAACCTGATTAATAATTTTTGAAAAACATGATTTTCGATAATTTATCACAATTTTCCGGTGATTTCCACTGATTTCTCAGTGGTTTTCACTTATTTCTCACAATTTATCATTGGTTTCCACTGATTTCTCACAATTTATCAGTGGTTTCCACTTCTTTCTCACAATTTCTCAGTGGTTTCTACTGCTTTCTCACAATTTATCAATGTTTTCCACTGCTTTCTCACAATTTCTCAGTGGTTTTCACTTCTTTCTCACAATTTCTCAGTGGTTTCCACTTCTTTCTCATAATTTCTCAATCTTTTCCACTTCTTTCTCACAATTCCTCAATGTTTTTTTCTACTTCTTTCTCACAATTTATCAATGTTTTCTACTTCTTTCTCACAATTCCTCAATGTTTTCTACTTCTTTCTCACAATTTATCAATGTTTTCTACTTCTTTCTCACAATTTATCAATGGTTTCCACTTTCTCATAATTTCCCAGTGATTTCCTGTACTTACAATATGAACAATTTGACCGATTGAGATTATATGAAGCTTGAACTCATAAATATTTAAGAATACCTCAGAATTAAAAACCATAAGCCGGTCGCACTGCCAGGGACGTTTTATTCATACGGCAAAGTGGACACTGTGCACAGGCTCATCTTAGTACCCAGCAGGACCTACAAAGATCTTAGTGCCCAAGGCCTTCAAAGATCTTAATGCACAAGACCTACAAAGGTCTTAATAGCCAGGAACTACAAAGATCTTGTGTCCAGGACCTACAAAGACCTTTATGCACAAGACCTACAAAGGCCTTAATAGCCAGGAACTACAAAGATCTTGTGCCCAGGACCTACAGCGATCTTAGGGTCCCGAACCTATAAAGACCTTTATGCACAAGACCTACAAAGAACTTAGTGCCCAAGAAAAACAAAGATCTTAGTGCCCGTGTTCTTTATAGGACCCGCAAACTTAGCTTTGCACCAAAACAGGTAAAATGTCTGTGGCGTAATGGCTTTTTTACCATTTGGCTTTTGTTATTACATGATCGGCTTACTTTGATTCGCTACTGAACCACCATTTAGCAGACGACAGTTCCTGTAGTTCATCAATGACTCTAAGGATGGCGCCACGTTTGTGGCTGCGCTAGTCTCCATGACGGGGTGGGATCGACATAATGTTAATAGTCCTTACAAATAAAACATATAACACGTTAGATTTTTGTTTATTTAACTATCACAGATGCGGTTAATTGATTTTTCTACAAACTAAATTGAACAAAAAACTCGCAACAAAAAATTAGCGACTCTTTCATTTAGCTAGAAATTAGCGACTCTTTCACGGAGCAAGAAATTTGCAACTCTTTCATTTAGCAAGATATTAGCGACTCTTCCACGGAGCAAGAAGTTAGCGACTCTTTAATTTAGCAAGAAATTAGCGACTTTTTCATTTGGCAAGAATTTAGCGACTCTTTCATTTGGCAAGAAATTAGCTACTCTTTCACGGAGCAAGAAATTAGCGACTTTTTCATTTAGCAAGAAATTAGCGACTCTTTCACTGAGCAAGAAATTAGCGACTCTTTCATTTAGCAAGAAATGAGCGACTCTTTCACGGAGCAAGAAATTAGCGACTTTTTCATTTGGCAAGAAATTAGCGACTCTTTCACGGAGCAAGAAATTAGCGACTCTTTCATTTATCAAGAAATTAGCGACTCTTTCACTTAGCAAGAAATTAGCGACTCTTTCATTTAGCAAGAAATTAGCGACTCTTTCACGGAGCAAGAAATTAGCAACTCTTTCATTTAGCAAGAAATTAGCGACTTTTTCATTTAGCAAGAATTTAGCGACTCTTTCACTTAGCAAGAAATTAGCAACTCTTTCATTTAGCAAGAAATTAGCGACTCTTTCACGGAGCAAGAAATTAGCAACTCTTTCATTTAGCAAGAAATTAGCGACTTTTTCATTTGGCAAGAAATTAGCAACTCTTACATTTAGCAAGAAATTAGCGACTTTTTCATTTGGCAAGAAATTAGCGACTTTTTCATTTGGCAAGAAATTAGCTACTCTTTCATTTAGCAAGAAATTAGCGACTCTTTCACGGAGCAAGAAATTAGCGACTCTTTCACGGAGCAAGAAATTAGCGACTTTTTCATTTGGCAAGAATTTAGCGAGTGACTTTTTCATTTGGCAAGAAATTAGCTACTCTTTCACGGAGCAAGAAATTAGCGACTTTTTCATTTAGCAAGAAATTAGCGACTCTTTCACTGAGCAAGAAATTAGCGACTCTTTCATTTAACAAGAAATGAGCGACTCTTTCACGGAGCAAGAAATTAGCGACTTTTTCATTTGGCAAGAAATTAGCGACTCTTTCACGGAGCAAGAAATTAGCGACTCTTTCATTTATCAAGAAATTAGCGACTCTTTCACTGAGCAAGAAATTAGCGACTCTTTCACTGAGCAAGAAATTAGCGACTCTTTCATTTAGCAAGAAATGAGCGACTCTTTCACGGAGCAAGAAATTAGCGACTTTTTCATTTGGCAAGAAATTAGCGAATTTTTCATTTAGCAAGAATTTAGCGACTCTTTCACTTAGCAAGAAATTAGCGACTCTTTCATTTAGCAAGAAATTAGCGACTCTTTCACGGAGCAAGAAATTAGCAACTCTTTCATTTAGCAAGAAATTAGCGACTTTTTCATTTGGCAAGAAATTAGCAACTCTTACATTTAGCAAGAAATTAGCGACTTTTTCATTTGGCAAGAAATTAGCTACTCTTTCATTTAGCAAGAAATTAGCGACTCTTTCACGGAGCAAGAAATTAGCGACTCTTTCACGGAGCAAGAAATTAGCGACTCTTTCACGGAGCAAGAAATTAGCGACTTTTTCATTTGGCAAGAATTTAGCGAGTGACTCTTTCATTTGGCAAGAAATTAGCTACTCTTTCACGGAGCAAGAAATTAGCGACTTTTTCATTTAGCAAGAAATTAGCGACTCTTTCACTGAGCAAGAAATTAGCGACTCTTTCATTTAACAAGAAATGAGCGACTCTTTCACGGAGCAAGAAATTAGCGACTTTTTCATTTGGCAAGAAATTAGCGACTCTTTCACGGAGCAAGAAATTAGCGACTCTTTCATTTATCAAGAAATTAGCGACTCTTTCACTTAGCAAGAAATTAGCGACTCTTTCATTTAGCAAGAAATTAGCGACTCTTTCACGGAGCAAGAAATTAGCAACTCTTTCATTTAGCAAGAAATTAGCGACTTTTTCATTTAGCAAGAAATTAGCGACTCTTTCACTTAGCAAGAAATTAGCGACTTTTTCATTTGGCAAGAAATTAGCTACTAGTTTTACATTTAGCAATAAATTAGCGACTCTTTCACGGAGCAAGAAATTAGCGACTCTTTCACGGAGCAAGAAATTAGCGACTCTTTCACGGAGCAAGAAATTAGCTACTCTTACATTTAGCAAGAAATTAGCGACTCTTTCACGGATCAAGAAATTAGCGACTTTTTCATTTGGCAAGAAATTAGCTACTCTTTCATTTAGCAAGAAATTAGCGACTCTTTCACGGAGCAAGAAATTAGCGACTTTTTCATTTGGCAAGAAATTAGCTACTAGTTTTACATTTAGCAAGAAATTAGCGACTCTTTCACGGAGCAAGAAATTAGCGACTCTTTCACGGAGCAAGAAATTAGCGACTCTTTCACGGAGCAAGAAATTAGCGACTTTTTCATTTGGCAAGAAATTAGCTACTCTTACATTTAGCAAGAAATTAGCGACTTTTTCATTTGGCAAGAAATTCGCGATTCTTTCACGAGCAACATCCCAATGTAAAATCCTGTTTTCTTCGGGAACATGCAAATATTTGCAAAGACTTTGGAAAACCCTGCGGAAGCAGTACGAACAGCCCAAAGAAAACCCCTCGAAATTCAACCAATAAGAGTTATTATACTAATTTGATTCCACCATCTATTTTGAGATCAGTTGAAAATTGGTCCCTGATTAGCTTTGTTAATTTTCACATTAGTATTTGACCTTAATTATGGTGATCTCGTGAACGTCAATCAAGAAGTATATTCACAGTTTTATAACTAGAGGGTCAGTCAGTGTCGTAACTCGAGTTTCCAAGCCCCCTCGCGAAAATTGTAATCAGTAGCGTTCATGAAAATTATTTCTGTACCCCTCCCGCATGCCAACATGGGCATTATTTACACCACTGGGACCAGTCGAAATAGGCCATGCTTAGAGGTCATTCGGCTAGGGCGAAACAGAGGGTAGTGGCCCTTTGGTATTTACATCTCTATGGTAATATATTGTGGTCCTGGGCGGCTCGCTCCCCACCCTCTAGCACGGCCCTGCATACGCATAAGTAACATAATAAGAATAAGTATGACAATTAGCAAAAATTCTCACCGAACTAATTTCCACAGTTTTTTCGCAATAAAGCCCCCTAGTGTCGAAATCTGCACTGGACGAAATATGGTTCTATCAAGGACGATATTATACTACTCACAAGGAGAGTACCCGAGGTGTTTTTTGCCAATTATTTTCAACGTCTCCGTTTTATGAAATTTCATATCTCATATAGGTCTACATTACGACCGACTTTGAACAAAATCGGCAATAAACACCTCGGGTACTCCCCTTGTCAGTTCCGTTGCAATATCAAGTCGGACCTCGATGAGAGTGTCATGGTCGACGAAAGGTTTGGTCAGAAAATGAACGTTAAAGCAATAGGAAGTAGCAAGTTTATTACGTTTCTTATATCACGAGCCAAATTGGAATAAATAACGAACAAACAATTAATAAACAACAGACCCGAAACGGAAATCAAATTTTTATTGTTCGATCAGTAAAGGAGATAACCAAATATATAAATAATCAAATGAATAAATAACAAATAATTTACACATCGAGGTGTTCAGTGATGATAACGAGGTTCTCCAAATATGTTCGACCAAAAATCCGGTTGAGGAGGTCGGTCGTTGATACCGGTTTTTTGGGCGTTGTCGTTGATGTTTCGTGAAGCGGCTCCGTTGTTCGTGCCCATTTTGTCTTCCAGGGTGTTTTCCAGGGTCATAGACACGCCCTGACTTGCCCTGTTGGTGCCTTTGTTGGAGACGCCCTGGTTGGCGTTCACGGAGCTGTCACGGTTGCCGCTACTGGGTCCTATGTTATTTCCAGAGTGCTCATAGCGAGTGGCGAGGCTTAGCGTACCTATTAATAAATTAATAGTTACAATGAAACCCGTCCACCTGAATTAATGGCTTTAAAAGTCGCTTGATAACTTAGGCCTAAGGTGGTGCCCAGGGTATTAGCCTAGCTGATTATTATGTATTTATTTAATGTCGACTCGGATCAGAGGTTTACAATATATGCCTCTTACGAGATAAGTATAGGTAAACAGTGGCGTAGCTAGGGGGGGGGCATTTTGGGGGTGACACCCGACCGTAAAAAAAATTAAACTTACACAAACTATATAGACAAATTCGAAAAAACTTTTTTACTCGTTTTGACTAGTAAGTAGCACACAGTGATATCCGCACTGGGTGCCACCCATGCTAGCTACGCCACTGCATATAAATGTTCCTACGAAGGCTACCATATTTTTCAGATAAAATAGTTATAGAAAGTCACTAATACGGATCGCGTATTAAATCTTGAAGACGGTGTTAAAAAGTTTTCAAATCTTTTTTAAGAAGTTCGAAATTTCGTATAGCTTCGTTAATTTGATAATAATTAATATTATAGTAATTATAATTATGAAAACGTAACTTACAAAATAAGCTGAAAACTAAAGCAACAGAGAAATACATGATGCTATGAACGCAGCGTTCGAAATCAAAAAGTGGTTTTACTCTACTAACGACGCAAAACGAAATTGAATGAAATGTGGGTTAGTGGCGTAAACTACATAGTTCAGTGAGAGAGTATAGTCGACGACGAAGTCAAAGCAGGGAACTAGGTACGGTTTATACAGCTTGTTACCTATCGCCAAATGAGAATGCACGCGTACAGTTTTAGCTGTAGTTTATTGAACTTACGCACTGCCGTGCAAAGCACAAAAGCATTAACGACCAAAACCAAAATATGGAGAAAACCCGCGAAGTTCAAACTTTCTTTGCCTTAAGATACCCCAACTTACTTCTTTCCAGTTGATATAGTAGACTTGGATTTTTCAACTCAAATTATATTCTGGTACTAAACAATTTACAGGCCAAACGATATTTCAGAAATATCATTAAAACCATGTCTTAAAACGCAAAAAAAATGCGTTTTGATTTGACTTTTAAAGAAAATAAACACATTAATGCGTTTTTGGTTTGAAAATAATGCAAAAACCTAAAATAATGCGTTTTGCAACAAGTCATTTCTCTAAGAACAAAAATTTTAAATTCGAAAATTAGTTCAAAATTGAATTTAACGTATAAAATAAGGAGAAATAAAACCAAAATCTGTAAATCGAAAAGTTGGTCGTTAATGCTTTTGTGCTTTGCACGGCAGCGCAACCCACTGTGTAGTCATTAATGAGATGTTAGGCAAAGCTTCCGTTAGACGTTTGAACGGGAGCTGGAAAACGTCCGCAAAGCACTGTTGAAGTCTAGACGTTCCCGTTTATAGCTTTGGCTGCTTAACCTCTCTTCAACATCCATAAGTTGTCTAAATTTGACCCTAAAGCGAAATTTATTTTACTACATCATTTCTTCAAAGTATCGCAAAAAATATCGCAATAGCGCCATCCGGTAGAGATTTCGTGAACTAAATATTTCGTTCAAAATGAAAGATAACACTAATTTTGCGTAATATGTTTAGAATTTGTGACTTAAGCCTTGGGCAGCAGTTTATTAACATCTATTTAAATTTTCCTGGTATTATCTGACTGGCTGATTTTGAATTTTTCCCGACCAATAGGAAAACTCACAAAGACTACTGAGTTTTAGGATTATGGAGTCGGTTATAATTGTATTAATTTGTCAGTGGTGGTCCAAATGTTAGTGACAGTTATCGATAAGGTTACGAGCGTCACAAATCGGGCCAACCAAAATTACTACGTATAAATGATAAATAAAATATAAATTAATTAATTTCTTTGCTTTAAAAATTTTACAGTGACGTCAAATATTCCAACCAATAAAAAATGCTTATGCTCTAAGTAACCAACAAAGTCCCGAAAAGACTCAAAACCAAATGCCCCGAGATCAATTAGTGTCGCCATCTATGGAAAGTTTAATAAAGCAGATACTACTTAGGTCTCGAAGAAAACGAAATGACACGTTTAAAGGGTCACAACAGCGTTTAAAAATATGAGTGGAAATATGTGTTTAGTTACCAAAATATAATAGTTTTTTTTTGAATTTTTTTTCTATTCAATAAAGTAAGGTTAAATTTACGAAGCGTATGAAACTAAAAGATTTTCGTAGTACTGAAGTATATTAAAAATGATGACGAAATATGTTAAATATTGCTTAATTTTGTCATCATATAAAAAATTTACCAAGTCTTCGATTAAAATTCGCCTCGAACAAATTTAAAATCGAAACTTCCAGATGAACTTAAAACCTTTCCCAAAGCTCTAGTGTGAACGGTTTTCTAGAATACCAGGCGCGAAGTTGATATGTATCAGCATTATTGTTCAAGTTTAATGCTCATTATTTAAATATCTATTTAAGATAATTGAATAATTATTTTTACACATGAAAGAATACATGTTTCGTAAAATGTACTATAAATTTGAGAGTAATATCGACTTTCAAAGTATTTAAACAATTCAGCCAAATATATTTAATTTTAGGTACTTTTTCAAGTTAAATTAATAATTAACTAAACGATGGAATCCAATTGCCTTCGAACAATTTATAGTTTGAACTTTGCTGATCACGATACAAAAGATCACGTGAAGTTATATTCAGCCATTTACGAGATAAACGGTGTTTTGTGAGAGCTTGTAAGCGCATTTCATCCAAATTTAAGTACAATTATTTAAATAACCATTAGCAATATCTAAATTCGGTTCGAAAGTTATTTAGAACCAGACCTCGTGATTACAAAACCGAAGAGTTCTTAGTAATCCGAGCTATAGAACTCTAGATTAACAAGCGCAAACACGTCACGTTTTTTAAACTTTCACAATGCTTCCCCTTAATACCTCGTGATAGCAGATCCAGCCAATCATATTCTGGCATTTTTCCTGTTAAGTTCAAAAGCTTTTGTCTTTACTGATAGATGGCACTTCAGTATTACCATATGGAGCGTAATTACTCATTAGTATGCCTCCGTATAAAAAATTTCAATGAGACCATGTTCCACACAGAACAAATGCTAAAATTCTTATAATCCTTGTGTTATTGGAAAAATGTTTCCATGGAAACGAAATCACGTGATCGCGAGTGGTTAGCACTTTAGCCTCTCAGCAAGAGGAGCCGGGTTCGATCCTATGTTGTGGCACTGTTTGAAAACTCGGAAAAACTCCTTCCGCGTAGAATTTGCAAGTTCTCTCCCCATTGGTTTAAGGGGTTTTCCTCCGAGCCCTCCGGTTTCCCCTTTCCATAAAAACTTGTTGAGGTAACGGTAATAGTGAGTGTAGGGAGCTGTTGGCTCGCGTCGCTTGAAGGGCTTGCCACCACCCTCTTACACATTGTAATCCGGTCACTTGAATTAATGGCTTTAAAAATCGCTTGATGATTTAGGACTATGGTGGTGTCTTGGGTATTAGCAAGAATGTATTTATTTATATTTAGGAAGAATGATTATGTTGCGACAATCGCCGGGCACGCTGAACGCTTTTCCCCCGTCTCGCGCGGGGGGAAAGACAAAACGTCACCGGCGTTTGATTTCGATCGCGTTAGGTGACGTAAATTTTAAGCAGCCAATGAAATACCGGGACTATTCGTTTTATTTTAAACGGAGGAGCGTACTGGGGGGACCAACGGGTGGATTGAGAGAAAGGCTAAAAACCGTCTCGACATAGACATTCTCCCTAGGTATAAATAAATACATTCTTGGTATTAGTCTAGCTGATTATTATTTATTAAGTTAAAATATTATTAAAAAAAGGATCTGAAACTCCATTCCTTGAACACGGTTTCATTAAAGAAAATACTTGAATGGCATACTTATGAGTTATTATGTTACATAAGGTATTACTGAAGAAATTACGTAATCATCGATACAATAAATATGGAAAAAAAAACAATTTTATTTCAGTTCAAACAAAAATAATAAATAAATAAATATATCAATAAATAAATGAATACATCAATAAATAAAAAATGCAACAAATACAATTAAAAGTTTGGATTATCCGTCGAAATATCAATCGAAAAAACCTCCCATTTGAGCTATAGCGTTGGCCGTGTCACTCCGCTCATTATTATTGTTGTTTTCACCGTTGAAGTTGTTGCCAAGGTTGAATTCTTTAGTCAAGTCATTATTGACTGTGAACCCGGTGTTTGAATTAGCGTTGTTGTCGTTGGCGTTGTCATTCTCCTGTCCGGAATTGCCAGAATTGCCCGAGCTGCCAGAGCCGTCGACTGAACAGGGGCGTAGCAGACCTATTGCCATCATAATCTGGTTTCTTAAAAATCATTGAAAAATACACTTTCCCGATTTCTTAAAACGATTAAAAACAAAGATCAAGGGTTTCTTAAAACGATTAAAACGAAGATCCTGGGTTTCTTAAAGCGACGAAATAAGAAGCTCCAGGGTTTCTTAAAACGATTAAAAACTATATTCCAGGATTTCTTAAAACGATTAAAAACTAAATTCCATGATTTCTTAAAACGATTAAAAACTAAATTCCAGGATTTCTTAAAACGATTAAAAACTAAATTCCAGGGTTTCTAAAAACGATTAAAAACTAAATTCCAGGATTTCTTAAAACGATTAAAAACTAAATTCCAGGATTTCTTAAAACGATTAAAAACTAAATTCCAGGGTTTCTAAAAACGATTAAAAACTAAATTCCAGGATTTCTTAAAACGATTAAAAACTATATTCCAGGATTTCTTAAAACGATTAAAAACTATATTCCAGGGTTTCTTAAAACGATTAAAAACAAAGATCCAGGGTTTCTTAAAACGATCAAAAACCAAGATCCTGGGTTTCTCAAAACTATTGAAAAAGCAGTTCCAGGGATTCTTAAAACGATTAAAAAACTAAATTCCGGGGATTCTTAAAACGCTTAAAATCTCAATTCCGGGGATTCTTAACACGATTAAAATTTCAATTACAGGGATTCTAAACACGATTAAAACTAAATTCCAGGGTTTCTAAAAACAATTAAAAACTAAATTCAGGATTTCTTAAAACGATCAAAATCCAAGGTCCTGGGTTTCTCAAAACTATTAAAAACACAGTTCCAGGGATTCTTAAAACGCTTAAAAACTAAATTAGAGGGATTCTTAACACAATTAAAACTAAATTAAATTGTGTCTTAAAACGATTAAAACGGTGATTTACGGTTTCTTAAAACGATTCTAGCGTTTCTTGGTTTTTTAAAATAATAACAAAGTTTCGAGATTTCTCAAAAAGATTAAAAACGCATTCTCACGGTTCCTTATAGAATTAAAAACGCATTGGCGCGGTTTTATAAAACGATTAAAAAACACAGTTTCCCGATTTCGTAATATTTGAAGATATTAGAAAAAATCTTAATAATAACTTACAGCAAAACAAGCTGAAAACGACGACAATAGAGAACTGCATGCTGAAATGGTCGCTGCCTCCAAATCGAAATCGAATATTCTCTAAGCTATAGCAAACGTATTACATCAGTACTCTATCAAAATATGGGTTACATTCCGCATACTAAACCGCGAAATAGTCAACAACGGTGCCGAAGTCGGTCAGGGGGTACGGTCTATACAGCCACAGTTAGGGACCCAAGGTGAACTCGATTCCAGCATAGTTTATTGAACCCCCCAATTGCGACCTAGTAAGGATTGTGAACGTGTTTTGTCCACGTAAAACCCAATTTACGTAATCAGAAAATGGGATTTAACACATTCGATTCGACCCGTTTCGTTCCATTTCCGTATCAACTAGATTTCCAGCGTTTTTAGTAAATGAATTAAATGAAATGATAATCTAATAGCAACAGCAAACCATCAATGTCCAAGTTTATAATTAAAAATGTTCCACATAAGTGTTCAATTAGTGTTGTAAGTTGGAACATTTTCCGGAAAATGACCGAGGACTTTTACCCGGCAAATTTTCCGTATTTTTCCAAAAAAAATAAAAAATGTTTTCATTCCATGATTAGTCTAATATATTGTTTACAAATTGAAATAAAGCAGTATTTTCGCCTCATTTTTTCGAATCTGAAAGTAAAACTAAACCTCTAGACTAGTTTAAACTGATTAACAATGTAGCCTTATTAATGTTTTGTAGTATTTTATATCAATAAAAAGTTAAAAACATTAAACACCATTAAAAAGTTATTTATGTTTCAATTTTTGATTTTTACGATTTGCGGAAAATTTTCACTCTTATTTTTTACTTCTGAACACACTTATTTGTTACTTCTGGTCAGACGTTGAGTGTCACACTTATTTCTTCTGGTTATACGACAGAGACTAGTTCGATCAGTGTCATACTTGATTGTTACTTCTGAACACACCTAATTGTTACTTCTGATCACACCTAATTGTTACTTCTGAACACACCTAATTGTTACTTCTGATCACACCTAATTGTTACTTCTGATCACACCTAATTGTTACTTCTGAACACACCTAATTGTTACTTCTGATCACACCTAATTGTTACTTCTGAACACACCTAATTGTTACTTCTGATCACACCTAATTGTTACTTCTGAACACACCTAATTGTTACTTCTGATCACACCTAATTGTTACTTCTGATCACCCCTAATTGTTACTTCTGATCACACCTAATTGTTACTTCTGATCACACTTATTACTTCTGGTTATACGACAAACACAAATCCTTAGGATTGTGAGTAAAAACCATGCCGGCTATCGCGATTTGCACCCGATTCCTCCTGCTTGGCAGGCGAGTGTTCTACCACAGAACCAACGACACATTCATGTTTCAACGATATTTAGAAAAACTGCTTTGGCGAAAGTCCGTTTTCCTTTGCGCTTATGTTTACGTTTTTTTATACGTTAATATTTTTAATATTTATAAATTTGATTAAAATTAAAATTAATAAATTATTTTAATATAAAGTACGGTTGTGGCCAGGAATCGAATCCGGGACATTTTTAACAGATGGATTGTTTACCGCTGAGCCAAAGCCTTTCATGTCGCTATGTGGAAATTAAAAATATAACCATGGACAGTAAATTAAGAGGACAGGTTTTCGATAGCCTTCCACAGTGCATTTTATTTCTCCCCGCGTATCAACCAGCTCGAGAGACTCCGAGACAGTATTACAAGGTCGTTTGTACCACGTGATCTTAAAATTTCAAAATGGCGATCTAACGCGGTTGATATTGTTACGTAATATTTTGGTTTTTTAATTCAATAAAAACTATCAACTGATATTTAGTATATCATATTTAATCTATATAAACGTGAAAAAATCGTTTATTCCCATTCGACCGAAATCCCATTCGACCGAAAGAATTTTAAAATGTAGCCCAATTGGCGGTGTGATTTGGTATTTTATTTATAAGGTATATACTATCGAAGATCCATGTTTAGGTTAGGTTAGGTTAGGTTAGAGTTGGTTAAGTTTACTATTTCAGTTTTGGTTCAGTTACTTTTCTTGACTAGGTGAAGATAAAAATATAATTCATGCTCATTCCATTTTATTTTCCGCTCCATTGCAAACGACTTCAGTAACTAAATTGAAAACATAGCAAAACCCAATTTATATAGCAGCGTTCGGTCGAATGCGACACATAAAAACCGCACGTTTCGGCGGAATTCGGTCGAATGGGACACCTCAAAAACCGCCTTCGGTCGAATGGGATTTCGGTCGAATGGGACTAAAGCGAAAAAATACCTTTTGGCGTAAAAATGTACTTTGTGTTTATCTTTTTTCTTTTTTCGAACAGTATCGTCCACTCTTAGCGATACTTGTTTTTTTTTCAATTAACCTTGGCCGACTCCCTTAGTGTGATTGGTTTACGGGGGCTAAAAACCAGGCTTTTTACCGATCCTCTAAAATCTACGATCCATGGTTGGTCTATGTTTTTTATCGACGATATCTTCGCCGGAAATGGAGGGTCGTGTGAATTTCGTCACCAACTAGTGGTCAGAGGACGTGAGAAAACCAGGGCGTCATGGAAAATTTTAGTCGAGCCCACCTGCATTTTCCAACGTACTTTCTATTGCTATATTTCGCGAAATCTGACCCTTCTGAAGTTTTGAGTTTTTACAAACATCTTAAAGGTTTATTAAAAATTCAGAAAAAATTCAATACAGAAAATTACACTACAAAATATATAAATTGAACATTTGAATATTATACAGTAATAACAAACTCCATTTAAAAGTTATGCAACAAATATTTACATATATTTTACATTTTACGAACTGAACAAATTATAATTACAATGAAATTAAGTTTGATTAATTAAATTTAATTTAATTCGCGTGTTTTTAGTTTTCTACACCAAGTCATTAGGCGGAGGCAGTGGTGTAGCCAGGATTTGGGTTCGAGGGTCACTATTGTACATACAACCATACGGTTCAAGGGTACGAAATGTTTCTGTAGAAACCTTAAATTAGAAAGGCTCTATCAAAGTTTCTTCAAATCTTCTTTATCAAAACGTTTGGTATTTTTTTAAATAACTTAAGAAAGGCGGGTCAATATTCTGAAAAATTTTCTAAGAGGTATTTTAATATAATTTTTTTAAAGCTCTAATGAGAAATTCTAAAGATAATTTGAAGAATTATATTTATTATTTCTTAGAATACCATTAGAGGTAGTCTATGATTACTCTGTAAATTCTATATAAGTTTTTCTTTAGCATTTATAAAGATGTTTCTATAGCTTCTCTAAAGGGGATTCTAGAGTAATTCTAAAAAGGATTATACAGTTACTCTAAAGGGGATTCTAGAGTAATTCTAAATTGGATTCTAGAGTAACTCTAAAAATGATTATACAGTAACTCTAAAGAGGATTCTAGAGTATTCTAAATTGGATTCTAGAGTAACTCTAAAGGGGATTCTAGAGTGACTCTAAAAAGGATTATACAGTAACTCTAAAGGGGATTCTAGAGTAATTCTAAATTTGATTCTAGAGTAACTCTAAAGGGGATTCTAGAGTAACTCTAAAAAGGATTATACAGTAACTCTAAAGGGGATTCTAGAGTAATTCTAAATTTGATTCTAGAGTAACTCTAAAGGGGATTCTAGAGTAACTCTAAAAAGGATTATACAGTAACTCTAAAGGGGATTCTAGAGTAATTCTAAATTTGATTCTAGAGTAACTCTAAAGGGGATTCTAGAGTAACTCTAAAAATGATTATACAGTAACTCTAAAGGGGATTCTAGAGTAATTCTAAATTTGATTCTAGAGTAACTCTAAAGGGGATTCTAGAGTAACTCTAAAAAGGATTATACAGTAACTCTAAAGGGGATTCTAGAGTAATTCTAAATTTGATTCTAGAGTAACTCTAAAGGGGATTCTAGAGTAACTCTAAAAAGGATTATATAGTAACTCTAAAGGGGATTCTAGAGTAATTCTAAAGTGGATTCTATAATCTTTAATTTTAAATCGATTTAAAGTCATGGCGTTATAATTATAATATGGATTAGCTACAGTATATATGAATTGTATTTTCGATTATAAAATTAACTAGTTATTTAGGTTTATTTTTAAACGGAAATTTCATTGTCTTTTACTGATTCAGTTAAATTACTTAATTAAACTATTATAATTGCGTTTTTTATTTAATTGACACTATAGATTCTTCATAGAAATTATTTATATTCTTCTTAGAAATTACTTAGATTTTCCATAGAAATTATTTAGATTCTTCTTAGAAATTATATAGATTCTTCTTAGAAATTATTTAGATTCTTCTTAGAAATTATTTAGATTCTTCATTGAAATTATTTAGATTTTTCATAGAAATTATTTAGATTCTTCTTAGAAATTATTTAGATTCTTCTTAGAAATTATTTAGATTCTTCATAGAAATTATTTAGATTCTTCATAGAAATTATTTAATGTAATACTTGAAAATAATAAAAGTTTCCATTACTTAAAATTTTACATAACAGTTGTCAATTCCTGTTTATGATGGAATTCCTTTAGAATTAGTTTGAGAAAACATTTCAGTGTTGCTAAAGGATTTCTTAGATTATCTTTAAAATTATTTTGTTATTTAAGCTAGAGGATCTTATCTTACGAGGAGACTACCCGAGGTGATAATCACCGATTTTGTTCAAACTAGGTGGGTATGTAGATTTTATGGCAACATAAAATTTCACCCAGGGAAAAGTTGTATAGTTTCGCCATGGCAACCGAAAATGTTTTTGACAACACCGTACGTATATTTTATCATTTAAAATAACATGGGAATCTGAGCGCTTCTAAGGGTCCCCCCTGTGAAAATTAATTTAATGATATTTTGATGAATTTTGGTCAATTTGATAAAAATATGTAAAAATTGCCCAAATATGTAAAAATTGACAAAATATGTAAAAATTGATCAGAATCGGTAAAAATGGAGAAAAGCGAAATATATAAATAAAAAGTTGTATTTACTTAATAATCGCCAAATCGACGGTAATAAATGAATTTTATCAAAATTAAAAAAAGAATTTAGTTGTTTGAATTTGATCAAAATTAATAATTTTAATTAGAATTATTATTATTATTTTTTAGAAGTGCTCAGATTGACAGATTCCCATGTTATTTTCAATGGGAAAATATACATACTGTGTTGTCAAAAACATTTTCGGTTGCCATGGCGAAACTAATGCCCATTGCAACTTTTCCCTTGGTGAAATATCATGTTACCATAAGGTCTACATATCCACCTAGTTTATGATTATCACCTCGAGTAGTCTCCTCGTTAGTGGGTAAGATATCAATTTTAAAACACACATCATATATCTATCAAGAATTATTCGATTAACTAACACACCTTTGGAACATAATTAAGTGGCAGTGGAATATTGATTTAAGTCAAGGGTGCAATATATCTATTTTTACCCTCATGGTTTAAATCTTACTGTTTATTTCGTAAGACAGGAATCGAGTCCTAAGGGGGGGTTTGAACCCCCTAAACCCCCCCTTATATACGTCCTTGCAATGTATGTAATTGTACCCCACAGTTTTCGGTCGAGGGTACAATGTATGTAATTTTACCTCACAGATTTCTGTCGAGGGTGCAATATCTGTAGTTTTACCCCAAAGATTTCAATCGAGGGTACAATGTATGTAGTTTTACCCCAAAGATTTCAATCGAGGGTGCAATATCTGTAATTTTACCCCAAAGATTTCAATCGAGGGTACAATGTATGTAATTTTACCCCAAAGATTTCAATCGAGGGTGCAATATCTGTAGTTTTACCCCAAAGATTTCAATCGAGGGTACAATGTATGTAATTTTACCCCAAAGATTTCAATCGAGGGTGCAATATCTGTAGTTTTACCCCAAAGATTTCAATCGAGGGTACAATGTATGTAATTTTACCCCAAAGATTTCAATCGAGGGTACAATGTATGTAATTTTACCCCAAAGATTTCAATCGAGGGTACATTGTATGTAATTTTACCCCAAAGATTTCAATCGAGGGTACAATGTATGTAATTTTACCCCAAAGATTTCAATCGAGGGTACAATGTATGTAATTTTACAACAAAGATTTCAATCGAGGGTGCAATATCTGTAATTTTACCCCAAAGATTTCAATCGAGGGTACAATGTATGTAATTTTACCCCAAAGATTTCAATCGAGGGTACATTGTATGTAATTTTACCACAAAGATTTCAATCGAGGGTACAATGTATGTAATTTTACCCCAAAGATTTCAATCGAGGGTACAATGTATGTAATTTTACCCCAAAGATTTCAATCGAGGGTGCAATATCTGTAATTTTACCCCAAAGATTTCAATCGAGGGTACATTGTATGTAATTTTACCCCAAAGATTTCAATCGAGGGTACAATGTATGTGATTTTACCCCAAAGATTTCAATTGAGGGTACAATGTATGTAATTTTACCCCAAAGATTTCAATCGAGGGTGCAATATCTGTAATTTTACCGCAAAGATTTCAATCGAGGGTACAATGTATGTAATTTTACCCCAAAGATCTCAATCGAGGGTGCAATATCTGTAATTTTACCCCAAAGATTTCAATCGAGGGTACAATGTATGTAATTTTAACCCACAGATTTCGATCGAGGGTACAATGTATGCAATTTTACCCCACAGATTGCGATCAAGGGTGCAATGTATGTTATTGTACCTCAAATATTTCGGTCGAGGATAGAATTTATGTAATTGTATCCCACAGATTTCATTTGTAAGTACAATGTATTTGTATCCCGCCAAATCGCACATTCAAAAATTTCATATAACTTTAAAAATAAATTCGATTTTTAAAAAATGAGTGTGAAACACCAACAATTACAGTAAAAATATAATTATATATAGTATAATAATATATTCATATAATTATATAAATTGAGGTATTAGTTTATATAAACGATGAATTATTTTAGATACTGATTTTCATTTGCAATAAAATTGCCATTCTATTTTCGTGAAAACGTTTAGGGGTTAGCTTTAAAATTTATTAAAATTTTAGTTTATCACAATTCAATTTGGGAATGAATAACTACAGTTTGCGAGGTTGTAAAAGGATAAACACTTCTAAGGCATTTAAAAAACTAAAAAATTCGGCATTTTCGTATTACCCACTGGGCCAAAACCTCTTGGCTCAAACCTGAGTCATCCAGACCTTAATTTCTACCTATAAAAACCTTTTAGAATATCTTAATTTTTACCTATAAAAACCCTTTAGAATATCTTAATTTTTACCATTAAAAGCCCTTTAGAATATCCTAATTTTTACCTATAAAAACCCTTTATTATCTCTTAATTTCTATCTATAAAAACGATATAGAATATCTTAATTTCTACCTATAAAACCCTTTAGAATGACTAAGGTATTATCTATAGAAACCCTTTAGAATTACTAAGGTATTATAATAAAATATTGTAAAATTCCATATTGTATGGTATTATCGTTAGATATCCAATAGAATGACTAAGGTATTATCAGGAATCCATAACGCTACTTGGAATGAATAACGCCTTCGATTCCCCGCTGTTGTGGCGGAACATAGTAGGCGGAGCTTATAAGCCTTTGTTTGTCACTGTATTTGACGTCATTTAAGGTGGTATAAGCGTTTTTAGCCCCTCCCACAATGTTCCGCCACAAAATACCACAGGGGATATGGGGAGATACTCATTCCAAGTAGCGTTATGGATTCCTGGTATTATCTATAGAAACCATTTAGAATGACTAAGGTATTATCTATAGAAACCCTTTAGAATGAATAAGGTATTATCTATAGAAACCCTTTAGAATTACTAAGGTATTATCGATAGAAATAATTTAGAATGACTAAGGTGTTATCGATAGAAACCGTTTAGTTGACTAAGGTATTATCTATAGAAACCCTTTAGAATTACTAAGGTATTATCTATAGAAACCATTTAGAATGGCTAAGGTATTATCGATAGAAACCGTTTAGAATGACTAAGGTATTATCTATAGAAACCATTTAGAATGACTAAGGTATTATCTATAGATATCTTTTAGAATGACTAAGGTATTATCTATAGAAACCATTTAGAATGACTAAGGTATTATCGATAGAAATCATTTAGAATGACGAAGGTGTTATCTATAGAAACCCTTTAGAATGACTAAGGTATTATCTATAGAAATCATTTAGAATGACTAAGGTGTTATCTATAGAAACCCTTTAGAATGACTAAGGTATTATCTATAGAAACCATTTAGAATGACTAAGGTATTATCTATAGAAACCATTTAGAATGACTAAGGTATTATCTATAGAAACCCTTTAGAATGAATAAGGTATTATCTATAGAAACCCTTTAGAATTACTAAGGTATTATCGATAGAAATAATTTAGAATGACTAAGGTGTTATCGATAGAAACCGTTTAGTTGACTAAGGTATTATCTATAGAAACCCTTTAGAATTACTAAGGTATTATCTATAGAAACCATTTAGAATGGCTAAGGTATTATCGATAGAAACCGTTTAGAATGACTAAGGTATTATCTATAGAAACCATTTAGAATGACTAAGGTATTATCTATAGATATCTTTTAGAATGACTAAGGTATTATCTATAGAAACCATTTAGAATGACTAAGGTATTATCGATAGAAATCATTTAGAATGACGAAGGTGTTATCTATAGAAACCCTTTAGAATGACTAAGGTATTATCTATAGAAATCATTTAGAATGACTAAGGTGTTATCTATAGAAACCCTTTAGAATGACTAAGGTATTATCTATAGAAACCATTTAGAATGACTAAGGTATTATCTATAGAAACCATTTAGAATGACTAAGGTATTATCTATAGATATCTTTTAGAATGAATAAGGTATTATCTATAGAAACCCTTTAGAATTACTAAGGTATTATCGATAGAAATAATTTAGAATGACTAAGGTGTTATCGATAGAAACCGTTTAGAATGACTAAGGTATTATCTATAGAAACCCTTTAGAATTACTAAGGTATTATCTATAGAAACCATTTAGAATGGCTAAGGTATTATCGATAGAAACCCTTTAGAATTACTAAGGTATTATCATAAAAAAATTTCCATATTGTAAAATTCCATATTGTAAGGTATTATCGTTAGATATCTTTTAGAATGACTAAGGTATTATCGATAGAAACCATTTAGAATGACTAAGGTATTATCTTTAGAAATCATTTAGAATGACTAAGGTGTTATCTATAGAAACCCTTTAGAATTACTAAGGTATTATCATAAAAAAATTCCATATTGTAAGGTATTATCTATAGATATCTTTTAGAATGACCAAGGTATTATCTATAGATATCTTTTAGAATGACCAAGGTATTATCTATAGAAACCATTTAGAATGACTAAGGTATTATCTATAGATATCTTTTAGAATGACTAAGGTATTATCTATAGAAACCATTTAGAATGACTAAGGTATTATCGATAGAAATCATTTAGAATGACTAAGGTGTTATCTATAGAAACCATTTAGAATGACTAAGGTATTATCGATAGAAATCATTTAGAATGACTAAGGTGTTATCTATAGAAACCCTTTAGAATTACTAAGGTATTATCATAAAAAAATTCCGTATTGTAAGGTATTATCTATAGATATCTTTTAGAATGACCAAGGTATTATCTATAGAAACCATTTAGAATGACTAAGGTATTATCTATAGATATCTTTTAGAATGACTAAGGTATTATCTATAGAAACCATTTAGAATGACTAAGGTATTATCGATAGAAATCATTTAGAATGACTAAGGTGTTATCTATAGAAACCATTTAGAATGACTAAGGTATTATCGATAGAAATCATTTAGAATGACTAAGGTGTTATCTATAGAAACCCTTTAGAATTACTAAGGTATTATCATAAAAAAATTCCGTATTGTAAGGTATTATCTATAGATATCTTTTAGAATGACCAAGGTATTATCTATAGAAACCATTTAGAATGACTAAGGTATTATCTATAGATATCTTTTAGAATGACTAAGGTATTATCTATAGAAACCATTTAGAATGACTAAGGTATTATCGATAGAAATCATTTAGAATGACTAAGGTGTTATCTATAGAAACCATTTAGAATGACTAAGGTATTATCGATAGAAATCATTTAGAATGACTAAGGTGTTATCTATAGAAACCCTTTAGAATTACTAAGGTATTATCATAAAAAAATTCCGTATTGTAAGGTATTATCTATAGATATCTTTTAGAATGACTAAGGTATTATCTATAGAAACCATTTAGAATGACTAAGGTATTATCGATAGAAATCATTTAGAATGACTAAGGTGTTATCTATAGAAACCCTTTAGAATAACTAAGGTATTATCATAAAAAAATTCCATATTGTAAGGTATTATCTATAGATATCTTTTAGAATGACCAAGGTATTATCTATAGAAACCATTTAGAATTACTAAGGTATTATCGATAGAAATCATTTAGAATGACTAAGGTGTTATCTATAGAAACCCTTTAGAATGACTAAGGTATTATCTATAGAAACCCTTTAGAATTACTAAGGTATTATCATAAAAAAATTCTATATTGTAAAATTCCATATTGTAAGGTATTATCGTTAGATATCTTTTAGAATGACTAAGGTATTATCGATAGAAACCATTTAGAATGACTAAGGTATTATCTTTAGAAATCATTTAGAATGACTAAGGTGTTATCTATAGAAACCCTTTAGAATTACTAAGGTATTATCATAAAAAAATTCCATATTGTAAGGTATTATCTATAGATATCTTTTAGAATGACCAAGGTATTATCTATAGAAACCATTTAGAATGACTAAGGTATTATCTATAGATATCTTTTAGAATGACTAAGGTATTATCTATAGAAACCATTTAGAATGACTAAGGTATTATCGATAGAAATCATTTAGAATGACTAAGGTGTTATCTATAGAAACCATTTAGAATGACTAAGGTATTATCGATAGAAATCATTTAGAATGACTAAGGTGTTATCTATAGAAACCCTTTAGAATTACTAAGGTATTATCATAAAAAAATTCCGTATTGTAAGGTATTATCTATAGATATCTTTTAGAATGACCAAGGTATTATCTATAGAAACCATTTAGAATGACTAAGGTATTATCTATAGATATCTTTTAGAATGACTAAGGTATTATCTATAGAAACCATTTAGAATGACTAAGGTATTATCGATAGAAATCATTTAGAATGACTAAGGTGTTATCTATAGAAACCATTTAGAATGACTAAGGTATTATCGATAGAAATCATTTAGAATGACTAAGGTGTTATCTATAGAAACCCTTTAGAATTACTAAGGTATTATCATAAAAAAATTCCGTATTGTAAGGTATTATCTATAGATATCTTTTAGAATGACCAAGGTATTATCTATAGAAACCATTTAGAATGACTAAGGTATTATCTATAGATATCTTTTAGAATGACTAAGGTATTATCTATAGAAACCATTTAGAATGACTAAGGTATTATCGATAGAAATCATTTAGAATGACTAAGGTGTTATCTATAGAAACCATTTAGAATGACTAAGGTATTATCGATAGAAATCATTTAGAATGACTAAGGTGTTATCTATAGAAACCCTTTAGAATTACTAAGGTATTATCATAAAAAAATTCCGTATTGTAAGGTATTATCTATAGATATCTTTTAGAATGACTAAGGTATTATCTATAGAAACCATTTAGAATGACTAAGGTATTATCGATAGAAATAATTTAGAATGACTAAGGTGTTATCTATAGAAACCCTTTAGAATAACTAAGGTATTATCATAAAAAAATTCCATATTGTAAGGTATTATCTATAGATATCTTTTAGAATGACCAAGGTATTATCTATAGAAACCATTTAGAATTACTAAGGTATTATCGATAGAAATCATTTAGAATGACTAAGGTGTTATCTATAGAAACCCTTTAGAATGACTAAGGTATTATCTATAGAAACCCTTTAGAATTACTAAGGTATTATCATAAAAAAATTTCCATATTGTAAAATTCCATATTGTAAGGTATTATCGTTAGATATCTTTTAGAATGACTAAGGTATTATCGATAGAAACCATTTAGAATGACTAAGGTATTATCTTTAGAAATCATTTAGAATGACTAAGGTGTTATCTATAGAAACCCTTTAGAATTACTAAGGTATTATCATAAAAAAATTCCATATTGTAAGGTATTATCTATAGATATCTTTTAGAATGACCAAGGTATTATCTATAGAAACCATTTAGAATGACTAAGGTATTATCTATAGATATCTTTTAGAATGACTAAGGTATTATCTATAGAAACCATTTAGAATGACTAAGGTATTATCGATAGAAATCATTTAGAATGACTAAGGTGTTATCTATAGAAACCATTTAGAATGACTAAGGTATTATCGATAGAAATCATTTAGAATGACTAAGGTGTTATCTATAGAAACCCTTTAGAATTACTAAGGTATTATCATAAAAAAATTCCGTATTGTAAGGTATTATCTATAGATATCTTTTAGAATGACCAAGGTATTATCTATAGAAACCATTTAGAATGACTAAGGTATTATCTATAGATATCTTTTAGAATGACTAAGGTATTATCTATAGAAACCATTTAGAATGACTAAGGTATTATCGATAGAAATCATTTAGAATGACTAAGGTGTTATCTATAGAAACCATTTAGAATGACTAAGGTATTATCGATAGAAATCATTTAGAATGACTAAGGTGTTATCTATAGAAACCCTTTAGAATTACTAAGGTATTATCATAAAAAAATTCCGTATTGTAAGGTATTATCTATAGATATCTTTTAGAATGACCAAGGTATTATCTATAGAAACCATTTAGAATGACTAAGGTATTATCTATAGATATCTTTTAGAATGACTAAGGTATTATCTATAGAAACCATTTAGAATGACTAAGGTATTATCGATAGAAATCATTTAGAATGACTAAGGTGTTATCTATAGAAACCATTTAGAATGACTAAGGTATTATCGATAGAAATCATTTAGAATGACTAAGGTGTTATCTATAGAAACCCTTTAGAATTACTAAGGTATTATCATAAAAAAATTCCGTATTGTAAGGTATTATCTATAGATATCTTTTAGAATGACTAAGGTATTATCTATAGAAACCATTTAGAATGACTAAGGTATTATCGATAGAAATCATTTAGAATGACTAAGGTGTTATCTATAGAAACCCTTTAGAATAACTAAGGTATTATCATAAAAAAATTCCATATTGTAAGGTATTATCTATAGATATCTTTTAGAATGACCAAGGTATTATCTATAGAAACCATTTAGAATTACTAAGGTATTATCGATAGAAATCATTTAGAATGACTAAGGTGTTATCTATAGAAACCCTTTAGAATGACTAAGGTATTATCTATAGAAACCCTTTAGAATTACTAAGGTATTATCATAAAAAAATTCTATATTGTAAAATTCCATATTGTAAGGTATTATCGTTAGATCCCGTACAAAAATATGTCTATAGAAAACCCACGTTTTATCTCCATAGCTTTTCCTTGGTTTTTCAATGGGTTTTCTTTAGAGATTTGGGTCAATTTTCTGTAAAAAAAACCCTTTTAAAGTTTTCTCTATAGAATTATCTGATTGGTTTTTGAGGAAACTACCCGTACAAAAATACGTCTATAGAAAACCCACGTTTTACCTCTATAGTTTAACCTTGAATTTTTAATGGTTTTTCTTTAGATATTTGGGTCAATTTTCTATAACAAAGGAACTTTTTTGAAGTGTTTGTTATAGAATCAACTGATTCTATTTCTTAGAAAACACTATCTTTTCACTGGTAAATATAGTGGGTTTTTAATGGTGTTTCTTTAGATACTTGAGTCAATTTTCTATAACAAAAAGTATTTTCATAGTTTTTCTATAGAATTAACTGATTGTTTTCGTAGAAAACACCGATTTTTAACTTGCTTATTTAGTGGAATTTATATATAATTAACTGATTGCTTTCTTAGAAAACACCAATTTTTATCTGGCAATTTAGTGGAGTTTCTATAGAATAAACTGATTGTTTCTTAAAAAACACAAATTCTTCACTGGCATATTTAGTGGAAATCTATATAATTAACTGATTGTTTTCTTAGAAAACACCAATTTTTAACTGGCAAATTTAGTGGAGTTTCTTTTGAATGAACCGATTGTTTTCTTAGAAAACACCAATTTATCACTGGCAAATATAGTGGAGTTTCTATTGAATAAACTGATTGTTTTCTTATAAATAATCAATTCTTCACTGGCATATTTAGTGGAAATCTATATAATTAACTGATTGTTTTCTTAGAAAACACCAATTCTTCACTGGCATATTTTGTGGAAATCTATATAATTAACTGATTGTTTTCTTAGAAAACACCAATTCTTCACTGGCAAATATAGTGGAGTTTCTATTGAATAAACTGATTGTTTTCTTAGAAATGATCAATTCTTCACTGGCATATTTAGTGGAAATCTATATAATTAACTGATTGTTTTCTTAGAAAACACCAATTTATCACTGGCAAATTTGGTGGAGTTTCTTTAGAATGAACTGATTGTTTTCTTAGAAAACACAAATTCTTCACTGGCATATTTAGTGGAAATCTATATAATTAACTGATTGTTTTCTTAGAAAACACCAATTCTTCACTGGCAAATTTAGTGTAGTTTCTTTTGAATGAACCGATTGTTTTCATAGAAAACGCCAATTTTTCACTGACAAATCTAGTTGAATTTCTATAAAAATTCGGCTTTACTTTAGAAAAGCCCAGATTTTACTAAACATATTTTAGATATTTATCCGAAATGTATTTAGGTACTTTTTAAAACAATAGTAAACAAGGTAGAAGGATAGCCCCCCCTTAACCCGAGCGTGCCATACTTCCACCCTACAGCTAAATTTAACACTTTCATTTAAGGCCTAAAATAGCAATAAACTTAAGTAAAATTGAAATTAAATGATAAATACTGTAGTATACAAATGCATCTTATTTTAATAAACCAGCAAATTGACAATTTACAATCCTTTCTTTTGTTTGTTAGCTATTTCTTTTAGCTTATTAGCTAAAGATTCAGTCAAACAACGTCTGGAAGAATTCGGATACTTTTTTGAAGTAAAAACTATAACAAAAACGTTTAATATATAAGACATGCAAGGATGAGAGACAAATGGTTCAAACATTTATAATTACCAATAATGGCCTTTATTTTGTTTTCATTCAACGCGGGTTTGGGGCTCTGGTCTTTGCGTGCATTGCTAGATCGACCTGTTATCGAAGCTCCAATTAGTTCTTCGTATTCGAACAATTTTAGCATTAATGTTCTGGCAAGTTTTGTCGCCGATGTGCAGACTTTAATGAAAGTTCAGATTTCTCCATATAAACCCCATTGTAGAGTTCAATTTTCTGAAACAAAAATGTAGCACTTATTTTATGTATCATCTGTTAAAAGGAAAACAAAATACTTACTTTATCAATTTCAATGTCTTCTATACTGTTGTTTGGACCACTAGACGATGATGGCACACTAACAGAGTTGCCATCACAGATACAAGTACTTCGAGAAGAGTTAACAAATGCTCTTAATTCTTTCGCTAGGTTACCATTTTCTGTGAATAAAATTTTAAGCATGTTTTAACTGAGAGTGCGAAAAAAACTATAAATCATACCTTTAAGCTGGCTCAATTCGCTCTCTTTCAGCTTTAACTCTCCTTTCACACGCTTCAGTTCCTTTTTGACTTCGAGATATTTCCGCTTCAACTGATCATAATGGTTTCTGCTGCAAGAGCCATCTTCAAGGACGATTTGGTTCTGCTCCGGCATTTCAAGGCTTTCCACAAGTCTTTCTGCTGAGCAAGTTTTGCTGCTTTCACCTTTTTGAATATAAAAGATATCGAAATACCTTAATTTAAATGACAATTAAGTAAGTTATACTTTTCGTAATGCAACTGGCCCTGAGGAAGTTGCAACTGGTACATCTTTACCAATGCTCTTATAGTAGTTCACCACAAATTCGGACCTCTTGGACTCAATTTCATTGGGTTTTCCTGAAATATTACAAAATAACAAATATTTAGATCAGAAATATGTTATTTTGTTAATAGTTAATAATTCCCCGGGTCATTTTCAGATATGTCCCCTGACCATTAATAAAATTCTAAAATTTATAATTATATTTATCTTCATAAAAATTGCAAGATTAAGTTAAATTCCCTGACTTTTTAAAAATTCATATTCCCTGACTCGTAGCCACCCAGATAATAATTAAGAAATATGTCTGGTTAAAAAATGAAAGGACAACGAAAATATTTGTGCACCTTTTACTACTGGTCAGTAGGTAGATACTAGAGTACTAGGTATGCTTCTACTGGCGTGTGGTTGTTTGTGGGAAACTAAACTTTAAACTAAAATTTGGTATTTGATAGAATAATATGATACATTTTTTGCCCAAATGTCTAAACGTCGCGCTGTTTGATCATTTTCGAAATTCGAGCCGAGAGATGTTCCCAAAAACCGACGTATTTGTTATTCGCACCTAAAAAACACTATTCGCACAGCCCTACCTCAGATTTTCACCTTCTGCATTTACCCTGGATAAGCGGTGCCTACAAAGTGCCATCTTCATATTCCACAGCAGAGCGAGAGAGAAAAAGAGGGCGTTGCGCGCAATAAACGAAACTAGTAGCGCCTCTACTGGTGTTTGTGTATACCATTATTTTAAGTCTCGGAGAGAGACACAAAACGTTACGTTGTTTCCGCCGTAAAACACCGCTTTGCCTCTCAGACACTGTTACTTGTATAATATATTGAAAATTAAAGCGCCCCCTAAATTGTTACGCTTATAGGCGCGCGCCTGCTTCGCCTCAGAGGAAAATACGCCCCTGGGTATCACTTTTAAGATAAAGCTCATTTTAGGCAATTTGAACCTACTAAGCGCAGCCTATGAAACTATCATAATGATAAGAGTTTAGAAAACTTACCATAAGCTACTATTTCAGCAAGCCAGGTCTTTCCATCTTCCCATAGTACATTCAGAGTCTTCTTTAAATAATCATCAGGATTTTCCAAAAACTTTTGCTTTAAAGTTTTATTTTCTTTAAATGCGAAATCGACATCAATAATGTCCCAAATTTCATTATCTGGCCATTTTACTACAATACTGGTGGATTTTTTTGATTTGGCCATGGCTATTCAAAAGGGTACACAAATTTAAATAAAAATCACTATGGAGTTTCAAAAGAAAGTTGCAAAGTATTTTAATAATTGCAGTTCGATGTGTTAATATTATTATATTAGGCCTAATATTTAAGAATACGAAAGATCAAAACATACCTTCCAAAATGGCGTGCTTGCAAAAGAACGGGAAAATACTCCACGTGGGAACCACTGTAAATGTAAACCGCGCGGCTACTATTAAGTCATCGAAACGGTTTCAAATATTAAATTAAATTTCACTTAGAAAAACAATTATTGAAAAACCGGAAACCAAGACTTTCAGTTAAGACGAAAGACCTGGAGAGTAGTTCTTCCGGCGGCGATTTGGAGACCCAAGTGACCTAATCTTCCGACGGAGACCTTGAGACCATATATTCCGAATGAGACCTTGAGACTTGGATATCATATCTTTCGGTAGAGACCGAAAACTTGTATTCAAAGACTATTTATACGCTATGACCGGTAACACTGTGCATAGTCAATTAAATGCGCCTTATTTCTGATACACGACAAGCTGCTTAATTACGTAAAGTTGAGGGTATTTTCTTGAAAAGCATCACACTGTCTGCAACATAATAAGTCCCAGGTCTTTGCTATTAATTATCGTTTCTTCCGTTTGTTGTGATACATGTAAATAGGCGAATAATGTGTTTAAAGGATGATGCTCATACAGTTTATGCGATGTATATTTCAACAAGCCAAATCTGGAACCCGCTACCCGGTTACTTATGCTGTTTTCTAAAAAAAAACAATTGGTAAATCGTGTAGAAATTCCACTAAATTTACAAATGAATAATTGCTGTTTAAAATAACGGCCAATTCTACGGAAATTCCACTATATACCAGTGAAAAACTGGTGTTTTAACAACAAAAAACACAATAAATTCTATAGCAATTGACTAAAATTTCCAGTGAAGTTTTTTCAAACATTTGGTAAATCTATATAAATAACTTTAATAAAAGGTTCAGAAATTAACTCAAGTATCGAAATAAAATCTACTAAAAAGCCAAAGATAAATCATTACAATAACCTAGGAAACGTATTAAAAACCAAGGAAAACTATAGAGATAAAACTCGGGTTTTCAATAGACATATTTTTGTAAGGGCTTGATGGGATAGGTCGAAAACCTATAGAGTACTTTGGGAATATCTATAGACATTTGAAGTTTTTAAAACCATAAACATTTCCCAAAAAAAAGTTAGTGGTATTTTCTTCGAAAATTGTATAGAAAAAGATATTCCTATGGTGTCCCATAGCCTTTCTATAAACCTCTATATATTTCTATAGATATTCTATACACGATTTTGGAACGGGATATCCTTTAGAATGACTAAGGTATTATCTATAGAAACCATTTGGAATGGCTAAGGTATTATCGATAGAAACCGTTTAGAATGACTAAGGTATTATCTATAGAAACCCTTTAGAATTACTAAGGTATTATCATAAAAAAATTTCCATATTGTAAAATTCCATATTGTAAGGTATTATCGTTAGATATCTTTTAGAATGACTAAGGTATTATCGATAGAAACCATTTAGAATGACTAAGGTATTATCTTTAGAAATCATTTAGAATGACTAAGGTGTTATCTATAGAAACCCTTTAGAATTACTAAGGTATTATAATAAAAAAATTCCATTGTATGGAATTTTACAATATGGAATTTTTTTATGATAATACCTTAGTAATTCTAAAGGGTTTCTATAGATAACACCTTAGTCATTCTAAATGATTTCTAAAGATAATACCTTAGTCATTCTAAATGGTTTCTATCGATAATACCTTAGTCATTCTAAAAGATATCTAACGATAATATTATCGTTAGATATCTTTTAGAATGACTAAGGTATTATCTTTAGAAATCATTTAGAATTACTAAGGTATTATCATAAAAAAATTCCATATTGTAAGGTATTATCTATAGATATCTTTTAGAATGACCAAGGTATTATCTATAGAAACCATTTAGAATGACTAAGGTATTATCTATAGATATCTTTTAGAATGCTTAAGGTATTATCTATAGAAACCATTTAGAATGACTAAGGTATTATCGATAGAAATCATTTAGAATGACTAAGGTGTTATCTATAGAAACCCTTTAGAATTACTAAGGTATTATCATAAACAAAATTCCGTATTGTAAGGTATTATCGTTAGATATCTTTTAGAATGACTAAGGTATTATCTATAGAAACCATTTAGAATGACTAAGGTATTATCGATAGAAATCATTTAGAATGACTAAGGTGTTATCTATAGAAACCCTTTAGAATTACTAAGGTATTATCATAAAAAAATTCCATATTGTAAAATTCCATATTGTAAGGTATTATCGTTAGATATCATTTAGAATGACTAAGGTATTATCTATAGACACCATTTGGAATGACTAAGGTATTATATATAGAAACCATTTAGAATGGCTAAGGTATTATCTATAGAAACCCTTTAGAATTACTAAGATATTATCATAAAAAAATTCCATATTGTAAAATTCCATATTGTAAGGTATTATCGTTAGATATCTTTTAGAATGACTAAGGTATTATCTATAGAAACCATTTAGAATGACTAAGGTATTATCTATATAAACCCTTTAGAATAACTAAGGTATTATCATAAAAAAATTCCATATTGTAAAATTACATATTGTAAGGTATTATCGTTAGATATCTTTTAGAATTAATAAGGTATTATCGATAGAAATCATTTAGAATGACTAAGGTGTTATCTATAGAAACCCTTTAGAATGACTAAGGTATTATCTATAGAAACCCTTTAGAATTACTAAGGTATTATAATAAAATATTTCCATATGGTAAAATTCCATATTGTAAGGTATTATCGTTAGATATCCTTTAGAATGACTAAGGTATTATCTTTAGAAACCCTTTAGAATGATTAAGGTATTATCTATAGAAACCTTTTAGAATGATTAAGGTATTATCTATAGAAACCCTTTAGAATGATTAAGGTATTATCTATAGAAACCCTTTAGAATGATTAAGGTATTATCTATAGAAACCATTTAGAATGACTAAGGTATTATCTATAGAAACCCTTTAGAATGATTAAGGTATTATCTATAGAAACCCTTTAGAATGATTAAGGTATTATCTATAGAAACCCTTAAGAATGACTAATGTATTATCCATAGAAATACTTTAGAATGACTAAAAGTTTTTCTTGTGAAATATCTATAGAATATTGTAAAGGTGATAGAACTCCCAAAAGGTCTCTATAGTGCTTTAAAATACAATTTTTGTATGTGAAGTTAATTTCGCAAAATGTGGTCTGACAAACAGTCGTAGTGTGGCGCTTAATTGGAGCAACGGCGAAACTAGTCGATTTCGTTGGAACGTGTGCTTCCGGTGTGGGGAGAGTTGAATAACCGTGCTCTGCTGATACACATTTTTCTCGGGCGAAAATACGCGAGTCTGAACCAAACATTCGGAACAAAAACACCGGTGAAACTTAATTCAGTATGTTCAGGATGAAATTGTTGGTTCTGTTAACAGCACTATTTTGTAAGTATCAATAATTCGCTAGTGAAATGTTTTTGAGTAGAAAATTAATGTCAATTGTGAGCATTTGTTACCTCTTAGAGAGAAGTTCGCCTAAAGCGAGGGGCTAACCACTCTTAGAAAGTCTGTACACCGGATTACGCTTAGATTAGCACGGCCAAAGGCAGGGACTTCAAAGACTACGCGTAATCCCATTAGTACAGTCAAAGGTACGGCTCTGTAGACCGATTACGCGGAGTGATCAGCCCCTCGGCCTAAAGTTACTAGCACGAAACGGGTATCTTTGAGGGCTAGACAGCAGTTTCAAAATACCTTTTTGAAGAAAAAATAGTGCGTTGCGAAATGACCGTTGAAAAAAATTAAAAATTATTAGGGAAAGGTCTTTCAATGGCGATACTTTGTTTAAAGGGAGTATGAACTTCCAGGTTTTTGGTGGATCAACGAATTTCACATTTCTGCCACCAGGTTTGACCCAAGCTAGGGATGATTGGCGTAGCGCTTGTTAGCAGAAGATGTTTGGATTTAGTTCATACTCCCTTTAAAGGAAATATTTGAAAATGCTCGGCTACGACTTTGTTTTACCGTAACTAGCGCCAGTTAACAATAGCTGCTGTTAACCCTGGTGTCAATAATACGATATAAATATATAACCAGGAAACTATATAGGTATACACTTGGAATGTCTAAGCAAGATTTTTCCGGCTGTAATGAAGCTCGTAGAAACGGTCGTGTCTTAAAGCGGGAACTCACAAGAAAAACTCTCGCGCCTCGCTACCCCAATTCGACGAAAACTCGTCATTAAGCCTAGTCATGGTTATTATATTATGATCTCTTTTATAACCATACAAATACCTGAAATTAGGTATTACTACACTTCTTTCGCGAAGAACATTATAATTACTTATAATTATTAAGTACGATAACAAATTGAGGTTTTTAAATCCATTGTTTTATAAGCCTATTTTTTTGCGCGGGAAGATCGCCTATTTGTTGCCATGACGACGGATTCTTTTCGCGTCAAACCTCGAGCCAATGAATTAGAAATGTCGCGTTACGTCTTACACTTGACGTAGTTAAGCCCCGCCTTTTTCTCGACGCGCTTTCGTATCACCGTCCCAATGGAACCTTAGACATTCCAAGTGTATACCTCTATAGTTTCCTGATATAACGGTATACTGTTTTTAAAGGGCTATGAACATCCATGTTTAACAAAAACTAAGGATAATCGGAGCTGGTTACGTTAGAGATAAAGATAAAGATAATCAGCTAGGCTAATACCCTTGGCACCACCTTAGGCCCACGTCATCAAGCGACTTTTGAAGCCATTTATTCAGGTGGCCGGGTTACAATGCGTAGGAGGGTGGTGGCAAGCCCTGCATGCCACGCGAGCCAACAGCTCCCTACACTAAGTCTTATCGAGAGTTAGAAGATAGTTTTTGATTTAGTTCATACTGTCTTTAAATGGCGAGTTTTAAAGAAGACTAATTCCTAAATTGAACTCCTAGGTGTCGCTTCGGTGCGGGGAGATGAAGGTAACTTGGACAGCACCACTTCGGGCAGTCAATCCAACTCCAACTCCAACAGCAACAGCGGCGAATTGAACGACATGATCGAACTGACCAACGACATGCCCGACACCATTGATACGACCAACGACATTTCGACCACCAGCGACAACACGAACGATGTTCAAACCCAGCTGGACAACGGAGACGAAGACAACAGACAATATTCGGAAGAAACCAGCAACGTTATCGTGCAAAGCACCAATCAAGAAAGTGGTGTCGAAGGTGCAGGTGATGGCGAGGATGTTGATAATCCATTCAGTTTTGAAAATTTCCTTTCCAATTTCAAAGGAGGTTCCGGCTTGCAATTCATGCGATAGAACATAGAAGAAATAGATATCACGGAAGTCATAACCTGTTTAATAAATAGAACCACGATTTAATTCGTTTATATTTATTATTTTATTTTCAATAAAACTTTTGTCAATATGTGTCCAGAAGTTTCATTGTCAACCTTCAGTAGTAGCAAGAATGTATTTATTTATACTCAGGGAGAATGAATATGTCGAGATTATTTTTAGCGTTTCTCCAATCCCACCCGCGTTGGGGGCCCCGGTATGCTCCTCTGCTTTAATAAAATCAAATAATACTGCAATCTCATTGGTTCTTAAAAATTACGTTTTTCGACGCGATTAACGCTGCAGCGAGGACGCAAAAAATAAGACCGTCTTATTTTCCCCTCCCCCCCCCCCTTAGCGTGATGGGGTTAGGGGCTCAACGTGTCCGTCGATAGTCTCGACATATTCATTCTCCCTGAGTATAAATAAATACATTCTTGGTAGTGGCGTAGTCAGAAATTCGTCAAGGGGTGTAAATTTCAGAGGTGTCGATGAGGGGGTAGAATATTTGTAAGTCTAACCTACGACCGACGGGAAAGAAGGGATGGGATGGGATAAGTAAACCCATCCTGGTCTACACCACTGTTTCAGGGGGGATTTTAAGACCCTATTTTTCCCAGTCGAGACCTGATGGGGGTGCAAATAGAGGTTATATTTCCTTTAAATCTTAAAGGGCTTTCACATTTCACTTTTCACCAACTCTTGTTGATCATCTTGTCAGCGTAAAAGTTGAAGGGCTTGCCACCATCCTCCTACGCGTTGTAACCCCTGCTTAAGGCATTATAAGTCGCTAGATGACTTGGACCTAACGTAGTGCCAAGGGTATTAGTGAGGGGGTAGCCACTTGGAAAAAAATTGTACACCAGATGGTTTACCCCCATTTCGCCCAAAATAGTTCTCCCAATTCCAATTTCTCCCAATCCCATTTCTCCCAATTCCCATTTCTCCCAATCCCATTTCTCCCACTCCTATTTGTCCCAGTCCCATTTGTCCCAAAATAGTTATCCCAAATCCCATTTGTCCCAAAATAGTTATCCCAAATCCCATTTGTCCCAAAATAGTTATCCCAAATCCCATTTGTCCCAAAATAGTTATCCCAAATCCCATTTGTCCCAAAATAGTTATCCCAAATCCCATTTGTCCCAAAATAGTTATCCCAAATCCCATTTATCCCAAAATAGTTATCCCAAATCCCATTTGTCCCAAAATAGTTATCCCAAATCCCATTTGTCCCAAAATTACACTTGGTATAAACATGAATCTAAGTTTTATTTTAATATGCAAGTGCATCAAATTTTGCCCATTTCATTTTACATCGAATCCCCATTTTATCGCTTCGAGGAATTCTTCTGGGGTTTTGGATCCTAACCTAACCTAACCTAACCTAACCTAACCTAACCTAACGCCAAGTCAATTCACATATTCACAAAACGGTAAACTTACTTTGTTTACCGATTCCAAATAATGATTGGGAGAAAGGGGAATCCATATTTTTGGGAATATTGATCGTTGGGAGAAATGGGAATCCATTTTTTTGCGAAACTTGATCGTTGGGAAAAATGGGAATACATATTTTTGGGTTAAATGAACTTCGGTTCGGAGAAATGGAATTGGGACAAATGGGACACCATGTTTTTGGGAGAACTGATAACTTTGGGAGAAGGTCAAATTGGGTTAAATTAGAACATACCCACCAGATTTCTGATTTCCAAATATTTCCGATATTTCCGATAATTTTAATATTTCCGATAATTTTAATATTTCCGATAATTTTAATATTTCCGATAATTTTAATATTTCCGATAATTTTAATATTTCCGATAATTTTAATATTTCCGATAATTTTAATATTTCCGATAATTTTAATATTTCCGATAATTTTAATATTTCCGATAATTTTAATATTTCCGATAATTTTAATATTTCCGATAATTTTAATATTTCCGATAATTTTAATATTTCCGATAATTTTAATATTTCCGATAATTTTAATATTTCCGATAATTTTAATATTTCCGATAATTTTAATATTTCCGATAATTTTAATATTTCCGATAATTTTAATATTTCCGATAATTTTAATATTTCCGATAATTTTAATATTTCCGATAATTTTAATATTTCCGATAATTTTAATATTTCCGATAATTTTAATATTTCCGATAATTTTAATATTTCCGATAATTTTAATATTTCCGATAATTTTAATATTTCCGATAATTTTAATATTTCCGATAATTTTAATATTTCCGATAATTTTAATATTTCCGATAATTTTAATATTTCCGATATTATGTGCGTCTTTGAGATCAGCCTTTGATTATAAAAAAATAACTTTGGCTAAGGTCAACTTTCACCATCAAAGTATTCAGATAACTAAAAATAATTAATAAAAAGTCAAGACAGTAATAAATAAATAAATATTATTGTTCTGTTTACAGGGCTAACCCGAGCGTTCTAATACAAATATTTCATTAAAAAAATTGGTTTGAGTCTATTTGATCGATTCCCAAATGATCGAATGGGTCCCATTTGATCGAATTTCCATTTGATTGAATTGCATTTGATCGAATGGCATTTGATCGAACGAAATTTGATCGAAAGCTACTGTTGGGTAAAACTACTAGTTTTTGGGAATAAATCGAAAAGGCAACGGTGCATATGCGCCTACGGCGCGCGTACATCAACCTAACCTAACCTAACCTGACCCTATTTATATATATCAAAAACAACGGGCCTTTGGCTTTCGTCCGCCGGATATCCGTTTTCGTTGACGGCCGCCGTAAAAATTTTCGGCATAATTTGTTTAAGATATTCAACCTTTGAAATGCCACCAATGAAATTAAGCTATTTCGTGACGTCACTGACAAGGAAAGAGAAACCTTTGACCCGTCGTCTGCTGGCTTTCTAACATTGTTATTATCGAAGCAAAGGCAAATAATTTTGACAGGCTAAACATGGATAGTAGATTTTAGAGGATCGGTAAAAAGCCTGGTTTTTAGCCCCCGTAAACCAATCACACTAAGGGAGTCGTCCAAGGTTATTTGAAAAAAACAAGTATTGCTAAGAGTGGACGATACTGTTCGAAAAAAGAAAAAAGATAAACACAAAGTACATTTTTACTCCGAAAGGTATTTTTTCACGTTTTTATAGATTAAATATGATATACTAAATATCAGTTGATAATTTTTATTGAATTAAAAAACCCAAATTAAAAATTACTAAAATATAAAGCGCAAAAAATTACGTAACAATATCAACCACATTAGATTGCCAGTTTGAAATATTAAGATCACGTGGTACAAACGACCTTGCGAGACTCCCTCGGAGGCTCTCGAGCTGATTGATACGCGGGGAGAAATAAAATGCACTGTGGAAGGCTATCGAAAACCTGTCCTCTTAATTTACTGTCCATGGGCTAAACCTAATTTCTAAATTGTATACTATGAAAATGCGGATAATCCCATTGCAATTGGAGGAACCTAAATCGTCAGCCCTCTTGTGGACAATTGTCGTACTATCGCGACCCACAAAAATTTCATATAAACACATTTGTTAGTGGATAGGTGTGACACCAATAAAACGATGCTTTAGTTTGAAAAATGACGCTTAAACTACTTTTTTCAAAAACCATTTTATTACGGAAAATTCGAAGAAAAATATTTCGAAAAAATGATGGTTAGCAAACTAATTCTTCCCCTTCCCCAGAATTCGACCCCTTCGTTAAGTACCTATAACTATATAATAGAAGGGCCTCTTCCCATAAAAACTTGTCGAGGTTAAAGGTAATAGGGAGTGTAGGGAGCTGTTGGCTCGCGTGGCATGAAGGGTTTGTCACCACATTCCTACGCATTGTAACCCGGCCACCTGTTTAAAGGCAATATAAGTCGCTAGATGACTTGGTGGTGCCTTGGGTATAAGCTTAGCTGATTATTATTATTAGATTCTCAAGCTGCTCTGCCGTGCAAAGCGCAAAAGCATTAACGACCAAATTTTCGATTTACAGATTTTGGTTTAATTTCACCTTATTTTAAACGTTAAATTCCATTTTGAACTAATTTTAGAATTTAAAATTTTTGTTCTTAGAGAAATGACTTGTTGTAAAACGCATTATTTTAGGTTTTGCATTATTTTCAAACCAAAAACGCATTAATGTGTTTATTTTCTTTAAAAGTCAAATCAAGACGCATTTTTTTCGCGTTTTAAGACATAAATAGTCCAACATATACGTGGTAAAAAGTATTTTTTAATGATATTTTTGAAATATCGTTTGGCATGTAATTTGTTTAGTACAAGAATATAATTTGAGTTGAAAAATCCAAGTCTACTATATAAACTGGAAAGAAGTAAGTTGGGGTATCTTAAGGCAAAGAAAGTTTGAATTTCGCGGGTTTTCTCCATACTTCGGTTTTGGTCGTTAATGCTTTTGCGCTTTGCACGGCAGTGCTGTTGTCTTTGACGTGATCAAGGACGTAATCCGGATTTTATTTCCAGTGGATTTAGAACTGTGCACCCCCTTTAGGACCCATGCATACTATACAGTTGCAAAAGTTTTTCAGATTTAAATTCCCAGAGAGATTAAAGAGATTTCCCAGACTTTTAAGGCCAAAATTAGACAATTTTGAACTTTATATTTGACTTTTATCAGGCGTTAATAAATTTGAGTTAACTTATATTTCAGCACCAAAGTTATTGTAACGTTAAAAAAATTAGCAAAACTTTCAAAGAACTTAATAATAATCTCAGAATTTGTCATAGATCTATCAAGAATGTATTTATTTATTATTAGGAAGAATTATTATGTTGCGACAATCGCTGGGCACGTTGAACGCCTTTCCCCCGTCTAGCGCGGGGGGAAAGACAAAACGTCACCGGCGTTTGATTTCCATCGCGTTAGGTGACGTAAATTTTAAGCAGCCAATGAAATACCGGGACTATTCGTTTAATTTAAGTGGAGGAGCGTACTGGGGGGACCAACGGGTGGATTGAGAGAAAGGCTAAAAACCGTCTCGACATAGACATTCTCCCTAGGTATAAATAAATACATTCTTGGATCTATCTAGAGTAAAATTACCTTCAAAAAGTGTCAAGAGAAAATTTAATTTCCTGACTTTTTACAGATGCTTAAAATAATAAGTCGCTAGATTATTTGGGTATTAGCCTAGCTGATTATTATTATTATTATTATTATCGCGAGTTTGTCAGGTACCAATGTGCACCGGAAAAAATAGACCAATATATATGTAACAAATATTTTATTATCAATAAAACATTTGTCGTAATAGTTCCAAAAAAAAGTGCTAACAATATATTAGTTAAAGCGGAACTGGCTGTTCATCTGATCGAACGCTTGTTGAGGGGTCATTGCGCCCCCGTTTGAGATGGTCGCCTCCTGGTTTATATTGGAAACCCCTTCGCCTTGGTCACTTTCGTTGATGTTTCCTCCGTTCACGGAATTGTCGATGTCCGTAGAGTCCCCGATTTCGTTGTTGAAGTTTATACCCGTTTGTTGCTGACCAGCGTTGGCGATGTCGTTGTTCTCGCTCTGGACACCGTTGACCGCTTCGTTACTGTTGCGTGAAGCATCACCGTTGATATTATCACTGTTAGTTATGTCATCATCAGTCAACGAAAGACCAGCGAGACCTGCATCGAATGAAAAGTGGTTAAGAGGATGATTTTGAAAAGTGGTTAAGAGGATGATTTTGAAAAGTGGTTAAGAGGATGATTTTGAAAAGTGGTTAAGAGGATGATTTTGAAAAGTCGTTAAGAGGATGATTTTGAAAAGTAGTTAAGAGGATGATTTTGAAAAGTAGTTAAGAGGATGATTTTTAAAAGTGGTTAAGAGAATGATTTTGAAAAGTGGTTAAGAGGATGATTTTGAAAAGTGCTTAAGAGGATGATTTTGAAAAGTGGACTATTTTCAGAAACGTTTTTATTCTATCTAGCAAGATTAATCATATTCTGAAGACGCGAACGTTTTCTGAAAAACTGTTCATATCGAAAAAGGTTGTAGAATATTCAACATGACGAGAACGGTTTCTAAGAAATCCTAACAGGTCCAGAACGGTTTAGAAAATTCAAAATGGCGATAACGTTTTCCAAAAAACTAAACATGCCGAGAAAAGTTTAGAATATTCAACATATCGATAGCGTTTTCAAAAAAACTCAACATGTCCAAGATTTTAGATCATTTAACATGACCAGAAGTTTTTTCTTAAAACTCAATATTTAAAGAAATGATTTTGAACATTAAACATACGGCTAGAGCATTTTCTTAAGAAATCGACGTGTTGATAACGTTTTCTAAAACACTAAACAGGTCTAGAAGCATTTTTGAGGATTCATCATATGTCGACAATGTTTTACAAAATATTCTAAAAAAACTAAACATAACTATAACATTTTTTTAAATTTCAACGTGGCATGAACAGTTTTTGAAAACTCGAACATGGAATGCATGTTTTCCGACAGCTCTTTATATATTACAAAGAACTCTATAAAACTAAATTAATAATATTAAAAATAGGATTTCTAATAGAATGAAATCGAACTTACAGCAAAGAAAGAGAGTGAGCAAGAGTGATTTCATGTTTGTCAAGCGATGAAACAGCTTTCGAAATGATTGAGCTTCAAAATGTCTGCCAATCATTCAACGGGAAAAAAATACCACTTCGGTGTACAGCCAACTTCCGATATCATAGCAAAAACGTCCTGGGGTTAACCAACTTTAACCAGATCAAAATACACACAGTCGTTTGCGGAGGAAATAATTCGTGGCAATTCCTCATCCAAATACCATCTTAAATACATTGTCTATCTAACTAAATACTCGGTAACAGTGAGTGTAGGGAGCTTGACACTTCCTCCTACGCATTGTAACCCGGCCATCTGATTCAAAGGCATTATAAGTGGCTAGATGACTTGGGCCTAGCTGATTATTATTATTATTATACTATATTAAAAATAATACAATGGCCCGCTTAAAAGAAATTGATAATATCTAACCAAATGGTTCATTTTTTTTAAACCTTTTTAAACTTTTAAATACTAAAATGTAAGTAAATCAACAAGACAAACAAATAAGTAACACATTTGTGTCATTTTTTTGAACCCCATTGTATAAATACATAATAATATAACAATAACTTAACCTCTGTATAAATTTTAAAAGTGTTACTACAAACATGTTTTTATACAGAATAAAAAAAGTTTTAATTGAATACTCAAATACATTTTCAAAAGTTATAACCTTAATTTATATAATTACACAAATTTATTTTAATACTATACATAATTAATTTAATTATATATGATATAAGTATTATTTCTGATGGTTTTCGTAATTTTTTACAATTGTTTCTATAATTTGAATGTTTTTGAAAAATATTAAACCGATTTATGACATTTTTGGCTTGTTCAATTTGGGGTCACACACATTGTACTATTGAAATCTGGGAGGGTACCAGCGGTGGCGGAATAGGGGGTACAGAGGTACATTGTACCCTCCTAGATTTCAGGCGGGGTACAATCAATATATTTGTACCCCCCAAATTGCCCTTCCAAAAATTTTATAAATCACATTTTGGTCTATAATTTCCCAAAACCCTCAGAAAAAAATATTATATTACACAGAATATAATATTAAACTTATATAATTATAATTAATTTAATACTGAATTAGACTCGCTATTTGCTAAACACTAATAATAATAATAATAATCAGCTAGGCTAATACCCAAGGCACCACCTTAGGCCTAAGTCATCATGCGACTTTTAAAGCCATTTGTCGTGAAAATATCTAGCAAATATGCCAAATAAATACATCATTTTCTCGGAGTGATTTGGGCTGGGCTGCTCCGAATTTTTTAGTTTTGTACCCGACGAAATATTTGCGAGGGGCTAGCCACTTACTAAAAATCTGTACAACGATTACGGGAGTACAAAAATGAGTACAGCCTTTGGTAGTACTAAATCTGTAATCATTTATGTAATCATTTTAGTACAGTCAAAGCCACAGGCTTGTACACCGATTACGATTCACCCCCTCGAATATTTGCCTTCAGCCGCCAATGGAGAGTACAATGTACTCCCTGTACCCCTCTATTCCGCCGCCACTGTACACCCGACTAATCTATTGACTAACAAGGAGACGACCCGAGGTGTAACGCACCGATTTGGTTGAAACTCGGGGGTTTGGTAAACCTTCATGTTACTTGAAAACCTTAAAGGGAAATGTCTCCATAGGCAACCGTTTTGCCATGGTAACCCAAAATATTTTTGACAACATAAAATGGAGATTTTCCCATTGAATATAACATGGGAATCTGACCAATTCTAAAACTTTTAATAAATTTCGAACTTTTTCATTATTTTTTATATTTATGTTTTCTATTTTTAGCATTTTCACAAATTAAATTGGTCAGATTCCCATGTTATTTTCATTGGAAAAATTTCCATTTTGAGTTGTCAAAAACATTTTTGGTTGCCATGGCCAAACGGTTGCCCATGGATACATTTTTCTTTATTGTTTTTCAAGGTCTACCAAATCCCCGAGTTTGAACAAAATCGGTGTGTTACACCTCGGGTCGTCTCCTTGTAAGTGCGAACTCTAATGAAATGAAAACGGTAACTGACTGATGTCCAGACAAATGTTTTTTTTCTGTGGGGTCAAAACGATTAAAGGCACCTGGAAAGAACCCTGCAACATAAAGGCCCAATAAACCACGTTTACTTAGACGAAATATTACACTTGAGCTACTAAAGGCAAGCTAGTAGATTATATATCTTGGGTGGTAGAATGAGTGTTTATTTTCTAATTTCATAATTTGTCATTATTTGGCCTTTATAATCTCTGCAGTCCCAAATTCTTAAGTACCTGAATTTGTTCTTGGTTTAATATAAAATTTAATTTAATTTACTGTTTTCGGCTGAGCTGTGGATGACAGTAGTAAGATTAATTTTTGGTTTCGTTTTAAAAACTCAGAAAAATCTTAAAAAGTAGTTTTATTGGGAAATTAAAGTATATCAAGAATGTATTTATTTCTACTCAGGGAGAATGAATATGTCGAGATTGTTTTTAGCGTTTCTCCAATTCCACCCGTTGGGGGCCCCGGTATGCTCCTCCGCTTTAATAAAATCAAATAATACTGCAATCTCATTGGTTCTTAAAAATTACGTTTTTCGACGCGATTAACGCTGCTGCGAGGACGCAAAAAATAAGACGGGGTTAGGGCCTCAACGTGTCCGTCGATAGTTTCGACATATTCATTCTCCCTGAGTATATATAAATACATTCTTGGTAATATACAAGTCATTTAATGTTTTCTTATTTAGTTAATTTCCTAACTGGGACTAGTCAGGTTTGGTCAGCCATGTAGAAAGGTTAATGTTTTACATTTAATAAAATGATATTCATTATGCTAATAATAATGTTAGACATTCTTTGATTCGGGCATGGAAAGGAATGATAAATGTTGGTCAATTGGAATGGGAATGTATGGAAAACGAAAATGTTGGTCAATTGGAATGGGAATGTATGGAAAACGAAAATGTTGGTCAATTGGAATGGGAATGTATGGAAAACGAAAATGTTGGTCAATTGGAATGGGAATGTATGGAAAACGAAAATGTTGGTCAATTGGAATGGGAATGTATGGAAAACGAAAATGTTGGTCAATTGGAATGGGCATGTATGGAAAACGAAAATGTTGATCAATTGGAATGGTAATGTATGGAAAACGAAAATGTTGGTCAATTGGAATGGGCATGTATGGAAAACGAAAATGTTGATCAATTGGAATGGGAATGTATGGAAAACGAAAATGTTGATCAATTGGAATGGGAATGTATGGAAAACGAAAATGTTGGTCAATTGGAATGGGCATGTATGGAAAACGAAAATGTTGATCAATTGGAATGGGAATGTATGGAAAACGAAAATGTTGGTCAATTGGAATGGGAATGTATGGAAAACGAAAATGTTGGTCAATTGGAATGGGAATGTATGGAAAACGAAAATGTTGGTCAATTGGAATGAGAATGTATGGAAAACGAAAATGTTGGTCAATTGGAATGGGAATGTATGGAAAACGAAAATGTTGGTCAATTGGAATGGGAATGTATGGAAAACGAAAATGTTGGTCAATTGGAATGGGAATGTATGGAAAACGAAAATGTTGGTCAATTGGAATGGGAATGTATGGAAAACGAAAATGTTGGTCAATTGGAATGGGAATGTATGGAAAACGAAAATGTTGGTCAATTGGAATGGGAATGTATGGAAAACGAAAATGTTGGTTAATTGGAATGGGAATGTATGGAAAACGAAAATGTTGGTCAATTGGAATGGGAATGTATGGAAAACGAAAATGTTGGTCAATTGGAATGGGCATGTATGGAAAACGAAAATGTTGATCAATTGGAATGGTAATGTATGGAAAACGAAAATGTTGGTCAATTGGAATGGGCATGTATGGAAAACGAAAATGTTGATCAATTGGAATGGGAATGTATGGAAAACGAAAATGTTGGTCAATTGGAATGGGAATGTATGGAAAACGAAAATGTTGGTCAATTGGAATGGGCATGTATGGAAAACGAAAATGTTGATCAATTGGAATGGGAATGTATGGAAAACGAAAATGTTGGTCAATTGGAATGGGAATGTATGGAAAACGAAAATGTTGGTCAATTGGAATGGGCATGTATGGAAAACGAAAATGTTGATCAATTGGAATGGGAATGTATGGAAAACGAAAATGTTGGTCAATTGGAATGGGAATGTATGGAAAACGAAAATGTTGGTCAATTGGAATGAGAATGTATGGAAAACGAAAATGTTGGTCAATTGGAATGGGAATGTATGGAAAACGAAAATGTTGGTCAATTGGAATGGGAATGTATGGAAAACGAAAATGTTGGTCAATTGGAATGGGAATGTATGGAAAACGAAAATGTTGGTCAATTGGAATGGGAATGTATGGAAAACGAAAATGTTGGTCAATTGGAATGGGAATGTAGGGAAAACGAAAATGTTGGTCAATTGGAATGGGAATGGAATGTTGCTCTACGGGAATGGGCGGGAATGGAAACGTATCAATTGCAGCTTTCCATTCCCAAGCTTGAAGTGAAGACAACAGAACCAAGAATGTATTTATTTATACTCAGGGAGAATGAATATGTCGAGATTATTTCTAGCGTTTCTCCAATTCCATCCGTTGGGGGCCCCGGTATGCTCCTCCGCTTTAATAAAATCAAATAATAATGCAATCTCATTGGTTTTTAAAAATTACTTTTTTTTCGACTCGATTAACGTTGCTGCGAGGACGCAAAAAATAAGACCGCCTCCTTTGCCCCCCCCCCCCCCCCCCCCCGTTAGCGTGACGGGGTTAGGGCCTCAACGTGACCGTCGATAGTCTCGACATATTCATAAATAAATACATTTTTGGTCATATATAAGTCATTTAATGTTTTCTTATTTAGTTAATTTCCTAACTTGGACTAGTCAGGGAATGGAAAGGAATGATAAATGTTGGTCAGTTGGAATGGGAATGGAATGTTGCTCTACGGGAATGGGCGGGAATGGAAATGAAGTGAAGACAACAGAACAGAAGATTTTCTGACGTAGGGAAAGTGAGTCTTTACAAGGTATAGGGACCGGAATGGTAACCCAATTGCTTTCAAAATCAATCTATGGTCACGATAAAAATTACACCAATGTATATAAAAGTAATTTTATTATAAATAAAAATTTAGTACAAAAATATCGTTACAAATTTTACCCAAATAAAGGTAAGAATTGTTTCTTCATATCATCGAACGCTTGTTCAGGGGTCTGTCCTTGAGTGTTCGAGCCTGACGCACCGTTGATATTGGTCTGGCTGCTTACGGTTGAGTCCTGGTTTGAATTGGACACCGCTTCGTTTTGGTCATTTTGGTTGATGTTGGGCGAGCTGACGGAGTTGTCGATGCTAGCTGAGTCGCTTATTTTGTTGTTGACGTTTTGACCCCCTTGTTGTTGGGCGGCGTTTTGGACGTCGTTGCTCTCGCTCTGGACACCGTTGACCGAGTCGTCAGTGTTGCCGGAAGCGGCACCATTGATATTTCCGCTGTCAGTTACGTCGTCATCGGTCCACGAAAGACCAGCGAGACCTGCACCGAATTATTAACGACATGAAGTGGCTACTTTTCGATTGTTCTGGAACGAATGGAGTACACCTTTTCGCTTGTTCTGGTGGACATCGTTATATGTCTACACCGTGAGCTACTCATCAAGGTCAGAGTATTGAGGCTACGCATTTAATTATATCCTCAAATACGGATGTAAATAGCGTCTGTTTATCCAAAATTTATTTGGTAAAATAAAAACAGGCAGTCAACCACAATTCAAACTATTCGTCACCACAGAATCGGAGTAAAATGACAACATAGGGTTCCTCCCGGAACAAGCGAAAGGTATTGTGGTTAAAATGGATACTAATGTTTTCAGAAAATTCTGTCTAGAACCATTTTCATAAAAAGGTACTTCGAAACTAGCTGATTTGGTATCTAAGATGAGTAAAATGTAACATAAGGTTTTTTAAACTACTAGGTGAAATTTTCTGAAGACGTGAACGTTTTCTGAAAACTCAACATGGTGAGAACGATTTCTAAAAACTCAACACGACGAGATCGTTTTCTAAAACTCAGCACGATTAGAAAATTTCCAAATATTCATCATGACAAGAACGGCTATTTGAAAGCTGATTTAACAACGCGGCAAGAACGCATTCTTAAAATTAGAACTTTTCTAAAAACATGGCAAGAGAGATTTCTGGTAACTCGAACTACCGTTTTCGACTCCTGCTTTTCAACAACACTCAGCTGTAATAGAGAGAGAGCAGAGCTGCACTCTAGAGGTTTGAACGACAACGGTTTTCTTTTCGCGTTCCTACTTCGGAGTCGGAACCTACCATAACTTGAAGACAACGCCATAATTTTATCGAACTTATGTTACACGTAGTATAATATTTATAGCGTGTAAATAAAAATACTAAATATTAAAATTTTCTTGCTCAACAAATCGAGAGATAATTATGGCAGGTTGTTCGTTTTCTAGCAACGTGCGTTTTAGACGAGGGGTAGTCACTCGTTGATATTTTGTACACCTGATTGCTGATTTTCGTAAAACTATACACTAATACGCATATAATAAGGGAGAAGACCCTTTTACAGGGGTACCGCCATTGTGTGTACATTTTTCATAATCTACTTGTTACTAGATGGCGTCATCAGTTTACAATCCAAAATAACAAAAATTATAATATCCGCGAAAGTCTAATTTAAATTGTGGTTATTTAAAAGCTGAAATTTTGTATAACTACATTTTCTAAAATATTTTATATAAACTTTCAGCTTGAAATAGCACTTAAATTATATAATAAATTTAAACATTTTATTTTATTTTTTCAAATTTTGCGCCAAAATATACACGCTGATGTCATCTAGTGTAGAAATACGAAATTAAAATTTTATACTCGATGGCGGTTTCTAAAGGTTTGTTTCCCTGTATGTATTATGCGAATTGGTGTATAGCTCATAAGTTTTCAATGATTTCCAGTGATTATTTTAAGTGAATTCCCGAGATAACCTATGATTTGTACACCTGATTACTTAAGTGACTACCCCTTCGGTTTTAGAAATCATAATTTTGAAATTGAAATGCTCCTAAGCCTTGTATATTATGGGCGAAATTGGGCTACTGATTCAAATTTAAAGTAAAGTAGGGTACACGAAATCAAATGATTGTGTTTAGACAATGCTCACGGCCATGCAGAAGGCTCGTTTGGGTATGGGCTAAACACTTTTTTTATTTTCGTCGTGTACCCGGGTTTAGCAAATATTTCTAAAATGTGTTAAAATTCTATTGTAAATGTAAAATATATATTGTTTTCTTTAGCAGTGAAAGCACGCGTAACAGATTTTAAAGCAATTAATTTTACGAACGTTGTCGTTCAAACTTCTAGAACATCCCGCTTAACCTCTCTATTAATTCACGAAGCCCTCGTCTCTTTGTCCAACTTTTGTTAGCATACTTACGATACACGCTAGCGTTACTTGGAAGCACTCGCTGGTGCAAGGGGCTAAGCAACACCCTGAATATTTTGTGGTTCCTGTTTGTATCGTGGAACTAGGTCATTTAATCTGCCTTTACAGGTCTAACAACGAATATTGGCATAAACATGGAAAACCCTATGTATTATAAACATAAATCTATAATATTGTTCCATAAGTTTGTCATTATGGCGAATATTTTACTGAGAGCTAGAAATGGAGTGACGTCATCACAAGAAGAAAATCTACCCCTAGCGAGGCGCTGTCAAAGGCTAAGTGTGACGCGTTAGCGAGCGGACGCAAAACTGCGACGAAGTCCGTATTGCAATCTGTCTTGTGAATAGCTCTCAGTAAAACCTTTGCATGTGAAGAATAGGAAGTGTCTCACTTATTTAACAATATTATACACTTATGATAGTAATAATTGAGTAACACCGGAGTCAAAAAGTTTCCAAATTACCAAAAACTATCAAATGAAATTTAAAGTATTAAAAACCAAAATTGGATTTTTAGTAGAATGAAATCGAAACTTACAGCACAAAAACAAAGTGAACAAGATAAATTTCATGTTTGTTGACCGACGTCAGGGATCGAACAGCGCTCGAAATGAATGACAATCGCCGTACTGAATATTTTCACGAAATAGAAAAGCCAGCTTTGCTGTATAAACCAATTTCCGGGTATAATTTATCGTTCAATCTACAGTTGAGCCACACACAGGTCTAATCGAAAACGACAAGTGAGTCACGAATGTTGGCTCGAAAATCGACGTGGAATTAGAACAGCGATAGTTGATAAATAAATTAGTTTTAACACGTGTGGCTAAACGTTGCAACGGCTCACAAATTTTAATGGTCCAAAATCATCTCATAACCCAAACTAATTGTCAGTTAGTGAAAATTCCCTTCTCCCTATTTTGTGAAGAGTCACTTCCTATACGTCATAAGGTCATCGGTTCTGCTGCGTGCACTTCAATCTTAGGAGAGTGGGAGAGAAGACGACGTTTTACAGGAAGTGAGTCTTCGCAAGAAAGGCACAAAGAAATTTTCACCCACTGACCTAATCTAATTATAAACTAACCTAACCCTAATTGGGAACCGTTGCTACGAGTTTTGTCGCTTCTGATAAATATGTTAAATCAATAATAATAAGTTGGATTAATAATAATAGTAATAATAATAAGTATATTATTAATAAGCATAAGTAGTAATTATAATAAGTATTTTATTAATAAGCATAAGTAGTAATTATAATAAGTATATTATTAATAAGCATAAGTAGTAATTATAATAAGTATATTATTAATAAGCATAAGTAGTAATAATAATAAGTATATTATTAATAAGCATAAGTAGTAATTATAATAAGTATATTATTAATAAGCATAAGTAGTAATTATAATAAGTATATTATTAATAAGCATAAGTAGTAATTATAATAAGTATTTTATTAATAAGCATAAGTAGTAATTATAATAAGTATATTATTAATAAGCATAAGTAGTAATTATAATAAGTATATTATTAATAAGCATAAATAGTAATTATAATAAGTAGGATTAATAATAATACTAAGTAGTATTAATAATAATAATAAATAGGATTAATAATAATAATAAGTAGGCTTAATAATAATAATAAGTAGTATTATAAAAATAATAATAATAAGTAGTATTATAAAATAATAATAATAAGTAGTATTATGAAAATAATAATAATAAGTAGTATTATAAAAATAATAATAATAAGTAGTATTATAAAATAATAATAATAAGTAGTATTATAAAAATAATAATAATAAGTAGCATTATAAAATAATAATAATAAGTAGTATTATAAAAATAATAATAATAAGTAGTATTATAAAAATAATAATAATAAGTAGAAATAATAATAATAATAATTAAGATTCAAAGAAAAACTATGTAAAGCTGTAAACTCTGATTTGCGAGATTGTAAACTTGCTTGTTAACTTAAAAAATAGAACTGTAAAAATATGCACCTCAAACTCTCTATAAATGTATAGCATCAAACTGAAATAAAAGACGTCCTAAACTAAAAATAAAAAATAATAATAATCATAATAATAAGTAGTATTAATAAAAATAATAATAACAATAAGTAGAATTAATAATATTAATAAGTAGTATTAATGAATGAATGAACGTGGGGTTTATTGTGTAACAAAACAATCCTGGTTACAAGATCAGCTAGTTGATACACATTTTAACAAATGAGAAAAATATACAATGGTGAAACTAAAGATATAAATGCATTTTTATGAAAATGTACAGCAATAGATAAATAGTATGGAAGTAAAAGTTATAAATTTTTTATGTCTGACAATTTACAGCTAAATAGGTCTAGTTTGTGCGTATAGTTATTTGCAGTTTTTTGTAGACGGTTTAGTGGGTTAAGGCTAGTATACAGTGTGTTGAATATTTGCTTATTTCTTAGCTTGTAGTTTGGTACAGATATGTTTAGATTAGAAACTATTTTCACTGGCTACTCTATTATTAAGTATCTTAAAGAGAAATTTTAATTCAGTTTTATCTCGAAATTGTGCTAAGGTATTAAAACTAAGGTCAGTAAGAATTTTTCCATAATTATAATTGTGGGGTTTTAAAAAGTTGGTGTGAAGATATTCAACAAATTTCTTTTGTATATTTTCTACGCTATGCAAAAGGTATGGGCTGCACCCACCCCAAGCTAGTGAACCGTACATGGCCCTAGATCTAACTAAACTCTTGTATAAGAGAACAAAGTGTTTTTCAGAATTAATTTTTTTGCAGAGTTTCAGAATGACGCCCAGCAACCTCCTACAGCTGTTAACGGTAAACTGAATATGTTCCCTGAAGTATAAACCCACGTCCAGGAACACGCCAAGGTCTTTAATAGAAGATTTTCTAGGTATTGAACCGTTGCCAATTTTAAAGTTATACCTTAGGATATCAGTTTTTCGAGAGAACGACACCAGAGCGGATTTAAATGGATTTATCGGGAGGTTGTTTACTGTGCACCATTCTGAAACTAAATTGAAATAGTGAGGAATTTTTAATAATGAACTGCAGGTCGTAAATATACATATTAAATAATAGCGGCCCTAACGAAAAAATAATAATAATAATTAGAATTAATAACAATAATAATAAGTAATAATAATAAAAATAATAATAAGTAGTATTAATAAAAATAATAATAACAAATAGTATAATTATTAATAATAATAAGTAGTAGTATTAATAAAAATAATAATAATGAGTAGAATTAATAATAATAATAAGTAGTATTAACAATAATAATAATAAAATTAATTTAGGACTCACCTAACCTAATCTAATTATAAACTAAGCATTGATACCTTTCGTAACTTCTGAAAATACGAATATTAACATCCATATGTGAAATCAATAATAATAAGTAATTTCTAGGAAATGTGAAGTTTCTTAAGAACTAAAAATATGTTTAATGACGTTTTAAAAAATTATATAGCTAAATGTGAATAATATATATAAAGGTTGCAACTGAGTAAAGTGGGTGGACTAATAGTTCTTTTTATAAATTCACCTACGCTTGCCGAACTTGTTTTTATGTTGCTCTTACGTCACAATGTCATAGCTTTAATAGAATAGTTTTGACACGCGCGGGTTGCACGCGCACATCAAAATCCGAGATCTCTCGCGCCCTGAGCGCGCGCTCTAGTCTAGAGGATAACGGAGGTGTTTTTCTCAAATCGTGCACTTTTTGATTAAAGCATGCAAATTTGTGGAAAAACACTTTGGAGTATGTAAAACCAAAAAAAGATTAGAGGCATTCTCTACCTCTGCTGTGACAGGTGTGACAAGCTGTCAAAGTTGATGAAAAAGTGTAAACTTACCTTTTTGAACAACCCTTTCGAAAGGCAGCCGGGTGCGCGCGCCGCTCGCCGCTTTGCGCTATAGAGAAGAGACGGGGGTCGGTCTATAACGGCAAACACAAGCCGAATACGCGTAGATTCCCAGTTTATTGATACAATTTTTATAGATATAGATATTTAAGAACACCGTGTATATTTTCAAGTTCCCCTTCGACTTTAAATGTATTAAATATTTTTATCCTCTAAATATACATATAATATTGTTTAAGGAACTTAATAAGAGCAGCCATATTCTTCTTATATAAATTATAAAAATTTTCATTAAAATAATAAAAAAAGCTTATTCTTACTCTCTTAAAGGGATAATGAAATGTTAAAATAACTTATTTTCAGTTTATTCCGCTCCAAAATTAAGTATAAACCCGATTTTTTTTCATTGAAATTATTTATGTTTTTAAAAATTGAAATTAAATAATTCCAATGAAAGAAAATCGGAATTATACTTAATTTTGGGAGCGGAATAGACTGAAAGTAGGTTATTTTACTTTATTTTTAATGGTAAATTTGTAGTAAATCTACAGGTGCATACTTTAACTTCTTAATATATCATAGCTAGTCATTTAAAGGTACGGTATTGCGAAACTGGCACGTGGCTGTCAGCTGGAAAAAACCTTTCACACACAATAGAACTCTGATGGAAAAGCTTACATCTCTATTGCGATGGATGGTAGCGGGACCTGAGATTTGTCGAGTGGTTCAACAATTTACAGATATTATTGGATTGAAAAGTTCTAAAAATCAGACATTTCATCAAGACGCCAACTTCTCAAAAAAAATTTTTAGAAGACGTCCAGTCACTCATATCAGTCATGAATGACATGGGAAATCCGTTTGCCGATGCAAGCGAAGATTTGCTTATTTTGGATACACGGCAAAATTTGGACAAAAGAATAGCGAATTCTCTAAAAAATATAAAAACCATTGGGGAACTCCAATCAAATGAGCTATTTTGCGTCTTGTCGATTGTACCGTGGAAATTACGGATGTTCTGAAGAAAAACAAATTTCCTCTTTTCAACAGACCGCCACAAAAAGAGAAATGCTAAAGCCAGCTTCAAATTTCGAGTATTAAAAGCGACAGAAATTTATTTTCGAGACTTTATAAAGCGTCTCAAGTACGAAGTGGAGACCTTGATGTGTTTTTTTTTAATCATGAAAATCAAGCTTTTCCGCCATCATTGGCGAATAATGGAAACATGAGGTTTTGCAACAAATCCGATTTACTTTCGTGTTTAGAAGATCTGTTGACAGACTAGGAGGATATTCTAAAATCAGGTCTCGAATCCGACATGGTCATCATCGACGGCGCTGCAATCATCAATATGATAAAGCGTGGAAACGCTAAAACATTTTTAGATTACGCTGCGACATTTTCTAAATACCTAGTTGGTCAGTTTACCGGTTGCGTTCGTCGTGTTGACGTTGTCTTTGACGTGTACATAACGGGTACCCTTAAAGAGAACGCGAGGAAGAAGCGTGGTAAAGGTGCAAGAATAAGAGTGGATGGTCGCGAGGATTTACCAAAAAACTGGCCAGAGTTTTTAAGAGAAAACGAAAACAAGAAAGAACTCTTTAAATTCTTGAGTGTCTACGCCGTTACAGCTAAAAATGCTGGAGCTATATACATTACGAACAGAGAAAATGTTCTTAGTTCCATCAAGGTAATCTTAAAAACCTTTCTCCGTGCTCCCACGAAGAAGCTGATACTAGACGAAGCGAAGCAGGGAATGAAATCCATCAGCCTCGTGAACAAGATTCCTCGCGAACCTATGGTTATAGCCTTTGAATCTGGTAAAGATTTCCGTTACATAGACGCCACATGGTTATCAAGACAATTGGGTAGAGACAAAGCGAAAGCCTTGCCAGTTTTTCACGCGTTAACAGGATGCGACACAACTTACTGTTTTAATGGAAAAGGTAAAAAACCGCGTGGTCAACATGGAAGTGTTTCCAAGACGTAACTCCGGCTCTTAAACAACTATCGTTGTGTCCTACTAAATCGGACCTTAAAGAGGTTTGGCCGTTGATTGAGAAGTTCTTAGGCTTAATGTACGATCGTTGCAGTACCGATGAAGAAGTTAATAAAGCGAGACCAAGCCTTTTCACCCAGAAAAACCGCGAAATGAACTAATTCCACCAACACAAGACGCATTATTGCAACACTTATTACGTGTAGCTTTCCAGGCGGGTCACGTGTGGGGTCAAGCTCTAATTAGATAACCCATTTTACCAGAACCGTCGAGTTTTGGGTGGACTAATTTTAAAAGTGAAACTGGTCATAAATGGCAACCTCTTTGGATGACTCTGGCACCAGCAGGTGATGTCTGTAGAGAGATGGTAAAATGTGGTTGTGTCAAAGGTTGTCGGGGTAATTGTAAATGCCACAAAACTAATTTACCATGTACTGAACTTTGTAAATGTGGAGGATGCGAAAACGATTTTGAATAGTTTATCAAAAAAAATTTAAATGGATAATTGAAAAAGTTTGAAAAATGTAAGACTAATGGAAAATAAACACGCTAATTAATATGATAGGTTATGTTAAAAAACGTTTTATCATCTAACGCAATAAGGCAGTTGAATTTAAAAATATTACATATACATATTATATCAACACACTGCGAATCTACGCGTATTCGGCTGGTGTTTACCTTTATAGACCGACCCCCGTTTCTTCTCTATAGCGCAAAGCGGCGAGCGGCGCGCGCACCCGGCTGCCTTTCGAGAGGGTTGTTCAAAAAGGTAAGTTTACACTTTTTCATCAACTTTGACAGCTTGTCACACCGGTCACAGCAGAGGTAGAGAATGCCTCTAATCTTTTTTTGATTTTACATACTTCAAAGTATTTTCCACTAATTTGCATGCTTTAATCCAAAAGTGCACGATTATTTCCTGTAGCCTCTAGACTACACAAGGAGAACGCAACCCGTCAAAAGTCGTGGATTTTCACGCGTACGTTTTTCATTGGCTAGACGCTTTAGCGTCTGCTGCCGTCGGAAGGGGAAAATTCGGAAATTGTCTTCCCCCCCGCCCGTAATACGTTCATCGTAAAGGCTCGTGACGCTCGTCCAATGAAATACGTACACAACCCTTCTTTAGGGTGTTTAAAGGCCAGCTGCGTTCTCCTTGTGTTTGTTGCTCCTAGGTTTGAGGGTCAATTTTAAGGCATTTCGTTTATAACACATAGCGCAGATTTACACCTGTTCTAAAACTATCTTAAGCGACGTTTTATGTAAAAATTATCTACTCAGTAAAAAAAATCGCCAATTAAAGAAACGCAAAAATAAAATAATTATTTTCGGCGATTTCTGGATAATTGGGAAAATGTAGCGTTTCAGACTGTTGGCGCCATCTGGTAAGACTTCAGGTATTTAAAAAGGCCTCTAATGGCGTTACCCTTTGTAAAAAGACCTTTCCCAGGATTTTTTTCGAGGTAGGCTAAACTAGAAAAAATGGGCCCCTAACCCCCAGGCCAATACTCTAAACCGCCATAATCAGTGTGTACTCTGGGAGCCCTCTCCAATATGGCGGGTAGGTTTTAGCCTACTTAGCCTAGCACCTAGATCCACTACTGACCTTTTCCCTTGCCAAACGTATCTCGATTAATGAAAAAAAAACCAAGAAATGGTATACAAAAGGCATGGTTTTAATAATTTAAGGATTATTTTACAATTGAGAATCAGGCAGCAGCAAGAACAGTAGGTACGCAGTTTAGTAACCATGATTTCCGAAGCTGGCCGCGACGGCCATGGTCTCTTTGGCTTTCATGATGTTGTGGTTGTTGTCAGTCTGGTCGTTGACAAGCAGCATTTGGTTATTATGAGAACTGCTGTCTTTGACGTTGTTACCGACTTGGTTCCTGAGATCCGTCTTAGCCTGGTTCAGCCCTGTGTTAAAGTTAGGCTCGTGGGAACCGCCCGAGAACGGATTGGGAAAGTACCCACCGCCAGGTCTCGCCAGCGTCGTGCAGAATAGTCCAGCTACGACGAGGAAACGGTTATTTCAGAGGTGATATTGGGATTTCTAAAATATAGTCTAGTCTTTTCTCCATCTTGAATTTTTTTAATAGTAAGGGAATCAGCTGCACAGTTCCTATAGTTACTAATCACGTTGTGATTAATTAACCAGCACCTGAATATCATGTCCGTCACATTGACTATAAAAGAAATTTCAGGAATACTTTTGGGACTCTTGTTGCTAAAATAGACGCTTTGAAATATTCGTCTGTAATAGAACGTTCTATAAAATCGCAGGAGCGGATCCAGGCCATCAAGTAAGGAGGGGCGATCATGGGCATTCAAAAGTCGTCTGCTATTTCTTCATAAATTTAGTTGGCAGGTATTAAAGTAGATGGCGCTATCGTTTCTAAGCTCGAAGCCTATATGGAGCGTGAAAATGTAACGTGTAGCTCTCATTTTCGTTTGCTTAAACGAAGTACTATCTACAACTAGAAAGTCTAGTATACTCTAGTATCTATAAATATATTTCAATAACTTTAAAAATTGTTATGTTTTTTCAAGTATTCAAGTATCACCCCCCTATGGATCCGCCCCTGTAAAATCGGCCCAAAACCGGCCAAACTTTTCATACAGAGTGACTATAGAGCTAGTTCAGAAGGACTAACAACATTTGCTATTCTTTGGTTTAAGATAATTCGGCTTATGTCCTGTCTTTATACGCATATTTTAGAGACGTACCTTTTAGGAGTTGTAGGAGAGACCCTAGGTGTTGAAGTATGTTTGGGGTTAAGAATATTTTCATGATCTAAGTCTCTTTTTAAACCCGTGGATTTGGGACTAGTATTTTGCTTATTTGCCATCATACATTTATTACAAAAATCATTTAAAATAAGAAAAACGGCGAGGAAAGCCGGAAATTAGTGAAGCCTAGCAACTACGCTACTCCTAAAAGTCGACTGCTCTCAATTTCTTACGGGTTTGCTAGATAAATATTTTTCTCTCACACGAAAAACCGGCCAAACCTTCACCTCCTCCGAACTCAAAAGGGGGAAAGCACAGCACACCGATTTTATAGAACGCTCTATTAAAATTATTAATTAATTTATTTTTCAAACGCTGCATATTAAGTAGTTTTAAAATTTCTATTGAAACTGTCTATTTAGAAAATATATGGTATGAACTAGTTTAAATTTTGCGCAGATAGCTAAATATCTTAACGAAATTGATATTATTAATACCAGAAGTATATAAGATCCCTCTTACGAGAGAAGTAACTTTTACGAACATAAAAAGGAAACCATATTATTTTTAGTAGTTTTAAACTGTCAAGTATATGACATATGTTATATTATATTAGCGGGAGCTTTCGAAGGTATTCGTTTCAGCTAATAACAACAGCATAATAGGATGATGGCTACTTTACTTCAAGTTATGTATTATAAACTTATGTTAATACTCAATTAAAGTTATGTAAATCGTTTGTAAATTGGTCAATAACATAAGCTACTATAATTTTAAGCAATAATTTTTACATGTTATATATAATTTAGGTTTGTCTAAATATAATACTCAACAATGGCTCTCTGACGACGTTATCATTTGGCTCTTTTGAATTTTGGCTTCCTTTGTCATTAATAGATGGCACCACGATCTCCAGTTAAGAAGTTTTTTTTCCGAAGAGTCTGATAGATTCATGGCCATCTCTAATAACAGAGGCCTTTCATAATACAGGTGGCAATGATAGAGCCACCACTTGCTTTACACTCAAAAAGGCTAATGCTAAGAATTTTAAAGGGATTTCAAATTTCATGCTAATAAAAAATTAACTTTTAAATAAAAACTGAATTATTAGTAGATGAACAATTCTATGAATATACAGAGTGTTTCTTACAAGTGTAGACATATTTTAGCATGTAATTACCACAAATTTATGAACTTCATTTTGAGTATGAGTATCCCAAACGGCCTGTCTACAAAAATATCGCGTATTGCAAAGACATATTAGGAGTATTTTTTGGAAAATATTTAAAATTTCTATTTTATGTGATTTTATTTTCGCCACTGTGAGCGCCATCTTGAATAATAAACCATTCGATTTATTCATCTGTGATTGCTTTTGACCAAATATTTCTTGAACCAGGGAAACTTGGAAAGGAATTAGGCTCTTTTATCTGGTAAACCTAATTTCCTGGTTTTAGTGAGAACTCCGACTTAAATATGGTTTTAAACAAACCATTATATACAGTGAAACAACGGTATATCATTGATTGAATAAATTTTCAACTTTCTAATATTGTTATATTTTCAAATATAATATCTTCAGGTAGCTCATCTTAGCTATATGCCAAAAATATACTTTTGACTTGATAATTTTAAAAAAGGGACTGATCATAAGTCGAAATTTAACCGCCAAGAATAATCAAATCTGACTTAAATCCGGTTAAAATTTTAAACAAACCATTATATGCAGTGAAACAACGGTATGTCATTGATTGAATAAATTTTCAATTTTCTAATATTGTTATATTTTTAAAGATAATATCTTCACGTAGCTATATGCAAAACAATATACTTTTTGACTGGATATATAAAAATGGACTGATCATAAGTCTAAGTTAAAAAGCCAAGAATAATCAAATTTACAAATTGAAGTAGCTTGACTAGTTTAAGCTAAACTATTTATTAAGTCTTTTGACGTATTAAGGATGAGAAAAAAACATAAAATACGCTCACCTAACAAGAAAATCCTCAGAGCGGTCGTATTCATCATCATTATATTCTGCAAAAGGGAAATTCTAACCACCCGCTGACGAACGTTAAACCTCAGAGTCAAGTTTAAACCGCTTGTCTGACGCTTAGTAGGTCAAATCACGGTTCATATACAGTCCGCCCATCGGTGGTGACCGACTAAAGCTAGATTTCACCCAGTTCCAGAGAGGGTGCAGTCTGTATAGCCCAGGCACGGAGTGACCCCCATCGGTCGAGGGGTCATCGAATTAACACGAGGGGGGGGGGGGGGTTGCGGGGGAGGGGGTCGCGTTTAAGAGGTCGAAGTTAAATCACAGCGAATAAATAGGCGATTTCGGTTAAATAAATCGGAATAAATGGGACGAACAGAGCACGAGTGGATTTGTCATTGACACGGATGTAGGTAGGTTAACGCGCTCTCCTACGGTTCATCGCGTGACCCTATTCAGATTCGCTATACGCTGATTAACAAGTTTCAGGTTGATTTCAATTAAAAATATCTTGATAAACAAAATGCATAGAAGTTATTACAGCATCTAATTAAAAAGTTGAATTGATTATAACCGTGGATAAACATGTTTCTAGTGAAATTTACTATACCCCTCAAATAAACAACTTTCAAGTTGAATTCATTAAAAGCCCCCAGATAAAAAACTTTCAAGTTGAATTCATTGAAAGCCCCCAGATAAACAAGTTTCAAGTGAAATTCACCATAAAGCCCGGGTAAACAAGTTCCTATTGAAATAGCCCCTAGTTAAACAAGTTCCTAGTGAAGTAGCCCCCAGATAAACATGTTTCTAGTAAAAAAGCCCCTAGGTAAACAATTTCCTATTGGCATAGCCCCCAGATAAACATTTTGCTAGATAAATAACTTGTCCCCAGATATACAAGTTACTAGTGAAATAGTCCCCAGATAAACAAGTCTCAAGTGGAATTCACCATAAAGCCCGGGTAAACAAATTCCTATTGAAATAACTCCTAGTTAAACAATTTCCTATTGAAATAGCCCCTATAGTTAAACAAGTTCCTAGTGAAATAGCCCCAAGATAAACATGTTTCTAGTGAAATAGCACCTAGGTAAACAATTTCCTATTGACATAGCCCCCAGATAAACATTTTGCTAGATAAATAACTTGTCCCCAGATATACAAGTTCCTAGTGAAATAGTCCCCAGATAAACAAGTTATTAGTGAAATAGCCCCTAGGTAAACAATTTCCTATTGAATTAGCCCACAGATATAAACAAGTTCCTAGTGAAATAGCCCCTAGGTAAACAATTTCCTATTGAATTAGCTAACAGATATAAACAAGTTCCTAGTGAAATAGCCCCTAGGTAAACAATTTCCTATTGAATTAGCTAACAGATATAAACAAGTTCCTAGTGAAATAGCCCCTAGGTAAACAATTTCCTATTGAATTAGCTAACAGATATAAACAAGTTCCTAGTGAAATAGCCCCTAGGTAAACAATTTCCTATTGAATTAGCCCACAGATGTAAACAAGTTCTTAGTGAAATAGCCCCTAGGTAAACAATTTCCTATTGAATTAGCCCACAGATAAAAACAAGTTCCTAGTGAAATAGCCCCTAGGTAAACAATTTCCTATTGAATTAGCTAACAGATATAAACAAGTTCCTAGTGAAATAGCCCCTAGGTAAACTATTTCCTATTGAATTAGCCCACAGATGTAAACAAGTTCCTAGTGAAATAGCCCCTAGGTAAACAATTTCCTATTGAATTAGCCCACATATATAAACAAGTTCCTAGTGAAATAGCCCCTAGGTCAACATGTTTCTAGTGAAATAGCACCTAGGTAAACAATTTCCTATTGACATAGCCCCCAGATAAACATTTTGCTAGATAAATAACTTGTCCCCAGATATACAAGTTCCTAGTGAAATAGTCCCCAGATAAACAAGTTATTAGTGAAATAGCCCCTAGGTAAACAATTTCCTATTGAATTAGCCCACAGATATAAACAAGTTCCTAGTGAAATAGCCCCTAGGTAAACAATTTCCTATTGAATTAGCTAACAGATATAAACAAGTTCCTATTGAATTAGCTAACAGATATAAACAAGTTCCTAGTGAAATAGCCCCTAGGTAAACAATTTCCTATTGAATTAGCCAACAGATATAAACAAGTTCCTAGTGAAATAGCCCCTAGGTAAACAATTTCCTATTGAATTAGCTAACAGATATAAACAAGTTCCTAGTGAAATAGCCCCTAGGTAAACAATTTCCTATTGAATTAGCCCACAGATGTAAACAAGTTCTTAGTGAAATAGCCCCTAGGTAAACAATTTCCTATTGAATTAGCCCACAGATAAAAACAAGTTCCTAGTGAAATAGCCCCTAGGTAAACAATTTCCTATTGAATTAGCTAACAGATATAAACAAGTTCCTAGTGAAATAGCCCCTAGGTAAACTATTTCCTATTGAATTAGCCCACAGATGTAAACAAGTTCCTAGTGAAATAGCCCCTAGGTAAACAATTTCCTATTGAATTAGCCCACATATATAAACAAGTTCCTAGTGAAATAGCCCCTAGGTAAACAATTTCCTATTGAATTAGCTAACAGATATAAACAAGTTCCTAGTGAAATAGCCCCCAGGTAAACAATTTCCTATTGAATTAGCTAACAGATATAAACAAGTTCCTAGTGAAATAGTGCCCAGATTAAGAAGTTGCGAGTGGAGTCCACCATAAACCCTGTAAAAAGAAGTTCCGAGTAAAATTAACTAATGCCCCCAAATAAACAACTTTCAAGTTGAATGCATTATAAACCCTAGAATTCTACTTGGAACTCACAATAGCTCCCACATTAACGCGTTTTATAACGAAACTACAGTTAAACCAGTTTCAAGTAATTCCAGATAACCAAAGTCTATGTGGAATTCACTACAATTTCCAGATTAACGCGTTTTAATTGGAATTCACTATAATTTCCAGATTAACGCGTTTTAATTGGAATTCACTACAATTTCCTGATTAACGCGTTTTAATTGGAATTCACTACAATTTCCAGATTAACGCTTTTTAATTGGAATTCACTACAATTTCCAGATTAACGCGTTTTAATTGGAATTTAATACAAACCATAGATAAACAAGTGAAATTTACTATTGCCCCCAAATAAACAAGTTTCAAGTTGAGATCATAATAAGCCCAGATAAACAAGTTTTAAGAGGATTTAACTATAATTAGAACTCCCTATTAGACATATATTAAAACCGTCTAACATCCTATTATACAGTAAAGACCAAAGAAATAACTGCTGATGGATTATTATATGTTTGATGGCCTATCATCGTCTGCTATTTGGTGTAGTGCAATTTGAATAATTGATTTTTATTAAATTGCTTTTCGCGCACGCGATGAAGAGACGGAAAACTCCCATTTATCAATGCACTAGTATGTTCTCGTTGTTGAAATTTCCACATACGCGACACTGTAGAAGGTGGGGTGGCGTGGTGGTTAGCACTTTCACCTCGCAGCAAGAGGAGCCGGGTTCGATCTCAGTTTGTGGCACTGGGTAAAAACTCAGAACATCTCCTTCCGTGTTGAGTTTTGGCCAGTGGCGTAGACAAGGGGTGGTTTCCGGGTCCAGACCCTCCCCTTGGGCCTACCTTTGACGGTATTAAATTTTCACCCCCTTCTCGACCTCCCTCTTAACATTCACACAATTCGACCCCCTCTTGACGAATTTCTGGTTACGCCACTGTTAAAGGGGTTTTCTCCCGAGCTCTTTAACGGTAGTAGTGAGTGGCTCGCGTAGAATGAAGGGCTAGCCCCCACCTTCCTACGCATTGTAGCCCGGCCACCTGAATTAAAGGCTTTAAAAGTCGCTCGATGACTAAGGCCTATGGTGGTACTTTGGGTAGTAGCCCAGCTGATTATTATTAAAAAAATGTTACGAAGATCAAGTCTTATTTTGCTAAACTCATGACATCAAGTAAATTTTGTTTTAAGTTTTCGTACATTACTTGTCATGGGGCATTGAGTTCAATTAATTTGGCTAACAAATTTGTTAGTCGTTATAAAGTTTTTCGCCTTGAAGGCCTATCGGCCGAAGTACCGCATATTTTTCGCCATTAAATCAATGAGATTAAGCAAAAGTGTATAATATTGTAACATAAGTGTGACACTTCCTATTCTTCACATGCAAAAGTTTTACTGAGAGCTATTCGCAAGACAGACTCCATTACGGGCTTCGTCGCCATTTTGCGTCGGCTTGCTAACGCGTCACACGTAGCCTTTGACAGCGCCTCGCTAGGGGGAGATTTTCAGCTTGTGATGACGTCACTTCGTTACTAGCCTTCAAAAATATTCTCCAAAGTGACAAACTTATTTAACAATATTATAGACTTTTGGATTAAGTTATTGCGTGACGTCACTGATATGGGGACTTTTGAACCTTTGACCCGTCGTCTGCTTACTATCTAATGTTGTTATTATCGAAGCAAAAATAAATAATTTTGACAGGCTAAACCTAATTTCTAAAATTCATAAAGGAAAAAATATAGCAGACGGTAATGTAAATGCGGATAATCCCATTGGACGAAACCCAATCGTGAGCCCTAGTGTGAACAGTTGTCGTATTATTGCGACCTAAAAAAGTTTAATTTAAACCCATTTGTTGTTGGAAAGGCGTGAACAGCGTAGGCTTAGCAATTAATTGGTACATCAGATATGAAAAAGTAATTTGACACCAATAAAGTTGTGCAGTGTGAACAGTACTTTTGGCGGTGTACTCATCCGCGATCAGGCGGGAAATTTGGAGCAGTAATGCGGTGGACCCATCCGCGATTAAGCGGGAAATTTGGAGCAGTAATGCGGTGGACCCATCCACGATTAAGCGGGAAATTTGGAGCAGTAATGCGGTGGACCCATCCGCAATTAGGCGGGAAATTTGGAGCAGTAATGCGGTGGACCCATCCGCGATTAAGCGGGAAATTTGGAGCAGTAATGCGGTGGACCCATCCGCGATTAGGCGGGAAATTTGGAGCAGTAATGCGGTGGACCCATCCGCGATTAATCGGGAAATTTGGAGCAGTAATGCGGTGGACCCATCCGCGATTAGGCGGGAAATTTGGAGCAGTAATGCGGTGGACCCATCCGCGATTAAGCGGGAAATTTGGAGCAGTAATGCGGTGGACCCATCCGCGATTAAGCGGGAAATTTGGAGCAGTAATGCGGTGGACCCATCCGCGATTAAGCGGGAAATTTGGAGCAGTAATGCGGTGGACCCATCCGCGATTAAGCGGGAAATTTGGAGCAGTAATGCGGTGGACCCATCCGCGATTAAGCGGGAAATTTGGAGCAGTAATGTGGTGGACCCATCCGCGATTAAGCGGGAAATTTGGAGCAGTAATGCGGTGGACCCATCCGCGATTAATCGGGAAATTTGGAGCAGTAATGCGGTGGACCCATCCGCGATTAGGCGGGAAATTTGGAGCAGTAATGCGGTGGACCCATCCGCGATTAAGCGGGAAATTTGGAGCAGTAATGCGGTGGACCCATCCGCGATTAAGCGGGAAATTTGGAGCAGTAATGCGGTGGACCCATCCGCGATTAAGCGGGAAATTTGGAGCAGTAATGTGGTGGACCCATCCGCGATTAGGCGGGAAATTAGCGTTCATTGGAAAATTCCTTAAGCCTGTTATATATTATATTATAATGGCCAAGTCGTCTACTTCTCTAGTAGAAATTATATAGTATTCTTCTATTAAAATAAATATTATAAATTTCTGATATTTGTAACAGGGTAAAAATTATCCATAGCCCCTCAGTTAAGAAAACCACCATCGAAAACACACCCCAAAAAGGCAAACAACCCAAAAACTTTAATACCATCAGTTGGCACTAACAATGCGGTGCGGGGGCGTGTCTGCTTAACGAGGGGACACGCCCACTCCTCGTCGCTAACCAGCGGAAGGCGTGGCTCGACCCGTTAAGCCTAAATCAAAACCTAAGTCACGTTTTAGGCATTAACCTTTCGCCCCGCAATTAATTTTTATCCCATATTCCGTTTAAACATCGAACTTGAGTTAACCGTATTAAAAACCGCCAACTCGACGATGTCAGCCAGCCATGCAAAACTAATTACCGCCCATTGTTTAAACAGTGACCTCTGGTGGCTCGCGACACAGGCCTTTTGAAATCAACACTAGACGACGTTGTAGACCGACGTTACTTATATTTGTTATAAAACGTTTTTTATTCACAGCCTACGCTCGCGAGTATTAGTGGCTCTTGGGTTCGACCACGCCTAATTCTTGTCGCTAAATCCGTAGCCAAATAAATGGTTTTTTAATAACAAGATTGTGTTTGTTTATACGTAGGGAGAATGAGACGATCATGGTTTAGTTTCCTCTCAACATTAGGAGGAAACGTCAGTTTCAGGGAACCAATTACGATTTATCCATGGACAGTAAATTAAGAGGACAGGTTTTCGATAGCCTTCCACAGTGCATTTTATTTCTCCCCGCGTATCAATCAGCTCGAGAGACTCCGAGGGAGTCTCGCAAGGTCTTAAAATTTCAAAATGGCGATCTAATGCGGTTGATATTGTTACGTAATTTTTTGCGCTTTATATTTTAGTCATTTTTAATTTTGGTTTTTTAATTCAATAAAAACTATCAACTGAAATTTAGTATATCATATTTAATCTATAAAAACGTGAAAAAATACCTTTTGGCGTAAAAATGTACTTCGTGTTTATCTTTTTTCTTTTTTCGAACAGTATCGTTCACTCTTAGCGATACTTGTTTTTTTCAAAAAAACCTTGGACGACTCCCTTAGTGTGATTGGTTTACGGGGGCTTAAAACCTGGCTTTTTACCGATCCTATAAAATCTACTATCCATGATTTATCCGATTATTATAATTTTTTTTTAAAAATAACAAATCGGCGCCTTTTTAACCGCATCTATGTACGAAATTTTCCGAATTGTAGGCTGCAACAATCACAAAACCAAGCAACAGGGAAATGCGAACATTAAAGTTTGGGTTCGTGTGATAGGTAAAAAAGGACTTTGTAAACAAATCGAGGTAACCAGCGTAAAAACGTAAACTTGTACCAAATACACATTTTCCTACTTTGTTCTTCTGTGTTTAATTGCACATTTCTTATTTACTCATTGGTTTTTTTTTGTTATTTATCTCAATTCCCACGCATTCGCATATTCATCGTACCCCTGAAATCGCATTTTCCTGCTGCTTTGGTTTTGCGCTTGTTGCAGACAACTTCCAGAGGCTAGTAGGCCACACTTTGAAGCTCTCTGGTGCTATTTTAACTCATCGAGAGGTCGGGGATGGTTAACTTTTATTCAATAGATAAAGTTCTCAAAATTATTCGTAAAACGTTTTGATCAAGTAATTTATATTTCTGTATTAGCCGATTAATTTTTTGATAAATTTGTAATATTAATCGGAAAAACGACGTTTTTTCGATTAAAAGCTAAAATTTTACGAATAATACATGTTTTTTAATCATTTTCCGAAATATTAACCGGTAAATTTCTTTGTTTACATTTTCTTCCCGAAAAAATCAATTTAAACATGGATAATGATTAACCGTCCCCGACCTCTACTCATCGTAGGAAAATGGGGGAAAAAACAGGCATACTTCTCAACTCACCCTCTACAACTCCTTGAAATTTGTGCATAACCTTTTAAAACACCCTGTATACTACTTACAACCTGTCAGTATTACTTTGAAATTAAACTCGTATTGCTAAATCTAGCTCAACATGTGTAGCCAACTTCAATTAATTGAATTTTTCTTATATGATCGTGATTTTTTTGTCTGATAAGTATCGATAATTATCATGATAATTATCATAATTTTTTCGTCTGATAAGTATCGATAATTATCATGATATGTTAATACATATTGATATTAGTATACTTTGCAGCTCTAGGTTGGTTCATGTGGATTTCTCATGGCAAAACCTACTAACCACCAAAATGAAAAAATGGAGTTAGAAGTAATTTCAAGTATAAATTCAAATTGTACACTTACTGTAAAAATTCTAGCCCATCAATAAAATTCGTCGATGTGATGTACCAGTATGTACCACTTACGATTACCATAAGAAGTAATGTAAATCAAAATAAAAAACCCTATTTATCTCAAATTCAAGAAAATGGCGTTTACTAGGTTTCGTTATGGAACCGCCAAATGGAAATTTTTATTTCTTAATTTACTTCGAAAATGAGAGTACTAATAAAATTTTATGCACTTTTTCATACATAAATAATGTGTATTTAAATAAGCTAGGCGTGTTCTTATCTACGGTAATTGTACCAGGTAATCCCATAATCCCAGTAGCTACGATGGTCAGTTTTTGGTTATTATAAGCGGGTTGTATTGTCTTCTCGCCATTTGGAGTCATGCCCGGCATACTAATTGAAGGCATCACCGATGAGTGGGATCATTTTCGTCCCACGCCTGTTTTTATAAGTAGTTGGGCAGTTGTAAGCCATGCAGATATAGATCGTAGTCTATTTTTCGCCAAAAAATAGCTCGTATTTCGTAAACGATAGTTATCATGAACAAATAGTCCTACTAAATAAAACGTTATCATAAATAAATAGTTATCATAAGAAAAATAGTTATCATAAGAAAAATAGTAATCATAAACAAATGGATATCATAAAAAATAGTTATCATAAACAAATAATTATTAAAAAACATAGTTCATCAACAAATAGTTATCATTCACAGAATTTATAATCCAGGAATATTTAATAATAAAATAAACGTCGTTTTGTTTTCTAAAATAGGCTTATCCCGAGGGGCATCTCACTTCGATGATTAAGTTTGCACCCCTGATCGATTAAATCATGATTAAATTGATTAAATGACGATTAAATCAGGATTAAATCATCTTAATAGTTTATGATTATGATGATTAAAACACGATTAAGATGATTAAATCAGGATAAAGATGATTAAATCACGATTAAGATGATTAAATCACGATTCAGATGATTAAATCACGATTCAGATGATTAAATCGCGATTCAGATGATTAAATCGCGATTCAGATGATTAAATCACGATTCAGATGATTAAATCGCGATTCAGATGATTATATCCCGAATAAGATGATTAAAAAACTATTAAGATGATTTAATCACGATTAAGATGATTAAATCATGATTCAGATGATTAAATCACGATTAAGATGATTAAATCACGATTCAGATGATTAAATCATGATTAAGATGATTAAATCACGATTAAAATGATTAAATCACGATTAAGATGATTAAATAACGATTCAGATGATTAAATCACGATTCAGATGATTAAATCATGATTCAGATGATTAAATCACGATTAATATGATTAATAACGATTCAGATGATTAAATTACGATTCAGATGATTAAATCACGATTCAGATGATTAAATCACGATTAAGATGATTAAAAACGATTCAGATGATTAAATTACGATTCAGATGATTAAATCACGATTCAGATGATTAAATCATGATTAAGATGATTAAATCACGATTCAGATGATTAAATAACGATTCAGATGATTAAATAGCAATTAAGATGATTAAATCATGATTCAGATGATTAAATCACGATTCAGATGATTAAAAAACGATTCAGATGATTAAAAAATGATTCAGATGATTAAATCACGATTAAGATGATTAAAACACGATTAAGATGATTAAAACACGATTAAGATGATTAAATAACGATTCAGATAATTTACTTTTAAATATAAATCAGTTAATTGTATTTCCTGTTTAAAATTCCGAAAATAGATATTGCTATCTTTGCCAAATAAACCGATTAAAAATTTACTTAAAATAAGTATGACACTTTCGCCCAGCTCAAACCTGAACTTACAACCGAACCGAGTAGTGTATTATCATCGCTGATAGTAGTATATTTAGCCTTGGACATATTTAGTCACTGTTCTTAAAGGGTTCCATCAGCGTCGTAAGGGGATAAACTTTTGCCCCCCCCCCCCTAGCCAGTCCGGATTTTGATTACGATTACCGCCACTAGAGGGCGCACGTCGCGCTAAACGAATGTACGATGACCGCGTAGTATTAATCCGCGAGTTCGAAAGTCAGTTTTAAAATTTTCTGTTCCAACAATGTCGAGCAATGAAATTAATGGTAATAATAAAATGCATAATAAACGAAAACAAAATAAACCACTAAGGCAATTCGTTGAACATGAACAACTTTCCATATTAATTCTAATTAAATTCCGATATCGAAATCCGAATTTCCGCGAAATTACCACGTGTTTTGATGAAACCCTTTGATAAAACTAGTGTTGTAAGTCGGAAAATTTCCCGCTCGGAAAATTTTCCGGAAAATTACCGAGGCCTTTTTTCCGGAAAATTTTCCGTATTTTTCCGAAAAATATTAAAAACGTTTTCATTCCATGATTTGTCTAATATATTGTTTGCAAATTTAAATAAAGCGGCATTTTCACCTCATTTTTTCTAATCTAAAAGTAAAACTAAACCTATAGACTAGTTTAAACTGGTTGAAATGTAACACTATTGATGTTTTGTAGTATGTTTACTGATATTAGTCATTTTAAATCGATAAAAAGTTTAAAACATTAAAAACCCTTGAAAAGTAATTTATGTTTAAATTTTTTATTTTTCCGATTTGCGGAAAATTTTCCGCAATTCGGAAAATTTTCTGGAAATTTTTCCGCATTTTATTTTTCCGGAAAATTAACAACCCTAGATAAAACCTTGATTGCGCAATAATTGTGAAAATCAGTTCGGTGATAATGTTTGCTAATTGTCATAGCGATACCCTTACAGTTTCGATTTTAACACCTTTATCTGCGTTAGATTTACATTAATTTAAACGTTTTGACTTTAAGGGATTAAGTAATTACTGATTTATCACAAAATAAACAATTTCTAACGCTATTTTAAGAGTTGTGTTACATAAAATAATAAAAACCAAAGTCCAAATGAGCCAAAAATCGTTCTAAAAGAAATATTTTCGCTGTTTTTGAATAATTTACAATTTTTACGTTTCAGATTGTTGGCGCCATCTGGTAAGACTTCGGTTATTTATAAATCGACCTCTAATGACGTTACCCTGTAAAATGTTTGTCGGTCAGTCTATTGTACTGTAATTTTTCCCTTTCTGTAGTTGCTGGGTATAGACGAGAAAGAATAACACGTACCATTTTAAATGAAAAAAATATATTTTCCAAATCACGTAAATAAACATCTTTTATCAAAAACATCTGTATATTTCTGTGGTTGTTGTATAAAAACCAGTACATTGAACCCAGATAGATACACAATCGAAACCGTAACTCATATGACTCAACGTTTGGTGAAAAAAATAGCCTGAACGGGTGAAAACATACCACGTAAAAAAACCACAGATTTTGTTTATTCGCGGACAAAGGTTTAAGTTACGTGCCCTGGAAACCTTATTTCGTTCAGTTTCGGAAAGTGATTGAACGCCTACAATTTACGTTCAGTGTGAAAACGACACGACTTGAAGTACTTAACATAAAAATCTCATTTTACAAAAGCTGGTTTACCCTATTCAATGATATCACATTAGGTTTGCTTTGCTAGTGAAGGCTTATGACGTCAAGGATAATATAGTTACAGGGTAACGCGAGGGCGGAGGGAAAATTATGTTTTAGGAGTTTCAGGTCCTACTCAAATACTAGATTTTTGCTACCTACGACGATATATAGATGGCGACACATTTCCAATAACTGCATTGCCTCCTTGTGCCTTTTAAGGAAAATATCTCCAAATAATTAAGTACTTTTAATGGAAGAAGCACATGCTTTTAATGTAATTAATTATCTTAATACGATGTTCTTTATATATTTTAATATTTATGCTCTTACAACCTTGGATTTTTTTAACTATTATGAAATTTCATATTGAACTATTCTGAAATTTCATCTGGAACTATTCTGAATACTCACCTTGAACTATTCGGAAATTGCATCTTGAACTATTCGGAAATTGTGTCTTGAACTACTCGGAATTGCATCTTGAACTATTCTGAAATTGCATCTTGAACTATTCGGAACATTCATCTTGAACTATTCTAAATATTCATCTTGAACTATTCTGAATATTCATCTTGAACTTTTCTGAATATTCATCTTGAACTATTCTGAATATTCATCTTGAACAATTCTGAATATTCATCTTGAACTATTCTGAATATTCATCTTGAACAATTCTGAATATTCATCTTGAACTATTCTGAATATTCATCTTGAACTATTCTGAATATTCATCTTGAACTATTCTGAATATTCATCTTGAACTATTCTGAAATTGCTTCTTGATCTATTCTGATATTGCATCTTGAACTATTCTGAAACCGAATCTCTAACTATTGTGAAACTAAATTTTGAACTTTTAAATATTTAAATCACTATCCCATTCGATATTTTGAAAAAATTTTGATATTAAACCCCTTCAACTAGAGTTTGTTTCCGAATTTGTACTGTGAGATTTTGACTATTTCATTATTTACACCCTGACATTTTCAACAATTTTCCATTGATTAAAATAAAAACCACTATTGTACATTAATTAACCTGACGACTGCGCTAGTATTGGCGCAGAAACGGCCGTAACTTAGTTTTGTAATTAAAACTTTTTATTGTACAATAGTGGTTTTTATTTTAATCAATTCTAAAATGAACAAGACTGTCCTTTCAACAAGTTTAGGTTAACTATTTTCCAATTAACCCACCGACATTTTGAACTACATTTCAATTAACTACATCCTGAAGATTAAATTTTATTGTGAAAAAGACGTTAATTACTTTAATTTTTACGTAAAATATGCACAATACAAAAACTTAATTTAATCTAATGACTTTAAAAGACTTTCTAAACTTAAATTCGCTTAAAATATAGGAGGAAATATACTTTTCATTAAATAATACAGTAGAATGGGTGATAATTTGAGGTCTTTGTTAATTCCAAATAAGCCATTATTGCACTTTGATTAGTTTTAATTTAAATCTAATCTATTAAAGTCAATAATAATAGGTATGGCTTAGTGATCATTCAATTGTATCAAATCAGAGTAATTATTTCTTTAACCATCTGCAAATAATATTTAGCTGGTTCACAGTATCGCGACTTAAACATGAAAAAAAAAATACACAAGTTTTATTTCACAGAATTTATAATCCAGGAATATCTAATGATAAAATGAGCGTCGTTTTGTTTTAAAAATTAACTTATTTTAGCTCACTTCGAAGATTAAGTTTGCACCCTTGATCGATTAAATCCGATTAACTCATGATTAAGATTACTAAATGTATTAATTTCTATTAAATGGATTAAATTTCTATTAAATGGATTAAATTTCTATTAAATGGATTAAATTTCTATTAAATGGATTAAATTTCTATTAAATTGATTAAATTTCTATTAAATGGATTAAATTTATATTAAATGGATTAAATTCCTATTAAATGAAGATGAAATCAGGATTAAATGAAAATGAAATCAGGATGAAATGAAAATGAAATCAGGATTAAATGAAGATGAAATCAGGTTTAAATGAATATTAAATCGAGTTAGTGATAAAGCCGATTAAATCAGGATTAAATGAAAATTAAATCAGGATTAAATGAAAATTAAATCAGGATTAAATGAAAATGAAATCAGGATTAAATGAAGATGAAATCAGGTTTAAATGAATATTAAATCAAGTTAGTGATAAAGCCGATTAAATCAGGATTAAATGAAGAGTAAATCAGGATTAAATTAAGATTAAATCAGGATTAAATGAAGATTAAATCAGGATGAAATGTAGATTAAATCAGGATTAAATAAAGATTAAATCAGGACTAAATGAAGATTAAATCAGGATGAAATGAAGATTAAATCAGAATTAAATGAAGATTAAATCAGGATTAAATGAAAATTAAATCAGGATTAAATGAAAATTAAATCAGGATTAAATGAAAATGAAATCAGGATTAAATGAAGATGAAATCAGGTTTAAATGAATATTAAATCAAGTTAGTGATAAAGCCGATTAAATCAGGATTAAATGAAGAGTAAATCAGGATTAAATTAAGATTAAATCAGGATTAAATGAAGATTAAATCAGGATGAAATGTAGATTAAATCAGGATTAAATAAAGATTAAATCAGGACTAAATGAAGATTAAATCAGGATGAAATGAAGATTAAATCAGAATTAAATGAAGATTAAATCAGGATTAAATGAAGATTAAATCAGGATTAAATGAAAATGAAATCAGGATTAAATGAAGATGAAATCAGGATTAAATGAAGATGAAATCAGGATTAAATGAAGATGAAATCAGGATTAAATGAAGATGAAATCGGGATTAAATGAAGATGAAATCAGGATTAAATGAAGATGAAATCAGGATTAAATGAAGATAAAATCAGGATTAAATGAAGATGAAATCAGGATTAAATGAAGATGAAATCAGGATTAAATGAAGATTAAATGAAGATGAAATCAGGATTAAATGAAGATAAAAATCATGATTAAATGAAGATGAAATCAGGATTAAATGAAGATTAAATGAAGATGAAATCAGGATTAAATGAAGATGAAATCAGGATTAAATGAAGATTAAATGATGATGAAATCAGGATTAAATGAAGATGAAATCGAGTTAGTGATAAAGCCGATTAAATCACTATTGAGATGATTAAATCAGGATGAAGAGGATTAAATGTTAAAAACAAATATTTTTCCGGAAAATTAAGAACACCATTTTCATGCTTTCCTTACATAGGCCCCCACCAAAAATTGGCCAGGGCCCCACCTTCAGTCAGCACCGTAACCAGGATTTGATTTCAGGGGGGGGCACGCAATGGAAACAAATAAAAAAAAAATTGTACATACAACCATACGGTTCAGGGTGGGCACGGCCCGACCGCCCCCCCCCTGGTTACGGCCCTGCCTTCAGTAAATCCGGTATTGTGGGTAGAGCTTACTATTAGATTGAGACCAACGATAAAAATCGTTTCAACATAAATTTATTACTTAATTAATTAAGTAGAATTAAATATATTATTGATTTTACTATTTACAAATTAGATAACATATAGCAGATAGCTGTTTTATAACTGAATAATAAAATAAGAAACCCATCAGTTAACACATTCAGATAATGCTAAGAGATCTGATCAGATTAGGTAAATACAAGGTAAACGTGTTTCGTCAGTTACGTTGTCTGAAGAGAATGGGAACCACCAGAATGTCGTGATAATATGGAAGCGAGTGGCCCCAGTGACCCCTAAAAGAGATGTTTCGTGAATACGAGCAATAACTACGTTCCTGTTTTGGTAAACTTGAAGCAAACTGTTTTTGTTGATTACACGATAAGAAGGGAATTAGCTAGTCATTCCCATAAAAGCGGCAATTATGCAATCAGCTAAATAAAGGCAGAACACGTAGCAGAAGTTAGTTCCGGTTGTCACCTCGTTAGGCGTTACGCGCTCCTACGTGTTTGCCACTCTCAAAACGACAGTAATTGTAACTTTTTTATTGCTTCGCGCATTAAGGTTCACACTGTTTCCTTTTTAGTCTCGCACCAGCCTAGCTTATGTTGGTGTAAGACTCCTGAAAACGCTTTTGTCGCTGCCGCCATCGCCGCCGTGACGCCGCCGTGACGCCGCCGCCGTTCGCAGGGACAGAAACAAAAAACCCAGTAACGTCGCGTGGTGGTTGGAAACCCCTCCTATGAACCAAATATAATAACCTAGATGACGCGCTGTTCATCAAAGTGTTTAATCGCTCTCTGAATAGGAGCTTCAATGAAACATCTTCAAGGAAATTGCCAAGAAGTAATATTTCCGAGCGCCAGGACCTGCAAGTCACTGTTTATATAGTGCTTGTTGAAATAATGGAAACTTTTCACCTGTAAATAAAACGTCGTCTTTTTGCTAAGGCTTAATATAAAAATAAAAGCTATACCTGGTTAAAAGGAAAAACTGGTTGCATACCGTACAAGTAAAAAGTGATTTCAAGATTTCAGAGCACTATTTTCATGTTGATTTCGGTATTTTAGACTGATTTAGAGATTTCAGATCTGATTTTCATGTTGATTTCTGTATTTTTAGACTGATTTCGAGATTTCAGATCTGATTTTCGTGTTGATTTCTGTATTTGTAGACTGATTTCGAGATTTCAGAGCACGATTTTCGTGTTGATTTCTGTATTTTAGACTGATTTCGAGATTGAAGATCTGATTTTCATGTTGATTTCTGTATTTTTAGACTGATTTCGAGATTTCAGAGCGCGATTTTCTTGTTGATTTCAAGATTTTCAAGTTTACGGGATTTTTACGTAAGTTGGATCCCTAACGTGTGTAATAAATTATTTTGAATACAACGTGGCCCTCTTGTTAGCGTTCATAGTGGTTGACCTCTGGGACCTTTGGGAGTCACACGGAAACCAATTTCTGCTTTTGCTTGATACGGCTAATTAGCTAAGCCAGTCATGTAACAATTCGCGTTTCTAACCTTAGAGAATAATAATTAGGACGTTTTTGTAATGGTAAACAATGAATGTACCTAAGAGTGGTCATTTTTTATCACCACTTTTATCTAACATAAAAATATTCTAATTAATATGGTAATTTAGACCGATATGGATAATTGGTACTCAACAGGTTTTGGTAGTTAACATAACGATTTTACCGATATTCCTAATTGATACCGATAACACTTTTAGAGATATGGATAATCAACCGATTCTTAAACGTGTGGAGCAATCCAGCAATGCACCCAACACATTTTTGAGCGGTAATCAAGATAAATCAGGGAATCAAATGTAATCAACGGCATTCAAGATAAATCAGGGAATCAAATGTAATCAACGGCATTCAAGATAAATCAGGGAATCAAATGTAATCAACGGCATTCAAGATAAATCAGGGAATCAAATGTAATCAACGGTATTCAAGATAAATTAGGGAATAAAATGTAATCAACGGCATTCAAGAGAAATTAGGGGATCAAATGTAATCAACAATATTCAAGACAAATCAGGGAATCAAATGTAATCAACAGCATTCAAGAGAAATCCGGGAATCAAATGTAATCAACGGCATTCAAACGAAATTAGGGAATCAAATGTAATCAACGGTATTCAAGAGAAATTAGGGGATCAAATGTAATCAACAATATTCAAGACAAATCAGGGAATCAAATGTAATCAACGGCATTCAAGAGAAATCAGGGAATCAAATGTAATCAACGGCATTCAAACGAAATTAGGGAATCAAATTTAATCAACGGTATTCAAGAGAAATTAGGGGATCAAATGTAATCAACAACATTCAAGATAAATCAGGGAATCAAATGTAATCAACGGCATTCAAGATAAATCAGGGAATCAAATGTAATCAACGGCATTCAAACGAAATTAGGGAATCAAATGTAATCAACGGTATTCAAGAGAAATTAAGGGATAAAATGTAATCAACAACATTCAAGAGAAATCAGGGAATCAAATGTAATCAACGGCATTCAAGATAAATCAGGGAATCAAATGTAATCAACGGCATTCAAACGAAATTAGGGAATCAAATGTAATCAACGGTATTCAAGAGAAATTAAGGGATAAAATGTAATCAACAACATTCAAGAGAAATCAGGGAATCAAATTTAATCAACGAATTTCAAGATAAATAAAGATAAATCCAAAATAATCAACGGAATTCAAGATAAATAAAGATAAATCCAAAATAATCAATAGAATTCAAGATAAATATAGATAAATCCAAAATAAACAATAGAATTCAAGATAAATAAAAATAAATCCAAAATAATCAATAGAATTCAAGATAAATAAAAATAAATCCAAAATAATCAATAGAATTCAAGATAAATAAAGATAAATCCAATATAATCAATGGAATTCAAGATAAATAAAGATAAATCCAAAATAGTCAATGGAATTCAAGATAAATAAAGATAAAACCAATATAATCAATGTAATTCAAGATAAATAAAGATAAATCCAAAATAATCAATGGAATTCAAGATAATCAATGTAATTCAAGATAAATAAAGATAAATCCAATATAATCAATGGAACTCAAGATAAATAAAGAAAAATCCAAAGTAATCAACCGGTAGTCTAGAGATAAATCAGAGAAATAACGTAATAGAGTAGAAATAATGTTAATCACCGATGTGATGGAATTATTTAGTAATCAGTAAATAGCTGTACAATTGTTTTTTAGTTAAATCCTGATTAAATCTGATTAAAATAAAATCTGTAGCTTTGTCAGATTTAAAATTATCAAATGATGAAATTTGGTATCTGGTTTCTTAGGACACGCTTTTCGATCGCAACAGGTCAAGGAACGCTTTATGCGTTCACGCGCCTAACTCAAAGGTCAATTCGCAACTGGGAAGCCATCTGTAGAACTGGAAAGACAAACGCAATTAAAGCAAGTGAGAACACTGCGGTGAAAACGCACGCGAGGAGGAAACGGCCGTTATTACTCATCTGGGCACGCCGCTGGCCAAAACCTCCAGTACTACTGGACACGTGCCGACATTATATTTGTTGTCCTTTTAAAACCGGGTGATACGTGATAGGCTTACCTCGCAACTCGGAGGCGCCGTTGACTGTTAGACGCTAATTACGTATGCTAATTAAATCCCGCGAGAGTTATTTAAAATTCGTTTAAAACACACCATTTGTTAAAGGAGGCAAATATTTTGATTTATAAATTGGTTTTATCTTTCCATTATTCAACAATTACGTTACCTTAGTTTAAAAACAGCGTAGCTTTGTTTTGAGCATTTTCCTCAATTTAAAAATTACGTTACCTTTAGTTTAAAAACATGTTAACTTTATCTTGAGCATTTTCGTCAATTTAAAAATTTCGTTCCTTTAGTTTAAAAACGTGGTAACTTTGTCTTGAGCATTTTCGTCAATTTAAAAATTACGTTACTTTAGTTTAAAAACGTGGAAACTTTGTCTTAAGAATTTTCGTCAATTTAAAAATTTTGTTACTTTAGTTTAAAAACGTGGTAACTTTGTCTTGAGAATTTTCGTCAATTTAAAAATTTTGTTACTTTAGTTTAAAAACGTGGTAACTTTGTCTTGAGAATTTTCGTCAATTTAAAAATTTTGTTACTTTAGTTTAAAAACGTGGTAACTTTGTCTTGAGCATTTTCGTCAATTTAAAAAATTCGTTACTTTAGTTTAAAAACGTGGTAACTTTGTCTTGAGCATTTTCGTCAAATTAAAAAATTCATTACTTTAGTTTAAAAACGTGGTAACTTTGTCTTGAGCATTTTCGTCAATTTAAAAATTTCCTTACCTTAGTTTAAAGACATTGTAGCTTTGTCTTGAGAATTTTCTTCAATCTAAAAATTACGTTACATTTTAACTTACATAACCACATTAAGTATGACATATATAAAAATATCAACGAACTGAAATTGTTTATTTTGTGATAAATCAGTAATTATTTATTCCCTTAAATCCAAAACGTTTAAATTAATGTAAATCTAACGCAGATACAGGTGTTAAAATCGAAACTGTAAAGGCATCGCTATGAAAATTCGCAAATATTATCACCGAACTGATTTTCACAATTATTTGGCAATCAATGATTTATTAAGAGCAGGCGCTAAAGGGTCCAACCAAGAAAATACACGACTTTTGACGGGTTGCGTTCTCCTTGTGTGGGGGCTGTGTGTGTTGCTCCTAGGTGCCGCATTGGCTTTAGTAAAGTGGCGATTATCTCTTTTAGCCTCGTTACAAACTTGTGGCACTGGGTGAAAACTCGGAACAATTCCTTCTGAATTTATCTTCCCACTGGTTTACCCCGAGTTGTTCAATTTCCCCTTTTCATAAACACTTGCAGAGGTGAACGGTAATAAAAAAGGGTCTGGCGGCGCCACTGCCACCCACACCGCCGATGTTTTCTCGGCGCGCCGCCGACAGTTTATAATATTTTTTAACAGGGCAACCGGATTTTCCGTTGATTTCAGTATCTTAGCAGATTTAACAAAAAATTTGTTCTTTCTTTATCCCATTGCAATTACTACTTTAGTAAAATCCCCGGATCAAAGAATATAAAGCCCCGGGAATGGAAGGTGTAGCTCCGTCTAGTGGAACTTTTGCGCCTCTCGTTTTTAAAGAGAGACCGGGTTGCGGTAACCGTTTCCGGTTACTCTATATTGCTCTGCCGGAAGTTTCTAGCTCGGCCAAAACACGCGGCCAATAATATCAATCCTTCCATTCCTGGGGCTTTATATTCTTTGCCCGGATCGCCGTCAAAATTTCGCGACGTCGGGGTCTACTTGCCACCACCCTCCTGCGCATTGTAACCCGGCCACCTGTTTAAAGGAATTAAAAGTCGCTGGCTGACTTGGGCCTAAGGTGGTGCCAAGGATACTAACATAGCTATTACTAGTCAAAAACCCTTTTTAAGACGAAAACAAAAATGAATATCTCTTGAGATTTACAGACCTACGCGAAAACGAATGTACAACAATGAAAGTTCTCAGCCACGCCTATTCTTAAGAGGCGCCATCTAGGGAATATCTCGAACGCGCACCATCTCACTTTGATAAATATTAATTAAAGCCGTATCAAGTGCGCTTACTTAACCAGGGCACTTAGGTTAGATCGTGCGATCAGAGTGCAGCGGTGTCTCGATTTCGGTGCCGCCCCTTTACGTCACGCGGGGGTGCCCATTCTCCGCGTCACGCGATCGTCACAAAGTGACAACGACGCGACAGGGCTATAATTATTTCAGAGAGAGAGAGAGAGAGAGAGAGAGAGAGCTAGGCCTTTGGGCATTCGTTGATGCGGGAGATAGCTTAATTAATACACTCTTTTAAATATTGCGCAATGATAGATATTAAAATCCCAAAGGTCATACGTCAATGTCAACAAAAATTGTTGCTTGCGCATTGTTTAGTAAGTTCATAAGTAACATAATAAACATAAGTATATGGCATATAACGAATTCGGTTAATGATAGTCTGTCGCGGAGTGATTGCGAAATTGGAAAAATAGTTGGTTAGTCTGATGGCGAGAAATGCGAGCGTACACGCGTTTAGGTTTGAAATTCGAAAATAAATAACTTCTGAAATGAAGCCAATGTTTATAATAGTTATTTTTATCTTCCGTTTCAATATTTCATCATTATTTTTTAAAAGTAAGCGTTATTTACACTTTTGAAAGCATTTCAATTTTCGATAGGCCTCGGCTGGTTCGCCGAAAAGGCTGCCGGCGGACCCTCGCCGATTTTCCGGGCTTCCTCCAAATCCTAGGAGCAGTTCTCAGAGAGTTGTCAGTCCGTTGGTACGTAATGTTTTACGTTGTCATTGGTGACTATCATTAAAAAAATTGCATTGGGTGAATAAGTGTCATACTTATACTTATTATGTTACTTATAGTAAGATGTAATGCTCTGTAATATGATTCGTACCAATAGCGAATTAAAATATCGTCTGTTTACGATTTGTTCTTAACGTAACTAGCGCCAGATAGTGGCGGAAATGTGAAATTGTGTGTATCGCCACAAGTTTGAAAAATTAAAATTTCCAAATTTTAGAGTTGTATTATTATCAATAAATATATCTCTAAAAATCAAAGTAATCAATATAAATACATACATAACTGAAAAAGTAAGAATAATCAAAATGTATACATGAATATCTCGAAATACGAAGGTTAATTAAAAAGTATCTAAAAAATCAAGATGTATAGATAATATTCTGAAGAATCAAGTTAAATCAAAATGTAGATATAATATTCTGAAGAACCAAGTTGAATCAAATTGTATAGATAATATTCTGAAGAACCAAGTTAAATCAAAATGTAGATATAATATTCTGAAGAACCAAGTTAAATCAAAATGTAGATATAATATTCTGAAGAACCAAGTGAAATCAAAATGTAGATATATTATTCCGAAGAACCAAGTTAAATCAAAATGTAGATATAATATTCTGAAGTACCAAGTTAAATCCAAATGTAGAGATAATATTCCCAAGAACCAAATTAAATCAAGATGTATAGATAATATTCCAAGTTAAGTCAAGATGTAGAGATAATATTCCAAGCTAAATCAAGATGTATAGATAATATTCCAAGTTAAATCAAGATGTAGAGATAATATTCCAAGTTAAATCAAGATGTATAGATAATATTCCAAGTTAAATCAAGATGTAGAGATAATATTCCAAGTTAAATCAAGATGTATAGATAATATTCCAAGTTAAATCAAGATGTAGAGATAATATTTCAAGTTAAATCAAGATGTATAGATAATATTCCAAGTTAAATCAAGATGTAGAGATAATATTTCAAGTTAAATCAAGATGTAGAGATAATATTCCAAGTTAAATCAAGATGTATAGATAATATTCCAAGTTAAGTCAAGATGTAGAGATAATATTCCAAGTTAAGTCAAGATGTAGAGATAATATTCCAAGTTAAATCAAGATGTATAGATAATATTCCAAGTTAAATCAAGATGTAGAGATAATATTCCAAGTTAAATCAAGATGTAGAGATAATATTCCAAGTTAAATCAAGATGTATAGATAATATTCCAAGTTAAATCAAGATGTATAGATAATATTCCAAGTTAAATCAAGATGTAGAGATAATATTCCAAGTTAAATCAAGATGTAGAGATAATATTCCAAGTTAAATCAAGATGTATAGATAATATTCCAAGTTAAATCAAGATGTAGAGATAATATTCCAAGTTAAATCAAGATGTATAGATAATATTCCAAGTTAAATCAAGATGTAGAGATAATATTCCAAGTTAAATCAAGATGTATAGATAATATTCCAAGTTAAGTCAAGATGTAGAGATAATATTCCAAGTTAAATCAAGATGTAGAGATAATATTCCAAGTTAAATCAAGATGTAGAGATAATATTCCAAGTTAAATCAAGATGTAGAGATAATATTCCAAGTTAAATCAAGATGTATAGATAATATTCCAAGTTAAATCAAGATGTAGAGATAATATTCCAAGTTAAATCAAGATGTATAGATAATATTCCAAGTCAAGTCAAGATGTAGATATAATATTCCAAGTTAAGTCAAGATGTAGAGATAATATTCCAAGTTAAATCAAGATGTATAGATAATATTCCAAGTTAAATCAAGATGTAGAGATAATATTCCAAGTTAAATCAAGATGTATAGATAATATTCCAAGTTAAATCAAGATGTAGAGATAATATTCCAAGTTAAATCAAGATGTATAGATAATATTCCAAGTTAAGTCAAGATGTAGAGATAATATTCCAAGTTAAATCAAGATGTAGAGATAATATTCCAAGTTAAATCAAGATGTAGAGATAATATTCCAAGTTAAATCAAGATGTAGAGATAATATTCCAAGTTAAATCAAGATGAATAGATAATATTCCAAGTTAAATCAAGATGTAGAGATAATATTCCAAGTTAAATCAAGATGTATAGATAATATTCCAAGTTAAATCAAGATGTAGAGATAATATTCCAAGTTAAATCAAGATGTATAGATAATATTCCAAGTCAAGTCAAGATGTAGATATAATATTCCAAGTTAAGTCAAGATGTAGAGATAATATTCCAAGTTAAATCAAGATGTATAGATAATATTCCAAGTTAAATCAAGATGTATAGATAATATTCCAAGTTAAATCAAGATGTAGAGATAATATTCCCAAGAACCAAGTTAAATCAAGATTTATACATACATATCTCAAATACCAAGATTAATCAAGACTTATATTATACATACATATCTCAAATACCAAGATTAATCAAGACTTATATTATACATACATATCTCAAATACCAAGATTAATCAAGACTTATATTATACATACATATCTCAAATACCAAGATTAATCAAGACTTATATTATACATACATATCTCAAATACCAAGATTAATCAAGATTTATACATACATATCTCAAATACCAAGATTAATCAAGATTTATACATACATATCTCAAATACCAAGATTAATCAAGATTTATACATACATATCTCAAATACCAAGTTAAATCAAGATTTATACATACATATCTCAAATACCAAGTTAAATCAAGATTTATACATACATATCTCAAATACCAAGATTAATCAAGATTTATACATACATATCTCAAATACCAAGATTAATCAAGATTTATACATACATATCTCAAATACCAAGTTAAATCAAGATTTATACATACATATCTCAAATACCAAGTTAAATCAAGATTTATACATACATATCTCAAATACCAAGTTAAATCAAGATTTATACATACATATCTCAAATACCAAGATTAATCAAGATTTATATTATACATACATATCTCAAGAACCAAGACTACTCAAGATCTTTACACACATAAATTGACATAACTTTAAAAACCAGGTTAATCAAATATATCGAAATATCGAATTATAGAAATATACTTCGTCATTAGGAATTTAGACAAAATAGAGAAATTGTAAATATAGAAAAGTATTTTTGTTTGCTCGAAGACCTATCGGTACGAGCTATTACTAAGTTTTTAAATTTGTTTAGGGTTTAGCTTTATTATCCCTTTTAATAATTGACTAATCTACTTATTCGCTAATTTTATCATCCTTTACAATGCAGTCCATATGTGGTTCCTTTTAACTTAAAATTGCGTATAAACTAATCTCCAGACTCCACCACTCTACTCTACTTAACATTTGAATTGTAGGATCGCTACGAGCCCAGTATGCGTGAAACGAAACAATTTTCAGAGTATATTTGACCTTTTCGACCCCTGGTATACGAAACCGTCGAATCTGTCCATGGTTAAACCTTCTCCAAAAGCACTTAGACTCGTATCCACGCGCGCCAATCATTCTCAACAATTTTATTTCAATTGGGCCCTTATCAACTTAACGTTTCCTCTAATTCACTTCTGCTTTTAGTCACATCAGTGAAACAGGCACGACAGCTACGTGAGCTATAAGAAAAATCATAGAAAATGTACAAGAGGAATAGAAACTAGGCGGATTTATCGTCTCGTGGTAGGCCTATTAACTTCCGGTAATGTTAATAGTAAAAGTTGAAACAGGTTTAACCAAAAGTGGGGTGTCAGAGTGGTTAGCACATTGGCCTCGCAGCGAGAGGAATCGGGCTCGATTTTAGTAGTGTTGTAAGTCGGAAAATTTTCCGGAAAATTACTGGGGTCTTTTTCCCGGAATATTTTCCGTATTTTTCCGAAAAAAAATAAAAAAAGTTTTCATTCCATGATTAATCTAATATTTTGTTTGCAAATTTAAATAAAACGTCATATTAGCCTCATTTTTTCGAATCTAAAAGTAAAACTAAACCTCTAGACTAGTTTAAATTCATTAACAATGTAACACTATTAATGTTTTGTAGTATGATTACTGCTATTAGACATTTTATATTGATAAAAAGTTTAACAAAATTAAACATCCTTAAAAAGTAATTGATGTTCCAATTTTTAATTTTCCCGGAAATTTTTCCGCATTTTATTTTTCCGGAAAATTAACAACACTAGATTTTAGCTTGCGACACTAGGTGAAAACTCGGAACTACTCTTACGCAGAGTTTGCAAGTAATGGCATTAATAGTCACTAGTTGACTGGGGCCTAAGGTGGTGCCAAGGGTATTTTCCCAGCTGATTATTATTATTATTATTATTATTATTACTATAAGTCTATAATATTGTTCAATAAGTTTGTCAGTTTGGGGAATATTTTACTATGAGCTAGTAACGCAGTGACGTCATCCCAAGAAGAAAATCTCCCCCTAGCGAGGCCCTGTCAAAGGCTACGTGTGACGCGTTAGCAAGCGGATGCAAAACGCCGACGAAACCCGTAATGCAGTCTGTCTTGTGAATATATGTTAGTAAAACTTTTGCATGTGAAGAATAGGAAGTGTCACACTTATGTAATATTATTATACACTTATGTTATTATTAATATGCGGAATAAGTATTTCCCCACATGATTCCGGACAGAAAACCATGAAATCCTTAAAACAAAGGCTACAGTTAGCCTTTTCAGTTTACATAGAGCCACGTAGTGGCAAATGCAAGAAGCTCATAAACTGCTGGATTTTCGTCTGCTAAGCAGACGCTTTATTGAAAAATCGTCTTCTTAGCAGACGGAAATCCAGTAGTTCATGAGCTTCTCGCATTTGCCACTAAGTGGCTCTATGTAAACTGAAAAGGCTAGTTGCTACTTCTCTATTAAATTATATCATAAGTAACATAATAGCAATAAGTATGCCAATTTTGAAAAATTATTACCGAACTGATTTTCAGAGCTATTACGCAATCAAGGTTTAGTTCTCGGCACAGAGCCCCCTAGTGTCTAAATAAGGCCAAATATATTACTACCAAGGACGATAATATAACTACTCAGTTTGGTTGCCAGTCCAAGTTGGAGCTTGGTGTAGGGCGCTGTTGGCTCGCGTGGCTTGAAGGGCTTGCCACCACCCTCCTACGTATTGTAACCCGGCCACCTGGTTAAAGATGACTTAGGTCTAAGGTGGTGCCAAGGGTATTAGCATAGCTGATTATTATTATTATTATTAGAATGTCAGTGTAAGAAAAAAGTTCGGTCAGTAAATTAGCATTAAAGAGAATATAACCTCAGGTATTTGGTGTGGAACACCAACGCTTGCAGCTCTGACCGCTCTTGCCTTTCGCTTTAAAAATGTTTGGCGCCACTGTACAGCGAAATTTGAAAAATTGAAGGGGTCTTCCTTAAAGATTGCTTTGCAGGTTATATTCCCTTTAAAACCATAGAAAGTGTCATACTTAAAGTTATTATGTTACTTATGTCTATGTACATTCTTGATTTTCAAACCATGTTTAAAGCTAGCGTTGCCACTCCTCTTGTACATTTTCTATGTGAAAAAGCTTACGGTAATTTTTACGAAATGCTAGCTTGGAACCCCGCCTTATCAGAATGTATAATGAAGGGCCTATCAAATTAAAGTGGTGTTCCCCCCCCCCCCCTTGTCAAACAGAGACAACCTCTGTGTCCGTAAGCGATCCTTTATAGCTGTCATTTGTCTCGTTTTTAAAACGACAACAGAAGGGGTATTTATTATGCATCACCATTTCTAAACACAACAAATCGTTTAAAAGTGTATTTTTAAAATAAAATTGAGACGAGAGACACTTTGGGTAATGATAGTGATATTATTAAGTTTATTATTTATTTAATCGTCGAAAAATAATGTGAAAAAACCTAATAGAAGTTTAGTTTAGATTCAATTACGTTTGGTGAATATTAAATAGCCTATGATGATAAATAAGTGGTTTGGTTTGTTGATATAACCAAGTACTAATTATTTGTGAATCATTACAAATTTGAAATCTAAATTGTGTTTGGCGTTTTCACAAATGATACTAAATTCAGTCTGAGCATAAATAATAAATGTGACTCATAAACACAGGTATATTTCTTAAGCCACAATTTCACAGTTTGAATAAATAAACGTGGCTTCCTTGTTTACTGTTTTTTTCTTACTTCTACAATGCTTCCCCAGCTTTCCCACTAAAGGGAGCTAGTGAATTCGTCCATAGGTTTGACTGCACAATTTCAAGAACAAGCTGGGCAGTCGTAGCGAATTTATGGAAAACCCTATTGCAAATGTCAACTTTTCAGCAGACTTATCTAGGTTCTAGACTGCTGCTATTGAAACATTATTTAAAATATTATTTATTTTGTTCAAAGGTGTGAATTTATCATTTAAGCCTAATATAGCTAGAATGGATTATTTAGAAATTAAATATAATACGGAATATAAATATTTAACAACTAAACATAATATACAATAAAACTATTTAGCAAATTAAACATAAGATAGTCAGAATTATTTAACAATTGTAATACAATATAACATTTTTAGCAATTAAACATAATACAGAATATAAATATTTCACAACTAAACATCATACAAAATAAAATTATTTAGTATATAGTTAAAATACAATTATGTGGTAAATAAACATGATATGGCTAGAATAGAATCAATTAGTAATTAAATATAGTATATAGTTGTAATAGAATTAATTAGTAATTAAACATAGTATATAGGATGATAAAAGTACTGATGAGTTCCAAATAGAACGAAACCGGTCTACCGTTGGAATATCTGGCTATTTTATTTATTTTTATTTATTTTTAATTTAGTTTATTACTCGAAGATCTATTTGATCCGAGTTTCGCGTTGCTCGAAGACCTATCGGTACGAGTTATTAGTAAGTTTTTAATTTTCTTCAAATTTGTTTAGGATTTAGCTATATTATCCCTTTTTATTATGGACTAATCTACTTTTTCGCGAATTTTATCATCCTTCTCACAGTCCATAGGTGGTTTCTTCTAACTAAACATAGTATATAGTTTTAATATAATTAATTAGTAATTAAACATAGTATATAGTTGTAGTATAATTATTTAGTAATTAAAGATTGCATAGATAGAATATAATTAATTAGGCATTAAACAAAATATAGATAGAATATAATTAATTAGTAATTAAACCTAATATAGTTAAAATATAATTAATTGGGAATTAAATATAATATAGTTCAAATCTATTTAATTAGGAATTAATCATAATAGAGTTAGAATATAATAATTTAGTAATAGTTTTAATAGAATTATTTAGTAATTAAACATTACATAGATATAATATAATTAATAAGGAATGAAACAAAATATAGTTAGAATATAAGTAATTAGGAATTAAACATAATATAGTTAGAACAAGGGCGTATCCAGGATTTTATTTCAGGGGGGTTTTGAGGGAAAATTTCAAGGGGGGGTTGCTGACGGAAGTTTCACTGATTTTTATTAGGCATCCCCCTCAGTCATCAGCATTTCTGGGGGGGGGGGGGGGGTTGAACCCCCAAACCTCCCCCTTAAATACGCACTTGAGTTAGAATTAAACATAATATAGTTAAAATATAATTAATCATAATAGAGTTAGAATATAATAATTTTGCAATTAAACATAATATAGCTAAAATATAATTAATTAGGAATTAATCATAATGGAGTTAGAATATAATAGTTTTAATAGAATTATTTAGTAATTAAACATTAAATAGATATAATATAATTAATAAGGAATTAACATTATATAGTTAGAATATAAGTAATTAGGAATTAAACATAATATAGTTAGAATATAAGTAATTATGAATTAAACATAATATAGTTAGAATATAAGTAATTAGGAATTAAACATAATATATTTAAAATATAATTAATCATAATAGAGTTAGAATATAATAATTTAGCAATTAAACATAATATATTTATAATAAAATTATTTAGAAATTAAACAATATATTTATAATATACTTACTTAGCAATTAAACATAATATACAATATAGTTAATTAGCAATTAAACATAATATACAATATAGTTAATTAGCAATTAAACATAATCGAATTAGTAATATTTTTCTTCAAAGAGCCCCTGTTCAAAACCCATAAAATGAAGAGATTAAATTCAAAACCACGCCCATATCGACCTAATTAAGGCACTTTAAATGTCCCAAAATAAATTGTTTTCACTATTTAGCCATAAACCTCCACCAGGTGGACTTTCATTCAGTCGTCCCATTCATCTATAAGAATAACAACTTAATTTTTCATGAACAATAGACAGACCATGTTCCTAGTTAATAGGAAAACGGCCTATTATTCCAGCCTCAATTACCGCCCAAACTTTCAACCATTTCGGAATAGGCGCCTCCCACTAACACAAAACGCAATGATTTGAACCAGTCCATCTAGATGGCGCTGCGCGGTGTACAATACTCTCCCTCAAAATATCGAATTATCAATTTAAGAGTCGACACAAAAACAATGACCGTCTTTGTCCATTATGAAGCAATCGTCGTGTTGAAATCGTACCTCATCAGACACCACGGTTAAAAGTAAATAAACGGGTACGGTTTACGCTATTAATACGTTTGATTTTATAAAGGTAAGATGGTTTTTTGTAATTCGGTTTAAACTAAGTCCTATTCACGGTTTATTCAAATAAAAGCTCATTTAAAGGGATAGAAAAAAAAACTTGTAGCTTTCGACACTAGCGTCTTGTATTCTTATTCGAATATCGTATAATCCAACAATTGAATGCCCTGTTTCCGGATGCCTGATCAGGCAACGAGACGTCGCGTTTTTTCAGACATCCGGATCCTGTCCCAGCCCGATTAAATAATATTATGGTTTTCAATTTGAAAAACAATTAAAGTTTCGGAAACAATGCCAGTCAGATTTGTCTATTCTATTCTAAGGGGCTGAAATTAGTATCTCAATTAAGTAAATACAGACGATAATAATAAATTTAATTTAATTAAGTTATCTTTATAATTCTTTAATTTGTCTTTACTTACTAATGAGCTTCTCCTTAATAAATCTTTCATTATATAATTATCCACTCATTACCTTACCTTTCATTAAATGATTAGCCACTCATTAACTTACCTTTCATAAAATAATTAGCCACTCATTAACTTACCTTTAATTAAATAATTAGCCACTCATTAACTTACCTTTCATTAAATAATTATCCACTCATTAACTTACCTTTCATTAAATAATTATCCACTCATTAACTTACCTTTCATTAAATAATTATCCACTCATTAACTTACCTTTCATTAAATAATTATCCACTCATTAACTTACCTTTCATTAAATAATTATCCACTCATTAACTTACCTTTCATTAAATAATTATCCACTCATTAACTTACCTTTCATTAAATAATTATCCACTCATTAACTTACCTTTCATTAAATAATTATCCACTCATTAACTTACCTTTCTTTAAATAATTATCCACTCATTAACTTACCTTTCTTTAAATAATTATCCACTCATTAACTTACCTTTAATTAAATAATTAGCCACTCATTAACTTACCTTTCATTAAATAATTAGCCACTTTATTTATTTTTATTTAGATTTTATCTTTAATTAATTTAGTTAGATTTTATCTTTAATTAATTTAGTTAGATTTTATCTTTAATTAATTAATTTAGTTAGATTTTATCTTTAATTAATTAATTTAGTTAGATTTTATCTTTAATTAATTAATTTAGTTAGATTTTATCTTTAATTAATTAATTTAGTTTTATTTTATCTTTAATTAATTAATTTAGTTAGATTTTATCTTTAATTAATTAATTTAGTTAGATTTTATCTTTAATTAATTAATTTAGTTAGATTTTATCTTTAATTAATTAATTTAGTTAGATTTTATCTTTAATTAATTAATTTAGTTAGATTTTATCTTTAATTAATTAATTTAGTTAGATTTTATCTTTAATTAATTAATTTAGTTAGATTTTATCTTTAATTAATTAATTAATGTAGTTAGATTTTATCTTTAATTAATTAATTTAGTTAGATTTCATCTTTAAATTATTTATTTATATTGCATCTTTAATTTATTTATTTACATTGTATCTTTAATTAATTTATTTACATTGTATCTTTAATTAATTTATTTAGATTTTATCTTTAATTAATTTATTTATATTTTATCTTTAATTAATTTATTTAGGTTTTATCTTTAATTAATTTATTTAGATTTTATCTTTAATTAATTTATTTAGATTTTATCTTTAATTAATTAATTTATATTTTATCTTTAATTAATTTATTTAGATTTTATCTTTAATTAATTTAGTTAGATTTAACTTTAATTAATGTAGTTAGATTTTATATTTCATTAATTTAGTTAGATTTTCTAATAATATTATCTTTAACTAATTTATCATAATATTACCTTTAACTAATTTACCATAATATTATCTTTAACTAATTTACCATAGTATTATCTTTAACTAATTTATCATAATATTATCTTTAACTAATTTATCATAATATAATCTTTAATTAATTTATCATAATATTATCTTTAACTAATTTATCATAATATAATCTTTAATTAATTTATCATAATATTATCTTTATTTAATTTATCGAGATTTTATCTCTAATTTATGTATCTATATTTTAACTTTAATTAATATATCTATATTTTAACTTTAATTAATATATCTGTATTTTAACTTTAATTAATATATCTATATTTTAACTTTAATTAATATATCTGTATTTTAACTCTAATTAATTTAACTATATTTTAACTTTAATTAATTTATCTAGATTTTAACTTTAATTAATTTATCTAGATTTTTACCTTTAATTAATTTATCTAGATTTTTATCTTTAATTAATTGATCATAACATTTAAATTTACTTTACTTTGATTATTTATTCGTGATTTATCTTGATTTTTTATCCGTGATTTATCTTGATTTCTTATCTTTAAAGAATTTAAACTATGAATATTTCAATAATCTTCAGTTTATTAGGATTTATTTATGGTTAATAAAGAATTTATTTTTAGTAATCCACAGTAAATTCGAAATTCGGGAGTTTTGAATATATATAGGACAAACATATAGACCAACTTCATAAGCCAGCCCCATAAAACGGTGCTACTATTTGCGATATTGTTTAAATGCAGATCTAAATAAAAAGAAAGCGTGAAAATTGTTTATAAATAAGCGTCTATTCAAATGGCCGATTTCGAAATTCAATTTAGCCATTTGGCAGAGTGACGAATCGGGGCTGAACTATGTGCTGGAGACGATTTACGAGTTGACCGTCGTCAATTATGATAATTCGAACAGGTATTATGCATTTAAAGAGTTTATTTAAAAAAATAAAAATGAAATTATTTATTAAAAAAATAGAAAACACGAATTTACTCTTTAAATATAATCAAAGATCGTTTTAACCAATTTTTAAAAGAAGAAATATTTTAGAAACGATTTAGCGTTACGTATCTCCTGAAACTAAGATGTAATAGGTCTATGTTTGACTTTATTAGACATTAATGCAAATTTGTCTCAGGTAATCTGAAGTTCTTTAAATGATTTCGTAGTCCACCAAATGGTGGGTTAGTCCATGGACAGTTTATATCCCTAATTGACGAGAAATCGCTTAACTTCGACTGCATTCGATGGATACTCTTCGGCTGTTCCGGAGTTTCGTGATAGGGTAGTTAGTGTAGCCCTATGACGGCATTTTACTCTAATTCTGTTCTGATGAATTGTTCTGGTTGGTGTAACGTAACCGGGGTTAAAAATAATTTCAAAAATATATTTTTTTTTAATATCAATATTAACGTTTTTTACAATATAATGTTAAATATTTATAACCGCAATATTTTATATAATTTTAATGCTAAATTTTTATAACTGAAATATTTTATATTTAATTTTAAATATTTATAACTGCCACATTTTATATTTAATGTTAAGTATTTATAACCGCAATATTTTATATTTATAACTTCAATATTTTAAATTTTATCTTTATAACTTCAATATTTTATATTTAATACTTCAATATTTTATATTTAATACTTCAATATTTTATATTTAATACTTCAATATTTTATATTTATAACTGCAATATTTACTTTTATAACCGCAATAATTACTTTTATAACTGCCACATTTTATATTTAATGTTAAGTATTTATAACCGCAATATTTTATATTTATAACTTCAATATTTTAAATTTTATCTTTATAACTTCAATATTTTATATTTAATACTTCAATATTTTATATTTAATACTTCAATATTTTATATTTATAACTGCAATATTTACTTTTATAACCGCAATAATTACTTTTATAACTGCCACATTTTATATTTAATGTTAAGTATTTATAACCGCAATATTTTATATTTATAACTTCAATATTTTAAATTTCATATTTATAACTTCAATATTTTATATTTAATACTTCAATATTTTTTTTATAACTGCGATATTTACTTTTATAACTGCAATATTTACTTTTATAACTGTAAATATTTACTTTTATAACTGCAATTATTTACTTTTATAACTGCAATATTTACTTTTATAACTGCAAATATTTACTTTTATAACTGCAAATATTTACTTTTATAACTGAAATATTTTATATTTTATATTTATAACCTCAATATTTACTTTTATAACTGCAAATATTTACTTTTATAACTCAAATATCGATATTTCACTGTTACAATACTGTGCTTTGCTTTTAAGTAACTTAAAATAAAAGTAGATCTTATGGAAAAACATTACCAAATCGAATTATCTGATACGACACTATATCACAAGATTATAATTACCCTATACATAAGTACGTTAGTTTTCATAGCTTTTACAACGTTTTACTGAGCGCCATTTTTCGAACGACCACACATTTGTGGTTGATTTCAAACTAAGTCATTAGCCTAATTTGCCCTCTTTGCCTCGTCCTCATAGTGAGCTTGTGTAGCCACTATCTTAAGGGGGAAGAATACAGTAAAAGCCTCTTTTTCGTTCAAGCTGAACGTTTCTGTTTTAACAATTACATAATTGAATTATATTTTTCTTATTAGGCTGAACCTTCCTCTAGTGCTTAAAATAATTTTGATAATTCTAATATTAATAGTTAACGCGATATAAGGTCCTAACTAAAGGGTAGTTTGGGCACTTGCCCAACTTGTTTAGCTCCGGGGGTCTGAATTAAAACGTAAAAACGTAATTACTTTTAAATTTAAAATTGTCAAAATTATTTTAGTCACTAAACAAGAGGCTGTTTTACACATAAATATTAATTTGATAAGTTAAAATACAAAATTAAAAGAGTTCAGCTTGAAATAGCGCGAAAGTCGACAATGACCACTGTAGTCTTCCCCCTTAAGTAGAGTATTTTTTTTACTTGGCTATCTGTAACAATTTCGACTAACGCACTTATAGATGATAATTATAGACTTATGCTATACCTCAGTTTCATACTTTACAAGATATGAATAAAAATGAAATACGAAACCATTATTTTACCAACTACGTTTAAATATTAAAATTTCAATTACACAAATGAAAGTATATTTGGAAATCCGATTACTGACGATTCTACGATTTCGCAATAGCAACGTCACCAATAAGGAAAAAAAAACCTTCTATAATTTGCCACCGGTGGCGCCTAATACGGACCCGATAAAAAGTTAAACCCGCCATAAAACAAAGAACTTCATTGTTAGCGGAAAAGAACAATCTTCGGCAGGGTCCAATGAAGATAAGACATGGCTTGCCGGCCATCTGGTTTCCCGTGAATAATTGCGTCATAGTTGTAATGACGTACGCTTGAGGGCGCACATCTAAGTCAATATAAAAGGTTACCCGATAGCTCGAGTATAGGCGAGGGCAGGGGGTAAAGTTAAGGGATTGACGGTTTCGGGTAACGAGAGTGCGAGATTCGCACGTGGTGGCTTTTGTTTTAGTAATGAACCGTGAAATCTGTTTATTTCAACCCCTCCTAAACCCTGTCGATTTTTCGGTCCTTGAATCACGGTATTGTTAGCTGTCATTGGTAGATTTTACCCCCTTCAGATTTGGTTATATATGGTAAGCTTACTTATTAAATATAAATTAGGATATATGTTATTGTATTTAACGTGATTTACTCTATCAGAGTGTGCACCTCAGGGCCGTAACATGGGGGGGGGCACTCGGGCTGTGCCCCCCCTGCATCGTATGGTTGTGTGCACATTTTTTTATTTTTTTTATTTGTTTCCATTGCGTGCCCCCCCTGAAATAAAATCCTGGTTACGGCGCTGGTGCACCTGTTCACACTTTCGTTTTGATTGGATATATTTGGGTAAACTTCAACTGGTTCTGATGCCGCGATGACCCAAATTGGTTATTTTAACTATCATGTTATCTAACTCAATAACTGTACGAAAAATTTCAATAGACAATGTAATATATCCATATTTATTACGCAATTGGAGCTAATTGGGTGGCGGAGTGGTTAGCACTTTCGCCTCGTAGTAAGGAAGAGCCGGGTTCGATCCCAGCCCGTGGCACTGAGAGAAAACTCGGAAGAACTCCTTCTGCGTTGAGTTTATAACATTAAGGGGTTTTCCCCCGAGCTTTTCAGTTTCCCCTTCCATAAAAACTTGTTGAGGTTAATGGTAATAGTAAGTGTAGGGAGCTGTTGGGTCGCGTGGCGTGAAGGGCTACGCATTGGGGGTAGGTACATTTGTTCGAATTTCATTCGTCCGAACCGCCGAAATAACAAATGTTTTAATTGTTCGAATTGGACAACTAGTTTGTTTCATTCGTCCGAATCGGTAGCATCACTTGTCCGAATTCTGTCGCTAAATTAGTATTTCTTAATATTGATGTTTTTTTTGGTCCTGATTTTTTTTGGCCGAAATAGTAAGTGGGAATTGCGTTGAATGTTGTGGATATGTTAGGTTAGCTTAGGTTAGGTTAGGTTAGGTTCACGTTAATGTTACTATTTTCTTATATTAACAATATTTAAAAAAACAACAACCAATTCCTAATGTTCGAAAAAATGGACAAACGATTATTCGAACAAATGAAATTCGCCAGTAAAGTTAACATAAATTGAACGACTAAATCACCAACAAAAGTTGTGATAAATGTTTCGGGCAAATGAAATACGTTTTCGGACATACGATCCTGTTTTCCGGCATTCGGATAAATGATCATTTGGACATTTGTACCACCGTTCGGACGAATGAAATTCGAACAAATGTACCCAAATCACGCATTGTAACCCGGCCACTTGAATTGATGACTTAGGCCTAAGGTTGTGTCTTGGGTATTAGCCTAGCTGCTTATTATTATTACGTTTTAGCAGACGATTTTTCAATTTAGAATATATTTACAATACTGAGTTTCAAACTAGCAATTGAAAACGATTTCCATGATAGCATAAGTTTATAATATACTAGCTCCTTATAAGTTAGAATCCGCAATAGATCAACGTTAAGAGCGATTTATCCCATAAAAAATCAGAACCGGTATACGTGACTTCCTGCGGCGACTTTTGCCCTATCTTTTTGCTTTAGTCCCATTCGACCGAAATCCCATTCGACCGAAGGCGGTTTTTGAGGTGTCCCATTCGACCGAATTCCGCCGAATGGTGCGGTTTTTACGTGTCCCATTCGACCGAACGCTGCTATATAAATTGGCTTTTGCTATGTTTTCAATTTAGTTACTGAAGTCGTTTGCAATGGAGCGGATAACTAATACAAAGACCGCGAGAATCCTTTGAAATCTCAAAATGAAGTAGCACTCTCCCTACTAGATGCAGTAGCTATGAATTTAGCTATGCCATTTTAATATCTTTGTACTATGCATTTATTTGAAAATAAAATGGAATGAGCATGAATTATATTTTTATCTTCACCTAGTCAAGAAAAATAACTGAACCAAAACTGAAATAGTAAACTTAACCAACTCTAACCTAACCTAACCTAACCTAACCTAACCTAGCCTAAACATGGATCTTCGATAGTACATACCTTATAAATAAAATACCAAATCACCCCGACAATTGGGCTACATTTTAAAATTCTTTCGGTCGAATGGGATTCGATCGAATGGGATTTCGGTCGAATGGGAATAAACGATCTTTTTAGCTTTAACTTCCGTCGGTAGCGGAAACAGCTATCTCCATGGATACGAGACGAACAGAAGCGCGCGAAGTTAGCACGTAGAGCCGAGTTAGCCCTAACGACGCTTGTTTCAAATTTTACACGGGTGGCGATGGTTTATTGGCTGATTTGGGGGAAATTTAAACGAAACAACATTTCGAAAGAATATTTTATTCATTTCTATATGAACAGGTATTGTCGTAAAATATTCGTGGTTTAAAGTTTATCTCTTCTCGACAACTGGCGTTAGGCTTAATGAGCTTCGATCCCGCCGTTGAAATGAAACCGGATTTCACAGGCAAGCTCTCATTTCGATTTTTCGCCATCAGATGGCGACACACCGCGACTTCAAGGTCTTGGGAGAAATCGCTGTTAACGCACAGCCTATGTACGATTCTAACTTATTATAGGGAGCTAGTATATTATAAATTTATGATGATAGTATATTCAAAGTAGTGAACACTAGACTTCTATTTCTTGAAATAGTAAACGTTAACTGCGGGGTCTGTATGATTTTTACCATTGCTTTAATATCATCCGATCACATATGTATTCTTCGCGTGTCCTGCTGTATCAAAAAATATAGCAATCGCGTGCTTTATCCGCCATTGCTACGCGCTGCGGATCGGTTTTGGAACTATGCGATTTTGCTTAAATTTTAAATTTACGTAACAAAGACCTAAAAATTTAAGTTCAAAATCAAGCTCGCAATAACAAAATATGGGGTGAAAAGGGGATCTATGAATGAAACATTTCCGGCCCACAACAATCCGTACTCAAGCCACCCCAAGTAAACTAGGTTGGACATTACCTTTTTAAACGCAATTTTTCCTAATTGTTGGTTTTAATTTTTCAAAATTAAGAAACGGTCGATGAAAAAACTCCCAGAGAGGTCTAACAAAACTTTTTCTCATCGACGCCAAAATCCCCGTTAGGACTTACACCAGTTTTTTTCGTCGACGCAAAAATCCCCTTTAGGCCTAACATTAGTTTTTTTCGTTGACGCCAAAATCCCCGTTAGGTCTAACACCAGTTTTTTTCGTCGACGCAAAAATCCCCTTTAGGCCTAACACCAGTTTTTTTCGTCGACGCAAAAATCCCCGTTAGGCCTAACACCAGTTTTTTTCGTCGACGCAAAAATCTCGGTTAGGCTTAACACAAGTTGTTTGAGTCGATGCTCTTACCATCGCTGCCAAGGTTCGTATTCGCGACCGAAACGAATCTATGGGGCGTAACGGCGCTAGCTTCTCAGAGGTAGCGCCAATGATCTAGCGTCTGCTACAGTCAAATTAAAAAGTCATAAGAAGGTTTTTTCTTAAATTTTCCTACTTAAATTAACATAGTGAGTTTTTGACCCGCTTGAATTTTGAGTGTTTAACTCTCGAGATCTTTATTAAACAAAAATGAAACGGTGTGCTTGTGTGACGCATCCAACCGGAAGTTATTTTAGCAACAGTGCCAACCTGGCGGGCTCTTAACCCTAGATATTGTTTTACCCGCTATACAAATGAACTTAATGGTTTAAAGCGCCATCTTGGCCCCCTTTTAACTAGACTCTTTCTTGTAATTTAAAATTTTTAAATACAAACCTTTCATCGTTTGAAATAAATTAAGATCTAAATAACGTTGTTAGCAACTTCAGCGAGGCAAATTTTTAATAGTTTCTCTCCAAATCGTTTCAAAATCGGAGCCCAAACAGGTCTCCGAAATTATAGTTCTCTTTCGCTAACGCGAAACGCACACATGCATAATTCATGACCCTTCAAACGGCGCTCCTCCAAACCGGAAGTTCCGCTTACAAATTTAAGCTCAATTATAGAATTACCAAAAAGCGTTATTTCCGTTTCCAGTCCGTCGCGTGAGCTAATACTTCATTTTTAAAGTAGGGATTGCAATTTGTAATTTTCACCCGACATTACTGTCAAAGGTACTTTTTAACGTACGTCCCCCGTTACGGCGCTGTCAGATCACTATAAATATGATTACAAACGTCATTATCGAGGGGGATAAAGTAAGTCACGCCTATTTTGTCTTTTCGGCCAATCAGACGAGAGCTGGAGGAGCCCTAAATTCGTATAGCGTCTTCTAGATGTGTTAAAGAAACAATATTTTGCGGCTTTTGTCATAGTTCTGGATCGTTATCCTCAACCATTACGGTTTTTTGTGATATTAGTACGTTATCTATAATAAATAATATCTCGTACAAATGGGAATTTGGATGATCGGACGAAATTGTTTCCAATGGAAACAAATAATTGAAACCTTCGAAAACGTGCACGAACAACTTGTGCGAGTGTAAATGGTACACAAAAAAAGTAATGTCTGCGCCACGATGGTTGGACATTTTTAAAAATACGGTACACTTTACAGAATAATAAAAAAATAGAAAATTCAACTTGAAAATCTCAATTTTAAATCTTAAAAATCAACTTGAAAATCTCACTTTTAAATCTTAAAAATCAATTTGAAAATCTTACTTTTAAATCTTAAAAATCAACTTGAAAATCTTACTTTTAAAGCTTAAAAATCAACTTGAAAATCTCACTTTTAAATCTTAAAAATCAACTTGAAAAACCGGAAATCAACATGAAAATCACACTTTTAAATCTTAAAAATCAGCTGGTAAAATCGGAAATCAAAATGAAAATAACACTTTAAAATCTAAAAAATCAACTTGAAAAACCGGAAATCAACTTGAAAATCTCACTTTTAAATCTTAAAAATCAACTTGAAAAACCGGAAATCAACATGAAAATCACACTTTTAAATCTTAAAAATCAACTTGAAAAACCGGAAATCAATATGAAAATCACACTTTAAAATCTAAAAAATCAACTTGAAAAACCGGAAATAACACGAAAACACACTTTTAAATCTTAAAAAAAACAACTTGAAAAACCTGAAATCAATATGAAAAATCGGAAATAAACATGAAAAATCGGAAATCAACGGGAAAATCACACTTTGAAATCTTGAAAATCAGCACAAAAACAGGAAATTTATATGAAAATCACTTTTAGAAATCTCAAAAACAACATTAAACGGAAACTAAATGAAAATCACTTTTAGAAATCTCAAAATCAACATTAAACGGAAATTAATATGAAAATAACTTTTAGAAATCTCAAAATCAACATTAAACGGAAATTAAAATGAAAATCACTTTTAGAAATCTCAAAATCAACATTAAACGGAAATTAATATGAAAATCACTTTTAGAAATCTAAAAATGAACATTAAACGAAAATTAATATGAAAATCCCTTTTAGAAATCTTAAAATCAACATTAAACGGAAATTAATATGAAAATCACTTTTAGAAATCTTAAAATCAACATTAAACGGAAATTAATATGAAAATCACTTTTAGAAATCTCAAAATCAACATTAAACGGAAATTAATATGAAAATAACTTTTAGAAATCTAAAAATGAACATTAAACGAAAATTAATATGAAAATCCCTTTTAGAAATCTTAAAATCAACATTAAACGGAAATTAATATGAAAATCACTTTTAGAAATCTTAAAATCAACATTAAACGGAAATTAATATGAAAATCACTTTTAGAAATCTCAAAATCAACATTAAACGGAAATTAATATGAAAATCACTTTTAGAAATCTCAAAATCAACATTAAACGGAAATTAAAATGAAAATCACTTTTAGAAATCTCAAAATCAACATTAAACGGAAATTAAAATGAAAATCACTTTTAGAAATCTCAAAATCAACATTAAACGGAAATTAAAATGAAAATCACTTTTAGAAATCTCAAAATCAACATTAAACGGAAATTAAAATGAAAATCACTTTTAGAAATCTCAAAATCAACATTAAACGGAAATTAATATGAAAATCACTTTTAGAAATCTAAAAATGAACATTAAACGAAAATTAATATGAAAATCCCTTTTAGAAATCTTAAAATCAACATTAAACGAAAATTAATATGAAAATCACTTTTAGAAATCTTAAAATCAACATTAAACGGAAATTAATATGAAAATCACTTTTAGAAATCTCAAAATCAACATTAAACGGAAATTAATATGAAAATCACTTTTAGAAATCTCAAAATCAACATTAAACGGAAATTAAAATGAAAATCACTTTTAGAAATCTCAAAATCAACATTAAACGGAAATTAATATGAAAATCACTTTTAGAAATCTCAAAATCAACATTAAACGAAAATTATTATGAAATTCACTATTAGAAATCTAAAAATCAACATTAAACGGAAATTAATATGAAAATCACTTTTAGAAATCTCAAAATCAACATTAAACGAAAATTAATATGAAAATCACTTTTAGAAATCTTAAAATCAACATTAAACGGAAATTAATATGAAAATCACTTTTAGAAATCTCAAAATCAACATTAAACGGAAATTAATATGAAAATCACTTTTAGAAATCTCAAAATCAACATTAAACGGAAATTAAAATGAAAATCACTTTTAGAAATCTCAAAATCAACATTAACCGGAAATTAATATGAAAATCACTTTTAGAAATCTCAAAATCAACATTAAACGAAAATTATTATGAAATTCACTATTAGAAATCTCAAAATCAACATTAAACGGAATTTAATATGAAAATCACTTTTAGAAATCTCAAAATCAACATTAAACGAAAATTAATATGAAAATCACTTTTAGAAATCTTAAAATCAACATTAAACGGAAATTAATATGAAAATCACTTTTAGAAATCTCAAAATCAACATTAAACGGAAATTAATATGAAAATCACTTTTAGAAATCTCAAAATCAACATTAAACGGAAATTAATATGAAAATCACTTTTAGAAATCTCAAAATCAACATTAAACGGAAATTAATATGAAAATCACTTTTAGAAATCTTAAAATCAACATTAAACGGAAATTAATATGAAAATCACTTTTAGAAATCTCAAAATCAACATTAAACGGAAATTAATATGAAAATCACTTTTAGAAATCTCAAAATCAACATTAAACGGAAATTAAAATGAAAATAACTTTTAGAAATCTCAAAATCAACATTAAACGGAAATTAATATGAAAATCACTTTTAGAAATCTCAAAATCAACATTAAACGAAAATTATTATGAAATTCACTATTAGAAATCTAAAAATCAACATTAAACGGAAATTAATATGAAAATCACTTTTAGAAATCTCAAAATCAACATTAAACGGAAATTAATATGAAAATCACTTTTAGAAATCTCAAAATCAACATTAAACGGAAATTAATATGAAAATCACTTTTAGAAATCTCAAAATCAACATTAAACGGAAATTAAAATGAAAATCACTTTTAGAAATCTCAAAATCAACATTAAACGGAAATTAATATGAAAATCACTTTTAGAAATCTCAAAATCAACATTAAACGAAAATTATTATGAAATTCACTATTAGAAATCTCAAAATCAACATTAAACGGAAATTAATATGAAAATCACTTTTAGAAATCTCAAAATCAACATTAAACGAAAATTAATATGAAAATCACTTTTAGAAATCTTAAAATCAACATTAAACGGAAATTAATATGAAAATCACTTTTAGAAATCTCAAAATCAACATTAAACGGAAATTAATATGAAAATCACTTTTAGAAATCTCAAAATCAACATTAAACGAAAATTAATATGAAAATCACTTTTAGAAATCTCAAAATCAACATTAAACGGAAATTAATATGAAAATCACTTTTAGAAATCTTAAAATCAACATTAAACGGAAATTAATATGAAAATCACTTTTAGAAATCTCAAAATCAACATTAAACGGAAATTAATATGAAAATCACTTTTAGAAATCTCAAAATCAACATTAAACGGAAATTAAAATGAAAATCACTTTTAGAAATCTCAAAATCAACATTAAACGGAAATTAATATGAAAATCACTTTTAGAAATCTCAAAATCAACATTAAACGAAAATTATTATGAAATTCACTATTAGAAATCTAAAAATCAACATTAAACGGAAATTAATATGAAAATCACTTTTAGAAATCTCAAAATCAACATTAAACGAAAATTAATATGAAAATCACTTTTAGAAATCTTAAAATCAACATTAAACGGAAATTAATATGAAAATCACTTTTAGAAATCTCAAAATCAACATTAAACGGAAATTAATATGAAAATCACTTTTAGAAATCTCAAAATCAACATTAAACGGAAATTAAAATGAAAATCACTTTTAGAAATCTCAAAATCAACATTAAACGGAAATTAATATGAAAATCACTTTTAGAAATCTCAAAATCAACATTAAACGAAAATTATTATGAAAATCACTTTTAGAAATCTCAAAATCAACATTAAACGGAAATTAATATGAAAATCACTTTTAGAAATCTCAAAATCAACATTAAACGGAAATTAATATGAAAATAACTTTTAGAAATCTCAAAATCAACATTAAACGGAAATTAAAATGAAAATCACTTTTAGAAATCTCAAAATCAACATTAAACGGAAATTAATATGAAAATCACTTTTAGAAATCTAAAAATGAACATTAAACGAAAATTAATATGAAAATCCCTTTTAGAAATCTTAAAATCAACATTAAACGGAAATTAATATGAAAATCACTTTTAGAAATCTTAAAATCAACATTAAACGGAAATTAATATGAAAATCACTTTTAGAAATCTCAAAATCAACATTAAACGGAAATTAATATGAAAATAACTTTTAGAAATCTAAAAATGAACATTAAACGAAAATTAATATGAAAATCCCTTTTAGAAATCTTAAAATCAACATTAAACGGAAATTAATATGAAAATCACTTTTAGAAATCTCAAAATCAACATTAAACGAAAATTAATATGAAAATCACTTTTAGAAATCTTAAAATCAACATTAAACGGAAATTAATATGAAAATCACTTTTAGAAATCTCAAAATCAACATTAAACGGAAATTAATATGAAAATCACTTTTAGAAATCTCAAAATCAACATTAAACGGAAATTGATATGGAAATCACTTTTAGAAATCTCAAAATCAACATTAAACGGAAATTAATATGAAAATCACTTTTAGAAATCTCAAAATCAATATTAAACGGAAATTAATATGAAAATCACTTTTAGAAATCTCAAAATCAACATTAAACGGAAATTAATATGAAAATCACTTTTAGAAATCTCAAAATCAACATTAAACGGAAATTAATATGAAAATCACTTTTAGAAATCTCAAAATCAACATTAAACGGAAATTAAAATGAAAATCACTTTTAGAAATCTCAAAATCAACATTAAACGGAAATTAATATGAAAATCACTTTTAGAAATCTCAAAATCAACATTAAACGAAAATTATTATGAAATTCACTATTAGAAATCTAAAAATCAACATTAAACGGAAATTAATATGAAAATCACTTTTAGAAATCTCAAAATCAACATTAAACGGAAATTAATATGAAAATCACTTTTAGAAATCTCAAAATCAACATTAAACGGAAATTAATATGAAAATCACTTTTAGAAATCTCAAAATCAACATTAAACGGAAATTAATATGAAAATCACTTTTAGAAATCTCAAAATCAACATTAAACGAAAATTATTATGAAATTCACTATTAGAAATCTCAAAATCAACATTAAACGGAAATTAATATGAAAATCACTTTTAGAAATCTCAAAATCAACATTAAACGAAAATTAATATGAAAATCACTTTTAGAAATCTTAAAATCAACATTAAACGGAAATTAATATGAAAATCACTTTTAGAAATCTCAAAATCAACATTAAACGGAAATTAATATGAAAATCACTTTTAGAAATCTAAAAATGAACATTAAACGAAAATTAATATGAAAATCCCTTTTAGAAATCTTAAAATCAACATTAAACGGAAATTAATATGAAAATCACTTTTAGAAATCTTAAAATCAACATTAAACGGAAATTAATATGAAAATCACTTTTAGAAATCTCAAAATCAACATTAAACGGAAATTAATATGAAAATCACTTTTAGAAATCTCAAAATCAACATTAAACGGAAATTAAAATGAAAATCACTTTTAGAAATCTCAAAATCAACATTAAACGGAAATTAAAATGAAAATCACTTTTAGAAATCTCAAAATCAACATTAAACGGAAATTAAAATGAAAATAACTTTTAGAAATCTCAAAATCAACATTAAACGGAAATTAAAATGAAAATCACTTTTAGAAATCTCAAAATCAACATTAAACGGAAATTAATATGAAAATCACTTTTAGAAATCTAAAAATGAACATTAAACGAAAATTAATATGAAAATCCCTTTTAGAAATCTTAAAATCAACATTAAACGGAAATTAATATGAAAATCACTTTTAGAAATCTTAAAATCAACATTAAACGGAAATTAATATGAAAATCACTTTTAGAAATCTCAAAATCAACATTAAACGGAAATTAATATGAAAATCACTTTTAGAAATCTCAAAATCAACATTAAACGGAAATTAAAATGAAAATCACTTTTAGAAATCTCAAAATCAACATTAAACGGAAATTAATATGAAAATCACTTTTAAAAATCTCAAAATCAACATTAAACGAAAATTATTATGAAATTCACTATTAGAAATCTAAAAATCAACATTAAACGGAAATTAATATGAAAATCATTTTTAGAAATCTCAAAATCAACATTAAACGAAAATTAATATGAAAATCACTTTTAGAAATCTTAAAATCAACATTAAACTTAAATTAATATGAAAATCACTTTTAGAAATCTCAAAATCAACATTAAACGGAAATTAATATGAAAATCACTTTTAGAAATCTCAAAATCAACATTAAACGGAAATTAAAATGAAAATCACTTTTAGAAATCTCAAAATCAACATTAACCGGAAATTAATATGAAAATCACTTTTAGAAATCTCAAAATCAACATTAAACGAAAATTATTATGAAATTCACTATTAGAAATCTCAAAATCAACATTAAACGGAATTTAATATGAAAATCACTTTTAGAAATCTCAAAATCAACATTAAACGAAAATTAATATGAAAATCACTTTTAGAAATCTTAAAATCAACATTAAACGGAAATTAATATGAAAATCACTTTTAGAAATCTCAAAATCAACATTAAACGGAAATTAATATGAAAATCACTTTTAGAAATCTTAAAATCAACATTAAACGGAAATTAATATGAAAATCACTTTTAGAAATCTCAAAATCAACATTAAACGGAAATTAATATGAAAATCACTTTTAGAAATCTCAAAATCAACATTAAACGGAAATTAAAATGAAAATCACTTTTAGAAATCTCAAAATCAACATTAAACGGAAATTAATATGAAAATCACTTTTAGAAATCTCAAAATCAACATTAAACGAAAATTATTATGAAATTCACTATCAGAAATCTAAAAATCAACATTAAACGGAAATTAATATGAAAATCACTTTTAGAAATCTCAAAATCAACATTAAACGGAAATTAATATGAAAATCACTTTTAGAAATCTCAAAATCAACATTAAACGGAAATTAATATGAAAATCACTTTTAGAAATCTCAAAATCAACATTAAACGGAAATTAAAATGAAAATCACTTTTAGAAATCTCAAAATCAACATTAAACGGAAATTAATATGAAAATCACTTTTAGAAATCTCAAAATCAACATTAAACGAAAATTATTATGAAATTCACTATTAGAAATCTCAAAATCAACATTAAACGGAAATTAATATGAAAATCACTTTTAGAAATCTCAAAATCAACATTAAACGAAAATTAATATGAAAATCACTTTTAGAAATCTTAAAATCAACATTAAACGGAAATTAATATGAAAATCACTTTTAGAAATCTCAAAATCAACATTAAACGGAAATTAATATGAAAATCACTTTTAGAAATCTCAAAATCAACATTAAACGAAAATTAATATTAAAATCACTTTTAGAAATCTCAAAATCAACATTAAACGGAAATTAATATGAAAATCACTTTTAGAAATCTTAAAATCAACATTAAACGGAAATTAATATGAAAATCACTTTTAGAAATCTCAAAATCAACATTAAACGGAAATTAATATGAAAATCACTTTTAGAAATCTCAAAATCAACATTAAACGGAAATTAAAATGAAAATCACTTTTAGAAATCTCAAAATCAACATTAAACGGAAATTAATATGAAAATCACTTTTAGAAATCTCAAAATCAACATTAAACGAAAATTATTATGAAATTCACTATTAGAAATCTAAAAATCAACATTAAACGGAAATTAATATGAAAATCACTTTTAGAAATCTCAAAATCAACATTAAACGGAAATTAATATGAAAATCACTTTTAGAAATCTCAAAATCAACATTAAACGGAAATTAATATGAAAATCACTTTTAGAAATCTCAAAATCAACATTAAACGGAAATTAAAATGAAAATCACTTTTAGAAATCTCAAAATCAACATTAAACGGAAATTAATATGAAAATCACTTTTAGAAATCTCAAAATCAACATTAAACGAAAATTATTATGAAATTCACTATTAGAAATCTCAAAATCAACATTAAACGGAAATTAATATGAAAATCACTTTTAGAAATCTCAAAATCAACATTAAACGAAAATTAATATGAAAATCACTTTTAGAAATCTTAAAATCAACATTAAACGGAAATTAATATGAAAATCACTTTTAGAAATCTCAAAATCAACATTAAACGGAAATTAATATGAAAATCACTTTTAGAAATCTCAAAATCAACATTAAACGAAAATTAATATGAAAATCACTTTTAGAAATCTCAAAATCAACATTAAACGGAAATTAATATGAAAATCACTTTTAGAAATCTTAAAATCAACATTAAACGGAAATTAATATGAAAATCACTTTTAGAAATCTCAAAATCAACATTAAACGGAAATTAATATGAAAATCACTTTTAGAAATCTCAAAATCAACATTAAACGGAAATTAAAATGAAAATCACTTTTAGAAATCTCAAAATCAACATTAAACGGAAATTAATATGAAAATCACTTTTAGAAATCTCAAAATCAACATTAAACGAAAATTATTATGAAATTCACTATTAGAAATCTAAAAATCAACATTAAACGGAAATTAATATGAAAATCACTTTTAGAAATCTCAAAATCAACATTAAACGAAAATTAATATGAAAATCACTTTTAGAAATCTTAAAATCAACATTAAACGGAAATTAATATGAAAATCACTTTTAGAAATCTCAAAATCAACATTAAACGGAAATTAATATGAAAATCACTTTTAGAAATCTCAAAATCAACATTAAACGGAAATTAAAATGAAAATCACTTTTAGAAATCTCAAAATCAACATTAAACGGAAATTAATATGAAAATCACTTTTAGAAATCTCAAAATCAACATTAAACGAAAATTATTATGAAATTCACTATTAGAAATCTAAAAATCAACATTAAACGGAAATTAATATGAAAATCACTTTTAGAAATCTCAAAATCAACATTAAACGAAAATTAATATGAAAATCACTTTTAGAAATCTTAAAATCAACATTAAACGGAAATTAATATGAAAATCACTTTTAGAAATCTCAAAATCAACATTAAACGGAAATTAATATGAAAATCACTTTTAGAAATCTCAAAATCAACATTAAACGGAAATTGATATGGAAATCACTTTTAGAAATCTCAAAATCAACATTAAACGGAAATTAATATGAAAATCACTTTTAGAAATCTCAAAATCAATATTAAACGGAAATTAATATGAAAATCACTTTTAGAAATCTCAAAATCAACATTAAACGGAAATTAATATGAAAATCACTTTTAGAAATCTCAAAATCAACATTAAACGGAAATTAAAATGAAAATCACTTTTAGAAATCTCAAAATCAACATTAAACGGAAATTATTATGAAATTCACTATTAGAAATCTAAAAATCAACATTAAACGGAAATTAATATGAAAATCACTTTTAGAAATCTCAAAATCAACATTAAACGAAAATTAATATGAAAATCACTTTTAGAAATCTTAAAATCAACATTAAACGGAAATTAATATGAAAATCACTTTTAGAAATCTCAAAATCAACATTAAACGGAAATTAATATGAAAATCACTTTTAGAAATCTCAAAATCAACATTAAACGGAAATTGATATGGAAATCACTTTTAGAAATCTCAAAATCAACATTAAACGGAAATTAATATGAAAATCACTTTTAGAAATCTCAAAATCAATATTAAACGGAAATTAATATGAAAATCACTTTTAGAAATCTCAAAATCAACATTAAACGGAAATTAATATGAAAATCACTTTTAGAAATCTCAAAATCAACATTAAACGGAAATTGATATGAAAATCACTTTTAGAAATCTCAAAATCAACATTAAACGGAAATTAATATGAAAATCACTTTTAGAAATCTCAAAATCAACATTAAACGGCAATTAATATGAAAATCATTTTTAGAAATCTCAAAACCAACAATAAACGGAAATTAATATGAAAAGTCAGTTTTAGGGAACCAATCAGATTCCGTGCTGTTTGATTGAATTGCAGGACCCAACGCTCAAAATTATTCTCCTGAAATAAAAAATTAATTCTAATTCCAAAACCGTGTTTTCTCCGTGTTTATAAATCATCAATTTCAAAGCAACGAAACAAACATAAAGTTTAACATCGGAAATACAAGCCCATTACACGAATTACGAATAAATTATTACTTTCTAAATGACAGACCAATATCAATGTTTACAATAATATTATAATAATAAAATCGTTCCTAGAAACATTGAAATTGCGCTTCTAAGCTAAATTGTTTGAAAGCTATAACGCGCGTATAAAAATAAAAAGGCCATACGAGTCAACGGAAAACAGGGAAAAGTACAACTTAACTTGGAAGCGGATATTCGAGCAGTTTCTTCGTGACAAAGGCTTCGAAATAGCTTTTGATATAGAATCGAGGTAATCAGTTACACGAGGATAGCATTATATACCTCCAATCGGACATAAAGGTAGTTTTAATATTTGATCAACAGACAGATCGTAAGCCTTGGCCCTAGGTTTATTTTTTATAACGTATCTTGATTAATAAAGAGGGCTTTACGGAGATGGAACACGGAAAAAACAATCGGGGATACAAAATTAAATATTCAGCAGGCGAACGATATTCTGACGATAACGTGTTCAGCTTTTATATTTATTAGAGATTGTGTTTCTTCTTAAGGGAGTGTAGACTGTTTTGAAAATTGGAAAGGGGTAGTAATTGGTAGAGTGGTTAGCCCTTAAACCTCGTACCAAGAGGAGTCGGCTTCGATCCCAACTTGTGGAACTGGGTGAAAATTCGGAACCACTGGTTTAAGGGGTTTTCCCCCGAGATCTTCGGTTTCCCCTTCCATAATAACTTGTTGAGGTTAACGGTAATAGTGAGTGTAGGGAGATGTTGGCTCGTCTGGCATGAATGGCTTGCAACCACCCGCCTACGCATTTTAACCCGACCTCCTGATTTCATGGCACTAAAAGTCTTTAGATATCTTGGTGCCTTGGGTATTAGCTTAGCTGATTATTATTGTTAATTTAATATTAAATATTCACTCTGGTATGGGGTGCCATTAAAGGTTTTACCAAGTGTAACCAGTGAGTCGTTTAGAACAACCTTCACGAATGATCTAATAAAAACCGTGAAATTCCTGAATTTGAACCTGATAAAAGGCTTATAAGACTTAAAACTAACTTTCAACGTAAATAACAAACATTCTTCCATTGGAGTTGAAATAAAATGTAAAGACTAATTAATCTATATCAAACACCGAAACCTATTTTTCAACTAGACTTATAGTGTTTAAACCAGCTGGGAAGCCGGGCTAGTTGTTGTTATAATTAGTGAAACAAACTTTTAAAAATGTATTGAATTTTCTTGTAAATAATATGTTATTTAAAATGAAATGAGAAGATCGATTCAAATTTAGGTCTTGTTGGCAAAATCAAATGTATCTTACCTTAGAGTTTTGGATTCAAAAGCATCCCCACTATACTGCATAGCGCAACTAACTAACTACAAATTATCATAAAGAAATTAACTACAATACATTAAAAATTATCTAATTATAAATGAGTAAAAAATTAATTACTATAAATTACTAAAAAATTAATTACTATAAATTACTAAAAAAATTAATTACGATAAATAACTAAAAAAATTAAATACTATAAATTACTAAAAAATTAATTACGATAAATTACTAAAAAATTAACTAACCATAAATTACTAAAAAATTAACTAACCATAAATTACTAAAAAATTAACTAACCATAAATTACTAAAAAATTAACTAACTATAAATTATTAATAATAAATTAACTACAAAATATTACAAATTTACTTACTATAAATTACTAAAAACTTACTTTCTATAAATTACTAAATATTCACTTACTATAAATTACTAAAAATTCACTTACTATAAATTACTAAAAATTTACTCACTATAAATTATTACTAATAAATTAACTACAAAATATTACAAATTTACTTTCTATAAATTACTAAAAATTTACTTACTATAAATGAGTAAAAATTAACTAACTATAAATTATTAAAAATAAATTAACTATAAATTATTAAAAATAAATTAACTATAAATTATTAAAAATAAATTAACTACAAAATATTAAAAATTAACTAAATATAAATTACTATAAATTTATTTACTATAAATTACTAAAACATTACTTTCTATAAATTACTAAAACATTACTTTCTATAAATTACTAAAAATTAACTTACTATAAATTACTAAAAATTAACTAACTATAAATTAATATTAATTATCAATTAATTTCAAATTATTTAAATAAATTTAATCACAAGAGAAGAATGTGATTTCCAAGTGTAAATGCTAAAATAAAAACGTGGTATTGTAAGTATGCTCTTAAATGGACTATTAGTCTGAAAACCTCGAAAAAATGTCCCCTTAAATAAAACCTACAATCAAAAGACGATAATAACGTAAAAGGTCCAAATACATTTTCCTCTCGTCTAATAACGCGGGGAGTGGGCTGCCACCTAGCGGTCATCAGTCAAAGCTTTAATGCATTTTAAATGTTAGCGGAGGGGCCGGTTGTCGTCGCCATGAGCTCCACCCTCCGATCAAACCACCTCGTTTTACTTTTTCGTGGTCGCAGTACCAATGATGGTTTTCCCGATAGTCGTTAAAGGGGAACCTTCGAAATACGCCACTAACGACATCTATATTGGTAGATAATTAACGACAATGCATTAATTATTCATACAGTTTTGATTTATCATTAACGGTAGATTATGGTTGAGCATTTTTTAAGGATTTTTCTGGTTTACTTCAGAGTCGTATTATCCTATATATGAGTAATATTTTCGTTTTTTTTGGGTTAATATGTGACCAGACATGTTTAACATTGGAATTGTCTATATACACAACGTTTGTTAATGATACCAGGTGAGTTTGTTTCGGGATTCAGTCTATTTTTGGCCTACTAACGCCTGTAGAAGTGTTCAGCCCGCAGTACATTGATGTACAGGGAGAAGCAGACATCGAAAACCAATCTAAGAAAAACGGGTAATATTTTAACGTTGACAAGGCTTAATATAAACTCAATTAAGACAAACTTTATAAAATAATGTAATAATTTCGATATGTAAATTAGAAACTCCGGGATTAGTGGTGTAAATTACGTTTAATGACGGAAACAAAATGGACGCTGGGAGGCGCCTGTTAATGATTCCTCGATCATTAAGACATATCATTATAAGCCGGAAAGAGAAAATCTTGTAACTACATTTCCGTTCTCACCTTGTGGTAAAGCGCGACACCCAGTGGTCGCGTTCAATATTGAGTTATTTGGGCTTGTGAAATACACGACAGAATATAACGCTTAGACTATAAAGTCTAAAATAGTCTATTAAATTTTCTGAATTTAAACCATTATGCAAATTGTATCTATCATCATTGGTGTGTATTCAAAATTAAATTTTTCAAGGGCAATCCAGGGCTTTAAACTCTCAGCTTACGTCATCAGGGCATGTTCCAAAAAAACCGTTACAGGGCGTATCTAAAAATTAGAGAATCAATTAATTTTAAATTTTATTTATTCGACGATAGATGACAGATCAAAGGTGTATCTTTTGGTGCAATGAAAATTCATATTTTGTATTTCCTTGAAAAATACTGATTATCCGCGACACTTTACCGTGTACACGCGTTTTTGAACGTTATTAAAAATATTACAAAATTCACATTTTAGCCAATAGAAGCGCTGTTGATTGTTTTTTTTTTATTACGAAAAGTCTATAGAAGAATCTAGTGTTGTTAATTTTCCGGAAAAATAAAATGCGGAAAATTTTCCGCAAACCGGAAAAATAAAAAATTGAAACCTAAATTATTTTTTAAGGGTTTTTAATGTTTTTAAACTTTTTATCGATATAAAATTTCTAATATCAATAAACATACTACAAAACATTAATAGTGTTACATTGTTAATCAGTTTAAACTAGTCTAGATGTTTAGTTTTACTTTTAGATTCGAAAAATTGAGGCGAAAATGCTCCTCCGTTTAAAATAAAACGAATAGTCCCGGTGTTTCATTGGCTGCTTAAAATTTACGTCACCTAAAGCGATGGAAATCAAACGCCGGTGACGTTTTGTCTTTTCCCCCGCGCGAAAAGACTTTTTTTATTTTTTTCGGAAAAATACGGAAAATGTTCCGGAAAAAAGGCCTCGGTAATTTTCCGGAAAATTTTCCTAGCGGGAAATTTTCCGACTTAGAACACTAGAACAATCTATTCCTACCGCATTATTCAAATTTTAGACGCGTGCGACTTTCCTACGGGAAGATGATTCGATTAAAAGAAGATGCTACTAAACAACTCACTGCGTAAACTGGAAGAAATCTACTACCGTAGTATACCCTGTGCAGATTTTGCTGAGTGTGAAAGGACTTTAAATTAAATTACCGCCTCCAAAATTACTAGCCTCCAATTTTGATATCACTTGATACTCGCTTTAAACCAATGGTAATCAAGTAGATAGATGGTGGGCCAGATTCAGAAGTTTAAACAATCAAGCGGGCCACAAAATTAAAGGCCTAGGTTTGCTTCTGCCTGTCCCCCTTAAATTAAAGGGGCTTCAAAGTTCGGTGGCAAAATGTGTGTAAAGTCAGTAAAGTGCGAAATTTACGGTTGACTCTGCCCGCCTCTGCCAAGGCCGAGTGAGGGGTTGGGGGGAAGGAAAAGCATGCTCAATTTTCTATTTTTTTGCCACCGAACTTTGGAGCCCCTTTAACTTGCCTGTAAAGCAAATACCCTGGTGGTAGGCCAACCGCTGAACATTTTGGCCCACCACCAGGGTATTTGCTTTTCCGGCAAGTTATCTTAAAGGGGGACAGGCAGAAACAAACCTAGGCCTTTAAAGTCATAAAATACAAAAGTAGAACTCGCGATTTACGAAATATAATTGCAGACTATACTAAACCATTAATTGAAAAACTATCCGTTGACGTAAATTATTTCTTAATAATTATAGTTTTAATCATGGTAAAAAAATCAATTTAATCGATTATACTAAGCCAAATTACCATAAATAGAAATAGCTGTACATTTTAGTGCACCAAACAGCGGGCCAACGTTTCTCTATCACTCTTTTAAACGAACACTAACAGTGGTACACTTATACGCCTAGAATTACTTTCGATACATCGCACAATTTGGGTCTATTCCGATGAGCGATAAGCTACAATAAACCTTAATTGAATAGAAATTGATTTGCAACTTGTACCCCAATAACAAAAAAATACCAAACTTCAAAAACCTTTTATACCAATCAAAAGATCACCTTATTCAAACAAATTTATTAGCCATAATTTCAATAAACCTGAAAAATATACAACTCAATTAAAATAAACAAGTTTAAGCACTACGTTTAATGAAAAAAAAATAAAACCTAATAATACCAAAAAGTCGCTCTATCCCCGCCTTTAACATCGCTACCAGGTAAAGGTCGGTTAATAAAAATCTCATAACTACCCACGCCGTCAGACTATTCTTAAAAACTGCCCAATCAGAACAACTTGTTAGAGCCAATTTGATGACGTTACGGTCACTCCCCCCTCCAGCCCCGCGCGCGCGCCTCCCCCTCCCCTGCCTCGTTCAAATTACAATATTTACGAATTACATAAATATGCATAAGATCGTTTTCCCCCTGTCGGTAGGGCTTCACCCCACTGTCCCCCGCGCCTCGCGGGTAAAACTACACCTTAGGCGTGGATATATATTTTTAGGGAATAATGGGGCTTTTAGTATCGTTGTATAAATATTTGGGGACTGGTCATTTCGGTGGTCATTTGGCCAAAGTGGTCGCCCCCGTTGCGTTGACCAGCGTTGTTCCATGTCGCGATTTGCGGTGCTACTTTCCACGTTAAAATGAAAAGCATAGAAGATACGAGTATGAGGACTGAATCGCTAGCTCAGGTGGGATTTTGTTTGCGAAAAGCGGCGGATCAGTTCGATTCGGATAATTCGGAAGTTGAGAACACTCGTAGACCAAGTCGATTCACGTTTTGGGGTACTGGTATGTTGGAAAAAGTTTCATTTCTTCACACTAGCCGCCAAACTCATTCGTACCCTAAGTCTTAAGGCAGAGTTTCCCAAACTGTGGGGTTCCGGTCATGGTTTCACGGGTTCTGCGAAACTATTTCGGATACAAATATCAATGTTCCTATAAAACCACCTTTTTGTGGCATTTAGTGGAAAATAGTAGAAAATTGACAAGAAGGGGCTAATAAAGAAAAATTGCATTTCAAAGCTTAAAAAAGTATTTTGAATTAAAGTTTTAAGACGTTTATGGTAAAAATGTCTTAATTTACGCCGAACTTACAATGTTAGAACTAATTATTTCAAAATATTAAGAGGTTATTCTAATGTTAATCAGAATCTGACCATATATATTTGCCTTAAGTAGCCCAAATCTGAAATTTCTGTGTTCAAATATTTTTTAAATATTTTTTATAATTTTCTGTGGTAAGACAATATTTACTGTCCACTTTTGGCCAAATTGCCCACTAAATTCACTTTTGTTCAGGCCGGAAAATTCCACTATTTTCCACACACTTCGGAACACTGAAAAATATAAAGTGCTAATAACCCATAGGGCTGAAATTTGTAGCACGTAAAACGTAAGCTGTTTATTTAGGCTATATTTTAATGCTATTTTAATTTAATGCAGTTTTAGTTTAGTCTCAAAGTTTATTCCATTTTTCGCGAGTCCTGCCGCACAATTTTATTCAAAAAGTTTGGGAACCACTGTTTTAAGGTAAGAACGCAGGCTTGTTACTCCTCATGACGATGAAAAATTTAAAATTACAATGCGTAGGGATAATAAATTATAAATTTTAAACTTATATATTACCATGGTATAATAAACATTTTTTTTTTCATAATTGGAGACGTCTCCAATTAATACAAAAAATGGTTTATACTAGTGTTTATCCATGAGACTCTTCCTTTTAAGATTTTAAATTATTGTAAAACTAAACCTCAAGACTAGCTTTAAAATGAATAACAATGTAACACTATTAATGTTTTGTAGTATGCTTACTGATATTAGACATTTTATATCGATAAAAAGTTAAGAACATTAAAAGCCCTTAAAAAGTAATTTATGTTTCAACTTTTTATTTTTACGATTTGCGGAAAATTTTCCGCATTTTATTTTTTCGGAAAATTAACAACACTAGTTTATACCATGAGAGTTTCTTCAGTTGGATTTTATATTGATATATACTTATTTATGAAATATTTTTCCTTTAAAATAGTTTTATTAAGTCACTGCATAATTAATTTAGCCCCACACTATTTTTTTTTCAATAAAGCAACGGGAACTTGCGAAGGTACATCATACATGATTCAATCGAATTCCATTAACAGTATATGAATACTTATCTCTAAGAGATACGCTATATATTTCAAATCAAATTATTTAAGGACAGTTTAAAAAATTGTTGTCTCAAATGATAATTAATTTTTAGGCTATATGTCAAAGTTTCCAATTCCAATTTTTAACCAATTTTTATAGTCGTCTACATTAATTATAAAAAAAGTTATTTGACATTTCAAAAGCCCCATCTATCCTTTTTTTATTTTAAAGAAAATCGACTTTTAAACAATCTGAAAAATCGATTAACATTCGCAATTGGTAGTTTTAATAAATTCAATTCATATATTAATAATGGTTAATAAGTGTGGGCGAAGAAGAACTTACTCATTCTGATGATTTGGGCGATGATATTCGTAAAATACCACTTTTCTATTTTTTAGAAAAATTTATAGTTTCTGAAATGAAAATAGCTTCTGAAACATTGAAGGGGTACCCAAAAAATCTACTCATCACTGTTAGCCCAGGATACCTACTGCCTACATGTAAATGTAAAAAGACCGCCCGGAATATAAACTCAAACTTTATTACTTTAAAATGAGCCATTCGAATGACTATAGACTTGAAAAGTTGAAATAATGGACACTTTTCACCTGTAAACCGAACGTCATGTTTTTGCTAAGCCTTAATATGTCAAAAAAAAGCTACCTGGTTAAAATTAAACAGTTGTTGCATACCGTACAAGTAAAAATTTTCCATTATTTCAACAAGTACTATATACACAGTAGCTTTGTGGTCCCGGCTCTCGGAAATACTAGTTCTTTGCGATTTCCCGAATTGATGACTACTGGGAAAATTCCGTACAAACATGAATATATTTAACAATGAATATACAACTGTATAAGATGGCCCTGGTACGATGTCGCTTTGAAAAGAGCGGTAGCTTATGAGCCGAGTGACGCGATTTACATGTTTCTAAGCTCCAATCAGGAGAGACTAGGAAATGACGTTTTTTAAGTCCTCGATAGGTCATAGCAGACGGTATTATTTGTTCGGGAATTAGCTCCGACGGGCTATAATAATGTTTCGGTATTTATGAAGTTTAACAGATGAATTTATTTCAAAAATGTCGTATTGAAACATGTCAGAAGTCGCGGTAATTGATATACAATTGTTAAAAGCAATTCTAACAACCGCATGTGGCGTTTTCGATAATCTAGAAGTAAAAACAGTAGGCCCGGTAATCTTAAGCCTTATCACTGCTTCTTCAAACTCTGAAAATCATGAGTTTCTATCGCCTGATATTTCCGGACACGTGACTAATGCCACGGCCAACTTTGATTTCGCGCTGCCGCGAAGTTGGCCGTGCTAATGCCGTCACTAGATAAACCCCAACCCTAATTCTATGTACTACCAGCCCACCCGCCGTTGTATATTCATTGTTAGATATATTAATGGTAAAAAATTTAGATAAAAATCCCCAAATCCCAAATCCAGTGATTTCCCTCCAAAAATCCAAAGTCCTGTTCAATTAAGAGGCAAATGTTCAACCCTTCGGTTTTTTGGTTGAAAAATTACGTTTGGTTGCAAGAGGATTTTTTAACCAATGAAAATTTGGAACTGTTGCTATATTGTCTAGCAGAATTAGATTAGAGGAAGTTATCATAGAGCCCACTTTGGGCGCATTTGACTTAAAAGAGAGAGAGGGGAAGACTAGGCGGGATGACAATTTTGGCCCCCTATCACGGGAGTAAGACCGAGATCGGTACCTGGTGGAAATTTATCGAAACATGGGAAAATGGCAGCCGATATAACCGCTGAAATGTCTTTGCGATCTATTATGGATATTAACAGCTTAGAAAGTGAGACAGATGCATCCAGGAATATTAATTTCTATCCTCCTAGAATGAATCAACTCGATATAGTTATTATTTAATTTGCAAATCTAAAACGAAAATTAAGTCTGTAGCATGTAATTTCGATAAAAAATTGGCAAATAATAGAGTAATGTCGCTCCGTAGCTTAGACCATGGTCGCCATTTTGCTCGCGATTTTTTATCTATAGGAAAAAGCATGGGTGACGTGCCGTGACGTCACACTGCCATTACTCAATAACCAAAAAACGGCAAAGAATACTAAGCCTTCGCCAAGTTTTAAATCGGTTTCTTAAGCTGCAAATTAAAAAGAAAAACGATTCAAAAGCTAACAAATTTACCAATGTTGACATCAAAACGAAGAGTTAATCCACCCTTACATAATCCGTGGTAGTTGGGACATTAGTGATATTTCAAAGATGATCAATTTTAATTATCATGTAGAATTAAATTATGAAGTAAATAAATTTGTATTGAGGAATTTTGACATTAAAGATATATAAAAAATGTATAGAATATTGAAGCATATGTTTTAAATAACGCAGTTCTTTACTGAACAAATAAACTTTCATCTTATTTAAATATATTAGTAGCTTAGGTAAATAGGTGTCATCCCAGTCCCACCCTTTCATGCCTAATATCTAACCCTTGTAAAACGTACGATATAACAGACGATATTTTAATATCGTTAGCTCACGTTAGATGGCGGTATCGTTACCCAGCGTCCCTCGAGAATCTTCTCTCCTTTTGAGAGGGGTGGAATTTTCAGCGAGAAAGAAACTTACCCCCCACGCCTTTGTAAGGCATTTGCGTTTCCAGAATTTCAGGCTCTGTATAGTAACTTCTCCTAATCTAATTCTGTGTCTAGTTACTCGTAATAATATAGTATTTTCACGCGCCCTACAAAATTTTGCAAAGTATGCGACAGTTATACATCATTTAACTTGTTATAAGCATGGGTTATATGAAACTGATCACGTATTCTTGGAATTGAATCATATATTAATTAGAATCGAACTGCCTAGTAGTCTGGCCTCAGTCCCTAGGATGGAAGGAGCTTCGTTACTATGACCATAAGTGTTTAATATTGTAACATAAATGTGACACTTCCTATTCTTCACATGCAAAGTTTTACTGAGAGCTAATCACAAGACAGACTACATTACGGGCTTCGTCGTCGTTTTGCGTCCGCTCGCTCCCGCGTCACACGTAGCCTTTGACAGCGCCTCGCTAGGGGGAGATTTTCTTCTTGTGATGACGTCACTCCGTGACTAGCTCTCAGTAAAATATTCCTCAAAGTGACAAGCTTATGGGATACTATTATAGACTTCTGCTATGACGTTGGTCAATCGCCGCCGCTCAAAAACTGTTTTGATTGATGGATCTTAACTATCAACTTTAGCCTTTCAAATAAAACCAGGAATAAATTTACTCCTGATAAAACTAACAAAAACAGGTGACTACTTTATTCAGTGACACGCGCGTGCGCGTTGGGGAACAAAGAAAAAGAGAGCGCCATTTATTGAAGCGCCTATTGCCAATTTTTGAAACTTGACTAGTTTTCATTGCTGAGGCTTAGCGCAACTTAATTTGTAACGTTTAGCTATTGTTCGATTACTCTATTGTCAAGCCTTTACGCCATAGCAACGCGTATTGTTTGTAACACCAAATTTCAAATTACTTCTACGAGGAAACTATATAGGTAATAATGTATACCTCTATAGTTTCCTGCTTTTACTATTCCCGTTAGTGCCTTTTTTACGACTATAATTATAATATCTTTTCAAAGATAATTGAAGCGTCCCTAAGCAATGTTATCAAACACTTATTAGTTTCATGCCATAACTAAGCCTTTTAGTTAGCTTGAACTTATCCGAAAAGGTCATTTTCTAGGTGGCGCACTGCCTAATTTACGTAACGAGTTAAGCGTAATCAACAAGTGGCATTTAGGTCTATTAAGGGAAATTAACGAGCTTACGAAGTGGAAAACTCACGCAAAACGCCCAAATTGCGTGCGCCAAATTACAAATGATCGCGTGTAGATAACGAAAAGGCAACGGAACGCGATAATACACAAAATTTGGTTGAAATAAAAAAATAATTATAACTCTCCACCTTGTCACCACTATCGCAAACATGCCTTTTTGGCGTTTCCCTTAGGTGAAAACACCACAACCTGTTAGGGTCTAAAATTTGGTGTCTAAGGCCATAGACTGACACCATAAGTCTTTTTAAAAAACCTTAGGGTCTAAAATGAGGGAAAACAAGCCTGTTAGAGATAGTGTCCAGCACAAAAACATGATAATAGGCGCTTAAAAAAAACATCTTCCCAGAAATTGCCAAGAAGTAATATTTCCGACAGCCAGGACTCATAAGTTATTTATTTATATAGTGCTTGTTGAAATATTAGAAAGCTGGAAACCTTTCTCGAACGTAACATCGGTTTTTTGCTAAGCCTTAACAAAAAAGGTTACCTGGTTGAAAGGAAACACTTATTGCGTACTGCAAAAATAATACGTTTAGTTCTAAATGAATTAGTTTTCAACTTTTTCCGAAAGATAATTTTATACGAAGTGAATTAACTCTGCCTCCATGAGAAGCCTTAAAATTGCCTGGTAATATAAAAATATTCTGTATAATTTTAATTATTTATACCATAAGAGGATGATAATAATAATAATATTATTATCTTCTTATACTTAGATTTAGTAACATTATATATTTTACCTTAAAATATATTATCGAAAATTAACATAAGTATGTTCCTTATACACGCGAGCCGATGCATTTCTTATCTGACGCAAAATTCTCATGAGGGCAAAAACGCGTCTCCAATGACATTTTTTTGGCTAGCCATTCTAACCGTTTAACCGACCGACCGGAAATAGTTCCTTCCCAGATGAATTTGGAGAGGGGAGTAAAAACCGAGTATCTTTTATTGAAGCGTCCATTGCTTTTTTTTTACAAATATATGATAATTAATGTCAAATTATTTTAATTAGATATTTCCGAAGAAATTACGCCATTCCAAAGTGTGACAGCTGGTTTCTTGGGAGCCATATTCGGCGCTTTCCTCTACAAGTTATGGAATCGCAAACTGCAAACGTTAACTTAAAGAAACGCCCTCTGTCGGCTACCCTCCGAACCACATTCAATAACAAAGGCGGTGCTTTTGATGTATAAAAACTAAAAATGTTCCATTTTGTAAATAAATTTTGTATTTTGGCTATTTATAAAATTTAACTATAATACAAAGGGGTAACGAAAATAATTTTATTTTTAGCTCCAAAATATTTTTAAAACAATCTAGGAAAGCTCTTACAATTTAAACATTTTCAATTTAAAACATTGCTTAAAAATTGGAAAACACCTGCGAGTTACAGACTTTGGGAAAGTCTTATGATTTATATACTTGGGTAACGCTTAAATTTTTCCTTAAATTATATCCTAAAACAAAAAAATTAAATAGTTGTGTATTTTGGGGAAAAAAGTGTTATTAAAGCTTATACTCACGCGTACTAGAACGATTCTGACTGCGTGTCGTTGGTGAAGTTAGAATAAATTCTGCAGATGAACTGCTGTCTGGTGTCAAGACTACCTTTTTCCTTTTGGATTTCTTATTGGACTTTACTTGGTAAACTTTACCACGACCAATATTTGGACTTAAACGATTGAAGTCTGATGATTTAATCATGGTTTGTGTGGCTGTAGACGTAGAACCCTCTGGTGTATCTGAAACAGATGCAGCAGAATCAGAATCATCATTATTTGCTGCAGATTTTTTAGTTTTTAGCAGATTTAGGTCTTCCAATGGTGTTAACAATATCACTGGTTTTCTTTTAAAAATACTGTGTCTGTGACCAAGATTATATGCACTTTTTCCAAGAACGCTATTGACTGATGATTTGGTTTGAAGAATTAAAGAACTATTACTTTCTGATGGTGCTCGTTTATCAAAGTTGTTTTTGGCTGCTTGCAAATGGTCGGTTATGGCTTTAGAGGCAGTTGCATTTTTTGATTTGTTACTGAATTCTGAAGAAACGTGATTTGGGTTCTCTGAAATAATTGCAATGGGATAATAATTCGAATGAGTGTTTGAAATTTAACTACACAATTTGGGTAATTTATGTCTAGTTAACAAAACCAAAGATTCTTTACATACATACCTTTTTCAGTAATTTTGTCAACTATGGATGATATAGCCAATTGTTTTTCGTTATCAGTAGTTCCTAATGACACTAGGGTATTGTCCGATTTGTCTTTGGATGAAAGTTCATTTTTCTTTTCCAATATTGTAGTAACAACATTGGATGCTTCTTCTTCTTTTGATGTAACAGTTAAGTTTGTAGTTTGTAAGTCTTGTGATATTGTTTTAATTACTGCACCTTTAGAAGTTTCTGCAGTTTTGGGTACCAAAACATCCTCCCAATCTTCAGAATCTGAAAGATCTCGGTCATCGTCTGAGGAGTAATAAATACCTAAGTACTTATGACGATGTTTCATAATCAGTCTACTGCCAGTATTATTATCTTCAGGAACTGAAGTTTCATTAGTACCTGGATCCTCCAAACTTTCGTCATTTGACATCGGTGGACTGCAGTCATCACTTGAAGAATTGCTATCCAAAAACGAATGGCGACGTTTTGTAATTGGAGCACTTTGCTTATTCATTTTTGATCTTTGTTCAGGAACTGCTTTCTCAATAGTACCTGATTCTTCGAAACATACATCATCTGCCATTTGAAGAGTGTCGTCGTTACTTGAGGAGTCGCTATCCAAAAACGAATGGCGTCGTTTTATAATCGGTCTGTGTCGTTTAGTCATAGGTGAGTCCTCTTCAGGAACTGTATAGGATGAACTTGATTTAATCTGGTTTGCATGATTAGGTTGATTAGTTTTGGGACTACAAGAATCTACACCTTTCTTGGGAGTAGCTTCTGCCTTTTTGGAGTTAGCTTGGCCATTCTTTGAACTCTCTTTGATAATATTGGGACCAGCTTGGGCCTTTTTAGGTGAAGCTCGAGCTTTCTTGGGAGTAGTTTGGAATTTCTCAGTACTGGGAATTTTTGTACCACCATCAACAACATCAACGTTCAATGCTTCATCGCTACTTGGTAAACGAAAAGACTCAGAGTGAGAATCATCACCATTATTTTGATTTGTAGCTACAGACTTCTTGGGAGTACACTGATTAATTGTAGTTTTGGGACTTAAAGAATCAACATCCTTCTTGGGGCTAGCTTGGGCATTCTTTAAACTATCTTCAGTATTATTGGGAATGAAATTTTTAGGTGAAGTTCGAGTTTTCTTGGGAGAAGCTTGGTTTTTCTTCGGACTGGAAGTTTTCAGACCACCACCAACAACATCGATGTCGTCCGATTCTTCACCAGAACTTGGCGAATGAAACGAATCTGAGTGAGAATCATGATCATTTTGATAAGATGATGACATTTCCTTGGCTATGTTCTGGATTATATTGGATGACAAATATGGAATTGGCACCTCATCCGACTCGCCAGTTGATGACTGTGCTACAAATTCAACATTGGATGGAGTCTGTGGCGGAATAAAAACACTTGGTTCAATATTCAGGGATGAAATGTGGAAGTTTGGTTCATTTGGGAGATTTTTCAAAATTTTAGCAATTGAACAATCCAATTCTGAATCAGCCGAGTAATTTTGAGACGAATCACTTGGGGAAAATAATAATTTTTCTGACAAATTAAACGATCTCATAGGGGATTCTGTAGCTGTTTTAGTTTTCTCATTATCCCCACCTAATTGCCGATTTTCCGAGTCCAAATTTGATGTATCTTTTCCTTTAGACAGACTTGATTTCTCAGTAACATTTTTCAAGTTAACAAGTGAAAAATCAGAAGATTTATCAGAAGACAAATATAGATGACTTTCATATGACTCATCATCAGAAGAAACCAATTTTTTTCTTTTCTTTGGCCCGAAACTATTTTCTGTATTCCCCAAGAAATTGGTTGAGGTATTCTCGGAAGCCTCTAATTCGGGGTTGTTTGTTGTAGAGGAAATGGCATTCTCATACTCAACCATGTCATCACTTAGATTACAAGACATAGTACCTTCTTTAGAATTTTGGGATGAATCGCATGTTAAAATAGGGTTCATTGGTGTGCTTGTAAAAATGTTTGGAGAATTAGGTACATCGCATTGGGATGAGTTGATCACATTTTCATAATTGCAGGTGATTTTGGCACTTTTACCGGGTGTAGGAGCTATTGGCGAGTTGCTTGACAACCTTCTGCGGCCTAATCTAGAGTACCTCTTTTGACCAGTTGTGCTATTAACGCAATTTATCATACTCTGATTGTGTGCACTTGAAGGAGATGTATCAATGGAATTCTGTGGTTCCACATCGTGACAAGATTTTGCGGATTCTAACATTTCATCATGAGTGTTTTTTACAACTTCCATCACTTGTTTATTATAATTTACCTCTGGCTTAATTCTTTCTTTACAAGTTCCATATTTCCCAAAAAGTTCTTCATTTCTATTAGAATCACCGTGGTATCCTTCATCGTCAGAGCTTTCAAAAACTTCAATGACAACTGTTTTACTGGATGATTTTACGATATTACTATCTTCATCAGACGTTACTAAGTTTTCAATTAATTTAGGCGTTTTGGATATTTCAATTCTATCACTGCATTGTAAATTTGACCCTAGTACAATATCATTGTGGCAATTGATTTTTTCTTTAATGGATTGTTCAGCTATAGGATCAGCACCAACTTCAAATTCTTTACCAACAAAAACTTTCTCAGTTGACATTGTGACATCTTTAGGTTCTTCCGAGTTTCCTGGTTCTTCAACTACTTGATCATCATAATGATCTTTCTTAGCTGTCATTGAGACATTGTTGATTGATTCTTCATCATGTCTGGCTCTACGATTAACCTTCACATCTTTGTCTTGTGTAGTTTTTTTAACATCATTTTTTCTTTTAGAAAATGATTGTGAAATTTGAGTGATTTTAGATTCCTTTTCAGATAAATATTCAACATCATCCGAATCATAGTGGGAGCTGTCGGAATCGGGAAGAGTTTCCAAATGATGCTTCGTATTTGATGAATCAAGCCGAATTTCGTTGGCATTAGCGTGGCAACCATTATCTTTGGAAGTACTAGGCAACTCTGGGTTTTCGTCCTTAGATACTGTCGTTTCAACAACAATAACTTGAACATCCATATCATCATCATTATCCGAAACGTCCAACAAAATATCACCCTCATATTGAAGTTTATCAATACTGTTTAGTAATTTTTGTTCTCCCTCCCCAATTTCTGGTATTAGCTTTCCCTCTGTTTCATCAGGTTGTTTATTTCTAATTTTGTTTTCAACATTGACAAGTTCATATCCATCACGAATGTAAATATTCTAAAGACGAAGCATTTTATTAGTGGGCGTGTTAAAAAATGATACTTTTGCTAAAACAAGAACTTAAAATTTTATAATTACCTCTAACAAACCAGCCCAAACAGAATTTTGTAATTTAACATCCACAAACTGAGCTACTACATCATCTACGGTGAATTTTTTAGAAAGCCTGGGAGCTCCATCCACTTCGTGTTTACGTAACCATTTGTGAAATTTTCTGGGTGGTTGAATGGAACGAACGAGCGAACGTATTTCTGGTAGACTGGTTTTGCATGCTTTATTCCAAAGGTGAATTGCATATAAGAATTTGACATAGTCAGTGGATGAATTGATCATCTTTGGAGTCCCACAAATTAAAAACTGAAGTAAATTTCCATAATAAAGTTTCCTTTTACGGAAGCAATTTGTTTGTCCTATTACATCCCAAAGATAAGATTTGTCATGCGCTGAAAAAAAATTGAAATTGAAATTTTTAAATATTTTGGCTAAAGTTAATAATAGCTCCCGGTAATATATTGGTTCAATATTTTACATATAGGATCTATAATATATGTAAAAAAAAATAGTGGTGGAATAACACGGCGGAAATGAATTTAATATTAGTAAAAATAAAATAAATTTTAGTATTGTAAGCCTTACAGGTAGCGTTTAGTATATGCTACCAACGGAAGTATGGAGTCTGGCGGTTCTTTGAAATACTTAAGCGTTAGGTTAGGTTTAAAGCCCATTTTGTAGTGTTAAGCCAAAATTTTTAAAAAATAAATATTCATTTCCACCAAAAACAAAAAATTACATTGCGTTCAACACTTCATTTTACATACTTTGGCACAAAAATAATAAAAAAAAAACCGGGAGCAATTGTTAACTTTGCCATTATTTCTAATGTTTCTACCTAAGTATGAAAAAACAAACAGCACAATCTCTTTTTCAATTTCTTCATATAAACGTGGCTTTTTCAAGGCTCTAATCATACGCAAATCAATCATGAAGGCTAGAAAGGTTGCTATGATGTCATTAATGCCTGGTTTAGTCATGTCCTGAAAACAAAGTAATCGATTAACACAATTGAGCTTAATATGGTATTTTTGTATGATGGAAAACGTACTTCTTCATTAAGATAAGGCTGAACATTTAAGTAAAACTTGTAAAGAAACATCGCAAAAACATCATGAAGTTTTTTTGCACGCCTAGCTTTATTGTCATGGATGACACTTTGTATTGTTTCGCTTGCTTCCCTAATAAATTATTATATTCGTAAGGGAAAATTATATTAAAAATATTTCTTATGTCACATACCTAAATAGTGATAGTGCTGCAAGTTTTAACTTACAAACATCGCCATTTGCACTTTTAAACTGTAAAATAACGTCTTGCTGCCATATAAACGACATTTTTGCGGAAATCTCTGTCATTTTCAATATTATTATTTAAAAAAATACAACAGGCACAAATTGACAACCCAGTGATTACACATTAAAAAAAAATATGCGTCAAGGTCAGCCACGTGCTTGACCAGAGGCTTCTCGAGTGAAATTCAAAGCCGCTTAATTGCATCGTTGCCAGTCTAGGTTAAAAAATGTTTTTTCAATTATTCGCGTTCTTGATAAATCATTTATTTATCACATTCCTAAATGCAATGTATTACTCAAAGTAATTTAAATTTCAAATGCAACGACGGCTCGTTAAAATTCCTCGACATATAAGTCTTATTTTATTAAATTGCACCAATCTTAGCTTTAAAGAACGTCGAAAGGCAGGGCAAAATAGCCAAATTAGGCGATATTCTAAATGTCTGAAAGTAGAAACGTAAGCGCCATCGCTGGTTTTTACAATATCTAACTTCACAATATAACTAATTTATATTGTCACTCAAACTATGATGAATAAAATGTAAAAACTTAAATAAAATTTTATTCATTTTAAATTGCAAAATAAAATAAATATTGTAAACAAAAATATTGACTATTTTTGTGGAAACAGCGCAGGGACTGCCATCTAGCGAGACACGCCTTTACTATTCGGGGTTAGGAGGGCATTCTGCGGGCTTGAGAAGATAGATTGGGCATTTTTAGGATATAACTGTCCCATTTCATTAATTTAATTGCTAATTATCGTATTTATCTCAATTATTATTAGCATAGTTAACCTAAGAATTCAACAATATATCAGGAAAAAACTTAATTTCCCATTGATATTGATAAAATTAGCAAAACATACAATAGAACAGAACTTTGAAGTTTTGATTAGAGTCAAAAATTCCCTTAATTTCAATTCATTTATGGTTGTAAATAACCAATTAAGCTTAAAGGTATATCATTTAAAGATGCTCATTGCATTACAATAGCACGATATTGGTTAAAAACTCTTAATTTAGGTATAATAATGTTTTCTATTATCATTGCAGATTTGATGGTGGTTGCATTTGACCTTTGCAAATGGGTGCTTGAAGCAGTAGCAAACGTGTTTTGTTATCGATGATTGGAAAAAAATGAATGGTATTCGTCCCGCAGCGCAAGATGTACCTGGTTCTGATAAAAAACGCCTCAGAAACTATAAACTCTTAGTTGACCCTGTTCTTAAGAAAGGAGCCACTAAACTATACCGTTACGATGGCATTGTGCCTGGAGTAAGTGGTTTCCTGTTAGAAAAAAAGGTGTATTCAGTTGAAATAATGTCTAATGCGCCATCTTAAACTCATTTCAGCAAGAGAATTTGTATCCACCAGTACAAATTCGCGATCCTAGATCGAGATTGGCTATGCTATGGAGTAAAAGTGAAAATGCAGAATTGCCAGTCCCAAAATTTAAAGTATAAATGGGTCAACATTCTATTTAGCTTTTGTCCAAGGCAATTTTATTACAAATTTACCAGAATTATCGTTGAAATTTGGTAATTGTGTTATAATTGTCTAGATTCAAGCTAAATATCCTTAATTTCGATGATTTGCTCATTTAATGCCTTGAAATCCCACAGATTGACGACAACTACGTGGGAACTCCGCCACCATTGGAGGTGACAATTAGCAACATAAATGATAACATCAACAAAGTTTTCTTAGACGATATGCTGAAAAAATTTGGTCCTTTGGAAGAATCGCACATATATTACCATCCCAAAACGAAAAAACATTTAGGACTGGCGCGGGTTACTTTCATGAGCACAGCCTCTGCTAAATTATGTATTGAGAAGCTTCATATGTCTTCAGTGATGGGGAACATTATGAATGTCTTTTTGGACCCATTTGGACGGGACTGTCTGAAAATGTTTGATGATTTTTCTTCAAATCGTTCAACAGAGAAAAGAAAATCTTCATCTACCAGTATTCCCGAAAAGGGGCCTCCATTACTGAGTAATCCACCATCCGCACCTACTCCGGTTGTTACGGTAGCAAATACTGAATATTCCACTACTACGAAAGAGGTGCCACCACCATTACCCGCAACACCATCAACGGTATCCTCCGAATACAGGACTACAGATAGTGGCTATCATGGCTCGGAGAGTGCAAACAGCTATCAAACAGGATCAGAAAGTAGTTACCAGCACGACCAATACTCCGTCCATTCGGATTATAACAATTTTCAGTCAAATCATTCAACACCCATTAACTACGATAGCAGTTACGTATACAAAGGATTCATGCCACCGCCTCCAAGTCAACCTCCTCCTCCATTACCACCTGGACCACCCCCAATGTCTTACGCACATCCACCAATACCACCTCCTCCTCCGCCTCAAGTCTTGCCACCACCTCCCATGCCTCATTGGCCACCTCCTCCTGGTTGGGATCGATCTGCTTGGCCTGATCCCATGACAATGGGCCCACCGCTTCATCCACCAATGCCTCCTCCTTTACCACCGCCACCCATGATGCATCCTGACTTCAACAATATGGGGATTTTACCTGCAGCACCCCAAACACCAGCAACTGTTGAAAATGGTGCCAAACCCAGTCCTGCAAGGGAAAGTTTAGACTCTCGTATTGAGTTGCTCTTGAAACAAGCAACTGGACGTCCTTCGTTCTTGGAAATAGGTGTTGGTTTTAGTAGCGCTAGTGCTGAAAGCGAGAGTGAAACTGAAAGTGCCAGTGAGAAAATTCCCGTAACCGCAGCACCCCAACCTCCATTACCACAACAAGATGAAGCACCGCCTCTTCCTCCTGAAGAAGTGACGGACAGCCCTGTGTTTTTATCTCAACCACCATCACCATTTGCTTCAGAAGAGGAGTACCAGAAATGGTCGTTATTTACATTCAGTTTGGAACATTTAGAATTGAAGGAAGAGGAAAATCCAGTTCCAATAATCAATACTGATGACGATTCTACGTCCTATAGCGCTTTGAAGAACTTAAAACTGACTAGTGAGGTATTGGAAACTTCATCCAGTGAAGTAAATAAGTCAGATTTGATGTTATCAGAGCAGATAGATGAAGATAAAGATTCGACTCCTGTTCAAGATGAGCTGCCAGCTACTGATACGGAAGAGAATGCAGATACGAACACTCAAGACGATGATGACTGTATGTCATTATCCTCCTTAAGTAGTGGTGATGAGAAATTAGAATTGAACGCTCCACTACCAATAAAAGCATCTCCCGTATCCAAGATTCCTCAATCTTCTGCGGCAACGCAACCTCCTCAACCAACACAGCCACAAACTAGCGTAGCAATGCCTCAAACGCCAATGCAAAGTATTTATGGAGCTAATAATATGTACCATCTGTATCCGCGTCCACCACCTACAAGTCAACCGAGACCACCTATGCCAAGACCTCCTATTATGCATCCAATGTATCCCAGTGAACAAGTTCAAAATATGGCAAGAATGGGCATTTGGCGTCCAGGTATGGGTTCTGGTATGTACGGACCTCAAATCAGCCCTGGGGCTACTTGTTTTCCTCCAACATCAACAAACTTATACGCTCATTTGACTTCACCACCTCCAGGAGTGATATCACCACCTCGACCTCCTCCTGGATACCCTAGCCCTTATGCTAACGCAGCTCCTCCCTACCAACCACCTCCCAGGTTCCCGTACATGGGTCCAAGGCCATTCTATCCCGCACCATTTCCAGGTGGGAGGCCTCCACCAGTTAGACAACCATTTCCGGGATTTTATGGAGCACCATATTATAATGCTTATTCGGGCCCAACTTACCATTCGCCAACTAAACCAGTCCAAAAATCAAGTATCGAAGAACCGTATATACAATCTGTTTTGGCTTCCGTCGTAGCCGAATTGAGTCAAATAATGAAGAAAGATTTATGTAAAAAAATGGTTGAAAGTTCCGCGTTCAAGACTTTCGAGTTTTGGTGGGATGAACAAGAGCAAAATACCAAATCTGCAACTCCAGGAGAGGCGATTAAAGAACCAGTGAAGAAAGCAGAACCCATCGCAACCTTAACTGGATTATTTGATTCTAATAGACCGACTGATACATTTGGATTAGGCCTGGATACTACTGGTCTTGGATTAGGACTAAGAGCTGCTATGCCGAGAATGCCATCCTTTAGGGTAAAAAAAAACACTAACTGTAATAGGTTTTATTAATGTATTAAAAATATTATCTCTTGCAGAGGAAAATCATACCACCACCGCCAATTGATGATGAAGACAGTAAAAAACGTGAAGAAGATTCGGACATAGAGGGAGAGGATAAATTATACACTTCAGATTTTGAAGTTAGTCCTACCCGTCGCAGAATACAAACAATACAGTCAACTGAAGATGAAAAAGACAGCGAAAGCGAAAAAGCTGATTCTGGTTAGATCAGTTTTTTTTTATCCAAATCTCTATCACCTTAATAATTAAATTAAAATTTGTTATTTTAGATTCAGAATCAGGCTCGGAAGAATCATCCGGTTCTGAAGAAGAAGAGGAAAGTTCAGTTGCGTCAGAATCTGAATACGCATCTGGTGAAACTGATTCCGAATCAGAAGAGGAGGCGGGAGTTGATGAAGAAGAAGCCGTAAAAGTTGCGGTGGAAACTGCGGAAGGGGATGACTTTGATATGGAAAAGGAGCCAGTGGAAGACCAAGATGACAAAAAATCTGATGCAATTGAAGTTGTTACAAAGATTGGTTTGCCAACCCACGCAAGGAGCTCCGATTCTTCAACTGAAACATCCTATACTGAAAACTCTGAGACTGAAAGTGAAACTGAAATTAGGGACGATGAATATTCAGAGAGCAAGAAAGCTGAAGTTACAGAAACCGCAGTTGCTCCCAAGAAAACTGTGGACTACGATGGAGCTTTGGCTTTGGAAAAATTAGCATCTGAAGCCTTGGTTGCATTATCTACTTGTCTGAAGTACCCAGAAACGGCACATTCGGATTCACAAGTACCGCATTATGATGTTGACAAAAAAGATTTGTTAGTAGCCAACCAAAATGATCTACTGACTGTTGTGGAAGAATCGATAGGAATTAGTGGCAAAAACGAAGACATGGTGAATGGAGATAGCAAGATCACATTGTTAGACAGCCCAGCCAAAAAGGAAATTCCCATTAAGCAGTCCGATTTCTTCCCCGAAATCACATCCTCTGAAGAAACTGATACATCTTCCCGTATAAATTACCTCAGTGAACACAGTTACTGTTTACCGCGGTCGGGAAATAGAACAGAATCAGATAACAAATCCTTAACTTCCGTTGATTGTGTAATAGAAGATGTCATACGTGGTAAAATAATTGAAGACGATAAATCATCTCAAGATGAGAATCAAGAAGGACTCTACGAATCACCTGAAGTTATGCAAGTCAATTTAACATCATTACCCCAAACGCTAGGTCATCAGGAGTTAAACCTAACAGAGTCATCTTCCACCGAAGACCAAAAAACGGTTGTTTTAGATCATCTATATACGCGAGCGCGTTCCCCAGTGTCACTAGTACCAAATAAATATGACTTGATCAAACAAAGGACGAAAAAACCTCGTGCCACCATAAATTCCACCGCCGCTTTTGATTTCTGGCAAGACATAAAACCTGAACCACCCAAAGTGACATTTGAGAAAAGAAATGTTCTGGAGGAAATGAATGTTTTGTACGAGTTCTTAAAGAATGGAATCGATGATGAGGATGTGCGTTATTTAAAACGAAGCTATGACGCAATATTACAGGACGATGACATGCAGTGTTTCTGGTTAAACGATACTCATTGGGTTGACCATCCTCATATCCTTTCAAATTATGTTGCCTGCGTTTTAATTTTTGTTTTCAGCAACGTTCCTTAACCTAATATCCCGCACCTAGCTATGTTCCAACTCCGCCTCCAAAGAAGAAGAAGAAAGAGGAAAGTTGGAGGGTTCATCAAACGGGTTGCGCCAGAACAGAAGGCTACTACAAAATGGATTCGAGGGAGAAAGCTGCTTACAAAGTTTCTGTGACCCAAGATCCTCAGGTAAACATGTCAAATGTCCAAAAGTTCAGGAATGTTGATAACTAAAAAAATTTTGTTTGCAGAATGTACCATTGAAAGCGAGAGTAGCGGCTCAATCAACGAGAGAAGCCAGGTCGAACCAGAGGAGACTTCTAACCCACTTTGAAGCGCTTGGAGAATCTGATTTCACAAGCGACTTGCTCAAATTTAATCAGCTAAAAGTAACTATCACATGCTTTTTCTATTTCCTAAACAATTCTAACCTACTGTTTTTATTCAGTTCCGAAAGAAACAGCTCAAATTTGCTAAGAGTCGAATTCACGACTGGGGTCTATTTGCTTTGGAACCAATAGCTGCTGATGAAATGGTTATTGAATATGTTGGACAAATGATTAGGCCAGTAACGGCTGACTTAAGGGAGAAGAAATACACCGAAATTGGAATTGGAAGCTCATACTTATTCCGCGTTGATCTGGAGACAATTATTGATGCCACGCGATGCGGGAACTTGGCCAGGTTCATCAATCACAGTTGTAATGTAAGTCTTTTAGAGCTTTTGTCCCTCATTTTCCTGAAAAACCTGAAATTAGTATTGCATAAATAATAAAAAATCTTTAATAACAATAAAATTTAGCTTAAATTGTACTCAAGTAAAATCCTGTAAATCGGACAATGTTCTGGTTCTCTGTAAACTATAAAACAGGGTGGATTGGTTTATGATTGGATTAAAGGGCCATAAACCATTTGAATATTAGCCCTGAATTTTGGGTAACTCCTCCCCATCTGTACCTCATGCTAAGAGATCCAACTAATTATAACTAGTCATTTTTTAAGGCTTTTTTCCGAAATTCAATGGATTCTGTGGTTTAACTTTAATACTTAAATTAAATTTTTGGTTAATGGTGAATGAGTATATAAGCTATGAGTTTTAAATCGAATGTATGAAAACTGTCTGCACATTCAAAATTATCTCCATATAAAAGCTGAACGTTTCAGTTAAAGAACAGTCCTATTCAAAAGTAGTCTGCTATTTTCTTCACACATTTAGTTGACAGGTATTAAAGTAAATGTTGCTATCCTTTCTAAGCTCGAAGCCTATACTGTTAAACCGAATTTACAGAAGCCACAATTAGTTCAAATTAATTTAAACTAGTTTTAAACGGAGAAAACCTGCTTGCTGTAAAATATTTGCTTCAAAAACATTTATGGGATAATATTATAGCTTCAAGTTGTAATTCTCTTAACCTAGGCTTAAAAGAATTAGGCCTTATTTTACCTTTAAAAAGGTGTTTTTTTTATTTCAGCCTAATTGTTATGCCAAAATTGTGACTGTTGATGGCCATAAAAAGATTGTAATCTATTCTAAACAACCCATTAATGTCAATGAAGAAATCACGTATGACTACAAATTCCCAATTGAAGAAGAGAAGATTCCTTGTTTGTGCGGTGCTCCCCAGTGTAGACATTACCTTAACTAAGACCATCTTTTTAGCATCAACAACTAATATGGCCTCCATGTTTCATTCAACTAGAGATTTCTTTTTACATGAAAACTTTGTAAATAGCGAGCATTGATCTTGTAAATAACTATGTTCGTGTACATAATTTGTACCTTAATGTGAATGTTTTTCAACTTAAAAATTCTGATGCGAGATACACTGAATCATTTAATATAATTCAGGGTATGAGATACGGGAGAGAAAACATGTGTTATTAATTATCGAAGGGATATAATGAGAATAATTTAAAAGTTAGGAATTGTTTGACGCTTCGTGAAACTGTGATGTTTCTCTTTAAATTTAATTTTCATTTGTACAAAAGTGTAAGTTAAATATCATCCATTTAAGGAAACAAAAATTAGAAAAAATTTATGATTTTAAGTTTTAGACCAAAGTAATTTTCCTTTTGTTTTGTAAATATATCATTTAAATGCATCTCATTAATGTGTACATTAATTCAGAACTCACGGCAAAATAAATTTCTTCTATTCAAAATGATACAAACAAATTCCACTTTTGAACGCCGTGGCGCCACATTCGTTAATGTCATTAGTTAAGAAAATCAAGTGCCCTAAAAGTACTTAAAACTGCCACCAGATGAGGCTCCTGACAAATAAACGAAGTCTGAAAAATTAGACTCTCCTTGATTTCTTGTTTAAAGCAACTGTCTGCTCTATCATTTTCACCGGTATTATGAAAAGGCCCCTGTTATTGTTATTAGAGATTGCCAAGAATCGAAAAAAACGACTTTACTGGAGAGCGTGGTGCCATCTATTAATGGCAAAGGAAGCTAAAATTCAAAATAGCCAAAATTATAACGTCGTCAGAAAACCATTGTAGAGTATTATATATAGACAACTTATACTCTATTTAGTGGGCTTTAACCTAAATTGTATATACCATGTAAAAATATTGTTTAAAATTACAGCAATTTATGTTATTGACCAATTTACAAACGATTAAATCAACGCGAGGGGTACCTATAAGCTTGCTATAAGAATCGCCTTTTGCGTCAAAATGCAGCTTAACTATCTTGTTTGGATGTCGACGCTAGCGACATCTGCTGAAAAAGAGCTACAAGACAGGTGCTGCTGTATGTTAGTAATCTTAGAAATAGCAGAATTTACCGATGTCTTACCAATGAGGGCCCTACCATGACTGAACCGCGGGGACGAGAACTTCACAAGTTATGATTCTATCGTAGACCTGTACGCTTTCTAATATAAAAAAATCACTCTGCTGTGTGGAGTAAATCTTAAGGAGTCGTGCTGTAACTAGATTGTGTGTTACCTTTTTTTATTTATTACTAGCGGGGGTACCCGGCAGTGGCGTGGCGTAGACAAGGGTGGGGTTTCCGGGTCCAGACCCCCCCCCCTTGGGCCCACCTTTGACTGTACTAAATTTCCACCACCTTCTCGACCCCCACTTAACATTCACATACTTCGACCCCCCCCTTGACGAATTTCTTGCTACGCCACTACTACCCGGTATATCTGGGCAAATATGGCTAATTGTATAACCAAGGAAAAAGCGACAGTGACGAAACTCCGGTATTTCCCGGGGAAATACGGCTATTTGTATAAGCAAGGAAAAAGCGCCAGTGACGAAACTCCCAGGGGCGGATTAACCCTTTCGGCGACTTTAGGCACAGAAAAATTGGCGCCCCTTGGCATTGGTCAGGTAAGGAGGGGCGTATCGGTTTTTAAAAAATCTTTTCGGCGTTATTTTGAGTTGGGGCAAGCCAAGTACATGGACCGTGGGGCTTTATCAGAGTTTTGGCGCCCCTAGAAAAATTTCGCCCTAGGCACGTGCCTACTTTGCCTAATGGTTAATGCGCCCCTGGAAACTCCGACACATTCAACACGAAAATAAAACACTGCAATAACTGTCTCCACGCATGGCACCGTACCCAATATAATCAACTGGTTAATGACAATATTAACCAATTATACGGCCTAGTGTCTATTGAAGAAGGCTTTAAAAAAATTGACGGATTTTGAAATGACGTTTTAGTGCGCGACAGACACTACAGATACATGTCTTGGGCACACAGCCTTCTTTGCCTGCTTTTTTGACCATAACATGTAGAGGTATTTTCACGCGCAAAATGAATTTTAAAAGCCGTCAATTACAATAATTCAAGCTTTTTTCGTGTGTATGCCTAAATAATTAAGAAACTCGGTATATAGCGGATATACCTAATTATTAAATTAATTAAAGTTGTTTTGCCGACCGTAACCATCGAAAACCACAGTCAGGGTACCATGAGGTAGTATACCAAATGTGGTCGAACTAAGTTGAAAACTGTAGATTCCTATAGCGGACAAACATATATAAATACAGATTACGCTTGCCGAGCTTGTTTTAATTTATCGCTTTCGCCACGAGACACGTAGGAGTTCAGTTCAGTTTTGAAGGATAGATCTTTATAAAAGGCGGCTCGTAAAATTTTAATTAATGTCTTGTTCAACTTGTTAAAATGTTCCACGCGCTCTTTAATATTTTAGCGTAAAAGGCTCATGTATTTTGGTCTTTCAGGGAGCACGTGCGAAATTTCTCGAGCCCATTTACGCTAAAATATCCAGACGCTCGTGGAACTTTTTAACAAGTTGAATAAGACATAGAGTTTATGCTAGCGTCTATAGCGGATATACCTAATTATTAAATTAATTCAATTAATTAAAGTTGTTTTGCCGGCCGTAATCGTCAAAACCACAGACAGGGTACCACGAGATGGTATACCAAATATATATATATATATGGTCAGAAATATATATACCGGTGCTCCAAGCGAATCAAAAGCCTACTACACCGGTGGTCCAGTGTTTCTTTCAGAAAATTTTCTTCGGGGGGGTTTCCCGGACATCCGGGGGTGCCGGTATCCAGTGGCGAGCGTAGCACTCCCTGTACGCCTGGCAGTGGCGTCGGAAAAAGGGGAAGCTCCGGGGGGACGGTAGACCTTTTCCGGGGAGATGCCTGAAAGAAACACTGCGGTGGTCTCATCATCAGAACGCCCTACGCCAGCGTGCACAAGCCCGGACAGGTGACAAATCCAGCATGGGTAGTAGTACCCTACTACTGATGGTCGCACCCTCGACGCAAGCCACTCATCCCGACAAAAGGAATGAAGAAGTGTGATGGTGTGAAATAAAAATATTATGTGGCATTGAAGTTGTCACGCCGCCGTTTCATATGCGAAAAAATACCCGGTGCATATTCTGTACAAACCTTGCCCGGTGTCTATTCTTTTACTGTCAGCTGAAGCATGGCCAACTTTGATCTCGCGCTCTAAAAACCATATTCCGCTAGGGGCGCTCAAACCATATTGATATATTTTGCTCGTAGGTTAACTGTTCCATGTAAAAACTTCAACGAATCATATGGATTGGCCGCTATAGCGCGAGATCAGAGTGGGCCGTGGCTCAAGCTTTTCTACCCCTGGTAGGCTGGTAGCAAAGATAATATAACTAGTAACTACGTACCCTAGATTCGAAATCACGGCGTTTCTCGATAGCGCGTTTTCTCGTTATTCTTTTACTGAGTTCGCGCCGGAAGTCGGAAAAATCGGGCTCCATAGCAGGGTGAGAAATAAGGAATTTCAATAGATAACCCAAGATTATATTACTCACATTTAGTTTTCTTTCGTTTAGAAACATTTTTAGAGCTACAAGCATGATCCATTATTGTTTTAAAACAATATAACGCAAAAATATCTGGTATCTTGAAAACCGCAAGTCAAAAACCACGGCGCAATTTTCACTAAAACTTTTTAACAAGATGTCGGTAGCCCTGCCAGCAGCGGCTCTCATAGAGATAGAAAAGAAATAGAGGCACTATTGTATCTGGCGAAGTTGACCGCGAGTGCCGACCCCCTTTTCGCCAATGTAGGAAGCCATCAGATGGGCAGATTACGTGGCGCCATCGATGCGCGGTGAAATGAAATATTTTATTCCTTTTTGAAAATCAACTGTCATTTGATGAAACAAAGGAAGGATAGATGGCGTTGCAAATTCTGCCCATCTCCGCTTTCATACATGCGCGAGGGGGGGATGAAATTTCCCGGTCAAAAACAGGGGTGCCTTAACGCGGTAATCTTCCCTCTATTTCTTTTCTATCTCTATGGCAGCAGTTTTTTCCGACTTCCGTCGGGAACTCAGTTATATTATCTTTGCTGGTAGATACCAATGAGGTAGAATAGATAGAGATCCCAATCCGCCTTCCAACACCTACCGTTTCGCGGGTGAGTGTTTGTTGAGTTGAAGAGTTAGACCTAGGAAATGAACTTAATCAAATCGTGTTGGCGCCATCTATGGTGTTATTGGAAAACTAAAACTTACTATATTTTGCAAAAGTGTCGGCTTCATAGATATAAGAAATGTATATAAAGGTCTAGATAAATTTCGGGGTGTCTAAGCCTAACATAAAATACGGAATTGACACCTAGGAGACACTGAGGAAGGCACGTGACCAAGAGCGCGAGCTCTCTTACATTTTAGTACTAAGTGCTTTCCGCAGGCCGTAGTCTTTAGACACCATCTGTTGGTGACTTTTAGTATAATTTTTAAGCAGGAGACAATGGCTCTCGCGACGATAGCACGAGCTTTCTTACCGATAGATAGCGTCTTATAAGGATAGCCTGCAGAAATTACGGGTTTCTGCTAGCTGTCTAGACCTTTATATACGTTTCCTATATCTATGGTCGGCTTATAGAAACAGATGGCGCCAACACTATTCGATAGAGTTGAAACTTAAGCCTAATTCTCCTACTCGAATAAAACGTGTCCCGCGAATCCCAGATTGGTTTGGATCTCTATTTATTCTAGCTCATTGGTAGAGACCAAAGACTAAATATACGCTTCGCTTACTAGACAGGCGTTTTCTATGTCTCAACTTGCATACCGATTGTGGCTCGATCTCGACGCTGGTCAAAATTTTCTCCTAGCTTGAGCTGTTACTAGTGGCGCCACTAGCCGCGGGTCCAAATATTAACCCAGTTTTTACAGTGCTACAGAGGTGTAAACAGGTTTTTCCTAGGAACACGCCTGTCAGCATACTGTCTATGCTGTCAGGCTGTCTAGTAAGCGAAGCGTATAACGGTATATATAGTCTTTGGTAGAGACCATACACTTTCATTGCTTCATTTGTTCACGTATCTGGAGATAGGTAAAATTTTGTAACAAACCTACTTTTTGAACAACACAGAAAAGACCAACTACAAATTCCAACATGTATAATTTCTTTATTTACAAAATATGTCATCTTATACAAAAATATAACCCAAAACCTAAATGTGATGCTTCAGTTAACAATGTCAATCAAGAAACAGTATGAACAACAAATTAGATAACAATTTGTCAAAATTTAGTTGCTTATGATTATGCTTTGTAGGAACACAAATATGCTCCCATCACCCTGATAGTAAATCATTTTTTCAATAAAGTTAAATTTTGGTTTTTATTTCATAAATAAACTGTAAAATCTTACACGATATCCAAGAATTCAACAACACCTATTAATTAAGTAGCTTCGCTAAAGTTAATTTCAACACCTAACATCAAAGCAAAGTTCATGTGTAAATTTTTTCGTTCTGCCTTTCCTGCTTAGCGAAGCTATTTAATTAATTAACGCTACAGCCCTCAGAGTTCAATTTCTAAATTAAAAAGACTTAGTAAGGCATATTTAAAGACCAATTTATAAAATTGCGCTAAAAGGCACCTTACGTAAAATAATTTTTCAAATCTTAAATTCAAATATATATAAAAATATAACTCATCTTTAAAAGTACAAGGTTGACTTTAGAATGAAAAAAAAACTTTAAAGAAGAGTACAGGCACTTAAATTTTCACGTGCGGTTTCTTATCTATTGTAAATTTTAACTCCATACATCGGCAGAGTAGCGGCGTTGGGATTCCATCCTCTTCAAGTATGATTCAGCATCGGCTTTGCTCTTACCACCTTCCTTTTCAATAATATCCAGAATAAGATCATGAACGTCGCGAGCCATAGTCCTGGCATCTCTGTTGAAACATTAAAATATGGGTTTTAAAAATGCTTAAGAAGTTACTGCCTAATTTAAATATGCTGCCTGAATAATAATTACTACAGACTTGCGCCACCGCCTAATTCAACTCATTCTTTGCTAAAATGTGGCCATGGACATAAAATGTCCATGATGTGGCGTACATCATGCGCAACATGGTTTACTTGGAGCGGTAGTAGTTTTCCTACTGCAGTAGTGGTACTTTTGATATAACCCCCCCCAAGTGAATGGTCAGTGTTTTGATCACCACCCTGAGTGCCACCCGTTTGGTCTTGATTTGGGGGTGACACCTGACCGTGAATAAAATTAAAACATACAAACTAGAGACTAGTAAGTAGCATACCGTGATTTCCTCCCCGGGTGTCACCCATGCTAGCTACGCCACTGCATAAGTGTTGTTTATTGAATACCAAACGTTTGTTGAGCCTTGTTATGGCTCTTTTTTATTCATTGATGTTAATAAAGCTTCCATGGGGTTAAGGGGAGTTTACAGTAACGATACAAAAACACTTACCCGCAAACATAGATATGTCCACTGTTTTCTCCAATCGCGTTCCATATTTCCTGCCTGGTTTTCTGAATCAAATGCGTTACGTATACCTTCTCTGGCTGTTCTCGGGAGAAGGCTAAGTGTATTTTGGTTAGAATGCCCTCATCTTGGTACTTCTTCAATTCCTCTTCGTATAAGAAATCTTCAGCCTTCTTACGGCATCCAAAATATAATATAGAATCTCCAACTGGCTTTCCTAAATACACAAAATACAAAAATGTTTCATTGTACTTCTGGAAATAAGAGAGATTAATGATCCATTACCTTCGTTTTTAAGGAACGACCTTTCCTGAATGAAACCCCGGAACGGGGCCAGACCAGTTCCGGGACCAATCATAATGACTGGAGTTTGTGGTTTGCTAGGAAGACGGAATTGCGAGCGCCTGACAAAAACGGGAACAGTGGGTTTATGACCATTGTCTACCCTCTTCTGTTTTAACCAGCCAGTGGCAACACCTTCAATGCGCCTATTTGTTTTGGTTTCATAATCGACCATAACAGCCGTTATATGAATTGTTTCTGGGAACAGCTAGAGTTAAAAAATTATATTAATTATCAACATATTTCTTTTATTTTAAGAATGGAAAGTTCTTTTAAAATACTGAGTAACTTTCCATTAACCTAATGAACTAAACACTTACTTTTGGTGATGATGAAATGGAATAGTAACGACATTGGAGACGAGGAAGCAACTCTAATAAATGATCTAAGGCTGGCTTAAGTGAAGGTAAATCTTCAATAATGTGAACTATACTACGGCAACTTTTGACAATCCATTCATTGTATAAAGCCTAAAATATAAATATATTTCTTAAAAAAAATTTACTTTAAAGTAGTAAATTATTATTACAACTTGTAAATGTTTAAAATAAATTACACCAATTTGTAAAGCTGCTAAAAATAATTGAATCTTAATTATTAACAGAAAGAAGAGAGTGCCAATATTTTGGTAACAAATCAGTACCCTCTAACGTGCGTGGGTATAGAAATCTTGTCTATCAAATACGTTACTTAACACTTTCTCCCGCTCCCAGGGATTGAAGGAGGAAAAACCAGTTTTCTATCTCCATTTACAAGGTGAAATCGAATTACTAACTTATAGCCCCAGGATAGTCGAATGGGTTCTGACGACTATGAAGTCTTTGGCTCAAGGTGAAAAATCTTTTAGATCAACAACTAGCAAGAGATATTTGCCAAACTGATGGTTAAAATCCCATTTACATCCTACCAAACTTATAATTAAATAGGCTGTATGATGGGGAAATTCAACACCAAATGACTAAGCCCAACAAAATGTATGGGGTAGTGGCAGTACTACGTCACACACACGACGTTAACCAGGTTTATTCCTATTCATAAAAAATTCGCGCCCACAATGGCGGCCATGGCCAACGCTACCAAGTGCTACTACTCTATTCGTTGTTACTTTGTGGTTAGATTAATAATCCGTGGCACCTTTGATCCCGTCTCGTCACTATAGAGACTTGGCACTCCATAGCTTTGGCCATGGCCGCCATTGTGGTATTATTTTTCTCCCCACGATAAAAACTATTTAAAAAAAACTGTGACGTAGCACTGCCAAGTCCCTATTACGACCCAACTGCCCACGCCCCCACCCCGACGGTCACGAGTTTAAGTCGGCCATGACACTTATAGCGTTTTCCATTTGATTGCTCGAGATTCACTCTGAATCTGTCTCTGACGTCATAGATCTCGCCCCAATCGACTAGAGTAAAAAAGCAAATTGAACATTCCATGAACATATTCCCGCGCTTTGCTGTTTTTCGTCTGCTTGTAATTTGAATTTTCGCGTCTTGGTCTGCCATTTTGCCAAAAAATCTAAAAGGAACACGCGAAAATTTGCTCCCATCTCGATCCGTTGATCTGTCGAAATTGGAAGATCGGTTTTGGGCGATCTCAGAGCACCCAAGAGCGTGAAATGGAACACGCGAAACTTGATCGGAGCAGATCCGAGGACGCTAATGGAACATAAAATGTTGATCAGAGCGATCTAGAGTTCTCGAGAGCAGTCAAATGGAAAATGCTATTAGTCTAATAGCGTTTTCCATTTGACTGCTCCGAACACTCTAGGTCGCTCTGATCACGGCCAACTTTGATCACGCACTGTTCACGCTACAGCGGCCAACACATTCGTCGAAATTCCGCGAGCAAGGATTTTCCCCCTATAAACTGTACTAAAACGTGTAGCAGCTCAGCGCCACGCTCGTTTTTATATTGGCTTCAATTTAAAACTATTATAAAAAATAATCCGCTAGGGGCGGTCAACTCATACACATCTTTTGCTCAAATTAGGTTAACACAGAAACGTCAACGAATGAGATGGCCGCTGTAGCGCGAGAGATCAAAGTTGACCGTGCTCTGATCAACATTTTATGTACTATGGAAAACTGGCTAAGCCTTGTACATATAACTAAGTTTAAAAATAAAATCCACTATTGTACAATTTGAAACTGTACAATAGTGGATTTTATTTTTAAACTTATTTTATGTACTATTTGCGTGCTAATGCACTAATAAAGGTAAGAAGTTCCTTTCCCCTTTTTACTAACGTCGTAAGTATATAGTTCCCCCCCCCCCCTTTTGAAAACTTTCTGCGTGCGCCCCTGCCCAAAACCGATCCGCCAATTTCGACAGATCAACGGATCGCAGAGCAATTTTTTGCGTGTTCCTTTAGGATTTTTTTGGCAAAATGGCCGACCAAGACGCGAAAATTCAAATTACTAGCAGACGAAAAACAACAACGCACGGGAATATGTTAATGGTATGTTCCATTTGCGGTTTTACTCTAGTCGAGTGGGGTGAGATCTATGACGTAAGAGACAGATTCGGAGCGAATCTCGAGCAATCAAATGGAAAACGAAAACGCTATAAAAGACGGTGATTATTTTCCAGGATCGTAAGGTTTTTTGTCTCGTCATTTCGATGTACAATAATGCCATGGTGGCCGTTTAAAGGCTGTTATTAGATACTACAAATTGAACCATTATTAATCCAAGATGCTAATAACTTATCCTTTTCTGACGAGGTCTATAAAACCGGGTTTATTAAACCCAGGAATCCATACCTCTACTTGGAATGCTTATCCTGGCGTATCGCGTATGGTAAGATCACTCTGACGGCTTTGGCCCCGCCTACGAAAGAAAAAATCCCTTCTGCGCCCGCTCCCCTCTCAAGTTGTTGCTTGTTAAGTTAACATAGTGACGTCAAAAAAACCCGTCAACCACATCGAGACCAGGGTTGGTCATAAGGCACTAGTCACGGCATTTGACTTCTTAAATAAATGCTCTGACTACTTAAATTAATCGAAATCTGGGGGCTTACTAGTCAATTTGACTAGTGAAAAATTTAACTAAAAAAATAAATGGCGAATATGGCGTATCATAAATTCACCATTCATCAATCCCATTTTATTTAAAAATAAACGTGATTGGCCCAATTCATGTAACTCAAGTGATAATAAATTCCTATTTCAATTCTGACAGGTAAAGCAAAATATTGGCGGTCTTTCTTGTTTTTATACCCCCACTAGTCAGTGACTACTAAAATAAATTAAGATAGGAGGCTCACTAGTCAGGCTGACTACTTAAAAAAAATATCCTCACGTCCAACCCTGATCGAGACGAAAATCTGCCGCGATAAGCATTCCAAGTAGAGATATGGATTCCTATAAACCACAATTTAATTTCCTTATGAAAAGTAAATTTTAATTTAAACCCGATTTCAAATCAAATTCAATTTATTGAGTAGTAGTATTTTGGGTAAAAAAGCCACCATAGGCAGGGTTAGAAGGAAGATTATCCAAAAATAGTTAAATACACAATTCTCTGACCTTTCCTTCTTCGGACGGAGAGCCCATCAACTTTAATTTAGCTTTTTCTTCCTCGTTCGTCGCGTATTCCGCGATTTCTTTCAGCACGTGACTGCGGGGAATGCTGGTAATGTCAACATAGTGAAGTAACGCAGTACGGTAACTGCAAGGGCATGGAAATGGGTGCTTCTTCGAGCTGTCCTCTGAGAGGTAAAAATTGTTCAAATAAACATCGGTTATATTATAAAATAAACTGATCTTATTGAAAGGTGTTTTCAACATACCATCTAGATTTCGAATAGTTATTACGGTATCTAAATCAACATCCAAATGTTTGCCGAGTTTTTCAACAAGATCGCGGTTATTCGTTGGGTAAACTCCAACGTGATCTCCAGATTCGTATCTGTAACGGGAAATTTTGGTTAGAATCATATTCACCACTCGGACTAAAGCAACTACATACCTGATTTTGGAGTTGGAAATGTCGATTTCAATGTGCATACACGAACGCTCTCCTTTGTACAATTCCCTGTTTACCATAATTGGTGCTAGATACGGGTTTTTGACATCGAACGGTCTGAAAATTGGAATAGTTATAACTGGGTTAAAAAAAAAGAGATAAAAACCACTACTGCGCAATAAAATGTGGTTTTATTACGGCCGTTTCAAACAAGTGTTGGTTAGACGTGAAGTGGTTCTTTTTTTAACAGATGTCGCTAGCGTCGAAATCAAAACAAGATGCTCAAGCCACATTTTGACCCAAAAGGCGGGACATAAAAGTACCCCTCGCGTTGATTGGCTCGTTTGTAAATTTGACGATAACTTAAATTATAGTAATTTTTAACAACATATTTTATATGGGATATATAATTTAGGATGAAGTCTACTAAATAGAGTATAAGCTGTCCAATTATAATACTCTACAATGGCTCTCTGACGACGTTATTGTTTCGCTATTTTATTTTAGCTTCGTTTTCCACTTCAGTAAAGTCGCTTTTTCGAAGAATCGGATAGATTCATTGCCATCTCTATTAACAAGGGCCTTATCATTATACAGGTGGCAGTGATAGAGCCGACTGTTGCTTTAATAAAAGAAAATTTTATTGCGCAGTAGTGGTTTTTAAAGAACTTAATTGCTTCCTAAACTTACGGTTTTTGAGTTTTGTACGAATTGAGCCTGGCAACTTCACCTTTGTATACTTTATCTTCGACAATGTCATCGTGAACTATCAATTGGTATTGTCGGAAACTAATGTCTTCGCCTGATTTCTCTACGTTAAAATGCTCGCAAACAGCTGCCCAAAAGTGCTCTTTCCATGTTATGAAATCATCTTCGATACTGTAGTGAAAATAAACTAATTAAACAAGGCTTAAGCCTATTTAATCTCGCGTACTCTACGTCGGAAAAACCTCGGGAGTACCCTCAAAACTAAGGTTGAGCGAGTAACCCAATTAACCGAATAATTCGGTCGAATATCGAGACGACTAACCTATCACGTCATTATATTATTCAGTTCTACCTTTAAGATATTAAAATTTAAAATACTTCGACTATTAAACATGTTATTCGACGAATATTTGGGACTATATTCGACGAATATTCGGGCCTATTATTCGACGAATATTCGATAAGGTAGTACTTGCATTAAGCCTTTGGTTCGAAAACTACTATTCGTCTCGGTATTCGATTAGAAAATTTTTGGGTATTAGATATTTGTCTCGATAGGATAAAAGTGCTATTCGCCGAGCCTTAGTCAAAATCCATCGAATGTACCGGGAAAAGTCTGATAAAAAACGTAAAAATAATAATTTAAAATCTATCTCGTTTAGGAATTTCCCGATAATCATTATGAAATTACGTCATCAAATTGTCCGTAATTACCATTAATAAAAATCCTAACAAAGATATACAAACTAAAAAAAAAACATTAAAACAAGTTTTGGTTTTGTAAAATACTTCTTTACATTTTTAAAGTTTTTTAAATAAGCGCTTTTCCTTTGAAAAATATATATTTTTTATTCGTATTATTACATTGAGAAGAGTGGAGCTAAATAACCTACTTTGTATTCAATTCGGGTACCAACGACACCTCAAAATTGTGCCAAAAAAAGCTATCGAGGGGGGGGGGGACATAACTATTGAAACGTTTCTACAGCTACTGTTAATTTTTCTTTTTTATTGCGTTATACTTTGTGACGAATACAATCTTTTTTTAAATCCTTGATTTAAATCTATTATACTTCACTATAATTATTGAAACATATAAATTAGTTTTGTGCCAATGTCATTTCTAAAGAAACTAAATGACAAAAAGTAATTAAATTAAGGATTATACATTTAAAGGTAAAAACCGTGTAAGAAATCTATTTGTAACCAAAACCATCACCGGAAAAAAAGCTAATTTAAATTAACTATTTTTAAAGTAAATTTCGCGGGGTCCCTTACGTAAAAAACCTTCATTGTACAACTACACGCGAAGGCGGAAATTAATCCAACGATTAAACTTTTATAGACAAATTTGGAGACACCACTGTTTTGGGCCATATCAGTGAATGGGACCTTATATGTACTCAAAACCACCGTCCAAAAAATTGTCCCAAACTTTTATAATTAAATTTCGCGGGGACTCTCACGCAAATTATAATAACAACAGCTGCTACTACTACATCATGTTCTTTAAATTGGGAAATTATAGGTTTTCAGTCCTATTTTATTTATAAATTACTCGCGTTTTATACCTATTACCATAAGGTATCATTAACTTATGCTATTACCTTAAAGCGCCCAAACATAGCAGAATTGTTTTCAATAATAATAGGCCTTTCTGTAAAGTAACATTGGCCTTCTTGTTTTGATGTTACTGCTGCGTCACGGGTGACGTATCGATGACGTTTCACTACGAAAAGCCCTGGACATAAGAGTTAATTCAAAGTTTAGCTAACCCAAGTCTTTTATTAGTGTACCGAAAACCAAATGGATCATTTGTGATCAAATAGACGCTAGCATAAACTCTATTAATGTCTTATTCAACTTGTTAAAAAGTTCCACGTGCGTCTTGATATTTAAGTATAAAATCGCTCGAGCGATTTCGCGCGAGCTCCCTAAAAGCCAGACTTTTACGGTAAATTATCAACGAGCGTGTGGAACATTTTAACAAGTGAGCCATGGACCAAGAATTTAAGGGGACTCACTGTTCCCGATATTTGGACACGGTAGGCGTGGCCTAAATCGGAAGGCTTACTGAGGTACATCAGCCGCTTTGAAGCGCCTCAAGAATTCTGTTCAACGATCACTGCGAGTTGGGGTTTAGGAGACAGTACGTGCGATAAAGTTAGGTTAGGCTTATTTCATTAACTTTTGTAAGTTTAGAAATTAAATGGATTTTAGTAAATTTGATAAAAACTCGCCCAAATGCGGCTAACTGATTATTTTTACTAAACACAATGGATAATTAATTACTTAAACTTTTAAAGGCCCAATTCCAAAAATAAAAGGTCGAAAACACACTAAGCCTAATCATTTAACCGACCACAACGGCGCCATTTTGTAAAGCTAGGAGCAACAAACACAAGGAGAACGCAGCTAGCCTTTAAACACGCTAACGCAATGTTGTGTACAAATTTCATTGGACGAGCATCACAAGCCTGTACACAACGTTTTACGGGCGGGGGGGGGGGAAGACAATTTCCGTATTTTCCCCTTCCGACGGTAGCAGGCGTTAATGCATCTAACAAATGAAAATTGTACACAAGAAAATGCACGACTTTTGACGAGTTGCGTTCTCCTTGTGTGGGCAGTGCTGTGTTTGTTGCTCCTAGCTTCCAGCTTCTCTACGAAACTACCGCCAGGAAATCGACTTCAGCGACGCCAAGTTTGTCCACATTGACCTAAAATTAGCCGTGATTTTCCTATTCCCAGTATTCACGCGTGCTTTTTAAAGCCTGAACAACGAGTCCCTTTAGATTCTTGGTCCATGGTTGAACAGGAAAGAATAAGCCTTTCTATAAAGCCATTACGCACGCCCAACTTGTTTTAATGTATCGCTTTCATCACGAGATACGTAGGAGTTCAGTTCAGTTTTGAAGGTTAGATCTTTATAAAAAGGGCGACTCGTCGAATTTTAATTCGTGTCTTGTTCAACTTGTTAAAATGTTCCACGCGCTCTTTAATATTTCAGCGTAAAAGGCTCGCGCATTTTTTTTTATTTCAGGGAACACGCGCGAAATCGCTCGAGCCCATTTACGCTAAAATATCAAGACGCGCTTGGAACTTTTTAATAAATTGAATAAGATTATGCTATCGTCTATTGGCTATCATAGTGAAACGTCACTTCTAAGTCACGAGTGACGCGCCCGATACATCTAAACAAGAAGGCCAATGTTACTTTATAGAAAGGCCTATTTACGCTAACGCTTATTGAAGATATCAAATAATTATCTATCAGAGTATTATTGTTGAAACGTCATATTACGAAAAAAATATTGTGAAATAAAATTATCAAAGAAAAATGTACATATTTTATATTTCATTATCTTAACGATAATATTAATCTATTTCTCTACAAGGTTATTTAAAATTAACGTCAATGAGTACACTTGCGCAATAACGTTCAAAATGTTAACGGTACAAGTACAACTGAAGTAAATTATAGCACTACGAATTTAATGATTTACTGACATTTGTACTGAATTTTACCACTACCAGAAGTAGATAATACGCTTCTTTTGGGAGATAACTACGCATCTGAAATAATCAGCTAGGCTAATACCAAGGCACCACCTAAGACCAAGTCATCGTGAGACTTTTAAAGCCATTAATTCAGGTGGCCGGGTTACAATGCGTAGGAGGGTGGTGGCAAGCCCTTCATGCCACGCAAACCTACACTCACTATTACCATTAACCTCTACAAGTTTTTATGGAAGGGGAAACCGAAGAGACGTAGATAGTAAATTAAAGTTCATTTTTATACTGAAATATGTATGGAAAATTTACTTTTTGGTTTACTAAACTGACAAGGAGACTACCCGAGGTGTTACACACCGATTTTGTTCAAACTCGGGGGATTGGTAGACCTTCATGTAACTTGAAAAATCCTAAAGGGATTTTATTCAATGGGCAACGGGTTTTCCATGGCAACGAAAAATGTTTTTGACAACATAAAATAACATGGGATTTTGACCGATTTCCCTGTGAAAAAAATTGATAAAAATGTCACCAATTTTGATTTTTTTCGTCAATTTTTATCAATTTTTTTATAATTTTGGTATTTTAATTTTTTTTCAACTTTGTAAAATGTTTCACAGGGGGGACACCCTTGGAATCGGTCAAAATCCCATGTTATTTTCAATGGGAAAATTTCCATTTTAAGTTGTCAAAAACATTTTTCGTTGCCATGGCAAACCCGTTGCCCATTGAATAAAATCCCTTTAGGATTTTTCAAGTTACATGAAGGTCTACCAATGCCCCGGGTTTGGACAAAATCGGTGCGTAACACCTCGGGTAGTCTCCTTGTGAGTCTATAAGCCCGGTTTTATAAGTATTGTTTGAAAGTGGTATAATGTTCACATATATTAACTAATTTTTTGAGGTAATAATCCGTTCTATAAAGTAACTTGGGCCTTCTTGTACCCAGAATTAGTGTTGTTAATTTTCCGGAAAAATAAAATGCGGAAATCTTTCCGCAAATAAAAAATTGAAACCTAAATTACTTTTTAAGGGTTTTTAATGTTTTAAACTTTTTATCGATATAAAATGTTTAATATCAGTAAACATAGTACAAAACATTAATAGTATTACATTGTTAATCAGTTTAAACTAGGTTTAGTTTTACTTTCAGATTCGAAAAAATGAGGCAAAAATGCCGCTATATTTAAATTTGCTAACAATATATTAGACTAATCATGGAGTGAAAACTTTTTATTTATTTTCGGAAATATACGGAATATTTTCCGGAAAAAAGGCCTCGGTCATTTTCCGGAAAATTTCCCGACTTAGAACACTACCCAGAATATTTCTACTACTAGAGAATGACTGGACACTACGGTCAATTTTATTTCAGGCAGTTGTAGGCCCGGAACCAATGATATACGGGGTTGATTTGATTGACAATTAAAGGGCAGTGCTTGCTGTTAGAGTGGGGGGGGGGGGGGGGGAAATGGCAACAACGTTCAAAATCGTCTCAACAGTCATTCTTCTTAAGCATATAAAAATACCCAAGGTTTTTTGGTGAACAAATACGTACTAGACCATGACGGGGTCATCGCGAATTTTGCGTACGGAATTTTAAACCTCAAAGTTATTTTAGAAATCAGAGCACGATTTTCGCGTTGATTTAAAACTGATTTTCGACCCAATTTGGCGATTTTCAAGTTGACTTCAGGATTTCTAAAATCATTTTACTCTCGTAGTCATTCATTTTATCATTAATAATTGTGCAAATTATTTCCTGGATGCAAAACAATCAAAACTACACTTAATTTTCAAAGAAATTTAGTAGTTTAAAGCAAGTGTCGGCTCGACGTCAAGTAACTGTTTTTTCAACAGATGTCGCTAACTTCGATATCAAAACGAGATAGTTAAGCTACATTTTGACCCAAAAGGCGATCACCATAGCAAGCTTATAGGTACCCCTCGCGTCGATTGAATGTATGTAAATTAGTCAATAACAGCAATTATAAACAATATTTTTAAATGGAATGTATAATTTAGGTAAAAGCCCACAAAATAGAGTATAAGTTGTCTAAATATAATACTTTACAATGGCTCTCTGACGACGTTATCAATTCGCTATTTTGAATTTTAGCTTCCTTTGCCATTAATAGATGGCACCACGCTCTCCAGTAAAGCCGTTTTTTTCGAAAAATCGGATAGATTTAGACGGATTTAGAGCTCGGGGTAACGGATAAATTAACCGCAAAAATTCGATTACCTGTTTATTTATGGATATTATTAACGACTATTTTACGATTTAATATGCAACAAATAAGATTTTATCCGGATAATTTTCGGATATGGATATGGATATAAAAGAAATGAACGGAAAATTTCCTATCCGAACGCCGAGCTCTGGATAGATTCATGGCTATCTCTAATAACAGAGGCCTTCTCATAATACAGGTGGAAATGATAGAGCCGACAGTGGCTTTAAAGGATTACGATGCTATTATAATTGAGTGGTTGCTTAAGAGTATATGTGACGTAATTTAGAAAAAGATGTGACGTAATTTAGAAAAAGATGTGACGTAATTTAGAAAAAGATGTGACGTAATTTAGAAAAAGATGTGACGTAATTTAGAAAAAGATGTCACGTAATTTAGAAAAAGATGTCACGTAATTTAGAAAAAATGTCACGTAATTTAGAAAAAATGTCACGTAATTTAGAAAAAATGTCACGTAATTTAGAAAAAATGTCACGTAATTTAGAAAAAATGTCACGTAATTTAGAAAAAATGTCACGTAATTTAGAAAAAATGTCACGTAATTTAGAAAAAATGTCACGTAATTTAGAAAAAATGTCACGTAATTTAGAAAAAATGTCACGTAATTTAGAAAAAATGTCACGTAATTTAGAAAAAACGTCACGTCATTTAGAAAAAACGTCACGTCATTTAGAAAAAACGTCACGTCATTTAGAAAAAACGTCACGTCATTTAGAAAAAACGTCACGTCATTTAGAAAAAACGTCACGTCATTTAGAAAAAACGTCACGTCATTTAGAAAAAACGTCACGTCATTTAGAAAAAACGTCACGTCATTTAGAAAAAACGTCACGTCATTTAGAAAAAACGTCACGTCATTTAGAAAAAACGTCACGTCATTTAGAAAAAACGTCACGTCAATTAGAAAAAACGTCACGTCAATTAGAAAAAACGTCACGTCAATTAGAAAAAACGTCACGTCATTTAGAAAAAACGTCACGTCATTTAGAAAAAACGTCACGTCATTTAGAAAAAATGTCACGTCATTTAGAAAAAATGTCACGTCATTTAGAAAAAATGTCACGTCATTTAGAAAAAATGTCACGTCATTTAGAAAAAATGTCACGTCATTTAGAAAAAATGTCACGTCATTTAGAAAAAATGTCACGTCATTTAGAAAAAATGTCACGTCATTTAGAAAAAATGTCACGTCATTTAGAAAAAATGTCACGTCATTTAGAAAAAATGTCACGTCATTTAGAAAAAATGTCACGTCATTTAGAAAAAATGTCACGTCATTTAGAAAAAATGTCACGTCATTTAGAAAAAATGTCACGTCATTTAGAAAAAATGTCACGTCATTTAGAAAAAATGTCACGTCATTTAGAAAAAATGTCACGTCATTTAGAAAAAATGTCACGTCATTTAGAAAAAATGTCACGTAAGTTAGAAAAAATGTCACGTAAGTTAGAAAAAATGTCACGTAAGTTAGAAAAAAATGTCACGTAAGTTAGAAAAAAATGTCACGTCATTTAGAAAAAATGTCACGTCATTTAGAAAAAATGTCACGTAAGTTAGAAAAAATGTCACGTAAGTTAGAAAAAATGTCACGTAAGTTAGAAAAAATGTCACGTAAGTTAGAAAAAATGTCACGTAAGTTAGAAAAAATGTCACGTAAGTTAGAAAAAATGTCACGTAAGTTAGAAAAAATGTCACGTAAGTTAGAAAAAATGTCACGTAAGTTAGAAAAAATGTCACGTAAGTTAGAAAAAATGTCACGTAAGTTAGAAAAAATGTCACGTAAGTTAGAAAAAAATGTCACGTAAGTTAGAAAAAAATGTCACGTAAGTTAGAAAAAAATGTCACGTAAGTTAGAAAAAAATGTCACGTAAGTTAGAAAAAAATGTCACGTAAGTTAGAAAAAAATGTCACGTAAGTTAGAAAAAAATGTCACGTAAGTTAGAAAAAAATGTCACGTAAGTTAGAAAAAGATGTCACGTAAGTTAGAAAAAGATGTCACGTAAGTTAGAAAAAGATGTCACGTAAGTTAGAAAAAGATGTCACGTAAGTTAGAAAAAGATGTCACGTAAGTTAGAAAAAGATGTCACGTAAGTTAGAAAAAGATGTCACGTAAGTTAGAAAAAGATGTCACGTAAGTTAGAAAAAGATGTCACGTAAGTTAGAAAAAGATGTCACGTAAGTTAGAAAAAGATGTCACGTAAGTTAGAAAAAGATGTCACGTAAGTTAGAAAAAGATGTCACGTAAGTTAGAAAAAGATGTCACGTAAGTTAGAAAAAGATGTCACGTAAGTTAGAAAAAGATGTCACGTAAGTTAGAAAAAGATGTCACGTAAGTTAGAAAAAGATGTCACGTAAGTTAGAAAAAGATGTCACGTAATTTAGAAAAAGATGTCACGTAATTTAGAAAAAGATGTCTCGTAATTTAGAAAAAGATGTCTCGTAATTTAGAAAAAGATGTCTCGTAATTTAGAAAAAGATGTCTCGTAATTTAGAAAAAGATGTCTCGTAATTTAGAAAAAGATGTCAGGTAAGTTAGAAAAAGATGTCTCGTAAGTTAGAAAAAGATGTCTCGTAAGTTAGAAAAAGATGTCTCGTAAGTTAGAAAAAGATGTCTCGTAATTTAGAAAAAGATGTCTCGTAATTTAGAAAAAGATGTCTCGTAATTTAGAAAAAGATGTCTCGTAATTTAGAAAAAGATGTCTCGTAATTTAGAAAAAGATGTCTCGTAATTTAGAAAAAGATGTCTCGTAATTTAGAAAAAGATGTCTCGTAATTTAGAAAAAGATGTCTCGTAATTTAGAAAAAGATGTCTCGTAATTTAGAAAAAGATGTCTCGTAATTTAGAAAAAGATGTCTCGTAATTTAGAAAAAGATGTCTCGTAATTTAGAAAAAGATGTCTCGTAATTTAGAAAAAGATGTCTCGTAATTTAGAAAAAGATGTCTCGTAATTTAGAAAAAGATGTCTCGTAATTTAGAAAAAGATGTCTCGTAATTTAGAAAAAGATGTCTCGTAATTTAGAAAAAGATGTCTCGTAATTTAGAAAAAGATGTCTCGTAATTTAGAAAAAGATGTCTCGTAATTTAGAAAAAGATGTCTCGTAATTTAGAAAAAGATGTCTCGTAATTTAGAAAAAGATGTCTCGTAATTTAGAAAAAGATGTGACGTCATTTAGAAAAAGATGTGACGTCATTTAGAAAAAGATGTGACGTCATTTAGAAAAAGATGTGACGTCATTTAGAAGATTAGGAGGCTGTTCCCATTTCTATCGCCAGGTGACGCCAGCTCCGTGGCGATTTCTAATTAACACGTGACACCTAGCGTACGTAGCGAGCCGTTATTAAAGCCCCCAAGTACCGTGTATAGTCGGAAGGAAAAATCTGCCTCATTTTTACACACAATCCCCAATCCTAGCGGTACGTCAATTGCAAATTTTTGGCCTTTTTTAGTCTCAAAATGTGCGTACTTTTTTTAAATTAAGACCGACTTTGTTGAATATTACATTTTTAGTTAGTTCTGATCATTTCTGAACTACGTTTTCGGTAGCATTAAAAAATTCAATTTTAAGTCAGATTTAGGCCAAAATAAGCGGGACCCCACGTACTATGGTGATATTTGAATTTCGTAGAAATGGATACAGGCGCCGTCTACCTCGTTTGCGTTTAGCTACCTTATTTCCAAAACCCAGTTAACTTGAAAATTTCGGTTTGTCGAAAAATTAATTTAAATTTACGTGTTCGCGTTTCGCTACCATATTACTAAAACCAGGTAACTCAAAAAATTCGGTGTGTCTAATCATTTATTTAAATTTCAGTGTTCGCGTTTCGCTACCTTATTTCCAAAACCAGGAAACTCGAAAGATTATTTTTCGATAAAATTCCTCTTGGTTTTGTTAAGTTATTGTACAAGATGATTGAAAATTGGTTGAAATTTAAATTTAATATTTAAAATATAGTGAATACATCGGGGGGATTGTGTGTACCTAAATGTCCGTGACATCTTGTTACTCTTTGTTACGAGGGTGGTGATTTTCGATGCAAGTTAATTTGTCAACGCTCTCTAAGAGCTTTTAAAAAAATGGCCATTCAAACGCAATATACTGGCATCCCATTTGTTTGATATAAGTAATTTTCGTTGCTGCCTTTCAGCTGATAAAACAATCAAATTGTCGACGTAAGTTATCACTGAAATGTGACTGAAGGTAACACGCAGCTAAGTACATATTTGGTAATGGCCTAAATTCGCGGATAAGACAAGCGCTACGCACGATTAGATTCAATATCACGGCAGTTATCAACGTTCAAGGTGAAATTCGACAATAAGGACTTTCCAATTGAGAAGAGTACGGAATCAATGATAAAATAAAAAGCTATTTATAAAAACTAATGCTGTGTTTAAAAAAAGAACAGTTTCCTTTTGAGCCTTGGAAAATTGGACGTTTGATATCTCCGAAACCGTTAGGCCGATAAATGTTGAGGACACATCAATCGATAAAGAATATCGAGCACCTAGTTGTGGTAATATCAATTTTGAGCATTCTCGTAAAATTGGGCGTTTGATATCTCCGAAACCGTTAGACCGATATAAATGTTGATGACACATCAATCGATAAAGAATATCGAGCACCTAGTTGTGGTAATATCAATTTTGAGCATTCTCGTAAAATTGAGCGTTTGATATCTCCGAAACCGTTAGGCCGATAAATGTTGATGACACATCAATCGATAAAGAATATCGAGCACCTAGTTGTGGTAATATCAATTTTGAGCATTCTCGTAAAATTGGGCGTTTGATATCTCCGAAACCGTTAGGCCGATAAATGTTATGACACATCAATCGATAAACAATATCGAGCACCTAGTTGTGGTAATATCAATTTTGAGCATTATCATAAAATTGAGCGTTTGATGTCTCTGAACCCGTTAGGCCGAGAAATGTTGATGACACATCAATCGATAAAGAATATCGAGCACCTAGTTGTGGTAATATCAATTTTGAGCATTCTCGTAAAATTGAGCGTTTGATATCTCTGAAGCCATTTGGGTAATAATTGTTTATTATACATCAATGATAAATCTATCGATAGAACATATTGTGAACTCACTGCCGCATAATTAATTTGGGTTAGAAATGTTTATCGATTGGGGAAATTAGGGATTTGTAAATTGGGTATTTGATATCTCTGACATGATGACATCGTTAAGACCAGAAACGTTTATTATACATCAATTAAATAAAGATTTAAATCAAACGACTTTTCAAAAATAGATTACGTAAATCATCTATTACACTGTATTTAGGATAATGCACGAAGAAATACGAATTCACAGCAAACTAAATTACCAGTAGTAATTTCATTTAATTTTTAGTATACATTCCCGTCGAAAATAAATCAATTTGGCAAGAAAAAAATATGTTCAAAATCATTTAAATTACAGAAAACGATTTAAATTAAGTAAACCGCTTACTAGCAAGTATATTGTGTTTTGCGCAAACGGGAAATAAAAAATGTCTATTTTTGTACCCGCCAAAATGACATACTCAAGGCTTACAAATAGGTTTCGAAACGGTATGATTTAGTATTCAACTAAATTTACATAAAGTATAGGGTACACAAATAACTGAATAAATTACCCTTTTTGACAAATTCTCAACGGACAAAAATTCTTGCGATCTACAACAAAAGGCTTTTCGCTAGCTTATTTCCAAAACAATGTGTCTCATAAACTTGTAAAAATATTTAAGTACATTCTTGATACGCGCGCAACGTCACTATAGCTTAGTTCCAAAACAATGCATCTCAAAAGATAAAATTAATATTTTAAGTATATATGCATGTTGAAATGATCATTCGAAAAACGGTAAGATATACAATTCGCCTAAATCAAGTTACTTGGTTTTGGAACAAGGTAAAGCATTACAGGGTTGCAACAGATTTTTAGATTAAAATTATCCGACGTGTTCAGGTTTCCCTGATCATGTCTAGAGACTCTGCTTTTTTAAACAAAAATTTAAGATTGAAAAAAAAATATACCCAACATTGCGGCCAAAGCCAAAGCTACGGAGTGTTAGCTCCCTATAAAGCTCCCGATAACAAATAAAAAATTGAACCCAATAACAGAGACAAATGACCTAATAAGCCAAACTAAAACCCCGAGAACCACACGGCCAATTAAACACCATTCAATCATGATAAATTATTGCATTTAACACATTGAACTTGTTACATTGGAATGTAGAACGTCCCTATTTTGAAAAGAGGCTCTGCGCTTCAGAGATTATCCAAAGGGTTTAAGCGTAAGTCGATAATTAGGGATTCACTTAAGTGTATCGCTTAGTCGAGATAAATACGCGATTTAAATACAAATTATCACAGGCCGGTACCATAAGTAACATAATAGGAATAAGTATGACACTTGATTTATTTATTCTGGTTTGAAGTATAGCATTTGAGATGGCGCCACGGTGGCCGAAAAAAAACAAAATACGTTTTCAAGTGTGTGTCAAAACTGGAAACGTAAACAGAAACGCAACATAATTAAATTTTGCGTTTACGTTTCAGTTTGGTTTTCCGTTCGATTTTTACGTATGTGTGTTCTAGGCTTAACATTTTAACGCGTGCTTTTAGAAACCAAGCATCAGATATGAAGCCAAGTTTTTGCGTCGACTCAATGATATGGAATAGTTTTAACGGATAATTTTCGTGTCGACGCATAAAAATGCATTTTCTCTAACGGATAATTTTTGCGTCGACGCATAAAAATGCATTGGCTCTAACGGATAATTTTTTCGTTGACGCATAAAAGTGTATTGGCTCTAACGGAGAAGTTTCGCGTCAACGCATAAAAATGCATTGGCTCTAACGGATAATTTTTTCGTCGACGCATAAAAGTGTATTGGCTCTAACTGAGAAGTTTTGCGTCGGCGCATAAAAAATGTATTGGCTCTAACGGAAGTTTTTTGTGTCGACGCATAAAAATACATCGGTTTAAACGGATAATTTTTGCGTAGGCGCATAAAAATGTATCGGCTCTAAGGGAAAATTTTCGCGTCGACGCATAAAAATGCATTGGCTCTAACGGATAATTTTCGCGTCGACGCATAAAAATGCATTGGCTCTAACGGATAATTTTTGGGTCGACGCATAAAAATGCATTGGCTCTAACGAATAATTTTTCGTCGACGCATAAAAAACAATCGGCTCAGACGGATAATTTTTGCGTAGACGCATAAAAATATATCGGTCCTAACGGATAATTTTTGCGTCGACGCATAAAAATTCATTAGGCCTAACGGATAATTTTCGCGTCGCGTGTTTGCTTTAGTGAAAAACCGTCCTCAAAAGCGTAAAGTGTAAATTATCTTACTTGGCGTCGTCGTCGCCGAGTCCGAGATCGAAGACGCGGGTGGCGCCCATTTCTTCCAGTCGCTTATCGACGTATTTGCCCATATCATTGTAATGCTCGTAGGTTTTGTTACCTAGACCGAAGACCTGCGAACAAAACGCAAAACAATTAGTCTTAAATCACTCTTAATGACCGAATGAACAATTAAGTGCTGTTAATTAAATGGAATTTTAAAGCCGGTGTAAGCCACATCCACTATGACAGTTTAAGAAACAAGTTATTCGAACAGGGTTGCCATAATATTGTCTGATTAATAATCCCCAATTTTCCCCAAACCATTTTTAAGGCAAATATTACACAATTTTTAGGGATCGCCGAATTTTGGTTACTAGACTTAACAGAAGCTGGGGATAGTTTTGGACAGGGATGGCGGATTTAGATCAATTCGATTTTTTTTCCCAAAATCATCGATTTAAATCATACAATGTATTTTAATGTAGTATTAACTAAATTTAAATACGAAAAAAATCAATATTTTAGTGTTAACAATTTATTAATTTATCGAAAAAAAAAACATTAAAATTAAAGAAAATTAATTAATAAAATAAAAATTAAATAAAATTAATTAATAAAATAGAAATTAAATAAAATTAATTAATCAAATAAAAACATTTAAAATTAATAAATGAAATTATAAAAATAAATAAATTAATAAAATAAAATAAAATTATAAAAATAAATAAATTAATAAAATAAAATAAAATTATAAAAAAAAATAAAAATTAAATAAAAAATTAAAAATAAAAAGAAAAAAAAATAAATTAATAAAAAAAATAACAAAATAAAAAATTAAAATAAAATTATAAAAATAAATTAATAAAAAAATAAAATAATAAAAATATAAAATAAATTAAAAATTTGATAAAAATTAAATTATGAAAATAAAAATATTTGAATAAAATTTAAATCAAATAAACGGATTGAAAAAAAACCAAGGACGTTATTAAACTATCGCATTCCTTCTATCAGACAAGTTCGAAAATAGTGTTTATACACGTGGAATATAATACATTTTATAATGGCATCTTGATAATTTGAATCTGGCAATAGCTTTGAAAACATCAGAAAATTATCATCACCGTAAGAAATAAAATTCTCTAACCCGCCCACTTGAAACTGGGCCAAATGCATTGATAACACATGCTTCTTTCCTCTGTAGTCTGGCGTATCGTAGATGCCGATAGAGTTATACTCTGATAAAGGGACAAATTTTATAAATTGCATTTCGGTTGACACCATTGGATATCTGTGAACTGGCTCCCAGGATATAGAGGTAGAGTTCTACACTTCTACGGCGCTGTCTGTTCTAGGAATATGGAGTCCTCTATCTAGTGGAACTGCAGTTTACACTTAATTTTAAATTAATTCTTAAATTACGCTTTAAGTTAAAAATAAAGAATAAAGTAATCATTAATATGGGGATTTAAACCAATACTAAATTAAAACTAAGAATTAAATTTAGGGATGAAATTAGCATTAAATTAAAAGTAAGAATTAAATGTAGGGAGGAAATTAGTATTAAATTAAAACTAAGAATTAAAATCTGTAACGAAATTAATATGAAATTAAAAATCTGTAACGAAATTAATATGAAATTAAAAATCAGGAACGAAATTAATACGAAATTAAAAATCAGGAACGAAATTAATATGAAATTAAAAATCAGGAACGAAATTAACATGAAATTAAAAATCTGTAACGAAATTAATATGAAATTAAAAATCAGGAACGAAATTAATACGAAATTAAAAATCAGGAACGAAATTAATATGAAATTAAAAATCAGGAACGAAATTAACATGAAATTAAAATTAGAAACTACATTAATATATTAAGTAAATATTAATTCTTAATTTAAGTATTAATTAAAACTAAATTAAAATTAAGAAACACTATTAAATTAGAAGTATTTTATGTCCAACTTAAAGCGCCAGACTACATTATAACGATTTGTGGACCTTGTTTTGAGAAAATCATTTTGAAGGTCGTTTTATTATTTACATTTAAGCTTACGCCTACATTAACGCGAAGTTAATAATTATGAGCTTTGACGTTAAGGTGACGTCTCGAGTCACTTACCGCGTATTTGAGTCCTGTCATATCGATGTCGCCGCTCTGAAGCCACTGGTAGAATTCCTGGGCATTGTCTGTAGGGTCGCCTTCCCCGTACGTGGCCATGCAGAAGATGGCCATCGAGTTCTCGATCTCGTGTAATTTCGCCAACTCTTCCTGCATTGAAAGCACTATTATAGCCACAAGGTCAATACGTTGAAGTGAAATCAAAAAATGTAACGGAATCACCGTTCTATAATAGCGTATTGTATGTCGTCTCTTATAAAATTCGAGTGGCGGGCTAACCACTTCCTAGACATCATTCTGTACACTGATTACAGGCATATGAAACAGTCGTTTTCTAAGCTATAAGAGGACGAATAGCGTCGTTTTCTAAGCTTAAGCTATAAGAGGACGAATAGCGTCGTTTTCTAAGCTTAAGCTATAAGAGGACGAATAGCGTCGTTTTCTAAGCTTAAGCTATAAGAGGACGAATAGCGTCGTTTTTTAAGCTATAAGAGGACGAATAGCGTCGTTTTCTAAGCTCTGAAGTCCCATTTTCATGCTCGCTGGTAGCGGGTAAAAATCATCAAAATCCGCTTCAGCTATACGCTTTTTCACTTTCCGCTTCGATCTGTTTCAAACAGATATTTCAGCTTTGTTTTCACGCTTGCGAGTGGCGGAAGCCAATTTTGACGATTTTTATCCGCTACCAGCGAGCATGAAAATGGGGCTTAAGAGGACGAATAGCGTCGTTTTCTAAGCTATAAGAGGACGAATAGCGTCGTTTTTTAAGCTATAAGAGGACGAATAGCGTCGTTTTTTAAGCTATAAGAGGACGAATAGCGTCGTTTTCTAAGCTATAAGAGGACGAATAGCGTCGTTTTTTAAGCTATAAGAGGACGAATAGCGTCGTTTTTAAGCTATAAGAGGACGAATAGCGTCGTTTTCTAAGCTATAAGAGGACGAATAGCGTCGTTTTCTAAGCTATAAGAGGACGAATAGCGTCGTTTTCTAAGCTATAAGAGGAAGAATGGCGTCATTTTCTAAGCTATAGGTGGAAGAATAGCGTCGTTTAACAAGCTATAGGAGGAAGAATAGCGTCATTTACTAAGCTACAGGAGGAACAATAGCGTCGTTTTATAAGCCATACGAGGAAGAATAACAACGTTTTAGAAGATACAGCACGTGAAAATGAGCAAGAGACAAAGAGGAACGCTTACCATATCACATTCTTCAGGATCCGCGACCATGGCTTTCATGCCGTAGCGGCTGCCTTCTTTGGCCAGGCGGGTGGCGAACTCTTCGGCGGTTCCTGTTTGAGAACCATAGAAACAGACGATGTTTCGACCCTAATTCACGACGCAATTTGTTAAAAACATAGAATACACTAATAAATAACGCTAAAACGAACGAAATTGTTCGTACCGTATTTTTCATTTTTCCTACAAAACCAGACTCGTTTAGTTTGTTCAATGAAGGACTGCAAGATGGAAATTAAATTATAATTAACTTTACTAATGGAGATACAGGGTGTTACGGATAAGAGTATCGAAACTTTCTATATGCATTCTATGGGTCTCTATGAGTAAAAAATGTCCTATGAACAGGGGTCCTAAAGTGCTTCGTTACAGAGATATCGGCTCCCAAAAAACTGGACACAGCCCTAAATCTGGCAAACAATATTCTTCCTTGAACCAAATTGTTTTCATTAAACTATCAATTGTTTTTTATCCGTGAGGCGAGAAACTTTAATAACAAGTGGCAAAAGTTCATTAATGTCCTTTTAGAAGTAAAATGAGTGAGTTAATTTATTGATACGATTTCAATTATTTAATCTAAAGATACAATTGTCTAATATTGTAGCTAATATGGCACATTGGTCCAGGAACTCTTATTGCACGGACGGGCTCAAGAAAAATGGATTAGAAGCTCAAAGATTCAACCAGCAATAGATTCCTAAAAGACTGGTGTCAGATCGACTGGCGTTTGAGTCTGTAGATAGACAGACGGCTACGAGAAATACGAAAAAATTGTATCTTTAAATTAAATAATTAAAATCGTATCAGTAAATTAAAATGGCTTGTATTTGTCTTCAAACTCATTTTAATTCTAAAAGGACATTAATGAACTTTTGCCACTTGTTATTAAAGTTTCTCGCCTCACGGATAAAAAACAATTGATAGTTTAATGAAAACAATTTGGTTCAAGGAAGAATATTGTTTGCCAGATTTAAGGCTGTGTCCGGTTTTTGGGGGTAGTTTTTTGGGAGCCCATATCTCTGAAACGAAGCAATTTAGGACCCATGTTTATTAGACATTTTTTACTCATAGAGACCCATAGAATGCATATAGAAAGTTTCGGTACTCTTATCCGTAACACCCTGTATAGTTCGCATTTCTTGAGGGAGGAGCTAACCACTTAACATATTTCTCAGTGTACCCCTTCCGGCTCAACCGATTGGATGGATTACCGCACAATTTAATTACAGGACGATTCAACCATAGTGTACACTGATTGATTAGGTCAAGTGGTGTTGACTCCTCGGTAATTAAATGAACTTACTCTATCGCGATGGGTTTCATGGAACTACCATCGAAAATTTGTTTCTTGGGTTTCCTTAGAAATAACCAATAGATGGCTAAGCCTAATAGGCCGACAAAGAGTAAAATGTCCGTTAAGCCTAACGAAGCTAACGTTCCTTCTAGTTTCGCGGAATCCGCCGTTGTGTCGCTCTGTGTGGGTTCCATCTTGGCTGTTTCCGGATGACTGTATTGTTCTTTTCAACAATGACCTTTTTCTCCCTGAAACAATATTAAAACTAATTAACCTTCGCCCCAAATAATACTGGATTGATAAAAAAACAGTGGCAAAAAAATAAAATAATTAAATTAAAATGAAATTCAAAATCAAACTAAAATTAAAATCAAATTCAAACTAAAATTAAATAAAAAAATAAAATCATTAAAATCAAATTAAAATAAAAAAATAAAATAAAAATCAAATTAAAATTAAAACAATTAAAATTAAAACAATTAAAATTAAAACAATTAAAATTAAAACAATTAAAATTAAAACAATTAAAATTAAAACAATTAAAATTAAAACAATTAAAATTAAAACAATTAAAATTAAAACAATTAAAATTAAAACAATTAAAATTAAAACAATTAAAATTAAAACAATTAAAATAAAATCAAAATCAAGATTAAATCAAAATCAAGATTAAATCAAAATCAAGATTAAATCAAAATCAAGATTAAATCAAAATCAAGATTAAATCAAAATCAAGATTAAATCAAAATCAAGATTAAATCAAAATCAAGATTAAATCAAAATCAAGATTAAATCAAAATCAAGATTAAATTAAAATCAAGATTAAATTAAAATCAAGATTAAATTAAAATCAAGATTAAATTAAAATCAAGATTAAACTTAACCATTTTAAATTAAACTTAACCATTTTAAATTAAACTTAACCATTTTAAATTAAACTTAACCATTTTAAATTAAACTTAACCATTTTAAATTAAACTTAACCATTTTAAATTAAACTTAACCATTTTAAATTAAACTTAACCATTTTAAATTAAACTTAACCATTTTAAATTAAACTTAACCATTTTAAATTAAACTTAACCATTTTAAATTAAACTTAACCATTTTAAATTAAACTTAACCATTTTAAATTAAACTTAACCATTTTAAATTAAACTTAACCATTTTAAATTAAACTTAACCATTTTAAATTAAACTTAACCATTTTAAATTAAACTTAACCATTTTAAATTAAACTTAACCATTTTAAATTAAACTTAACCATTTTAAATTAAACTTAACCATTTTAAATTAAACTTAACCATTTTAAATTAAACTTAACCATTTTAAATTAAACTTAACCATTTTAAATTAAACTTAACCATTTTAAATTAAACTTAACCATTTTAAATTAAACTTAACCATTTTAAATTAAACTTAACCATTTTAAATTAAACTTAACCATTTTAAATTAAACTTAACCATTTTAAATTAAACTTAACCATTTTAAATTAAACTTAACCATTTTAAATTAAACTTAACCATTTTAAATTAAACTTAACCATTTTAAATTAAACTTAACCATTTTAAATTAAACTTAACCATTTTAAATTAAACTTAACCATTTTAAATTAAACTTAACCATTTTAAATTAAACTTAACCATTTTAAATTAAACTTAACCATTTTAAATTAAACTTAACCATTTTAAATTAAACTTAACAATAATTATGCGTCGGACTGTATTTAGCCTTTGATCAACTTGTTAACGTAGCTGAGTACGTGACGCCACTTCCGTAAATTCTGTTAACCGAGTACTGCCTTTGGTAGTACAGAGTACGTGTACTATTTTAGTAAATTCATAGTACACCGATTAAGCGTAGTGATCATCCCCTCGGCACGTGATGAGAAAAGCTGTTAACTAACGAGTTAGTTAAGAATGACGATTCTCAGATAATTATCACCCGTGAATTCCAGTTTGATAAGTTATATCTCGATCAACGTTCAAGGTGAAAATTACCCGAATCTTTAATAAAATCAAAAGTAGATAAGATTATATCTTACTAGGACGTAAAAATCAAACAAGTGCCTTCACAGGCTTAAATTAGGATTTTTATTGATTTTTTTAACGTTTATGTCATTTATTTCTTGACAAATTGATTAATAGTGCGACTTAATCTTAATTAAGTTTACTGTTGTTAATTTTCCGGAAAACTAAAAATTGAAACATTACTTATTTAAGGGGTTTTAATTTTTTTATCGATATAAAATGTCTAATATCAGTAAACCTACTACAAAACATTAATAGTGTTACATTGTTAACCAGTTTAAAGCTAGTCTAGAGGTTTAGTTATACTTTTAGATTCGAAAAAAATTAGGCGTAAATTCCGCTTTATTTAAATTTGCAAACAATATTAAAAATACGGAAAATTTTCCGGACAAAAGGCCTCGGTCATTTTCCGATTTACAACACTAATTAAATTTAATTACTAATTAAAAACTAAATTTTATTATCATTAACTTTATTTAATTAATAGGGAATTTAAATCAAATTGATTTAAATCAGATTAATGTAAACTGTGTGAGTTATTCCAGGCCAAATCACTGAAGTTACCGTTTTTATGAAAATTGGTCAACAGGTGTAGTTATGCGTTAAACTAACCCCTGTACAGTAAAAGCTGTGAAAAACGTTTTTAAGAGAGTTATAGTCCTTTGGCTAATATTGTTTTCGGTAAATCCGTTGCACTGCAACTATAAAATGACTATAACTTTGGTTCTAAAAGAGATCAATATTAGACTAACGGCTTATATTCTAGATAAATGAATCCCGTAATACCAGAAGTAAATGAGCCGAAGTTATCACACCGCTATATCTCTCATACTAAGCGCATTTTCCATATAAGATCTCCCTTTAATCGACGTTTTCAAATTTCGCGCCTTCATAGCTCCACTATCGCTAGTAGGTGATGACGGGTATATTGAATGTGGATACCCACAATTCCCTAGTGTCATTATTGGTGGGAACTAAAGGGGGTGGAACTCCGATGGATTTTCATCTCCCCACGTTAAGGAAAATGCTTTTTTAAATTTTGGCCCTCTCCTATAACTTCGGTTCATTTACTTCTGGTAATACGCATTATTATTTTTTTTGTAAAAACTATTTCGACCCAAGAATGCAAAAATTACTTATATTTATTTATTTACCAACCATTTTTTAAATTAATATCAGGAATGTGCATTTTTTTTAATTTAAAAAAATAAAACTTATTTAACTTTTAAGTTTCTTTATTTAATCGAATTTTTATTTTTCAGCATTATTTTCCTCTTATGAATTCCATACATTGGTAATGTAAACCGAAATTTAAATTAATTCGAATCAAATTTAATTAAACAATTTAAATTTATTTACTTCGAGCAGAATTTCCATAGCTACCAAAAACCATTTTTTTTGTACAATTTCATAAATATGATTTAATATAAAATCGTTATTTAATTCGCCGACTTAAATCAATTTTATTTAGAATATTGTTTTTTAAAATGGCAGCTAAAAATGGATTCAATAAGCACAATCGTGTTCTTAGTTTTAAAAGCTTATACGTGGGGAAATAAACATATAGCCTACTCAGTTACAGCCTTGGAAAAGGGGAAAATTTAAATATATAAATCTCTGATATAATAAGTAGTTGACTATATTTAAAAAAAATAAGATAACATTGACAATAATGAAACACACTTCGGAACATTCAATGAGGAAAATCGGCAAATAAGTACTCGTATTTTGGCCGTAATTGTAGTTTGTACTAGAATTTTTCTCTATCTAAAGTTGAAAACGGGACATGTGTATTAGGTACGGTTGTACACTTTTCAAACGGTACAATAAAATAATTATACAACGCCGGAAGGCACAAAATTCCAACAAAAATTGTTTTTAATAATAGGCATTTGACTGGATTGGACGTAAAATTGTGCAGGTACACTTTACACACCGAAATTTCAAACCAGACAATTTCGTTGCGTCATAGCCCGTTCTTCGTCTATGATATAATACATATCTAGCACGTGTTAACAGCCAATTTTTCGATTTAGTTCCTACTTCCTTTAAAGGTGTAAAATGTAAAAATTATTCTATTGATAAACTACATTTTCTTTGTGAAATAGTATTAGAAAATTTATCAGTGAAATATAGGTAGAAAATTGGGAGAAAAAAAGGAAAAAAATAATTATACCATAAGAGAAAACGGATGTCAAAATTGTTTAAAAGGGGTAAAACATTCAAAATAAAGTTGATAATCGATAGAATTAGTCGTAAGCTATCGGCGAACCGTGTTGAAAATAAGCATCTTTAAAAACTGACATTTTAAAAACTTCTAAGGATAAAATATAAACTATTTTAATTTCTTCAAACTTTTGAGTTAAAATATAGGGTATTTTAGGATATTTATTGAAATTATAGGATTATTTTTCTTGATGTAAAACAATTATTATTATAATTGAGTGTTTCAAAAGGTAGGCAAAAAAAATATTAATCCCACACTTAATGGATGTATACAGCGTTTAAAATAACTTAAGATTGTGAAAACCCTAAGGTACACCAATTTCGCCACTAGGGTGCACAGCTTAGTAATCTTTGACCTACATAACTTTTAATCCTTTCCTTGAATTAAATATATAAATATTTGAATCCAACCATTAGTTAATGGGGTCTTTCCAATTCTTGTAATCCCCCCCCCCCCAAATTTTTCTTTCTAAGAATGCATACCAGTACAGCAAACGCAACATAGCTACTGAAATACACAACTAAAACCACATACGTTAATACAATAGAAGGAAAGATGGGTTACGAGACTATAGCAGCGCACAACCAAAACCTTTAAGACTTAAATGTTGAGTCTTTAACCAATTTAATCGAATAGTGGTTTTTCCTTAAATAGATAGTACTTTATTCTAACCGTCGGAGATATCAGACGTTGCTTACGTAAATGGAAATTTCTTAAATTGCGATACTTAGAAAGCTAGCCCGGCTAAAACCGCACGCAAACCCAAAGTTTTCCTGTTCCAAGTACTTACTGCCATCCATTAAGAGGTAAAAGTTTTGAATTTTTCAGGAAGGAACCGGATTAAAAAAAAAGGAAATTGGGACGCAATTCATACCTTGACCAAAATTTTGTTAAGGTCACTCTTACATTATAGAGATACTTTCTGCAGGTGTAATTTCAAGATCAAAATTTAAATTAAAAGCCATTTAATATTTGTTATTTTAAATTTGACAATTAAGAAAAAATATAAATAATTAATATTATTAAGCATTAAAAATCCAAAAACAATAACCAGAAATATAAAAAAAAAATACCAACTGAAATATAACATCCGTTAGCTCCATTAAGGTATAATTAATTATTTCGAAATAGTTGTCTATGACTAATGTTCCAAAGATTGAACCTGTACTTAACTATAATCCAAGGAATCTTTTTTTCTTTTGACGAGCTATTAACCACTTATCTTGGACTTGAAATATTATCTTAGAAAAAAATGTTTTAGCACAGAAATATAGATCAAGATTTACATAATTTCATAACGCACTATAGGCATACGCTGTTAACCTGTGCTTTTAAGCAATGATAGTGATTGAAATAAGTTCAATTAACTTTCACTTCATACGAAAAAAGCGCTGAATTAAAGTTAGTTATATAAAACACTTGAGCAATACGTCCTATAAAGATATATAGGTTATTTTTCAACCGCAAAATTTATTTGTTTATATTCATACAACTTTTTGAAATATCTCATTTGACATGCTTTTTCTTGGATTAGGGTACCATTTCTTAAGATGAATGTTGGTAAAGATAATAAATTATCAAGCTGGGGGGTCTTTGAAAGATACCAGATTCTCAGTTACAATAATTTCTAAGATTTGGGACCTCTGTGAAGCGTAATCTTAACTACAGCTCATATTTAAAATTAATTCTTTAGGTTTGAAAATGTTTTAACCTCTATCGCCTAATATTTAGTTTATGATTTACAAGACTACAAATCAACTGATAGCTTGATTAGAAACTCTTAATTTTCGTAAACTAAATCAAAAGTACATTACAGAGGCTTTATAAATATTTGAATATGAATAATTCGTAAAATTTAATATTAATACTTAATTTATATTAAAAAACCAGATCATTAAAAACTTTCAAGTTTACCCCCATAAAAGACATGTAGAAATATATGTACTAAATTACATAGGGAAGATAAGATATAGTTACCTTACAGAATATAGGCCTTGGCTCAAAGTTGACACACCGATTTTTAATCACACCAAAAATCCATCAACGAAAACGCACAAACAATTTATTTACGCGGAAAACTACGGTAAAGGTTTGTTTTCTAAAAATGTTAATAAAATAATAATAATAATAAATAATTAATAAAATTACATTCCGGTTTAATGCAGACCCGTCGTCCGGAAAGGGAATCCGACTAACAACTAAAAGCGAAAAGTTACGAATACGAAACGTCATACAACTTAATTCAAGGACGACACGGTGTACAATTTTAGAGGAGCTACCGCCATCTACTGGAAATACGGAAAACTAAACGACATATATTGGATTTTTTTGCTCGCATGTTTTAAACAACACTACCGACATCTAGCGAGTTTTCAAACTAAAAAAAATTATACTCACATTTCGTTTTTCTCAAAATTAATCATCATCGAAAATCACTCACCTCATGGAAATTGTAATATAATGATTCCGTCCTCCACATTGTAACAACTAGCAACACTAAAAGCGCCATCTAGCGCTGGGAAAAAGAAGCGCGAGTTTTTTTTAAACTAGTCTGCTAAGAAACGAAACTGTTCATACGTTTAATCATATGTAACATAATCACTCATAAGTATGCCATAAAAGCATTTTCGTTAATGAAACCTTGTTCACGGGATATGACGTAAATTACGTCACTTACAACTCCGTGACGAAATACGCGTCATCAACTTTACTGATGGGAAACGGAAGTTAGTGAGAATTCCTCGCGCGTTTCTGGCTTTGCCCATGTCAAGTTTAGCTCGTGCCTCGCGATCACATGATTTAATTTCCATGGTAACCTTTTCAATAGCGCAAGGATTATAAGCATTTTTGCATTTTTGGGTCCGCTCAATGTATGTTCCGCGTGAAACAAGGTCTCATTGAATTTTTTTCAATGGAAATGTTATACAGAGGCATACTTATGAGTAATTATGTTACATATGGTTTAATCAATAGATATATCAATAAAAAATAATACTTTTTCCATAAAATCCCCACGGTCGAGTATGGTCCTAAAACTTTGACCACAGCTTGGGCACTATAATGAAAAGTCGGTTGCAAGTCCAGTCACTGTACCTCAAATCAGGGATTTTAAGGAAACATATTTTCTAAGCCTTTCCAGCCAAAATGTAATAAATAAACGACAAAATATTCAAAAATAATACTTTTATTTTCCACAAATAGTCTTTTTGTTTTCTCTTAATATGTATATCGCTCAAATTTGTTTTCCCCTAAATATATTTATTTCGTGTGTTTTGTATTTTTAGACTATTGTTTTTAGTAACAATTAACATGATTAATTTTCAAAAAAAGTCCGCTACTCTGTACAAGGCCGTATATCCGCAACATCTGGCACGCAATTGGTCAACAAAACAACAGGCTTCGGTGACGTAATCCATGAGTGACGTACATTCGCACATGAGTACGTAAGTGATGCCCCGCTCCGGGAATATTTTCTTGTGGAACGCGATCCTCCTTAAGCCTAAATGTTTGGGTAACCTCTTGTAAATTTGTCGCGCGCCCGTCCACGTCAGCCACGAACGTTCCAACTTCTCCCGGTCTTCACCGGGGAACACGCGAAAGGCAGAGATGATGTAACCGGTTTTGGTGGAACAGGCGGTTTTACTTGGCTGGCGAATGTCCACTGGTGGGCGAGCGATGGCGGCCACTTCTTCGTATCCCGCTGCCGAAAAAAAGGATTTCATTAGTCTTATTTGATAATAGAGAGCTAAAGCCACAACCTTGAAAACGTGTAGGAGAAACTAGTAGCTGAACCGACCCGACCCGATTATAAAATACAAAATTGAAACCCGAACCGACCCGACCCGATTATAAAATACAAAATTGAAACCCGAACCGACCCGACCCGATTATAAAATACAAAATTGAAACCCGAACCGACCCGACCCCATTATAAAATACAAAATTGAAACCCGACCCGGCCCACCAAAATTATTCATTTTGAAAACCCTAGCTGACCCGGCCGGCCAAAATTATTAATTTTCGAAAAACTGACCGCACCCGGCCCGCCAAAATTGAAACCCGACCCGGCCCGAGAAATGTTTAAAATTTTTAAACCCGACCCAAACCGACCCGCCAAAATTATTCATTTTCGAAAACCCGACCCCACCCGGCCGCCAAAATTATTCATTTCGAAAACCCGAGTACCCGACCCAAACCGGCCCGTCAAAATGATTAATTTTCGAAAACCCTAGCCGACCCGGCCCGCCAAAATTATTAATTTTCGAAAAACTGACCGCACCCGGCCCGCCAAAATTGAAACCCGACCCGGCCCGAGAAATTTTTAAAAATTTTAAACCCGACCCCAACAGGCCCAATAAAATTGAAAACTTGTACTTTTTATGTTTATAGTATACGCTTGTACCAGAAGTAAATGAACCGAAGTTATCAGTTGGAGGCGTTTTCCTTATGAAGTTACATTTTGACCTCGAATTGGAAATTTTGCACTCTCCTAGACCGAAAAACAAAACGTTTATCTTTTTATGAAAGCATTTTTTATACATTTTTTATACATAGAAATATCTATACCCACAATTCCCAAGTGCCATTTATCGCGTCAAAAGATTCTGAGCGCTATTTCGATAACTTCAGTTAGTTTACTTCTGCTTGTACTAAATGCTAGAGCGGACTCCTAGATTCAAATTTTGTCAGTAGATGGCGCTTGACGATCTTTGAGAAACGGTTAAAAATTTAGTGAACGTCCCAAGAGTATGATTAAGAGTATGGTGGGTTCGGGTCGGGTCGGTCAGGTAAGCCCGCTTTTAGCAGTCCCAAGACTCATCTCTATAGCTGAGTTTAGACGTAGCTTTAATGTGTACAATCTAATTTATAGTTTCCCCTACTCCCGGGTTCGTACAAAATTTCCGGAATAAATTTCCCCTTACCATTTTTGTCGCTTAGATTTTTGTACGATAACTGAATGGTTTGAAGTAAAACCTTGTAAAATATTTAATACGTATTTTTAAATAAATCTTTAAAAGAATTATTTTCCTGATTTTTTAGGCCATTTTCAAATTCCCTGACTTTTCCAGGTCGTGTATGATTGGGGCATTCGAGTTTAGAAGACGTATTGCTATTTTTGCTAACTCGAGGTAGCCCTACTTTGACTCGAATTTTTGGGAAGAAAAATTGTTTCGATTTCTAGGAATAAAGTCAATAATCGTATCGCCATCTATCGGTTTTAAAAACAACTATCGGGATAAAAGCTAAAACTTGATAGTTTATCTTTTGAAGAGTAGTTACTATCACATCCTTTAACGCCACAATTTCTAAACATCTTATTATAAAGAAAATTATGTCTAAACCGATTCTTGAAACTTGAGTAAAGCTGAACCTAGTCCCTAATAGCCTAGAAATATGGCGGCGATAATAATGAGCAGACGATTTCTCAATAAACTGAATAGCGGCAAATATTTTGCACTATGCTCAGTGTTTCCACTCTGCGGTAGAAATTTTCGCCTATTTTAGGGACAATTTTACCAGTTTTCGCCGGTTCTATAGTCGATTTTCGCCGCCGTTTTCGCCGCAATTTCCCCCCCATTAGATTTACCTTAATTTTTTTAGTGAGTGTCACTGCATATTTTACTTCTCTTTATTTCCAATCTTAGATTTGGGCAATATTTTATTTCGTCAAATGTTATACATTTTTTATTGGAATATATAAAAATTGAATGGGCGGACATAGGGGGCAGAGTAGAGGGACTACAGAGACGACGATTTTTTAATTTTTCTTACTGAAAATATCGAAAAATATTTTCGCCGCAATTCGCGCCGTTTTCAATGGTTTTCGCCTTTTCGCCGGTTTTAAAAATTATGGTGCCCACCGAGACAGTTTTCGCCGAAAACGCCCTTTTTCGCAGCAAAGTGGAAACACTGACTATGCTATTGGCTTCTGAGCCATCCTAGAACCAGGGCCGGACTGGCTAGTAGTTGGCCCCACCGACTATGCAATCGCGTTGGTCCCATTTCCCATTATGGCCAAATTTTTCCTCATTGGCCCCCAATAAGCCTTTCTATAAAGTCATTACGCTTGCCCAACTTGTTTTAATGTATCGCTTTCGTCACGAGATACGTAGGAGTTCAGTTCAGTTTTGAAGGTTAGATCTTTATAAAAAGGGCTACTAGTCGAATTTTAATTGGCTATTATAGTGAAACGTTACTTCTACGTCACGAGTGACGCGCCCGATACATCTAAACAATAAGGCCAATGCTACTTTATAGAAAGGCCTATTTGAGTGGCACCAATTGGACCGGCAATCGCCGGTTAGCCGCCCGGTAGGGGTGTGCAAATACCTTTTTTTGAGGACCAAATCAAATATCAAATATTTTTTTTTAAGATCATCAAATACCAAATCAAATATTTGAAAAGTCAAATAATTTGGTCAAATAGTATTTGGTTAAAAATATTTGATCAAATACCAAATATTTAACAATAAGTCAATTACTCAATGAAACTATCTTAATTATCATTAATCAATTAATCATCAAACTATTCAGTTTAACTATTTATAATTATAGATATTAAAATTACGATCCATGGTTTTAAAATTTAAGTAATAGAAATTAAAAAGACCGATACTTTATTACCAAGTCATAAAAAAGGTAGCTTTCGGCCCAAATGTTAACAATACTAGCACATATTTACAATTACATCGCTGACAATGAAAAATAATATCATCCCTTTTTTATATATTTTTTTTATACAACCTATATGTGAACCGTGCCTTTATCTAGATTTAAATCATAATCAGCTAATCAGCTAGGCTAATACCCAAGGCACCACCTTAGGCCTAAGTCGTCAAGCGACTTTTGAAGCCTTTAATTCAGGTGGCCGGGTTACAATGCGTAGGAGGGTGGTGGCAAGCCCTGCATGCCACGCGATCGAGCCAACAGCTCCCTACACTAACTATTACCGTTAACCTCAACAAGTTTTTATGGAAGGGGAAACCGAAGATCTCGGGGGAAAACCCCTTAAACCAGTGAGGAGAGAACTTGCAAACTCAACGCGGAAGGAGTAGTTCCGAGTTTTCACCCAGTGCCACAAACTGGGATCGAACCCGGCTCCTCTTGCTGCGAGGCGAAAGTGCTAACCACTCTGCCACCCCACTTTATAAGTATTAAGTGACAATTAAGTCTTATAGAAATGGAAGTTTAAATTGTTTCTTACCATTAGTGTAAGTTGTTCAAGTCCTAATCTTGAACTTCTCTAATTAACTTAAGTCTCAAACTATTTAAATAAAAGCATTTATTAATGCCGGTTTAACATAAATAAATTTAAATAATAATAAATCTAACTAAAACAATAGACTAACTAGTAGTAAAGAACCAAGTTTCTTTTACACTGGTCCAGCTTATAACGCTTCTTGCTTTGTGTTTTAGTTTCGCTTTCATATTTCCATTGTTCAGCCAATGGCCAAAGCGCATGAGCTTTAAAATTTTTGGCGGGAAAACCCAGACAACTTCTAGCGGTTAATTGATTATTTGACTAATTTATCTAATATTTGAAATCAACAAATTCTATTTGAAGACACCAAATTATTTGATTTTGGAACTATTTGACCAAATACCAAACTATTTGATATTACCAAATACTTTTTATAGCTATTTTCAAATATCAAATTATTTGGTCAAGAAATAAAATATTTGACAAATAGTTTTAAACACTATTTGATTTGGCAAACCGGTTATTTGATTTGGTTAAAGCAGTGACGTCAGCTGCAATCTTCAGGGGTTGGGAAATTTTTGCGCCCGATTGGGCTTATTTTCAAATTACGATGCGATTAAAGTGTTGGTTGCACGAAATTTTAGCTATGGCTAATTAATGATTCATCAGAAAGAGCAAACATTTTTTAGCAAGTACGGAAAATTTCATCAAAATCGGTTAAGTGGTCTTTGAATTATTATAAAAAGAAGTCGAAATGGTGGAAATCGAGTTTTTCGGCGAATTTCCAGACTTCTAAAATTCTTCTCGGCACCCATGACGTCAGAAAATGCGAAGCTTATCATTGGCTAATTGTCTGTAATACATTTCTTTACATATGGGATTAAAATCAGGTTGATTTAACACCCAGGAAAAAAATCCTACGCAGTAGTAATTGAAATAGGCATACACAAGCCTACGTAGTAGAAAAACGATATGAAACCGAAGGCTCCTTGTAAATTCTTCTTAAAACGTCGGGTCGCGCGCGCGTAAATTTTTTAATTTTATTTCGATAATAAGCCTAATATTATGATTAAAAACCTCTGGTTTGAAAACTTCTACAAGTAAACAGAATCCTTCCACTTCAGTTCCTTCTATTTTAGGAATAAAACTACCGCTTTGATTTGCCCCAAATTGCTCGTGCTACGGAGGAGAAAAATTCGCCGAAAATTTCAGGATTTTGGGGAGCGAAAAAGGTCAGTTTCGGACTCAAAGTTAATACACTTAGGCTTGGAAATTTGTTTCGACAATGACATTTTTGGAAAGAGAACGTCCTGGGCTTCAAAACAAGCCCGCATTAATTCGTTTTTATTACTATCGATTTTTCGTGCAACCAACACTTTAAAAATATGATTTGGAGACCAGTGTTCCCGGGTGGTAAATACCACCTGACATTTATTGTGGCAAATAGTGGCAAAAAGTGACATGGCAAATAATGATTTTTAGTGACAAATTGACATATATATAGTGGCAAATATTAGAAAAAGTAAAAATACTAATAAATATTTCGTATGAAATACCATAAAAGCATTTTTAGGCTATTTTTGTAATTATCCTACGCGGGGTTGCCAAGAATTGGGCTATTTTTTATATTTATTTTATTTTATTCATTGCTAAAAGTCATAGCAAATAAAGTGTTCTAAGAGTACAAAATTATTTGTTTCCCCTATTTGTCATTATATGCCATTATTTGTCAAATTTGTCATTATTTGTCACTATTTACCAGTGACTATATTCGAAAAAAGTGACATTTTAGGAACACTGTTGGAGACAGTGTTTTGGGATTGTTTGAACGCTTTAACGTAAAAAGACCAACAAACTTCGAGTGGAAAACTAAACTTTATTAGGTCCGTGTTCTTTAATTCTGCCCCCAAGATATTATTGGTAGTAGTAGGCTGCAACACTTCGCAAAGTTTGTCTGGACCATAGAAATAGAAATTAGACTAGAAGCACGACTGGATTGGGCGGGGACGTACCAGCTCGAAGGCTGCCTTCAGAGTGGAATCGCGATAGTCGCGCCATCTCATAGAAACAATTTAAACTAAATAAGTAAATATGGTCACGTGGAATAACATAAAACAGATCCTAGGCAACGTATTAAAAACTTTTTTAATTATCTGACATGATATTAAGCTATTTAAACAGCTTTAGGAAAATCATAAGTATCTCAAGAATCTACTATATCTACCGTGTCACCCTTAAAGTCACACGTTAACTTTGCGCAATCATTGTAAGTCTGAAATACCACAAATCATCACAGTTTAACTAAATTTTAATTATTTCAGTGTGGTTTAAAATATGCCTACATGAGATTCCAAAATCTTGGTTTCAGTGTCTTTTAAACTATCATCAGTATTATTCAAGTCAAATTGAGTGGTTTTCGGTAGTTCACTTTTTCTGAAATAACCTCTGATAAATAGAGAAACTAAATAAAAATTACCAAAATCAATAAATTGGCATACTCTAGAAGATGTAAATATGCTTTGTTCTGGAATAGATATTTTTGGGAGCTTTTTCAAATTCTTGTTTTAATAAAGAAATTATTCATATTTCAGTTAGTTTTTTATTTCAGAATGTATAGGATAATTTTTACTTGTGTAGGTACAGCATTTACTTTCAAATGGTGCCTTCCATTTTGAAAGTAAATTTCATCCGTCAGAAAATGTTTACTACACCACGGCCCCCTGCACGCGCTCACGCTGCTCGCGACGATAGCGGCCCCGGCGATCGACTGAAAATTGCGAAAGTGAAATTAGTTAACATTTTTCCTACATCGACCTTTGGCGCTGACGTAACAACTAAGAAATGGCTGGAGTATATGGCGAAAACGTTCCAATTTTTAGAGTTTCATTAATTATTACTAATTGTGTAATTTTAGGGTTATAATTTCTTTCCGTAATCTTTAAATTACTTATTAATAAATAAGTAAAATACGTTTGGATATTTTTTAAATCAAAATACGCGCCGAGAAAACCAGACAAAGAAGACGCTGTCGACAGCGTCTTATGTTAATAATGTAAACAAAAGAACTAGTCATGTATCCGCTTATCAGCTGTTGTTTTTCGATTTTATTCTTAGAGTTCTTTCGAGTTCTTTGATAGTAAGTTGTTTTAATATTTACAAAGTTAACTTCAATTTAAGTAAATAAGTAGTAAATGTAATGCAGATTATAAAACTAGAATATTATTTTTACAGTTAACAAAGTCAGACAATGTTGAAGATTGCTGAAAATCTATGTATGAGACATGTAAGCATTCTAAATCACAGACTCACTAGTCTCACTCACAGTTCACAAATCACAATATGGTTTAGGCCTAAATGTAGAGATTCCCATTTTTTTTACCATAATTTAAGTTAAAATTGGTTTTGGTTAATTGCTTTTAATCCATTCCTGACTAAGAATCTCGATACCTTAGTAGTCCCACGCTCACATTAAAGTAATCAGCTTTTTTTAAGTAAAATTCATCAAGATTCAATTAAAATTACTGGATGATGTAGGAACATGCTGGATGATGTAGGAACATGCTGGTTGATGTAGGAACATGCTGGATGATGTAGGAACATGCTGGATGATGTAGGAACATGCTGGATGATGTAGGAACATGCTGGATGATGTAGGAATATGCTGGATGATGTAGGAATATGCTGGATGATGTTGAAATATGCTGGATGATGTGGATAAACATTCTTTTCGTTTCTGATGGTAGTTATATTCGAATTTGAGACCTTATCGTATATTGGCTCATATGTAATGCCACCAATTAAGTAATAGGTAGTGACGTACATCTGGTTCCAAATCCTACGATTACGCATTAGCCTCACAACAGACTATCATTAACTGAAGTTCCTTAAAATGCAAACCACAAACCAATCTTCCATGTGAAGTGTATGCTTCGTTGACTACAAAATCATTCCTAGAGATGCTCTTAATCCACAGTTTGTATAAATTTTCATCAGCGGGTAACTGATGAAATGACACTTTGGCCTTCTTAAAAGTAGATGAACACAATGGAACAGAACAATGCTGGTATTTTTTAATTGGGTAATTTGGAGGGGCAGGTCACTTCCTTGATTAACGACGCATCTCTCAAAAGACTAAATCGTGATTATTTTGATTAAATTCAATTTAATCACGATTATGTTGATTAAATCATGTTTAATTAATTAATATAATCTTTAAATCTGATATAAATGATTAAATCTGATAAATGATTAAATCTGATAAATGATTAAATCTGATATAAATGATTAAATCTGATAAATGATTAAATCTGATATAAATGATTAAATCTGATTGAAATGATTAAATCGTGATTAGTATGATTAAATCGCGATTAGAAATTAGAACGAGAATCAGAATGGTTATATTGCTGATTGGAATGATTATAATTGTGCATGATTTTATCGAGCTTATTAGAATAATTTACTAAATGATTAGAATTATTATTTCGTATTTACCGCGCTCGATAAAATCTCGATTCGACCGATTATATTGATTAAATCGTGATTAAAATGTTTAAATCATGATTAAGTTTAAATCGTGATTTAAAAGTTTAAATCATGATTAAAATGATTAAATCCAATTAAAATGTTTAAATCCAATTAAAATGTTTAAATCTGATTAAAATGATTAAATCCTGATTAGAATGATTAAATCCTGATTAGAATGATTAAATCTCGTTTAAAGCGTGGTTAGATTTTCTAATCTTGATTAATTTTTGTTAAAGTCATTCAACAGTACTAGTCTGTTCTTACTAGTCAGTTTTCTGTTGTACTACCATCGTTTCATTAATTGTAATGTATATATATATTTTAAACCGTTCATTACTTGTAGCTGATGTCACTGGATTTATTTCGGTATCTGCGCTCTGCTCCGTGTTGCTGTTGAAAACTTGAACAATTTTTTTAATTTTAATTACCCTGATTTAATCACGATTACCTTGATTTAATAATTTTACTATGATTAAGACGCACCCAAAATGGAAGTGACCTGCCCCTCCCGGTAATTTTCACTTATTAAAAAAACAGGATGTAAAGCAGTCAGGGTAATAGCATTTGAGCAAAGTATTAATGTTTTATCTTATGCAAATTATAAAGAACAAAGTTTGGTGAATATGACAAAAATTATGAGCAGTTATCATAATTATAGTCTTAAATAACTACAAAATATAGTTTTTAATAACTTGAAAACTCATTGCCAATACAAAACTTAAACCATTTATGGTTAGGCTTAGCAATAAAATGTTACCACTCAAAATATTGAGATTCCGGTTGTTACACCAGCGTTCCAAGCGACGGAAAATCGCTGTCGCGAAAATACATGGGGAGGAAATTCTTTGCCGGGGCCGCTATCGTCGCGAGCAGCGTGAGCGCGTGCAGGGGGCCGTGACTACACACAAAGTCATATGAAGTAGGCCTAATTGAAGATGGAGTCCAATTTTCGCGATTTACCTCTAAAACCCATTTTCCTAGTAATTCAGCATTTCTCAGAGGAAATCTTAGTGTAAAAAAAATCTCTTATTCCAAGATTATTATAAAATATTTACTATAAAATTACATACTTACGAAATGAGAAATTTATTTATTTCCCAGATCTCTCTTTACAATGTGAAAAAGCGCAGTTTTGAACCATTTTTGCGGATATGCTTTTAGACGCAAAAATGTAAACACGAAAAGACCACCGCTGCGCACGACGTGATGCGCAGTGGATCACCTTTTTTTCCCCTCTTCGAAATTCGCGTCGTAACCATGGCGACAATGTTTAATGCGTTTGTCAGATGGCGCGTACATCGCGATTCCACCCTAATGTCAGCCTTCTAGCTCGCCTGTTTCCCTTGGGATTGGCGGAAAGGGCATTGCTTCTAGTCTAATTTCTATTTCTATGGTCTGGACATTACTACATTTAAATGTAAGTGAATATAATAACTCTGAATGTCATTTAGAATGTTTACCATTTCAATAGGTACCCTATCACGATTTCCACCGTGATTAGTTAGTATTCCGGAGATATAAGATTGGAAAGTAGTGTTGTCCAGACGTACTTTTCGTCCTCGTGTATCCTACTACACACAATAATATTATGCAGGCAGAATTTCCGAAAAACTAATTAGAACAAAAACATTAGCTGTAATAGCTGCTATAGCTAATAATTTTTTTATTTGCCATTATCTTATAAATAAGAAATGAAATTTAATGCACATGCGCGAGTGCAGATGGGGTAAATGGACCCCTTTCAAGAGCTATAAATACCCTAATAAAGGTTATAATATTGAACTTTTTACAATGTGCATCCTACTGTTTTCCTACATATATGATGCCAAGGCCTACCTCTCCAAAAAAAACTCATTATTCGCTTTTATACCATTAAGTTAGGAATATTAATCTAGATGTCCAATCAAAACGTCGGATTTCAGTATTTCGCGAAACAAGTTTTTAAAAAATAAGAATACTGCCGTCTGCTCCCAAATGACGAAAAAACTTTATCATTCTACCCGTGGCGCCGTCTAACTCTCAATGGTTCGTTCAAATAAAACGCGTTTTCCGGCAAAAAGGTTTTTTTTTCAAAAATAATGGATGGCGCCACGGGTCATATGATATTTCTCGTCATTTTAGAGGAGACGGCACATTCGTAATTTTCAAAAACTTGTTTCGTGGGGAACAGATTTGATTGTATCTCTGGATTAATATTCCCAATGTTTTATACTTCCAACAAGTAGCATACTATTGCTTCCAATAAGTAGATTGCAAAAAGTAGGGGGTTAAAATTATCTTCCCAATATCTTGTGACGTCATAAAGTCAGCTCCATCGTTGGCTTTCACAAGCTCTAGACCAGTGTTGGAAATAAGGCGGTGGCGTCGGTCAAAGACCAGTTTATTTTGGGCTATGACCAGTATATTAAATGGAATCTGGGGGGTTCACTGGTCATAATGACCAGTTTATTTTTAATTAAAAGTATAATTTTATACCGAAAAGAGAAAATGATAAAAGTGTTACGCTCTCAGCTTCTCACAGCCAATTAAATTGCGGATTTTTACTTATTTCTACTCCTAAATCGAACGTATTTCCTAGCATCTGGCAGTAATGCAATTTGACGTTCTTCCGCTACAATCAGTCAGATTCGTCGAGCTAAATCGCTGCCTACGTTAAATGCGAAACATCTATAGATCAATCATTAAGAATATGTTTAAGAAACATAAGCATAGAAGACATTGATGCCTATCCTGCAATTTCTTTTTGGCTTTTAGAAACAAAAAGAACGTCAGAAAGAAGTAAAACTGTTTTTATTCGAAGGACTAGAAGATGATGTAAAACTGTAAATACGGATATGTTTTTATTCGAAGGACTAGAAGATGATGTAAAACTGTAAATACGGATATGTTTTTATTCGAAGGACTAGAAGATGATGTAAAACTGTAAATACGGATATGTTTTTATTCGAAGGACTAGAAGATGATGTAAAACTGTAAATACGGATATGTTTTTATTCGAAGGACTAGAAGATGATGTAAAACTGTAAATACGGATATGTTTTTATTCGAAGGACTAGAAGATGATGTAAAACTGTAAATACGGATATGTTTTTATTCGAAGGACTAGAAGATGATGTAAAACTGTAAATACGGATATGTTTTTATTCGAAGGACTAGAAGATGATGTAAAACTGTAAATACGGATATGTTTTTATTCGAAGGACTAGAAGATGATGTAAAACTGTAAATACGGATATGTTTTTATTCGAAGGACTAGAAGATGATGTAAAACTGTAAATACGGATATGTTTTTATTCGAAGGACTAGAAGATGATGTAAAACTGTAAATACGGATATGTTTTTATTCGAAGGACTAGAAGATGATGTAAAACTGTAAATACGGATATGTTTTTATTCGAAGGACTAGAAGATGATGTAAAACTGTAAATACGGATATGTTTTTATTCGAAGGACTAGAAGATGATGTAAAACTGTAAATACGGATATGTTTTTATTCGAAGGACTAGAAGATGATGTAAAACTGTAAATACGGATATGTTTTTATTCGAAGAACAAGAAGATGATGAAATATTTTTTAAAGTTCGTTAAGAAATGTGATAAATATCAAACCTCTTTGGTTTGTGATAAATAAATATCATTATAGTTCCTAATCGCTATTAACAATTCACTTTCAAAAGTAAAATAAAAGAGGGAGATAAGTGGGGTAGAAAAGAGTGGTCATGACCAGTAAATTATTTTTTAAGTAGGACGTATTGGGTCATATTGACCAATACTTTTAAAAAGCTTATTTCCAACACTGCTCTAGACACGACGGAGCAGACGATGTTACGACGTTGGGAATAAGGGTTGGACATAAGGCACTAGTCACGGCGTTTGACTACTGAAATAAATGCTCTGACTACTAAAATTAATCGAAATCTGGGGGCTCACTAGTGAAAAATTTACCTAAATATTCATAATGGCGAATATGGCGTATCATAAATTCATCATTCATCAATCCGATTTTATTTAAATAAAATCATAACATCCTTGTAGAGCTTTTAGAAAATCAGAATTTCTATCTCAAATTAATGCGTTATTTGATGATATTATCAATGAAAATATTATAAACTAGTCAAAGACTAAGTCGTGAAAAATTGTGATCGACCAAAGTCATGTAACTCAAGTGATTAAGAACTCCTATTTTAATTGTAAAGCAAAATGTTGGCTGTCCTTCTTGTTTTTATACCCCCATTTTTACCCCCACTGGTCAGTAACTACTAAAATTAATTAAGATAGGAGGCTCACTAGTCAGGCTGTCTACTAAAAAATATCCTTCTGTCCAACCCTGGTTGGGAAAGCGAGTGATATTTTTCCAGGGGGTCCTTCGTACGCAAATTTCCTCCCCCCGTGTCCATTTTTCGTGGGGCAATGAAATGGGGGGATGGAAATCAAGACATTAAATAGAAAAGAATGGAATCTAAAAATTAGATACAAATATAATTGGAAATTTTAAATAAATATTTCTCATTTAAATTGGTCATAGGGCCCACTCAACCCGCCTATGAATGATTTATTCAGAGGGTCCCAGCTTTTGGGTATTAGCCTAGCTGATTATTATTATTACAGGGTTGCCACAATTTTTTCACAATCGAATTCAATGACTTTTCCAGGTTTTCCCTGGCCATCTCCGGAGATTTCCCCTGACTTATTTTGTGCCATGATTTTGTATTTTTTAACCTCTATTTTAGAACAAGTTTCCTATTTGCAACCTAAATTAAATTCCCTGACATTTCCCTGACTTTTAGACTAATTTTTAAAATTCCCTGACTTTTCCCCGATTTTTATACCCATATTCAAATTCCCTGACTTTTCCCGGAAATCCAGGTTTCCCAGGTACCGTGGCAGCCCTGTATTATTATACTGCTCTTATCTTTAAATCTGGAAATCAAGTCTTCACGATGATAGAAAATATAGCGCCATCTACATTTATCAAATCGAACTAAATGCTTTAAATTCGTCTGCTTAAAACAAAGAAGCTTTTTACATTTTCCCCCTGCCGCTGTATGTCGCTGTCTAAACTATAACTCCTCGAATGTGTAATTAAAAAATAAACATTTCCAATTAAAAAAACTCCGTAATTAGTTTCCTCTAAGGCTCCGGCTAATTATAACTGAGTAAAGCAAAGTTTCCCGACTTGTATCGATTAATGGACATCAGGTTCATTAAAGGTAGCCCCTCTTAATTGGACGAAATCGGAAAGTCCAATAGCGTGTTTACAGTTAATCTACTTAAGCCTTCGCACCTTGTTATACCAAAGACCGCTAAGACCGCTTCGTACTGACTGAGATAATAATAATAATTATCATAATTAATCCCTCCCCAATTAACACGGCTTGGCGATTTTCTCAACCGGACGAATTTTAATTAATTGGGTATTGGGAAAATGCGCTAATTTTCAGCACCTTCGTAGGGACCTAATAAATGTCATTATTTCATTATTAATAATTAACGGTATACTCCAAATCAATGTTACGAGAGATTACAATAAAGTGGTCGCCATTTATCATTATTAAAACTGAACGAAGCTTCATTCAGTAGTCAGCAGATGGCGCTGGTCATTGTCTGGGGGAATTTTTACATGGTTGCCATAACAATACGCGGTTAAATAAATCCCCGACCTTTTTAAGCCCAAAATCAGTCATTTTAGAACTTTATATTTTACTTTCATGAGATTTAATCTTTTTACTTCATTTTTTATTTGAGTGTAGGTGAATCTTCCGGTTATAGTTTAAATCCCCTGACTTTTCAAAAATTGTTAATATTCCCCTATATGTCCTTAACTTTGTAGGCCTACTTTCAAATTCCCTGACTTTTCAAATATTCTTAAAATTCTCCGATATTATCCAAACTTTGTAGGCCTACTTTCAAATTCCCTGACTTTTCAAAAATTCTTAAATTTCCGATATTTCCCTAACTTTGTAGACCTACTTTCAAATTCCCCGACTTTTCATTTTTTTTTTAAATTCCCCGATATTTCCTTAACTTTGTATGCCTACTTTTAAATTCCTGACTTTTGAAAAATTCTTAATACTCCCTGATATTTCCCTAACTTTGTAGGCCTACTTTCAAATTCCCTGACCTTTCAAAAATTCTTAAATTTTCCCGATATTTCCCTAACTTTGTAGGCCTACTTTCAAATTCCCCGACTTTTCTAAAATTCTTAAAATTATCCGATATTTCCCTAACTTTGTAGGCCTTCTTTCAAATTCCCTGACTTTTCAAATATTCTTAAAATTGTCCGATATTTTCCAAACTTTGTAGGCCTACTTTCAAATTCCCTGACTTTTCAAAAATTCTTAAAATTTCCGATATTTCCCTAACTTTGTAGGCCTACTTTCAAATTCCCCGACTTTTCTAAAATTCTTAAAATTATCCGATATTTCCCTAACTTTGTAGGCCTACTTTCAAATTCCTGACTTTTCAAAAATTGTTAATATTCCCCTATATGTCCTTAACTTTGTAGGCCTACTTTCAAATTCCCTGACTTTTCAAATATTCTTAAAATTCTCCGATATTTTCCAAACTTTGTAGGCCTACTTTCAAATTCCCTGACTTTTCAAAAATTCTTAAAATTTCCGATATTTCCCTAACTTTGTAGGCCTACTTTCAAATTCCCCGACTTTTCAATTTTTTTTTAAATTCCCCGATATTTCCTTAACTTTGTATGCCTACTTTTAAATTCCTGACTTTTCAAAAATTGTTAATATTCCCCTATATGTCCTTAACTTTGTAGGCCTACTTTCAAATTCCCTGACTTTTCAAAAATTCTTAAAATTATCCGATATTTCCCTAACTTTGTAGGCCTACTTTCAAATTCCCTGACTTTTCAACAATTCTTAAAATTCCCCGATATTTCCCTAACTTTGTATGCCTACTTTCAAATTCCTGACTTTTGAAAAATTCTTAATACTCCCTGATATTTCCCTAACTTTGTAGGCCTACTTTCAAATTCCCTGACCTTTCAAAAATTCTTAAATTTTCCCGATATTTCCCTAACTTTGTAGGCCTACTTTCAAATTCCCTGACTTTTCAAAAATTCTTAAAATTCCCCGATATTTCCCTAACTTTGTAGGCCTACTTTCAAATTCCTGACTTTTGAAAAATTCTTAATACTCCCTGATATTTCCCTAACTTTGTAGGCCTACTTTCAAATTCCCAGACTTTTCAAAAATTCTTAAAATTATCCGATATTTCCCTAACTTTGTAGGCCTACTTTCAAATTCCCTGACCTTTCAAAAATTCTTAAATTTTCCCGATATTTCCCTAACTTTGTAGGCCTACTTTCAAATTCCCCGACTTTTCTAAGATTCTTAAAATTATCCGATATTTCCCTAACTTTGTAGGCCTACTTTCAAATTCCCTGACTTTTCAAAAATTCTTAAAATTATCCGATATTTCCCTAACTTTGTAGGCCTACTTTCAAATTCCCTGACTTTTCAACAATTCTTAAAATTCCCCGATATTTCCCTAACTTTGTATGCCTACTTTCAAATTCCTGACTTTTGAAAAATTCTTAATACTCCCTGATATTTCCCTAACTTTGTAGGCCTACTTTCAAATTCCCTGACCTTTCAAAAATTCTTAAATTTTCCCGATATTTCCCTAACTTTGTAGGCCTACTTTCAAATTCCCTGACTTTTCAAAAATTCTTAAAATTCCCCGATATTTCCCTAACTTTGTAGGCCTACTTTCAAATTCCTGACTTTTGAAAAATTCTTAATACTCCCTGGTCATTGTCTGGGGGAATTTTTACATGGTTGCCATAACAATACGCGGTTAAATAAATCCCCGACCTTTTTAAGCCCAAAATCAGTCATTTTAGAACTTTATATTTTACTTTCATGAGATTTAATCTTTTTACTTCATTTTTTATTTGAGTGTAGGTGAATCTTCCGGTTATAGTTTAAATCCCCTGACTTTTCAAAAATTGTTAATATTCCCCTATATGTCCTTAACTTTGTAGGCCTACTTTCAAATTCCCTGACTTTTCAAATATTCTTAAAATTCTCCGATATTTTCCAAACTTTGTAGGCCTACTTTCAAATTCCCTGACTTTTCAAAAATTCTTAAAATTTCCGATATTTCCCTAACTTTGTAGGCCTACTTTCAAATTCCCCGACTTTTCTAAAATTCTTAAAATTATCCGATATTTCCCTAACTTTGTAGGCCTACTTTCAAATTCCTGACTTTTCAAAAATTGTTAATATTCCCCTATATGTCCTTAACTTTGTAGGCCTACTTTCAAATTCCCTGACTTTTGAAAAATTCTTAATACTCCCTGATATTTCCCTAACTTTGTAGGCCTACTTTCAAATTCCCTGACCTTTCAAAAATTCTTAAAATTCCCCAATATTTCCCTAACTTTGTATGCCTACTTTCAAATTCCTGACTTTTGAAAAATTCTTAATACTCCCTGATATTTCCCTAACTTTGTAGGCCTACTTTCAAATTCCCCGACTTTTCTAAGATTCTTAAAATTATCCGATATTTCCCTAACTTTGTAGGCCTACTTTCAAATTCCCTGACTTTTCAAAAATTCTTAAAATTATCCGATATTTCCCTAACTTTGTAGGCCTACTTTCAAATTCCCTGACTTTTCAACAATTCTTAAAATTCCCCGATATTTCCCTAACTTTGTAGGCCTACTTTCAAATTCCCCGACTTTTCTAAAATTCTTAAAATTATCCGATATTTCCCTAACTTTGTAGGCCTACTTTCAAATTCCCTGACTTTTCAAAAATTCTTAAAATTATCCGATATTTCCCTAACTTTGTAGGCCTACTTTCATATTCCTTGACTTTTAAAAAATTCTTAAAATTCTCCGATATTACCCTAACTTTGTATGCCTACTTTCAAATTCCTGACTTTTGAAAAATTCTTAATACTCCCTGATATTTCCCTAACTTTGTAGGCCTACTTTCAAATTCCCCGACTTTTCTAAGATTCTTAAAATTATCCGATATTTCCCTAACTTTGTAGGCCTACTTTCAAATTCCCTGACTTTTCAAAAATTCTTAAAATTATCCGATATTTCCCTAACTTTGTAGGCCTACTTTCAAATTCCCTGACTTTTCAACAATTCTTAAAATTCCCCGATATTTCCCTAACTTTGTATGCCTACTTTCAAATTCCTGACTTTTGAAAAATTCTTAATACTCCCTGATATTTCCCTAACTTTGTAGGCCTACTTTCAAATTCCCTGACCTTTCAAAAATTCTTAAATTTTCCCGATATTTCCCTAACTTTGTAGGCCTACTTATTCCCTGACTTTTCAAAAATTATTAAAATTCCCCGATATTTCTCTAACTTTGTAGGCCTACTTTCAAATTCCTGACTTTTGAAAAATTCTTAATACTCCCTGATATTTCCCTAACTTTGTAGGCCTACTTTCAAATTCCCCGACTTTTCTAAGATTCTTAAAATTATCCGATATTTCCCTAACTTTGTAGGCCTACTTTCAAATTCCCTGACTTTTCAAAAATTCTTAAAATTATCCGATATTTCCCTAACTTTGTAGGCCTACTTTCAAATTCCCTGACTTTTCAACAATTCTTAAAATTCCCCGATATTTCCCTAACTTTGTAGGCCTACTTTCAAATTCCCCGACTTTTCTAAAATTCTTAAAATTATCCGATATTTCCCTAACTTTGTAGGCCTACTTTCAAATTCCCTGACTTTTCAAAAATTCTTAAAATTATCCGATATTTCCCTAACTTTGTAGGCCTACTTTCATATTCCTTGACTTTTAAAAAATTCTTAAAATTCTCCGATATTACCCTCACTTTGTAGGCCTACTTTCAAATTCCCTGACTTTTCAAAAATTCTTAAAATTCCCCGATATTTCCCTAACTTTGTAGGCCTACTTTCAAATTCCCTGACTTTTCAAAAATTCTTATTTTCCCACGATATTTCCCGAAACGTTTTTGGTCTAATTGCAGGTCTTTGGTTACATGTGATTGAAAACATGGTTGCCAACTGTTTTATTCTCAGATGGGGAGTTATTTTGTATGACAACAGACTAAATAGATACGTTCAAAAATATTTCTTTTATTTTTAATTTCATTTTTTTTATTCGATATATTATTATTTATATTATACACTTATGCTCTTATATAAAGGCGAAAAAACCGCCATCTACAATAAATGTTGTGAAACTAAAATTTAAGTTATTCCCGCCTTTCATTAAATTTTTATTAAAATTTGGCCAACCTTAAAAGTTAATTAAATTAAATTAATTAATTAAATATTCTACCAAATAAAGAAACAAAGACCATACGCAATTATTTTGGACGTGGCACTACAGCCGGTGTCCTAAACAAGTAGATCAAATTTCAATTTCAAATTGAAGTCTTTGTGAGTGTTTAATGAGGTGCTACTTCCGTTTACTATATTTAAATGCTCAAGCCTTAAATGACAATATTACCGGAAGTCACTAGGCCTGAAATATAACGATAAATCCAATGAGCTGCTTCACCTATTTCATAATTTCAAGTCGAGTTGCAACTCCTATTGTATATTTTAAAGTCGACTTTCTACTCCTATCGTATATTTTAAGGTCAACTTTCTACTCCTGTCGTATATTTTAAGGTCAACTTTCTACTCCGGTCGTATATTTTAAGGTAGACTTTCTACTCCTATCATATATTTTTAGGTCAACTTTCTACTCCTGTCGTATATTTTAAGGTAGACTTTCTATTCCAATCGTATATTTTCTACGTTATTCCTTCAAGCCTAGTTACTACTCCTATTGTATATTTACTACGTTATATCTTTACAATGTGACAAACTAACAGCGACATCTATCGGATCTATCGAGGACCTAATTAAACCACATACAAAAATTTCAGATTGTTCTCGTTAACCGATAAAATAAAACTATTATTGCTTTTACTGACAACTAAATCCCCGATAAAACCCTAGACGGTGTATTTACAGCGGTAATTCCCACTCCCTGATATTTCCCTAACTTTGTAGGCCTACTTTCAAATTCCCCGACTTTTCTAAGATTCTTAAAATTATCCGATATTTCCCTAACTTTGTAGGCCTACTTTCAAATTCCCTGACTTTTCAAAAATTCTTAAAATTATCCGATATTTCCCTAACTTTGTAGGCCTACTTTCAAATTCCCTGACTTTTCAACAATTCTTAAAATTCCCCGATATTTCCCTAACTTTGTAGGCCTACTTTCAAATTCCCCGACTTTTCTAAAATTCTTAAAATTATCCGATATTTCCCTAACTTTGTAGGCCTACTTTCAAATTCCCTGACTTTTCAAAAATTCTTAAAATTATCCGATATTTCCCTAACTTTGTAGGCCTACTTTCATATTCCTTGACTTTTAAAAAATTCTTAAAATTCTCCGATATTACCCTAACTTTGTATGCCTACTTTCAAATTCCTGACTTTTGAAAAATTCTTAATACTCCCTGATATTTCCCTAACTTTGTAGGCCTACTTTCAAATTCCCCGACTTTTCTAAGATTCTTAAAATTATCCGATATTTCCCTAACTTTGTAGGCCTACTTTCAAATTCCCTGACTTTTCAAAAATTCTTAAAATTATCCGATATTTCCCTAACTTTGTAGGCCTACTTTCAAATTCCCTGACTTTTCAACAATTCTTAAAATTCCCCGATATTTCCCTAACTTTGTATGCCTACTTTCAAATTCCTGACTTTTGAAAAATTCTTAATACTCCCTGATATTTCCCTAACTTTGTAGGCCTACTTTCAAATTCCCTGACCTTTCAAAAATTCTTAAATTTTCCCGATATTTCCCTAACTTTGTAGGCCTACTTATTCCCTGACTTTTCAAAAATTATTAAAATTCCCCGATATTTCTCTAACTTTGTAGGCCTACTTTCAAATTCCTGACTTTTGAAAAATTCTTAATACTCCCTGATATTTCCCTAACTTTGTAGGCCTACTTTCAAATTCCCCGACTTTTCTAAGATTCTTAAAATTATCCGATATTTCCCTAACTTTGTAGGCCTACTTTCAAATTCCCTGACTTTTCAAAAATTCTTATTTTCCCACGATATTTCCCGAAACGTTTTTGGTCTAATTGCAGGTCTTTGGTTACATGTGATTGAAAACATGGTTGCCAACTGTTTTATTCTCAGATGGGGAGTTATTTTGTATGACAACAGACTAAATAGATACGTTCAAAAATATTTCTTTTATTTTTAATTTCATTTTTTTTATTCGATATATTATTATTTATATTATACACTTATGCTCTTATATAAAGGCGAAAAAACCGCCATCTACAATAAATGTTGTGAAACTAAAATTTAAGTTATTCCCGCCTTTCATTAAATTTTTATTAAAATTTGGCCAACCTTAAAAGTTAATTAAATTAAATTAATTAATTAAATATTCTACCAAATAAAGAAACAAAGACCATACGCAATTATTTTGGACGTGGCACTACAGCCGGTGTCCTAAACAAGTAGATCAAATTTCAATTTCAAATTGAAGTCTTTGTGAGTGTTTAATGAGGTGCTACTTCCGTTTACTATATTTAAATGCTCAAGCCTTAAATGACAATATTACCGGAAGTCACTAGGCCTGAAATATAACGATAAATCCAATGAGCTGCTTCACCTATTTCATAATTTCAAGTCGAGTTGCAACTCCTATTGTATATTTTAAAGTCGACTTTCTACTCCTATCGTATATTTTAAGGTCAACTTTCTACTCCTGTCGTATATTTTAAGGTCAACTTTCTACTCCGGTCGTATATTTTAAGGTAGACTTTCTACTCCTATCATATATTTTTAGGTCAACTTTCTACTCCTGTCGTATATTTTAAGGTAGACTTTCTATTCCAATCGTATATTTTCTACGTTATTCCTTCAAGCCTAGTTACTACTCCTATTGTATATTTACTACGTTATATCTTTACAATGTGACAAACTAACAGCGACATCTATCGGATCTATCGAGGACCTAATTAAACCACATACAAAAATTTCAGATTGTTCTCGTTAACCGATAAAATAAAACTATTATTGCTTTTACTGACAACTAAATCCCCGATAAAACCCTAGACGGTGTATTTACAGCGGTAATTCCCACTACAAACAGTGCGAAATCCCCTAAAAAAAACCAACTGGGTAAACACTAAAGAGAGTAGGGTTCTAAAAATGCCGCGAAATACTTAACGGTCGAGCCTTAAAATGACCAATATATTATTCGAGAGTCTAGAGGGACTTGGCACAGCGGCGCGCGTTTGGTCATAAGCCTTGGTCAAACCAGAAAGTGAGCCTGTTTCTATGGAAACCCTTACATCTACCTCTCAAATCCCGCGGGCCACGGACTGAGAGATCAGGAACAAGGCTCCTCTTCCCTTCCAATAAGATATTGGCCTTTTAAATGAATAAACCGATCCCATCCTGTCATGGCGCCAAATAGCGACAGGAAGACACGAAGGTGGCGCCATCCCTACTTTAATTACGGTATTAATAATTAATAAAAACTTCCGGGACTGTGAGATCGGTCGTCTGCAAAGCAAAAATCACGTAACTGTTTTAGGCGGACATTTTGAATAACATTGTTTTCAATTTTTCAAAGAGCGCATATAATGAATTAAAGTTAACTCGCGACCGAAACGAGTCTAGGTGGCGTAACGGTGCCAGCTTCTCCGAGGTAGCGCCTATGATCTAGCGTCTGCTACGTTTTTTCTAAAAATAAACTTATCAAAATATAAGCAAACGATGCAAAATTTATATTAAAAAGCAAGTATCGTTATTTATAAAGTCAAATTAACGAATAACGATGAGGAAAAACTAATAGCGTTTGCTTTAACCGCTACCTATCTAGGTTTCAATGGCAAACCAAAGGGGGCGTAGCGATAGTTTTAGGTTGCGAATATATTCGCGAATATTTATAATTAGCCCTTTCAATTAACATAAGATCCACGCGAGAAGTTAATTATTTGCTACAACGGATTTGTGTATTTAAATGCTAAACCTTAGCAAATGAAAATCCGCCATATAATGAAATTCTCACGTTGGTCACCAGGTGGCTCTATGTAAACTGAAAACAAAAATAAAAAAATAAATAATTTCTTAGAGCTAAAAGAAACACGTAATTAAATTTACGTCGTTTTTGCACCAACGAAAATTGTGGTTCAGCAACGTATTGAGAGATGGCGCTAGTGTAATGACGAGTAATAACCGCGGGTGGAATCTCTAGTTTATTTATCCTCATCTAGTCAGTGAGATCGGTTGAATTCGTCGGGGGGAGGGTAGGTGGCGCTTTGAGCGTCCGATTTTTAATCGTTTCTGGGTCCGAGGAAAGGGACAAGAGGGCAATTCCTCAGGGATTATTCTCAGGGATTTGTGATTAAGCACGGCTTCGCGTGTTGTGTTAAAAGGAGAGAGAGAGAGTGCGACATACCAATGTGGTGGTCTTCGTGGGTTTGGCCGTTGTTGACTTCGCTTTCTAGTTGACTTATCACTCGCCGGGGGTCGCCCTGACCCGTATTTAGAACTAAGTAGGATACGAAAGGGTACTGGCCTGAAAATAAATTAAAAAAACGTATAAATTATTTACCTTTCGATACGAATTATTTTTAACGTTAAATATACCAAATTTGAAATTGTAAATATAGGTGGCGCTCAGAATTAGGTCGTGGCTTCAAGTTTAATACTTTGGCTAACTTTAGGAATAGTTAGTAAAAATAAAAAAATATTGTGAGACGTAAATTTGGATTTAATTATTTACGATTCAATACGAAATATTTTTAAACATAAATATACCAAATTTGAAATTGTAAATATAGGTGGCGTTCAGAATTAGGGCGTGGCTTCGAGTTAGTACTTTGGCTAATTTAATAAAAATATAAAACTATGTGAGACGTAAATTTGGATTTAATTATTTACGATTCAATACGAATTATTTTTAAACTAAAATATACCAAATTTGAAATTGTAAATATAGGTGGCGTTCAGAATTAGGGCGTGGCTTCGAGTTACTACTTTGGCTAATTTAATAAAAATATAAAACTATGTGAGACGTAAATTTGGATTTAATTATTTACGATTCAATACGAAATATTTTTAAACATAAATATACCAAATTTGAAATTGTAAATATAGGTGGCGTTCAGAATTAGGGCGTGGCTTCGAGTTACTACTTTGGCTAATTTAATAAAAATATAAAACTATGTGAGACGTAAATTTGGATTTAATTATTTACGATTCAATACGAAATATTTTTATACATAAATATACCAAATTTGAAATTGTAAATATAGGTGGCGCTCAGAATTAGGGCGTGGCTTCAACTTTAATACTTCGGCTAACTTTAGGAATAGTAAAAATTAAAAATTATTGTGAGACGTAAATTTGGATTTAATTATTTACGATTCAATACGAAATATTTTTAATCTTAAATAAACCCAATTCGAAATTGTAAATATAGGTGGCGTTCATAATTAGGGCGTGGCTTCGAGTTTAATACTTTGGCTAACTTTAGGAATAGTTAGTAAAAATTAAAAAATATTGTGAGACGTAAATTTTCAATAAGAAATATTTTTAACCTTAAATATACCAAATTTGAAATTGTAAATAAAGGTGGCGCTCAGAATTAGGGCGTGGCTTTGAGTTTAATACCATGGCTTGGGGTTTATCGTGAAAAAATAAAATGTATTTGCGATATGGGAAATAAAAGAAAATGAATTATTTTGAATTCTAGAACGCGCTCAGAGTTAGGGCGTGGTTTAAAGTTAAACATATTTCCGAGCGTAGACTGCTAGTAGATTGGAAATCGTTTTTGTATATTTTGCCTTGACACGATAACTACACTAGATTTTCTCAAAGTGGTAAAAAATTTAACAATAAATTAACCTTTCTTTGCAGTGTATTTAAAAAATATATACCTAAAACATTTATGTGTGGAAAGGCAAAATATTTTGTTTTAAAATAAATGACTTAGCATAAACTATTTTGTAAATTTAAAAATAAGCTACTTCTTCGTTTGGTTAAGATTAAAGTGTAGTATATTAAGCATCAGCTTTTAAAAGCCTTAAAATTGGTTGATTTCGATAGTCGGTGGGGGTATATTCCCTTCCCCCCTGGTGGAGACTAATTCCCCTAGGTCACAACTTATGTCGTCTGCTCAACCACTCTCCCAAGCTTAAGGGAAGAATACGGAGCAGACGACGTTATTACGTAGTGGAAAGCGAGTCTTCGCAAGATAGTGTAAACATATAGCGCCATCTACATCTAGAAAATCGAACCTAATGCTTTCAATTCGTCTTCTCTCTCATGGTTTAAGGCAGACGACATTATGACATAGTTCAAGTGAGTCTTCGCAAGCGACATCTACATTTATAAAATTGAACTAAATGCTTTGAATTTAGTTCGGAATTTAGTGGGGAAGCAATTTTTTATCTATCGATTTATACGGTACATATTTACTCAACCCAATTGTACGTATCGTAAATTATATAATAAACAGGTAAAGCTACCCCTCTAAAACGTGAGCTGTATGTAGACGTATAACAATATAATTTAAAATAACTTAAAAATACAATTTAATATTTTCATAATATATAACAATATAATTTAAAATAACTTAAAAATACAATTTAATATTTTCATAATATAACAATATAATTTAAAATAACTTAAAAAACAATTTAATATTTTCATAATATAACAATATAATTTAAAATAACTTAAAAATACAATTTAATATTTTCATAATATAACAATATAATTTAAAATAATTTAAAAATACAATTTAAAAATTTAATAATATAACAATAATAAATAATTATATTTTTCAAAATTATGTCATGAATGATATTTTTAAAATGGGGATAGCGAAATGTAAAATATTATCTAATAATAATAATTGAATTTCTTAAGCCTAACGAAAGAAATATACAATAAAACACCAACTCTCCTTTTCGCAGTTTCGCCAATATTTCGGAAACATTTCAGTTCTTGTCTAATAAATCAGGCATATTAACAAGGGCACTAGAGATCACGGAAAGTGGCGGATGAAAAGAATCAACGAGGCCATAAATCAAGGCTTGTCTTCCGCCATTGAGAGGGGAGAGTCATTAACACTTTCCCGCGCGCCATCTTGCGATTGCGGGGAAAGTGGACAAATCGTTAGGCTTAGCGACACATAATGCTCCCGAGGCTTAAAAAAAAACAGTAATAAAAACTGATTCTATCGTGTTGCAAAGGAAAAATATCATACGATGAAAAGCGTTCTTTTTTTGGGTGAACACGCGTTAAATTATTCTAAAATTGTGTTTTCTTGGTGATATTTAATAATTTGGAAAAAAAAAGAAGAAATTTGATAATGTTGATGCGAATAAAGCTACATGAAGGCTTTACGCAACTTCTTATGTGTTGAAAACTACAATTTCTTAATTTTTAATCAAATACTAATTTAATTTGGAATTCTAGTAATATGGTATTTAATTAAATACGAGTTTAATTTGGATTTCTTATCATATGATATGTAATCAAATACTAGTTTAATTTGTAATACTAATAATATGGTATGTAATCAAATACTAGTTTAATTTGGAATTCTATTTGATCAACTAGGGATTTGAATAATTCTAACCAATGTTATTGGACAACTAATAGTTTATAAAATAATGATCAAATGGTATATGATCAACTACTGCCAGGGCTATTCAACTTTCGGACGTTTGACTAGGGAAGCTTTTGAGAGGCCGCCTCCAAGTCAGATTTAATTTCCCCAAATTCCTTGTCTCTACTATCGTTATTCCACAGGATAGCCATCTTGATTATTTAAATTGAGTAAAAGAGCCATGGTTTTAAATAAATAAATATTTATTTATTATTAAAATTATAAAATCCGACCTCCTAAAATTTAATAACCATGCTACTGCAGGGAGTAACAACTAGATCGAAAAATCGTCTGCTTCCATGTTTTTGGTGGATCACCTTATTTAACGTTTCTGCCACCAGGTTTAACAGAAGCTAGATATGATTGGCTTTACATGGTTACGTTAAAACCGAGGGGCTGATCACTCCGCGTAATCGGTGTACAGAGCCGTACCTTTGACTGTACTAATGGGATTACGCGTAATCTTTGAAGTCCCTGCCTTTGGCAGTGCTAATCTAAGCGTAATCCGGTGTACAGACTTTCTAAGAGTGGTTAGCCCCTCGGTTAAAACAAGTGACTCACAAAAATCTTATGGGGATTATAGGAGATTTGTAGCCGATTTATAGGATATTATTGGAGATATTATTTTCAATAAGATAAATTCCTTTAAAATTACAGGAAAATATAGGTTTCAAGTACTTATGAAGTGAAATTCCAGGGTTTTTAAAGATAATCTGGTTGAGTGAGCGAAGATTTCAAATATTTCTAAAATTAATTCTAACTTTGTTGATTTTGATATCAAAAGACATAATTGCAACGGGTGATGCCCAAAAAATTACACAAATAAATAGTTTAATTATACGAAGTTATAGGAACAAATTGAAAATATAGTAAAAATTAAAAATATGAGTCGTGCAGGTCAACCATACTAGTTTAAAACTGAATGACCTTGAACCATGTCTTCAAGGTCATTCAAAAACAATCTCGAAAAGCGTTGGGTTTCCGGATTTGGTTCCATATTATTAGTTCAAATAACTTTGATTTGACCAATCAGAAGCCGATAAATTGAAGTTTTGCGAGAAAGAATAATTAATGTCTTCCGTGACGTTTCAATTGAAATGTAGAACAACACTATGAACTTCGTCGTTAAACGAGCTCAAGCCTGTATCGTAGCTGACGGTGGCATAATTGAACCGTTGTAAACTTTTCCGTATTTATTTAATTTAGTCACATTAAAACTAATCTGATTATTTTATTATCAAACACTGAATTCATTAACGTTCAATTTATCGGCTTCTGATTGGTCAAATTTGGTCAAATCAAAGATTATTGAACTAATAATATGGCGAGCAACAACTTACTAATTGGAACCAAATTCGTAAACCCAACGGTTATCGAGTTAGTGTTCGAATGACCTTGAAGACAAAGTTCAAGGTCATTCAATTTTACACTAGTAAATGTCCCCCTGCACGAGGAATGTACCATATAAATTTGAAATTAAACAAAAAAAAACGTTTTTCATTTATTGATAATTTTTCGTTTTTTAGTGGACACCCTGTATAATGGAATAATGTGAAAAGAAAAGAATGGAAAAGCACGTAAGAAAGCCCAAAGCTTGTTAGGAAGGAAGAACCCCACACTAGCCGGAAGAGGAACAGAGGGACACACAAATTAGCGACATCTATGGTCCGTATCGATACGAGCGATATACAAGCAACGTCAATAAGCGACCCCTATCGGCGCTGTACAGATGCAGGTGGCCTTTTCAAAATTGCCCCGAACGAAAAAAAAAGCGACAACGAGCAATGCAAGTCAATTCCAGGCCATTACGGGAATATATTGATTTCAGAAGTCCGTCGGGAAATACCGAAACTGAAACTCATTGGAATTCCGTACGTTACAACTCATTATGCCCGCGGAACGACGAATTAAAAAAAAAGATAGCCAAGGCTTAGGCGGGGGGGGGGGGGGACACCTAGCCGAGGCTTAACAGGGGGGGGGGGAATCTAACCGAGGCTTAGGTACTGGGTATGTTTTAGACTTATAAAAAGTAATTTTTGTATGTTCGGATGAAATTGACAATTTCTTTCTTTTTGACAATGTAAAAATCCTTTTCGCATCAACCGATAGGCTTCGAGATGAGGAAAAAATAGCGCCATCTGCTGTTATATCTGAAAACTACATTGGTGACGAAATAGTGGACGATTTTGGGGTTTAAATCTTTTTATACCTGACAACTAAATGTGTGAGGAAATAGCAGACGATTTTTGGATTTTAATACTTTTATGTCCGCCAACTAAATGTATTAATAATAATAATAGTAATAATAATAATAATAATCAGCTAGGCTAATATCCAAGGCACCACCTTAGGCCTAAGTCATCAAGCGACTATCGTATTTCAAGAAAAATATAACTTCATTTTACCAGAAGTAATCATCAACTTTAAAAATCAAAAGGTGCTATTTTATCGCGGAATGATACACCGCTTCACGGCACAAAATTCACCGCGTAACTACTTCACCAAACAAATTATAAAATGTGCAAATTGCTTTGCGTAGGGATATTTAATTATTTATAAACCATATTTTTTCGGATAAAATAGATTTAGTAAATTTTATTGTCTTGGTTTTATAACCATGAATTTCCTATTTTTCCGAAACATATTTTGAAAAATCAGCAGGGGCCTGCGAAAGTAATGTAAGAAACGCATTTATATACTTCTGATTCTACGTATTAATTGTTCCCTAAAAAAATCAAACTTGACACAATCGCAAATTACCCCTAAATATATCTAGGGAAACGTTAAACCTAAAAGCAAGAAAAATGAATTTCAAAACTATTATTTTCCAATAAATATCGTTATTTCCGTCATCTAAAATCCACTAAATAAAATAAGACCTAACTAAGGCTTAGAAGGTCTTCTGCCAAGGCTTAGCGAAAAAAAAAACGGGTATATCGTAAGCTAAGCATGACCGTTTAAGGCGTATAAAAAGTTATTTTTGGAAAGATAGAGTGAAATTGGGTCCATTTTTTACGGCGGAGGTAGGGGGCAGGTGGCGCTGTCCAACTTACGAGCCTCTACGGGGACGCGATAAATAAGTTACGCTAAGCCTTTGAGAGAGAGAGTGACCTGGCTATTGATTTGCTGTCTGCAATGGGATTTATACATTTCCTCGCTGGCATCTTTTGGCGCGGCCGAAGATTTACACGAAGAGTTTTGTAAAATTATGCCGAGTCACGTCAGCCATTCTGTGTCTCGAGGAAATTAGTGACAGACGCCCATCTAGGACCGAGGCTTCGCGAATTTATCTTCCTATTTTGCCATCCGGATTTGTAAATATGACCGCCGTAAATAACGAAATATTTCGAGATTTGACAGGAACATTGACTTCGTTTCGAGGCGGGCTTATATTCCAACTACATTCCAGATCTTCGAGTCAAGGGCTTAAAGGTAATATAACCTCTTGTATTTCTGTCCGACCCTCAAGGGTTCCAATATTGCCCGTTCCCTCCTGCGGCGCCGCTTGTTGCGGAGGTCATTCCCAAAATTGTCTGGATCTTCAAAATAAAGAATACTTTGGAGGTTATGTTCCCTTTAAAGAATGAATTTCTTTATTTCAACCATCATAAGTAACATAATAAAAATAAGTATGTCCATTAGGAAAAATTAACACCGAACTGATTTTCAGAGCTTTTACGCGATCGTGGTTTAGTTCTCAGCACAGAGCCCCCTCGTGCCAATAGTGCTCAAAATATATAGGAATTATAGGTAAAATTTTCAAAATTATAGGATTAAAATTTTCAAAATTATAGGTTTAAAATTTCAAAATTATAGAATAAATTTTTTCAAAATAATAGGATATAAATTTCAAAATTATAGGATTAAAATTATAAGATTAAAATTTCAAAATTATAGGATATTTTTTTTCCAAATAGGATATAAATTTCAAAATTTTAGGATAATTATTTTAAAATTATAAGATTAAAATTTTCAAAATTATAAGATTAAAATTTTCAAAATTATAAAGATTAAAATTTTCAAAATTATAAGATTAAAATTTTCAAAATTATAAAGATTAAAATTTTCAAAATTATAAGACTAAAATTTTCAAAATTATAAGATTAAAATTTTTTAAATTTTCAAAATTAAAGGATAATTTTTTCAAAATTATAGGATTCAAATTTTCAAAATTATAAGATTAAAATTTCAAAATTATAGGATAATTTTTCCAAAATAATAGGATATAAATTTCAAAATTATAGGATAAAAATTTTAAAATTATAGGATACAAATTTTAAAATTATAGGATCAAAATTTCAAAACTATAAGATACAAATTTCAAGATTCTAGGAAATAATTTATAAGATACAAATTTCTAGATTCTAGGAAATAAATTATAAGATAAAAATTTCAAGATTTTAGGATAAACATTTTAAAATTATAAGATTCAATTCTGTAGGGTTTAAATATAGGAATAAGCAAGTTTTGAAGCGTGTATTTAAAATGAGTCAAAACAGATAAGAAAAGAAATTAATATTTTAAAATTGTATCAGTTGGGTTTTAATCTAAAATGTTAAAAATAAAGGAAATATAGGATAAAATATGGAATTATAGGATTTTGTAGAACCACTTCAGAATTATAGGATTCAAAATGGAATTATAGGATTTTATAGAACCATTTCGGAATATATGAAAATATAGGATAAGAAATGGAATTGTATGATTTTTATAGGATCATTTCAGAATTATTGGAAAATATATGATAAGAAATGGATTTGTATGATTTTTATATGACCATTTCATAATTATTCGCTAATTTTTTCATCCTTCATAATTATTGGAAAATATATAATAAAAAATGGAATTATAGATAATATAGGATCATTTCAGAATTATAGGGAAATATAGGAAAATTTCAGAATTATAGGGAAATATAGGACCCTTTCAGAATTATAGGGAAATATAGCACCCTTTCAGAATTATAGTGAAATATAGGATCATATCAAAATTATATGGAAATATAGGATCATTTTAAAATTATAGGGAAATATAGGGTAATTTTTGAGAATTTAAGGGAAATATGTAGGATCATTTCAGAATTATAGGGAAGTATAGGAAAGTTTCATAATTATAATGAAATATAGGATATATCAGAATTATAGGAAAATATATGAGGGTCATTCCATGTCAAATGTCCCATTTTTGAAAAAAATGCCCCACGGCACCATGCGCTATTTCGACGAAAATTTACACGTTAGTAATTTAAATAGTTTTAGTGGGAAATCCAAATTTTTAGCCCTAAATTCATTGAAGTTTTTAAAATATGATTTTTTTAAACATTTATGCATTAAGTGTTCATTTTCAAAACGCCGAAAGTTCCGGTATTTTCGTACACATAATTAGAGTTAGTCCTATAAAACGTTTTACGCTATAAATATGGGTAGTAGAGAGTAAGTAGGATAAATTTTATTCAATTTGCTCAATTAGTGTTTAAATTGAAAATTGTTGAAAACGTCGATTTTTACTCGAATGTCGCTAACTGAGGTAAACTAAAAAGGTTTCTGTCGCGAAAGTATTAAATCTGAAATAAATATTGATAATTATAATAAGTAACATGGACCCAATAAACACGAAAATAACGTTGAAAAAATTCTCGGAAATTTAGTTTCTGAAATATAGCTACTTGAACCGATCCATTTTCTGAAAAACTGCAAAACATGGTAGTGTTTTAGGGGGAATTACGGTATAAAGGACAAAAATATACAGAAAACTAATAGTACCGTTAGAAAGCTGAGATTTCAAGCTACCAAATGCATAAATAAAAAAAATGTATATGAGAGACCTTCAACCCAAAAAATAACATTAAACAATATCCTATTTTATCTTAAAAACAAATGTTATTTTACATTTTATAATTTAGAACAAAAAACTTTAGAGCAAAATATTTTTATTTTTGTTTGGTTTTTGGGTGTTCTATTATAACTATCATATGTAACATAATTTCTCATAAGTATGCCACTGTCCCTTTATTCCATTCAAAAATCTTCACTAATGGTTTGTTTCACCACGAACCAGTAAAAAGGTGGACTACGTTAGATTTTACCTTTTTATTCATCCTAGTAATTTTGGGAGTCACACTATTGGCTAGTAACATATTTATTTAAGCCAATGGAAAACCTCTAAATTGAGAAGGAATTTTTTTGCGTTGGAATTTTAGTCAGCCAAATGTAGCTTCATTGAAATTTATAAACTCGCTCGGTTTGTGGGGATGAAGTTAAATTATGAGTAGTTTAGAAAAATAAAAGGTTTGGGGAAAATGACCAATAACTGATCGCTTTCCGAAAATGGAACAAGTCGTCGAAGTGGGATATTCCACCAGGGCTTTTAAGACCCATACCAAGCTTAGAAGAGTTAGGCCTAGGCTCAAAAGATGCGCCAGAAAAGCTCAACCTGAATTTCAACTATTTTTTCAATAAACCTGCTTCTTTTATTTGACATAGCAAATTTATTTTAGAACCTCAGTCTCCGAAAACTTTATTAATTGCATTAACAGCACTTGACAGTATACTGTAGTTCATTTTAGCTCCTAAGCCTTGGTTGTTCAAATCGGTTTGTTTACTAAAATGATGGCCGTCAGTTTATCAGAAGTAGAGCTAATTGAGCGACGGCATAATCAGCATTTGAGATTCGATGACGTCAAATATTACATCAAATATGACGTCAAATATTACGTAGGGTACGGCTGACGCAATATCTGTGAAACAAACCGTTAGTGAAGTAATAGAGCTAATGACATACTTATGAGTAATCATGTTACATATGTTACTATGGATAAATACTTAAATAATTAAACAAGAAATACAAATTTTCTCTGCGAAATTTTTATCAAAACAATGAAAAAAAAAATTATTTTCCAACGTTTTTCAGGAGCAAAATTTTCTTGTTACCTAATTTGCTAAGAACGTACGTTTTACCATCTGAACATATTTCAGGTTTTACTACTGTTATTATATTTTGAAACGGCACCCAACATACGTCTTTTCTTCTTGGCCAATAAAGCATGGTGCGATCGAGTACCGGGAATTGTTTTTACTCCGATATATCTTTCGTTGAGGCCAAAGTTTTCCACTTGTTTATCAACGTCTTTTTTAGAGACGTAAATAAATTGAACATTGGTCACATTTTGAACGCACCAGGCATACATCTCTTCTGGTTTTGGTATTTGGTTTGTTTTCTTCGACTCCAAACTGGCCTTAGCCACGAGTCTTTTCACTGTCCCACCAATTCCATGCTTTTCTTCCGATAAATTAATATGAACTTGAGATCAAACGGATATCTGAGGATTAATTTGCGACAAGAGTTGTCCTGATTCAAACGAAGAATGCGTGCCAGGAACATTTATTGCATGTACATATGACGAAGATTGGTACATTGGGAACATTGTAAAATGCTGCGAAGAAGAAAAAGACGTATCTGTTAGTTTCTTGCGTAGAAAAGATCTTAAGCTTTCTTGGCCAAGAAGAGAAGACGTATATTGGGTGCCGTTTCAAAATATAATATAGTAGTAAAACCTGAAATATGTTCAGATGGTAAAACGTACGTTCTTAGCAAATTAGGTAACAAGAAAATTTTGCTCCTGAAAGACGTTGGAAAATAATTTTTTTTCATTGTTTTGATCAAAATTTCGCAGATAAATTTTTTATTTCTTGTTTAGTTCCTTAATTATTTAAGTATTTATCCATAGTAATAAAATAAAAACCAAACAAAAATGAAAATATTTTTCTCTAAAGTTTTTTGTTCTGTATTATAAAATGTAAAATAACATTTGTTTTTAAGATAAAATAGCATATTTTTAATGTTATTTTTTGGGTTGAAGGTCTCTCATATACATCTTTTTTATTTATGCATTTGGTAGCTTGAAATCTCAGCTTTCTAACGGTACTATTATTTTTCTGTATATTTTTGTCCTTTATACCGTAATTCCCCCTAAAACACTACCATGTTTTGCAGTTTTTCAAAAAATGGATCGGTTCAAGTAGCTATATTTCAGAAACTAAATTTCCGAGAATTTTTTCAACGTTATTTTCGTGTTTATTGGGTCCATTTTACTTATTATAATTATCAATATTTATTATAGATTTAATACTTTCGCGCCAGAAACCTTTTTAGTTTACCTCAGTTAGCGACATTCGAGTAAAAATCGACGTTTTCAACAATTTTTAATTTAAACACTAATTGAACAAATTGAATAAAATTTATCCTACTTACTCTCTACTACCCATATTTATAGCGTAAAACGTTTTATAGGACTAACTCTAATTATGTGTACGAAAATACCGGAACTTTCGGCGTTTTGAAAATGAACACTTAATGCATAAATGTTTAAAAAAATCATATTTTAAAAACTTCAATGAATTTAGGGCTAACAATTTGGATTTCCCACTAAAACTATTTAAATTACTAACGTGTAAATTTTCGTCGAAATCGCGCATGGTGCCGTGGGGCATTTTTTTCAAAAACGGGACATTTGACATGGAATGACCCATGAGCATTTCAGAATTATAGGGAAATGTAGGAAAATTTCAGAATTATAGGGAAATATAGGACCCTTTCAGAATTATAGGGAAATGTAGGAAAATTTCAGAATTATAGGGAAGTATAGGATCATTTCAGAATTATAGGGAAATATAGGACCCTTTCAGAATTATAGGGAAATGTAGGAAAATTTCAGAATTATAGGGAAGTATAGGATCATTTCAGAATTATAGGGAAATGTAGGACCCTTTCAGAATTATAGGGAAATGTAGGAAAATTTCAGAATTATAGGGAAGTATAGGATCATTTCAGAATTATAGGGAAATGTAGGACCCTTTCAGAATTATAGGGAAATGTAGGAAAATTTCAGAATTATAGGGAAGTATAGGATCATTTCAGAATTATAGGGAAATGTAGGAAAATTTCAGAATAATAGGGAAATAAAGGACCATTTCAGAATTATATTGAAATATAGGAATTATAGGATCTCTGGAAGAACGGCTAGTGACTAAATATGCCCAAGGATAAATATATTACTACCAAGGACGATAACGCGCTATTAATTTTGGGTGCAAGTCCAAAGTCGGAGCGTGGCGAGAATGTCAGCGTCGAAAAAAGGTTCGGTCGGAAATTAGCATTGAAACAATAGAAAGTGTCATACATATTGTTATTATATTACTTATGCTATCATGAACAGTGAACTGCATTAGGTAGTCTGTCCTCAGTCGCGGGGCTGGGACTAGGGCCTACTTTGATTCAAAATGGTTCTGATGGTCAACGTTTAGAATTTAATTTGTTTAAATTTAATACTCATCTTTTCAATTGAACAAAAATAGGTAAATATTTCAACAGGGAAATTTATTATTTTTTTATATTTTCAAACTTAATTTAAATAATAATTATTGGTAAAAAATATAATAAATATTTATATATTATTTACGTACTAAATATTTAAAACGATTAATTTTAATTATATTATCCGGATATTTTTTAATAATATAATCAAAATTAAATGTTATTTAAAAATAAAATGCTTTATTCGTTTTCAATATAATTATTTTGACTGTTTGTAAGTATAATAGTACTATTGACCCACAGATGGCGTCATGGAACTTAGCTTGATTGTTCTCAGTAGCTTCGATTCGTTCTTAGTATCGTAGATTCAATTAAATCGTCGTATACTTCTGGTGTCGAAAATTTCCAATTAAATAGAAAGGTGTCTTTAAAATGTCAAAGCAATATGAGCCATATTCAATATCGGAGCCGTCATTAGTAATTTCCATGAAAACAGTTGGTAGATGTCGCGCGTAATCGCGGGCGGGGCGAGCAGGAACTAAGTTGGCCGGGAAGTTCATCCCCGTCAATTATAAGGAATTCTGAAAGCCATTAAGTTTATTAGTTTCAACACACAAGTATTAGAGCATCCCGTCTATCGATAAAAACCGGAAATAATCGATAATTCGCTTCTTGGATAATGTATTAAAACGCTCAAAGCTAAGCCTCGGTCAAAATGTATAATGTTTAAAAAAAAAGAAACAAAATGGTCTTTCCGAAGACCATTAATTTTTCCAAGAATTGTAATATTTTTACCGGATATTAAACCTAGAGATTTTCAGCTCTGATATTATACTTATTTTGCTATGCAAGTTTTTTAGTGCGGTGCCATCTATGGCCAACGAGTTATACTCTGATAAATAAAAAAATATCTGAAAACTAGCTCCCAGGGTATGAAGGGAGAGTATATAGAGGGCTTTTCATCGCGCTTAGCTTCGTCGCTGTCGGTTCTAGGAATTTGGAACCCTCAGTCTATCTAGTGGGGATGGAGGTAAAATTTAAAAGAATAATTTGTGATTAAATTAATATGAAATTAAAGTTAATTATGAAATAAATATTAAAGTAAAGTAAAGAATGAAATAAATATTAAATTAAAGTAAAGTAAAGAACGAAATAAATATTAAATTAAATTAAAGTAAAGAATGAAATAAATGTTATTAAAGTAAAGTAAAGAACGAAATAAATATTAAATTACAGTAAAGTAAAGAACGAAATAAATATTAAATTAAAGTAAAGTAAAGAACGAAATAAATATTAAATTAAATTAAAGTAAAGAATGAAATAAATGTTATTAAAGTAAAGTAAAGAATGAAATAAATGTTATTAAAGTAAAGTAAAGAATGAAATAAATAGTAAAATCCGAATGTTTAAAATACGGTAGGGCAAGCAATGCGAAGTTCAATCTGGAAAAGAGCAATGGTCTCTGGGTTGGACCGTGGAAGGGTCGGAAAGACGCTCCTTTAGGAATATATTGGAGCAATAGATCAATAAAAATTCTGGGGCTAGTGTTTTCAACGGACAATAATTTATGGAGTAAATCCTCTGAAAAGATATCCGGCGACATCTATACGTCACTGGAAAACGTAAAACGAGTAGCGCCCCACTTATCATATAAAGCAAGAGCGCAAATTTGTAATACAGTCCAGAGTAAATATTTCTATTTGTTACCTCACACGAACACTCCAAACGCTATATCCGAAGAATTTCAAAATAAATGCTTAGAAGTAGTTTGGCACGGAGAAAACAAACATTGGTGTAGACCAAAAATTGTAACGCTGAAGACTCGCGAAGGTGGTTTCGGATTACAAACCCTACTAACACAATGGAATAAATTCGCTTTCACCAAACTGAGGAGGTCTTTGGAATTCAAGGGCCACACCATCGAGCTTGATTTTCTACTATTTTACTTAAAATCAACCAATCCCATGAAAATGGATTTCGCTGTCTTTAGCTTTAAAATTTTTTATCTGTCTCTTGATCACTTACCTAAATATTACCAAGGACTCTTTAGTTTTTGGAACTCACTTCCTATTACGCTGGCTAAACCGACTAATCTAGCAAGCTTATTAAATTTCCCGATTTGGAAGTGCCCGTTCTTGCGCCTTCCTATCTATCATCCAAAATAGAAATCGGAGGGCCTACAGTTCTTCAGAGATATTTTCAATGTAGAAAAGCACGGTTTCGTTTTCTCAGAAGAGGGGAGAAATTTCAGTGCCGCAACTACAAGAGCCTTAAGAAGACAAGCGGATATGATAAATGACGACCTCGCGCGTGTTTTCTCGTTAGAGTTCTTTGAGAAAGAAAACTTAATAATAATAATAATAATAATCAGCTAGGCTAATACCCAAGGCACCACCTTAGGCCTAAGTCGTCAAGCGACTTTTGAATCCATTAATTCAGGTGGCCGGGTTACAATGCGTAGGAGGGTGGTGGCAAGCCCTGCATGCCACGCGTTCGAACCAACAGCTCCCTACACTAACTATTACCGTTAACCTCAACAAGTTTTTATGGAAGGGGAAACCGAAGATCTCGGGGGAAAACCCCTTAAACCAGTGAGGAGAGAACTTGCAAACTCAACGCGGAAGGAGTAGTTCCGAGTTTTCACCCAGTGCCACAAACTGGGATCGAACCCGGCTCCTCTTGCTGCGAGGCGAAAGTGCTAACCACTCCGCCACCCCACTTGGAGAACCAAAACATTTAAACTTTCATGTAGAATTACAATTTGAAGAAAATAGTGCGGAACTAATAGTAAATGTAGAAAACTCAAAACTTCAAACTTTTTTAAACCCAGTGCCAGACTTTCACAAAAACAAACCGCTCGAAATACTAGCTGAAAAGCTCGAAAATTCCGACCCCCTCATGTTAAATGTAAAATTATATGGAACAATTCATTTATATACCACGAGAATAATATTCTTTGGCGGCTGTTATACAGTTTTGTCATAACTCCAGTATTAGCATCAAAATTATATGGTTTAAAGCCAGAATGCCCGTTTTGTGGCTATGAAATTGGTAACACCAAACATATGTACATTGAATGTCCGATAGTTTTAGATTTTTTAAAAACGATTGAATTTTTAATAAACCATTTTAACAAGGATTTTAAACTAAAAGAAATAGATTACTGGATCTATAATGTAAATTTTAAACCCTTTGCCAATATAACCAAAGTTATTCTAGCTATAAGTAAACTTTCAATATATTTCACATATAACAAAAAAATGAATAATGTCATAGGCGATAGCGCAACATTACTCAAAAACCATTTTTCAGTGCGGCTAATGAAATTTATAGAAATTGAAAAAGAGTGCCACAAAAAATATAGTATATCTCTGTACCAAGATTTCTTAGCCAGTAAATTAATTAGAGAGGTAAACGACCTTTTTGTGCTAAATGTTAATCTTTAGCGAACGAATGATATGTATAAATCTTTGAAAAAAAAAAAAAGGCGAAAAAATATGTAAATATTGTTTGTTGTTTTTTTATCAAATTGATTATGTTTCTTTCTTGTTTCCCCCCACTGGCTTGTAAATATTTGTTGATTTTTTAAATAAATGCCCCTCCCTCTTTCTGGGAGAGGCTTAAACTGAAACAAATAAATAAATAAATAAATAAATAAAATAAAATAAAATAAAATAAAATAGAGAATTAAATTAATATTAAACTAAATTAATATTAAACTAAATTAATATTAAACTGAATTAATATTAAACTAAATTAATATTAAACTAAATTAATATTAAACTAAATTAATGTTAAACTAAATTAATGTTAAACTAAATTAATATTAAACTAAATTAATATTAAACTAAATTAATATTAAACTAAATTAATATTAAACTAAATTAATATTAAACTAAATTAATATTAAACTAAATTAATATTAAACTAAATTAATATTAAACTAAATTAATATTAAACTAAATTAATATTAAACTAAATTAATATTAAACTAAATTAATATTAAACTAAATTAATATTAAACTAAATTAATATTAAACTAAATTAATATTAAACTAAATTAATATTAAACTAAATTAATATTAAACTAAATTAATATTAAACTAAATTAATATTAAACTAAATTAATATTAAACTAAATTAATATTAAACTAAATTAATATTAAACTAAATTAATATTAAACTAAATTAATATTAAACTAAATTAATATTAAACTAAATTAATATTTTTAATATTAAACTAAATTAATATTTTTAATATTAAACTAAATTAATATTTTTAATATTAAACTAAATTAATATTTTTAATATTAAACTAAATTAATATTGAACTAAATTTATAATAAATTTAATTAATATTGAACTAAATTTATAATAAATTTAATTAATATTGAACTAAATTTATAATAAATTTAATTAATATTGAACTAAATTTATAATAAATTTAATTAATATTGAACTAAATTAATATTCAACGAAATTAATATTCAACGAAATTAATATTAAACGAAATTAATATTAAACTAAATTAATATTGAACTAAATTAATAATAAATTTAATTAATATTGAACTAAATTAATATTCAACGAAATTAATATTCAACGAAATTAATATTCAACGAAATTAATATTGAACTAAATTAATAATAAATTTAAGTAATATTATAATAAATTGATATTAAAAGTTTTATCGTTATGTAGTTGAAGCGCCGTACGCTTTTGGCTTTAGTCGCCTTGTTTTATTTTGGAGCTTGGAAAGTAATTTGTGTTTTACGCCGATATAGGGAGCTGAATGACGGTTATCTGCGTTGCCGGACGGGAAAAACCGAGTGCACGTGCTTCGGAAGCCACGTGACGACGGTTTTCGAATTCCTCCCTCCGATTCTGTGTCGTCGCCATGGTTACGGGCGTTCAGCCACTCATTTCGGTTTCCGAAAAGAAAGATGGCCTTCATTCTGCCGGCTCCAACAACGCCGTTTCCGATTCATTGAAAAAAGGATGCTTTTCATTTTTTTGGTTTAATTTAGAAATGGTTTTGTGATTAAATATCAGCCTTAATGCATTTTCCGCTGTTTTTGTAAGGCAAATATTATAATAAAATAATTTAAAATAATTATTAATTACTAAATATTAACCAATTTGAAAATAAACTAATTATTAAAAAATTATATAATAATCAATTTGAAAATAAATTAATTATTAAAATGAAATATCAATTAATAAAAAATATTAATATGAAATATTAATTAATAAAAATATCAATATGAAATATTAATTAATATAAAATATTAATTAATCAAAAATATTAATATGAAATGTTAATTATTAAAAAATATTAATATGAAATATAAAATAATAAAAGAATATTATTATTATGAAATATTAATTAATATTAAATATTAACTAATAAGAATTGATTGATAGTAAATATTAATTAATATTTTTTATGAATATTAAACATGAATTAATATTTTTTATGAATATTAAACATGAATTAATATTTTTTATGAATATTAAACATGAATTAATATTTTTATGAATATTAAACATGAATTAGTATTTTTTATGAATATTAAACATTAATTAATATTTTTATGAATATTAAAAATTAATTAATATTTTTATGAATATTAAACATGAATTAATATTTTTATGAATATTAAACATGAATTAATATTTTTATGAATATTAAACATGAATTAATATTTTTTATGAATATTTGACTTGAATTAATATTTTTTATGAATATTAAACTTGAATTAATATTTTTTATGAATATTAAACATGAAGTAATATTTTTATAGGAATATTAAACATGAATTAATATTTTTTATGAATATTAAACATGAATTAATATTTCTTATGAATATTAAACATGAATTAATATTTTTATGAATATTAATTATTAAAAAATTATATAATAATCAATTTGAAAATAAATTAATTATTAAAATGAAATATCAATTAATAAAAAATATTAATATGAAATATTAATTAATAAAAATATCAATATGAAATATTAATTAATATAAAATATTAATTAATCAAAAATATTAATATGAAATGTTAATTATTAAAAAATATTAATATGAAATATAAAATAATAAAAGAATATTATTATTATGAAATATTAATTATTATGAAATATTAATTAATATTAAATATTAACTAATAAGAATTGATTGATAGTAAATATTAATTAATATTTTTTATGAATATTAAACATGAATTAATATTTTTTATGAATATTAAACATGAATTAATATTTTTTAGGAATATTAAACATGAATTAATATTTTTTATGAATATTAAACATGAATTAATATTTTTTAGGAATATTAAACATGAATTAATATTTTTTATGAATATTAAACATGAATTAGTATTTTTTATGAATATTAAACATGAATTAATATTTTTATGAATATTAAACATGAATTAATATTTTTATGAATATTGAACATGAATTAATATTTTTATGAATATTAAACATGAATTAATATTTTTATGAATATTAAACATGAATTAATATTTTTATGAATATTAAAAATTAATTAATATTTTTATGAATATTAAACATGAATTAATATTTTTATGAATATTAAACATGAATTAATATTTTTATGAATATTAAACATGAATTAATATTTTTTATGAATATTTGACTTGAATTAATATTTTTATGAATATTAAACTTGAATTAATATTTTTTATGAATATTAAACATGAATTAATATTTTTATAGGAATATTAAACATGAATTAATATTTTTATGAATATTAAACATGAATTAATATTTCTTATGAATATTAAACATGAATTAATATTTTTATGAATATTAATTATTAAAAAATTATATAATAATCAATTTGAAAATAAATTAATTATTAAAATGAAATATCAATTAATAAAAAATATTAATATGAAATATTAATTAATAAAAATATCAATATGAAATATTAATTAATATAAAATATTAATTAATCAAAAATATTAATATGAAATGTTAATTATTAAAAAATATTAATATGAAATATAAAATAATAAAAGAATATTATTATTATGAAATATTAATTATTATGAAATATTAATTAATATTAAATATTAACTAATAAGAATTGATTGATAGTAAATATTAATTAATATTTTTTATGAATATTAAACATGAATTAATATTTTTTATGAATATTAAACATGAATTAATATTTTTTAGGAATATTAAACATGAATTAATATTTTTTATGAATATTAAACATGAATTAATATTTTTTAGGAATATTAAACATGAATTAATATTTTTTATGAATATTAAACATGAATTAGTATTTTTTATGAATATTAAACATGAATTAATATTTTTATGAATATTAAACATGAATTAATATTTTTATGAATATTAAACATGAATTAATATTTTTATGAATATTAAACATGAATTAATATTTTTATGAATATTAAACATGAATTAATATTTTTATGAATATTAAACATGAATTAATATTTTTTATGAATATTTGACTTGAATTAATATTTTTTATGAATATTAAACTTGAATTAATATTTTTTATGAATATTAAACATGAATTAATATTTTTATAGGAATATTAAACATGAATTAATATTTTTATGAATATTAAACATGAATTAATATTTTTATGAATATTAAACATGAATTAATATTTTTATGAATATTAAACATGAATTAATATTTTTTATGAATATTTGACTTGAATTAATATTTTTTATGAATATTAAACTTGAATTAATATTTTTTATGAATATTAAACATGAATTAATATTTTTATAGGAATATTAAACATGAATTAATATTTTTATGAATATTAAACATGAATTAATATTTTTTATGAATATTTGACATGAATTAATATTTTTTATGAATATTAAACTTGAATTAATATTTTTTATGAATATTAAACATGAATTAATATTTTTATAGGAATATTAAACATGAATTAATATTTTTTATGAATATTAAACATGAATTAATATTTCTTATGAATATTAAACATGAATTAACAAAATATTATTAATATTAAATATTAATTTATAAAAAATTGTTTAATATTAAATTTTAATGAATTAGTAGAAAATGATTACTATGAATAATACGCTAATAAAAAATTATTAATATTAAATATTAATTTATAAAAAAATTCATATTAAATTTCAATTAATACAAAAGTTAACTATTAAATTTTAATTAATAAAAAATGTTAAAATTATTTTATAATTAATAAAAAATTGTTAATATCAAATATTAATTAATAGAAAATGGTTAATATAAAATATTAATTGATAAAAAATTGTTAATTATTATAAAATATTAATTGATAAAAAATTGTTAATTAATATAAAATATTAATTGATAAAAAATTGTTAATATAAAATATTAATTAATAAAAAATTGATTAATATTAAATATTAATATAATAATTTAAAAAAATCTACATTATGACTAAATAGTAGTTTCTTTTGTAAATAATGACTCGTGAAAGTAAAAATGTTTGGACAGTACTAAATCGCCAGTTGTTAGGTATTGTATAATTCCTTTTACTTCATGTAATAAAATAAATAAAATTATAAATAATTGTATTTATAAATAAATAAAAATGAGCTTTTTCAGTTTACATAGAGCCGCGTAGCGGTCTACTCGAGAAGTTCAACAACTGCTGGATTTCCTACTGCTCAGCAGACACTTTGTGTTTTATAAATAACAAATTGAAAACTGAAAACGTTATTAATGAGTACTCAATTTCTAATTTCAATATTTGTATTTCAAAATTTCGTTTAAGTGAAAGGCTTAGTTATTTTATAAACTTTTATGCTATTTGCTTTTAGTTTAATCAAAAATTTATTTATTTCAACCCCGAAGCAATTGCAGTTCTTTAATTCAACTTAAATTAGAAAATAAAACAAAAAAAAATACATATTTGTGGTTCGGTAAGCTCCCCAAAATCTTTAATTTCTGAAATGAATATTATAATTTTTACACTAGATAATCCGAATAGCCTATAAAGTTCGTGAGTATGTTAAATTTTGGGTCACAAGTAGAGACACCTACCGACCGAGTTTGAAATTAATTTAAAGTTATCTCCGTGCGACAGCTGAAAGTTTAAGCCTTGAAACATTTTAAACCAAATGTCATCTACTATTTCTTTTTGCGTCGTCGTGAAGCCTGCTTTACTGACAAGGAGACGACCCGAGGTGTTACACACCGATTTTGTTCAAACTCGGGGCATTGGCAGACCTTCGTGTAACTTGGAAAGTCCTAAAGGGATTTTATTCAATGGGCAACGGTTTTGTCATGGCATCGAAAAATGTTTTTGACAACTTAAAATGGAAATTTTCCCATTGAAAATAACATGGGATTTTGACCGATTCATTTTACAAAATTGAAAAAAAATTAAAATACCAAAATTATAAAAAAAAATTGATAAAAATTGACGAAAAAAATTAAAATTGGTCACATTTTTTTAAATTTTTTAAATTTTTTTCACAGGGAAATCGGTCAAAATCCCATGTTATTTTATGTTGTCAAAAACGTTTTTCCTTGCCATGGCAAAACCGTTGCCCATTGAATAAAATCCCTTTAGGCAGGTTAAGCCAGCGCTACAAAACGTGAACGGCTAAACCTTGTAGCTGAATGTAGACGGGGATTTATTCGTACAAACTTAACTCCTTCAAGTTCCACCGTTTCACGTTTTATTTTATAAATATATATATATATATATATATATATATATATATATATATATATATATATATATATATATATATATATATAGTCTTGATAATATGAGTATAATATAACACTTTTAAAAATTATGAAATTATGAAATTAAACATATTATAGTAAAAAAGTGTTATCTATTACTAACATTTAAATACTTTCACTATTTAACTCAAAAAAAACCTTGGAAACGAATTATATAAAGAGTGGTGGTCTATAAGTTAGTTTTTTTTTTACAAATTTAAAAATACAATTTAATAAAATCGAGATAAAAAATTCTGGAGTATTTTTCTTCAGCGGAGTTAATATTTAACTGTTAGTTTTCTATTTGCCTAACTCCTAGCCGAGAAAATTAAATTTGACGAAATCCTTATCGCTAGATGGCTCTGGGCACGGGGCAAATTAGATTAAGCGCGAGGGGAGGGGGGGGGCACCGCCGCAGGGAAATGACCCCCCTTACCGACTCCCTATAATATCCAATAACAACGAACTCAATTTGGTTAGCTAAAAGCCTTTTTCCCTTCCAACTATTTTATTTTATTCATTTATTTTTTATATTTTTTATTTTATTTTTAAATTTTTTTTATAGCAAAGGGTATCCCAGTGTTTATAAAGTCAGATATACCAAGGGCTAATATTCCATAAAGAAGAATTATTTTGAAGCTGGTAATTGCTATGGCGGTCGTAAAAAATAGGTCAATACCCTTTTCGAATAAAAGTTCTTTTTATAAAGTAACGTGGCCTTCTTGTTTGCTTGTGGCTCTAACGTCACAGTCTCTCGCTTTAACAAGTCTACGAGCGCGCGCTCCAGTCGCCAGAGGAGAATAGCTTTTTCTAGGGCGCGTGCAAATGGCGCGTGCGAAGAATATACTAATAAAGCTTGATCTTCTGACGTAAGAGCAACATTTTAACAAGTTGGGCCAGACCACTTCTTAATTTATAAAATCAGCTATTCGACTGGTAAACTTCGGACAACAGATTTTACTTTTGGTGATATTTCGCATTTAAAGAAAGTATCGCTGTACTCGGTTTATTCTGGCTGGACTCACTATTATTATACCGTTATCATGAGTCTCTATATCATAGAATCAACCAGTGCCTTCCTCATACTTTCTATACGTTCCATTATCATTCATTTTTATGGATTCCTTTATCGTTAATTTCTATGAGTTACTTTATAATTCGTTTCTATGGGTTCCTTTATCATTTATTTCATTGGGTGGCTTTACCATTAATTCCTATGGGTTTATTTATCAAATACACCTATGAGTTCCTTTATCACACAATCTAAGAGTTCCTTTATCATTAACTACTATGGGTTCCTTTATCATTAATTGCTATGAGTTAATTTTTTATTAATTGCTATGAGTTCTTATATCATTAATTGCTATGAGTTCTTATATCATTAATTGCTATGAGTTCTTATATCATTAATTGCTATGAGTTCTTATATCATTAATTTCTATGGGTTCTTTTATTAATTTCTATGAGTTCTTATATCATTAATTGCTATGAGTTCTTATATCATTAATTGCTATGAGTTCTTATATAATTAATTGCTATGAGTTCTTATATCATTAATTGCTATGAGTTATTATATCATTAATTGCTGAGTTCTTATATCATTAATTTCTATGGGTTCCTTTATCAATTACACCTATGGGTTACTTTATCAATTACACCTATGGGTTACTTTATCATACTTTCTATGGGTTCCTTTATCAATTACACCTATGGGTTACTTTATCATACTTTCTATGGGTTCCTTTATCAATTACACCTATGAGTTACTTTATCATACTTTCTATGTGTTCCTTTATCAATTACACCTATGGGTTACTTTATCATACTTTCTATGGGTTCCTTTATCAATTACACCTATGGGTTACTTTATCATACTTTCTATGGGTTCCTTTATCATTAATAAAGTTATTTTCTATTGGTACCTTTATCATTAATTAAGTTATTTTCTATTGGTTCCTTTATCATTAATAAAGTTATTTTCTATTGGTTCCTTTATCATTAATAAAGTTATTTTCTATTGGTTCCTTTATCATTAATAAAGTTATTTTCTATTGGTTCCTTTATCATTAATAAAGTTATTTTCTATTGGTTCCTTTATCATTAATAAAGTTATTTTCTATTGGTTCCTTTATCATTAATAAAGTTATTTTCTATTGGTTCCTTTATCATTAATAAAGTTATTTTCTATTGGTTCCTTTATCATTAATAAAGTTATTTTCTATTGGTTCCTTTATCATTAATAAAGTTATTTTCTATTGGTTCCTTTATCATTAATAAAGTTATTTTCTATTGGTTCCTTTATCATTAATAAAGTTATTTTCTATTGGTTCCTTTATCATTAATAAAGTTATTTTCTATTGGTTCCTTTATCATTAATAAAGTTATTTTCTATTGGTTCCTTTATCATTAATAAAGTTATTTTCTATTGGTTCCTTTATCATTAATAAAGTTATTTTCTATTGGTTCCTTTATTATTAATAAAGTTATTTTCTATTGGTTCCTTTATAATTAATTTCTATGATTTCCTTTATCATTAAATTTTATTAGTTCTTTACCATTAATTTCTATGAGTCCCTCTATCATTATATTTAAAGAAATACCATATGTTAAAAAATTCCATGAGCTTCTTAATACATTCTAATGCTAATAATATTCTATGAACCTCTATGTTTTATGAGGCTACGTAATACCATCTATGAAACCCTCAGATCAAATCATTCGATGAAACTTCTAAATATTACTAATCAGCTAGGCTAATACCCAAGGCACCACCTTAGGACCAAGTTAATTCATTAATTTTATTAATTAGGGTGACCTGGTTACAATGCGTAGGAGGGTGGTGGCAAGGCCTTCATGCCACGCCAGCCAGCCAACAACTCCCTACACTTACTATTAACTTAAACTCAAGAAGTTTTTATGAAAAGGGGAAACTGAAGAACTTTAACCAATATCAAATCATTCTATGAAACCCCTACATTAATAGATTCTATGAAACCCCTACATCAATATAACCCCTTCATCAATAGATTCTATGAAATCCCAACATCAATAGATTCTATGAAATCCCAACATCAATAGATTCTATGAAATCCCAACATCAATAGATTCTATGAAATCCCAACATCAATAGATTCTATGAAATCCCAACATCAATAGATTCGATGAAATCCCAACATCAATAGATTCTATAAAATCCCAACATCAATAGATTCTATGAAATCCCGATTCTATGAAATCCCAACATCAATAGATTCTATGAAGCCCCTATATCAATAGAGCCCCTATATCAATAGCTTCTATGAAACCCCTATATCACTATAGCCCCTACATCAATAGATTCTCTGAAACCCCTATATCAATATAGCCCCTACATCAATAGATTCTCTGAAACCCTTACATAAATATTACACAAATACATTATATCTAAATCAACAATTTGAATATAAAAATAAAGTTAAATAACACCCTTTATAACTAATTAAAAATCGCTTTGGCAAATCAAAATGAGAAAGGCAGAAAAAGGAGAAAACATTGTAGACTCGTGAAAGGAGTGAACAATAGATGGCGAGGAGATCCTTTCAAATAACCGTAAAACATTCTCCGGTACACAATTAGATTCGGCCGAGTTCGGGAGTAACAATTTGTCATAATAATTACCCTTAATAATCATTACCCGTTATTAAGGTACGAAAGGGATTCTGGGAAAAGCAAATTATCAGGCAAATTCAATTGCTTTAAGTGGCTTTCGGGCCAGTTCATAGTTATTAGACAATGAACTAAAACGGAAGGTTACCTGGTATCGTAAAGGGAGCGCTTCAGCCCCATCTACCGCCTACTTGTAAGAACACTCGGGTCCCGGGTAACGATAAACAGATTTCTGAAGGTAGGTTTTTTATTGGCGCTTTCTGGAGTTAATTCGATTTGGGGGTTGCTGCTTTGAATTGGACCCAGAAACTTTCTCCGCACGAAAAGTAAACGACCAAAAGCGCCGCTTCCTATTTACACAGACGAGAAAGCGAAATTCCTAATACAGCAGCGCCCTCTCGTGTCCGACCCCAAAAGCCAAGCTAGGATTTGTTACGTTCGCACTAAAGACTTAGTTTCGCGCCAAAACACCGCCATTTTGAATTAAATATTTATTTCATTTAACTCCTATTTTAACTGTCATTTTACATTTGAACTAGTGTTCCAAATATACCACTTTTTCATATTGTGCATACCACTGGTAAATAATAGTAACTAATGGTAAATATGTTAAATATAGTAAATATAGTCCCTAATGGTAAATATGGTAAATATGTTAAATATAGTAAATATAGTAACTAATGGTAAATATGGTAAATATGTTAAATATAGTAAATATAGTAACTAATGGTAAATATGGTAAATATGTTAAATATAGTAAATATAGTAACTAATGGTAAATATCGTAAATAAAGTAACTAATGGTAAATATCGTAAATATAGTAACTAATGGTAAATATCGTAAATAAAGTAACTAATGGTAAATAAAGTAACTAATGGTAAATAAAGTAACTAATGGTAAATAAAGTAACTAATGGTAAATAAGGTAACTAATGGTAAATAAAGTAACTAATGGTAAATAAAGTAACTAATGGTAAATACAGTAACTAATGGTAAATAACGTAAATAATGGTCAATATGGTAAATAAAGTAATTATTGGAAAACAGGTAAATAAAGTAAATATGGTAAATATCGGTTTATATTGTATGAGAGATCAAGAAAATCATTCAAAAATGAAAAATGTCAACTTCAGAAGATCTTAAATAACTAAGGAAAGCTGCGTGAGGATAACATATTTCAAGATATAGCGCTATTATAAATGCGATATAAACACCAACAAATGTTATAGCGTTATTGTAAGGCAAGCCAGGGTTTGTTTAAAAATTTAGCCGATATATATTTCTAATGAAACAATTTTTGTCGTCAGCCAAAAGGTCGATTGATTGTAAATAGCTAAGGTAAACTACACCAATAAAGTACTTTTCAAAAATATAGAAGTTTTATAAATGGGATATTTATCCCATCGTTATTTCACCGTATAAAAGGGTTTGTTTAAATAAATTATTAAGGTTTTGCCACCATATCTAGATATTTCAAATCTGGTCACACCTTTCGGCAATAAAAAACAATTTAAGCGTGGTAAATTTAAAAATTTACTTAATTTGCCAAATACCACTGGATTTGAATATTCTCATTGACATGAATCCGTTCTTGGTTTGAGTTCATTTAATGTCATTAAAGGTTACGCAGAATAAATAAATATTTGAAAAATCATTCATATATAACAAAAAAATTAAATGATGTTAAAAATACTATGTTGAAATAATTAATTGAAAAAAAGACGTAAAACATTTTGTTAGGGGAGGGAACTGGCAAATTTAAAAGTAACTTTGTATCCGAAATTTTGAACAACAAATTGGTTTTTAAGAAAATATTTTTATTTTTCTGACATTTCAGAAATTGATTTTGCTCCAAAATGTTTTTATCTGACTTTCTGACATTTCAGAAATTGATTTTGCTCCAAAATGTTTAGATCCGACTTTCTGACATTTCAGAATATGATTTTGCTCCGAGATGTTTAGATCTGACTTTCTGACATTTCAGAATATGATTTGGCTCCGAAATGTTTAGATCTGACTTTCTGACATTTCAGAATATGATTTGGCTTCGAAATGTTAAGATTTGACTTTCTGACATTTCAGAATATGATTTGGCTCCGAAATGTTTAGATCTGACTTTCTGACATTTCAGAATATGATTTTACTCCGAAATGTTTAGATCTGACTTTCTGACATTTCAGAATATGATTTGGCTCCGAAATGTTTAGATCTGACTTTCTGACATTTCAGAATATGATTTTGCTCCAAAATGTTTAGATCTGACTTTCTGACATTTCAGAAATTGATTTGGCTCCGAAATGTTTAGATCTGACTTTCTGACATTTCAGAATATGATTTGGCTCCGAAATGTTTAGATCTGACTTTCTGACATTTCAGAATATGATTTTGCTCCGAAATGTTTAGATCTGACTTTCTGACATTTCAGAATATGATTTGGCTCCGAAATGTTTAGATCTGACTTTCTGACATTTCAGAATATGATTTGGCTCCGAAATGTTTAGATCTGACTTTCTGACATTTCAGAATATGATTTGGCTTCGAAATGTTTAGATCTGACTTTCTGACATTTCAGAATATGATTTTGCTCCGAAATGTTTAGATCTGACTTTCTGACATTTCAGAATATGATTTTACTCCGAAATGTTTAGATCTGACTTTCTAACATTTCAGAATATGATTTGACTCCGAAATGTTTAGATCTGACTTTCTGACATTTCAGAATATGATTTTGAACCGAAATGTTTAGATCTGACTTTCTGACATTTCAGAAATTGATTTGGCTCCGAAATGTTTAGATCTGACTTTCTGACATTTCAGAATATGATTTGGCTCCGAAATGTTGAGATCTGACTTTCTGACATTTCAGAATATGATTTTGCTCCGAAATGTTTAGATCTGACTTTCTGACATTTCAGAATATGATTTTGGGATGGCACCACGTATTCGACTGTAAGATTTGCATTTACGATATTTAAATACGATAAGATCGAATTTTTGAACCACTAACTTCTAGATTTTTTTAAGTAAATTTCCTAATTTCCTCTGTTGATTTCAAGATTTACGTAATGAAATTTTAGTATTTTCAGTGCAATGTACGAGATTTCAAGGAATACACAACGTTTCCTGGTGTAAAACAGTCTAGACAAAGATTTGGGTCAAACACAGGACAGAGACGTTTTTTAACACATCAAAATCCCCGTTTAAGGTTATAAAAAAAATTGACCTCAATGCGAACCAAACCTCCACTTAAACCTACACAGAAAAGGTCAAAGTTTGACCCGGCACGAGTTAAACCAAAAGTCGACGAAGAAAAAAACACCGTCAGTAACCAAACACCACTAAGCAAATTTCACGTTTTCCCCACTGACGCGTTGAATCTAAAAAAACACTCTCCACTAAGCCTCAGTGGATAATTTTAAATTATTAATTAAGGCTAATCAACCTCTTCGTAGTCAAACACGCGCTCAGGAAGTTAAATGGGCTACGATCCAAATTCAAAACATTCCTTTCAGTAAACAATACAGATGCAACTACATCGATGTTTAGAAGTTTCTTACGAATTTGTGCCAAGGTTTATATTAGGCCTTTTCCCAGAATTTAATTTGTTTCTTCGAAAACTTTGCTCCCCTTTTTTTGACGTGGGTTTTTTTTATACAACTTTTTCTTTTAATATAGAGAGACTTCATTGCAATCGTTTTTATCAGTTTGAGAAAATCGAAAAATATGATAAAAATAAAAATTGCAATTCGAGATGAAAACCTTAAGCCGAGATATTAGCCTTATAGTCACGGAGAAGAAATTGTTTCAAAGGATAGGATTGCCTTTATATTTTTATTTTACATTTTAACGCTGGTTTACGAAGGTGGACTGTTTGTCTGTCCTAAAAAGAATTGCAATCCCACGATTTCAAAAGTTGGGGTAGCGGAGTGGTGAGCAATTTCGCTTCGCAGCAAGAGAAGCCGGGTGCGATCACAGCTTGTCGCACTGGGTCAAAACTCGGAACCATTTCTTCCGCGTTGAGTTAGAGAGCTCTCTCCCCACTGGTTAAAGAAGTTTCCCCCCGAGCTCTTCTGTTTCCCCTTACCATGAAAAGTTGCTGAGTTTAACGGTAATAGTAAGTGTGTTGTATAATCAATAACTCATTTAAAAACAGTCTATCGATTATATATAAAATATACAACTTTTCTATTTCCCAGATGGCGCTATAAACAGATTTTAAAGGCGTGTCCATTCTAAGAAGTATAAGATCATCGTACTAGGCGTTGTTGCTATATTTTAGCTGAGGCTATTTAAGTGTTCTGTATTTATCATTAAAAAACTTTCATGGAAATTCACTAGGGTGTTATTGAATCGGCGATGAAACTCAGTGAAAGTAAAATATTTGGTTGGGTACAACGCTTCCAGAAAATCACGTGAAAATAAAATAAAATTAAGTTTGTTAATATTGTCCAAACAGTTACTCTGTGAGTACCTAGTAACCTCGTGCGCCCTGCTTTACCCCGCAATAAATAAAATATATTAAATTGCTTTGTCAAACATGTCTTCTTTCTCATAACAAATACTCTGTGAGCAACATCGTGTGCCCTGCTTTACCACGCAATAAATAAAATATATTAAATTGCTTTAGTCAAACATGTCTTCTTTCTCATAACAAATACTCTGTGAGTAACATCATGCGCCCTGCTTTACCACGCAATAAATAAAATATATTAAATTGCTTTGTCAAACATGTCTTCTTTCTCATAACAAATACTCTGTGAGTAACATCGTGTGCCCTGCTTTACCACGCAATAAATAAAATATATTAAATTGCTTTAGTCAAATATGTCTTCTTTCTCATAACAAATACTCTGTGAGTAACATCGTGTGCCCTGCTTTACCACGCAATAAATAAAATATATTAAATTGCTTTAGTCAAACATGTCTTCTTTCTCATAACAAATACTCTGTGAGTAACATCGTGCGCCCTGCTTTACCACGCAATAAAATATATTAAATTGCTTTAGTCAAACATGTCTTCTTTCTCATAACAAATACTCTGTGAGTAACATCGTGCGCCCTGCTTTACCACGCAATAAATAAAATATATTAAATTGCTTTGTCAAACATGTCTTCTTTCTCATAATAAATACTCTGTGAGTAACCTCGTGCGCCCTGCTTTACCACGCAATAAATAAAATATATTAAATTGCTTTAGTCAAACATGTCTTCTTTCTCATAATAAATACTCTGTGAGTAACATCGTGTGCCCTGCTTTACCACGCAATAAATAAAATATATTAAATTGCTTTGTCAAACATGTCTTCTTTCTTATAATAAATACTCTGTGAGTAACCTCGTGCGCCCTGCTTTACCACGCAATAAATAAAATATATTAAATTGCTTTAGTCAAACATGTCTTCTTTCTCATAATAAATACTCTGTGAGTAACATCGTGCGCCCTGCTTTACCACGCAATAAATAAAATATATTAAATTGCTTTGTCAAACATGTCTTCTTTCTTATAATAAATACTCTGTGAGTAACCTCGTGCGCCCTGCTTTACCACGCAATAAATAAAATATATTAAATTGCTTTAGTCAAACATGTCTTCTTTCTCATAATAAATACTCTGTGAGTAACATCGTGTGCCCTGCTTTACCACGCAATAAATAAAATATATTAAATTGCTTTGTCAAACATGTCTTCTTTCTTATAACAAATACTCTGTGAGTAACCTCGTGCGCCCTGCTTTACCACGCAATAAATAAAATATATTAAATTGCTTTAGTCAAACATGTCTTCTTTCTCATAATAAATACTCTGTGAGTAACATCGTGTGCCCTGCTTTACCACGCAATAAATAAAATATATTAAATTGCTTTGTCAAACATGTCTTCTTTCTCATAATAAATACTCTGTGAGTAACCTCGTGCGCCCTGCTTTACCACGCAATAAATAAAATATATTAAATTGCTTTAGTCAAACATGTCTTCTTTCTCATAATAAATACTCTGTGAGTAACATCGTGTGCCCTGCTTTACCACGCAATAAATAAAATATATTAAATTGCTTTGTCAAACATGTCTTCTTTCTTATAATAAATACTCTGTGAGTAACCTCGTGTGCCCTGCTTTACCACGCAATAAATAAAATATATTAAATTGCTTTAGTCAAACATGTCTTCTTTCTCATAATAAATACTCTGTGAGTAACATCGTGTGCCCTGCTTTACCACGCAATAAATAAAATATATTAAATTGCTTTGTCAAACATGTCTTCTTTCTTATAACAAATACTCTGTGAGTAACCTCGTGCGCCCTGCTTTACCACGCAATAAATAAAATATATTAAATTGCTTTGTCAAACATGTCTTCTTTCTTATAATAAATACCCTGTGAGTAACCTCGTGCGCCCTGCTTTACCACGCAATAAATAAAATATATTAAATTGCTTTAGTCAAACATGTCTTCTTTCTCATAATAAATACTCTGTGAGTAACCTCGTGCGCCCTGCTTTACCACGCAATAAATAAAATATATTAAATTGCTTTAGTCAAACATGTCTTCTTTCTCATAATAAATACTCTGTGAGTAACCTCGTGCGCCCTGCTTTACCACGCAATAAATAAAATATATTAAATTGCTTTAGTCAAACATGTCTTCTTTCTCATAATAAATACTCTGTGAGTAACATCGTGTGCCCTGCTTTACCACGCAATAAATAAAATATATTAAATTGCTTTGTCAAACATGTCTTCTTTCTTATAATAAATACTCTGTGAGTAACCTCGTGCGCCCTGCTTTACCACGCAATAAATAAAATATATTAAATTGCTTTAGTCAAACATGTCTTCTTTCTCATAATAAATACTCTGTGAGTAACATCGTGCGCCCTGCTTTACCACGCAATAAATAAAATATATTAAATTGCTTTGTCAAACATGTCTTCTTTCTTATAATAAATACTCTGTGAGTAACCTCGTGCGCCCTGCTTTACCACGCAATAAATAAAATATATTAAATTGCTTTAGTCAAACATGTCTTCTTTCTCATAATAAATACTCTGTGAGTAACATCGTGTGCCCTGCTTTACCACGCAATAAATAAAATATATTAAATTGCTTTGTCAAACATGTCTTCTTTCTTATAACAAATACTCTGTGAGTAACCTCGTGCGCCCTGCTTTACCACGCAATAAATAAAATATATTAAATTGCTTTAGTCAAACATGTCTTCTTTCTCATAATAAATACTCTGTGAGTAACATCGTGTGCCCTGCTTTACCACGCAATAAATAAAATATATTAAATTGCTTTGTCAAACATGTCTTCTTTCTCATAACAAATACTCTGTGAGTAACATCGTGTGCCCTGCTTTACCACGCAATAAAATATATTAAATTGCTTTAGTCAAACATGTCTTCTTTCTCATAACAAATACTCTGTGAGTAACATCGTGCGCCCTGCTTTACCACGCAATAAATAAAATATATTAAATTGCTTTGTCAAACATGTCTTCTTTCTTATAACAAATACTCTGTGAGTAACCTCGTGCGCCCTGCTTTACCACGCAATAAATAAAATATATTAAATTGCTTTAGTCAAACATGTCTTCTTTCTCATAATAAATACTCTGTGAGTAACATCGTGTGCCCTGCTTTACCACGCAATAAATAAAATATATTAAATTGCTTTGTCAAACATGTCTTCTTTCTCATAATAAATACTCTGTGAGTAACCTCGTGCGCCCTGCTTTACCACGCAATAAATAAAATATATTAAATTGCTTTAGTCAAACATGTCTTCTTTCTCATAATAAATACTCTGTGAGTAACATCGTGTGCCCTGCTTTACCACGCAATAAATAAAATATATTAAATTGCTTTGTCAAACATGTCTTCTTTCTTATAACAAATACTCTGTGAGTAACCTCGTGCGCCCTGCTTTACCACGCAATAAATAAAATATATTAAATTGCTTTAGTCAAACATGTCTTCTTTCTCATAATAAATACTCTGTGAGTAACATCGTGTGCCCTGCTTTACCACGCAATAAATAAAATATATTAAATTGCTTTGTCAAACATGTCTTCTTTCTTATAACAAATACTCTGTGAGTAACCTCGTGCGCCCTGCTTTACCACGCAATAAATAAAATATATTAAATTGCTTTGTCAAACATGTCTTCTTTCTTATAACAAATACTCTGTGAGTAACCTCGTGCGCCCTGCTTTACCACGCAATAAATAAAATATATTAAATTGCTTTAGTCAAACATGTCTTCTTTCTCATAATAAATACTCTGTGAGTAACATCGTGTGCCCTGCTTTACCACGCAATAAATAAAATATATTAAATTGCTTTGTCAAACATGTCTTCTTTCTTATAACAAATACTCTGTGAGTAACCTCGTGCGCCCTGCTTTACCACGCAATAAATAAAATATATTAAATTGCTTTAGTCAAACATGTCTTCTTTTTCATAACAAATACTCTGTGAGTAACATCGTGCGCCCTGCTTTACCACGCAATAAATAAAATATATTAAATTGCTTTAGTCAAACATGTCTTCTTTTTCATAACAAATACTCTGTGAGTAACATCGTGCGCCCTGCTTTACCACGCAATAAATAAAATATATTAAATTGCTTTAGTCAAACATGTCTTCTTTTTCATAACAAATACTCTGTGAGTAACATCGTGTGCCCTGCTTTACCACGCAATAAATAAAATATATTAAATTGCTTTAGTCAAACATGTCTTCTTTTTCATAACAAATACTCTGTGAGTAACATCGTGTGCCCTGCTTTACCACGCAATAAATAAAATATATTAAATTGCTTTAGTCAAACATGTCTTCTTTTTCATAACAAATACTCTGTGAGTAACATCGTGTGCCCTGCTTTACCACGCAATAAATAAAATATATTAAATTGCTTTAGTCAAACATGTCTTCTTTTTCATAACAAATACTCTGTGAGTAACATCGTGTGCCCTGCTTTACCACGCAATAAATAAAATATATTAAATTGCTTTAGTCAAACATGTCTTCTTTTTCATAACAAATACTCTGTGAGTAACATCGTGTGCCCTGCTTTACCACGCAATAAATAAAATATATTAAATTGCTTTAGTCAAACATGTCTTCTTTTTCATAACAAATACTCTGTGAGTAACATCGTGTGCCCTGCTTTACCACGCAATAAATAAAATATATTAAATTGCTTTAGTCAAACATGTCTTCTTTTTCATAACAAATACTCTGTGAGTAACATCGTGTGCCCTGCTTTACCACGCAATAAATAAAATATATTAAATTGCTTTAGTCAAACATGTCTTCTTTTTCATAACAAATACTCTGTGAGTAACATCGTGTGCCCTGCTTTACCACGCAATAAATAAAATATATTAAATTGCTTTAGTCAAACATGTCTTCTTTTTCATAACAAATACTCTGTGAGTAACATCGTGTGCCCTGCTTTACCACGCAATAAATAAAATATATTAAATTGCTTTAGTCAAACATGTCTTCTTTTTCATAACAAATACTCTGTGAGTAACATCGTGTGCCCTGCTTTACCACGCAATAAATAAAATATATTAAATTGCTTTAGTCAAACATGTCTTCTTTCTCATAATAAATACTCTGTGAGTAACATCGTGTGCCCTGCTTTACCACGCAATAAATAAAATATATTAAATTGCTTTGTCAAACATGTCTTCTTTCTTATAACAAATACTCTGTGAGTAACCTCGTGCGCCCTGCTTTACCACGCAATAAATAAAATATATTAAATTGCTTTAGTCAAACATGTCTTCTTTTTCATAACAAATACTCTGTGAGTAACATCGTGCGCCCTGCTTTACCACGCAATAAATAAAATATATTAAATTGCTTTAGTCAAACATGTCTTCTTTTTCATAACAAATACTCTGTGAGTAACATCGTGCGCCCTGCTTTACCACGCAATAAATAAAATATATTAAATTGCTTTAGTCAAACATGTCTTCTTTTTCATAACAAATACTCTGTGAGTAACATCGTGTGCCCTGCTTTACCACGCAATAAATAAAATATATTAAATTGCTTTAGTCAAACATGTCTTCTTTTTCATAACAAATACTCTGTGAGTAACATCGTGTGCCCTGCTTTACCACGCAATAAATAAAATATATTAAATTGCTTTAGTCAAACATGTCTTCTTTTTCATAACAAATACTCTGTGAGTAACATCGTGTGCCCTGCTTTACCACGCAATAAATAAAATATATTAAATTGCTTTAGTCAAACATGTCTTCTTTTTCATAACAAATACTCTGTGAGTAACATCGTGTGCCCTGCTTTACCACGCAATAAATAAAATATATTAAATTGCTTTAGTCAAACATGTCTTCTTTTTCATAACAAATACTCTGTGAGTAACATCGTGTGCCCTGCTTTACCACGCAATAAATAAAATATATTAAATTGCTTTAGTCAAACATGTCTTCTTTTTCATAACAAATACTCTGTGAGTAACATCGTGTGCCCTGCTTTACCACGCAATAAATAAAATATATTAAATTGCTTTAGTCAAACATGTCTTCTTTTTCATAACAAATACTCTGTGAGTAACATCGTGTGCCCTGCTTTACCACGCAATAAATAAAATATATTAAATTGCTTTAGTCAAACATGTCTTCTTTTTCATAACAAATACTCTGTGAGTAACATCGTGTGCCCTGCTTTACCACGCAATAAATAAAATATATTAAATTGCTTTAGTCAAACATGTCTTCTTTTTCATAACAAATACTCTGTGAGTAACATCGTGTGCCCTGCTTTACCACGCAATAAATAAAATATATTAAATTGCTTTAGTCAAACATGTCTTCTTTTTCATAACAAATACTCTGTGAGTAACATCGTGTGCCCTGCTTTACCACGCAATAAATAAAATATATTAAATTGCTTTAGTCAAACATGTCTTCTTTTTCATAACAAATACTCTGTGAGTAACATCGTGTGCCCTGCTTTACCACGCAATAAATAAAATATATTAAATTGCTTTTGTCAAACATGTCTTCTTTTTCATAACAAATACTCTGTGAGTAACATCGTGTGCCCTGCTTTACCACGCAATGAATAAAATATATTAAATTGCTTTAGTCAAACATGTCTTCTTTTTCATAACAAATACTCTGTGAGTAACATCGTGCGCCCTGCTTTACCACGCAATAAATAAAATATATTAAATTGCTTTAGTCAAACATGTCTTCTTTCTCATAACAAATACTCTGTGAGTAACATCGTGTGCCTTGCTTTACCACGCAATAAATAAAATATATTAAATTGCTTTAGTCAAACATGTCTTCTTTCTCATAACAAATACTCTGTGAGTAACATCGTGTGCCCTGCTTTACCACGCAATAAATAAAATATATTAAATTGCTTTAGTCAAACATGTCTTCTTTCTCATAATAAATACTCTGTGAGTAACCTCGTGTGCCCTGCTTTACCACGCAATAAATAAAATATATTAAATTGCTTTAGTCAAACATGTCTTCTTTTTCATAACAAATACTCTGTGAGTAACATCGTGTGCCCTGCTTTACCACGCAATAAATAAAATATATTAAATTGCTTTAGTCAAACATGTCTTCTTTTTCATAACAAATACTCTGTGAGTAACATCGTGTGCCCTGCTTTACCACGCAATAAATAAAATATATTAAATTGCTTTAGTCAAACATGTCTTCTTTTTCATAACAAATACTCTGTGAGTAACATCGTGTGCCCTGCTTTACCACGTAATAAATAAAATATATTAAATTGCTTTGTCAAACATGTCTTCTTTCTCATAATAAATACTCTGTGAGTAACCTCGTGCGCCCTGCTTTACCACGCAATAAATAAAATATATTAAATTGCTTTAGTCAAACATGTCTTCTTTTTCATAAAAAATACTCTGTGAGTAACATCGTGTGCCCTGCTTTACCACGCAATAAATAAAATATATTAAATTGCTTTAGTCAAACATGTCTTCTTTTTCATAACAAATACTCTGTGAGTAACATCGTGTGCCCTGCTTTACCACGCAATAAATAAAATATATTAAATTGCTTTAGTCAAACATGTCTTCTTTTTCATAACAAATACTCTGTGAGTAACATCGTGTGCCCTGCTTTACCACGCAATAAATAAAATATATTAAATTGCTTTAGTCAAACATGTCTTCTTTTTCATAACAAATACTCTGTGAGTAACATCGTGTGCCCTGCTTTACCACGCAATAAATAAAATATATTAAATTGCTTTAGTCAAACATGTCTTCTTTTTCATAACAAATACTCTGTGAGTAACATCGTGTGCCCTGCTTTACCACGCAATAAATAAAATATATTAAATTGCTTTAGTCAAACATGTCTTCTTTTTCATAACAAATACTCTGTGAGTAACATCGTGTGCCCTGCTTTACCACGCAATAAATAAAATATATTAAATTGCTTTAGTCAAACATGTCTTCTTTTTCATAACAAATACTCTGTGAGTAACATCGTGTGCCCTGCTTTACCACGCAATAAATAAAATATATTAAATTGCTTTAGTCAAACATGTCTTCTTTTTCATAACAAATACTCTGTGAGTAACATCGTGTGCCCTGCTTTACCACGCAATAAATAAAATATATTAAATTGCTTTAGTCAAACATGTCTTCTTTTTCATAACAAATACTCTGTGAGTAACATCGTGTGCCCTGCTTTACCACGCAATAAATAAAATATATTAAATTGCTTTAGTCAAACATGTCTTCTTTTTCATAACAAATACTCTGTGAGTAACATCGTGTGCCCTGCTTTACCACGCAATAAATAAAATATATTAAATTGCTTTAGTCAAACATGTCTTCTTTCTCATAATAAATACTCTGTGAGTAACCTCGTGCGCCCTGCTTTACCACGCAATAAATAAAATATATTAAATTGCTTTAGTCAAACATGTCTTCTTTCTCATAATAAATACTCTGTGAGTAACATCGTGTGCCCTGCTTTACCACGCAATAAATAAAATATATTAAATTGCTTTGTCAAACATGTCTTCTTTCTTATAATAAATACTCTGTGAGTAACCTCGTGCGCCCTGCTTTACCACGCAATAAATAAAATATATTAAATTGCTTTAGTCAAACATGTCTTCTTTCTCATAATAAATACTCTGTGAGTAACATCGTGCGCCCTGCTTTACCACGCAATAAATAAAATATATTAAATTGCTTTGTCAAACATGTCTTCTTTCTTATAATAAATACTCTGTGAGTAACCTCGTGCGCCCTGCTTTACCACGCAATAAATAAAATATATTAAATTGCTTTAGTCAAACATGTCTTCTTTCTCATAATAAATACTCTGTGAGTAACATCGTGTGCCCTGCTTTACCACGCAATAAATAAAATATATTAAATTGCTTTGTCAAACATGTCTTCTTTCTTATAACAAATACTCTGTGAGTAACCTCGTGCGCCCTGCTTTACCACGCAATAAATAAAATATATTAAATTGCTTTAGTCAAACATGTCTTCTTTCTCATAATAAATACTCTGTGAGTAACATCGTGTGCCCTGCTTTACCACGCAATAAATAAAATATATTAAATTGCTTTGTCAAACATGTCTTCTTTCTCATAACAAATACTCTGTGAGTAACATCGTGTGCCCTGCTTTACCACGCAATAAAATATATTAAATTGCTTTAGTCAAACATGTCTTCTTTCTCATAACAAATACTCTGTGAGTAACATCGTGCGCCCTGCTTTACCACGCAATAAATAAAATATATTAAATTGCTTTGTCAAACATGTCTTCTTTCTTATAACAAATACTCTGTGAGTAACCTCGTGCGCCCTGCTTTACCACGCAATAAATAAAATATATTAAATTGCTTTAGTCAAACATGTCTTCTTTTTCATAACAAATACTCTGTGAGTAACATCGTGCGCCCTGCTTTACCACGCAATAAATAAAATATATTAAATTGCTTTAGTCAAACATGTCTTCTTTTTCATAACAAATACTCTGTGAGTAACATCGTGTGCCCTGCTTTACCACGCAATAAATAAAATATATTAAATTGCTTTAGTCAAACATGTCTTCTTTTTCATAACAAATACTCTGTGAGTAACATCGTGTGCCCTGCTTTACCACGCAATAAATAAAATATATTAAATTGCTTTAGTCAAACATGTCTTCTTTTTCATAACAAATACTCTGTGAGTAACATCGTGTGCCCTGCTTTACCACGCAATAAATAAAATATATTAAATTGCTTTAGTCAAACATGTCTTCTTTTTCATAACAAATACTCTGTGAGTAACATCGTGTGCCCTGCTTTACCACGCAATAAATAAAATATATTAAATTGCTTTAGTCAAACATGTCTTCTTTTTCATAACAAATACTCTGTGAGTAACATCGTGTGCCCTGCTTTACCACGCAATAAATAAAATATATTAAATTGCTTTAGTCAAACATGTCTTCTTTTTCATAACAAATACTCTGTGAGTAACATCGTGTGCCCTGCTTTACCACGCAATAAATAAAATATATTAAATTGCTTTAGTCAAACATGTCTTCTTTTTCATAACAAATACTCTGTGAGTAACATCGTGTGCCCTGCTTTACCACGCAATAAATAAAATATATTAAATTGCTTTAGTCAAACATGTCTTCTTTTTCATAACAAATACTCTGTGAGTAACATCGTGTGCCCTGCTTTACCACGCAATAAATAAAATATATTAAATTGCTTTAGTCAAACATGTCTTCTTTTTCATAACAAATACTCTGTGAGTAACATCGTGTGCCCTGCTTTACCACGCAATAAATAAAATATATTAAATTGCTTTAGTCAAACATGTCTTCTTTTTCATAACAAATACTCTGTGAGTAACATCGTGTGCCCTGCTTTACCACGCAATAAATAAAATATATTAAATTGCTTTAGTCAAACATGTCTTCTTTTTCATAACAAATACTCTGTGAGTAACATCGTGTGCCCTGCTTTACCACGCAATAAATAAAATATATTAAATTGCTTTTGTCAAACATGTCTTCTTTTTCATAACAAATACTCTGTGAGTAACATCGTGTGCCCTGCTTTACCACGCAATGAATAAAATATATTAAATTGCTTTAGTCAAACATGTCTTCTTTTTCATAACAAATACTCTGTGAGTAACATCGTGCGCCCTGCTTTACCACGCAATAAATAAAATATATTAAATTGCTTTAGTCAAACATGTCTTCTTTCTCATAACAAATACTCTGTGAGTAACATCGTGTGCCTTGCTTTACCACGCAATAAATAAAATATATTAAATTGCTTTAGTCAAACATGTCTTCTTTCTCATAACAAATACTCTGTGAGTAACATCGTGTGCCCTGCTTTACCACGCAATAAATAAAATATATTAAATTGCTTTAGTCAAACATGTCTTCTTTCTCATAATAAATACTCTGTGAGTAACCTCGTGTGCCCTGCTTTACCACGCAATAAATAAAATATATTAAATTGCTTTAGTCAAACATGTCTTCTTTTTCATAACAAATACTCTGTGAGTAACATCGTGTGCCCTGCTTTACCACGCAATAAATAAAATATATTAAATTGCTTTAGTCAAACATGTCTTCTTTTTCATAACAAATACTCTGTGAGTAACATCGTGTGCCCTGCTTTACCACGCAATAAATAAAATATATTAAATTGCTTTAGTCAAACATGTCTTCTTTTTCATAACAAATACTCTGTGAGTAACATCGTGTGCCCTGCTTTACCACGTAATAAATAAAATATATTAAATTGCTTTGTCAAACATGTCTTCTTTCTCATAATAAATACTCTGTGAGTAACCTCGTGCGCCCTGCTTTACCACGCAATAAATAAAATATATTAAATTGCTTTAGTCAAACATGTCTTCTTTTTCATAAAAAATACTCTGTGAGTAACATCGTGTGCCCTGCTTTACCACGCAATAAATAAAATATATTAAATTGCTTTAGTCAAACATGTCTTCTTTTTCATAACAAATACTCTGTGAGTAACATCGTGTGCCCTGCTTTACCACGCAATAAATAAAATATATTAAATTGCTTTAGTCAAACATGTCTTCTTTTTCATAACAAATACTCTGTGAGTAACATCGTGTGCCCTGCTTTACCACGCAATAAATAAAATATATTAAATTGCTTTAGTCAAACATGTCTTCTTTTTCATAACAAATACTCTGTGAGTAACATCGTGTGCCCTGCTTTACCACGCAATAAATAAAATATATTAAATTGCTTTAGTCAAACATGTCTTCTTTTTCATAACAAATACTCTGTGAGTAACATCGTGTGCCCTGCTTTACCACGCAATAAATAAAATATATTAAATTGCTTTAGTCAAACATGTCTTCTTTTTCATAACAAATACTCTGTGAGTAACATCGTGTGCCCTGCTTTACCACGCAATAAATAAAATATATTAAATTGCTTTAGTCAAACATGTCTTCTTTTTCATAACAAATACTCTGTGAGTAACATCGTGTGCCCTGCTTTACCACGCAATAAATAAAATATATTAAATTGCTTTAGTCAAACATGTCTTCTTTTTCATAACAAATACTCTGTGAGTAACATCGTGTGCCCTGCTTTACCACGCAATAAATAAAATATATTAAATTGCTTTAGTCAAACATGTCTTCTTTTTCATAACAAATACTCTGTGAGTAACATCGTGTGCCCTGCTTTACCACGCAATAAATAAAATATATTAAATTGCTTTAGTCAAACATGTCTTCTTTTTCATAACAAATACTCTGTGAGTAACATCGTGTGCCCTGCTTTACCACGCAATAAATAAAATATATTAAATTGCTTTAGTCAAACATGTCTTCTTTCTCATAATAAATACTCTGTGAGTAACCTCGTGCGCCCTGCTTTACCACGCAATAAATAAAATATATTAAATTGCTTTAGTCAAACATGTCTTCTTTCTCATAATAAATACTCTGTGAGTAACATCGTGTGCCCTGCTTTACCACGCAATAAATAAAATATATTAAATTGCTTTGTCAAACATGTCTTCTTTCTTATAATAAATACTCTGTGAGTAACCTCGTGCGCCCTGCTTTACCACGCAATAAATAAAATATATTAAATTGCTTTAGTCAAACATGTCTTCTTTCTCATAATAAATACTCTGTGAGTAACATCGTGCGCCCTGCTTTACCACGCAATAAATAAAATATATTAAATTGCTTTGTCAAACATGTCTTCTTTCTTATAATAAATACTCTGTGAGTAACCTCGTGCGCCCTGCTTTACCACGCAATAAATAAAATATATTAAATTGCTTTAGTCAAACATGTCTTCTTTCTCATAATAAATACTCTGTGAGTAACATCGTGTGCCCTGCTTTACCACGCAATAAATAAAATATATTAAATTGCTTTGTCAAACATGTCTTCTTTCTTATAACAAATACTCTGTGAGTAACCTCGTGCGCCCTGCTTTACCACGCAATAAATAAAATATATTAAATTGCTTTAGTCAAACATGTCTTCTTTCTCATAATAAATACTCTGTGAGTAACATCGTGTGCCCTGCTTTACCACGCAATAAATAAAATATATTAAATTGCTTTGTCAAACATGTCTTCTTTCTCATAACAAATACTCTGTGAGTAACATCGTGTGCCCTGCTTTACCACGCAATAAAATATATTAAATTGCTTTAGTCAAACATGTCTTCTTTCTCATAACAAATACTCTGTGAGTAACATCGTGCGCCCTGCTTTACCACGCAATAAATAAAATATATTAAATTGCTTTGTCAAACATGTCTTCTTTCTTATAACAAATACTCTGTGAGTAACCTCGTGCGCCCTGCTTTACCACGCAATAAATAAAATATATTAAATTGCTTTAGTCAAACATGTCTTCTTTCTCATAATAAATACTCTGTGAGTAACATCGTGTGCCCTGCTTTACCACGCAATAAATAAAATATATTAAATTGCTTTGTCAAACATGTCTTCTTTCTCATAATAAATACTCTGTGAGTAACCTCGTGCGCCCTGCTTTACCACGCAATAAATAAAATATATTAAATTGCTTTAGTCAAACATGTCTTCTTTCTCATAATAAATACTCTGTGAGTAACATCGTGTGCCCTGCTTTACCACGCAATAAATAAAATATATTAAATTGCTTTGTCAAACATGTCTTCTTTCTTATAACAAATACTCTGTGAGTAACCTCGTGCGCCCTGCTTTACCACGCAATAAATAAAATATATTAAATTGCTTTAGTCAAACATGTCTTCTTTCTCATAATAAATACTCTGTGAGTAACATCGTGTGCCCTGCTTTACCACGCAATAAATAAAATATATTAAATTGCTTTGTCAAACATGTCTTCTTTCTTATAACAAATACTCTGTGAGTAACCTCGTGCGCCCTGCTTTACCACGCAATAAATAAAATATATTAAATTGCTTTGTCAAACATGTCTTCTTTCTTATAACAAATACTCTGTGAGTAACCTCGTGCGCCCTGCTTTACCACGCAATAAATAAAATATATTAAATTGCTTTAGTCAAACATGTCTTCTTTCTCATAATAAATACTCTGTGAGTAACATCGTGTGCCCTGCTTTACCACGCAATAAATAAAATATATTAAATTGCTTTGTCAAACATGTCTTCTTTCTTATAACAAATACTCTGTGAGTAACCTCGTGCGCCCTGCTTTACCACGCAATAAATAAAATATATTAAATTGCTTTAGTCAAACATGTCTTCTTTTTCATAACAAATACTCTGTGAGTAACATCGTGCGCCCTGCTTTACCACGCAATAAATAAAATATATTAAATTGCTTTAGTCAAACATGTCTTCTTTTTCATAACAAATACTCTGTGAGTAACATCGTGCGCCCTGCTTTACCACGCAATAAATAAAATATATTAAATTGCTTTAGTCAAACATGTCTTCTTTTTCATAACAAATACTCTGTGAGTAACATCGTGTGCCCTGCTTTACCACGCAATAAATAAAATATATTAAATTGCTTTAGTCAAACATGTCTTCTTTTTCATAACAAATACTCTGTGAGTAACATCGTGTGCCCTGCTTTACCACGCAATAAATAAAATATATTAAATTGCTTTAGTCAAACATGTCTTCTTTTTCATAACAAATACTCTGTGAGTAACATCGTGTGCCCTGCTTTACCACGCAATAAATAAAATATATTAAATTGCTTTAGTCAAACATGTCTTCTTTTTCATAACAAATACTCTGTGAGTAACATCGTGTGCCCTGCTTTACCACGCAATAAATAAAATATATTAAATTGCTTTAGTCAAACATGTCTTCTTTTTCATAACAAATACTCTGTGAGTAACATCGTGTGCCCTGCTTTACCACGCAATAAATAAAATATATTAAATTGCTTTAGTCAAACATGTCTTCTTTCTCATAATAAATACTCTGTGAGTAACATCGTGTGCCCTGCTTTACCACGCAATAAATAAAATATATTAAATTGCTTTGTCAAACATGTCTTCTTTCTTATAACAAATACTCTGTGAGTAACCTCGTGCGCCCTGCTTTACCACGCAATAAATAAAATATATTAAATTGCTTTAGTCAAACATGTCTTCTTTTTCATAACAAATACTCTGTGAGTAACATCGTGCGCCCTGCTTTACCACGCAATAAATAAAATATATTAAATTGCTTTAGTCAAACATGTCTTCTTTTTCATAACAAATACTCTGTGAGTAACATCGTGCGCCCTGCTTTACCACGCAATAAATAAAATATATTAAATTGCTTTAGTCAAACATGTCTTCTTTTTCATAACAAATACTCTGTGAGTAACATCGTGTGCCCTGCTTTACCACGCAATAAATAAAATATATTAAATTGCTTTAGTCAAACATGTCTTCTTTTTCATAACAAATACTCTGTGAGTAACATCGTGTGCCCTGCTTTACCACGCAATAAATAAAATATATTAAATTGCTTTAGTCAAACATGTCTTCTTTTTCATAACAAATACTCTGTGAGTAACATCGTGTGCCCTGCTTTACCACGCAATAAATAAAATATATTAAATTGCTTTAGTCAAACATGTCTTCTTTTTCATAACAAATACTCTGTGAGTAACATCGTGTGCCCTGCTTTACCACGCAATAAATAAAATATATTAAATTGCTTTAGTCAAACATGTCTTCTTTTTCATAACAAATACTCTGTGAGTAACATCGTGTGCCCTGCTTTACCACGCAATAAATAAAATATATTAAATTGCTTTAGTCAAACATGTCTTCTTTTTCATAACAAATACTCTGTGAGTAACATCGTGTGCCCTGCTTTACCACGCAATAAATAAAATATATTAAATTGCTTTAGTCAAACATGTCTTCTTTTTCATAACAAATACTCTGTGAGTAACATCGTGTGCCCTGCTTTACCACGCAATAAATAAAATATATTAAATTGCTTTAGTCAAACATGTCTTCTTTTTCATAACAAATACTCTGTGAGTAACATCGTGTGCCCTGCTTTACCACGCAATAAATAAAATATATTAAATTGCTTTAGTCAAACATGTCTTCTTTTTCATAACAAATACTCTGTGAGTAACATCGTGTGCCCTGCTTTACCACGCAATAAATAAAATATATTAAATTGCTTTAGTCAAACATGTCTTCTTTTTCATAACAAATACTCTGTGAGTAACATCGTGTGCCCTGCTTTACCACGCAATAAATAAAATATATTAAATTGCTTTAGTCAAACATGTCTTCTTTTTCATAACAAATACTCTGTGAGTAACATCGTGTGCCCTGCTTTACCACGCAATAAATAAAATATATTAAATTGCTTTTGTCAAACATGTCTTCTTTTTCATAACAAATACTCTGTGAGTAACATCGTGTGCCCTGCTTTACCACGCAATGAATAAAATATATTAAATTGCTTTAGTCAAACATGTCTTCTTTTTCATAACAAATACTCTGTGAGTAACATCGTGCGCCCTGCTTTACCACGCAATAAATAAAATATATTAAATTGCTTTAGTCAAACATGTCTTCTTTCTCATAACAAATACTCTGTGAGTAACATCGTGTGCCTTGCTTTACCACGCAATAAATAAAATATATTAAATTGCTTTAGTCAAACATGTCTTCTTTCTCATAACAAATACTCTGTGAGTAACATCGTGTGCCCTGCTTTACCACGCAATAAATAAAATATATTAAATTGCTTTAGTCAAACATGTCTTCTTTCTCATAATAAATACTCTGTGAGTAACCTCGTGTGCCCTGCTTTACCACGCAATAAATAAAATATATTAAATTGCTTTAGTCAAACATGTCTTCTTTTTCATAACAAATACTCTGTGAGTAACATCGTGTGCCCTGCTTTACCACGCAATAAATAAAATATATTAAATTGCTTTAGTCAAACATGTCTTCTTTTTCATAACAAATACTCTGTGAGTAACATCGTGTGCCCTGCTTTACCACGCAATAAATAAAATATATTAAATTGCTTTAGTCAAACATGTCTTCTTTTTCATAACAAATACTCTGTGAGTAACATCGTGTGCCCTGCTTTACCACGTAATAAATAAAATATATTAAATTGCTTTGTCAAACATGTCTTCTTTCTCATAATAAATACTCTGTGAGTAACCTCGTGCGCCCTGCTTTACCACGCAATAAATAAAATATATTAAATTGCTTTAGTCAAACATGTCTTCTTTTTCATAAAAAATACTCTGTGAGTAACATCGTGTGCCCTGCTTTACCACGCAATAAATAAAATATATTAAATTGCTTTAGTCAAACATGTCTTCTTTTTCATAACAAATACTCTGTGAGTAACATCGTGTGCCCTGCTTTACCACGCAATAAATAAAATATATTAAATTGCTTTAGTCAAACATGTCTTCTTTTTCATAACAAATACTCTGTGAGTAACATCGTGTGCCCTGCTTTACCACGCAATAAATAAAATATATTAAATTGCTTTAGTCAAACATGTCTTCTTTTTCATAACAAATACTCTGTGAGTAACATCGTGTGCCCTGCTTTACCACGCAATAAATAAAATATATTAAATTGCTTTAGTCAAACATGTCTTCTTTTTCATAACAAATACTCTGTGAGTAACATCGTGTGCCCTGCTTTACCACGCAATAAATAAAATATATTAAATTGCTTTAGTCAAACATGTCTTCTTTTTCATAACAAATACTCTGTGAGTAACATCGTGTGCCCTGCTTTACCACGCAATAAATAAAATATATTAAATTGCTTTAGTCAAACATGTCTTCTTTTTCATAACAAATACTCTGTGAGTAACATCGTGTGCCCTGCTTTACCACGCAATAAATAAAATATATTAAATTGCTTTAGTCAAACATGTCTTCTTTTTCATAACAAATACTCTGTGAGTAACATCGTGTGCCCTGCTTTACCACGCAATAAATAAAATATATTAAATTGCTTTAGTCAAACATGTCTTCTTTTTCATAACAAATACTCTGTGAGTAACATCGTGTGCCCTGCTTTACCACGCAATAAATAAAATATATTAAATTGCTTTAGTCAAACATGTCTTCTTTTTCATAACAAATACTCTGTGAGTAACATCGTGTGCCCTGCTTTACCACGCAATAAATAAAATATATTAAATTGCTTTAGTCAAACATGTCTTCTTTTTCATAACAAATACTCTGTGAGTAACATCGTGTGCCCTGCTTTACCACGCAATAAATAAAATATATTAAATTGCTTTAGTCAAACATGTCTTCTTTTTCATAACAAATACTCTGTGAGTAACATCGTGTGCCCTGCTTTACCACGCAATAAATAAAATATATTAAATTGCTTTAGTCAAACATGTCTTCTTTTTCATAACAAATACTCTGTGAGTAACATCGTGTGCCCTGCTTTACCACGCAATAAATAAAATATATTAAATTGCTTTAGTCAAACATGTCTTCTTTTTCATAACAAATACTCTGTGAGTAACATCGTGTGCCCTGCTTTACCACGCAATAAATAAAATATATTAAATTGCTTTAGTCAAACATGTCTTCTTTTTCATAACAAATACTCTGTGAGTAACATCGTGTGCCCTGCTTTACCACGCAATAAATAAAATATATTAAATTGCTTTAGTCAAACATGTCTTCTTTTTCATAACAAATACTCTGTGAGTAACATCGTGTGCCCTGCTTTACCACGCAATAAATAAAATATATTAAATTGCTTTAGTCAAACATGTCTTCTTTTTCATAACAAATACTCTGTGAGTAACATCGTGTGCCCTGCTTTACCACGCAATGAATAAAATATATTAAATTGCTTTAGTCAAACATGTCTTCTTTTTCATAACAAATACTCTGTGAGTAACATCGTGCGCCCTGCTTTACCACGCAATAAATAAAATATATTAAATTGCTTTAGTCAAACATGTCTTCTTTCTCATAACAAATACTCTGTGAGTAACATCGTGTGCCTTGCTTTACCACGCAATAAATAAAATATATTAAATTGCTTTAGTCAAACATGTCTTCTTTCTCATAACAAATACTCTGTGAGTAACATCGTGTGCCCTGCTTTACCACGCAATAAATAAAATATATTAAATTGCTTTAGTCAAACATGTCTTCTTTCTCATAATAAATACTCTGTGAGTAACCTCGTGCGCCCTGCTTTACCACGCAATAAATAAAATATATTAAATTGCTTTAGTCAAACATGTCTTCTTTTTCATAACAAATACTCTGTGAGTAACATCGTGTGCCCTGCTTTACCACGCAATAAATAAAATATATTAAATTGCTTTAGTCAAACATGTCTTCTTTTTCATAACAAATACTCTGTGAGTAACATCGTGTGCCCTGCTTTACCACGCAATAAATAAAATATATTAAATTGCTTTAGTCAAACATGTCTTCTTTTTCATAACAAATACTCTGTGAGTAACATCGTGTGCCCTGCTTTACCACGTAATAAATAAAATATATTAAATTGCTTTGTCAAACATGTCTTCTTTCTCATAATAAATACTCTGTGAGTAACCTCGTGCGCCCTGCTTTACCACGCAATAAATAAAATATATTAAATTGCTTTAGTCAAACATGTCTTCTTTTTCATAACAAATACTCTGTGAGTAACATCGTGTGCCCTGCTTTACCACGTAATAAATAAAATATATTAAATTGCTTTAGTCAAACATGTCTTCTTTCTCATAACAAATACTCTGTGAGTAACATCGTGTGCCCTGCTTTACCACGCAATAAATAAAATATATTAAATTGCTTTGTCAAACATGTCTTCTTTCGCATAACAAATACTCTGTGAGTAACCTCGTGCGCCCTGCTTTACCACGCAATAAATAAAATATATTAAATTGCTTTAGTCAAACATGTCTTCTTTCTCATAATAAATACTCTGTGAGTAACATCGTGTGCCCTGCTTTACCACGTAATAAATAAAATATATTAAATTGCTTTAGTCAAACATGTCTTCTTTCTCATAACAAATACTCTGTGAGTAACATCGTGTGCCCTGCTTTACCACGTAATAAATAAAATATATTAAATTGCTTTAGTCAAACATGTCTTCTTTCTCATAACAAATACTCTGTGAGTAACATCGTGTGCCCTGCTTTACCACGCAATAAATAAAATATATTAAATTGCTTTAGTCAAACATGTCTTCTTTCCTATAATAAATACTCTGTTAGTAACCTCGTGTGCCCTGCTTTACCACGCAATAAATGAAATATTTGAAAATTGCACCTTTAATAAACGGAAGAACACTAAGGCCATCTATTGATCAGATAATTAAGTTACTCGGATGTGTATTAATGTTAAATGCTTTAGTTGTCTCAGCTAAAATTTATTTTGAGTATAGTTTGCATTTTGACCAATATTAATTGATCTGATAATATCTGAGGAGCGGAAATTAAGATAATCTTATATCTGAACAATTTAATTAATTTCCTAAGTTCGAATAATGCAACTGTTATTTTAGCTTTCATATTGTCATCATTTAAATGAAATAAAATAAAAAATTAAATGCGTATGAAATAGATGGCGATAGTTGTACCAAAACCCTGTACATTCACTTATCCCTGTACACCGATGTAACGCGTGTGGAACACTTCTACAGGGGTTTGACCTATTTTGGACCTAATACCAAATATTATAACCCTCAAAGTTAAACCTTGGTAAAGGCGGGGCTATTAAATGTAAGTTAAGCGACTTCTAGAAAATTCCATCATCACGTATCTGTAAAAAGGGTGGAGTTAGGACGTATTTGACCCGAATAACGTATGTATTTCCGGTTTCGGGGGACCCGGCCCAAACTAATGGGGTAATGGGTTCTGTTCGGGGCGAAACGGCTCAAACAACAGCGATTACGTTTTTAGTTCGCGGCGGAAATCTATGTTGATTTCGATTTAATTTCGTCGTTGCCATGGCAACCGCATGTCCGTCGACAATATGGCCGTATTTCCGTTTCCGCCAAATGATTGTTATTGCGAGCGACACCAGCTGCATTTGCAAAAGGGTTTCACAGCCATTTGGAACACGTTTCCTTTCGACACTCAATTCCTCGTTTGCTTTTATTGGTTTTTCGAATTTCTATTTTAAATTCTTATTCGTATTCGCTGATAATTTTTTTCAGACTTTTCCCTGGATTTTAAAATTTCCAATACTAGATAATTTTAAATTTATATTTTTAATTATCCGAACTTATTGAATTTATTTCAGCTTTTATTTTAGTATAAAGGTGACTCGTTTCAGTAATTTTTTACTAAAAAATATTGCAACGTTTATTTCACAATCATGAAATTTTGAAGATTAACTAAAACTTCCCCGACTTTCTACAAATTATTTCAATTTCCTGACCTTTCCATGTTCTTTAAGACTTAATTCTAAATCCCCAGATCCGTTGAGAGAAATGAAATTCAACTCTTTCAGCTTTCAAGGAATCAAAAGATTTAAATCAGACTTGGCCATTATCACAGTCAAAAGTTTGCAATTGTTAGGCTGGAAATTTGGCCAAATATAACGGTCGAAATTTGTCATTGTCAGGCTTGAAAATGTGTCATTATTACAATTGAAAATTTGTGACTATCTTAGTCGAAATTACAATTGTTAGGCTGAAAATTTTGCCATTATCATAGTTGAAAATTTACAATTGTCATGCTGAAAATTTTGCCATTATCATAGTTGAAAGTTTGCAATTGTCACGCTGAAAATTTTGCCATTATCATAGTTGAAAATTTGCAATTGTCATGCTGAAAATTTTGCCATTATCACAGTTGAAAGTTTCCAATTGTCAGGCTGGAAATTTTGCCATTATCATAGTTGAAAATTTCCAATTGTCATGCTGAAAATTTTGCCATTATCATAGTTGAAAATTTGCAATTGTCATGCTGGAAATTTTGCCATTATCATAGTTGAAAATTTACAATTGTCATGCTGAAAATTTTGCCATTATCATAGTTGAAAGTTTGCAATTGTCACGCTGAAAATTTTGCCATTATCATAGTTGAAAATTTGCAATTGTCATGCTGAAAATTTTGCCATTATCACAGTTGAAAGTTTCCAATTGTCAGGCTGGAAATTTTGCCATTATCATAGTTGAAAATTTCCAATTGTCATGCTGAAAATTTTGCCATTATCATAGTTGAAAATTTGCAATTGTCATGCTGGAAATTTTGCCATTATCACTCTTGAAAATGAGTAATTATCAAACTGAAAAACTAGCAAAATTATCAGGTTCCAAAAAATTGCAAATGCATTGAAAAAGACTTCAAAAATATTAAACATTCGAGCTTGCAAAAACCCGAATACATTGGAAAAAGCAAAGGGACGTTAAATCTAACGACTATCTGGAGTAATCAGAAGTTAAAAACATTTAGCAACCTGCCAGAGTGAGACAAAAAGTTTTGGCTTTGCGATGGGAAGGCTTATAATCTTAAAAGTTTAGCACCATCCGTTACCTGATACTCCATCCAAAGGAGAAACTTAAACAAGTTGCCAAAAGGCCAAATATAGTCCGGCGCTAAAGTCATTATCTACATTTCGTGAAAGCGGCCATTTCTTGATAGAAGCAAAATAATAATATTTTAAATGTTAATTTAATTCTTAACATTAATATGAATACTTCTTCATTTTAAAAAATTATTATTAAAAATCCTTAATTTTAATAATAATTTATTATAAAAAATTATTAATTTTAATAATAATTTCTAAAAATTCTTAATTTTAATAATAATTTCTAAAAATTCTTAATTTTAATTTTGAATTAAAAATTCTTAATTTTAATTACAATTTATAATTAAAAATTCTTAATTTTAATAATAATTTATTTATTATCAACTTGCTAATACACTTGTATTGTTTTGGTACACATTAAACCCCGTTTCATTTCATTTCATTTCATAATTCTTAAAAGTAATATTAATTTAATTTTTATAATTCTTAAAAGTAATATTAATTTAATTTTTATAATTCTTAAAAGTAATATTAATTTAATTTTTATAATTCTTAAAAGTAATATTAATTTAATTTTTATAATTCTTAAAAGTAATATTAATTTAATATTTATAATTCTTAAAAGTAATATTAATTTAATATTTATAATTCCTAAAAGTAATCTTAATTTAATATTTATAATTCTTAAAAGTAATATTAATTTAATATTTATAATTCTTAAAAGTAATCTTAATTTAATATTTATAATTCTTAAAAATAATATTAATTTAATTTTTATAATTCTTAAAAGTAATATTAATTTAATTTTTATAATTCTTAAAAGTAATATTAATTTAATTTTTATAATTCTTAAAAGTAATATTAATTTAATTTTAATAATTCTTAAAAGTAATATTAATTTAATATTTATAATTCTTAAAAGTAATATTAATTTAATATTTATAATTCCTAAAAGTAATCTTAATTTAATATTTATAATTCTTAAAAGTAATATTAATTTAATATTTATAATTCTTAAAAGTAATCTTAATTTAATATTTATAATTCTTAAAAATGATATTAATTTAATATTTATAATTCTTAAAAGTAATATTAATTTAATATTTATAATTCTTAAAAGTAATATTAATTTAATATTTATAATTCTTAAAAGTAATATTAATTTAATATTTACAATTCTTAAAAGTAATATTAATTTAATATTTATAATTCTTAAAAGTAATCTTAATTTAATATTTACAATTCTTAAAAGTAATATTAATTTAATATTTATAATTCTTAAAAGTAAATTAATTTAATATTTATAATTCTTAAAAGTAAAATTAATTTAATATTTATAATTCTGAAAAGTAAAATTAATTTAATATTTATAATTCTTAAAAGTAAAATTAATTTAATATTTATAATTCTTAAAAGTAAAATTAATTTAATATTTATAATTCTTAAAAGTAAAATTAATTTAATATTAATAAACCTTAATTTTAATATTTAGTACTTATTAGAGTTGTAAGAGTGGAAATGACCGAAGTCTTTTTTCCGGAAAAAGAAAACGAATGTTTCATTCCATGATTAGTCTAATACGTTGTTCGCAAATTTAAATTTCGCGGCATTTTATCGAACTTTAAAAAAACTAAACCCCTAGACTAGTCTAGAAAAAAAACCTTAAAAAGTAATTTAAATTTTTTATTTTTAAGATTTGCGGAACATTAACAACTCTAGTATTTACAATTCATAATTTTAATTTAATATTTAGATCTTTAAATATTAACTTAATATTTATTATGCTTCATTTTAATTTAATATGTAGATCTTTAAATATTAACTTAATATGTATTATGTTTAATTTTAATTTAATATTTAGATCTTTAAATATTAACTTAATATTTATTATGCTTAATTTTAATTTAATATGTAGATCTTTAAATATTAACTTAATATTTATTACTCTTCATTTTAATTTAATATTTCGATCTTTGAATATTAACTTAATATGTATTATGTTTAATTTTAATTTAATATTTAGATCTTTAAATATTAACTTAATATTTATTACTCTTCAGTTTAATTTAATTTTTATTACTCTTAATTTTAATTTAAAATTTATTACTCATTTTAATTTAATTTTCATTACTTTTCATTTTAATTTCATATTTATTGTTATTAATTTTTATTTCATATATTTAATATATAACTCTAAAGTAACGCTTTTAAGTTTCACCTCCAGCCCCACTAGATAGATAGAGGGCTCCATATTCCTAGAACAGACAGCGACGAAGCCCTCTACATAGCTCCCCTCTTTACCCCGGGAACAAGTTCCAATCAACCAAAATGAATTTATTAAATTTGTCTCCTTTATCAGAGTATAATTCGGGCACCATCTATGAGGCGCCGGACTAAAAAGTATCAACGAGAAAAATTTCACAAACCTAGAAGAGCTGGAACTTGGGCCAAACTTCCTATAACGACCCAACCATTAAAACGAGCAGCTAAGAAATAGTAGAGAAAGTTACCCGGGAACACGTAGTATCAAGTTTGGTACCTGTGGATGTGTGAAGGTCACCTGACTTTAAACCCCATAACTGTAACGCTTAAGTACCCCTTTCTCTGTACGGTGTCAGGTAATGCGGATCCGAAATGTATCTTAAGAGATCAAAAGTCAGTTGACACGATTTCCCAATGTCATTAAACCCTTCGCGTCTACTTTCCACGTACTACCAGCTAAGGTCGATTTTGCCAACTTTACTTTTGGCAGACGATTTCTTTGGCAATGTACAAGGAAGCATTTTTTTATTATTATGATTTCCAAGCATGCGCGGTAAAGATATTTGTGGTGACGTGATGTTTCTCATTATTTTTAATAGCGGGGTTTATTTCTGAGGCTATAAGGTCTAAATATGTTTCTTCGTGAAGATTAATAGTTTAAAACTACTTTTAGTTGGTATTCCGGGCTTCAACGGTGCGCTTACGAAGTCTGGGATATTTTTGTAAAAAGTAATTCAAAATTTTAATGAGGCTTGTAAAGCTTTCAAAAACTTGGGTTACTTCCCCGCATTTATGACATTTAACGGTAACTTCTCACATTTTTTAAGAATATTTAGTCTAAAAGTAGCTTGAAAGTGGAATGCGTCTTACAGAGCTTTAATTTATGAAATTTTTTAATTAATAAATTTTAAGACCCCTTTTTAAAATATAAACCGAGCCATTCACGCTCACTAAGTTTGCATTTTACGTTCACTAAGTACACCATTCACGCTCACTAAGTTTGCATTTCACGTTCACTAAGTACACCATTCACGCTCACTAAGTTTGCATTTCACGTTCACTAAGTACGCCATTCACGCTCACTAAGTTTGCATTTCACGTTCACTAAGTACGCCATTCACGCTCACTAAGTTTGCATTTCACGTTCACTAAGTACGCCATTCACGCTCACTAAGTTTGCATTTCACGTTCACTAAGTACATCATTCACGCTCACTAAGTTTGCATTTCACGTTCACTAAGTCCGCCATTCACGCTCACTAAGTTTGCATTTCACGTTCACTAAGTCCGCCATTCACGCTCACTAAGTTTGCATTTCACGTTCACTAAGTACGCCATTCACGCTCACTAAGTTTGCATTTCACGTTCACTAAGTCCGCCATTCACGCTCACTAAGTTTGCATTTCACGTTCACTAAGTCCGCTATTCACGCTCACTTAGTTTGCATTTAACGTTCACTAAGTCCGCCATTCACGCTCACTAAGTTTGCATTTCACGTTCACCAAGTCCGCCATTCACGCTCACTAAGTTTGCATTTCACGTTCACTAAGTACGCCATTCACGCTCACTAAGTTTGCATTTCACGTTCACCAAGTCCGCCATTCACGCTCACTAAGTTTGCATTTCACGTTCACTAAGTACGCCATTCACGCTCACTAAGTTTGCATTTCACGTTCACTAAGTACGCCATTCACGCTCACTAAGTTTGCATTTCACGTTCACTAAGTACATCATTCACGCTCACTAAGTTTGCATTTCACGTTCACTAAGTCCGCCATTCACGCTCACTAAGTTTGCATTTCACGTTCACTAAGTCCGCCATTCACGCTCACTAAGTTTGCATTTCACGTTCACTAAGTACGCCATTCACGCTCACTAAGTTTGCATTTCACGTTCACTAAGTCCGCCATTCACGCTCACTAAGTTTGCATTTCACGTTCACCAAGTCCGCCATTCACGCTCACTAAGTTTGCATTTCACGTTCACTAAGTACGCCATTCACGCTCACTAAGTTTGCATTTCACGTTCACTAAGTACGCCATTCACGCTCACTAAGTTTGCATTTCACGTTCACTAAGTGGCCATTCACGCTCACTAAGTTTGCATTTCACGTTCACTAAGTCCGCCATTCACGCTCACTAAGTTTGCATTTCACGTTCACTAAGTCCGCTATTCACGCTCACTTAGTTTGCATTTAACGTTCACTAAGTCCGCCATTCACGCTCACTAAGTTTGCATTTCACGTTCACCAAGTCCGCCATTCACGCTCACTAAGTTTGCATTTCACGTTCACTAAGTACGCCATTCACGCTCACTAAGTTTGCATTTCACGTTCACCAAGTCCGCCATTCACGCTCACTAAGTTTGCATTTCACGTTCACTAAGTACGCCATTCACGCTCACTAAGTTTGCATTTCACGTTCACCAAGTCCGCCATTCACGCTCACTAAGTTTGCATTTCACGTTCACCAAGTCCGCCATTCACGCTCACTAAGTTTGCATTTCACGTTCACTAAGTACGCCATTCACGCTCACTAAGTTTGCATTTCACGTTCACTAAGTACGCCATTCACGCTCACTAAGTTTGCATTTCATGTTCACTAAGTCCGCCATTCACGCTCACTAAGTTTGCATTTCACGTTCACCAAGTCCGCCATTCACGCTCACTAAGTTTGCATTTCACGTTCACTAAGTACGCCATTCACGCTCACTAAGTTTGCATTTCACGTTCACTAAGTACGCCATTCACGCTCACTAAGTTTGCATTTCACGTTCACTAAGTCCGCCATTCACGCTCACTAAGTTTGCATTTCACGTTCACTAAGTCCGCCATTCACGCTCACTAAGTTTGCATTTCATGTTCACTAAGTCCGCCATTCACGCTCACTAAGTTTGCATTTCACGTTCACCAAGTCCGCCATTCACGCTCACTAAGTTTGCATTTCACGTTCACTAAGTACGCCATTCACGCTCACTAAGTTTGCATTTCACGTTCACTAAGTACGCCATTCACGCTCACTAAGTTTGCATTTCATGTTCACTAAGTCCGCCATTCACGCTCACTAAGTTTGCATTTCACGTTCACCAAGTCCGCCATTCACGCTCACTAAGTTTGCATTTCACGTTCACTAAGTACGCCATTCACGCTCACTAAGTTTGCATTTCACGTTCACTAAGTACGCCATTCACGCTCACTAAGTTTGCATTTCACGTTCACTAAGTCCGCCATTCACGCTCACTAAGTTTGCATTTCACGTTCACTAAGTCCGCCATTCACGCTCACTAAGTTTGCATTTCACGTTCACTAAGTCCGCTATTCACGCTCACTTAGTTTGCATTTAACGTTCACTAAGTCCGCCATTCACGCTCACTAAGTTTGCATTTCACGTTCACCAAGTCCGCCATTCACGCTCACTAAGTTTGCATTTCACGTTCACTAAGTACACCATTCACGCTCACTAAGTTTGCATTTCACGTTCACCAAGTCCGCCATTCACGCTCACTAAGTTTGCATTTCACGTTCACTAAGTACGCCATTCACGCTCACTAAGTTTGCATTTCACGTTCACTAAGTACGCCATTCACGCTCACTAAGTTTGCATTTCATGTTCACTAAGTCCGCCATTCACGCTCACTAAGTTTGCATTTCACGTTCACCAAGTCCGCCATTCACGCTCACTAAGTTTGCATTTCACGTTCACTAAGTACGCCATTCACGCTCACTAAGTTTGCATTTCACGTTCACTAAGTACGCCATTCACGCTCACTAAGTTTGCATTTCATGTTCACTAAGTCCGCCATTCACGCTCACTAAGTTTGCATTTCACGTTCACCAAGTCCGCCATTCACGCTCACTAAGTTTGCATTTCACGTTCACTAAGTACGCCATTCACGCTCACTAAGTTTGCATTTCACGTTCACTAAGTACGCCATTCACGCTCACTAAGTTTGCATTTCATGTTCACTAAGTCCGCCATTCACGCTCACTAAGTTTGCATTTCACGTTCACCAAGTCCGCCATTCACGCTCACTAAGTTTGCATTTCACGTTCACTAAGTACGCCATTCACGCTCACTAAGTTTGCATTTCACGTTCACTAAGTACATCATTCACGCTCACTAAGTTTGCATTTCACGTTCACTAAGTCCGCCATTCACGCTCACTAAGTTTGCATTTCACGTTCACTAAGTCCGCCATTCACGCTCACTAAGTTTGCATTTCACGTTCACTAAGTACGCCATTCACGCTCACTAAGTTTGCATTTCACGTTCACTAAGTCCGCCATTCACGCTCACTAAGTTTGCATTTCACGTTCACTAAGTCCGCTATTCACGCTCACTTAGTTTGCATTTAACGTTCACTAAGTCCGCCATTCACGCTCACTAAGTTTGCATTTCACGTTCACCAAGTCCGCCATTCACGCTCACTAAGTTTGCATTTCACGTTCACTAAGTACGCCATTCACGCTCACTAAGTTTGCATTTCACGTTCACCAAGTCCGCCATTCACGCTCACTAAGTTTGCATTTCACGTTCACTAAGTACGCCATTCACGCTCACTAAGTTTGCATTTCACGTTCACTAAGTCCGCCATTCACGCTCACTAAGTTTGCATTTCACGTTCACTAAGTACGCCATTCACGCTCACTAAGTTTGCATTTCACGTTCACTAAGTACGCCTTGATTTCCGATACGACAAAACTCTTGAAATCCAACAGAAAATACTTCAGCCCCCCCCCTCAAAAGTCCAACCACCACTATATTCGAAAAAAAGTGGTATTTTTGAAAATAATCCCCTTTTTTCGAATATTGTACATACCACCATCACGGGTAAATAATGGTAAGTAAAGAAAATAAACTAACTAATGGTAGATAAAGTAACTAATGATAAATATGGTAAATATAGTAAATAATGGTAAATATGGTAAATAAAGTAACTAATGGTAAATTTAGTAACTAATGGTAAATAAAGTAACTAATGGTAAATATGGTAAATGTAGTAAATAATAGTAAATGTAGTAAATAATAGTAAATATGGTAAATGTAGTAAATAATAGTAAATAATAGTAAATTTGGTAAATAAAGTAACTAATGGTAACTATAGTAAATATAGTAAATAATGGTAAATATGGTAAATAAAGTAACTAATGGTAAATATGGTAAATGTAGTAAATAATAGTAAATATGGTAAATGTAGTAAATAATAGTAAATATGGTAAATAAAGTAACTAATAGTAAATATGGTAAATAAAGTAACTAATGGTAAATATGGTAAATAAAGTAACTAATGGTAAATATGGTAAATAAAGTAACTAATGGTAAATATGGTAAATAAAGTAACTAATGGTAAATATGGTAAATAAAGTAACTAATGGTAAATATGGTAAATAAAGTAACTAGATTTAAATATGGTAAATATAGTAAATAACGGTAAATTTGGTAAATAAAGTAAATAATGGTAAATATAGAAAATAATGGTAAATATGGTAGGTAAAGTAAATAATGGTAAATATGGTAAATAAAGTAAATTTGGTAAATAATGGTAAATATGGTAATTAATAGACAATATGGTAAATAATAGTAAATACGGTAAATAATGGTAAATATGGTAATTAATAGACAATATGGTAAATAATAGTAAATATGGTAAATAATGGTAAATATGGTATAAATTGTAAATAATGGTAAATATGGTATAAATTGTAAATAATGGTAAATATGGTATAAATTGTAAATAATGGTAAATATGGTATAAATTGTAAATAATGGTAAATATGGTATAAATGGTAAATAATGGTAAATATGGTATAAATTGTAAATAATGGTAAATATGGTATAAATTGTAAATAATGGTAAATATGGTAAATAATAGTTTATTGTGTAAATAATATATGAAATCAAGGAAATCATTCAAAAAAGGAATATATGAACATTAGAAGATTTTAAACTTTATTTTAATCACTCTACAATTCGGTTCAAAATCTTAATAGGTTTAATCTCCATAAATGTGGTCTTAAGTTTAAAATCCTGTAAATAATTATATCTACCATTATTTTCCCACTTTTAACATTTTATTCCATAACGTTATTTACCATTATTTTCCCACTTTTCACATTTTATTCCATAACGTTATTTACCATTATTTTCCCACTTTTCACATTTTATTCCAAACGTTATTTATCATTATTTTACCACTTTTCACATTTTATTCCATAACGTTATTTACCATTATTTTCCCACTTTTCACATTTTATATAATAACGTTATTTACCATTATTTTCCCACTTTTAACATTTTATTCCATAACGTTATTTACCATTATTTTCCCTCTTTTCACATTTTATTCCATAACGTTATTTACCATTATTTTCCCACTTTTCACATTTTATTCCATAACGTTATTTACCATTATTTTCCCACTTTTCACATTTTATTCCATAACGTTATTTACCATTATTTTCCCACTTTTCACATTTTATTCCATAACGTTATTTACCATTATTTTCCCACTTTTCACATTTTATTCCATAACGTTATTTACCATTATTTTCCCACTTTTCACATTTTATTCCATAACGTTATTTACCATTATTTTCCCACTTTTCACATTTTATTCCATAACGTTATTTACCATTATTTTCCCACTTTTCACATTTTATTCCATAACTTTATTTACCATTATTTTCCCACTTTTCACATTTTATTCCATAACGTTATTTACCATTATTTTCCCACTTTTCACATTTTATTCCATAACGTTATTTACCATTATTTTCCCACTTTTAACATTTTATTCCATAACGTTATTTACCATTATTTTCCCACTTTTCACATTTTATTCCATAACGTTATTTACCATTATTTTCCCACTTTTCACATTTCATTCCATAACGTTATTTACCATTATTTTCCCACTTTTCACATTTTATTCCATAACGTTATTTACCATTATTTTCCCACTTTTCACATATTATTCCATAACGTTATTTACCATTATTTTCCCACTTTTCACATTTTATATAATAACGTTATTTACCATTATTTTCCCACTTTTAACATTTTATTCCATAACGTTATTTACCATTATTTTCCTACTTTTAACATTTTATTCCATAACGCTATTTACCATTATTTTCCCACTTTTAACATTTTATTCCATAACGTTATTTACCATTATTTTCCCACTTTTCACATTTTATTCCATAACTTTATTTACCATTATTTTCCCACTTTTCACATTTTATTCCATAACGTTATTTACCATTATTTTCCCACTTTTCACATTTTATTCCATAACGTTATTTACCATTATTTTCCCACTTTTCACATTTTATTCCATAACGTTATTTACCATTATTTTCCCACTTTTCACATTTTATTCCATAACGCTATTTACCATTATTTTCCCACTTTTAACATTTTATTCCATAACGTTATTTACCATTATTTTCCCACTTTTAACATTTTATTCCATAACGCTATTTACCATTATTTTCCCACTTTTAACATTTTATTCCATAACGTTATTTACCATTATTTTCCCACTTTTCACATATTATTCCATAACGTTATTTACCATTATTTTCCCACTTTTCACATTTTATATAATAACGTTATTTACCATTATTTTCCCACTTTTCACATTTTATTCCATAACGTTATTTACCATTATTTTCCCACTTTTCACATTTTATTCCATAACGTTATTTACCATTATTTTCCCACTTTTCACATTTTATTCCATAACGCTATTTACCATTATTTTCCCACTTTTAACATTTTATTCCATAACGTTATTTACCATTATTTTCCCACTTTTAACATTTTATTCCATAACGCTATTTACCATTATTTTCCCACTTTTAACATTTTATTCCATAACGTTATTTACCATTATTTTCCCACTTTTCACATTTTATTCCATAACGTAATTTACCATTATTTTCCCACTTTTCACATATTATTCCATAACGTTATTTACCATTATTTTCCCACTTTTCACATTTTATATAATAACGTTATTTACCATTATTTTCCCACTTTTCACATTTTATTCCATAACTTTATTTACCATTATTTTCCCACTTTTCATATTTTATTCTTTAACGTTATTACCATTATTTTCCCACTTTTCACATTTTATTCCATAACGCTATTTACCATTACTTTACCAATTTTCCTATTATATACCATAAAGTTATTTACAACCTGTTAAATACTACTTCGGAACCCTGACCCACCACCACTTTAAACAACGCATGATAGTTTCTTTACACCTATCTACAGCATGAACAATTCCGTTTCCTTCTTTAATTTGTATTTTCAATATCGTTATTTCACCGTTTATAAAGGCTTGTTCGAAAAATTTAACTGATAAATGAATAAGGTTTCGCACTTATATTTCAAATCTGGATAAAGCTTCAACCCCCCCTCCCTCCAATTTATAGCAAAAGTAGCTTAACACCCAAAGTTTGTCAGCCCTACCTTTGCGCCTTTTGAAATATTTATTGAGAGCTAGTCTCACCATCGACCATATGGCAATGCACTGGAATCGTTCTCTTTGGTCTATGGACGAATTTATCTCGGTGCAATTTTCTTTATTCTGTTCACTGAATAGAGATACGTTCTAAAACGCCACACTTGGTGGCGCTGGAGTGGCGAATATTTGCGATATTGAAGACGTATTCCTTACCTCTCTCCGACATTATTTTTTACCTCTCTAGGAGGGGTTATACAATAATCGTGTCTGTCTGTGTGTGAGTGTGTGTGTGTGTGTGTGTGTGTGTGTGTGTGTGTGTGTGTGTGTGTGTGGACTGCGAACACGTTACCGGGGCAAAGTCCAAAACGCGTTACCGGAGCAAAGTCGAAAAACCGTTTTTGCAGTTTAAAGGTTGGCAAAACCACCGTCTGACGGTGAGCGTTAACGGAGAAAATTTGCGGTTTGGTTTGGTTGTTTTTTCGTTAACGCTCACCGTCGTGACGGTCTCCACTCAGTTTCATTGGCAATTTTATTATTGTAATGTTTAAGCGTAGTGTGGAAATGTTGAGTTCGTGTTATGGCAGTTGTGGGTGTTAAGTGTGTTGTGTTTGCAATTTGTATGTATGGGCGTATTCTCTCTAACTTCTTCTTATTGACTTTTGGGACGGACCGAGTTCTACCAAAGAACCACCGACACTTATTACGCTTCATCGAAAATTAGACCTTCAGCTTTATCGGAAGCGTTTATTACAAATAAACAGAATATTAAATTTCAGTTTTTATTAAAATTGAACGAAATTTCGTGTTCCATTTAAATTATTGCATCGAAGATATTCTAATGTAGCTTCTTCTCTGTTGATTAAAAACGATGCGCCACCAACGTTTCGAACCCGAGCCCTTTGACATGACAGGCGAACGTTCTACCACAGAACCACCGATATATATTACGCTGTTTTGAAAATTATAAACTCAGCTTAACGTAAGAGTATATTAATGGTTTTTAAAGTCTACATTTTTTACGTATGAAATGTTAAAGGTCAAATCTTGTTTTAGCGCAGTCAGCAGCGATAAGAGGGTTAAAGGGTAGAACCTGTGGGTTAGTTTTTTGTTGTTTATTTACGGGTTTTATTATCGACCTATAGTTGTTTTAATGCAAAGGCGTTTATTTAAAGTTTATTGATATACCAGCTGTCGTTTAGGCAAGTGGCTCTCTGTGCTTTGTTGATGATAAGGTTTTTGCTTCTTGTTAATACATTTGGTGTGGATGTTTGGATATCTAAGATTCCTAATGCAGTCATTGATTTCCTATGTGTGCGAGTCATTATATGATATTGGAAATTGGACGGCATTGGTCTTTTTCATGCGGTATGTGTCACAACGTCAACTGGAAGTCTACGAGTCGTCCACTACCAGATGTCGAATATAGCTATTCTACGTTATCTTCATCAAGGGCGAGTGTTGAAATAAAATGAGCGTTAAAGATGCGGCAAGAATTTCGTAAGCGAGAAAAATACAAATACCCTCTGTAGATATTTCTTTCATTAAACTTTGCTTCGTATTATATTCAACTGATAAACTTGTACTGTAAAAAGGGTTAAATTCAATTGTGCATTGTTTTAGTACGTCTAACTCACTGTTGTAACTACTTAATTTATAATATTCTGAATAAATTAAAATCGGTTGTTTCGTCTCAATTATTTTAATTATAATTAAAATTTTATACCGGGAGGGATAGAACCAGGATTACATTTTTAGTAAATAACTCTGAATTGCGGAGATATCTTTAAGGGTCATCTCGAGAAATTAATACCACTAGGGACAGTTCTTCCGAGGAGAGGTATATTTTGGTTTGCCAACTTGTTTCTTCGCGAAAAGTTATCAGTTGAAAATTAAGAATGGCCGGCCATTCTTATTTAAGGGGTCAGCGCGTTTTCCTATTGCTAAAATTAATACAGCCAAGCGCAGGAGAATCAATAGTCGGGTCGCTAAAAATTTTAAGACTTTATTTTAAGCGATTTTCATGCCCAAGATTCAGTACTGTGGATGCCTAGCGGGATTATTCTTACTGTCAACAATTATTGTCTGGAAGTACTACAATTAATATTAATGTATCAGCGTTGGCGTACAGTACAGAGATAGCCATACGGATTTGTTGCTACTGTCAACTTCAGCGAGAAACGTATTGGAATCCCGTCATTTAACAAAAGTTAGTCGACTGTAGATAAGAAGCTTCGTACTGTAATGAGTTAGTGTACCATTTTTGACATGGAAGGCCAACTGATCAGCTCGTAGCCAGTTTCCCGGAAAAATGCAAAAATAAAATTTTGTCCGTCTTCGAGTTAACGTTGTTTTTCGCACTTTACTTAAGAAATAATAAACCATTTCTTATGAGAACTTTATTTAAATCTCATTATTTATACGTAATTAAGTATTTTTTAAGTAAAAATTATCATTATCGTAATTAATTTACTTGCAGTTGAATAGTAATTAACATTTAACCCTTAAGCCTTTGCTTCGTAAGGAAAATTTGCCCGTAGAACCCGATCATGTATTCTAGGTTAAAAATAACGTATTTAGTAGTACCAGAAAGAATTTTGTGAAAAGTGAAATTTAGTTTGAAGTTAATTTTGTTTTATCTCTTCCATAAGTTTTTTTTAACCAGCTGAATTTTTACAGAGTTAAAAAAAATGAATAATTGAATTTTGAGAGTAGTAGTGTACGAGCCATACCGTTGTGAGGTAGTAGTAGTTAGTACAGCCAGAATAGGGCAGGAGACCCACCATTCAAGTACTGTTGATAAATGTGCTTACTTACACCTAGGAGCAACAAACACAACACCCCACACAAGGAGAACGCAGCCCGTCAAAAGTCGTGGATTTTCTTGTGTACGTTTTTCATTGGCTAGACGCTTTAGCGCCTGCTGCGGTCGGAAGGGGAAAATTCGGAAATTGTCTTCCCCCCGCCCGTAAAACGTTCAAGCTAAAGGCTCGTGACGCTCGTCCAATGAAATTCGTACACAACCCTTCGTTAGCGTGTTTAAAGGCTAGCTGCGTTCTCCTTGTGTTTATTGCTCCTAGCTTACACTAAGCGCGTTAGAATTTTTTTTTAGTTTTTTAATATAACATATATTCATATTAATTGCCTTTGTGACTATATTCATTTACAATATCTGTGTTCTGTACCCCATTCTATCTATATTGCCTTGTGGCTATAAATTACATGATGCCTTCGTGAAAATAAATTACACATGGTTGGTTTTTTATTTGAAAGCTCGGCAGAGTTGGGAAACTCTTGATACATAATTGAGATAAAAGTAAGCGATTAAAAGCTCTTCACAAATCATGCTATGCTACCCATAAACACTATCTCATCAAAGGTCTGTTTTTGATTGAAAGTTTTACCAAAATAAGCATATTTAACTTGCTTACTAGAACCAGTAATACACCTATTATCTTGTTATCTAAGTCTTAATGGCAAATTAAAACTCAATTTGACATAACCAATTATCATCTTTATTTCCCAATGTTAAGTAAAATATTTAAAATAATATCCAATATATTAAATTACATTCAATAATATTAAAATGTCTGTACAAAATATTTTTTAAAATAAAACCTATGTAATTTCTAACTTATGAATTTTATTTTCAATTATAAATTTTAGCCAAAATATGCCCTGTGGGGCAGAGCAAAGGGACAGCTATTAAATAAAAAATGCTTTTATCAAAGCAGTTGGAAGGTTGATTTAAGGGGTAGTTCGGATCTATGAAGGCACAGATATTGGAAATGTTTTAGAATTAAAGAGTTATTTTTTGGAATTATTTTAAAAAGCAAAATATATTTCTAGAATAATTTCAATCAATTTTTCCTCACCTTTTATATATTTTAAAACCCTTTCCTTAAATTTGAGCCTTGAAACTGTAACAGTAAACTGAGAAAATTTTAAATTGTAAAGGATAACGTGTAAAATTACATAATTTAAACTGCTGAAAGTCATTATAGAAAATAAACTAGTAAAAACGTCATCAATAAAAAGAGATTTGCAATCAATTTAATCAAGAAATTTATTAAAGTTAACAGAATAGGTGCAGTTATAGCCTCTAATTTCACAATAATAGCCGCCTAGAATTAAATCACAATCAACAGATGATATTCTCTACCTAAAGAGAGAGCCTGCAAGTGCAAGGAGAACAATGTGTCTTGTCCTTTAGCTTAGAAAAGATAAGTCATGAATTTTCTTATATTAAAGAGACTTTCAAGAGACCTAGCTCTAGTTAATTTAAAATACGTACAATTCAGTTGCCGTAAATGGTGAACCCAAAGTTACGACTGAATGACTTATTTCAATTCGACTAGGTCTTTCTTGAAAGTCCCTTTAACAATTCAAACAGGCTACTGCAGTGTAACTGCACACATTTCATCAGGCCTTTCTAGAAAGAAATGTGGTCATTTTAATTTAACTCTAATGTCACTCTTTTTTACTACCAGCGGGTACTTGACTTGTGAGGATCTTCAGTTTTTCATGATGCATGCCAAATTTAAATACTGATGTATAATTCTACTTTAAACAAGAAGTTTAAAATAATAAGTGCAGACTTGAATATATAGAATTTAGTACATGTCTGTTTTATAAATTCATTAAATTCATTAAGAGAATTAGCTTACATAGAAAGTTGCAAACTCCTTTGACCGTTTAATTTCATATGTATTTATACAATTTAACATATAAAACAGCATATTAATTAAGGTTATAATATTTGGCGAGTAGTAGTTTGAAACACAAAACTGCAGAATCCAGTTACGACAGCATAGCAGACGTCTGTACAGGGCTTCCACATTTGATATCTAAAAATTTCCTCTTGCGATAATTTCATGAAATGAAAAAATCCCGTTTTTCGCGTTTTTGACCTAGAAATTTCCATTTTGTATCCCTCGCTCTTAAGACTAATTTATATAGATATTCAGATTAATTCTGAAAATGAATCCAAATTTAAGGTTTTATTTATTTCAAAATTACTTACATTTGAATAATTTTTCATAAACATATCATCAAAAGTTGCTTTAGATATTTAGATCGTGACTTTCATTACTTTTATAATGACCCTTTATTAAATTTCCATCGTTTTCCCCGTTTTCCCTCTTTAATTACATTATTCCCTTTTAGCGTTTTTAAAGGTTGAAAATTCCGGAAAAAGGAAAAATTCCACGCAAATGGAAGCAGTGCGTCGATAGCATTGAAAATCAATGCCAGAAATAAGCGTTTCAAAAATATGGTGCCTTATCAAGCAACATAATTCAGCTCGTAGTATATGTCTTTTTCTTTCGAATTTTTTATCCCACAGCCCTATTTTATATCCATGGCGGCCGATTTTAAAATAAATTTTAAATATTTCCATTAGAATATACATAATTCTGAACTAAACACGCGTACTCCTTTACAATTTAAAATTTTGTCAGTTTACTGTTACAGTTTCAAGGCTCAAATTTAAGGAAAGGGTTTTAAAATATATAAAAGGTGAGGAAAAATTGATTGAAATTATTTTAGAAATATATTTTGATTTTTAAAATAATTCCAAAAAATAACTCTTTAATTCTAAAACATTTCCAATATCTGTGCCTTCATAGATCCGAACTACCCCTTAAATCAACCTTCCAACTGCTTTGATAAAAGCATTTTTTATTTATATAACGTACTGACTTACTTTTGGGTCTAGCTTCGCTTTGGTTTATATTGAAAAGGATAAAATCACTCCGCCTTAGTGCTTCCTACCGCCATCTGGTTTTTATACGAGATATCAAAAAATAAAGTAAAAGTTGCGTTTAAGTGGGATAATGTTTTTTTTTTTAAAAGTCCCTTAATTCTAAAATGTTTTTATTTCTTTGTAGTTAAGATAAAATAATATTATTCGAAATAATAATGGAAGATTGTCAAATAGCGGCTAATAAAGAAAAATTGCATTTCAAAGCTAATAAAAGTAATTGGAAATAAATTTTTAAGTTTATAGTAAAAATGTCTTAGTTTAAACTGAACTTACAATGTTAGAATTAATTATTCCAAAACAAATAACAGACTATTCTAATGTTGATCAGAATCTGACCATTCCTACGGATATAAGTAGCCCAAATTGGAAATTTCTGTGTTAAAGGTTTTTTTTAATATTTTTTATAATTTTTAAAAATATTTACTGGCCACTTTAGGCCAGATTGGCCACAAAATTAACTATTGTCTAGGTTGGAATTTTCCACTATTTTCCACACTATTGTCCAACTATAATTGTCCACTTCGGAACACTCTAGGTAAGGTAAAGGACGGTGATCTTGTTGTTTTTGCAAATACAGATCACATCTTGTGGCATTGTCTTAAAACTCGGAACAACTCCTTCCGCGTTGAGTTTGCAAGTTCTGATGTTATACCTACGCTCCGCCCCTTTACAAGCTATATCTTGATTGTAGGTCTCGAACGCCATCTCTTGTATTTAATAAGAAATATTAATAAGCATTATTATATCAAGTAAATAATTATTATAAATAAGTATAATTATATTAAGTAAATAAATATTATAAATAAGTATTATTATATTAAGTAAATAAATATTTTAAATAAGTATTATTATATTAAGTAAATAAATATTATAAATAAGTATTATATTAAGTAAATAAATATTATAAATAAGTATTATTATAAGTAAATAAATATTATAAATAAGTATTATTATATTAAGTAAATACATATTATAAATAAGTATTATTATATTAAGTAAATAAATATTATAAATAAGTATTATTATATTAAGTAAATACATATTATAAATAAGTATTATTATATTAAGTAAATAAATATTATAAATAAGTATTATTATATTAAGTAAATAAATATTATAAATAAGTATTATTATATTAAGTAAATAAATATTATAAATAAGTATTATTATATTAAGTAAATAAATATTATAAATAAGTATTATTATATTAAGTAAATAAATATTATAAATAAGTATTATTATATTAAGTAAATAAATATTATAAATAAGTATTATTATATTAAGTAAATAAATATTATAAATAAGTATTATTATATTAAGTAAATAAATATTATAAATAAGTATTATTATATTAAGTAAATAAATATTATAAATAAGTATTATTATATTAAGTAAATAAATATTATAAATAAGTATTATTATATTAAGTAAATAAATATTATAAATAAGTATTATTATATTAAGTAAATAAATATTATAAATAAGTATTATTATATTAAGTAAATAAATATTATAAATAAGTATTATTATATTAAGTAAATAAATATTATAAATAAGTATTATTATATTAAGTAAATAAATATTATAAATAAGTATTATTATATTAAGTAAATAAATATTATAAATAAGTATTATTATATTAAGTAAATAAATATTATAAATAAGAATTATTATATTAAGTAAATAAATATTATAAATAAGTATTATTATATTAAGTAAATAAATATTATAAATAAGTATTATTATATTAAGTAAATAAATATTATAAATAAGTATTATTATATTAAGTAAATAAATATTATAAATAAGTATTATTATATTAAGTAAATAAATATTATAAATAAGTATTATTATATTTAGTAAATAAATATTATCAGGAAAGTATATAGGTATACACACTTGGAATGTCTAAGGAAGATTTTTACGGCCGTGATGAAGCTCTTAGAAACGGGCGTGTCTTAAAGAGGGAACTTACGATAAAAACTCTCGCGCCTCGCTGCCCTCATTCGACGAAAACTCGTCATTAAACCTAGTCATGGTTATTATATTATTAGCTTACCTGATTATCTCTTTAATAACCATAAAAATACCTGAAATTGGGTATCACTACACTTCTTTCGCGAAGAACGATATAATTACTTCAAAATATTAAGTACAATAACAAATTGAGGTTTTTAAATCCATTGTTTTATAAGCCTCTTTTGCGCGGGAAGATCGCCTATTTGTTACCATGATGACGCCTTCTTTTCGCGTCTAAACCTCAAGCCAATGAATTTGAAATGTCGCGTTACGTCTTACACTTGACGTAGTTAAGCCCCGCCTTTTTCTCGACGCGCTTTCGTATCACCGTCCCAATGGAACCTTAGACATTCCAAGTGTATACCTCTATAGTTTCCTGTTATTATAAATAAGTATTATTATATTAAGTATATAAATATTATAAATATATTATTTTTTTATAAATAAGTATTATTTTATTAGGTAATTAAATATTATAAATATATGATTTTTTATAAATAAGTATTATTATATTAATAAAATTAAATATTATAAATATATTATTTTTATAAATAAGTATTATTATATTAAGTAATTAAATATTATAAATATATTATTTTTATAAATTAGTATTATTATATTAAGTAATTAAATATTATAAATATATTATTTTTTATAAATAAGTAAATTATTATATTAATTAAATATTATAAATATATTATTTTTGTAGAAGTGAAGAGAAGCACATTGTGTAAAACTAAATGAAAAGAGACTTAAAACGGTTTTAAAATTCACAATTTATTTATTTAAAAATCCAACGTTTCGGAGGAACTATTCCTCCTTCTTCAGACTTGTAAAAATCCCTGAAGAAGGAGGAAGAGTTCCTCCGAAACGTTGGATTTTTAAATAAATCAATTGTGAATTTTAAAACCGTTTTAAGTCTCTTTTCATTTATTTTTTATAAATAAGAATTATTATATTAAGTAATTAAATATTAAAAATATTTTTTTATAAATAAGTATTATTATATTAAGTAATTAAATATTATTAATATAGTATTTTTTATAAATACGTTATATTTTCTAACATTAACATATTAATTACATTTAATTAATGTAATGGCAGTCGTGCAAACGGTTCCATATGTATATGCTCCGTTTCTGCAAGACAATTAATAACAACTTCAATGATAAATTATAAATTAATGAGGTACAAATTTTACATTAACATTCTCGTTACATCCAAAAGTGTATTTAGTCGGCATAGAAATAGAAATGAGACTAGAGTCCTGATCGGATTGGGCGGAGATGTACCAGCTAGAAGGACGCCATTCGAGTGAAACCCGTATAACCACGCCATTTAATAAAAAAAATTTGAACTATATATGAATATGATCACGTGGCATAACGACGCGTCGTCTGGTTTGTTTACGTTCTGCGATCAGTTTTCGAAATGGTAGAGTTGTAAACAAGTCGGCCCAGGCCGTAATATTAGTTCCACATCGGCGTATTCGGGTGGGCAAACCCATACACCCTTAGTAGAAACGGGAGAGCAAACTAATACAAAAGCTTATCGTTAGATATATAAATTGCCATCCTAAGTTAAAGAGTGGATGCCGCCCACCCTTAGGAGACCCGGGTGGGCAAACTAATATAAAAGCTGTTGAGCCCAAGTGATTTCCTATTGTTTGATATATAATTAACCATCCTATGTTACAAAGTGTACGGCATTTTGGTAAATGTCCGACCCCTCGATCGAATGAGACCAACTTGTTTTTTCGATCACTCTCCCTTTAAGGGGGTTGGTCGGAGGGGGAGGAAATTAACGGCACCCGTGAGGGGGCAGAAAATATCTGGACCAACTATACAAACTATAAAAGTGTTCAAGGCTAAAAAATCTAAGAGAACGGCGTGGCTCACGTGGATAAAGCGTTGGTTTTGGAGATTACGCGGTCAGAAATCTGGTTTCGAATCTCGGTGGCGTTGAAATTATAAATTATTTCAGTCGCTTTTCCACGACAAACAAACAACACTTAACGACATTCCATCCATAGCAATAGTGTCACTTCGAATATATATTCGATGTGAAACTAAAAAGACAGACTTATTATTTCAACGACATTAGATAAGTTATTTAAACAACTATGAAAATCATTACAATCACAAGAATCTGCATTACCGTAAATTAGTTTTATAAAGGTTCCAAATTTACTGGCCTTGAAATAAAATAAGATTAGAAAGCTTATGTCTAAATGCTTTCCCTTTCATTTCCAGGTTTTGTCTGTGGACATTTTGTTCAGGCGAACTTTGGCATATCACGTAATTTGTTTTCTAATTAAACTATTGCGAAGATGGTCCATCCCCATATCATGAAAAGCGCTGGAGTTAAATATTACGGTATACTCGCAGGTGCGAACACGCGACCTCGTCTGGCTCAGTTACTACTATAGCTGAAACCGGCTGAAACTAATATGAGCAAGCTATATTATATTGGTACAAAATTAATCAATAACACTCGGAGTATTATTATAAGTAAATAAACGAATGTGATTCTTATTTGCTTTTTAATGTAAAGATATATTTATTACAATATATATATATATATATATATATATATATATATATATATATATATATATATATATATATATATTTGTAATAAATATATCTTTACACACACATATATATATATTTTAGTACGCATTTCCGCCAATAGATGGCAAACGAAGAGTTGCGGGGCTTCGTTATATTGGATATTCTGTATTTTAGTATGCATTTCCGTCAATAGATGGCAGGCGAAGACTTGCGGAGCTTAGTTACGTTGGGTATTCCGTATTTTAGTACGGCAGACGAAGAGTTTCTAGAGTGTGCTCTAGAAGCGCTTTCCGGAAGAATTTAAAAAAAAATTTTGCTTTATATTTTGATATTTCCCTAAAGCATTAATATAAGCTTACATCTCCAAAATTTCAAAATTAGCTCGAGCAGGTATTATTTAAAAGAAAAAAGGAGCTTCACCAAGCGAAACTAACTCGTGCATAAAGCATTGTGCGACATAAGCCCCGTCCAAGGTCTGAGAAAGTTTCGGCTCGGCACCAAAAAATTATGACGTTAAAATGAGAAAAGAAACTGGCTGAGATGGAAGAAGAAAACTGAACGTTGAGAGTGCCAAAAAAATTGCAAAACCAAATTCTCAGGAAATAAACACTCTATAGCTAGACGATTCGGAGCGAGGTGACATATTTTGGCTCGAATCAAACGAGTGTCCTTCCAGTGCACGTGTCGCCTAGGGAGGGGGGACTCTTAGTCAACAGCGCCCCCGTGTGTGAGTTTCCAAAAAAAATTATCAAATTTAGACAATTACGTGTGAAATTACTGTTTTTAGAAAATTACGTGTGAAATTGCCGTAATTAGAAAATTATACGTTAAATTACCAATTTTTTAGACAATTGCATGCGAAATTACCAAAGTTTTAGACAAATGCATGCGAAATTACCATTTTTTAAATAATTGCATGCGAAATTACCACTTTTTAAATAATCATATACGAAATTACCATTTTTAGAAAAATATACGTTAAATTACCATTTTTTAGAAAAATATGTAAATTTATCATATTTAAAAATATATATACAAAATTTACATAGTTAGAAAATATACGTTGAATTATCATAGTTAGAAATATATACGTTGAATTATCATTGTTAGAAATATATACGTTGAATTATCATAGAAAAATATACGTTGAATTATCATAGAAAAATATGTAAAATTATCATATTTAAAAAATATAAAATTATCATATTTAAAAAATATAAAATTATCATATCAGACACAAATATTTGAAAAGATTATCACGTTAGAGTTTGGATAGCTGATAAACTGATAACACTATCTCCTGCTAAGCCGACGAATCACAAAGCTTCTGTTTAGCAAAACCAAAATCCAGCTTCTCACATTGGCCGCTACGTGGCTGTCCATTTACTTAATAAGGCTAATTAACCCCCAAAAAATGCCCACTTACGTTTAATTATAATCATCTGTAGAGGTATATAATATACTCTTAATGAAAATCATTACCAGTCGTCCAGTCACCCCGAACTTTAAATTAATTTAAATAATAAACTTAAATTATTTTTAGGCAAACCCAATTTTTCGAGTTACCTGTCTTTGGAAATAAGGTAGCGAAACACGAACACTTTAAATTAAATTAATTTTTAGACAAACCGAATTTTTCGAATTACCTGGTTTTGGAAATAAGGCAGCGAAATTCAAATATCACAATAGTGTAGTAAGTTGAATGTTGAGTCCCACGAATCGGCCAGAAATCTCACTTAAAATTATAATTTCTTAATTCAACCGAATAATTAGTTCAGAAATGATTTATACTTACTAAAAATATAATTTTCAAACAAGTCGGCCTTAAAGGGGAACGGTCAAGCTTTAACCAGTTAGATAGCCCTATAGCCTATTAAAAACTAAAATTTATGGCGAAAACCGCATCAAAAAATATTGAGTGGTTAATTTTTAATAAAATAAAGAAATTTCGGGAAATCGAAAAGCGCGCGTCCGCCGCGACACCTGGTGAGAAGTCGGTGAGACAGAAAAACAACGTAAAAGCGCGCGCTGCTGAAGACGCAAAAAAATTGTTTTGGACGCGCGGCGCGTTCCAGTTATAAGAGACCTAAGCCTAAATTGCGCGATTTTAAAAGTTAGGATAGTTCGCAAATCGCTCATACGGGGTTAGGGGCGCTGGCGGCAGCCCCTTAGATGGCGGCGAAAATTCAAACCCAAACACCTGGCGTTATTTTTCGGTTCAACTTTTTGGGCCAAAAGCTATTTTTTCAAGACAAAAAAAGGTACGTGTTAGTATATTGAACGTCTTGTTAATCTTTTGATACGGAAATAAGTACATATTTGGAAAAGCTTGGCCGTTCCCCTTTAATTTAAAAAAGTTAAGTCGAAAATCTACTAAAATTATTAAATGGGCAAATTACCAACTTGCGGGCCCTACGGTACGTGATCTTTGTACACACACTGGTTATCCTTCCAAAAGGATCCAACCCGTTGTCTAAGACAATCTCTATTGTAAGTAGACCAAGAACTATGTCTGGCAATTATTAACAAAAAAAATTTGGATCGTTCGCAACATTGCGGCAAAAATTTCAAAACGTCTCGTCTCTTCAAGATGAGAGCATTCGTTTAAAAATAGCAAAGCTTTCGCGCAAAACGGTTAATTAACTCTAAGGTTTCAAACACGCGAAGCGGTTGTTACGTCGAAGGTGGGCTAACAATATTTTGCGGCAAATATGAAGAGCAAAACCATCCCGCTTAAAGTTTAAACTTAGAAGTGTCTCCAGAGGTACGTTTTCTGTTGTGCAAGGACCTTGAGCGAATAACGTGAGAATGGTAATCGTCACGCTTGGATTTCTATTTTTGAGATTAGTTTAAGATATTTATGACGGTCGGAATTTTAATGTTCCGGAGTTTAAAGGAGAACTGTCACCACCCTAAAATTGGTTAAAAACCATTTAAATGGATAGAGGACGTCCGAAAATGGTTATACAAAAAATTTTATGTTAATATGTCCAGTATTTGATTTATTATAAACAACCAAATTTCGTGTTTTATCCCTCCCGACTCGAGAATCTCAGAACCGCTTGGTTGAACCTACCTGCAGCGCCATCTCGTGAACGAAATATTATTTTCCACGGTTTTATCTTTTTTCGGTCGGAAATGCCGTCTGCTACGACATTCTCCTTGGCTTTTTAACCTAGTTATATTGGTAGATTGTAGTTAATCGTGTTTTTAATATGTCTTACACGCCGCCCTTTCTCAAATTTTTGCCGCTTCATTCTTTTGGCGCTGCACGTAGGTTCAACCGAGATTTCTGAAATTTTTGAAGCCGTTTGATGTAGGTTGCGGAAAAAGTAGCGTGATTACAAAGGCAACTTAATACTGGTTTTTCCCATTAGTTTTATAAAGATAGTACAATAAGTAATGAACTACGATTATTTTATATGTAATTTAATATATTGAGTTTTCGAAAACGTATTTTTTTTGCAGTCATGGTAATCTTCAATTTCCTTTTCTTCAAGCGATATAATGACATACCCAAAACGATTACGAATCACGCCTAAAAATCGAAAAACCACTAATACGCCCTAATTATCAAATGTTCTTAAGAGGTTTTTCAATTGAAAAAAAACGCCCACTTCAAATTAAACCACACCTGAACTATGAAGCACTCTAATCAACCTGACCACGCCTCATCGAATCCAAATACGCCCAGACTATGAATCACTTTAATCAACCTGACCACGCCTCATCGAATCCAAATACGCCCAGACTATGAATCACTTTAATCAACCTGACCACGCCTCATCGAATCCAAATACGCCCAAACTATGAAACACTTTAATCAACCTGACCACGCCTCATCGAATCCAAATACGAACAAACTATGAAACACTTTAATCAACCTGACCACGCCTCATCGAATCCAAATACGCCCAAACTATGAAACACTTTAATCAACCTGACCACGCCTCAGCGAATCCAAATACGCCCAAACTATGAAACCCTTTAATCAACCTGACCACGCCTCATCAAATCCGAATCCGCCCAAACTATGAAACACTTTAATCAACCTGACCACGCCTCAGCGAATCCGAATCCGCCCAAACTATGAAACACTTTAATCAACCTGACCACGCCTCATCGAATCCAAATACGCCCAAACTATGAAACACTTTAATCAACCTGACCACGCCTCATCGAATCCGAATCCGCCCAAACTACGAAACACTTTAATCAACCTGACCACGCCTCATCGAATCCAAATACGCCCAAACTATGAAACACTTTAATCAACCTGACCACGCCTCATCGAATCCGAATCCGCACAAACTACGAAACACTTTAATCAACCTGATCACGCCTCAGCGAATCCGAATCCGCCCAAACTATGAAACACTTTAATCAACCTGACCACGCCTCATCGAATCCAAATACGCCCAAACTATGAAACACTTTAATCAACCTGACCACGCCTCAGCGAATCCAAATACGCCCAAACTATGAAACCCTTTAATCAACCTGACCACGCCTCATCGAATCCAAATACGCCCAAACTATGAAACACTTTAATCAACCTGACCACGCCTCAGCGAATCCAAATACGCCCAAACTATGAAACCCTTTAATCAACCTGACCACGCCTCATCGAATCCGAATCCGCACAAACTACGAAACACTTTAATCAACCTGATCACGCCTCAGCGAATCCGAATCCGCCCAAACTATGAAACACTTTAATCAACCTGACCACGCCTCATCGAATCCAAATACGCCCAAACTATGAAACACTTTAATCAACCTGACCACGCCTCAGCGAATCCAAATACGCCCAAACTATGAAACCCTTTAATCAACCTGACCACGCCTCATCGAATCCAAATACGCCCAAACTATGAAACACTTTAATCAACCTGACCACGCCTCAGCGAATCCAAATACGCCCAAACTATGAAACCCTTTAATCAACCTGACCACGCCTCATCGAATCCGAATCCGCCCAAACTATGAAACACTTTAATCAACCTGACCACGCCTCATCGAATCCGAATCCGCCCAAACTATGAAACACTTTAATCAACCTGACCACGCCTCAGCGAATCCAAATACGCCCAAACTATGAAACCCTTTAATCAACCTGACCACGCCTCATCGAATCCGAATCCGCCCAAACTATGAAACACTTTAATCAACCTGACCACGCCTCATCGAATCCGAATCCGCCCAAACTATGAAACACTTTAATCAACCTGACCACGCCTCAGCGAATCCGAATCCGCCCAAACTATGAAACACTTTAATCAACCTGACCACGCCTCAGCGAATCCGAATCCGCCCAAACTATGAAACACTTTAATCAACCTGACCACGCCTCATCGAATCCGAATCCGCCCAAACTATGAAACACTTTAATCAACCTGACCACGCCTCAGCGAATCCGAATCCGCCCAAACTATGAAACACTTTAATCAACCTGACCACGCCTCATCGAATCCAAATACGCCCAAACTATGAAACACTTTAACCAATCTTACCACGCCTCCTTCGAACTATAAATCAATGAAACCACGCCCTACTAAACAGCCCCTTATACGGCCACGCCCACGGGCGTCCCCAGTGACGCCCCTTTAAACGGCAAAATGAAAGAGTGAAGGGACTCACAATGTCTTTCGACGTTCATGAGGAGCATGCCCTCGGCGGAGCATCGGGAATCTCGGACCCAGGCGAAGAGCTCCCTCTGGCGGCCGAGTTGGGAGCTGGTCCATTCTTTGGGGGCGAGCGAAAGTGGCCCGCCCATCACGGGCGAAGGCAGGTCCTGAGAGGCGAACGTCGAGTTCTCGCCGAAGTCGATCACAATGCACGTTTTGGCGTCACGAATTTCAAGACGGCTCAGCGCCTGCGCGTTGCCTTCCTATCAAGAAATTAAAAAAAAACATTAATTTACCTATTTAACGTTTAATAATTCCGCGGGTAGTCTTGCTAAAGGTTAGTTTTCTTGAACAACAAACGCCACAACGTTTTGGTTCAACGCAATTTTTTTGCATAAACCTTGGTTTCCACTAGCGCGTCATTGAACTTTGGGACGTACAATTGTAAAGGAAAATACATTATTACGCGCGCTAGTGAAAACCAATCTTAAAGACGTAGCAAATAATTTGGCGTCGACGCCAAATTATTTAATAAGCCTTGGTTTAGTCCCATTCGACCGAAATCCCATTCGACCGAAATCCCATTCGACCGAAGGCGGTTTTTGAGGTGTCCCATTCGACCGAATTCCGCCGAAACGTGCGGTTTTTATGTGTCACATTCGACCGAACGCTTTTATGTGTCCCATTCGACCGAACGCTGCTATATAAATTGGCTTTTGGAATGAGCATGAATTATATTTTTATCTTCACCAAGTCAAGAAAAGTAACTGAACCAAAACTGAAATAGTAAACTTAACCAACTCTAACCTAACCTAACCTAACCTAACCTAAACATGGATCTTCGATAGTACATACCTTATAAATAAAATACCAAATCACCCCGACAATTGGGCTACATTTTAAAATTCTTTCGGTCGAATGGGATTCGGTCGAATGGGATTTCGGTCGAATGGGATTTCGGTCGAATGGGAATAAACGCATTGAATTTGGGACGTACAATTGTAAAGGAAATTACATTATTACGCGCGCTAGTGGAAACCAAGCTTAAAGGCGCAGCAATGATTTTTGCGTCGACACAAATTTTTTTATAAGCCTTGGTTGCCACTAGCGCGTCAGTGAACTTTGGGACGTACAACTGTAAAGGAAAATACATTATTACGCGCGCTAGTGAAACCAAGCTTTAAGGCGTAGCAAATATTATTGCGTCGACACCAAATTATTTAATAAGCCTTGGTTTCCACTAGCGCGTCATTGAACTTGGGGACATACAATGGGAAAGAAAAAAAAAATTAGGCTTGCTAGTGAAAACAAAGCTTTAAGGCGTAGCAAAGATTTTTGCGTCGACACAAAAATATTTTATAAGCGTTGGTTTCCACTAGCGCGTCATTACAATTGTACGTCCCAAAGTTCAAAGGAAAATACATTATTACGAGCGCTAGTGAAAACCAACCTTAATTAAGGCCCACTAATTTTATTTACGTCGACGCTAAAAGGTTTCGTTGGGCGTAATATAATTTGTTTGTGTCGAGCAAACAAATTTCCCTATAAAGGTCTAATACAATATTTTCTTCGATGCCCGCCGTCGCAGCATTTTTCCGTTAGTGAAAACCAGATTTAAACCTCTTAAAGAACTGAAGTAACTCTCTTAAATATTTAAAAGGTCCCCAAAACAATACAATTTAGTAGTACATTATTTTGAAATTAAATATTTAGCGCCTCCAGACGAGTTAAGTACCGAGACTGGCGAAAACTACTTAGCAGACGACGTATCAAACTACAAAATCCGTTGAGACGGGGCTAGGGAAAGTTTTTCGACTTCAAGGCTACATTATTATACTCTCCTACCTAGTATTATTTTTATTTTATTTCAAGTTATGTCCTATGCGATAACCAAGTTTTGGCAAGACATTATTTAAAGGGCCACACCGGCGCTTCAAAAATCTGGGTCAAAATCCAGTAGCTCCGCCTCTTTTGTACCAGAACCGGCTAATCATATTCTAGAATCTTTCCGGAGTTCGCGCAGAAATCCATTAAATTTAAAACGCCGGTGGGGCCGTTTAAGCTGTAATCAGGAATCCATACCTCTACTGGGAATGCTTATCGTGGCATATTTTCTTATCGATGTGGCTGACGGTTTTTTTGACGTCACTATGTTAACTGAACAAACAAAAAAAGTGAGAGGGGATTTTTTGTCTCGTAGGCGGGGCCAAAGCCGTCAGAGTGATCTTACCATACGCGATACGCCAGGATAAGCATTCCAAGTAGAGGTATGGATTCCTGTCTTTGGTTATGTAACCGAGGAGCAACAAACACAAAGATAACGCAGCTAGCCTTTAAACACGCTAACGCAGTGTTGTGTACAAATTTCATTGGACGAGCCTTTATGCTGAACGTTCTACGGGCGGGGGGAAGACAATTTCCGAATTTTCACCTTCCGACGGCAGCATGCGCTAAAGCGTCTAACCAATGAAAAATGTACCAAACATAATGCACGACTTTTGACGGGTTGCGTTCTCCTTGTGTGTTTGTTGTTCCTAGATGTAACATACTTTTTACAAATCTTACATAAAACTTTTTTGGAGCGGATATAGAATATTTCGTCATATGGCTAAGATCAAAGTGTGGTTCTTTTTTACGTATTTATGATATATACTCGTAGGCGGAGTGAGAGATAAATAATTCAGCCCAATCCTAACATTTACATTTTGAATGAAATAAGCGCTTAAATAAACCCCTCTCTGACTGTCTTGCCCCCTTTTGAAAAATGCTGCCAGATCTATGAATAGAAAATTATCAGCTTTGGCAGTATAAAGAGAAACCACAGACCAACCTGTTATATGTCCAGTCGCAGCCGCACAAACTCTATAATCGGCTATGAATGACCTTTTATTTAAAAGGCTATTAGTTGTCTGAATTTTAGCCAACTGAACCATCTGACGAATTACTCAATCTAGCCAAAGTCTCAACAAAAGTATAACCGTCAAAATTCCCAAATGGATTTCGAATTAAGTCAAATTATAAACGCCTGGCTTAGTTGGGATATCGTAGGTCACCCGGAAAAACTCCCGGCAAAGAAAGCGGAACAAATCCTCCCCCAAAAGAGCTCATTTGAATATTAATATCAATTAAAACGAATTAACAAACTTTGGGTGAACTTTTGCGCGACACAGAAATAACAGTACTTATTGCAAATAAACGTCTCGTGCAAATCGAGAAAGGGACGGAAGAGCGGGCTTAATGAACCCTTAACACGAGGGCAGGAAGACCCTAGTTCTTAATTGCATTTAGAATTCAAGGAGGCGCCACTGTCGCCAATAAAGCTTGGGGCTCATTACCTACGAGTACCCTAAGAACTGTTATTTTTATTCTTACAAACGTTTACGTCTTACGCCACGCGTCACAGTTGCGCGTCTTCGCGTTGGTCAACTTCACGCAACGTATGGACTCCAAACGAATAGCGTTGGTTAACGACTAGAAGTTGCAATTTAAGGAAATGAGGTACGGAGTTAACTGGTGGCAAGGGTAGAAGGCTCTGGTGAGGTACGGTTGAAAGGGAAGATGGTGTCTGGTGAGAAGAAGGGATTGTCAGGAGACGGGAGATTAATGGTCGGCGAACCAAGAATGGGGAATCCTTCGAATTTCGATAAAGGACAACTCAGTCAAGAAGAGACCCACCAAGGAATAAATTTGGTTAATTTTTCCGCTAGCCTGAAGCCCATCTTGTGTCCCTTCGCGAAGAGCTTTATGAAGAGGAAAATCAAGTCGTACACAGGGTGTTGGCACCCGCGGCACTATTCGCGAACGAAAACTATCGCTACGCCCTCTTTTGGTTGCCGTCGAAAACTATTTAGTTGTTGGGTGGCTAGGCTTGAAGAGCTTACCACCACATCCTCCTACGCATTGTAAACAGGCCATCTAAATTAATGGCATCAGAAGAAAATAGGGGAAGTACGTATCTGTAGCTTTGAGCCATAGAAGTCGTCGTGTGACCCACGAAAATGCCTTTTTACGCATAATAAACCAAACTGAAAAAGTAGTTCCACTTTTGTTTTGATTCAACTCGGCTATAAACGACGAAAGCAAATACGCCTTAGCTCAATTAGCAGAGAATGAGAAGGACATTATGTTACAATTGTTCTATTTAAGAAAAATTGATTTTTTAAACGATGTATTCATCCGCGATTTCCCGCCAAACCGTTTTGGCGCGAAAATTCGTGAAAAGTGACGCCTTTCCAAAGCTGACTAGAAGCGTACTTCCCCCTATTTTCTTCTGATGGCATTAAAAGTCGCTGGAAGCTGGGAGCAACAAACACAAGGAGAACGCAGCTAGCCTTTAAACACGCTAACGAAGGGTTGTGTACGAATTTCATTGGACGAGCGTCACGAGCCTTTACGCTGAACGTTTTACGGGCGGGGGGGAAGACAATTTCCGAATTTTCCCTTCCGACGGCAGCCGGCGCCAAAGCGTCTAGCCAATGAAAAATGTACACAAGAAAATCCACGACTTTTGACGGGTTGCGTTCTCCTTGTGTGGGGTGTTGTGTTTGTTGCTCCTACCTGGAAGAATAGGGACTTGGCAGTGCTACGTCACAGTTTTTTTCTCAATAGTTTTTATCGTGGGGAGAAAAATATGACCACAATGGCGGACATGGCCAAAGCTACAAAATGCCAAGTCTCTATTAAGCCTAAGGTGATGCCTTGCAGGGTTTCCACAATATTTTCAGATTCCATTCCCTGACTATTAACAGCTTTCCCTGACCATTTTAAGAAATTTCCCTGGCTTATCAGAAAATTTTGAACATTATAATTGACTTTTATCAATCGGTAAACAAATTAGCAAAACTTTCAAAGAACTTAATAATAATCACAGAATTTGTCATAGATCTAGAGTTAAATTACCTGAAAAAATTTTCCAGATAAAATTTAATTCCCTGACTTTTTCCAAATGCTTAAAATGCCCTGACCATTTAAACCCATTTGGAAATTCCCTGACCATTTAAACCCATTTGGAAATTCCCTGACCATTTAAACCCATTTGGAAAGTTCCTGACCATTTAAACCCATTTGGAAACTCCCTGACCATTTAAACCAATTTGGAAATTCCCTGACCATTTAAACCCATTTGAAAATTCCCTGACCATTTAAACCCATTTGGAAATTCCCTGACCATTTAAACCAATTTGGAAATTCCCTGACCATTTAAACCCATTTGGAAATTCCCTGACCATTTAAACCAAATTGGAAGTTCCCTGACTATTTAAACCCATTTGGAAATTCCCTGACCATTTAAACCCATTTGGAAAGTCCCTGACCATTTAAACCCATTTGGAAACTCCCTGACCATTTATACCAATTTGTAAATTCCCTGACCATTTAAACCCATTTGGAAATTCCCTGACCATTTAAACCCATTTGGAAATTCCCTGACCATTTAAACCCATTTGGAAATTCCCTGACCATTTAAACCCATTTGGAAATTCCCTGACCATTTAAACCAATTTGGAAATTCCCTGACCATTTAAACCAATTTGGAAATTCCCTGACCATTTAAACCGATTTGGAAATTCCCTGACCATTTAAACCCATTTGAAAAATTCCCTGACCATTTAAACCAATTTGGAAATTCCCTGATCATTTAAACCCATTTGGAAACTCCCTGACCATTTATACCAATTTGGAAATTCCCTGACCATTTAAACCCATTTGGAAATTCCCTGACCATTTAAACCCATTTGGAAATTCCCTGACCATTTAATCCCATTTGGAAATTCCCTGACCATTTAAACCCATTTGGAAAGTCCCTGACCATTTAAACCCATTTGGAAATTCCCTGACCATTTAAACCCATTTGGAAATTCCCTGACCATTTAAACCAATTTGGAAATTCCCTGACCATTTAAACCCATTTGGAAATTCCCTGACCATTTAAACCCATTTGGAAATTCCCTGACCATTTAAACCCATTTGGAAAGTCCCTGACCATTTAAACCCATTTGGAAACTCCCTGACCATTTAAACCAATTTGGAAATTCCCTGACCATTTAAACCCATTAGGAAGTTCCCTGACTATTTAAACCCATTTGGAAATTCCCTGACCATTTAAACCCATTTGGAAAGTCCCTGACCATTTAAACCCATTTGGAAAATCCCTGACCATTTAAACCAATTTGGAAATTCCCTGACCATTTAAACCCATTTGGAAATTCCCTGACCATTTAAACCCATTTGGAAAGTCCCTGACCATTTAAACCCATTTGGAAAATCCCTGACCATTTAAACGAATTTGGAAATTCCCTGACCATTTAAACCCATTTGGAAATTCCCTGACCATTTAAACCCATTTGGAAATTCCCTGACCATTTAAACCCATTTGGAAATTCCCTGACCATTTAAACCCATTTGGAAATTCCCTGACCATTTAAACCCATTTGGAAATTCCCTGACCATTTAAACCCATTTGGAAAGTAACTGACCATTTAAACCCATTTGGAAACTCCCTGACCATTTAAACCAATTTGGAAATTCCCTGACCATTTAAACCCATTTGGAAAGACCCTGACCATTTAAACCCATTTGGAAATTCCCTGACCATTTAAACCCATTTGGAAAGTCCCTGACCATTTAAACCCATTTGGAAACTCCCTGATCATTTAAACCAATTTGGAAATTCCCTGACCATTTAAACCCATTTGGAAGTTCCCTGACTATTTAAACCCATTTGGAAATTCCCTGACCATTTAAACCCATTTGGAAAGTCCCTGACCATTTAAACCCATTTGGAAAATCCCTGACCATTTAAACCAATTTGGAAATTCCCTGACCATTTAAACCCATTTGGAAATTCCCTGACCATTTAAACCCATTTGGAAAGTCCCTGACCATTTAAACCCATTTGGAAAATCCCTGACCATTTAAACGAATTTGGAAATTCCCTGACCATTTAAACCCATTTGGAAATTCCCTGACCATTTAAACCCATTTGGAAATTCCCTGACCATTTAAACCCATTTGGAAATTCCCTGACCATTTAAACCCATTTGGAAATTCCCTGACCATTTAAACCCATTTGGAAATTCCCTGACCATTTAAACCAATTTGGAAATTCCCTGACCATTTAAACCCATTTGGAAAGACCCTGACCATTTAAACCCATTTGGAAAATCCCTGACCATTTAAACCAATTTGGAAATTCCCTGACCATTTAAACCCATTTGGAAATTCCCTGACCATTTAAACCCATTTGGAAAATCCCTGACCATTTAAACCAATTTGGAAATTCCCTGACCATTTAAACCCATTTGGAAATTCCCTGACCATTTAAACCAATTTGGAAATTCCCTGACCATTTAAACCAATTTGGAAATTCCCTGACCATTTAAACCCATTTGTAAATTCCCTGACTTTTCCTAGATTTCCCTGTTTTCCCGGAAGTGTGGCAACCCAGATCTATAACATTTCCCTAAAAAGACCCAAAAAAAAAGTGTTAACGCGTTCAGCAGCGTTGCCAGGCAAATATTTTTTATCCTGATGATTCAAACGTCATAAACAGGAAACAGATTTTTAACGGTTTTAGCGGTTGTGATTTGAATTTTCAGATTGTTGTTTACAAAGGAAACCCCAAACGTCTCTCATAACCATCCATGTTATCACGTTAAATAACTATAATTATAGTTATTATGTTAGTATAATTGGTATAGTTAAATATTTTTTCTACCTCCGATTATAAGATAGATTCGAAATTATCTCGGAAATTATTCATCATCAAAAAACTATTAAGCCTTGGTACAATCATTTATATTTATGAATAATATTATATTATGATAATAATAATTACCGTAACAAATTTGGGGATTGCTTTCAGACGGTAAGCAGAATATTTTACTTTATGTACGATCGGAAAAGCTCGACATTCTAAATTTTTACGACGATTAATTTAAAAGACTAATATATTAGCACCGCATGGTAATCTCGTGGTTCAACTTTTAAATTCCAAGCATTCCAAGGAAGCTTCTTTCCCTATTATCTCCCCCCCCCCCGCTTATTTTGAATCACCAGCCTATACAAGCATTTCCTGTTATGCCCGTGAGTACCGCTAGAGTGCGTCGATGCTTGTTCTTTTTACTTTGTTACCGGGCCGGACCGTCCCTGTTGTTAATTAGTCCATGGTTTGACAGTCAGTAACATAAGGACCATTTATGGTACAGCCGGTAAACGAGGAAAATGTTTAACTATCTCTACTTTATTTACCGGTTTTTTGAAGAACTTTGAGCTCACCAATCAGTGAGCGTTACGCTGTCAGGTGATATAAACAGCGAATTTGAAAGTCTTTAAAAGTAGGCTTACGAATTTTTGCGTCTATCACGTGACGGCATAAGACTCGCTGATTGGTCGAGCCCAACGCGCCTCAAAAAAAGGTCGTCCGTTTTCTGTTTTACCGGCAACGCTCGCGGCGGTAAAATCAGGAACATTTTGTCCTTGTGTACAGTAATTTTTTCGTGAGCCAGAACAACGGGGAAAGACTATAAAACTAGGAAATGGATAAAATCAGGAAAACACTGCCCGTGTGAACCAGCCTTTTGGCGATGGTTATGAATGAAATGGAAGTTATAAAAGATTAATATTTGCATTTTATTATAATTTTACATTGTTTTGTGTTTCCAACATGGTAACACTGAGAAATTACTCAATCTAGATTTGATTTTTTTTAATCTAATTTGAGAACATTATAATTATTTTATTAAAAATAAATAAAAGCTACGCGAGTATGTATTCGCCTGACGACGACGCTAGACTCGGCGTCGAAACGGACGTAGCGTAGCTTTTTTTATTTTTAATAAAATAATTTTTATTGTACAACAGTGGTTCCCATGGTTTTAATTTAGTCAATAATAATTCATTTAATTAGTATTGAAAATAAATTAAAATCAGTTTGAACTCCAAAGTCACTAAGCCTAACCCAAGATCCGTGTAAAATGTTTGGAGAAATCTTAAATAAGGGATAACAAGTCAGAGTTAAAAGCACTTCCCCATGAGATAAAACCGTATTTCAAATACGAATCCACCAAAGCAAAATAAACACTTCTCAGTGTAACGTAAGACTATATATTACGTAAAAAATATAAATTGTAAGACGTGTACCTTAGTTTTCTTTAATATTGGAGATGCTTTTCGAATAGGCAAAGTTACCTAACCTAATCTAATTTAATATTATTATTTTATTACCCCATTCCAGGGGACTCCGCCCCACCAGATAGACCCCGGACCTCATTCTCGTATACAACGCTGCGCTGACTGGAATCGTACCTGGAGGCAACGTCCCGACGATCGAGATGTAAAATTGGATCCTGATTCGATTGTACAACTTCAAAAGGGTGGGCTCGCCAAAAACCCTTCAACGCGACGTCTTGTCCGCGGGGGCCATTATGACGACCCATAAGGTTATATTATATGACAGCCGAGTCAGAACTTAGACAAAAGAAGCTGACTGCGGAAGATAGCGCAAAATTGCGATTGCAATCTCCAGCGCACCCATAGATATACTAACTCGACGCTCCTCGCCCACTTACCCCGTACCCGCCCCAGAAACCGTACAAGAAGGTACAGTCACCGCAAAATCGCTCCAACCGACGCTACCAGGTAAACCAGCCTATCTGCCAGGACAAGCCGAGGCTCAAGACTTTTCTTCTCTATCTTGTCAGTTAGATTAAAACTTCGATAAGGTGAGCGTCGCAACGTGAGTAGAAGGAAAGTGAGGGTGTGGCATCGATCCCGGGTTCGGGTTTGGGTTCGGGATCGAAATCCGGGATTTAAGGGATGAAATGGGGGTAAAATCGTCAAAAAGTCAATGTATTTAGGGTATTTCTCGCGACGATTTGTTTTCCCGTATATCAACATATTGTGTCCAGGCCAACTTGTTCATTTATCTACGCTTATCTCGAAAGATACTTGAACGTATATCTTATCAAGTTTTATCGTACGGAATAAGTTGAAATGATGTAAAAATTGATAACCTAGGCGGCGCGTGCGCAGATTACCCCGGGGGACGCGATTAATTTGAATTTAAGAGTTTTTTGACGTCATGGAATATGGGACGCGGTTAACGTGCGCGGATTGGGGCGCGGTTAATTTGAATTTAAAACATAGATTTGAGTGTTTTGACGTCATGGAATATTCGTTGTTAAAATGACGTAGAATGGAAATATTTTTAAACTTAATTTTAATATCATTGTAGTACTTAAATATGCTTGACACTTGAACCTTTCTCACGAGTATTTCAAACGAATATCTAAAGTTTAAGTATGAGAAACGTATCGTTCTCAAGTATTGTAATTGTACACGTGATTCCGTATGAGGACCGGGTAAATTCCTATATACGTAACGCGATACACTTCAAAATGCGTATACGTAGAATGGAATTAATTTTAAACTCCATTTTAAAAAATAAGATATCGAAGATAAATAATTTCAGAGTATAAAAAGGGAAAACCGTATAATAGTAAGACCATATTTAGAAAGTTCACCATCTGAATTGTATTGGAAGTGACTTCGAGGAACCTTAAAATGTAAGTAGGAATACTCAGTGATAATTCTTAACTTTGTCTTAATGTATTTATTTTATAGGAATTGTTCATTTCCTGTGTCTGCTGACAAAGGGTTAATCGTTTATGCAGATGAAACCATCTACTGCGGTCTATTAGATTTAACAAAGGGTATCAAACTAACAGAAGCGGAACTGCAAGAGCTATGGACAAAGAAAGATGCCATTGAAGCTTATTTCAATAACGAAGCTGAAACTTCGTGGGTTTTCACAGGTTCTGAAACTAAACGGTTTTCGGTTCATAGATTTGCCGAACAAAAGGTTTTAGATGTTAGACAAATGTACCATGGTTATGGAGTAAACTATGGAAAACTGTTACCGACTAAAGAGGGGGTAGCTTTCGCTCAATCTTCTTGGTTGAATTTCCTCGACCAGTACAAGTCTATTCAGAAGTGTTTAAAGAAAATCAAGGAAATAAAGGAGGCGATGACTAACGTTGTAATTAAACAATTACACGAAGCTCTTAAGAAAGCGTGCAATGGCTGTCAAATTGATCATCCATCTCAACTCCAGCATGATTGTATCATGACGGATTATTCTAAGCGCGTAGATTTGCATTTTTATGAAATAATTATGTCGGTAGATTGTGAAAATATTATTGAAATGTTTACTATTCGCTGTGAATTGTCGAAAGAAATTTTAAATAATATAATGTCACTAATAATATGCAATGCTAAAAACTTGTTAAAAAGTTAATAAAATTGATTGCACTAATGTTCCGATTCTCATTTACCATTATGGATTTAAGCTTACAACATCCAATGAATGGGCTTGTAGCCGGGTCCACCCAATGCGGAAAGTCATTCCTGGTGGGACGGTTGATTCAATATAAGAAGACCTGTATATCCCCTCCTCCGGAGAGGATAATATGGTGTTATACCGAGTATCAGCCGAAACTATTTCAATCAATATTAGAACACACACCTTCAGTCGAGTTTCACGAAGGGTTACTCGATGTTAATATATTAAACCCGCAAATTAGGAATTTAGTTATTTTAGACGATTTGTTATGCGAGATATCTAATAATAAAGATGTAACTAATTTATTTATTCGTGGATCTCATCACAGAAACACCTCCGTACTAATTTTAATGCAAAACCTTTATTACCCCGGAAAAGAAATAAGAACTTTAAATTTAAATGCTCATTATCTATTTATTTTTAAATCACCACGAGATAAATCAACAATTTATCATCTCGCGAGGCAGATATCTCCAACCAATAGCAAATACGTTATTGATGCGTTTCAACAAGCTACGTCACGGAAATTTGGGTATTTATTAGTTGACTTGAAACCTCACACCCCAGATCAGTATTTACTACGAACAGGTTTAATACCGGGTGAAGAATCGGCTGTCTTTATTCCAAAATGAAGTGTATTATAGAAGGGAATTTTTTTAGGGTTAATCGAGAGTGGATTATTAAAGAATTAGCTTACGTAGTATTAGAAACTGAAGAATCGGAAGTGTTTACTTTCAAATCTCCATGCCCTTTCAAAGAGCTTTCAAACGAAAATAAAAGACAATGCAGATGGATATCTCATAACATTTGTCATCTTCGATGGGATGACGGCGAACGTCCTTACAGAACGAGACGTGACATTTGCAATCAGATAGCGGAAAAAGCTACTTCGTTTTTCACCAAAGGTTTAGAAAAAGCTGCAGTATTATCGACACTCCTCGGTGTTCCAGTAACTAACATCGAAGATACCGGTTGTCCTAAATTATCAGAACTAGAAGACGTTGAATTAAACTGCCCTTTTCATTCCGAAACTGTTCATTGCGCTTTAAGAAAGGCTAAGAAAATCTCTAAATGGATGTCTCAAAACGAGTAAAGGAAAACCTAGACTTTCTACGTTTCCTGACATCCTGTAATCTAAATCAAAGAAAGACAGCTATTAAATACGCTAGCAAGGAAGCTATACTGGCTCTCGTTGAATGTTGTATAAATGTATTACACGGAACAATTGAACTGTCAGAACGTCATCGTAAGCGGTTAAAGAAACATAGCGCGGTTATACGAAACGTGTCGAAGAAGAATCCTATATCAAAACGACGAAAGATACTGGTACAAAAAGGTGGTTTTCTTCCATTTTTATTAGCGCCACTGCTATCTATCGTTAGCTCAGTCGCCGGAAGTGCAATAAGCCGAGCTATAAACCGATGATGGCTCGAAAAATGCTTCTAGTACCTGAAGATGTAATGGAGAGATTAAAAAACACTCCACCTTCCAAAACAGAAGAAACACCTGAACTTCAAAAAGAGAAGACACTCGATGATGAAATGAAATCTATTCTAGATAATCCAGATTTAAACGAATCAGAGAAATTAGCATTATACAATCAAACTCTCCAACGACGGTTAACTTACGTACGTAAAGAGCAAATCTCTCCCGTTATTGAAAACTCTGAACGGCCTAAAACCTGGTTCGCGCAAATATCTTATTCTCTACCTGCAACTTATGTTAGTGATGCGATTTCATTATACCGAGCGACTACGGAAGATCCGAGATATATTAGATGGACTAACTCAGGAGAGCTTTCTATTCGAGGACAAGTGATTGGAGGATCTAATATAATCGATCTTTTGTATGACGCTGTGAGAAAAACGCCTGGAACAGCGATTGATCCTATAGGAGTTACAGAGTTTTACGAGGGCATTCATAAGTCAAATATTTCAAAACGTTTAATTAAAAATCCTGTAAGATTGACACTGTTAAAAACATTCGCTGTATTTCATACACCACCAAGTAGTTCAATGTTATCATCATCTTCACCTAGTCCTCTAAGATCTTGGATACATACTAAATAAAATATATTAACCTGATAATTTTGTTCTCATTTCATAGTATAAGCCTACAATGGAAGGTTGTACAGAAACGGTCTCTTTAGGACTTTTAGCCTATTTATCACAATCATTTTCAAAATCACCGAAAATTATCACAGCTGTATTAATTATCATAGTTATTATAATTTTAGAATTATTTAATTTCCTTTTTTGGCGTTACATGCCATTACATCAAAATATTACCCAATATGGAGAAAGAACTTGAGCAGATCTATACTAACCCCGCAGACCCAGGGTCATTCGCTGGAGTTCAAGCGCTCTATAATTCAGCTCGACATAAAGGTTTAAAGGTTTCATTGGAAAAAGTAAAACAATTTCTAATAAAGCAGGATACATATACGCTGCATAAACCTGCTAGAAGACGATTCAAACGAAATCGAACTATTGTTTATGGAATTGACGAACAGTGGCAAGCGGACTTGGCAGATTTTCAGAAGCTGTCTAAATATAATTCAGGATCTCGCTACGTATTATGTATTATCGACATATTTAGCAAATACGCTATGGCTGTAGCGGTTAAAAATAAGAAAGGTGTAACAATTTTAGAAGCGTTACGTAACGTTTTTGAAAAAGGCCGTCAACCGAAAAGAATTCAAAGTGATCATGGAAACGAATTTGTCTGTCAAGAAGTGCAGAGTGAATTAGAAAGAAGGAACATTAAATTTTTCGCTACCCGATCGGAAATGAAAGCGTCCATTATTGAAAGATTCATTAGAAGTTTTAAATCTCGTTTATATCGCTATTTCACGCAGAATAACACCCTTAAATATATCGACGTTTTAGATGATATTATAAACGCTTATAACAATAGTTATCATAGATCAATTAAATGTAAACCCGCGGAAGTTACTCTAGATAACTCTGCTAAAATATGGAAAAATCTTTACGGTTCGGTAAATTTTTCTCCTCCGTTAACATACGCGTTTGAAATTGGAGATATTTGTAGAATAAGTAGAAATTTATCAATTTTCGATAAGAAATATAACCCGAATTTTACTACAGAATTGTTTAAAATAGCTGAGAGACTACCACGTGACCCACCTGTATATAAGCTGATGGATTTAAATTCTAACCCCATTTTAGGAGTATTCTATCGAGAGGAGGTTCAGATTGTTGGTCGAGATTTAAAAGACTGTTACTTCATAATCGAAAAAGTAATAAAAAAGAGGAAAAAATCGGACGGTCGCGTAGAACTGTATGTCAAGTGGCAAGATTACGACCCTACATTTAATTCTTGGATACAAGAAGTGGATTTAAAATGAGTTTTTACGTAACGCTACCTTCAGATTCCTCGTCATTATATTACCAAGATAATAGCGTTGGTAAATTTCGAACGTATTTAGCTGAACCGTTAAGATTTGAGGAACAGTACGAAGTTGGGTTAGCGGAAATAAGCTATCCTCGGACATGGCATAACGTTCGAAAACCTAATCTATTGGTTATTAAAGACCCTCTCGAATATGATAAAATGACTGATAACCCTCTAGTTAAAGACCCTCTCGAATATGATAAAATAATTGAAGTTCCCGCGGGTTTTTATAAAACTCCGGAAGAACTATTACATGTTATGAACGTCCACAACCAAGAAGAAGAACAAGTTACATTCGCTTATTTAAATTATTCTAATCGAATTAAAGTTAAATTGCAACCGAAAATCAGAGCTGTAATTGGCCCCGATCTATCGATTTTACTAGGTTTTAAGGATAGAAGAGATAATGATTTCACCATTTTAAATTCAATGATAACCCCCTACCCAGTTGATATGAACGCTGGGTTACATTCCTTATTCGTTTATTCCGATCTGGTTGAAAATAGCGTTGTTGGGGATAGTTTAGCACCTCTATTAAGAATCATAAGCGTCGAAGAGAAAGCCGAGTCTAATGGGAAAACAACTACAAAAATATTTTCACAACCTCATTACCTACCAGTCGTGTGTAATAATATTAAGACTATAGAGATTAATATAACAGATGATTTAGGTGAGCCAATACAGTTTCATAGTGGAAAAGCTCACGTTGTATTACATTTTAAACCCCGTAAAATGTGGACTTCACTATAAACCTTTAATCATTCAGGACACACCTTCATTCTAGCTTAAGAGAGCGAACAGTTAACATCATGAGGTCTGAATATTCACCTTCAAGAACTGATTATGAAAGTTACTATTTAAACCAGGTTGGTTTCGGTGGAATACCTGTATATAGAGGTTTAGCCGTGCAAAGAGGACATGGACTAGGAAATATATTATCTTCAGCGTTTAGATTCGCGGTACCTTTACTGAAGAAAGGCGCTACTTACTTGGGAAAAAAACTTTTAAGTACCGGAGCGAAAGTAGCGACCGATGTTGTTAGCGGAGTCCCAATTAAAACAGCGCTTAAATCGCATTCTATTAACGCTGGAAGGGAAACTTTAGCTTCAGCAGCTGATGAAGCCATGAGACTAACATCTTCAGCTACGGATCATATTAAAAGAATGACGGGTTCCGGAAATAAAAGGAAACGAACTCAATCGAAAAGCGCCATTTCAACAGCAGGCAGGATAGCGAAAGGACGGTTCCCTAAACGTTCTGATATATTCTCATAATGTCCCTTTTACACCCGCACTCAGTTGAGTGTATAAATTCCGAGCTAGATTTGTTTCAAGTACCTATGACACAATCTTCGATTATTGGTGGAGAATGGGTTGAGTATAATCCAATATCAAATATAGTTGATAACGCATCAATTACATTTTCTATCAACGGTAACTCTGAAACGTATATAGACCTTTCACAAACTTTGCTGCACGTTCGAGTTAAGGTAACTAAAGATAATGGTCAACTACCGCAACCCGCGGTTCCAGGTGTTGCGGGTGGGGCCGCCGGAACTCCAGCCGACAATATCGCCCCCGAGAATTTGTTTCTTCATTCGCTTTTTAGCGACGTCCACGTATTTCTTAATGAAAGATCAGTAACACCTTCCAGTCAAAATTACGCTTATAAAAGTATGATACAAACTTTATTAACGTTCGGAGATTCTGCGAAAAAAAGTTATTTAACGAGTTCACTTTTCTATCGGGATACGCCTGGAAAGTTCGATTCATTTTTCGATAACGATGGTTTCTCTAAACGAGCGAGTTTAGCGCAAAAAGGGGCGATTGACTTGTTAGGCGTAGTCCATACTGATTTATGTCAACAACCACGCTTTTTATTAAATATGGTTGATTTGAAATTTAAATTCGATAAAAATAGAGCAGCTTTTTGCGTTCATTCCGACGTAAAATGTAAAGTGGAGATTTTATCAGCTTCCCTTTATCTGAGGAAAGTTAAAGTGATACCGGAACTATCGCTCGCTCAAGCCAAGGCGTTACAATATGGAACCGCTAAATATCCTGTAACTCGTTCGGAGTGCACCTCATTTTCTATACCCGCTGGACTTATGGCTAGTGTGCAAGATCATTTATTTACCGGACAAGCACCTAAGAAAGTTGTTATCGGGTTTGTGGAACAAAAAGCGTTTCTAGGAGATTTGAAAAAATCCCCGTACAACTTTCAACATTTCGATTTATCAAGCATTGGATTGTACATTGACGGTAGCAGCGTCCCTCATAAGGCGTTATCTCTAAACTTTGAGGAAAATCTATATATTCAAGCGTATTGCAATCTTTTCATTCAAACTAATCAGTGGAACGTAGATGAAGGGAATCAGATAAGTCGGGAAGATTACCCTAACGGAAATTGTTTATTCGCGTACAATTTAACCTCGGATCTTAATAACAACGCTAATCACTTGCATCTTGTAAAAAACAGTAACCTGAGATTAGAATTAAAATTTGCAAAACCGTTACCGGAGACGATTTCCATTCTAATTTACGCCGAGTTTCAAAATTTGATTGAAATTGATAAAAATCGAACCGTGATTTTCGATTACAGTAATTAATGGATTCGCTACAGATAACTAAAATACTTGAAAAAGATTTAAGTACTAAAAGTATATTTCAAGGCGTGTTCGCGGCTGACAAGCTACCTAAATACGTAAAAATATTCCCTTCTCTATTTATTGTAAATACCGATACGAGTGCTGAACCTGGAGAACACTGGGTTCTAATATATTTTTCTAAACATAAAAATTGTGAATTCATGGATTCCTTTGGAAACCCGCCAGATTATTTTAAATTTAATGACTTTATTGAACGAAACAGTAAAACTGTAACTTTTAATTCTAATCAATTACAGAGTAATTCTAGTAATACGTGTGGAGCATTCTGTATCTATTTTGCTATAAACAGGTGTAAAGGAATAGAAATGTATAACATTGTGTCTAGGTTTAAGAAAGATAAATATGTAAACGATAAAATGATTAAAGAGTTTATGTGCAAAATGTATTCAATAAAATAATTTTTTACAATTTATAGCAATAGCAGTTTTTTTTTTATATATACATAAATACAAGCATTCATTATAATTTTTCAATATCTTTATGACCGTGCGCTAATGTACGAACCCCGCAGGGTAGAATGTATCTCTTATCATCATTTGGTGATAAACAAAGTTTTCTAGTATTTATAGTAAATAGTTCATGCTTGAAACTAGCTATACGCATCATCTCGGCTGACATGGTTTCTTGATTAAAAAGACAACGTTCATAGTCTTCGTGGCGGATGACGTTTCTAATAACGTTCATGGCAACGCCCTTACAAACCTTTTTATGGTTTAAAATTGACTCTAAAGATTTCCCCAATCGCAACTCCTTTTCTATCTCTTCAGCGGTCTTAGACTCCCCGTACAATTTAATAGAATAAAGCTTTGGACGAAGTCCTACAAAGCTTTGAATTAACTGCGAATTTGTCTCGTCTTTAAAATAACCGAGAGCTTTTTTATTCTGATTAGAATGAAGGAAATGCGAAGGTGGATAATCAGAGAAGTCAAAGCGGTTTTTATGAACTTCAAAGTCTTTATAAACATCATCCGTCTTAATGTTGTACGTTAAACTGTCTGTAAATATTTTATATATTAGTACTATTTAAATAAAAAATGCATATTAAATTAAATTACCAGTGTCTGTAAATAATAGTGATGCTTTGTCCCCGTACGTATTTTTTATGAATCCATAATGGAACCGATACATGAGCTCCTTGGATAAATCTAGAATGGTGAATCCGGTAAATATAGGCCGGTTAAGAACAATTTTAGCTCTCTTCTTATGAGCGCCGGCTAACTCTTCATTAAAGATGGTAAAGTGTTCAAACTGCGGGGAACTTGTAACTTTTAACATTCTTTCTGGTTTATGAATCAACTCGAAATTTATATGCTTCCGTAAATTTTCCATTGTTTTTCTAAAGAATTAAATGAAGTAAGGGAAAAAACAGCAATAAATTATTTAAATTGATTTACCCGAAAACAGAGTTAACCATTAGTTTCCAGAAATTCTTTTCAAATGAACTCTTGGATAATTTCCTCTGTTCAGTGTTGAATCTAACATATTTTTCTAACCATTTTCCTTGAGTGAAGGTTAGAGCTCGATGAACCTTGGTTATTTTCAAACCTAATTCTACATAATATTTTAAATTGCGGTAATGTACTATGTATTTCTCTTTATTATTTAAATTAGGAAGAAGTTTTGGTAGACTTTGATTCTCCTTAATATTTAATTTTCCTAAGAGATCTTTGGAGTATGGAGATAGCATATCATGTGTAATAACTTTAGATTCCGCCGCTACTGGGAGATCGTTATGTAAGTCATGCAACTCTGGAGGATATTCAAGATCCACCTGCAAAGGAAACAATTCTTTAAAAATATAATTCAATAATTATAACACTTGTTATTTACCTCTAAAATGTATCCGTTTTCAACGTTATTGGGAATACTCAGAATATTTTCACTGAGTGTTTGCAAATCATCCTCCTGAACCCACTGGAAGTCGCCTAGCGGTAGTGGTTCACACATAACAGCACCGTACAAATTATTAGCATCTTCAATTAAGTTAAATTAAGTTAATTAATATAATTAAAATTAAAATAATAAAAATAAAAAAATAAAAATAAAAAAAATTATTTATTTTTTTAAAAATGTAAATTACCTAAATAGCATATATAACTGCTCTCTTTAGACGAATCATATGTGTCGGCCATATATTTGTTATTCGCTTCAGAATAACGAGTTGAGATCATTGAAACACCGCCTCGAATCCCTAAAAATTCAATGTAAATACAATAATATTTAAAATATCACAAAAGCGTTACCCTTTTCAATAAATAAGTGTTGATCTATATCAAGTATGAGATCGAGGCGAACATCGGTCATCTTCAAAGCTGCTTGCCAGGCTAAACCTGGTGCGGTGTAAGCGTGAGCGGGATCTAATTTATAATGGGTTATAGATAATGTTCTAAAATTTTCAAAAACGTCGGCTAAGAGCAACGCATCGCTTTTCACATAGAAGTCGGTGTATTCCCCTACGAAAACCGAGGTTAAGAGATTTGAAATATTTATACTATAGTAATTTTACCTAATGTTTGAATATTAAACGCTGTCCAAACATTTTGGGCGTGTAAATAATCAGATTCTAAAATATTTTGATTTTTCAATGAACTGAAAAACGCTTCTCTAGGTGGCAGCATCGTCTCGTCAAATTTCTTTTCATCGTCCATATACTCGTATGGGTAGACCCCCTTCCGCAAAAGCAGTTGAACTTTCTCACTTTCAAAATATTTCTTAACAATCTGGAATTTACTGGCTCCTTCCAAAACGAGATTAGATACTAGAGCATCGAGGCTATCACTTAGAAATCGATAAGAGTCTAAAAACCGAAATCTCCCTAAAAAACAATAAAATTAATGTTAAGGTTAAATTCATAATTAAATATATTTTACCTAGTTTCAGCGAAATATAATTTTCGCTAGTGGAAGGAATACAGTCAAGTGTCTGTTCCTTAAAATGACCAATCTCCTGACATATAAGATGTAAATCGTATCTATGAAGATTTATTATTATTAGGTTTATTTCCTGGTTAATTAACTTAATAAATTCACCTGCTAAGGTTATGAAGGAAAATAGGGATAAATTCTGGAACTTTCTTTTGAAGATTACAGACGTTATGCGCTGGCCCCCTATATTTGCCGCTGAAATGGCAATGATCTCGAACAGCGGGCATATTTCCCTGATTTAGCTGCTTCTGACAAATGTAGCAATGCGTAGCAGCTTGAAACTGTTCCTCCTCCTCCGGGGTAATAATCATTGGTACATTTGTCTCAATGAGTTCCATCAACTCCTTCTCTAATTCCAGAATAGACTCCAGAAATCTTCGAGTTGCATCTTGTCCTCGATAGCAATCGGTTCGAACAGGTACACCTATAAGTATCCTATTGTAATATATCTAAAAGGGAATTTTGTCAAATAACTTACCGTCAGGTCCAACAAACACCCACGAATACGCGCAGCTGATGTGCATGTTTACTTTGCTGGTATTTATATCGGGATCTAGATCACATCCTTGAACTCTCGGTAGGATTGCTTCAAAATCGGCGTAAAATACATACTGCACCTAATAATTTCATTTCATTAAGAGTTAAATTAAATAATTTTTATTTTTACCTTTTCTGTCCACTCATATTTATCAAAATAAACCGTCTTCTTCTTAGTAGGGAAAACTGTTTTTTGGACGCCGTGAGTGGCGCATTCTTCGATATGCGCATCACGTCGCTGTTCAGCGTTGCTTCCACTGAATCGGTGAAGACACATTCTAATACAGAAAATAATTAGTATATTTCAAACTAATATATTGGAAACTAAATTACCTGCAATAATAACTTGTATTTCTGTGTTTTGTTAGATGCTGTAGCAGTTTTCCTAGGTCTCGTATAAGACAGTAATGTCTATTCCCATCGTCAATATCTTTAGTTTCGTCGGTGATGTATAGCAAATCAACCTCCCTTTCCTTACAACACTTGTTAGCGCTTACGTAAAGGGGGAATATGTCTCCCGAAAAGCCGAACACAGATATTGATAAATTATTCATTAATTCAAATTTTTTAAGTTCCGTAGCGTTTAATTTGAAAGGAAAAGATATATCACTGGTATCAAGTTCATTTTCATAAGGTGTATATTTGGAAACACGATTAGCGTTTTGAGTCCGAGGAACTGGGTGAAGTTTAGCGAGAATTGACCAGAGAAAACATTTCTCGTCATTTTCGTTTCTAATATTAAGAATCGCGTGACGTCGAGATAGTTTTTCAGGTAGTTCCATATACGATGACCCTCGCAACGGTTGGTAAGATGCTACATTTAATTCTACATACAGAACACGGTCAATTACCCAACCCGATCCTATCAAAAATATAATGTTTTAGTTCAAAATATAACTTATAAATTTTAGTACATACCTGTCGCTTCAAAGTTTTCCGCTGCTGACTGTATTGTTTCAAGACATTCATTCAGCTGGCTTTCAATGACATCGGGCGTTAATGTTGTTTGCATAGTGCTCCGGAAATAGGGTCGTACTTCCGCTCTTTGTTCCTCACCCCCTAAAGGTCTCATATAAACAGATCTTACGAGTAGGAACCATTTAATTCCACGTTTACTGGTGAGTCTTTCCATTAGAAATTTACTGAAAGCGGCTCGGTAACGTCCGATAAACATCCCCGCATCAATATCATAGTCTTCAGCATTGTAACGGATAGATGCTAACGTATCATTCAAGGCCTGGACCATACTTGGAGATGCTGGTGGTGTTTCATCAAGTATTGATGAGGCGGGAACAGGTGATGGCGTTGGGTTGTTGGGTAAATCCGCTGTAGATGGTTGGATAGATTCCAGTTGAATTTCTTGAAGCAGACTAGGTGAAGGTGGACGGTATGGCGATGGTGGACGGAAAGATGCTAGCGAACGTTGCATTGGTGACGGTGTGCGAGACAGGTCCATGGGTTCGGAAGGGCCGGGTGCGTTCAAGTCATGAGTTCGTTGATGGCTCTTGAAATGTTCCAATCTAGCAACATTCTTACCACATACTTCACAGACAAACGTATGTCTATCACCGTGTACTTCTCTAACATGCCGATTTAAGGAGGACTTGGTAGTGAAACTTTTCGCGCACGTAGGGCAAATATGTTGGGCTTTAGGCATCTTGAATATAGCTACCGCAGTTAACCGTGGAATGACCTCCTACAACGCTATACAACCTCTTTTATAGTATATTCAAGTATCATTTGAGAACAATACGTTTCTCATACTTAAAATATTCGTTTGAAATACTCGTGAGATAGGTTCAAGTGTTAAGCATATTTAAGTACTACTTACGCGTTAATGCTATTAAAATGAAGTTTAAAAATATTTCCATTCTACTTTAACAACAAATATTCCATGACGTCAAAACACTTCAATTCAAATTAACCGCGCCTCCCGGGGAATCTGCGCACGCGCCGCCTAGGTTATCAATTTTTACATCATTTCAACTTATTCCGTACGATAAAACTTGATAAGATATACGTTCAAGTATCTTTCGAGATAAGCGTAGATAAATGAACAAGTTGGCCTGGACACAATATGTTGATATACGGGAAAACAAATCGTCGCGAGAAATACCCTAAATACATTGACTTTTCGATGATTTTACCCCCATTTCATCCCTTAAATCCCGGATTTCGATCCCGAACCCAAACCCGAACCCGGGATCGATGCCACACCCTCACTTTCCTTCTACTAACGTGTTCTGCCAAAAATCTTATTGAGGTCCCCGAGCACGCGCTAGCAAGGCCTCACAGCCCCCCCCCCCTCCTCCCCACTCAGGCGGGTGAACGCCAAATCAAGAAGGTCCCTTAAAGGCTGGTTTTCACTAGGGTTAATACGCCGCGGCGGTAAGGGACGACGCGAAAACTCTCCGTTAGGCCTAACGCTATTCTTTCCCGGAGACGCAAAACTGCCGGTGCTTCACCGCGCGGTCGACGCCGAGGCTTATTGCGCGCCTTCAGTTGTAACAAAGGAAACGCTTGTTAACGACTTTGCGATGAGTTGTCGCAACTGGCATTTTTTATTTTTTTGCCTTCTTCAACTCTTTTTCTTTTCTTTTTGTCGGCGAAAGGTGCTTTGGCGCTAATGGCGTAGCGTAGACAAGGTAAGGTTCAAAAGGAAGCGCTACCGTTTTCATAATTTGCGTTCTGTCGTTTTGCGTCTTCTTTATGCGATTGGGGCTGGGGTGACGATTCGAGAGATATAGTAAAGTTGACAAGAAAGTTCTTCTTACTTTTAAGAAAGTCTTATGTCAAGTTGGCAAGAAAATTACGGACAAAGAATTTACGAGTACTTCACGGTGCTGTCTCCCAAAAAGCACCGGTTCATACGGGCAGGGGTTATAACCCTGATAAGACGTGTTGTAGTTCATTTCGTAGAATCTTGGCGTTGCTAAAGTAATTTTTTTTTCGGGTTGCAAGGTTAAAAAACTATAGACAGTTTTAGCAGGCCATGCAAAATTTTGTCTTTAGATAGTTTTAGCAAGCTATGAACAATTTAGTCTTTAGATAGTTTTAGCAAGCTATGAACAATTTTGTAGACAGTTTTAGAATGCTATGCGTTTTATTGTTTTTGGACAGCTTTAGCAATCATATAAGTAAAATTTATTGACCACGGTTAAAATTCATATTCATACAGTTATAGCAAGCTACGAAAAATTTGGTTTGTAGACAGTTTTACCAAGTTACGAAAAATTTAGTTTGTAGACAGATTTAGCCAGCTATGAAATATTTAGTTTATAGACCGATTTAGCAAGCTATAAAAAAAATGATTTTGTAGACAGTTTTAGCAAGCTATGAATTTTTTATTTGTAAACAGATCCAGCAAGCTATGGAAAATTTAGTTTGTAGACAGTTTTAGTAATTAGCTATGGAAAATTTAGTTTGTAGGCAGTTTTAGAAAGCTATGAAATATTTCAGTCTATGGAAAGTTTAGGCAATACATGATAATTTCAGCCTAGAGAAGATTTAGCAATAAATGGAAATTTTAGTCTGTAGTCATTTTTTAGTAAACTATGAAATTTTAGTCTATAGATGTTAAGAGTCTACAAACAGTTTTTAGAAATCCACGATTTTAATCTATAGACCGTTTAAGCAATCCATAAAAATATTAGTACATAGACAATTTTTAGCAATTTACGATAATTTTGTATTTAGACAATTTTTAGCAATACACTATAATTTTAATTTATAGCCAGTTTTACCAAGCCATAAAAATTTAGTCTGTACGCAATATTTAGCAATCCACGATGATTTTGAATCTATAAACAGGTTTAGCAACACATAAAAATTTTAATCTTTAGACAGTTTTTAGCAATCCAGGATAGTTTTAGTCTATAGACAGTTTTTAGCAATCCATAAAAAGTTTACTCCATAGACAATTATTGGCAATATACGATAATTTTAGTATATAGACAATTTTAGCAAATCAGATTATACATTAAAAATACAGGTAGAAGTCCACGCCTGCGTATGACGTTCCAACAAATATTCCTAAACGATAATTAGAAACCAAAGTTCTAGAAACTTCCAGACGTTCACGTTTCTAAATGTTCTTGGCTTGCTATAACTGTCTACCAAGACTGTCGGCTCTCGCCTTTAACCCAATCACGATTAAGCCAACAACCGTTCTCTAGAGACTTTCTTTACGAATTTTTCGCGCCATCTGTGGAAACGTAGCTGAAGCATTCGAATAAAAGCAGCCATAAAAACAAGTTGCTAACAGTCAAAATGTAGTCCGGTGCTCATTGTCGTCTTCTACATTCGTGAAACAACATTTGCTGATAAAAGAAGAGTAATAATATATTAATATTAACTTAATTTCATTTTATTATATATTTTTTTAACATTAATTTTGTTCTTCATTTGAAATTATTATTAATTTAATTCTTCATTTTATTTTAACATTAATTTTGTTCTTCATTTTATTTTAACATTAATTTAATTTTCATTTCATTTTAATATTAATTTAATTCTTCATTTCATTTTAATTTAATATTAATTTAATTCTTCATTTCATTTTATTTTTATATTAATTTAATTCATTTTATTTTTATATTAATTTAATTCATTTTATTTTTATATTAATTTAATTCATTTTATTTTTATATTAATTTAATTCATTTTATTTTTATATTAATTTAATTCTTCATTTTATTTTATATTAATTTTATTCTTCATTTTATTTTTATATTAATTTTATTCTTCATTTTATTATTAATATTAATTTAATTCTTCATTTTATTTTAACATTAATTTTGTTCTTCATTTTATTTTAACATTAATTTAATTCTTCAATTCATTTTAACATTAATTTAATTCTTCAATTCATTTTAACATTAATTTAATTCTTTAATTCATTTAATTTTATTTTATTAATATTTATTTAATTCTTCATTTTATTATTAATAATAATTTAATTCTTCATTTTATTATTAATAATAATTTAATTCTTAATTTTATTATTAATAATAATTTAATTCTTCATTTTATTATTAATAATAATTTAATTCTTCATTTTATTATTAATAATAATTTAATTCTTCATTTTATTATTAATAATAATTTAATTCTTCATTTTATTATTAATAATAATTTAATTCTTCATTTTATTATTAATAATAATTTAATTCTTCATTTTATTATTAATAATAATTTAATTCTTCATTTTATTATTAATAATAATTTAATTCTTCATTTAATTATTAATTTAATTTTCGTTTATTATTAATTTAATTCTTCATTTTATTATTAATTTAATTTTCGTTTTATTATTAATTTAATTTTCGTTTTATTATTAATTTAATTCTTCATTTTATTATTAATTTAATTTTCGTTTTATTATTAATTTAATTCTTCATTTTATTATTAATTTAATTTTCGTTTTATTATTAATTTAATTCTTCATTTTATTATTAATTTAATTTAATTCATTTTTATTTAATATTAATTTAATTATCATTTTTAATTTAACTATAAAATGACGTTTGAAAGTGTAACCTCCATCTCCACTAGATTAAAGGGCTCCATAGTCCTAGAACAGACAGCGGCGAAGCGTCCCTGGCAGTCGGTGTACAGATATCCAAGGACAACTCTACCTTTGACAATGGTGTCAACCGAAACGAAACGTATCAAATTTTCCCCTTTATCAGAATACACATGTATAATTCTGGTGCCATCTAGGATGGACTAAAAATGAGTGACATTTTCCCGTCGCACATCAAGTCAAATCTTTTCAACATGGAGGAACTGGACAAACAAACTTTCGCCGAAGTTTCGGAACTCGGCAAAGCCTCAGGGCGACCCTGGTGGATTATTCGTCCATGATCAGAATACAGTTTCGCCTTTCTCGCTTCATAAAGTAAGCAAATCTCGTAGCAAACCGTGTTTCCGAGTTAAAACCAATCCGACCTCCATCCCTCCAGCTTGATCCACTTCGAACGAGACATTCGCGTAGAAGTAACGTTAAATTTACAACATAACCCGATAGCGTACGACGAAACGGGACGTAACTATTAGGTGCGGTTTGATTTCAACCTGAATCGGGCACTTTACGTCAAAACTCGGAAGGAACTTTGAAGGAGTCTTGGAAATTTCGTATAAGATACTTCGGGGCTCAAAAGATGACATCAGCCACGTTTTCGTGCGTAGCTTTACAATAAGGAAGGCCATCTGCTTTTAAATATTTATTTTTTAAATTATAAAATAGTTCGTAGTGGATCGTATAAGAAGTACTTATTCGGAATAATATAACGGTGAAGGTATTGGAAAAGGATTTAAAATATTGACGGTGTTTGATACTCGAAATGTTTGATATTTTTTTGAAAACGTTTTCAAGTATTTTTCCCATGTACTCTTCGCTGAAAAAAATCTTCCGAAATCTTGAAATCTGAGCGAAAATCATGAAGTGACAAACAAATCTATTCATCCAAGTTAAAGAACAGTTTGAAGTACATTCAGCTGTTGGCAAAAGTGACGTAACTACCCAAAAATATAATATATATAGTACTTTTTGTAACAGAAATTGATAATTACTGTTTTTACACACAAGCGAAAAATTATTTTTAATTTACATTTCGGGTATAAAACAGTTTAGTTGGCTCTCTTTATATTGAGGAACGGCTAAAAAGGATTTGACTTTTCCCTTAATTTTCATAACATTACCGATTACAGCTGTAGAACATTTTACATTATCGCGATTTAAATTATAGGAACTTACCACAGAAAATATAGGAATTTATAGGTATAAATCTCTTGAACATCTTCCCCATAAAAACCCTTATAACAAAAGTCGAATACTTAAAAAGTGTAATTTTTTTCTATCACATTTAATATTGCTTCGATATTTACTAATAAGATGTCACGGATATTTAAATACACAATCCCCCGATGAATTAAACATATTTTAAATATTAAATTTAAATTTGAACCAATTTTCAAACATCTTATAAACCCAAGAGGAAATTTATCAAAATTTAATTTTTCGAGTTACCAAGTCCTATATTTTCACTTTAATTAACTATTTAAATATTAGTTCGCGTCGAAGTGCTGAGTTATCAAAATTTTCTATCTTACAAGAAAAACACTGTTTACGACTACGAATAAAATTATTTATTACTTTGAACTTCCAATTTGCCCATTAGGGTCTTTCCAAGAGAAAGGTTTATACAGTTCTGCCCTTCCTCGCTCTCTGGGGCATCGAAAAAAACTCCGCGTCCCGATGAAAAAGAGGGGGCCCCCATGCCCAATATCCGTTGCAGGTGTGACCACTAGGAGTGGAAATCAAGGTGACGTACTTGGGCTTTTCTGGGTTATCCAGAAAGCGTACAAGATTTACAAAAACAATAAAATAAAATACAATAATACACTGGAAATATACATATATACAAGGATTTCTACACATGTTGGAAAGATTTGGACAACATTTTAAGGTTTACAATTGTTTAAAATGATTTAGTATTTCATATTTTAATTTTAAGTTTTAATTTATGTTTAAGATTAAGTTAATTAATGAGTGCGATTTAATATTTAACAGGTACTCTGGGAGACCTGTGATTGCATTTTAGATGTTTCTCATTATGTTTTGTAAGCCCCTATATTAACGACCCCTTCGCATTCGTACGAGGAGAGCTACTATTTTGATTTTCCAACTTGTTAACTCGGGAATCCATACCTCTACTTGGAATGCTTATCCTGGCGTATCGCGTATGGTAAGATCACTCTGACGGCTTTGGCCCCGCCTACGAGAGAAAAAAATCCCCTCTCACGTTGTTGTTTATTAAGTTAACATAGTGACGTCAAAAAATCCGTCAGCCACGTCGAGACGAAAATCTGCCGCGATAAGCATTCCTAGTATAGAGGTATAGATTCCTGGTTAACTTCTATTCCTCGACCCTAACATGGCCCATTAAGGAACAGACCGATGAGACCAAGGTGTATAAGCATTTATAGCTAGCCACGTCCCATGGGTATAGAGTAGTGTCAGTGCTACATCACGTAACGTCACCCATGCTTTTTCCTATAGAAAAAAACGCGCCTAAAATGGCGGCCATGGCCAAAGCTACGAGGTGATACTACTCTATTAAACCATCCTAGTCATAGTGCTCTCAATTATACTCCGCTAACTACACATTCATTCCAAACTTACGCTAATTGAATCACTTCCGCTATTAGAGTTCCCAAAAACACTCCTAAAAATAGGCGAATTTTAAGACCGAAATAAAATCATTTCGGTAGAAATATTCCAATGAATGAAGATTGAAATCTGGACGCCACGAAAAAACTGCTGTATCAGACAATCCCAAAAAAGAATTTCTAAGGCACGGTGGCTTATCAAACGGAGGATATTCCTGGAAAGGCGGACAATTACATTAAGGAAGGCCGATCTCCGCGAAATTATCGACCCGCCGCCAGTCGCCAGAGCAGCCTATAACCGGGCCGGCAGCCACGATGTATTGAAAATCATGCTGACATCCATCGCCGCACCACGCGGCCAGATTGCCAACAAAGCGTACAGGGTGATGAGCAAACGTGTAACGCCACATATGGGTCAGACCGTAAGTAACATAACAATTATAAGTATGGCAATTTACGAGATTTACAACCAAACTGATTTTCATAGTTATTGCGTAATCAAGATGTTTTCTCAGCACAGAGCCCTCTAGTGTCTAAAATACGCGAGACTTCCGCTAAGCCGAAATATCTGGTTTCCGATAGATACGCGGAATATTATTCTAAAATTATGAAAATTAAAAAAGTTTTTCTCGGCGCCACGAGCTCGTGTTTTTTTTATCACGCGTGATTCGCACGCGGGCTTCGAAACAAAGCCAAAGCCCCTCGCGACTCCAGAACGTGCTCTCCGATATTAGGCTTACATTTTTATCAAAAAGTAGTCATCCAAAACGGTAAGTCGCGAGTCACAGCTTGAAGAGAGTATCCGTGCCGAAAAAGCAATAGGAAGTGTCATACTTATTGTTATTATGTTACTTATGGTCAGACACGTATTTTAAGTAGTTAGTAAACAAGTTGGTCGTGGAGTGGTAAAAGGGAGGTTTCAAAATAGGCGCTTTAAAGGTAGCAACGGTTCCTAACGAAAGGCAGAGCACTCTCCGTAATTACAGTGTCGGATAAATCACCACCCGGGCCACTAGGCTTGGGCTCTATTAGGGCCCCATTGACTCTGCTACCTCTGGCCTCGTCTCGGGCCCCTATCTTTCGGAAAGATCACAGGGCCCATAGGCTTTGTTACGGCCCTATTAATGACAATTTGCTACCTCTGGCCTCGTCTCGGGCCCCTTATCTTTCGGAAAGATCACAGGGCCCATAGGCTTTGTTAGGGCCCTATTAATGAAAATTTGCTACCTTTGGCCTCGTCTCGGGCCCCCTATCTTTCGGAAAGATCACAGGGCCCATAGGCTTTGTTGAGCCCTATTAATGACAATTTGCTACCTCTGGCCTCGTCTCGGGCCCCCTATCTTTCGGAAAGATCACAGGGCCCATAGGCTTTGTTGAGCCCTATTAATGACAATTTGCTACCTCTGGCCTCGTCTCGGGCCCCTTATCTTTCGGAAAAATCACAGGGCCCATAGGCTTTGTTAGGGCCCTATTAATGAAAATTTGCTACCTCTGGCCTCATCTCGGGCCCCCTATCTTTCGGAAAGATCACAGGGCCCATAGGCTTTGTTGAGCCCTATTAATGACAATTTGCTACCTCTGGCCTCATCTCGGGCCCCCTATCTTTCGGAAAGATCACAGGGCCCATAGGCTTTGTTGAGCCCTATTAATGACAATTTGCTACCTCTGGCCTCGTCTCGGGCCCCCTATCTTTCGGAAAGATCACAGGGCCCATAGGCTTTGTTGAGCCCTATTAATGACAATTTGCTACCTCTGGCCTCGTCTCGGGCCCCTTATCTTTCGGAAAGATCACAGGGCCCATAGGCTTTGTTAGGGCCCTATTAATGAAAATTTGCTACCTTTGGCCTCGTCTCGGGCCCCCTATCTTTCGGAAAGATCACAGGGCCCATAGGCTTTGTTAGGGCACTATTAATGAAAATTTGCTACCTTTGGCCTCGTCTCGGGCCCCCTATCTTTCGGAAAGATCACAGGGCCCATAGGCTTTGTTGAGCCCTATTAATGACAATTTGCTACCTCTGGCCTCGTCTCGGGCCCCTATCTTTTGGAAAGATCTGCGGGCGCCTAAAGCTTGGGTTTTCTGAGGGCCCTATTGACTTTGCTCAATCTAGCCTCGTCTCGGGGCCCCTATCTTTTGGAAACATCACAGGGCCCATAGGCTTGGGCTTTATTAGGGCCTCATTGACATCACTACCTTTAGCCTCGTCTCGGGTCCCCCCATATAAATTTATTAAGTATCGACAATAATTAAATTTAATTAAATATTAACTTTCTCTTCATCTTCGCCATTTTTCTAAGTTTGTTTCGGTGAAACTAACACAATGGAAACAGCACAAAATGAACCTTAAACAAATCAGATGTCATAATATCCGGCTAGTCAGTGTAGGAACACCCTGTATGGCCACCCTTTCAGTCCGCCACCAGATGGGGCAGCTAACTTCCGCCCAATCTACTCTTCTCACAATAAGAATTTAGGAGACGAAGGATAGGGGGCGCTGAAAGCATTATTTCCGCACGTTTCGGACACTTGGGAATCGACAGAAGAACCTGGCAACGCCTACAAAGGGGGAGTTTAATTTGAATATTCCATCGACACCCGCCTTCCAGGACGCTGCCAAGAAACATTGACTCACCGACACGACGACTTGTTTCGTCGGCAATTTTTGATTTGAAAAGCTTTTGGAATGAATTTCATATGAAGAGTGCGTTCCGTCACAGTCTCACCGTAGAGCGGATACAGAAGGTCGGGAAACGCTAAAGTCTGCGCTTTCGTATATTTTTCTTTGTTAACGGCTCGTGACACTCGATTCCAAGTACCTTTTAAAAGAATTGTCAGACATTTTTTAGGGCCCTAGCGTGGAAAAAAAAGGCCCGCGATACACCTTGACAAAGTTAACGGAAATTGAAAAGCCCACTACAATGGTTTACGGGCGAAAAAGCCCTTTGGAAGGCTTTAAAAAAAGGATTGTTCGTAAATAAATTCATGGCTTCCTAAAAGGGATTTGCGCCACTGAACGAACCGGGTTTTACTCTCTGATTCGAGGGTGGCCAATTTCCTAATGGAAATATAACGATATCTGGATAGTCATTTTATCCAGTTTGAAGACAAATTGGCCGTTTCCTGTCTGCGAGCTACTCAAATTGGCAAATCTATCAACGCGTAAAATTTTGTAAATTTGGCAACACCTGAAAATTGGTAAATTAGTCAACACCTGAAAATAGGTAAATTTGACAACACCTGAAAATTGGTAAATTTGACAACACCTGAAAATTGGTAAATTAGTCAACACCTGAAAATAGGTAAATTTGACAACACCTGAAAATAGGTAAATTTGATAACACGTGAAAATTGGTAAATTAGTCAACACCTGAAAATAGGTAAATTTGACAACACGTGAAAATAGGTAAATTTGACAACACCTGAAAATAGGTAAATTTGACAACACGTGAAAATTGGTAAATTAGTCAAGACCGGAAAAATAGGTAAATTTAGCAACACGTGGAAATTTGTAAATTAGTCAACACGGCAAATTGTTAAACGAACGCGTGAAAATTGGTAAATTAGTCAACGCGTAACAATTGTTAAATCTTTCAACGCGTAACAATTGTTAAATCTATCAACGCGTAAAAATTGATAAATTAGTCAACACTTAAAATTGGTAAATTAGTCAACACGTAAAATTTTTTAAATCTATCAACGCGTGAAAATTGGTGAATTCATCAACGCGTAAAGATTGGTGAATTTATCAACGCGTGAAAATTTGTTAATCTATCAACGCATGAAAATGGGTAAAATTATGAACGCGTAAATTTATCGACAAATGAAATTCGGTAAATTTATCGGAAGATTAAATTTTTCAAATTTAGCAACGCTTGCAAATTGGCAAAATGATCAGCAAATAAAAATTTGGTATAATTATATAAACTTACGAAAATTGTTATAATTATTAACGCTAGAAAATTGGTAAATCTATCGACATGCGAAAATCGGTAAAACTTTCAACACGTGAAAATTGGTAAAACTATCAGAATGGAAAATTGGTAAAACATTTAGACGCGATATTTAGTAGAATTATCAGAACGAAAAATTTGTTAACTTAAATTATCAGACTGGAAAACTTTCGAAAAATACCAAACTGATAAAGTTTATAAAATACAGATTGGAAAATGTTTCACAAACATCAAATTGTAATTTTTTTTATAATATATTTTCTTTTCTTTCGAACGCCATATAAAAACTAAAACCATTTTCCCCATCTTAATAGGAGAATATTCTAAATCGAATATGGAACTTCATACTCCCTTATAACAACCTCAAGACGCGTAAATTATGGAAGACCCCTAAATATTTTAGCACGAGTACGCGCTTCAATAAAATCGTCAAGAAGTAATATTTCCGAGAGCCAGGACCTGCAAATTTATGTTTATATTCCTATTTGAAATAATGGAAACTTTTTACCTGTACACGGACCGTCGTGTTTTTGCTAAGCCTTAATATGTCAAAAAAGCTACCTGGTTAAATGGAAACACTTGAACATTGCATACCGTACAGGTGGAAAGTTTCCATTATTACCACAAACACTATATAATCAGTAACTTGCAGGTCCTCAAGGCTACTAAATATTTTCACTAATCGGAAATATTATTCCTAGGCCATTTCCTTGAAGATGTTTTAATAAAGCCAGTGTTGGGCATTTTCATCAAAGAGGGGCTCAGCTCACTCACCACTCGCACTCGCTAACCTAATATCCGATCACGCTCTTTTTTGAGTGGTAAAATAAGCGCTCCTTTCTTTTCGCTCTTTTTTGAGCGCTGAAGTTGGCACTCCTCTCATTTTCGTTTCACCCTCTTTAAAAAACCATTTTGTCGTTCAATTTCACTCATAATAACAAAAGCGCTCATAATGAGAGGAGCGGTGCCCATCACTGCGTACGTTGTTGTTTATTTTGTTCATTTTCAATAAAGCTCCTTTTTGTTCAAGATACTGCAGTTTCGTTTATTTTAAATAAAACTGCATGCAATTTAGCCCCTTACTTTTTTTAATCTACAGGTAAATAAACACGATTCACGAAAACGGCGAAAACATGATTTTTAAGATCGCTTTTTTCGATTTCCTCTCATTTGAAAGCCAATATCGGCGCTCTTTTTTGAGTGGTAAAATAAGTGCTCCTCTCTTTTCGCTCTTTTCAGAGCGGTAAAATACGCGCTCCTCTCTTTTCGCTTAATTTAGAGCGGTAAAATACGCGCTCCTCTCTTTTCGCTCTTTTTAGAGCGGTAAAATAAGCGCTCCTCTCTTTTCGCTTAATTTAGAGCGGTAAAATACGCGCTCCTCTCTTTTCGCTCTTTTCAGAGCGGTAAAATACGCGCTCCTCTCTTTTCGCTTAATTTAGAGCGGTAAAATACGCGCTCCTCTCTTTTCGCTCTTTTTAGAGCGGTAAAATACGCGCTCCTCTCTTTTCGCTCTTTTTAGAGCGGTAAAATAAGCGCTCCTCTTTTCGCTCTTTTTAGAGGTGTAAAATAAGCGCTCACCTCTTTTCGCTATTTTTAGAGCGGTAAAATACGCGCTCCTCTCTTTTCGCTCTTTTTAGAGCGGTAAAATAAGCGCTCCTCTTTTCGCTCTTTTTAGAGGTGTAAAATAAGCGCTCACCTCTTTTCGCTATTTTTAAAGGTGTAAAATAAGCGCTCATCTCTTTTCGCTCTTTTTAAAGGTGTATAATAAGCGCTCCTCTCTTTTCGCTCAATTTAGAGCGTTAAAATAAGCGCTCACCTCTTTTCGCTCAATTTAGAGCGGTAAAATAAGCGCTCCTCTTTTTTCGCTCTTTTTAGAGGGTAAAATAAGCGCTCCTCTCTGTTCGCTCAATTTAGAGCGGTAAAATAAGCGCTCATCTCTTTTCGCTCTTTTTTGAGCGATAAATAAGCGCTCATCTCTTTTCGCTCTTTTTAGAGCGGCAAAATAAGCGCTCCTATCATTTTCGTTTCGCGCTCTTTTAAAAAAAAACATTTTTCCGCTAAATTTTGCTCATCATAACATAAGCGCTCACAATGAGAGGAGCGGTGCCCATCACTGATTGAAGCGTCTATTCACTAACTAGCGCCAGAAATATCTAAAAGCCATATATGGAGCGGCCAATATTTGAAGTGTTGGAAAACAATTTGGCTGACCTGCTCAAACTGCACCGTGACACTCAAGTTCTAACTTTTGAAATAAACACGGTAGAGCCACAATTGATCTCCCTTTGAGCTACATTCTGCAGAGTCAGCCACGTAGTTTTTACCTAGAAGCACAAACGCAACACCCCACACAAGGAGAACGCAACCCGTCGAAAGTCGTGCAGTTTCTTGTGTACATTTTTCATTGGTTAGACGCTTTAGCGCCTGCTGCCGTCGGAAGGGGAAAATTCGGAAATTGTCCTCCCCCCGCCCGTAAAACGTTCATCGTAAAGGCTCGTCCAATGAAATTTGTACACTGCGTGTTTAAAGGCTAGCTGCGTTCTCCTTGTGTGGGGTGCTGTGTTTGTTGCTCCTATTTTTACCTCTCCGAGGGGACTTTGTACCCTAGGAGGGGTTATACAACCACCGTGTCTGTCTGTCTGTCAGTCTGTCAGTCAGTCAGGCCTGCGAACGCGTTCGCATTTTCGGGGCAAAGGGTAATCACTGCGTACCCAGTTTCATAGAATCAGGGAAAAGGTTTTTCCAAAAGAGCCCTGTTTTTGTCATTGGGTGTAGTATAATTTTTTAATCGGCAGGGATTCGAACCCGAGCCCTCTTGCACGACAGGTGAGCGTTCTACCGCAGAACTGAAAATTAAAAACTCTTCCGAGGAGAGGGATATTTTGGCTTGCCAACTTGTTGTTCCAACTACGGCTCGCAAAAAGGGTTACCAAACGTGTAACAAGTACCCTCGTTTATTCATTTCCGCAGATTTCCTGACTAAAGCCACTCGGACAAACAACAAATACAACTTAGCGTTCTCGTCTGAAAACCAGAGGCTATAACGAGAAAAAATGAAAACTATCGTTAAGACGAAAAGCATGCTACAGTAAGAAGCCTAAATTCAGAGAGAAAACGTGTCCCAAATAAAGCTAATGTTTTTATATTAGGCTTAGCGAGTGAACTTCAGCGAAAGCTTCCTAAGAAAAATGAGACAGCCAAGGCTTAGGCGAGGGCCTGCTGCCGTTCCCAGCCCGCCGACGCGTATAGACGCGGGGGGGGGGGGGGGGAGATAAAAAAATGCGGGCCAAAATGTGACCTCTTTCGGAGGCGACGGGAAATTCCGGAATAAACAAAGAGTTATTACGATTTGAAATCCCTCTGGTGGACGAAAACCGAACTTAAAGGTTACCGAAAAATATGGAAAGGGTGATTCCGTTACCGTATTTCAATAAACGCGGGCGCATTTTGAGGTTTTTTGATAAAAGTCCTGGGCTACAATCAATGCTGATTTGGAGATATTCAATGCTGATTTCAAGATATTTAATGCTGATTTTTAGATTTTAAACCCGATTTGAAGGGCAAACTTTTGTACGGGATTTTAAAGGTATTTTGCAAATCTGAAAAATGAGTATTTTTAAGCATAATTTTCCAGATTATTTCCGTTTCTTTGAAACAATTTTCAGGTTTGAGGATTGATTTTCACTAAGATTTTGGAATTATAAAGTTGATTTAAAGATTTTTAAAATCTTCATTTCTGTAGAGTGTACAGGATTTCAACGAATGTCCGACCCAAATTTTCGAGATATTTAAACCTGTTTTCTATATTTAAAAAACTGGTTTTGAGATTTTTGGAAAGATTGTAGATACAATTTTAGGATTTTTAAGATTATTAAGAACATTCGTTATGCATAGGAGCCCAACGCGCGTTTTTTTTTAATTATTTCATTTTAATTATGAGTATAACGAAAAAACACTCAATTGAGTAGCAAATCTAGGGCTCCTCTCTTTCCACGCTCTTTACAGACACGAAAAATACACTTTTATCTAAACACGCTCATTACAGAAACGAAAAAGACATTCCGCTCAATCCACGCTCATTAGAGAAGCTCCTCTCAACTAACGCTTGTTAGAGACACGACCGAGGCACTCCTTTCTCTTCTCACGCTCATTAAAGACGCTTCTGTCAATCCACTCACAGAGACGCGAAAAAGATTATCCTCTCAATCCACGCTCATTAGACACGAAAAAGACGCTCCTCTCAATCCACGCTAATTAGACAGAAAAGACTATGCTCTCAAACCACGCTCATTAGACACGAAAAAGACGCTCCTCTCAATCCACGCTAATTAGACAGAAAAGACTATGCTCTCAAACCACGCTCATTAGACACGAAAAAGACGCTCCTCTCAATCCACGCTCATTAGACACGAAAAAGACGCTCCTCTCAATCCACGCTAATTAGACAGAAAAGACTATGCTCTCAAACCACGCTCATTAGACACGAAAAAGACGCTCCTCTCAATCCACGCTAATTAGACAGAAAAGACTATGCTCTCAAACCACGCTCATTAGACACGAAAAAGACGCTCCTCTCAATCCACGCTAATTAGACAGAAAAGACTATGCTCTCAAACCACGCTCATTAGACACGAAAAAGACGCTCCTCTCAATCCACGCTCATTAGACACGAAAAAGACGCTCCTCTCAATCCACGCTAATTAGACAGAAAAGACTATGCTCTCAAACCACGCTCATTAGACACGAAAAAGACGCTCCTCTCAATCCACGCTAATTAGACAGAAAAGACTATGCTCTCAAACCACGCTCATTAGACACGAAAAATACGCTCCTCTCAATCCACGCTAATTAGAGACGCGAGGAAGACGCTTCTCTCAATCCACGCTCGTTAGAGACACGACCGAGGCACTCCTCTCTTATCACGCTCATTAGACACGAAAAATACACTCCTCTCAATCCACGCTCATTAGAGACGCTCCTCTCAATCCACGCTCGTTAGAGACACGACCGAGGCACTCCTCTCTTATCACGCTCATTAGATACGAAAAATACACTCCTCTCAATCCACGCTCATTAGAGACGCTCCTCTCAATCCACGCTCGTTAGAGACACAACCGAGGCACTCCTCTCTTATCACGCTCATTAGATACGAAAAATACACTCCTCTCAATCCACGCTCATTAGAGACGCTCCTCTCAATCCACGCTCGTTAGAGACACAACCGAGGCACTCCTCTCTTATCACGCTCATTAGATACGAAAAATACACTCCTCTCAATCCACGCTCATTAGAGACGCTCCTCTCAATCCACGCTCGTTAGAGATACGACCGAGGCACTCCTCTCTTATCACGCTTATTAGACACGAAAAATACGCTCCTCTCAATCCACGCTCGTTAGAGACACGACCGAGGCACTCCTCTCAATCCACGCTCATTAGAGACATGAAAAAGGCTCTCTTCTCATTTTATGCTAACTGAAAAAATGAGTGCTGCGCTATCCGTTTAGCACTCTCAATCCAGATCCACTCTCTTCTCATATGGGATTCTCATAAAATGATTTTTCACTTAATTTTACTAAACATGAAGCAAATAGAAGGGCAAGACATCGGTTCTGGAAAACATCTCGCTTAAAAACAAAAACCCTTATTACGATTTGGAACCAAATAGTGGATGAAAATAAAATTAAATAAAGGTTACAGAAAAAATGCGATTGGCTAATTTCAAGAATATATTTAGGTTTACTGAGAACAGATTAGTTGATTATCACAAACGTATTGATTTTACTGAGAACGTACGAGACGATCTATTTACAGAAGCATTAGGATACCAATAAGAAAATAAACGGTTTCCATTCGAGCTTATATTAAAATTCAATAAATTATTGGGTTATTTCAATAATAAAAACAATTGGGAGGGTAATTTTTAGTTTCTTTCGATAGCAATCGAGTCCTTTATCAACCTGGAATACAATCAAGACTCTTTCTCAACCTGGGATACAATCAATTCCCCTTCTCAACCATGGAAACAAACTAGTCCCTAATCAACTTTGGAAACAACCAAGTCCATAATCAACCTAGGAAACAAACTAGTCCATAATCAACTTTGGAAACAACCAAGTCCATAATCAACCTAGGAAACAAACTAGTCCCTAATCAACTTTGGAAACAACCAAGTCCATAATCAACCTAGGAAACAAACTAGTCCCTAATCAACTTTGGAAACAACCAAGTTCATAATCAACCTAGGAAACAAACTAGACCCTAATCAACTTTGGAAACAACCAAGTCCATAATCAACCTTGGAAACCACCAAGTCCCCTTCTCAACCTTGGAAACAACCAAGTCCCTAATCAACCTTGGAAACAACCAAGTCCCTAATCAACCTTGGAAACAACCAAGTCCCTAATCAACTTTGGAAACAACCAAGTCCCTAATCAACTTTTTAAACAACCAAGTCCCTAATCAACTTTGGAAACAACCAAGTCCATAATCAACTTTGGAAACAACCAAGTCCCTAATCAACTTTGGAAACAACCAAGTCCATAATCAACCTTGGAAACAACCAAGTCCATAATCAACCTTGGAAACAACCAAGTCCCTAATCAACCTTGGAAACAACCAAGTCCCTAATCAACCTTGGAAACAACCAAGTCCCTAATCAACTTTGGAAACAACCAAGTCCCTAATCAACTTTTTAAACAACCAAGTCCCTAATCAACTTTGGAAACAACCAAGTCCATAATCAACTTTGGAAACAACCAAGTCCCTAATCAACTTTGGAAACAACCAAGTCCATAATCAACCTTGGAAACAACCAAGTCCCTAATCAACCTTGGAAACAACCAAGTCCCTAATCAACCTTGGAAACAACCAAGTCCCTAATCAACCTTGGAAACAACCAAGTCCATAATCAACCTTGGAAACAACCAAGTCCCTAATCAACCTTGGAAACAACCAAGTCCATAATCAACTTTGGAAACAACCAAGTCCATAATCAACTTTGGAAACAACCAAGTCCCTAATCAACCTTGGAAACAACCAAGTCCCTAATCAACTTTGGAAACAACCAAGTCCATAATCAACCTTGGAAACAACCAAGTCCCTAATCAACCTTGGAAACAACCAAGTCCCTAATCAACCTTGGAAACAACCAAGTCCCTAATCAACCTTGGAAACAACCAAGTCCATAATCAACCTTGGAAACAACCAAGTCCCTAATCAACCTTGGAAACAACCAAGTCCCTAATCAACCAAGTCCATAATCAACCTTGGAAACAACCAAGTCCCTAATCAACCTTGGAAACAACCAAGTCCATAATCAACTTTGGAAACAACCAAGTCCATAATCAACTTTGGAAACAACCAAGTCCCTAATCAACTTTGGAAACAACCAAGTCCCTAATCAACTTTGGAAACAACCAAGTCCATAATCAACCTTGGAAACAACCAAGTCCCTAATCAACCTTGGAAACAACCAAGTCCCTAATCAACCTTGGAAACAACCAAGTCCCTAATCAACCTTGGAAACAACCAAGTCCATAATCAACCTTGGAAACAACCAAGTCCCTAATCAACCTTGGAAACAACCAAGTCCATAATCAACTTTGGAAACAACCAAGTCCATAATCAACTTTGGAAACAACCAAGTCCCTAATCAACTTTGGAAACAACCAAGTCCCTAATCAACCTTGGAAACAACCAAGTCCATAATCAACTTTGGAAACAACCAAGTCCATAATCAACTTTGGAAACAACCAAGTCCCTAATCAACTTTGGAAACAACCAAGTCCATAATCAACCTTGGAAACAACCAAGTCCCTAATCAACTTTGGAAACAACCAAGTCCATAATCAACCTTGGAAACAACCAAGTCCCTAATCAACCTTGGAAACAACCAAGTCCCTAATCAACCAAGTCCATAATCAACCTTGGAAACAACCAAGTCCCTAATCAACCTTGGAAACAACCAAGTCCATAATCAACTTTGGAAACAACCAAGTCCATAATCAACTTTGGAAACAACCAAGTCCCTAATCAACTTTGGAAACAACCAAGTCCCTAATCAACTTTGGAAACAACCAAGTCCATAATCAACCTTGGAAACAACCAAGTCCCTAATCAACCAAGTCCATAATCAACCTTGGAAACAACCAAGTCCCTAATCAACCTTGGAAACAACCAAGTCCATAATCAACTTTGGAAACAACCAAGTCCATAATCAACTTTGGAAACAACCAAGTCCCTAATCAACTTTGGAAACAACCAAGTCCCTAATCAACTTTGGAAACAACCAAGTCCATAATCAACTTTGGAAACAACCAAGTCCCTAATCAACTTTGGAAACAACCAAGTCCCTAATCAACCTTGGAAACAACCAAGTCCATAATCAACTTTGGAAACAATCAAGTCCATAATCAACTTTGGAAACAACCAAGTCCCTAATCAACTTTGGAAACAACCAAGTCCCTAATCAACTTTGGAAACAACCAAGTCCCTAATCAACCTTGGAAACAACCAAGTCCCTAATCAACCTTGGAAACAACCAAGTCCCTAATCAACCTTGGAAACAACCAAGTCCCTAATCAACCTTGGAAACAACCAAGTCCATAATCAACTTTGGAAACAACCAAGTCCATAATCAACTTTGGAAACAACCAAGTCCCTAATCAACTTTGGAAACAACCAAGTCCCTAATCAACTTTGGAAACAACCAAGTCCATAATCAACCTTGGAAACAACCAAGTCCCTAATCAACCTTGGAAACAACCAAGTCCCTAATCAACCTTGGAAACAACCAAGTCCCTAATCAACCTTGGAAACAACCAAGTCCATAATCAACCTTGGAAACAACCAAGTCCCTAATCAACCTTGGAAACAACCAAGTCCATAATCAACTTTGGAAACAACCAAGTCCATAATCAACTTTGGAAACAACCAAGTCCCTAATCAACTTTGGAAACAACCAAGTCCCTAATCAACCTTGGAAACAACCAAGTCCATAATCAACTTTGGAAACAACCAAGTCCATAATCAACTTTGGAAACAACCAAGTCCCTAATCAACTTTGGAAACAACCAAGTCCATAATCAACCTTGGAAACAACCAAGTCCCTAATCAACCTTGGAAACAACCAAGTCCCTAATCAACCAAGTCCATAATCAACCTTGGAAACAACCAAGTCCCTAATCAACCTTGGAAACAACCAAGTCCATAATCAACTTTGGAAACAACCAAGTCCATAATCAACTTTGGAAACAACCAAGTCCCTAATCAACTTTGGAAACAACCAAGTCCCTAATCAACTTTGGAAACAACCAAGTCCATAATCAACCTTGGAAACAACCAAGTCCCTAATCAACCAAGTCCATAATCAACCTTGGAAACAACCAAGTCCCTAATCAACCTTGGAAACAACCAAGTCCATAATCAACTTTGGAAACAACCAAGTCCATAATCAACTTTGGAAACAACCAAGTCCCTAATCAACTTTGGAAACAACCAAGTCCCTAATCAACTTTGGAAACAACCAAGTCCATAATCAACTTTGGAAACAACCAAGTCCCTAATCAACTTTGGAAACAACCAAGTCCCTAATCAACCTTGGAAACAACCAAGTCCATAATCAACTTTGGAAACAACCAAGTCCATAATCAACTTTGGAAACAACCAAGTCCCTAATCAACTTTGGAAACAACCAAGTCCCTAATCAACTTTGGAAACAACCAAGTCCCTAATCAACCTTGGAAACAACCAAGTCCCTAATCAACCTTGGAAACAACCAAGTCCCTAATCAACCTTGGAAACAACCAAGTCCCTAATCAACCTTGGAAACAACCAAGTCCATAATCAACCTTGGAAACAACCAAGTCCCTAATCAACTTTGGAAACAACCAAGTCCCTAATCAACTTTGGAAACAACCAAGTCCCTAATCAACCTTGGAAACAACCAAGTCCCTAATCAACCTTGGAAACAACCAAGTCCCTAATCAACCTTGGAAACAACCAAGTCCCTAATCAACCTTGGAAACAACCAAGTCCATAATCAACCTTGGAAACAACCAAGTCCCTAATCAACTTTGGAAACAACCAAGTCCCTAATCAACCTTGGAAACAACCAAGTCCCTAATCAACCTTGGAAACAACCAAGTCCCTAATCAACCTTGGAAACAACCAAGTCCCTAATCAACCTTGGAAACAACCAAGTCCCTAATCAACCTTGGAAACAACCAAGTCCCTAATCAACCTTGGAAACAACCAAGTCCATAATCAACCTTGGAAACAACCAAGTCCCTAATCAACTTTGGAAACAACCAAGTCCCTAATCAACTTTGGAAACAACCAAGTCCCTAATCAACCTTGGAAACAACCAAGTCCCTAATCAACCTTGGAAACAACCAAGTCCCTAATCAACCTTGGAAACAACCAAGTCCCTAATCAACCTTGGAAACAACCAAGTCCATAATCAACCTTGGAAACAACCAAGTCCCTAATCAACCTAAAAGAGTCTGGACTACAACAACGAAGTAATATGACAACCAGAACTACACTGAAACGTATTTGAAACCCCCTGTACCTAAATGGATCTATTCTGAAATACCTGCAAAAGAAAACCCGCCTACACGGCGCGAAGATGAAGAAAAGTCTGAGACGGAAGCAAAACAACAGAAATCCATTTCGTAAATAATTCATAAGTTTCGTCGGCGTTAGCGAACTTTTTATTAACTTCTGAAACGCGATTTCTTTCGCGGAATTACGTCGAAATTGTTATCAGGAACGATATAACCATTGAGACATCGATGGAACACGAACCAACTTCGAAATTTCCGCTTTATCTTCCTTGGAACTTCTTCGAAACAGCATTCAATTAAATGCTTTTGTTATGTTTACATCTACCGTTGAATTGAGATATAGAAATATTGCAGGCGGAAATACTAGACAGATTAAAGGGCCCCACTGGCGTTTGAAATTCATCAGTTTCCCGCGCGAATCGCGGACATAGGGAAAGCTACGGCATGTCGTCTGCTACCTGATTTTCTGGGTGAAATTTTCAAACACCGGTGGGGCCCTTTAAGCGACCTCTGAGAAAATTGTAATATGTTATATTACGTCCATGGGCCCATATTAAAAAAACATTTCAGAAAAACATTTAAAAATAAGAAAATTATCGATTAACTAACTAATGATATTATTTGATTTGATTGGTCGCGCCACGTACGCCAGACTTCAGATGCTAGATCATGCCTTTTTTTAGACAGGGGGTTACGAGTGTAAACAAATAATAAACAACTATAATACGATATTCGTTTTGTGACAGAAACTATGTATCACGTAAAATGAAAAAAAAAACACACACATATTCGGATATGCTCTTTTTTAATATCGGGCGATATATCGTCTCGCAAGGAAGAGGAGCCGGGTTCGATCCCAACTTGTGGCACTGGGTGAAAACTCGGAACAACTCCTTCCGCGATGAGTTTGCAAGTTCTCTCCCCGCTGGTTTAAGGGGTTTTCCCCCGAGCTCTTCGGTTCCCCTTTCCATAAAACTTGTAGAGGTCAACGCTAATAGTGAGTGTAGGGAGCTGTTGGCTCGCGTGGCATGAAGGGCTTGCCACCACCCTCCTACGCATTGTAACCCGGCCACCTGAATTAATGGCTTTAAAAGTCACTTGATGACTTAGGCCTAAGATGCTGCCCTATATTAGCCTAGCTGATTATTAGTATTATTATAAAATATGAAACAAGGTGCGAAAGGACTCAATACGCTTTTGAAAGCTAAATCGGAAACCAGCAGTTTCATAGCAAAACCAAGTAAACGCGAATTTTGAAAATTTCGATTTAGTAGTAAATTCCAGTATAATGGTAAACCTACTGGAAAAATTTCAACCCACCAAAAATATTCCTTGACGAGTTATATCAGTAGATACCATAAGAAATGTTAACAATGTTAATCGAAATAAAGAAACTGAAATACCTCAAATTTAATCAAATGGCTTTTACTAGGTTTTGTCACGAGACAGTCGAGCAGTCTATTTCTTATTTTTCTAGATTTTGGGAAAACGCTGTAGATAATTTGTTTTTCTTAAACCCCTACGGAGAGTGCAGATAATTTCTTCTTAAATGAAGGCTTATTTTGAGCTCATTATCAAACCAAAAAGTTCAAAAGATTGTCTAAGAAGAAATAACAAACCATTTATTGGCTTCGAATAAAGTGACGAAGGAATATTTTCTAGTCTTCCGAACATACTGTGAAATGGAGAGAAAATCCTTGCAAAAATATTAATACAAAAAGGTTATTCTTACAAAACCATTAAAGTTAAAATTTGTTCAGGAATGAAATTACTTAACCCGGTTTTATTTATTTTTTATTCCCAAGAAAATTGGGATTTTTAGAGTATGACTTTTAAATGGATTTTTTAGATTGTTTTAGAGTATGATTTTTAAATTGAGTTTTTGAGATTTTTAGAGTATGATATTTCTATGGATTTTTTTTAATTTTAGAGTAGGATTTTTAAATGGGATTTTTTTAGATTTTTAGAGTATGATATTTAAAGGATTTTTGAGATGTTTAGAGTGTGATTTTTAAATTAATTTTTGAGATGTTTAGAGAATGATTTTTAAATGGATTTTTGAGATGTTTAGAGCATGATTTTGTATGGATTTTTGATTTTTTTTAGAGTATGATTTTTAAATTGAGTTTTTGAGATTTTTAGAGTATGATATTTAAATGGATTTTTTAGATTTTTAGAGTATAATTTTTAAATGGATTTTTTTAGATTTTTAGAGTATGATTATTAAATGAATTTTTGATTTTTAGTATGATTTTTAAATGGATTTTTGAGATTTTTAGAGTGTGATTTTTAAATGGATTTTTGAGATTTTTAGAGTATGATATTTATATGGATTTTTGAGATTTTTAGAGTGTGATTTTTAAATGGATTTTTTTATTTTTAGAGTAGGATTTTTAAATGGATTTTTTTAGATTTTTAGAGTATGATATTTAAAGGATTTTTGAGATGTTTAGAGTGTGATTTTTAAATTAATTTTTGAGATGTTTAGAGAATGATTTTTAAATGGATTTTTGAGATTTTTAGAGTGTGATTTTTAAATGGATTTTTGAGATGTTTAGAGCATGATTTTAAATGGATTTTTTTGATTTTTTAGTATGATTTTTAAATGGATTTTTGAGATTTTTAGAGTGTGATTTTTAAATGGATTTTTAAGATGTTTAGAGCATGATTTTAAATGGATTTTTGAGATTTTTAGAGTATGATTTTTAAATGGATTTTTGAGATTTGTAGAGTATGATTTTTAAATGGATTTTTTAAATTTTTAGAGTATGATTATTAAATGAATTTTTGATTTTTAGAGTATGATTATTAAATGAATTTTTGATTTTTTAGTATGATTGTTAAATGGATTTTTGAGATGTTTAGAGCATAGTTGGAATTTTTTAAATGGATTTTTGAGATGCTTAGAGCATAATTAGAATTTTTAAATTGATTTTTTTAGATTTTTAGAGTGTGATTATTAAATGAATTTTTGATTTTTAGTATGATTTTTAAATGGATTTTTGAGATTTTTAGAGTGTGATTTTTAAATGGATTTTTGAGATTTTTAGAGTATGATATTTATATGGATGTTTTTATTTTTTAGAGTAGGATTTTTAAATGGATTTTTTTAGATTTTTAGAGTATGATATTTAAAGGATTTTTGAGATGTTTAGAGTGTGATTTTTAAATTAATTTTTGAGATGTTTAGAGAATGATTTTTAAATGGATTTTTGAGATGTTTAGAGCATGATTTTCAATGGATTTTTGAGATTTTTAGAGTATGATATTTAAATGGATTTTTGAGATTTTTAGAGTATGATTTTTAAATGTATTTTTTTTAAATTTTTAGAGTATGATTATTAAATGAATTTTTGATTTTTTAGTATGATTTTTAAATGGGTTTTTTAGATTTTTAGAGTGTGATTTTTAAATGGATTTTTGAGATGTTTAGAGCATAGTTGGAATTTTTAAAATGGATTTTTGAGATGTTTAGAGTTTGATTTTTAAATTAATTTTTGAGATGTTTAGAGAATGATTTTTAAATGGATTTTTGAGATGTTTAGAGCATGATTTTCAATGGAGTTTTGAGATTTTTAGAGTATGATATTTAAATGGATTTTTGAGATTTTTAGAGTATGATTTTTAAATGTATTTTTTTTTAATTTTTAGAGTATGATTATTAAATGAATTTTTGATTTTTTAGTATGATTTTTAAATGGGTTTTTTAGATTTTTAGAGTGTGATTTTTAAATGGATTTTTGAGATGTTTAGAGCATAGTTGGAATTTTTAAAATGGATTTTTGAGATGTTTAGAGTTTGATTTTTAAATTAATTTTTGAGATGTTTAGAGAATGATTTTTAAATGGATTTTTGAGATGTTTAGAGCATGATTTTCAATGGATTTTTGAGATTTTTAGAGTATGATATTTAAATGGATTTTTGAGGTTTTTAGATAATGATTTTTAAATGGATTTTTGAGATGTTTAGAGCATAGTTGGAATTTTTAAAATGGATTTTTGAGATGTTTAGAGCATAATTAGAATTTTTAAATTGATTTTTGAGATTTAAAAAAATTATTTTACAAAGCTTTATATAACGTTACAAATAGCATTTTTAATACATTGGTACGTATGCATTGCTTTACCACCAAAAAAAGTTTAAATTAGCGCCATATAGTACAAATAAAAACATTGAAATCAAACCACATAAATCGGCCTGAATTTTTTAACCGAGTTTGTAGCCCTTTAAAGACTTTGCTCTTTATGTTTATTTCTCGGTAGGGAATTTGTGAATATTTTATTTGAAATAATCCTCTCAAAGTATCCCATTCTCAGTTCTACAACGGCATATCATACTCCTTGGTTTGTTTACCTCGAAATAAAATATGGCAGGGGGGAGTAAGAGGAAAAATTCCACCCCCCGCAGAAATATCACGCGGCTGAAAACGTCTTTTGACAGGTTTCTTGATTTGTGGCCTCGCGACTTAGTTCGCACTTTCAAAAGTGCCTCACACGCCGAAGCGAGTACCCGTTTTCTAGCTTCGAAAGAACTGTCAGGTGAAGTGTAATGCTAAGGTTGAAGTTTATCTTACGGTTTCAAGGATAATACGGCATAAATGAGTTATGTTAATTTAGGATGTGTTTTGAAACCTCTTGGTGGCCTATGCAACCTATACACTCTGAGTAGCCTAGCTGGGCGTGTTCGTCTCAAAAGTGAGATTGAGTTTAAGCCATTCTGGGCTTACAAATATTCTCAACGTCTAGTCATTCTTCAAGAGTTGTTAAATTTCCGGAAAAATAATTTTTTTACGGAAATTGGAAAAATAAAAAATTGAAACATATATTACTTTTTAAGGGTTTTAATTCTAGACTAGTCTAGGGGTTTAGAATGAGGGAATAATGCCGCGAAATTTAAATTTGCGAACAATATTAGGCTAATCATAGAATGAAAACATTTCAGGGTTGGCACTTTATTGATTTTTTTAATAAAAATCAAATCAATCGATTTTTTTTTATTTTATTGAATTTACTGATTTTTATACCATTTGTGGCTTTTTCATAGTATTATTAACGGATATTTTACTTTTATCAGTTAGCTAAAAAAATTAAATCTTAATTAAATTTAATTACTGTTTCTATGTATTTTAATTTTTTAAGAACCTATTTTTTGCCATTTTTTATCCCCCCCCCCCATTGAAATATATTGTGTTATTTAAATAAACGATTTTTTTAAAATAACTCGATTTTAATCACGATTTAAATCAATTAGATTTAAATCAGCCAACCCCGAAACATTTTTTTTCGGAAAAATACGGAAAATTTTTCGCAAAAAAGATCTCGTAATTTTCCGACTTACATTATTCTGAGTAAAAACTATTGAATTCTAGAGCTTAAAATATTTAACCATTTAAGAGCTGAGTTGAAATCCAAAATTATTTTTGAGCCGAAACTGAGCGTCAAATTTAGTTTCCTAATTTTATATTTAAACTTCATAAAAATAGACGACCCACTAATACTTTAGTTACTGAGGACAAGCTGTAGTACTTTGCCGATAAATACCAGTTATTATTTCGACGAAGTAAGCTTCACTTTTGAGCATAAAGGAGTTTTAATTTTCAATAGGCCTTGGCTTGAAGCGAAAATTAGCGAAGAAGATTACCTGGAAGTTACAAACAGCGCCAAGTTCTTTTGCGGCGTACGAGTGAACTTCTTAATTGATAAATGTTTAAAGCAAGTGGCGGCTCGAAGTGAAGTAGGGTTTTTTTTTTCAATAGATGTCGCTAGTATCGAAATAAAAAAGGCGGTACTTATAGGTACCCCTCGCGTTGATTGGATCGTTTGTAAATTTGTCAATAACATAATTAAATTACATCAATTATAAACAATATTTCTACATATATATATTAGGTTAAAGCCCACCAAATAGACTATAAGTTGTGTAATAGAATACTCTGCAATAGCCTTCTGACGACGTTATCATTTGGCTATTTTGAATTTTAGCTTCCTTTTCTATTAATAGATGGCACCACGCTCTCCAGCAAAGTCGCGTTTTTCAGAGAATTGGATAGATTCATGGCCATCTCTAATAACAGAGGTCTTTTCATAATACAGGTGACAATGATTGAGCCGATAGTTGTTTTAAGTGTCGATGTGAGACAGTTAAAATCCAGATCTGATCGGATCTGATTCTATTTATGGTGATTTATCTACTGAAATTACTTTCTTTTGGTGGAAAAATACCATTAATCCTAAAAAAATTTACTATACAGGGTGTTTTAGTAGGTTATGCAAAAATATTCAGGAGTTGTAGGGCGTGAGTTGAGAAGTATGCCTGTTTTTTTTTTCATTTTCCTAAGATGAGTGAAAAGAGCACAACAATTTGAAACACCCTGTATCTCCAAAAATGTCTTCGTATTGGTTTCTTCAATGTGGAATGATTGAAGAGTAGAATGATTACCGTTTGTGGAGAGCTATTGTTGAGGATGAGTCGGGTTCAACGGCCAATTCTCTCGTTATAGTGCTTCTTATAGACTGATTTGATTTTAAGCTCCTGGTTTCAACCCATATTGCATTTATTTCTACTGTTGGGAGAAGGAGGCCCTAAATGGGTTAGAGTGTGCCATAACTGGTGGCTTTACCGGGGAGTCGGGGTCCAGCTCTTGTAACCCATAAGGGCGGTGGCGCACTGGGAGTTGTTAGCTCTGATCAAATGGTCCTATCTCCACCTCCGACTTCGGTCAGGTTTGGGCTGGATACTGAACTTCGGTTCAGGCTAACGGAGAGGGTCCAGGCAAGCTGGCCGCCTCGGCGGATTGGGTAGCCTGCTGTGGGGAGGCGGGCTTCCATATGCGGGCACGGCGGTCCTGTTTCCCGGCCTTTTGGGGCCCACCGGGATCTCCGGTGCCAGCTGTGCCGGGTTACTTGGGCTGCTCGTCGTTCCCCTTTAGGAGCTCTCTCCAAAGGGTTTGGCTCCTTACCTCCCTAGGTGGGGTGTCGGCTGGAGTTGCTAGAGCATCCATTCTAAATCCCACTGCTGTGTGCGAAGTGGGGATTGGTCCACCCATTGCTGCACCTTCTGCTGGGTTGAGTGGCTCGCGTCAAAGGTGCGACCATCAGTAGTAGGGTTCTGCTACCCATGCTGGATTTGTCACCTGTCCGGGCTAGGTGGACGCTGGTGTAGGGCACTATGATGATAGGCCTCCGGTGGTATGGTCTCTGTTACTAGGTACACCGGGCTATAAATTCTGACACACTGTTGGGAGAAGGACCATTTGGAATTTATCCTCGGCACGAGAGGGGATGCAAAACTTCACTGTCGCGCGAGTCAGTTTTAGGACAAAAAATTATCTACAAGTAGAATAAATATGTTCTTGATATAAATATATGATAAATAATATAAAAAATAATATTAAAAAATATAAATGTAATATGATATATTGCGGTAGTAGCATTTGTAGCAAATAGTGTCGCGTTTGTCCAAATACTCATTTGTCCGAACTCGAAAACCGAAATTGTTCCATTTGTACGAATTGAATGACCTTGAGTGTCATTTGTCCGAACGAGTAGTAGCATTTGTTCAAATATCCATCGCAAAAATAGTGTTTCGTATATGCGTTATGTCCCAATTTTTCGTTTTATAATAATTAAAGGTCGAATTTTAATAATGTTGTATAAAAATTAGATTAAAAGGTTTTTTAAATGGAATTCCGTTAGGTTAGGTTAGGTTAAATAGGTTAGGTTAAATAGGTTAGGTTAGGTTAGGTGTCTGTTTTCATTGGAATTTAGGTTAGATTGAAGTTCCACAATTATTAATGTTAAGATAAAAAACCCGCACGTTTGGGACTCTATTTTTTACGGATTCGGTTAAATGCGATTCTTTCGAATTTGACTTAAGCCAATGTATCACGTTGGGACAAATGACATTTCGGACATTTGACAAACGGATAGAACGATTAAATTGCCAACAAATTATACAAAATAAAAATGAAACCGTAATTCGGCATTCTGAGCCATATTTTTACAGTTCGGACAATTTAAATTCGGACAAATGCTACCAAATCGATATATTAATATTTGGTGTTACTTGGTTTGGACGCGCCATTCTTTATTGAATGGGATGAGCTCGAAATTGAACCCCAGGTAGAATTTCAGGTAAAAAAGATATTCTTAACAGTTCCTGCCTCTAGGACGTTTGAGTAGTCGCCATTTTATAATGGTAGCCGCTAAAATTAAATTTACAACGGTAAATGAATCTTTTTAATGAATTATATGAGGATATATTATCGGAAGGTTGTTATGGACACCATTTTCTAATATGCCCGCTTTTTTTATTTATACATTTTTTTCTAAAATTTAAATGGTAAATGAACAGCTTATCTGGTTTTTTTGTGAGTATTGCTACTAGACGGTGACCATACAATTTTCAGATTCAATTTCCCGGTTTTCCCTGACCACTTTAAGAGATTTTCCCTAACTTTTTAATGACAAAATTTTTATTTTATATTATACTTTTATCAGAAGTTAATAAATTTAAATGGGCTTATATTTCAGTAAAAAGGTTATTGCGATGTTGAAAAAATTAGCCCAACTTCCAAGGGAATAAATGATGATCATAGAATTTGTCATAGATCTAGAGTAAAATTACCTTCAAAAAGTGCCAAGATAAAATTGAATTCCCTGACCTTTCCCAGAAATTTTACATATTCTTAAATTTCCCTGACGTTTTAGGCCTATTTTTAAATTCCCTGACTTTACCCTGATTTCTCTGACGTTTGGCAACCCTGAACTAGAATTTAGCACTAAGTCGCTAGATGACTTGGGCCTGAGGTGCCTTGGGTATTAGCCTAGCTGATTATTATTTATTATTATTAGCTTTTTATACATTGGAATTTTTTAAAATTTAATTTAAATGATAAATTCTTAATTTTAATTTCGAGCGAAAATTGCTAGTCGTATAATTTCAAATACTGCACGGTATTTAATGCAAAGAGTGTGGTAGGCTTTTCCCTGAACTCCGGTGTATGGCGTCGTCTAGGAGCAACAAACACAAGGAGAACGCAGCTAGCCTTTAAACACGCTAAGGAAGGGTTGCGTACGAATTTCATTGGACGAGCGTCACGAGCCTTTACGCTGAACGTTTTACGGGCGGGGGGGGGGGGAAGACAATTTCCGAATTTTCCCCTTCCGACGGCAGCAGGCGCTAAAGCGTCTAGCCAATGAAAAACGTACACACGAAAATCCACGACGTTTGACGGGTTGCGTTCTCCTTGTGTGGGGTGTTGTGTTTGTTGCTCCTAGATGGCGATAACTCACTTACGAAAAGGTTTCTGGTCTTTTCTTCGCCGATGATATTTTTAATGGCGCCAACGACCACGCTGAACTTCAAGAACTATACTTCACATCCGAGGCTTAGAATCCATGAGAACCTGGTTCCGTTGAATACTCTAACAACGGGAAGGGATTAGCCCGAAGCTTCGGAAGAAAGCGACCTCCCTAATGGCCGCCATAAAACACAAAGGTTCGCACTCGTATAATCCTTACACCGTCACCCGTACTCTGCGGATATCTGTAGCGAGGTCACCTGCCTATAAACGGGGGCATACGGTTACGCGCGCAAATGTGGTTAATCTCCGGGAGTGGAACCAGGCAGTAGAAAATTCGGGGACACCACGCCCGGAACAAAGACATAAATTCACAGCCGAATTCGAAGACATACTCGTTGAAATCTAAGCCAGATCTGGAGCTGTTTTATCATTATGACCGAAGAAGTTATCATTTCACGTTGGATTTCAAGATTTCACAACGGATTTCGGGATTTCTCGTCGGATTTCTGGATTTTGCAATTACACGATTTATCGTCAGATTTCTGGATTTTGCAATTACACGATTTATCGTCAGATTTCTGGATTTTGCAATTACACGATTTATCGTCAGATTTCTGGATTTTGCAATTACACGATTTCTCGTCGGATTTTGGGATTTCTGGTCGGCATTCGAGATTTCCTGTCGTATTTCTAGTTTTGACGTCGGATATCTTGAAAAAATCTCCGGATTTTGATAAAATCCAAGCTGGATTTCGTATTTCTTGTTAAGTGTACGAGATTTCTTTGAATGTCCGACGTCTCGGGATCATTCGTACAAGATGTGTTTCACCTTTTCATGGTTTGCCCCGCGTTCGCGGAAGCTTGCTTTCCAATAGAATTGGTTTTTAGAAATGGTTTTTAGAATTGGTTTTTAGAATTGGTTTTTAGAATTGGTTTTTAGAATTGGTTTTTAGAATTGGTTTTTAGAATTGGTTTTCATTCGAGTTAGACTGGGCTAGACTGATAAATTCAAACCAACACATTTTGTTCGAGTGGGATAAAGTCCGTGCCAGGAAAATACCCTCCAGTTAATATAATTTCTCTGTACATTTATGCATTGTGTTATTCTCGATTTTTCATTACCTATTATCATTGATAATACCATTGCATATTTTCTATTGATTTATCAATTCATCGGGTTTTTTTTTAATGTAATATTGTATTGTATTAGTATTATTTTACTTTATATCGTACACCAGCCACGCACGCTGTGAAGCGCCTCAAGAATTCTGTTCAACTATCACTACGAGAGGCTTAGTAGGGGCTTTGGCGAGAAAGTTAGGTTAGGCTTAGTTCATTAAATTTTTAAGGTACACTCTGTTTGAAAAGTCTTCGACAGCTGAAATTTTTGCCCTCTTTTTAATTCTGCTAGAAAACTATAATAGATAGATCGATGAAACCAATTGCAACTTTTATTTATTTTCCAATATCTTTCGTTATTTATCGGTTTCGTCCGCCAAAAATTAATAGTTTGGCGGGAACCATCAAAACTCATTTTTGACAACTGTTTAAATATTGGTTCTACGGCACTGACTCGCGCGTTTTTGAATTCACAATGGTCGATTCATATTTAGAAAGTGGAAAAATTATCTCTCTACAACCAACGGTTGAGAAGCTATCGCGTTTCCAAATTGTCGTCGAAGTTGCGTTATTTATAATCGCTTGATGCATTTTAGGTGTTTCCTAGTTTCGAGGTAAGTTTTGAAACGCTATAACTTCTCAACCGTTGGTTCTAGAGGGATAATTTTTCCACTTTCTAAATATGAACCGACCACTGTGAATTCAAAAACGCGCGAGTCAGTGGCGTAGAACCAATATTTAAAAAGTTGTCAAAAATGAGTTTTGTCGGTTCCCGCCAAACTATTAATTTTTGGCGGACAAGACCGATAAATAACGAAAGATATTGGAAAATAAATAAAAGTTGCAATTGGTTTCATCGAACTATCTATTATAGTTTTCTAGCAGAATTAAAAAGAGGGCAAAAATTTCAGCTATCGAAGACTTTTCAAACAGAGTGTACAAAATGTAATGGATTCTAGTGAATTTTATTAAAAACCCTCAGCCATACTCGGCTTACTGGTTATTTTTACTTAACACTATGGTTAATTACAATTACTTCAACTTTTAAAGAACCAACTTCCAAAATAAAAGAACTAAGCCTCATCATTTAACCGACAACGACGGCGCCATTTTGTCAAAATTGAACGTGAACGCTCCAGCTTCTAAACGAAACTACGCCGGAAATCGACTACAGCGACGCCAAGTTTCTACGCATAGAACTAAAATTAGCCGTGATTTTCCTATTCCCAGAATTAACGCGTGCTTCTTAAAGCCTGAACAGTGAGTCCCCTTAGATTCTCGCTCCATGCTCCGCCCTAGTATTTAAAAATGTTTCCAAGTTTGTGGCGCCACCTTGTGTACTATGTTCGAACTATTTTATCATTAATCCTCAGCTTGGATTATTTTGTAAACTGTCCTTGAGCAGATGTATAAATATATTTTAAGACTATGTTGGATTCCCTGGATTACATGAAAATAGGGACCAAATCCATTGAACCTTAAATCTTCTATAAGTCCGTCAGGAATCCATACTTCTACTTGGAAAGTTGGAATGCTTATCCTGGCGTATCGCGTATGGTAAGATAAAAATCCCCTTTGTTGTTTGTTAAGTTAAAGGGGAACGGTCAAGCTTTAACCAGTTAGATAGCCCTATAGCCCGTTAAAAACTAAAATTTATGGTGAAAACCGCATCAAAAAATATTGAGTGGTTAATTTTTAATAAAATATAAAGAAATTTCGGTAAATTGAAAAGCGCGCGTCCGCCGCGACACCTGGTCATAAATCGGTGAGACAGAATAACAACATAAAAGCGCGCGCTGCTGAAGGCGCGAAATATTTTTTTTTGCACGCGCGGCGCGTTCCGGTTATACGAGCCCTAAGCCTAAATTGCGCGATTTTAAAAGTTCGGATAGTTCGCAAATCGCTCACTAATGTGCTGCTGGCGCTAGCGATACACCTTAAGATGGCGGCAAAAATTCAAACCCAAATACTTGGCGTTATTTTGCGTTTCATCTTTTTAGGCCAAAAACTATTTTTACAAGACCAAATAAGGTACGTGTAAGTATATTGAACGTCTTGTTGATCTTTTGATATGCAAATAACGCGATATTTGTAAAAGCTTGGCCGTTCCCCTTTAACATAGTGACGCCAAAAAAACCGTTTGCCACATCGAGACGAAAATCTGCCGCGATAAGAATTCCAAGTAGAAGTATTGATTCCTGGTCCGTCCTAGATGATGACACATGATAATAATTAATAAGTATTAATAATAATTAACTAATTACCATTATATTCAGAAAACCAACCCGTGATTACCCGTCCATCAGCAAAAGGACAATTTTCATCGTTTAAACGTATAAATTTCAAAATACCCTCGTAAAAATTAAAATAACTAGAAATTCTTTCGTTTTAATTATACGGCTCCGAAACGCCACAATGAATTATGCAAAAATTAATTAATAAACGCCAATTAATTTAAAAACCACACTCTTTAATTAATAGCCGACAAATTCGGGTGGTTCTGCCTAGTTGACTCTTTGAAATCGTAATACAATAAAAGTGTGTCCGACGTTGCAGCGAGCGTTGGACTCGTTCAGGGTCGTTTGAAATTCCAATCGTGTTTCTGGCGGGTCGTGAGCCCATCCCTGAACGCTATTTCAATTGAAATTACCCGGTTGCCATGGTTTTCCAACGCTAAACAACGCACCTTACCTGGGATTCGCGGAGGAACATTATAAAACCATGCACGTTCATTTTGCGAGTAGCGTTTGTATTTTTTATTTTTGCTTTTTTTAGAGGGGGTTTTACGGAAAATTATCAGAGAATAGGTACCGTTAGGATCTAAAAATATGCGAGGCGATTGAAAATTCTGTTAATTTCAGGATTCGTATTTACTGTTTACGGGATTTGTATTTTTAAGGTTTGTAAATTTTTCTTAAAAATTCAAAATTAATTTAAAATTAAAAACAACACCAAAATACCAGATTTAAAATATTTTTGAGGAATACTAGAAATTTTGTTTTTAATTTCAAAACTTTTGTCGATTCATCTCAAGTTCTCAAAATTGAAATTAAATTAAAAACAATATTGGATTTAAATACTTTCTGTGGATTCTGTGAATTATGAAAAAAAATACTGCTACTTTCAAAATTTGTTGATTTTTCTGAAAATTCCAAAATCGAAAATAATATAAGAATTAAAATTAAGATAGTCCGTAACGTCAAGATCCTTTTGGAAATTGTCCTTAACGTTAATATTCTTATTTAGATCGTTAACAAAGACTCGCCTAGTACGTCGAGATTCTGATAAAGATCGTCCCGAACGTCAAGATTCTTATGAAGATCGTCCCAAACATCAAATCTTGTCGAGATAGTTTGTAACGACCAGATTCTTATAAAGATCTTTCCAAACATCAAAATTCTTATGAAGATCGTCCCGAAAATCAAAATTCTTATGAAGATCGTCCCGAAAATCAAGATTCTTATGAAGATCGTCCCGAAAATCAAGATTCTTATGAAGATCGTCCCGAAAATCAAAATTCTTATGAAGATCGTCCCGAAAATCAAAATTCTTATGAAGATCGTCCCGAAAATCAAGATTCTTATGAAGATCGTCCCAAACATCAAATCTTGTCGAGATAGTTTGTAACGACCAGATTCTTATAAAGATCTTTCCAAACATCAAAATTCTTATGAAGATCATCCCGAAAATCAAAATTCTTATGAAGATCGTCCCGAAAATCAAGATTCTTGTCGATATCGTACAAAACGACCAGATTCTTAAAAAGATTTTTCCGAAAATCAAGATTCTTATGAAGATCGTCTCGAAAATCAAGATTCTTATGAAGATCGTCTCGAAAATCAAGATTCTTATGAAGATCGTCCCGAAAATCAAAATTCTTATGAAGATCGTCTCGAAAATCAAGATTCTTATGAAGATCGTCCCGAAAATCAAAATTCTTATGAAGATCGTCCCGAAAATCAAGATTCTTATGAAGATCGTCCCGAAAATCAAGATTCTTGTCGATATCGTACAAAACGACCAGATTCTTAAAAAGATTTTTCCGAAAATCAAGATTCTTATGAAGATCGTCTCGAAAATCAAGATTCTTATGAAGATCGTCCCGAAAATCAAAATTCTTATGAAGATCGTCCCGAAAATCAAGATTCTTATGAAGATCGTCCCGAAAATCAAGATTCTTATGAAGATCGTCCCGAAAATCAAAATTCTTATGAAGATCGTCCCGAAAATCAAAATTCTTATGAAGATCGTCCCGAAAATCAAGATTCTTATGAAGATCGTCCCGAAAATCAAGATTCTTATGAAGATCGTCCCAAACATCAAATCTTGTCGAGATAGTTTGTAACGACCAGATTCTTATAAAGATCTTTCCAAACATCAAAATTCTTATGAAGATCATCCCGAAAATCAAAATTCTTATGAAGATCGTCCCGAAAATCAAGATTCTTGTCGATATCGTACAAAACGACCAGATTCTTAAAAAGATTTTTCCGAAAATCAAGATTCTTATGAAGATCGTCTCGAAAATCAAGATTCTTATGAAGATCGTCTCGAAAATCAAGATTCTTATGAAGATCGTCCCGAAAATCAAAATTCTTATGAAGATCGTCCCGAAAATCAAGATTCTTATGAAGATCGTCCCAAACATCAAATCTTGTCGAGATAGTTTGTAACGACCAGATTCTTATAAAGATCTTTCCAAACATCAAAATTCTTATGAAGATCATCCCGAAAATCAAAATTCTTATGAAGATCGTCCCGAAAATCAAAATTCTTATGAAGATCGTCCCGAAAATCAAAATTCTTATGAAGATCGTCCCGAAAATCAAAATTCTTATGAAGATCGTCCCGAAAATCAAGATTCTTATGAAGATCGTCCCGAAAATCAAGATTCTTATGAAGATCGTCCCGAAAATCAAGATTCTTATGAAGATCGTCCCGAAAATCAAGATTCTTATGAAGATCGTCCCGAAAATCAAGATTCTTATGAAGATCGTCCCAAACATCAAATCTGGTCGAGATAGTTTGTAACGACCAGATTCTTATAAAGATCTTTCCAGACATCAAAATTCTTATGAAGATCGTCCCGAAAATCAAAATTCTTATGAAGATCGTCCCGAAAATCAAGATTCTTATGAAGATCGTCCCGAAAATCAAGATTATTATGAAGATCGTCCCGAAAATCAAGATTCTTATGAAGATCGTCCCAAACATCAAATCTTGTCGAGATAGTTTGTAACGACCAGATTCTTATAAAGATCTTTCCAAACATCAAAATTCTTATGAAGATCATCCCGAAAATCAAAATTCTTATGAAGATCGTCCCGAAAATCAAGATTCTTGTCGATATCGTACAAAACGACCAGATTCTTAAAAAGATTTTTCCGAAAATCAAGATTCTTATGTAGATCGTCCCGAAAATCAAGATTCTTATGAAGATCGTCCCGAAAATCAAGATTCTTATGAAGATCGTACCAAACATCGCCCCGGTTAATTACGCGTCAAGTTAATATTCGCCATCTATTGACGCTTTTCAGAACCACCAAAAATACCAATTAATATTTCCACACATTTAGAACCCCGACAAAAAGGGCATTAGTAAAATAAGTGAAAGATGGTGGCCATAATAGGTTCGGACTAATAATAAAGCGACCGTGACGAAAGCTATTTTTAAAATATTATATTCAAAAATTATGCCCCACTTCGCATAAAAACTGTGGTATAAAAAACCCCACACGCCGTTGAAGAAGTATTTACCAAGTATGTCCATTAATCTAGCAGAGGCTTCATAATTTAGAGCACCACGCTTGAAGGAGAGAAAAAAAAACGTTTTCTTTATACGGGCTTCAAAGGCTTAGCCACAATGGTTTTTTTATCAAGAGAGTTTCAAACTTCGCGCGTTGTTAAGCCTAAATTTGCGTTTTTTTAATCTCGAAGAAGATTATCTAGAATATAATATCTTAATTTTTTTTCGTTCTATTTAAACTTTTCAAGATAGGCTTAGCGAAATTTTTTCAAAGTCGAGACATTATCATCCTTAAAATAAGCTCTGTTTTAAGCCTTGGCTATAAAGAAGTTGTGTTTTTTCTCGTCGATACGACTCGATAGTAATAAAGTTTTAAAAATGTACGCTAAGCAAAGATACTTTTTCTGCTTAATACTTGAATTGATATTAGGTTACTTAGCTACCTGGCTAACATGGTTCGTGTGAACGGGCTACTGGTTTTTAGCCCTCCCCCCCCCAAACTAGCAGGTCTGCCAGTTTCATTATAGGCAATGATAGGATAAAAAAGATAACGCTTTTGACAGACACTTTATGGTTTATTTTGACCAGCCTTTTTTCTAGCCAATACACATTACACACAAATATAAATTGGGATTGTTAGCTAAAAATTAATTTAAATTATGGTGTTCGCGTTTCGCTACCTCATTTCCAAAACCAGCGGCAGCCTGCGAAGGTACAAATTTCGAGTGAATAAGGAGACGAATAATATAATATTACGCTTCTGATACCACCGAAAGCCGAAAGGAAAATGTCAGGGTCATCTCGGCGGACATTCCAGCGATGACAACTTTCGAGATGACCATCGCAAACTGGACGAAAACAAGACGCTTAATTTGGGAAAGAATAATTAGTGGGCTTCGTTGAGGGAACTTATTTATTCGGAGAAGCGAGAAACATTATCATATCCCAAGACGTTCGCCGGCAGATGGCGCCTCTGGAAAGCGAGACAAAGGGAGCGCCCCTAGTGGCGGCGGTTGGCCATAAATGACGAACCGGAACAAGGTTGGTTTAACAACAACAATGCGTCCCCTCGTTAGTTCTTAAGCCTCGGCTGGCGGTACAACGGTGACGTCACCCCCATTAATTGTTGACTTAATTAAACTAAATGAATAATGAAGTTTTAAGACAAAACACGCGGCATTTTCTCCGAGAATTCCCGGATGATTTCATTAAAATTAATCGCCATGTAAATCCCATTCGTTAAAAAGTTCACGCCCCGCTTATAAAGTTATTTGCGTTTCCTGTGGTTTGTTTCAGAGGAAATTAAATGGTTTATTTCGTTTAATTAATGATTAACTTATTTACGTACTAAGGATTCGGCGTTAATTAATTAATATGGATGGTGAATTAATTTTTAAGGATTATGGATTCAATCTTTATTATGGATCATGATTTAATTATTCAAGATTGTGGATTCTTTAATTATTATGGATCGTGAATTAATTATTAAGGTTTGTGGAATCATTAATTAATATGGATCTAGATTATTTATTAAGGTTTGTGGAATCATTAATTATTATGGATCGTGAATTAATTATTAAGGTTTGTGGAATCATTAATTAATATGGATCTAGATTAATTATTAAGGTTTGTGGAATCATTCATTATTATGGATCTAGATTAATTATTAAGGTTTGTGGAATCATTAATTAATATGGATCTAGATTAATTATTAAGGTTTGTGGATTCATTAATTATTATGGATCTAGATTAATTATTAAGGTTTGTGGATTCTTTAATTATTATGGATCTAGATTAATTATTAAGGTTTGTGGATTCTTTAATTATTATGGATCGTTAATTAATTTTTAAGAATTGTGGATTAATTCATTATTAAGGATTGAGGATAATTCAAATCAAATAATTTATTAGTATTAAAGTTAGAGATTAGTACATTAATTAATTAATTTGTTATTAATTATAAGTATCACGGATGAATTAATTCATAAGCATCGTAGATTTATTAATACGAATAGTGAACTGATTAATAAGAATGGTTAATTAATTAATAAGAATGGTAAATTTATTAAGAAAGACGGTAAATTGATTATTAAGAATGGTGAATTGATTGTTAAGAATGGTGAATTGATTATTAAGAATGGTGAATTGATTATTAAGAATGGTGAATTGATTATTAAGAATGGTGAATTGATTATTAAGAATGGTGAGTTGATTATTAAGAATTGCGAAATGATTAATGAAAATTGAGAATTGATTATTAAGAGTGGTGAATTGATTATTAATAATGGTGAATTTATTATTAAGAATTGTGATTTGATTATTAAGAATGGTGATTTGATTATTAAGAATGGTGATTTGATTATTAAGAATGGTGAATTTATTATTAAGAATGGTGAATTGTTTATTAAGAATGGTGAATTGTTTATTAAGAATGGCGAAATGATTATTGAAAATTGAGAATTTATTATTAAGAGTGGTGAATAGATTATTAAGAATGGCGAAATTATTAATGAAAATTGAGAATTGATTATTAAGAGTGGTGAATTGAATATTAAGAATTTTGATTTGATTATTAAGAATGGGGAATTGATTAAAAAGAATGGTGAATTGATTAAAAAGAATGGTGAATTGATTAAAAAGAATGGTGAATTGATTAAAAAGAATGGTGAATTGATTAAAAAGAATGGTGAATTGATTAAAAAGAATGGTGAATTGATTAAAAATTATGGTGAATTGATTAAAAAGTATGGTGAATTGATTAAAAAGAATGGTTAATTGATCAATAAGAATGGTTAATTGATTAATAAGAATGGTGAATTGATTAATAAGAATGGTGAATTGATTAATAAGAATGGTTAATTGATTATTAAGAATGGTGAATTGATTATTATGAATGGTTAATTGATTATTACGAATGGTGAATTGATTATTATGAATGGTTAATTGATTATTACGAATGGTGAATTGATTATTATGAATGGTTAATTGATTATTACGAATAGTGAATTGATTATTAAGAATGGTGAATTGATTATTGAGAATGGTGAATTGATTAATAAGAATGGTGAATTGATTAATAAGATTGGTGAATTAATTAATAATAATGGTTAATTGATTAATAATAATGGCGAATTGCTTAATGAGAATGGCGAATTGCTTAATGAAAATGGTAAATTGCTTAATAAGAATGGTGAATTTCTTAATAAGAATGGTGAATTTCTTAATAAGAATGGTGAATTGCTTAATAAGAATGGCGAATTGCTTAAATAGAATGGTGAATTTCTTAAATAGAATGGTTAATTTCTTAAATAGAATGGTGAACTTCTTAATAAGAATAGTGAATTTATTAATAATTAACGTTGTTTAAGTAAAAAATATCACGAATTAATTAATAAAGACCCTGAATTATTTCATAAAGATCCCGAATTTTTTAATAAAATCCTAAATTATTTAATAAAATCCTGAGTTAATTAAGATCGTGAATTAAGAAAATAAAAAATACCTAGCTAAGACAGGTTCCGTCTAACTATGGCCAGAAATCGCCTGCAGCGACACCAAGTTAATCCGAAGTGAACTAAAATCCGCGGTGATTCCCCTCATTTAACGCGCATTATTTCCAGAGAAACAAGTCCCCCTTTTAGATGGTTAGTCCAAGTAACGCCACCTGGTCGCGTCATAAATTGACAGGTTTCTCGGTCATTAGTTAAAAGGCGTCGCGTGCGACGAACGAAAACACAGTCTTCGAAATTGCCTCGAAATATGTCATCGATCAAATTAGGCTTAAACAGCAACGTCCTAAAGTCCCTTTAATCACCCTTCCAAAAAAAGTTAAAAGTCTTTAATGGAAGGGTAGAACACTTTAAAATACTTTTTTTTAACTTTTTAATTCTACTCTCAATTCTTTATAGCAAGTTAACTGGTCGAATATAACCTCTATAGATTTTTTTAAACGTCAAGTTAACTTGGTAACGGAATGGAAGAACCGATAACCTTCGTTATACGCTATCGGTTTACACTGTGACATATGGCGGAATTCAACGCAGCGTTTCAAAGCGAGTCTGCATTAACTCCGAAATTGATTTATATATATAAAAAAATAACCTTTAGATTAGAATTTTCGGAATTTACATTGGTTTTATATTAAGCCAAGGCTTAAGGAAAAAATAGGGTTAAACCTGGATTTGAATAATGATTATTACGGGGTTGCCGTGAATAAATTTACCCTTGCATTGTGAAGAACCGTGTTCGTTGGTAGCGTCGTTTGATGCGCGGGATGGGGTAAGGTTTGTAGCTTCGCTAGTTTACGTTAGTCCGCGTTTTCGTGATAATATTTCATACTTTGAGATAATCAGAATGAATTTACTTCCAAAACTAGGCGGTTTAGTCTTGACATAAATTATGTAAATACGAATCTTATAATGGTACTACTTGGTATTGTAGAAGTTGTCAAAAACCTGAAAATTATTTTAACTTAGAAATTAAAATTACTTTTTCTTTTATTACGAAACTGTTAATTAATTTAAAATGATCATCGATATTTTTTAAATTATATTTTGGGTTCGAAGTTGAATTTTGGGATCAAAGTTGAATTTTGGGATCAAAGTTGAATTTTGGGATCAAAGTTGAATTTTGGGATCAAAGTTGAATTTTGGGATCAAAGTTGAATTTTGGGATCAAAGTTGAATTTTGGGATCAAAGTTGAATTTTGGGATCAAAGTTGAATTTTGGGATCAAAGTTGAATTTTGGGATCAAAGTTGAATTTTGGGATCAAAGTTGAATTTTGGGATCAAAGTTGAATTTTGGGATCAAAGTTGAATTTTGGGATCAAAGTTGAATTTTGGGATCAAAGTTGAATTTTGGGATCAAAGTTGAATTTTGGGATCAAAGTTGAATTTTGGGATCAAAGTTGAATTTGGGGATCAAAGTTGAATTTGGGGATCAAAGTTGAATTTGGGGATCAAAGTTGAATTTGGGGATCAAAGTTGAATTTGGGGATCAAAGTTGAATTTGGGGATCAAAGTTGAATTTGGGGATCAAAGTTGAATTTGGGGATCAAAGTTGAATTTGGGGATCAAAGTTGAATTTGGGGATCAAAGTTGAATTTTGGGATCAAAGTTGAATTTTGGGATCAAAGTTGAATTTTGGGATAAAAGTTGAATTTTGGGATCAAAGTTGAATTTTGGGATCAAAGTTGAATTTGGCGATCAAAGTTGAATTTGGGGATCAAAGTTGAATTTGGGGATCCAATTTGAATTTTGGGATCAAAGTTGAATATTGGGATCAAAGTTGAATTTTGGGATCAAAGTTGAATTTTGGGATCAAAGTTGAATTTTGGGATCAAAGTTGAATTTTGGGATCCAATTTGAATATTGGGATAAGTTGAATTTTGGGTTTGAAGTTGAATTTTGGGATCCAAGTTGAATATTGGGATCAAAGTTGAATTTTGGGATCAAAGTTGAATTTTGGGATCAAAGTTGAATTTTGGGATCAAAGTTGAATTTTGGGATCCAATTTGAATATTGGGATAAGTTGAATTTTGGGTTTGAAGTTGAATTTTGGGATCCAAGTTGAATATTGGGATCAAAGTTGAATTTTGGGATCAAAGTTGAATTTTGGGATCAAAGTTGAATTTTGGGATCAAAGTTGAATTTTGGGATCAAAGTTGAATTTTGGGATCAAAGTTGAATTTTGGGATCAAAGTTGAATTTTGGGATCAAAGTTGAATTTTGGGATCAAAGTTGAATTTTGGGATCAAAGTTGAATTTTGGGATCAAAGTTGAATTTGGGGATCAAAGTTGAATTTGGGGATCAAAGTTGAATTTGGGGATCAAAGTTGAATTTGGGGATCAAAGTTGAATTTGGGGATCAAAGTTGAATTTGGGGATCAAAGTTGAATTTGGGGATCAAAGTTGAATTTGGGGATCAAAGTTGAATTTGGGGATCAAAGTTGAATTTTGGGATCAAAGTTGAATTTTGGGATCAAAGTTGAATTTGGGGATCAAAGTTGAATTTGGGGATCAAAGTTGAATTTGGGGATCAAAGTTGAATTTGGGGATCAAAGTTGAATTTGGGGATCAAAGTTGAATTTGGGGATCAAAGTTGAATTTGGGGATCAAAGTTGAATTTGGGGATCAAAGTTGAATTTGGGGATCAAAGTTGAATTTTGGGATCAAAGTTGAATTTTGGGATCAAAGTTGAATTTTGGGATAAAAGTTGAATTTTGGGATCAAAGTTGAATTTTGGGATCAAAGTTGAATTTGGCGATCAAAGTTGAATTTGGCGATCAAAGTTGAATTTGGGGATCAAAGTTGAATTTGGGGATCCAATTTGAATTTTGGGATCAAAGTTGAATTTTGGGTTTGAAGTTGAATTTTGGGATCCAAGTTGAATATTGGGATCAAAGTTGAATATTGGGATCAAAGTTGAATTTGGGGATCAAAGTTGAATTTGGGGATCAAAGTTGAATTTGGGGATCAAAGTTGAATTTTGGGATCAAAGTTGAATTTTGGGATCAAAGTTGAATTTTGGGATCCAATTTGAATATTGGGATAAGTTGAATTTTGGGTTTGAAGTTGAATTTTGGGATCCAAGTTGAATATTGGGATCAAAGTTGAATATTGGGATCAAAGTTGAATTTTGGGATCAAAGTTGAATTTTGGGATCAAAGTTGAATTTTGGGATCAAAGTTGAATTTGGGGATCAAAGTTGAATTTTGGGTTTGAAGTTGAATTTTGGGATCCAAGTTGAATATTAGGATCAAAGTTGAATTTTGGGATCCAAGTTGAATATTGGGATCAAAGTTGAATTTGGGGATCAAAGTTGAATTTGGGGATCAAAGTTGAATTTGGGGATCAAAATTGAATTTTGGGATCCAAGTTGAATATTGGGATCAAAGTTGAATTTGGGGATCAAAGTTGAATTTGGGGATCAAAGTTGAATTTGGGGATCAAAGTTGAATTTGGGGATCAAAATTGAATTTTGGGATCAAAGTTGAATTTTGGGTTTGAAGTTGAATTTTGGGATCCAAGTTGAATATTAGGATCAAAGTTGAATTTTGGGATCCAAGTTGAATATTGGGATCAAAGTTGAATTTGGGGATCAAAGTTGAATTTGGGGATCAAAGTTGAATTTGGGGATCAAAATTGAATTTTGGGATCAAAGTTGAATTTTGGGATCAAAGTTGAATTTTGGGATCAAAGTCGAATTTTGGGATCAAAGTCGAATTTTGGGATCAAAGTCGAATTTTGGGATCAAAGTCGAATTTTGGGATCAAAGTCGAATTTTGGGATCAAAGTCGAATTTTGGGATCAAAGTCGAATTTTGGGATCAAAGTCGAATTTTGGGATCAAAGTCGAATTTTGGGATCAAAGTCGAATTTGGGATCAAAGTCGAATTTTGGGATCAAAGTCGAATTTTGGGATCAAAGTCGAATTTTGGGATCAAAGTCGAATTTGAATTGGTAAATTTTGGATAAAAGTGGAATTTGGATCTGCTCAATTTTGGAAATAATTTTGGAATTTTCCTACGATCCTAATACACTTCTGATATTAAATATGTGTCTACGAAAATGTATGGAAAAACTAAATTTCCGATATAGGCCTAGTTATTGCGCCAAGAATTCATGTTTATTTAAGGGTGCATTAAATGCCTGGTTCAAAGTCAATAATCAGCTTTCCTTTTGTTCCCGAGCCAAAATTAAACCCGGCGTTCGTTGCGTTTCCGTAACGATTAGAAAGCGAAGGCTTGTGGAAGGCAGATCGTATACGTGACGAAATGTCAATGAAACTCTCGCTTTAGTCAACATTAAAGGTACAACCGTAATCTTCTAACTGCGATTATACCTTAATATAACAGCTCTCACAGCGTATCGTTAAATGCGAGAATAAATAAAACAAATGTTTATCAGGTAAATATGTGGGAAACAAGAGGTCGCGTTTGCCTCCAAACAACATTTAAACCTTTTAACGGTTTTTCGTCTACAAGTACTTACTTTTGTTTTACAAAATGACTCTCAGCAAGAACGTATTTAGGTGAACAGAGAAAATGGAAGGGCTGTGGTCTCTCAGTCGGGAATCACGACGCGGAGGGGGCGTGGTCTTTCAGTCAGGAATCACGACGCGGAGGGGGCGTGTTCTTTCAGTTGGGAATCACAACGCGGAGGGGGCGTGGTCTTTCAGTCAGGAATCACGACGCGGAGGGGGCGTGTTCTTTCAGTTGGGAATCACAACGCGGAGGGGGCGTGGTCTTTCAGTCGGGAATCACGACGTGGAGGGGGCGTGGTCTTTCTGAGGGAAAGTCTACGCTAGGAATGTCGAAGGGGCGTGGTTTCTCACCACGCGATCAAGATACTAGTATGCCCGCATATTATCTTTTCAAATGAATAAATTCTTGCTTAGAAGTGACAACACGTTTTGGATCTGAAAATTTGAAATATATATCTTTTGAAACGAAGTCAGTATTTATGTGTTTCTTTTCAATAATTGGTCGTAAGCGTCAGTTTCATTGTGAAAGCGATTAAATTTTCAATAAAATGAACCGTATTTAACAACCGAGAAGATACTTTCACGGGGGCAGACCCCATTAAAGTTTGTTTTTTAATTGTCTTAAACCTTACGAGATGGAGCTAACAGTCTGAAAAGCGCAAAATTTAAATTATGTTAAAACCCTAAGTAATAATATTGTTTCGTGTCGTTTTTAATGCAGATAATTTTTGTAATAAATCAAAGAATAAATAATATTAATATTTAAGCGCAGATTTTTCACTTAAGTTGAATTTATTTTATTCCCGTTAAGAAGTTTAAATAGTAGAAATGAGAGCATTAAAATCTAACCTCCAAACCCTTTTAATGTTTGTTTCCCCTTAAGCAATTTGTGAATCGGTCAATAAGCCTTAGTCTCGGACGAAAATTGGCTGGCGAAGGTGTCGTTACCCTAAGTGGCTGGTAGGTGTAAACGGTCGATACTAAACTCATATGTCAGCGAGGTTCACAGTCCCTTTAAGCAGATGTTATCTAACTTCGCCCGCGTTTGGTCACTACGTCTACCTTGCTTAATCTGTCTGTAAAAACCCATTATCAAACCTCGATCAAACACAGGACATTAAAAATAATAGGCGAGTTGAGCTACCCATAGAAAACGTGTAGGAAAAACGTCTGCAATCCTACGCGTTTAAATTTAACACGGTAAGGATTTTATAGTTCTTACTGTAGATTTTTTTCAAACAATATTAATGCTTTTGTCCCATTGGGTCGATTCTCATTCAACCGAATCCCATTCGACCGACATTTTGTTTGCTCACAAGTGAAAGCATGAAACCTAACCTAACCTATTCTAAGTTAGGAATACGAGTTAATTTATATGTTCAAATTATTTTTTATTATTATTATTTTCTCTCAGTTCGGGTATTGTTTTTTACTTCGATTTGGATACGTAAAAATATTCTATAAACGTTTTCGAATAAATGGGATTCGACCCAATGGGATTGCAAAATTAGAATTCGATCAATTGGGAAAGTATATTTTTTGATTCGATCCATTGGGAACTCGACCCAATAGGATTTTATCCAACGGGAATGTAACATATTAATTGAGTTACCATGAGTATTTTATAACGAAATATTGAAAATTTGATTCATGTAGTGATATTTGACTGAGAGCGAATTACAAACAAGTCGAGATACACGATTTTTAATGTTTATTTTATCTTCTTTTAAGTATATTTCAATTATTAGATTATTTAATATTTATTGAAGATATAAAATTAAATTCCTTTATATCTCAAGTCGACAAAATCTCGAAATCAACTTAAATAGTGAAATCGTATTTAAATTTATCCCAGAACTCTAGAAAATCGGGATATTTAATCAAAAACCTGCAAAGGACAAGGAATTTAAAACCAATCACCAAAATATCAAAATTTTTCAAATAATCCTAATTTTGTCTTGATGTCGATTATTACATAATGAAATAATTATAATAAAACGGGTTTAAAATCGAAATTATCTTTAAATAATTTTTCCCCCCAAATAATCTTAATTTTCTTCTGACGGTTGTTAAATAACGAAATAACAATTAACTAAATGGTGTTGTGAGATTTTAAATAGGTTTAAAAAGGTACATACTCTTAAAGAACATTTTCCGAAAACATCAAAATCTCAATATTTTTTCCAATAATCTTAATTGTGTCATGGTGAGTGTTAATGACCGAAATAATTATAAAAATCCGCTTTGTAATAACATTTTAATTGGGAAAAAAATTTAAAATACACATAAAATACGGTCTATAAAATATCTAAATCTTTTTTTTAAATAATTATAAATATTTTAAATCTAAATCGTCCCTAAAATATCTAAATCAAGATTTTTTAAATAATTATAAATACGTGAAATATAAGTAGGTCTATAAAATACCTAAAATCAAGATTTTTGAAATAATTATAAATGAGTTAAATCTAAAAAGGTCTATATAATATCTTAATCAAGATTTTTGAAATAATTATAAATACGTTAAATCTAAAAAGGTCTATATAATATCTTAATCAAGATTTTGGAAATAATTATAAATACGTTAAATATAAAAAGGTCTATATAATATCTTAATCAAGATTTTGGAAATAATTATAAATACGTGAAGTCTAAGTAGGTCTATAAAATATTTAAATAAAGATTTTTGAAATAATTATAAATACTTTAAATCTAAATAGGTCTATAAAATATCTAAAATCCAGATTTTTGAAATAATTATAAATACGTTAAATCTAAAAAGGTCTACATAATATCTTAATCAAGATTTTGGAAATAATTATAAATACGTTAAATCTAAAAAGGTCTATATAATATCTTAATCCAGATTTTGGAAATAATTATAAATGCGTTAAATCTAAAAAAGGTCTATAAAATATTTAAATAAAGATTTTTGAAATAATTCTAAATACTTTAAATCTAAATAGGTCTATAAAATATCTAAAATCCAGATTTTTGAAATAATTATAAATACGTTAAATCTAAATAGGTCTATAAAATATCTAAAATCCAGATTTTTGAAATAATTATAAATACGTTAAATCTAAAAAGGTCTACATAATATCTTAATCAAGATTTTGGAAATAATTATAAATACGTTAAATCTAAAAAGGTCTATATAATATCTTAATCCAGATTTTGGAAATAATTATAAATGCGTTAAATCTAAAAAAGGTCTATAAAATATTTAAATCAAGATTTTTGAAATAATTCTAAATACGTTAAATCTCAATAGGTCAGTAAAATATCTAATTCGAGATTTTGGAAATAATTATAAATACATGAAATCGAGATCTGACTAAGATATCTGAATCTACGTTAAATCTAAATAGGTCCCTAAAATAATTAAATCTAAATTTTTTTAAAATAATTATACGCGACATGGAAATCGTTCCTAAAATATCTAAATCTCAAGATTTTTTCGAAATAATAAATACGTTTAATCTAGATCGTTCTTTAAAAGATCCAAATCTCAAGACATTACCAATAATCTTAATTAAGTAAAATCTAAATCTGAATAATATTTCAATTTATTTATGATTGAGAATGGTATACGAAATGGCGAAATATCCCACCATCTAAGATAAATGTACCACACGTTCCCCGTAAGCGTTTGTACTATACGGCGCTTAATTTCTTTAATCACAGGGCAGAGTGTTGAATACGGTCTTAGCTACCGTAAATCGAAATATGGAGACAAAATTTGTTTAAATTCAAAATATTTCAAAACGACGCTTTCGTGGGTAAACAATACGCTTGTCAATAACAAAGACAAGTGGAGCCCCTGGCGGAAATATTCGGTATTAGAGGTCGGCGGGGGGGGGGGCTAAAAACGGTCCAAAACGACGCAACAAACCAAGCGGTCATTCTCATTAAAATGGCATACTATCTTGGAAGCTAAAAACGTCGACGTAAATCGTCATGCAATATTCCCATTTTGGGGTTTAACGTCACCTGGTCAACCACCGCCAATCGACCCCGATATCGAACGACGTAACCCGTACCCTACCCTCGCGCCTTCGAACCTTATTACCTTGTAAAAAGCTTATGAAGGTATAAAACTTGATCTATAGATTGATCGAAATCCATATTTATGGTGTCCTCTCTCAATGTCGGTAGCTTTCGCGTGACGTCAGCGTAGGCACGCCACGCCTTCCGACCCTCGTGCACTGCCATCTTGACCACTATATCTGACGAAATTCTTTTGTTAGACAATAAAATAATGGCATTTTATTTTTCTCTCGTCAATATGAGAATTCTATTGGACTCTCGTTTATGTTTTGGACGATTGAGGTGAGAAGGTGAACTGAAGGTTTTATGAACAAATCAAATCGATATCGCTGCTTCAACACAACGGACCTTTTATTTTTTATTGAAGGGGTTCTTCATTTTATTCATTTATTGGAATTATCCAAATGTCCAATATTTTTCGATTCGACGATTTCGTTTGAGATTTTATCGTTGTAATTATGTATTCGTTGTTTTTTTTAAATAGTGATTATTAGAAACTTTGTATTTAAAACATGGCTAGCGGACTTAATCAGTTATTTTATTTTATTTAAATTTCTCAAGTTTGAATTTTTCTTAAATTTGAGAATTTTTTTAAGGTACTTGTTTGAAATTTTTATTCAATTTAACTTCTATATACATTTTTAGGTTGTTTATTTTAATTGATTTTTAAAATCAGATTAGTATTTATTTTAATTGATTTTTAAAATCAGATTAGTATTTATTTTAATTGATTTTTAAAATCAGATTAGTATTTATTTTAATTAATTTTTAAAATCAGATTGGTATTTATTTTAATTGATTTTTAAAATCAGATTAGTATTTATTTTAATTGATTTTTAAAATCAGATTAGTATTTATTTTAATTAATTTTTAAAATCAGATTGGTATTTATTTTAATTGATTTTTAAAATCAGATTAGTATTTATTTTAATTGATTTTTAAAATCAGATTAGTATTTATTTTAATTGATTTTTAAAATCAGATTAGTATTTATTTTAATTAATTTTTAAAATCAGATTAGTATTTATTTTAATTGATTTTTAAAATCAGATTAGTATTTATTTTAATTGATTTTTAAAATCAGATTAATATTTATTTTCATTGATTTTTTTATTTTATAGATGCTTTCTTGACAAATTGATTCATAATTAAAGTAAAGCGCTAATGTTAACTAAATTTTAAATTAATCTTAGTTAAATTTAATTACTAATGGGAAATTAAATTAAGGTTTATTCGAATTGACATTGCAAGATAAAATATTTTTGTGATGCATTCGTAAATTTATTGAAGTAAAGGATTTTTTATAAGAAAATATTTATTATTTAAATTTTAATTGGTCATTTAATTTTTAATAAAAATATATAATAATAATTATATTACGAAAAATAAGAAATATTTTTAATATTTTTCTTAAAGGCAATAATTTTTATTATTCACGACATAAGTAATTTTAAGTTTACTATTTAGATTTAAAATAATAAATTACATTTAATTCTTTTAAGAACTAAATACAAGGTAAAAACCGTATTATTATGTCACCCCAATTACCGCAATGATTTTTAATTTCGCAATCAAAACGTTTATTAAATTTGAATTAAATTAAATTTAAAATATTGTACGAAAACTTGTACGCCGTTCCAGCCTTTTAATTGCGAATTTTTTTAAATAATTAAATTAATTTTAAATAATTAAGCTCTACCCGTTGAAAGTCAACGCCTAGACATCCCGCCGAGCTTAACCTCGCTATTAAATGCCAAGAGATTTTAATGGCTATAATCATGGCACCCTAGCGGGAAATAAACAATGACCTCATCGAACTTACAAACAAAAATTTAATCAACCCCTCTATAAAAAAAATTATTTGTAGACTAATATTTTAAAGCCTACGTAAGCGTGGAAAATAAAATAAAAACGCAATGCTTAATGATAAATTTTCCGGGTTGTATTTACTAGGTAGATTAAAGACCCTAAATTTAGAATCCCCCGAACTGAAAAAGCCTCGATAGCAACGTCTACACCCGTGGTTTCTGGCGTTTTGGTACAGAGTCAAAAATTCCCATCATGTGCCAAAATTTAGCCCTTCTTTTTTAACGCTCTATAACCCTTACGTCCCGACGCCCCATCTAGTGACGAAAAAGAAATTGCTAATAAATGCGCACGAAAAAAAACCCAGCGTGGTTTCTAATTCTTTTAAATACTACTTGCACGTTTTGAGAGCTTTTAAAAATATGAACTTTTGTTAAACAAACTCAGAAATTTATTGAGTATTTAACATAGATTAGTATTATTTATTTTTCTATTAGAAAAAGCATGGGTGACGTCATGCGACGTGGGCGTGGTTATTTGCCCCAGTTTTTTTATATATAATATTATATTGTTGGATAATATTTATATCGAGTTATTTTGGAAAGATAAGTTTTGTTTATGGACGCCATTTTTATGCATATTTAATTTTCTATTAGAAAAACAATGGGTGACGTCATGTGACGTTGGCGTCCTAAATTTTTATTTATAAACATTATCGAACAATATATATTCCATTAAGATTTTTTGACAAACTAGTACCGCTATGGAAATTTGCCCATGACAGAAATTTTAGGGCATATTTATTTTTCTATTGGAAAAATCATAGGTGACGTCATGAGACGTGGGCGTGGCTCTACTATATGCATTTTTTTTATTATTTATAATTAGTATCCAATAATATAATATAAAATTAAATTCAAAACGAAAACGTTCTAAAAATCAAAACCAATTTCGCTCAAAGGAAATTATAAATAGTTAATTGATTGGAAGTTCATTCGCTGCAGCGAAATCAAAATATTGACTTTACGTCGAGTTAGTTTGCTGGGTTGGTTCGCTATGCTTTAAGACCCTGTTTTCAAACTTTAGATGAGGTGAAATCCGAAAATATTTCCATCCTTCCCAATTCAAAGGGGAAGCGTGACCAGTGAACGGTTAACGATCGGCAGCGTGGGAACAAATTAGATGAGGTAGAACCCGCGACGGAACCTAAAAGTACGACATTATAGACGAAACTCATTACTTTCGTCCAGTATTATATTTTCTATTTGGAATAATCGAGTCCAACTGCACCGCAAATATTTTGCCACATTGATGGTATCGTAATCAAAGATTTATCATCATATGAAGCGAATATTGGAAAATCGATAAATTATAGCCCATAACTTGAACATAACTACACACAAAAATATATTTATAAGGAAGGAACGCTAAATACTATGCTAAATTGGTTTTGTGCCATCCCCTTCTGTTTGTGAATTCAGCTTAAAAAATAAAGCATTTTACCAACCGGTGAAACGTTATGCCCAAACTGTGCATCGTACCAAATAAGCCATCGTGAGTTCCCCTGCATAGATAACTATATTTTACCAGCGAAATAAAAATTATATCAAGAATAAAGATAACCCAAACTCCATTAATACCAATAAATCTATCGCGAGTACGTCTGTAGTAGTAACGAAATGTTTATCAGCCAAGAGACAAATTGAAATTATACCAAAAATTATAAACTAACGGAAACCACCCAAGCCACATCGTACCAAATAAATCCATAGCGAGCTCCACTGCAGGAGTAAATATAATTTATATTGCCCAACCGAAATTATACCAAAAATTATTATGTTCTTAACCATTTTAGCAGCATCTCTAGCAACCCTGGTTCTTAACTTCTGCCCCCCAGACATAATTGGGAGTAGTAGGCCACACGACTTAGCAAAATTTGTCTAGACAATACTACATTGAAATGTTTGTTGGTAAATTTGCTCATTAGTTATACCATTTCACAATTTCCACCGTGGGTAAGAAAAATACACTACTCTATCAAAATCAGCTTAAAATAGGAGTGTAGTACAGTCCAAACCAAACTTTCGTTGTCATGTATCCTACTACACACAATATTATTATGGAGGCAAAAAATACAATGGAAACAACGCAAACAAATCGTGAGTTCTACTGCTAAAGTAAATAAACTTTATACCACCCAATTGAAAATTGTACCAACAACTAAAACGAACATAAGCCAAAACGCGTCGTGTAGAATAAATCCATCGCGAGTTCCACGACACTCAAAATTACAACTAATAACGCAATCCACAAACGAAATGAAAGAATAAAGAAACACTCACGTGTTGCATGGGCAAAAAGCGGTCCACCTTATGGGCCGGTATAATAAAACAATCCTGGGTAAGTTTGGAGGCATCGGGTCGGTCATCCACGGGGCTTTCAACGTCGTCCAAGTCCTCCTGGTCGTCGTAACTGGAGGAGTAGGAGGACCGTTGCACCGAACTTTGTCTTCTCGTGCTGGGCTCGGGAGCGAAATGCACCCCGATGCGGTCGCGCTCACCACCGGAACCCGACGAAGACCTGCCGTTGTCGGAATGGCCGGACAAACCGGCGAAACTCACCGACGGATTGTTGTTGCGAGGCTGCTGGTGTCGCGACGGCTCCCCGCCGTACCGATTCGAATAGACGCCGTAGCTTTGCAACTCGTGTTGAGTCGGCGATTTCAGGTCGTATTTATTCCCTCGCTTCCAGGGAACGCGTCTTCGCTGTCCGCGATCGCGCGCGGCGAAATCGGGGCTGAGTAGGTAAGGGTTTTCGCTAAAATAGTCACTGGTGTCGAACCGATTCTCGTAGTCCTCGTCCGAATTACTGAACGCCTGGTCTTGGAAGGGGTCCCCGCCGGCGCGCAGAGTACGGTTGAGCCGTTCGAAAGCGTTGCTGGTCGCTGGCATCGCCGACGATGGGACGTGTTCTTTGCTGCGGGAACGCATGGCGTGTTGCTGCTGTTGCTGCTGCAGCTGCTGCTGCCTGGCACTCGGCGTCGGCGGCAGGCAGGTATTTTCCAGCGCCGTGTGCTGCATGCCAAAGCCGGTCGGCGGAGGACCCGTCTTCTTCGGCGCGGGTCTATCCATGTGAAAATATACATGCGTGCTCAAATGCTTCGTAAAAGATCCCATGACGTCACCCCCGCGCGTCAAACGGCGTCGAAGAGATAGAGGTAAATCCCCGCTACCCAAGACGTTGTAACATAGCAGCCAGAAATGATATCCAGGAAAAGGCAGAAATCGCTAAATCAATAGTATTCAATCCATTATCTAGCCACGCGATCTTCTACGGACTGGACCACCTACTTTTTCCCTTTTATAAACAGTGGCACATGGTCGACGACTAAAAACCGTTACGAGTTCACGGTAATTTTCCAAAACTAAGGCGTCACACTGGGAGGGCAACAAGACGATTGTTACTTACAAATTTTAAGAATTTAATAACATATCGAGGACAATTTAAATGATGCAACTTTGGTTGTTTATATTTTTTTTTAAACGGGGGTTGTAACCAAAAAAGAAAAAGAAATATGAAATTTGTTGAAGGGGACACACGGAACGCGCGTACTCTGCCGCGCTCGGAGCTGGTCTGAAACACTTTGGACGCTTCCGCCAGCAACAGGCGAAGTCACGTGAAAATCCAGGGCCGTTCTTTTTAGGCCTTGTTTCCCGGCGACGCGAAACTCCAGCGCCGTTCTGACAACCTAGCGGACGATCCGGAAACTAACGGGGTATCCGAGAGAGGAGAACGTTACTGGCTTGTCCTAAATACGGAGAGACCGCGGATCGTGAACTGACAAACGGATTGACGGCGAGATAGTGCAGTCCTCACTGAGGCGACGGGGGGAAGCGCGCATTTGTAGTCGAATACCAAAAGAAGATGGGGTTAATTATCCCCAGCCAAACAATGCTTTTTTCTCCCCTCGCTGTTACTCGAATAGTTCTGTCGCTGGGTTTGCGGTAATTAAATGTGTGGGTTGGCTATTGAGAGCTTTACGCGTATTGTACTGGATATACGAATTACTTCCGAGGATATTAATTTTCTTTTATATTTATATATTTCATTTTATTTATTGTGCCATTTAGAAAACTGTTAGTATGAAATTAAGGATACTTCAATTAATTTTGGATGTTAAAAATATTTTTTATATTTATCTATTTAATTTTAATTATTGTGCCATTTAGAAAACTGTCCATAGGAAATTAAGGATACTTTAATTAATTTTGGATATTAAAAATATTTTTCTATATTTATATATTTCAATTTAATTATTGTACCATTTAGAAAACTTTTAATAAATTTAAGGGTAGTAATTTAAACCATTTAAAAATTGCCGAAACTAAATTAAATAATAGAAACACAATAACGTAATTGACGAATAATACGAATAATCAACGAAATTGGCTAATAAAAAACACGAAATTGACGAATAATAAACGATATTGACCAGTAATCAACGAAATTGACCAATAAACAAAATTTAAAATAATAACCGAAATCGACATACATTAACCGGAATCGAAAAATAAATAATTATGGGCAGATTACTAAAAGTTATTGGTAAATGAATAACCCGGAATAAACTAATAGTCAGTAAATACAAGAAATGATAATTGCAAATAAAACATTAAATACGTAAAAATAATTACAGGTAAATTTCAAAAGCGAAGACGATATAATTTACGTCCAAAATAATGAATTGGTCAACGAGAAGGTAAACACTTCAACACGGGATAGTAAAGGGCAAAAACAGCGTGAGTAATTAAAGGGAAACAAAAGTAATGAATTCCCAAAAGCAATTAATAACATCCCAGTCCGCTTATCGACGTCGATAAACGGCCAAATAAAAATGTAAAAAAAATTGGAAGAACAACACTACTTGCGTAAGGAAAGGTTTTTTAAAAACTGCAGTGTGTCTCCTAGACTGATAACCGGTCTACAAAGGACATCTCAGTAGGTCAAAAAATAGGCCAGAACATAGCCCGTGAAAGAGTTCCACTTACGTCCGGCAGGGGGAGCGAGGTTAGCGACGACAAAAGACATTTCTTCCTCCGAGAAATACGGGATTAATAATAAAACACGCCAAAACCGAAGCCAAAAACGCCGTCTCGAAACTGGGTCTCCCTTCTTAGTAATTGTCGCTATGGCAACCATTAACAGGCCTGGCAGACGCCGATGCAAAAGCGCTGTCAGCCCGAAATAGACAAACAAGGGACACTTGAGTCAAAGGATTCGCGGTGGTGCCATTCAAATTTAAAGTTCGCTTGAAATTTCAATCCCTTAAAACGTAATACTTGTAAACGTTTCTTTCCTATAATAAAATAATGTTTTAAGCATCAAATTAAATACAAATTTATAATTTTACAATAATCGTTTTTTTTAATTTTTAATTACAATGGTTTTTAGCTAGTCGGTTAATATTTTCAATATAATAAAATTATTTTTTACTGTAAAAGGTTTTAGCTAGTTGGATAATATTTTCAGTATAATAAAATGTATTTTTTTTGTTAACAGTGTTTAGCTAGTTGGATAAAATTTTCAATATAATAAAATGTATTTTTTTGTTAACAGTGTTTAGCTAGTTGGATTGTATTTTCAATATAATAAAATTATTTTTTACTGTAAAAGGTTTTAGCTAGTTGGATAATATTTTCAATATAATTTTTTTTTTTTGTTAACAGTGTTTAGCTAGTTGGATTGTATATTCAATATAATAAAATTATTTTTTACTGTAAAAGGTTTTAGCTAGTTGGATAATATTTGAAATATAAAAAAATATTTATTTCTGTAAAAGTGATTGGCTAGTTGGATAATATTTTCAATATAATAAAATGTATTTTTTTTGCTAGTTGGATTGTATTTTCAATATAATAAAATTATTTTTTTACTGTAAAAGGTTTTAGCTAGTTGGATAATATTTGAAATATAAATAAAAATATTTATTTCTGTAAAAGTGATTGGCTAGTTGGATAATATTTTAAATATAAAAAAAATATTTCTGTAAAAGTGATTAGATTAGCTAGTTGGATTGTATTTTCAATATAATAAAATTATTTTTTACTGTAAAAGGTTTTAGCTAGTTGGATAATATTTGAAATATAAAAAAAATATTTATTTCTGTAAAAGTGATTGGCTAGTTGGATAATATTTTCAATATAATAAAATGTATTTTTTTTTGCTAGTTGGATTGTATTTTCAATATAATAAAATTATTTTTTACTGTAAAAGGTTTTAGCTAGTTGGATAATATTTGAAATATAAATAAAAATATTTATTTCTGTAAAAGTGATTGGCTAGTGGATAATATAATAATAAAAGCTTTCTTTAATATAAATATTTTTAGTTAATTGGATAATATTTTAAATATTGTAAAAAATCTTATTTATTATAATAGTTTTAACTAATTGGATAATATTTTCATATATTATTTAACGTACCAATTAAAATATAATTAGTTTATAAAAGAAGAATAATGCATTTTTTATTATAATTATTTCTGATTTGTTTCTTATTTTTTATCAATTTTAATTTATTTTAAATGTTTAAACAGGCATTGTAATAATTTGGTTTCTAAATGTTTTTATTACTTAAACTATTGTAACTAACAAGGAGATTACCCGAGGTGTAACACACCGATTTGGTTCAAACTCGGGGGTTAAGTAGGCCTTAATGAATCATGGAAATTCCCAAAGTATGAAAATGTATGTTCTAGACAGAAAAATATTGTATAACGGCATCTGAATAATATATATATAATAATAAAAACTACTCGGATAATATTTGTAGGTATTGATTTCAGTTTATGAAATAACTTGAATTTTAACATATACGAATATTTCAAATAAACTTTGTCAAGTACCAAAAGTAGCGACACCTTCCGAATTTTTTTTCCGGATCGAAGAAGCTTATTTCGCGGAAGATCAAATTTCAATATTTAGTTTGCGCAAAAGTGTGTGAGGGATTTTTCCATATTTTGACAGCGGCCCTCTGGTGGGAGAAAGGAGATCCATCATATCATTAGCTCCCTCTGACGGAATGGACCGGAAATTTGCCTCGATAATGGACCGTTACTTTAAATTTTTGGACATTTCAATGAAGCCATCAAAAGGGCAAACAAGTTCGATGCACGCGCCAGAGTGTTTCATAAACCTCTCCAATTTGAATGGCAAAATGTTTGCATACATTTTCAAATAATTCTTATTTATTCCGCTTATAGTAGGTAGAATTTTTTAAATTAAATTATATAACTAAATTAATAAATAAATTTAAAAAATTACTTTATTAATAAACAAGTACATAACAAATTACAAAAATTTACTTTATCGTCAACGCATTAAATTAAATAGTTAAATTAATAAATCTTAAAATTAACAAATTGATTAACAAAATTACTAACTTTAAAATATATTAAATTCACCAAATAAATGCATTAAAACTTAATTAATACATTAAAAAAATTAATTCCCTCACAAGGGTATGGTATTTAATAGTTAAATTAACAAATTTAATAAATATTAAAATACAGAAATAAATACATTTTATCAAATTAATTAATAATATTGTTTATTGAAGATATGTCACCACACCACATTAAGGGGCTTTCCCATTGTTATTTAATTCCTGTTATTATTTTACCTAACAAAATTAATGTATCAAATTAAAATTAATTAATTACACATTTCGAAGATTAAAATAGTTTCATTATTTTAATTATGTTTCGCTGGTTGAAACCCGGTTTTAAAACTCCAGAAATTAGGCTAGTTTTGGCCTACTAGCCCCTGTAAAAGTGTTCCACACGCAGCACACCGGTGTCCAAGAACGAGTCAACATTTAGGAGATAGTAAAAGTTCCGACGTAGTTTAATTTTCAACGGTCCAGGAAATTTAAATGATCTACGCGACACATGTCTCGAATTAATTTAAAAACAGGCAGGATAATGGTGTCCCTAGGTCCTCTATGGAAATAAATGAAGACGAGTCACTACAGAGAGCGGGTTTTCTGGTCTCGAGGCTAAAGAATTCTACCGATTGTTCGCGCCTTCAAAATGAATTTTTGAGAGAATAGTTGGCACTGGCTGCTTCCAAAATAAGAAAGCCGCTTGAATCCACCCGAAATAACAGCCACGCTCTAACGATTAATTAGAGTAGATTGTAATTCCGCCTCTTTGCCCGGATAATCTACCAAGGTCTAAGGCTTAATCGCCTGAGGCGATACCAGCGCCGCCTATTGAGTAGAACAAGCTTCACAGCCATTAGAAACGTAATTGCTTTAAACAGAATGGCGTATCTGGAAAAATTGCGCCTCAATGTTAAGATTGACAAACGTGTACCTTCATTATCTGCTTTCGTACTCTTGAAGGGTGTTTTTCGCTTTATTCATCATTTTAATTTTAATTTACGGTAGTCCGATGAACTCTTGTATTTTAAATAACATAGTTACCCCTTTTCTAGAAGGGGATTTTAAATGTATTTTATTGTAATGTATTGTAATGTATTGAATTGTATTGTAATGTAATGTAATGTAATGTAATGTAATGTATTGTATTGTATTGTAATGTAATGTAATGTAATTTATTGTATTGTATTGTAATGTCATCTATTGTAATGTATTGTATTGTATTGTATTGTAATGTAATGTAATGTAACGTAATGTTTTGTGATGTATTGCAATCTAATGTAATGTATTGTGTTGTAATGTATTGTAATGAATTGTAATGCAATTTAATGTAATGTAATGAATTGTAATGTAACTTAATGTAATGTAATGAATTGTAATGTAATATAATGTAATGAATTGTAATGTAATATAATGTAATGTAATTTATTGTAATATAATGTATTGTAATATAATGTATTGTAATGTATTGTAATGTAATGTAATGTAATGTATTGTAATGTAATGTAATGTATTGTAATGTATTGTAATGTAATGTAATGTAATGTAGTGTAATGTAAGTAATGTATTGTAATGTATTGTATTGTAATGTAATGTAATGTAGTGTATTGTAATGTAATGTATTGTAATGCGATGTAACGTAATGTAAAGTAATGTAACGTAATGTAACATAATGTAATGTGTTGTAATGTAATGTAATGTAATGTAATGTAATGTAAAGTAATGCATTGTAATGTATTGTAATGTATTATATTGTATTGCAATGTATTGTAATGTATTATATTGTATTTCAATGTATTGTAATATAATGTATTGTAATGTATTATATTGTATTGCAATGTATTGTAATGTATTATATTGTATTGCAATGTATTGTAATATAATGTATTGTAATGTATTGTAATGTTTTGTAATGTAATTTATTATAATGTATAGAATCATATAGAAAAAGAGCTAAATTACTATATAATCTATAGATATTTGTTTTTCTATATTAAACCAAAATAGCGTTAATCAGAATCCTATAAAAAATTACCTAAATTTCTATAGAAACTATATATATTTGGGTTGTTTTCTATTGAAACTATATATATATTTGGGTTGTTTTCTATAGAAATTATATAGAATGGTAACCGGAATCCTATAGAAAATTACCAAAATGTTTATAGAATCTATAGATATTTGGGCCATTATCAATAGAAAGTTTATAGAACGGTAACCGGAATCCTAAATAAAAATACCTAGATTTCTATTGAATTTATAGAAACTTTGATCACTGTTTCTACAGACATTGGAAAAACTTAGATATTTCCATAGAAATATCTATAGAGCACTTCATGGAATATAGAAAACTTTACACATTACATACTCTTCAATAAAATATCATAGAAAGTCTATAGAAAACTTATTCTGTCTAGGCCCTTCAACAAGATATCATATAAAGACTAGGAAAGTTTAATAAGGAACATTTTCCCATAAAGGAACTAAATATGTAAATTTTCCCTATGTAGATATCTATGATATTCTATAAGATTATTTCTATAGCCTCTATAGAGAAAACCTAGAATAAAATTTGTTCTTTAGAAAGATCTATAGATAAGGAAACCTAGAAATATCTATAGGTAAGGAAACCTAGAAATATCTATAGGTAAGGGAACCTAGAAATATCTATAGGTAAGGGAACCTAGAAATATCTATAGGTAAGGGAACCTAGAAATATCTATAGGTAAGGGAACCTAGAAATATATATAGATAAGGAAACCTAGAAATATATATAGATAAGGAAACATAGAAATATATAGATAAGGAAACCTAGAAATATCTATAGCTAATTAAACTTAGAAATATATATATAGATAAGGAAACCAGAAATATATATAGATAAGGAAAACTAGAAATATATATAGATAAAGAAACCTAGAAATATCAATAGATAAGGAAACCTAGAAAGATCTATAGATAAGGAGACCTAGAAATATATATATAGATAAGGAAACCTAGATATATCTATAGATAAGGAAACCTAGATATATCTATAGATAAGGAAACAAGAAATATATATAGATAAGGAAACCTAGAAATGTATATAGATAAGGAAACCTAGAAATATATAGATAAGTAAACCTAGAAAGATCTATAGATAAGGAAACCTAGAAATATCTATAGGTAAGGAAACCTACAAATATATATAGATAAGGAAACCTACAAATATATATCGATAAGGAAACCTAGAAATATCTATAGAAATAGACTCTATAGCACCACCTTTAAAGCTCTTTACGATTCAATAGAGCTTTTTCATAAGGGTTATTAATCAAATTAGAGAATTTTGAAGTCGATTTCTACATTTCTATTTTATCGATGAAGTGTTACCGGGATTTTCACTAACGAGAGAATCTGTTTCTTTAATTCGCCAAGGCCCGGACATTATAAATGTGTTTGGGAACTTCACAGGGATTTTTATAAACAGAGCGGATGATCCTTCACTCGTAACGAGTAGCCGGGATGGGCCGTTTTGGCCCGAAAAGGGTCATTAGGAAAGGAACAGACCATAAATGTTGTTGTTTCTGTTATTTTTCTTCAGACACTTCTTAGTTTATTCATAAGTAAGATAATAAGCGTAAGTATGACATTTCCTAATCCGCCCACGGAAATTTCTTTAAGTACAGTCTATTTCGTCAACGATCAGATTAGTTAATATGTGTAAAAATATCATTACTAAATCATACTAAATTTAGTGTTAAACCTAAAATTTTTAGCCAATCGCAAACCATTATTTTATGTATTAAAGTTACTTAATACGTAAATTGACTATTCTACTAGAATCAAAAGTAACATTAGCAAGATAAGTAGGACAATTCCCATTCTGCCGACAATGATAGTCTTTTTCGGCAATGAAAATCTAAATCTTAAAGCAAGTGGCGGCTCTATCATTGCCAACTATATTATGTCATTAAAGATGGCCATTAATCTATCCGACGCTTCGGGGGAAAAACGACTTTAGTGGTGGTGCCATCTATAAATGACAAAGGAAGCCAAAATTTAAAATTGCCAAATATATAATTATATTATTTTTATATTATATTTTATATCATTTTTATATTAAATTTTGTTTTATTTTTTACATTTTTTTAATAATATTTTTTACATTTTATTTAATATTATTTTTTATATTATTTTTTTAATTATTTTTTTATATTATTTTTTATTTTTTTTATAGTTTTTATGCTATTTTTGATAATTAATTTTATGTTATTTTTGATAGCCAAATGATAACGTCGTCAGAGAGCCATTGTAGAGTATTATATTTTGACAAATTATACTCTATTTAGTAGACTTTATCCTAAATTATACATCCTATGTAAATAATATTGTTTAAAGTTACTGTAATTTATGTTATTGACTAATTTACCAACGATCTAATCAACGCGAAGGGTACCTATAAGTACCGCCTTTTTGATTTCGACGATAGCGACATCTATTGCTTTAAACTTTTATCGATCTGATTATGAAGTTCACACGTACGCCGCAAATAAACTTGGCATCCCAAAATAACACTACGCATAAGTGGAGTAAGTGTAGGGAGCTGTTGGCATTGTAACCCGGCCACCTGAATTAATGGCTTTAAAAGTCGCTAGATGACTTGGGCCTAAGGTGGTGCCAAGGGTATTTGCCTAGCTGATTATTGATCATTGAACTCTCAGCCGATTTAATGCAATTTTTATGGAAAATTGCAAACGATTTCAACAGCACAAATAATGTTTATTTTCGATTTTGAACGTGACAGATAATCAGCGGTCGAAATATTTCCGTGTCATACTTCCGTTTATTACGTTACTTACGCTATAACGCCATAAATGTGCTTTAAACACTTTATCTCGTAGTACGTGACCACAATTCTACCTCGAAGTGCTGGTAACGGGGGAGTGTCGGTAAGGTCTACGTATATTACTTGTAATGCTCAATCCGTCACTTTTAACGGCCCAGCGGGGAGATATTTGGACAAGAGCAAACAATATATACGTATTAAAAACTCCCCCCTCCCCCCGTGTGCAAAAATACATTCTGGCAATTTCCGCTTGGGCTAAATAAAAGCAGGAATCATTGTGCTGTTGTGTTTCGCTTGAGAAATCGGGACAAACTTTCTTAAATCACTGCTATCAATTTTGACAAAACAAACGGAGGAATTATTATATCGGGCGTTACGACTGCCAAACATAATACTTGCCTAGAATGGAAAACTAACGAGCCCCAATTAAATAATACTAAATACTAATATATCATATTTTTATATTATTTTTTATATTATTTTTATATTATTTTTATATTATTTTTATATTATTTTTATATTATTTTTATATTATTTTTATATTATTTTTATATTATTTTTATATTATTTTTATATTATTTTTATATTATTTTTATATTATTTTTATATTATTTTTATATTATTTTTATATTATTTTTATATTATTTTTAAATTACTTTTTGTATTTTTTTTACATTTTTCTTAATATTATTTTTGGAAATTATTTTTTATTATTTTTGTATATTATTTTTTTATTATGATTTTATGTTATTTTTTAAATACTTTTTTATATTATTGTTTGGTATTATTTTTGATAATAGTTTTTATGTAATTTTTGATAATAGATTTTATGTTATTTTGGATTTTTTATAATTAATTTTTTGTTATTTTTTATAATAATTATTATGTTATTTTTGATAATAATTATTATGTTATTTTTGGTAATAATTATTATGTTATTTTTTATAATAATTATTATTTTATTTTTGATAATAATTATTATGTTATTTTTGATAATAATTATTATGTTATTTTTGATAATAATTATTATGTTATTTTTGATAATATTATGTTATTTTTGATATTATTTTTTAATAATTTTTATATATTTTATATTATTTTTATTATTTTTCAATAATTTTTATAATATATTTTACATTATTTTTATTACTTTTTGTATTATTTTTACATTTTTTTAATATTATTTTAAATATTATTTTTAAATAATTTTTTGATATTATTTTTTATACTATTTTTAAATGCTTTTTTATATTATTGTTTCATTATTGTTTTATATTATTTTTGACAATAATTTTTGTGTTATTTCTGATAATATTTTTTATGTTATTATTGATAATAATTTTTGTGTTATTTTTATAATATTTTTTATGTTATTATTGATAATAATTTGTATGTTATATTTATTTTACTTTTAATATTATTTATATCAAGAATGTATTTATTTAAATTGCAGTTCCCCCTCACGCTCTACCAGTAAACTCCTTCACCCTAAAACCAATGAAATCAGCCCTGCATCTCATTGGTTCCCTAAGACTGACTTATATTTAATTAAATATTTATAAATTATCTAAATCTTATATTTAATTAAATATTTATAAATTATATTAATCTTATATTTAATTAAATATTTATAAGTTATATTAATCTTACATTTAATTAAATATTTATAAATTATATTAATCTTATATTTAATAAAATATTTATAAATTATATTAATCTTATATTTAATTAAATATTTATAAATTATATTAATCTTATATTTAATTAAATATTTATAAATTATATTAATCTTATATTTAACTAAATATTTATAAATTATATTAATCTTATATTTAATTAAATATTTATAAATTATATTTATCTTATATTTAATTAAATATTTATAAATTATATTAATCTTATATTTAATTAAATATTTATAAATTATATTAATTTAATAAAATATTTATAAATTATATTAATCTTATATTTAATAAAATATTTATAAATTATATTAATCTTATATTTAATAAAATATTTATAAATTATAGTAATCTTATATTTAATAAAATATTTATAAATTATATTAATCTTATATTTAATTAAATATTTATAAATTATATTAATCTTATATTTAATTAAATATTTATAAGTTATATTAATCTTACATTTAATTAAATATTTATAAATTATATTAATCTTATATTTAATTAAATATTTTTTAAATTATATTAATCTTATATTTAATGAAATATTTATAAATTATATTAATCTTATATTTAATGAAAGATTTATAAATTATATTAATCTTATATTTAATTAAATATTTATAAATTATATTAATCTTATATTTAATTAAATATTTATAAATTATATTAATCTTATATTTAATTAAATATTTATAAATTATATTAATCTTATATTTAATTAAATATTTATAAATTATATTAATCTTATATTTAATTAAATATTTATAAATTATATTAATCTTATATTTAATTAAATATTTATAAATTATATTAATCTTATATTTAATTAAATATTTATAAATTATATTAATCTTATATTTAATTAATTATTTATAAATTATATTAATCTTATATTTAATTTATTATTTATAAATTATATTAATCTTATATTTAATTAAATATTTATAAATTATATAAATCTTATATTTAATTAATTATTTATAAATTATATTAATCTTATATTTAATTAATTATTTATAAATTATATTAATTTTATATTTAATTAATTATTTATAAATTATATTAATCTTATATTTAACTAAATATTTATAAATTATATTAATCTTATATTTAATTAAATATTTATAAATTATATTAATCTTATATTTAATTAAATATTTATAAATTATATTAATCTTATATTTAATTAAATATTTATAAATTATATTAATCTTATATTTAATTAAATATTTATAAATTATATTAATCTTATATTTAACTAAATATTTATAAATTATATTAATCTTATATTTAATTAAATATTTATAAATTATATTAATCTTATATTTAATTAAATATTTATAAATTATATTAATCTTATATTTAATTAAATATTTATAAATTATATTAATCTTATATTTAATTAAATATTTATAAATTATATTAATCTTATATTTAATTAAATATTTATAAATTATATTAATCTTATATTTAATTAATTATTTATAAATTATATTAATCTTATATTTAATTTATTATTTATAAATTATATTAATCTTATATTTAATTAAATATTTATAAATTATATAAGTCTTATATTTAATTAATTATTTATAAATTATATTAATCTTATATTTAATTAATTATTTATAAATTATATTAATTTTATATTTAATTAATTATTTATAAATTATATTAATCTTATATTTAATTAATTTTTTATAAATTATATTAATCTTATATTTAATTAATTATTTATAAATTATATTAATCTTATATTTAATTAAATATTTTAGTATATTAATGTAAAATTTGATCGTGATCAGGAATTGAACTCGGGTCGCATTGTAACAATGCGGATAGTTCACCGCCGAGCCATTTACTTCCTTAGGGAAAATTTTAAAGTAAAGGAACCATTATGATAAGGCGGCTTTTTTTACTAAATGGATTAATACAATATCTGTATATATTGTTTATTGAACTTTGTTTGTTTATTCTTTAGTACGGTTTTTTGTTTTGTTTTAAATTTTTGTTAAATTCTTAACAAAATTTCGTTAAAACACAAAAAGTAGTTCATTGTTACCTTTTAATAACGCTTAGAAAAAGGATAATTATTCAAAACTCCCGCGGAAACTATATCAAAGTAATAATATAGCGCCACCGTGTGGAGAACTATCAATCAAACCGGGTAAAAAATATAATCTCTTCAATTTTTTTAACTTTAGTCAAATCTCGACGGGTCAAAATAAACACAAAATAAATATAAGGCCGTTGCCGTCAATATAGAAGATATAGTCTTTCTTAGTTCTTGGCTGTCAGACGAACTACTACAGGACGGGGTCCTGGTGTCGGTCAAAAGTTGGGAGGTAACTTTGCGGTTTTAATTAGTATGTTCGGTCTTCGGTCAAGAAAAGAGTTAAATTGTGTTTCGCGTTTGGAACGTGAGTGAATGGACTTAAGTGTATGAACAGTGCGTGTTTAAGACTGAAAGTGTTAAAGTAATTGTGAACTAACTCAAGTCAGCTATAAGATAAAATTGATTGTTATTATTTTTTGAATTGGAATAACCTAATTTTACCCTTGAAATTATCAACTCAACCTGTGAGGCTAATTAAGTAGATTGGAAGTAATTAGTAGCGAACAGCTCTCAGCTGTTAATTAAGACAGTTTATAGTTAGGTAGTTTGAATTTAGTTAAAATTACTCAGTATAATTTATGATATTTACTTAAGTGTAAGTGTGTTTTGGCTTATTTTTCAATCACGATGAACTAAGACAAATCTAGTCTTAGACACTTGAGTACCAGTTCTGTACAATTACGTAGAAGGGATATATATTGTCAGAAGGAGATAAAGGGGAAGGGTGGCACTGCCCATATGCTATAATGCTTTATGAGTGTAACAACAGTTCGACCAACCTCGAATTTCGTGATTTTTTTCTAATTGGCTGGCAAGCGTATGCCGTAATGATGACATACGATGTCGTCAGAATCGTCAGCTCACGTGACTCACTGACGTCGCGAAAGACGCGAAAATAGATTGCTATGGCACCGAATCTTAGTAAATCTGTTCAAGTTGATTTAATTTCGCGGGGTAAAAGGTTTAAATCTACCCAAGTTAATATAAAGCCAAGTCAAGTTAAATGTTTAAGTAAATACGTGCAAACAGACGGCTTTAAAGTTCAGGAAAGCGATAGTAAAAAGAGGAAACTAAACCTTTCGGTAAGCCTTGTTTAATAACTAACTTTCATGCTTAACCAAACTAGTCCTTAGTTTCCGGTTTTAATAATTTAATTATAAACAAATACTACTTTAAAAGGTAATAGTCAAAACTATTAATAGTTTTAATTAAAACCTGAGATAATAAACAAACAAAGTCTACATCGTCCAGTTATTCGAGTCGACTTAACAGACAACAAGGCGGAATTGTACCGCGGAGATCTCTCGGGACTACGTTTTTTTTTGGGAGTAAATTGGTTTGAGAAAGTGTGTACTCCCGCCATATTTTCGTGCCTTTTTGAGGTTGGTCGGACTGCCGTTACAGTAGAGAACCCTTGTGTCATCCTTCCCCTTTATCTCCTTCTGATATTGTTGGGTTATTGATGAAAGTTAAATCTAGAACGTTCCATAGACTGTTCTGAATAAAAATAAACATTTACAATTTTGCATAATTCTGGTTGCCATTTTATTTTCTAATCACTCGCTCACAACATTACAGTTCTGGCAATCCCGAATCAAATAAATTTTCGATATAACGGCGACGGGAAATTATTCTCGTAAATTTATCGCGCGGCCTTAGGGAATATTCTTTTAACCAAATTTCGATAAACTATCGTTTAATTAAAATCGGCCCGATTCCGTTAAAATTATAAACCAAAAAGCGAACGGTCGTTATAATACCCTCTGTAGATATTTCTTTCATTAAAATTTGCTTCGTATTATATTCAACTGGTAAACTTGTACTGTAAAAAGGGTTTAATTCAATTGTGCATTGTTATAGTACGTCTAACTCACTGTTGTAATTACTTAACTTATGATATTCTGAATAAATTAAAATTGGTCGTTTCGTCTCAATTATTTTAATTATAATTAAAATTTTGTACCGGGTGGGATAGAACTGGGATAACATTTAAAAAAAAACTCTAAATTGCGGAAATATATCTTTAAGGGTTATACCGAGAAATTAATACCACTAGGGACAATAGATCTTAAAAGAAATTGATTTGAAAAAATTCAACGGTTATATTGTGTAAATTGGCGCGTGCTTGCTCGGAAGGGATAATCTTATTGGCTAAGACAAATGCGGATAAATATTGCTAAGCCCACGTGATTCTATTTTATTATCAGAATAAATAATTACACGTGCGACGAAAAAATGGGCGATATCATCGAGATTCACGCGTTTTTAATTTAAAAACCCTTCCTTTTGACGGTTTTTATTTTGGAGCGAATAATTTCTTTTAGCGTCTATTCTTCCGAGGAGAGGTATATTTTGGCTTGCCAACTTGTTAAAAGAGTACGCGCATAAATCAGAATTAAAATAAATTATAAAAAGTTCCAATTAAACCAGATATTTTGGATTTAAATGTATTTTTTGATTCAATTAAATTTATCAATTATACTTGTATTCCATCTTCGATTTTAGCGTTTCTCCTCTAACAGTAAGTTCCGAAGATATAAAACTTGAGCCGGTCGTTTTCCCTACCACACACTTCAAAACCGATAACAATTGGCTAGAAAAACCAGTAAAAAAATAACATCTATTCTCTATAATGGCATAAAATTGTTTAATACTGCTATACATACAACCGATATTAATACTAATGAGGCCATATTTAAACGGAAATTAAAATTATATGTTATGAATCAGGAATCGACTTGATATTAATTCTTTTGGGTTTTGTTAGGTAAAATTTGTCAATTTAATTTATGTCTTTTATATCTACCTTTTACTTTTTATCACAGTTGTGCATTCAATTTTACAAGAGTCATTTTGTTCATTATTTTTTTTCTTTATTCATGTTATATAGACTAGCAATTTTTTATTGTAAACACCCGGGCTTACAAGTCACTTGTGAATTAGCCCACACCCCCTTGTATAACCCCAATTATGATTACTAACAATAAAATTATTATTATTATTATTATTAGTTCACAGTAATAACACTTTAAAAATTTAAAATTAAATTAATCCCTTTATATAAAATGTATATTGTTATTTATCCAAGGCTTAAGAAATTATTATTTGATAAATAAATTCCAACTCATTCGTTAACGATAAGTCACGATCGTTATCCATTAAAATTGAGAAGAGTAACGACCATCGTAACGAAGAAGTTTTGAACTTTCGCTAGAAAATATCCCACGATAAGTATACATATTCTTAGGTACCCGAATGAGTTCTTGGTATTCGCTATGTAACACGTTATAATGTCGAAATCTTGCCAAAATATAAAAAAATGCAACTTCAAACGGACACAAACTTCACCCTTTCGGGCCCTCAAACTATGTAAACCCGGTATACGTAGCTTGTTAAACTCTTAATTTAGGAACAAGTCACACTGACGCGCGACCACAGCGCCGCCGTGGCAAAAGGAACAATTATTTTCTTTGCCAAAAAAAACGGCGTAGTTTTTCCGCTCGTTATATTTTGGTGGACCAAGGATTTTCTACAGCGAGCTTAAATTTAGTACAAGAAGATTGCTATTTTTAAATTGCAACAATTATGTCGTGCGCAATTTTAGGATGCGGATCATTAATGGATTATTTGCAGCCTTCACTTTACTTTTCTTAAATTTCACTGTGCCATTTAGCACCAAAATACCGTTTTTTGGAATTTTAATAGCGAATGGTGTATTCAAAATTATAAAATTTTATTTCGAAATATTTTATATCATTATTTAGCTATTATTTTTTATTTTTTATTTCTTAAACTTTATTCATCTTATTTTATAATTATTTGTCATTTCGGTAGTTAATAGCTTATTCAAAATTATTCTTTACTATGTAAATGTAAATGTAAATGTAAATGTAAATGTAAATGTAAATGTAAATGTAAATGTAAATGTAAATGTAAATGTAAATGTAAATGTAAATGTAAATGTAAATGTAAATGTAAATGTAAATGTAATGTAAATGTAAATGTAAATGTAAATGTAAATGTAAATGTAATGTAATGTAAATGTAATTTTGTTTGATTTCAATTGTAAATTCTTAAATACTTTTTCATTAATTTTAAAATTTTAGCAGTTTGTGTAGTCATAACAACCACCCGAAAATGTTAAAATTATATTTTTGAATAGTACAGGAATAATAACTATAACGGGATAATACATTTTAATTAACAATTCCATTGAGAAATATAACCGATAATGTATCTGTTCAACTTAGGAAGAATGTTGGGATGATCAGCGGCCATATTGATAGAGGGGGAAGGAAAAGCGTCACTTGCGTGTGCTTCAATCACCTCGGATGACGTCAGTTTGAGGGTACCAATGAGATACCCACGACCTTTGGGTTCTCCTCCCAACGCCATTAGACTGCCCAGGTTGAAATTATACAAACCCCATCAAGTTCCATGAATGTGTAACTTAGAACTCCCTTTAATATCTGGAGCTTTAAACTCCCTTTAATATCTGGAACTTAAAAATCCCTTTAATATCTGAAACTGTAAACTCCGTTTAATATCTGAAACTGTAAAATCCCTTTAATATCTGGAACTTTAAAATCCCTTTAATATCTGGAACTTTAAACTCCCTTTAATATCTGGAACTTTAAACTCCCTTTAATATCTGGAACTTTAAACTCCCTTTAATATCTGGAACTTTAAACTCCCTTTAATATCTGGAACTTAAAACTCCCTTTAATATCTTTAACTTAAAACTCCCTTTAATAACTGGAGCTTTAAACTCCCTTTAATATCTTGAACTTAAAAATCCCTTTAATATCTGAAACTGTAAACTCCGTTTAATATCTGAAACTGTAAACTCCCTTTAATATCTGGAACTTAAAAATCCCTTTAATATCTGGAACTTGAAAATCCCTTTAATATCTTTAACTTAAAAATCCCTTTAATATCTGGAACTTAAAAATCCCTTTAATATCTGGAGCTTCAAACTCCCTTTAATATCTTGAACTTAAAAATCCCTTTAATATCCGAAACTGTAAACTCCCTTTAATATCTGGAACTTAAAAATCCCTTTAATATCTGGAACTGTAAACTCCCTTTAATATCTGGAACTTTAAACTCCCTTTAATATCTGGAACTTTAAACTCCCTTTAATATCTGGAACTTTAAAATCCCTTTAATATCTGAAACTTAAAAATCCCTTTAATATCTGGAACTGTAAACTCCGTTTAATATCTGAAACTTTAAACTCGCTTAAAATCGTGGAAATTTTAAGTCTCTTCAAATAGTAGAACATTAAACCTTCTTTAAACGTGGAATTATAAAATATCTCTAAAACGAGAAACTTTAGTTTGCCATTAAAACGTGGAATTTGAAACTCCCTTCAAATCGCGAAATGTTAAACGCCCTTTAAAGCAACTGTCACCTGAATTATGATATGGCCCTTGTTATAAGAAAGCAATCTATCCGATTCATCGACCAAACGACTTTACTGGAGAGCGTGGTGCCATCTATTAATGGAAAAAGAAGCTAAAATTCAAAAAGCCAAATGATAACGCCGTCAAAGAGCCATTGTAGAGTATTATAATTAGATGACTTATATTTTATTTAGTAGACTTTAACCTAAATTATCCATCCCATATAAAATGTATTGTTAAAAATTACTATAACGTAAATTATCGTCAAATTTACAAACGAGCCAATAAACGCGAGGGGTACTTTTATGCCCCGCCTTTTGGGTCAAAATCTGGCTTGAGCATCTTGTTTTGATTTCGACGCTAGCGACATCTGTCGAGAAAAGAACCACTTCACGTCGAGCCGACACTCCCTTCAAAACGTGGAATTTTAAACTCCCTTCAAAACGTGGAATTTTAAACTCCCTTCAAAACGTGGAATTTTGAACTCTCTTCAAAACGTGGAATTTTAAACTCTCTTCAAAACGTGGAATTTTAAACTCCCTTCAAATCGTGAAATTTTAAACTCTCTTCAAAACGTGGAATTTTAAACTCTCTTCAAAACGTGGAATTTTAAACTCTCTTCAAAACGTGGAATTTTAAACTCTCTTCAAAACGTGGAATTTTAAACTCCCTTCAAATCGTGAAATTTTAAACTCTCTTCAAAACGTGGAATTTTAAACTCTCTTCAAAACGTGGAATTTTAAACTCTCTTCAAAACGTGGAATTTTAAACTCTCTTCAAAACGTGGAATTTTAAACTCTCTTCAAAACATGGAATTTTGAACTCTCTTCAAAACGTGGAATTTTAAACTCTTCAAAACGTGGAATTTTAAACTCTCTTCAAAACTAAGAATTTTAAACTCTCTTCAAAACGTGGAATTTTAAACTCTCTTCAAAACGTGAAATTTTAAACTCTCTTCAAAACGTGGAATTTTAAACTCCCTTCAAAACGTGAAATTTTAAACTCTCTTCAAAACGTGGAATTTTAAACTCTCTTCAAAACGTGGAATTTTAAACTCTCTTCAAAACGTGGAATTTTAAACTCTCTTCAAAACGTGGAATTTTAAACTCTCTTCAAAACATGGAATTTTGAACTCTCTTCAAAACGTGGAATTTTAAACTCTTCAAAACGTGGAATTTTAAACTCTCTTCAAAACTAAGAATTTTAAACTCTCTTCAAAACGTGGAATTTTAAACTCTCTTCAAAACGTGAAATTTTAAACTCTCTTCAAAACGTGGAATTTTAAACTCCCTTCAAAACGTGGAATTTTAAACTCCCTTCAAAACGTGGAATTTTGAACTCTCTTCAAAACGTGGAATTTTAAACTCTCTTCAAAACGTGGAATTTTAAACTCCCTTCAAATCGTGAAATTTTAAACTCTCTTCAAAACGTGGAATTTTAAACTCTCTTCAAAACGTGGAATTTTAAACTCTCTTAAAAACGTGGAATTTTAAACTCTCTTCAAAACGTGGAATTTTAAACTCCCTTCAAATCGTGAAATTTTAAACTCTCTTCAAAACGTGGAATTTTAAACTCTCTTCAAAACGTGGAATTTTAAACTCTCTTCAAAACGTGGAATTTTAAACTCTCTTCAAAACGTGGAATTTTAAACTCTCTTCAAAACATGGAATTTTGAACTCTCTTCAAAACGTGGAATTTTAAACTCTTCAAAACGTGGAATTTTAAACTCTCTTCAAAACTAAGAATTTTAAACTCTCTTCAAAACGTGGAATTTTAAACTCTCTTCAAAACGTGAAATTTTAAACTCTCTTCAAAACGTGGAATTTTAAACTCCCTTCAAAACGTGAAATTTTAAACTCTCTTCAAAACGTGGAATTTTAAACTCTCTTCAAAACGTGGAATTTTAAACTCTCTTCAAAACGTGGAATTTTAAACTCTCTTCAAAACGTGGAATTTTAAACTCTCTTCAAAACATGGAATTTTGAACTCTCTTCAAAACGTGGAATTTTAAACTCTTCAAAACGTGGAATTTTAAACTCTCTTCAAAACTAAGAATTTTAAACTCTCTTCAAAACGTGGAATTTTAAACTCTCTTCAAAACGTGAAATTTTAAACTCTCTTCAAAACGTGGAATTTTAAACTCCCTTCAAAACGTGGAATTTTAAACTCTCTTCAAAACGTGGAATTTTAAACTCTCTTCAAAACGTGGAATTTTAAACTCCCTTCAAATCGTGAAATTTTAAACTCTCTTCAAAACGTGGAATTTTAAACTCTCTTCAAAACGTGGAATTTTAAACTCCCTTCAAAACGTGGAATTTTAAACTCCCTTCAAATCGTGAAATTTTAAAATCTCTTCAAAACGTGGAATTTTGAACTCTCTTCAAAACGTGGAATTTTAAACTCTCTTCAAAACGTGGAATTTTAAACTCCCTTCAAATCGTGAAATTTTAAACTCTCTTCAAAACGTGGAATTTTAAACTCTCTTCAAAACGTGGAATTTTAAACTCTCTTCAAAACGTGAAATTTTAAACTCTCTTCAAAACGTGGAATTTTAAACTCCCTTCAAAACGTGGAATTTTAAACTCTCTTCAAAACGTGGAATTTTAAACTCTCTTCAAAACGTGGAATTTTAAACTCTCTTCAAATCGTGGAATTTTAAACTCTCTTCAAAACGTGGAATTTTAAACTCCCTTCAAAACGTGGAATTTTAAACTCCCTTCAAATCGTGAAATTTTAAAATCTCTTCAAAACGTGGAATTTTGAACTCTCTTCAAAACGTGGAATTTTAAACTCTCTTCAAAACGTGGAATTTTAAACTCCCTTCAAATCGTGAAATTTTAAACTCTCTTCAAAACGTGGAATTTTAAACTCTCTTCAAAACGTGGAATTTTAAACTCTCTTCAAAACGTGAAATTTTAAACTCTCTTCAAAACGTGGAATTTTAAACTCCCTTCAAAACGTGGAATTTTAAACTCTCTTCAAAACGTGGAATTTTAAACTCTCTTCAAAACGTGGAATTTTAAACTCTCTTCAAATCGTGGAATTTTAAACTCTCTTCAAAACGTGGAATTTTAAACTCTCTTCAAAACGTGGAATTTTAAACTCTCTTCAAAACGTGGAATTTTGAACTCTCTTCAAAACGTGGAATTTTAAACTCTCTTCAAAACGTGGAATTTTAAACTCCCTTCAAATCGTGAAATTTTAAACTCTCTTCAAAACGTGGAATTTTAAACTCTCTTCAAAACGTGGAATTTTAAACTCTCTTCAAAACGTGGAATTTTAAACTCTCTTCAAAACGTGGAATTTTAAACTCTCTTCAAAACATGGAATTTTGAACTCTCTTCAAAACGTGGAATTTTAAACTCTTCAAAACGTGGAATTTTAAACTCTCTTCAAAACGTGGAATTTTAAACTCTCTTCAAAACGTGGAATTTTAAACTCTCTTCAAAACATGGAATTTTGAACTCTCTTCAAAACGTGGAATTTTAAACTCTTCAAAACGTGGAATTTTAAACTCTCTTCAAAACTAAGAATTTTAAACTCTCTTCAAAACGTGGAATTTTAAACTCTCTTCAAAACGTGAAATTTTAAACTCTCTTCAAAACGTGGAATTTTAAACTCCCTTCAAAACGTGGAATTTTAAACTCCCTTCAAAACGTGGAATTTTGAACTCTCTTCAAAACGTGGAATTTTAAACTCTCTTCAAAACGTGGAATTTTAAACTCCCTTCAAATCGTGAAATTTTAAACTCTCTTCAAAACGTGGAATTTTAAACTCTCTTCAAAACGTGGAATTTTAAACTCTCTTAAAAACGTGGAATTTTAAACTCTCTTCAAAACGTGGAATTTTAAACTCCCTTCAAATCGTGAAATTTTAAACTCTCTTCAAAACGTGGAATTTTAAACTCTCTTCAAAACGTGGAATTTTAAACTCTCTTCAAAACGTGGAATTTTAAACTCTCTTCAAAACGTGGAATTTTAAACTCTCTTCAAAACATGGAATTTTGAACTCTCTTCAAAACGTGGAATTTTAAACTCTTCAAAACGTGGAATTTTAAACTCTCTTCAAAACTAAGAATTTTAAACTCTCTTCAAAACGTGGAATTTTAAACTCTCTTCAAAACGTGAAATTTTAAACTCTCTTCAAAACGTGGAATTTTAAACTCCCTTCAAAACGTGAAATTTTAAACTCTCTTCAAAACGTGGAATTTTAAACTCTCTTCAAAACGTGGAATTTTAAACTCTCTTCAAAACGTGGAATTTTAAACTCTCTTCAAAACGTGGAATTTTAAACTCTCTTCAAAACATGGAATTTTGAACTCTCTTCAAAACGTGGAATTTTAAACTCTTCAAAACGTGGAATTTTAAACTCTCTTCAAAACTAAGAATTTTAAACTCTCTTCAAAACGTGGAATTTTAAACTCTCTTCAAAACGTGAAATTTTAAACTCTCTTCAAAACGTGGAATTTTAAACTCCCTTCAAAACGTGGAATTTTAAACTCTCTTCAAAACGTGGAATTTTAAACTCTCTTCAAAACGTGGAATTTTAAACTCCCTTCAAATCGTTAAATTTTAAACTCTCTTCAAAACGTGGAATTTTAAACTCTCTTCAAAACGTGGAATTTTAAACTCCCTTCAAATCGTGAAATTTTAAACTCTCTTCAAAACGTGGAATTTTAAAATCTCTTCAAAACGTGGAATTTTGAACTCTCTTCAAAACGTGGAATTTTAAACTCTCTTCAAAACGTGGAATTTTAAACTCCCTTCAAATCGTGAAATTTTAAACTCTCTTCAAAACGTGGAATTTTAAACTCTCTTCAAAACGTGGAATTTTAAACTCTCTTCAAAACGTGAAATTTTAAACTCTCTTCAAAACGTGGAATTTTAAACTCCCTTCAAAACGTGGAATTTTAAACTCTCTTCAAAACGTGGAATTTTAAACTCTCTTCAAAACGTGGAATTTTAAACTCTCTTCAAATCGTGGAATTTTAAACTCTCTTCAAAACGTGGAATTTTAAACTCCCTTCAAAACGTGGAATTTTAAACTCCCTTCAAATCGTGAAATTTTAAAATCTCTTCAAAACGTGGAATTTTGAACTCTCTTCAAAACGTGGAATTTTAAACTCTCTTCAAAACGTGGAATTTTAAACTCCCTTCAAATCGTGAAATTTTAAACTCTCTTCAAAACGTGGAATTTTAAACTCTCTTCAAAACGTGGAATTTTAAACTCTCTTCAAAACGTGAAATTTTAAACTCTCTTCAAAACGTGGAATTTTAAACTCCCTTCAAAACGTGGAATTTTAAACTCTCTTCAAAACGTGGAATTTTAAACTCTCTTCAAAACGTGGAATTTTAAACTCTCTTCAAATCGTGGAATTTTAAACTCTCTTCAAAACGTGGAATTTTAAACTCTCTTCAAAACGTGGAATTTTAAACTCTCTTCAAAACGTGGAATTTTGAACTCTCTTCAAAACGTGGAATTTTAAACTCTCTTCAAAACGTGGAATTTTAAACTCCCTTCAAATCGTGAAATTTTAAACTCTCTTCAAAACGTGGAATTTTAAACTCTCTTCAAAACGTGGAATTTTAAACTCTCTTCAAAACGTGGAATTTTAAACTCTCTTCAAAACGTGGAATTTTAAACTCTCTTCAAAACATGGAATTTTGAACTCTCTTCAAAACGTGGAATTTTAAACTCTTCAAAACGTGGAATTTTAAACTCTCTTCAAAACTAAGAATTTTAAACTCTCTTCAAAACGTGAAATTTTAAACTCTCTTCAAAACGTGGAATTTTGAACTCTCTTCAAAACGTGGAATTTTAAACTCCCTTCAAAACGTGGAATTTTAAACCCCCTTCAAATCGTGAAATTTTAAACTCTCTTCAAAACGTGGAATTTTAAACTCTCTTCAAAACGTGGAATTTTAAACTCCCTTCAAATCGTGAAATTTTAAACTCTCTTCAAAACGTGGAATTTTAAACTCTCTTCAAAACGTGGAATTTTGAACTCTCTTCAAAACGTGGAATTTTAAACTCTCTTCAAAACGTGGAATTTTGAACTCTCTTCAAAACGTGGAATTTTAAACTCTCTTCAAAACGTGGAATTTTAAACTCCCTTCAAATCGTGAAATTTTAAACTCTCTTCAAAACGTGGAATTTTGAACTCTCTTCAAAACGTGGAATTTTAAACTCTCTTCAAAACGTGGAATTTTGAACTCTCTTCAAAACGTGGAATTTTAAACTCTCTTCAAAACGTGGAATTTTAAACTCCCTTCAAATCGTGAAATTTTAAACTCTCTTCAAAACGTGGAATTTTAAACTCTCTTCAAAACGTGGAATTTTAAACTCTCTTCAAAACGTGGAATTTTCAACTCCCTTCAAATCGTGAAATTTTAAACTCTCTTCAAAACGTGGAATTTTAAACTCTCTTCAAAACGTGGAATTTTGAACTCTCTTCAAAACGTGGAATTTTAAACTCTCTTCAAAACGTGGAATTTTAAACTCCCTTCAAATCGTGAAATTTTAAACTCTCTTCAAAACGTGGAATTTTAAACTCTCTTCAAAACGTGGAATTTTAAACTCCCTTCAAAACGTGGAATTTTAAACTCTCTTCAAAACGTGGAATTTTAAACTCTCTTCAAAACGTGGAATTTTAAACTCCCTTCAAATCGTGAAATTTTAAACTCTCTTCAAAACGTGGAATTTTAAACTCTCTTCAAAACGTGGAATTTTAAACTCCCTTCAAAACGTGGAATTTTAAACTCTCTTCAAATCGTGGAATTTTAAACTCTCTTCAAAACGTGGAATTTTAAACTCTCTTCAAAACGTGGAATTTTAAACTCTCTTCAAAACGTGGAATTTTGAACTCTCTTCAAAACGTGGAATTTTAAACTCTCTTCAAAACGTGGAATTTTAAACTCCCTTCAAATCGTGAAATTTTAAACTCTCTTCAAAACGTGGAATTTTAAACTCTCTTCAAAACGTGGAATTTTGAACTCTCTTTAAAACGTGGAATTTTAAACTCTCTTCAAAACGTGGAATTTTAAACTCCCTTCAAATCGTGAAATTTTAAACTCTCTTCAAAACGTGGAATTTTGAACTCTCTTCAAAACGTGGAATTTTAAACTCTCTTCAAAACGTGGAATTTTAAACTCCCTTCAAATCGTGAAATTTTAAACTCTCTTCAAAACGTGGAATTTTAAACTCTCTTCAAAACGTGGAATTTTAAACTCCCTTCAAATCGTGAAATTTTAAACTCCCTTCAAAACGTGGCATTTTGAACTCTCTTCAAAACGTGGAATTTTAAACTCTCTTAAAAACGTGGAATTTTAAACTCCCTTCAAATCGTGAAATTTTAAACTCTCTTCAAAACGTGGAATTTTGAACTCTCTTCAAAACGTGGAATTTTAAACTCCCTTCAAATCGTGAAATTTTAAACTCTCTTCAAAACGTGGAATTTTGAACTCTCTTCAAAACGTGGAATTTTAAACTCTCTTCAAAACGTGGAATTTTAAACTCCCTTCAAATCGTGAAATTTTAAACTCTCTTCAAAACGTGGAATTTTAAACTCTCTTCAAAACGTGGAATTTTAAACTCCCTTCAAATCGTGAAATTTTAAACTCTCTTCAAAACGTGGAATTTTGAACTCTCTTCAAAACGTGGAATTTTAAACTCTCTTCAAAACGTGGAATTTTAAACTCCCTTCAAATCGTGAAATTTTAAACTCTCTTCAAAACGTGGAATTTTAAACTCTCTTCAAAACGTGGAATTTTGAACTCTCTTCAAAACGTGGAATTTTAAACTCTCTTCAAAACGTGGAATTTTAAACTCCCTTCAAATCGTGAAATTTTAAACTCTCTTCAAAACGTGGAATTTTAAACTGTCTTCAAAACGTGGAATTTTAAACTCTCTTCAAAACGTGGAATTTTAAACTCTCTTCAAATCGTGGAATTTTATACCCTCTTCAAATCGTGCAACTTTATACTCCCTTTAAAACGTGGAACTTTAAGCTACCTACAAATCGGTAAATTTGGGACTGCCTTCAAAACGTGGAACTTTATATTATCTTCAAATCGCACAACTTTATACTCCCTTTAAAACGTGAACTTTAATCTTCGTTTGAAAGTACGAACTTTATACTCCCTTTAAAAGTGAATCATAAAACTCCATCTAAAACGAAACTGAAAGCGTTTGTCATACCCGTACCTTATTTCCCAAACATCGGAAATGTCGAGACCCGTCCAAAATGCAATATTTCCGAGGAAGTGATACAAATCAAAGTATTTGATGAATTGGCCTGATGCTTTGTTGTTTCTAGATGGCTTAGATCGGTGACTAATGTTTCGGAAGATTAAGCTCAATCCATCAATTTCTTTGGATGAGATTTTATAACGCGTAAAATTGATCTATACACAAACAAAAATTTATGTTCAAAAACAGAAAAAAGCCCGCGTCGGAAGATGGCTTTTAAAACCAAAACAGGCATTGGAAATTTATCAAATTCACTGACGTTTATAAAACTACCTGGCAATTGTTTTTCCCTCTATTAATTTCCGTTTTCCTACTATGGTATGCTGTATCTCCTACTCTTCTAGTGTGTTTGCTGTTTTCCTACTATTTTAGTATCATTTGCTGTTTTCCTACTATTTTAGTATCGATTGCTGTTTTCCTACTATTTTAGTATCCTTTGCTGTTTTCCTACTATATTAGTATCCTTTGCTGTTTTCCTACTATTTTAGTATCCCTTGCTGTTTTCCTACTATTTTAGTATCCATTGCTGTTTTCCTACTATTTTAGTATCCTTTGCTGTTTTCCTACTATTTTAGTATCCTTTAATGTTTTCCTACTATTTTAGTATCCCTTGCTGTTTTCCTACTATTTTAGTATCCATTGCTGTTTTCCTACTATTTCAGTATCATTTGCTGTTTTCCTACTATTTTAGTATCGATTGCTGTTTTCCTACTATTTTAGTATCCTTTGCTGTCTTCCTACTATTTTAGTATCCTTTGCTGTTTTCCTACTATTTTAGTATCCCTAGCTGTTTTCCTACTATTTTAGTATCCATTGCTGTTTTCCTACTATTTTTGTATCCTTTGCTGTTTTCCTACTATGTTTTAGTATCATTTGCTGTTTTCCTACTATGTTAGTATCATTTGCTGTTTTCCTGCTATTTTAGTAATATTTGCTGTTTTCCCTTTCCTACTATTCTAGTGTTTGCTGTTTTCCCTTTCCTACTATTCTAGTGTTTGCTGTTTTCCCTTTCCTACTATTCTAGTGTTTGCTGTTTTCCCTTTCCTACTATTCTAGTGTTTGCTGTTTTCCCTTTCCTACTATTCTAGTGTTTGCTGTTTTCCCTTTCCTACTATTCTAGTGTTTGCTGTTTTCCCTTTCCTACTATTCTAGTGTTTGCTGTTTTCCCTTTCCTACTATTCTAGTGTTTGCTGTTTTCCCTTTCCTACTATTCTAGTGTTTGCTGTTTTCCCTTTCCTACTATTCTAGTGTTTGCTGTTTTCCCTTTCCTACTATTTTAGTGTTTGCTGTTTTCCCTTTCCTACTATTCTAGTGTTTGCTGTTTTCCTTTTCCTACTATTCTAGTGTTTGCTGTTTTCCCTTTCCTACTATTCTAGTGTTTGCTGTTTTCCCTTTCCTACTATTCTAGTGTTTGCTGTTTTCCCTTTCCTACTATTCTAGTGTTTGCTGTTTTCCCTTTCCTACTATTCTAGTGTTTGCTGTTTTCCCTTTCCTACTATTCTAGTGTTTGCTGTTTTCCCTTTCCTACTATTCTAGTGTTTACTGTTTTCCCTTTCCTACTATTCTAGTGTTTGCTGTTTTCCCTTTCCTACTATTCTAGTGTTTGCGGTTTTCCCTTTCCTACTATTCTAGTGTTTGCTGTTTTCCCTTTCCTACTATTCTAGTGTTTGCTGTTTTCCCTTTCCTACTATTCTAGTGTTTGCTGTTTTCCCTTTCCTACTATTCTAGTGTTTGCTGTTTTCCCTTTCCTACTATTCTAGTGTTTGCTGTTTTCCCTTTCCTACTATTCTAGTGTTTGCTGTTTTCCCTTTCCTACTATTCTAGTGTTTGCTGTTTTCCCTTTCCTACTATTCTAGTGTTTGCTGTTTTCCCTTTCCTACTATTCTAGTGTTTGCTGTTTTCCCTTTCCTACTATTCTAGTGTTTGCTGTTTTCCCTTTCCTACTATTCTAGTGTTTACTGTTTTCCCTTTCCTACTATTCTAGTGTTTGCTGTTTTCCCTTTCCTACTATTCTAGTGTTTGCTGTTTTCCCTTTCCTACTATTTTAGTGTTTGCTGTTTTCCCTTTCCTACTATTCTAGTGTTTGCTGTTTTCCCTTTCCTACTATTCTAGTGTTTGCTGTTTTCCCTTTCCTACTATTCTAGTGTTTGCTGTTTTCCCTTTCCTACTATTCTAGTGTTTGCTGTTTTCCCTTTCCTACTATTCTAGTGTTTGCTGTTTTCCCTTTCCTACTATTCTAGTGTTTGCTGTTTTCCCTTTCCTACTATTCTAGTGTTTGCTGTTTTCCCTTTCCTACTATTCTAGTGTTTGCTGTTTTCCCTTTCCTACTATTCTAGTGTTTGCTGTTTTCCCTTTCCTACTATTCTAGTGTTTGCTGTTTTCCCTTTCCTACTATTCTAGTGTTTGCTGTTTTCCCTTTCCTACTATTCTAGTGTTTACTGTTTTCCCTTTCCTACTATTCTAGTGTTTGCTGTTTTCCCTTTCCTACTATTCTAGTGTTTGCGGTTTTCCCTTTCCTACTATTCTAGTGTTTGCTGTTTTCCCTTTCCTACTATTCTAGTGTTTGCTGTTTTCCCTTTCCTACTATTCTAGTGTTTGCTGTTTTCCCTTTCCTACTATTCTAGTGTTTGCTGTTTTCCCTTTCCTACTATTCTAGTGTTTGCTGTTTTCCCTTTCCTACTATTCTAGTGTTTGCTGTTTTCCCTTTCCTACTATTCTAGTGTTTGCTGTTTTCCCTTTCCTACTATTCTAGTGTTTGCTGTTTTCCCTTTCCTACTATTCTAGTGTTTGCTGTTTTCCCTTTCCTACTATTCTAGTGTTTGCTGTTTTCCCTTTCCTACTATTCTAGTGTTTGCTGTTTTCCCTTTCCTACTATTCTAGTGTTTGCTGTTTTCCCTTTCCTACTATTCTAGTGTTTGCTGTTTTCCCTTTCCTACTATTCTAGTGTTTGCTGTTTTCCCTTCCCTACTATTCTAGTGTTTGCTGTTTTCCCTTTCCTACTATTCTAGTGTTTGCTGTTTTCCCTTTCCTACTATTCTAGTGTTTGCTGTTTTCCCTTTCCTACTATTCTAGTGTTTGCTGTTTTCCCTTTCCTACTATTCTAGTGTTTGCTGTTTTCCCTTTCCTACTATTCTAGTGTTTGCTGTTTTCCCTTTCCTACTATTCTAGTGTTTGCTGTTTTCCCTTTCCTACTATTCTAGTGTTTGCTGTTTTCCCTTTCCTACTATTCTAGTGTTTGCTGTTTTCCCTTTCCTACTATTCTAGTGTTTGCTGTTTTCCCTTTCCTACTATTCTAGTGTTTGCTGTTTTCCCTTTCCTACTATTCTAGTGTTTGCTGTTTTCCCTTTCCTACTATTCTAGTGTTTGCTGTTTTCCCTTTCCTACTATTCTAGTGTTTGCTGTTTTCCCTTTCCTACTATTCTAGTGTTTGCTGTTTTCCCTTTCCTACTATTCTAGTGTTTGCTGTTTTCCCTTTCCTACTATTCTAGTGTTTGCTGTTATCCCTTTCCTACTATTCCAGTGTTTGCTGTTTTCCCTTTCCTACTATTCCAGTGTTTGCTGTTATCCCTTTCCTACTATTCCAGTGTTTGCTGTTTTCCCTTTCCTACTATTCTAGTGTTTGCTGTTTTCCCTTTCCTACTATTCTAGTGTTTGCTGTTATCCCTTTCCTACTATTCTAGTGTTTGCTGTTTTCCCTTTCCTACTATTCTAGTGTTTGCTGTTATCCCTTTCCTACTATTCTAGTGTTTGCTGTTTTCCCTTTCCTACTATTCTAGTGTTTGCTGTGATCCCTTTCCTACTATTCTAGTGTTTGCTGTTTTCCCTTTCCTACTATTCTAGTGTTTGCTGTTTTCCCTTTCCTACTATTCTAGTGTTTGCTGTTTTCCCTTTCCTACTATTCTAGTGTTTGCTGTTTTCCCTTTCCTACTATTCTAGTGTTTGCTGTTTTCCCTTTCCTACTATTCTAGTGTTTACTGTTTTCCCTTTCCTACTATTCTAGTGTTTGCTGTTTTCCCTTTCCTACTATTCTAGTGTTTGCGGTTTTCCCTTTCCTACTATTCTAGTGTTTGCTGTTTTCCCTTTCCTACTATTCTAGTGTTTGCTGTTTTCCCTTTCCTACTATTCTAGTGTTTGCTGTTTTCCCTTTCCTACTATTCTAGTGTTTGCTGTTTTCCCTTTCCTACTATTCTAGTGTTTGCTGTTTTCCCTTTCCTACTATTCTAGTGTTTGCTGTTTTCCCTTTCCTACTATTCTAGTGTTTGCTGTTTTCCCTTTCCTACTATTCTAGTGTTTGCTGTTTTCCCTTTCCTACTATTCTAGTGTTTGCTGTTTTCCCTTTCCTACTATTCTAGTGTTTGCTGTTTTCCCTTTCCTACTATTCTAGTGTTTACTGTTTTCCCTTTCCTACTATTCTAGTGTTTGCTGTTTTCCCTTTCCTACTATTCTAGTGTTTGCTGTTTTCCCTTTCCTACTATTTTAGTGTTTGCTGTTTTCCCTTTCCTACTATTCTAGTGTTTGCTGTTTTCCCTTTCCTACTATTCTAGTGTTTGCTGTTTTCCCTTTCCTACTATTCTAGTGTTTGCTGTTTTCCCTTTCCTACTATTCTAGTGTTTGCTGTTTTCCCTTTCCTACTATTCTAGTGTTTGCTGTTTTCCCTTTCCTACTATTCTAGTGTTTGCTGTTTTCCCTTTCCTACTATTCTAGTGTTTGCTGTTTTCCCTTTCCTACTATTCTAGTGTTTGCTGTTTTCCCTTTCCTACTATTCTAGTGTTTGCTGTTTTCCCTTTCCTACTATTCTAGTGTTTGCTGTTTTCCCTTTCCTACTATTCTAGTGTTTGCTGTTTTCCCTTTCCTACTATTCTAGTGTTTACTGTTTTCCCTTTCCTACTATTCTAGTGTTTGCTGTTTTCCCTTTCCTACTATTCTAGTGTTTGCGGTTTTCCCTTTCCTACTATTCTAGTGTTTGCTGTTTTCCCTTTCCTACTATTCTAGTGTTTGCTGTTTTCCCTTTCCTACTATTCTAGTGTTTGCTGTTTTCCCTTTCCTACTATTCTAGTGTTTGCTGTTTTCCCTTTCCTACTATTCTAGTGTTTGCTGTTTTCCCTTTCCTACTATTCTAGTGTTTGCTGTTTTCCCTTTCCTACTATTCTAGTGTTTGCTGTTTTCCCTTTCCTACTATTCTAGTGTTTGCTGTTTTCCCTTTCCTACTATTCTAGTGTTTGCTGTTTTCCCTTTCCTACTATTCTAGTGTTTGCTGTTTTCCCTTTCCTACTATTCTAGTGTTTGCTGTTTTCCCTTTCCTACTATTCTAGTGTTTGCTGTTTTCCCTTTCCTACTATTCTACTGTTTGCTGTTTTCCCTTTCCTACTATTCTAGTGTTTGCTGTTTTCCCTTTCCTACTATTCTAGTGTTTGCTGTTTTCCCTTTCCTACTATTCTAGTGTTTGCTGTTTTCCCTTTCCTACTATTCTAGTGTTTGCTGTTTTCCCTTTCCTACTATTCTAGTGTTTGCTGTTTTCCCTTTCCTACTATTCTAGTGTTTGCTGTTTTCCCTTTCCTACTATTCTAGTGTTTGCTGTTTTCCCTTTCCTACTATTCTAGTGTTTGCTGTTTTCCCTTTCCTACTATTCTAGTGTTTGCTGTTTTCCCTTTCCTACTATTCTAGTGTTTGCTGTTTTCCCTTTCCTACTATTCTAGTGTTTGCTGTTTTCCCTTTCCTACTATTCTAGTGTTTGCTGTTTTCCCTTTCCTACTATTCTAGTGTTTGCTGTTTTCCCTTTCCTACTATTCTAGTGTTTGCTGTTTTCCCTTTCCTACTATTCTAGTGTTTACTGTTTTCCCTTTCCTACTATTCTAGTGTTTGCTGTTTTCCCTTTCCTACTATTCTAGTGTTTGCTGTTTTCCCTTTCCTACTATTCTAGTGTTTGCTGTTTTCCCTTTCCTACTATTCTAGTGTTTGCTGTTTTCCCTTTCCTACTATTCTAGTGTTTGCTGTTTTCCCTTTCCTACTATTCTAGTGTTTGCTGTTTTCCCTTTCCTACTATTCTAGTGTTTGCTGTTTTCCCTTTCCTACTATTCTAGTGTTTACTGTTTTCCCTTTCCTACTATTCTAGTGTTTGCTGTTTTCCCTTTCCTACTATTCTAGTGTTTGCGGTTTTCCCTTTCCTACTATTCTAGTGTTTGCGGTTTTCCCTTTCCTACTATTCTAGTGTTTACTGTTTTCCCTTTCCTACTATTCTAGTGTTTGCTGTTTTCCCTTTCCTACTATTCTAGTGTTTGCGGTTTTCCCTTTCCTACTATTCTAGTGTTTGCGGTTTTCCCTTTCCTACTATTCTAGTGTTTGCTGTTTTCCCTTTCCTACTATTCTAGTGTTTGCTGTTTTCCCTTTCCTACTATTCTAGTGTTTGCTGTTTTCCCTTTCCTACTATTCTAGTGTTTGCTGTTTTCCCTTTCCTACTATTCTAGTGTTTGCTGTTTTCCCTTTCCTACTATTCTAGTGTTTGCTGTTTTCCCTTTCCTACTATTCTAGTGTTTGCTGTTTTCCCTTTCCTACTATTTTAGTGTTTGCTGTTTTCCCTTTCCTACTATTCTAGTGTTTGCTGTTTTCCCTTTCCTACTATTCTAGTGTTTGCTGTTTTCCCTTTCCTACTATTCTAGTGTTTGCTGTTTTCCCTTTCCTACTATTCTAGTGTTTGCTGTTTTCCCTTTCCTACTATTCTAGTGTTTGCTGTTTTCCCTTTCCTACTATTCTAGTGTTTGCTGTTTTCCCTTTCCTACTATTCTAGTGTTTGCTGTTTTCCCTTTCCTACTATTCTAGTGTTTGCTGTTTTCCCTTTCCTACTATTCTAGTGTTTACTGTTTTCCCTTTCCTACTATTCTAGTGTTTGCTGTTTTCCCTTTCCTACTATTCTAGTGTTTGCGGTTTTCCCTTTCCTACTATTCTAGTGTTTGCGGTTTTCCCTTTCCTACTATTCTAGTGTTTACTGTTTTCCCTTTCCTACTATTCTAGTGTTTGCTGTTTTCCCTTTCCTACTATTCTAGTGTTTGCGGTTTTCCCTTTCCTACTATTCTAGTGTTTGCGGTTTTCCCTTTCCTACTATTCTAGTGTTTGCTGTTTTCCCTTTCCTACTATTCTAGTGTTTGCTGTTTTCCCTTTCCTACTATTCTAGTGTTTGCTGTTTTCCCTTTCCTACTATTCTAGTGTTTGCTGTTTTCCCTTTCCTACTATTCTAGTGTTTGCTGTTTTCCCTTTCCTACTATTCTAGTGTTTGCTGTTTTCCCTTTCCTACTATTCTAGTGTTTGCTGTTTTCCCTTTCCTACTATTTTAGTGTTTGCTGTTTTCCCTTTCCTACTATTCTAGTGTTTGCTGTTTTCCCTTTCCTACTATTCTAGTGTTTGCTGTTTTCCCTTTCCTACTATTCTAGTGTTTGCTGTTTTCCCTTTCCTACTATTCTAGTGTTTGCTGTTTTCCCTTTCCTACTATTCTAGTGTTTGCTGTTTTCCCTTTCCTACTATTCTAGTGTTTGCTGTTTTCCCTTTCCTACTATTCTAGTGTTTGCTGTTTTCCCTTTCCTACTATTCTAGTGTTTGCTGTTTTCCCTTTCCTACTATTCTAGTGTTTGCTGTTTTCCCTTTCCTACTATTCTAGTGTTTGCTGTTTTCCCTTTCCTACTATTCTAGTGTTTGCTGTTTTCCCTTTCCTACTATTCTAGTGTTTGCTGTTTTCCCTTTCCTACTATTCTAGTGTTTGCTGTTTTCCCTTTCCTACTATTCTAGTGTTTGCTGTTTTCCCTTTCCTACTATTCTAGTGTTTGCTGTTTTCCCTTTCCTACTATTCTAGTGTTTGCTGTTTTCCCTTTCCTACTATTCTAGTGTTTGCTGTTTTCCCTTTCCTACTATTCTAGTGTTTGCTGTTTTCCCTTTCCTACTATTCTAGTGTTTGCTGTTATCCCTTTCCTACTATTCTAGTGTTTGCTGTTTTCCCTTTCCTACTATTCTAGTGTTTGCTGTTTTCCCTTTCCTACTATTCTAGTGTTTGCTGTTATCCCTTTCCTACTATTCTAGTGTTTGCTGTTTTCCCTTTCCTACTATTCTAGTGTTTGCTGTTATCCCTTTCCTACTATTCTAGTGTTTGCTGTTATCCCTTTCCTACTATTCTAGTGTTTGCTGTTTTCCCTTTCCTACTATTCTAGTGTTTGCTGTTTTCCCTTTCCTACTATTCTAGTGTTTGCTGTTTTTCTTACTATTCTAGTGTTTGTTGTTTTTCATAGTATTCTTGTTTGTTGATGTTTATTAGCTGTATCACCTACTATTCTAATATTTTTTACCATTTTTCCTACTATTATTTGCTGTATCTCCTACTATTCTAGTCTTATATACTTTTTCTTACTATTATTTGCTGTATCTCCTACTATTCTAGTATTTTTTACTTTTTCATACTATTATTTGCTGTATCTCCTACTATTCTAGTATTTTTTACTTTTTCTTACTATTATTTGCTGTATCTCCTACTATTCTAGTATTTTTTACTTTTTCTTACTATTATTTGCTGTATCTCCTACTATTCTAGTATTGTTTACTTTTTCTTACTATTATTTGCTGTATCTCCTACTATTCTAGTATTTTTTACTTTTTCTTACTATTATTTGCTGTATCTCCTACTATTCTAGTATTTTTTACTTTTTCTTACTATTATTTGCTGTATCTCCTACTATTCTAGTATTTTTTACTTTTTCTTACTATTATTTGCTGTATCTCCTACTATTCTAGTATTTTTTACTTTTTCTTACTATTATTTGCTGTATCTCTTACTATTCTAGTATTTTTTACTTTTTCTTACTATTATTTGCTGTATCTCCTACTATTCTATAATTTTTACTATTTTTCTTAGTAGTATTTGCTGTATCTCCTCCCTACTATTCTAATATTTTTTACTTTTTCTTACTATTATTTGCTGTATCTCCTACTATTCTAGTATTTTTTACTTTTTCCTACTATTATTTGCTGTATCTCCTACTATTCTAGTATTTTTTACTTTTTCTTACTATTATTTGCTGTATCTCCTACTATTCTATAATTTTTACTACTTTTCCTACTAGTATTTGCTGTATCTCCTCCCTACTATTCTAATATTTTTTACTTTTTCTTACTATTATTTGCTGTATCTCCTACTATTCTAGTATTTTTTACTTTTTCTTACTATTATTTGCTGTATCTCCTACTATTCTAGTATTTTTTACTTTTTCTTACTATTATTTGCTGTATCTCCTACTATTCTATAATTTTTACTATTTTTCCTACTAGTATTTGCTGTATCTCCTCCCTACTATTCTAATATTTTTTACTTTTTCTTACTATTATTTGCTGTATCTCCTACTATTCTATAATTTTTACTATTTTTCCTACTAGTATTTGCTGTATCTCCTCCCTACTATTCTAATATTTTTTATTATTTTCCAACTATATAAATTTAGCTATATCTCCTAAATCAAAAGCGTAAACTGAGGCTAGAACCGTAGAACGTCTGTAAATAAGCCCGTGAAATTGTCATTAACAAACACGAGGCCGTTAAAGCGGGCCAAACCCAGCAAACACACTTCCATATTCACGACTAATAAACGGAGGAAATCTCCCTAATTAAAAATATCCTATCTCTCAATTGGTATGACGAGTAGACGACCCCGCGAAACAACTGACTTCATCATTAATGCAAAGGCTTACGAAATATAATTACACCCGGTCACCTGATAGTTAAAGACAGAGTCCAATATACGCTAGAAATTCGACGCCAATTTTGCCATTAACCTGTAAACGACATTATGAAAAATTTTTAGTTAGTTAATTTCAACTGAACAAAAAAAACTTTTTTCTTATAAAATAAGTATAATGTAATTTGGGGATTAATTAATCAATTAATAATTATAAAAATATATAACAATACATTTTAAAGTAATATTATATAACAAATTAATAATAATAAAAATATATAACAATACATTTTTAAGTAATATTATATAATAAGTTAATAATAATATGTAATAAATGCAAAATAATTAATAATATATAATAAACAATAAAAAATAAATAATAAGAACGCATAGAAGTACTTAAGAACTATGTACGAAAACTTTGTCCCCTGCTGTCATGATGTTATACTTCTCAGAATGGAAACGCCCTAATAATAATAAATAAATAAATAAATAAATAATATATAATAATAATAAACAAATAAATAATATCGAATAATAATAAATAAATAATATCTAATAATAATAAACAAATAAATAATATCGAATAATAATAAATAAATAATATCTAATAACAATAAATAAATAATATCTAATAATAATAAATAAATAATATATAATAAATAAATAAATAAATAATATCTAATAACAATAAATAAATAAATAATATCTAATAACAATAAATAAATAAATAATATCTAATAATAATAAACAAACAAATAATATCGAATAATAATAAATAAATAATATCTAATAACAATAAATAAATAATATCTAATAATAATAAATAAATAATATCTAATAATAATAAATAAATAATATATAATAAATAAATAACTAATATCTAATAACAATAAATAAATAAATAATATCTAATAACAATAAATAAATAAATAATAGGAAGAAGAAGAAAATAAGCTTGACTGAAGCCTTCATAAAACGTTTTTTGCTTATCATTACAAACTCTACTTAAAAATGTTTTGAGACTCATCGCCCCCGCCCCAGACAAAAAATCCTGGGGGTGCCACTGGCTTATCGCACTGGTTGAAAACTTAGAGCCCGCGCCTTCTGCGTTGTGTGTTGTAAGCTCTCTAACCCACTAGTTTAAGGGGTTTTCCCCCAACTCTTCGGTTTCTCCTTGCTTAAAAATTTGTTGATGTTGAGGTTAACGGTAATAGTTAGTGTATAGGGAGCTGTTGGCTCCCGTGGCATGAAGGGATTGCTACCACCCTCCTACGCATTGTAACTTTGTAATGGCTTTAAAAGTCGCTTGATGACTTAGGCCTAAGTAAATCAAAAATTATTGTTTTAACTAATTAAAACAAAACCTTAAATATGAAAAATTAGCACTTTTGGCGCTTATGAGGTTTTGCAATTGGGCAGTCTAAAATATCAGGTAACGTCAGGTAACGTTATACCGTAAGAAAAATGGCCCGTTCTGTTGAAAAATGAGTCACTAAGTCCCGTTATAATTTCCTCGCCACAGCCTGATGAGCCGTGCGACGGCGCTGGCGTTACTTTTAAAATTGCTCTTAATGGCTTTTGACGGATATCTCCGAAAGACGGCGGATCTGTTACCCGAGGCGTCGCCATGACAACGCCTCGATTTGATTTCGCCGCCGCGAAATGCACGTAATAGTCGCTTTAATTAAACACGTTCAGTAGGTCCATTTTTATTTCTCGTTCGCTATAGAGCGACCTCTATATGTTGGTATATTCGCTAAATTAACAAATTTTTCGAAAATGGCCTTGGACTTAATGATTTGTTATACGCGTTACATAGATTTAATCTGTGCATTATTAATTTTAATTACGTATGTTTTTGGAATACGAAATCTCCGTTTACTACTTTGGCTGAAATTTAAGCTAATCTGATATCGGCTCCTAAATGGAGACTTGTCCTTGAGCACGAATGCAATTTATGGACGGTATTAAAGTCATTCATTCATTCATTCTGCGTGACGAACACTTTTACAGGCGTTTGGCCTATTTTTCATCTACAGTTTAAATAAATATTAATTTTATACAAAAACCAGTTTATTCCTGTTAATGTTACGGCTAAGAAGGGTCATATATTAAAATGAGGACTTAGAATTCGTGTCTTTACGAAACACTATGAAACAAAATACACCAAGAAAAAGCTCTTAGCGTGAAGCGATTGTGTGAAAACTTAAAAGATAAACTTGATTTTTGATCCGGGAACTCATCTTGTCTACGTCACACTCAGCCGAAGTCAGATTTGGCCTACGCTCAAAACAAAAAATGTTCTAAATTCTCATTTTTCCGATTTTCGCTTTGAAAATTCGGGGTCACGGATCCAGTATGGGTCAAAACCATGCGATCCGTAACAGTTTGAGTTCTTTAAGGCATAGGCTTACAGAAGGCAGGACTTAAATAAACACATTGAAAAGATTAACCCTATACATTAAAACAATTAAATAACAATTTTTGCAATTACAATATAATACCCGACTAAAATCGTCAACACCGAAGGTTTGAAATACGTAAAAACCAAAACCACGTTACAAATTCTGGAATCCTTGTTTTCAAATATTTCCATGTGACATGGACGAAAGATAAATTTCATTTTAAAGTTTATTAATCCATTATTCCAACAAAGTGTCATTTTTCGAAACCATTTTCAATTTAGTGTTCAGTATTTTGTTTTGATTTGTTTATACAAACGATTACATAGCGATATTTTAAATTAGTGTTGTTAATTTTCCGGAAAAATAAAATGCGGAAAATTTTCCGCAAATCGGAAAAATAAAAATTTGAAACATAAATTACCTTTTAAGGGTTTTTAATGTTTTTAACTTTTTATCGATATAAAATGTCTAATATCAGTAAACATACTACAAAACATTAATAGCGTTACATTGTTAATCAGTTTAAACTAGTCTAGAGGTTTAGTTTTACTTTCAGATTCGAAAAAAATGAGGCGAAAATACCGCTTTATTTAAATTTGCAAACAATATATTAGACTAATCATGGAATGAAAACTTTTTTTTATTTTTTTCGGAAAAATACGGGAAATTTTCCGGAAAAAAAGACCTCGGTCATTTTCCGGAAAATTTTCCGCGGAAAGTTTTCCGACTTACAACACTATTTTAATTTAGATCTCGAGGGGTTGCAAATTGTGGCCCAAAAACACAATGCGTCTAGGTGCCACGAATGGTATAAACGCACGGTACGCACCACTTTTTGTGTAATCAAGAAGGACAGCCAGCACTTTGCTTTACCCGTCAGAATTAAAATAGGAGTTTATTATAACTTGAGTTACATGACTTTGATCGATCACAAATTTTTCACGACTTAGAGTCTTTGAAGGGGGTAGGTACATTTGTTCGAATTTCATTCGTCCGAACGGTGGAACAAATGTTCGAATTTCATTCGTCCGAACCGCCGAAATAACAAATGTTTCAATTGTTCGAATTGGACAACTTGTTTGTTTCATTCGTCCGAATCCGTAGCGTCACTTGTCCGAATTCTGTCGCTAAATTAGTATTTCTTATCGCTGTTTTTTTTGGTCCGGATTTTTTTAGTGCAAGAATTAAAAATAAAAAACTACATTGTAAATATCGTTGTTTGTTCAAGTTGCTTTTTCTTAATTGTTGCTATATCTATATATTGTATATTTTACTTCATATTCGTATTATAATGTCTAATCATTTTATCCTATTATGTCCATTTTACCTTTGGCCGATATAGTAAGTGTGAATTGTGTTGAATGTTGTGGATATTTTAGGTTAGGTTAGGTTCACGTTAATGTTACTATTTTCTTATATTAACAATATTTAAAAATAACAACCAATTCCTAATGTTCGAAAAAACGGACAAACGATTATTCGAACAAATGAAATTCGCCAGTAAAGTTAACATAAATTGAACGACTAAATCACCAACAAAAGTTACTAATAAATTTTTCGGGCAAATGAAATACGTTTTCGGACATACGATCCTGTTTTCCGGCGTTCGGACAAATGATCATTCGACATTTGTAACACCGTTCGGACGAATGAAATTCGAACAAATGTACCCAAATCATCTGTATAGAGGGTCTAATAAAATCGCGGCTAAATCACAAAATTTATAGCTGAATGTCATTCGCTTTGAGTCTTGAAAATCAGAAACAGTCAATAAAATAAGAAAACCTTATTGATGTTAGTTTTTACTCTTTCTGAACCTCATAAAATTCCTTGATTTCCCCGATTTTTGCTAATAAATTGGAATTTCTCCGATATTTCTTTGAGTTTTCAAATCTGGCTGCATGCTTCACGCGGGCAGTGTATTCTTGATTTTGTCTATTTTCTAGTTTTACCGCATTTTCCTTTGTCCTGGTACACGGAAAAACTTTCATGGTTTTATCACGCTGCCTGTAAAAGAAACAAAACGAAATAAATAAAAATAAATTAAAATAAACTAAATTAAAATAAATTAAATTAAAATAAATTAAATTAAAATAAATTAAAATAAATTAAATTAAAATAAATTAAAGTAAATTAAATTAAAATAAATTAAAATAAAGTAAATTAAAGTAAATTAAAATAAATTAAATTAAAATAAAATAAAATAAAATAAATTAAAAGAAAATTAAAATAAATTAAATTAAAATAAAATAAATTAAAATAAATTAAAATAAATTAAAAGAAAATTAAAATAAATTAAATTAAAATAAAATAAATTAAATTAAAATAAAATAAATTAAAATAAATTAAAATAAATTAATCTGGCAAAATGAAAACAAGCAGTGGTGTAAGGCCAAGTTCACAACTCTTAAAACATGCGAAGGAGGCTTCGGTCTACTGAACTTAAACATTTAATGGAAGAAATATACCTTCGCCAAAATAAACAAATCCTTAATACACTACTTGAAATCAACAAATACCATGAATATTGACTTTTCAATTCTTAGTCCAACTACTAGACAACTTACCGAGCTACTATCAAAGTCTTTTTACCTTTTGGAAATCACTACCAATTGTCCCGACTTAAGGTTATTTAATTTGCCGATTTGGAAGTGCCCCTTCTTAAGCCTCCCAAAATACCACCCCAAATGGAAAACAGATGGTTTCCTATTTTTTCGTAACATTTTCAATACCGAGGAAAACTCCATTGAATTTCCAAACAATGTTCAGAATATCAGTGCTGCAACAACAAGAGCGTTGACACGCCAAACCGCTATGATAACAAGACATACGGCGGTCGGAACAGAGGCGTATCTAGGGTATGGCAGCCATGGCGCGTGCCATGGGCGCCACTTGACGGGGGGCGCCAAATTACGTTTTAAATTTTTTTGGCGGTCTGCTTTGGTGTTGTGTTTTAGGTTTCTCTGAATGTTTATATTTCCGTTATATATATCTCTAAGATGAGATTAGATTTAGGTAACTTTCTGGGAAAATGCCTGGGGCAAAGGAAGGTTGTGTGAACTTGCTTTGCTAAGTATCGAGAGAGAAGAAATGGAAACAAGATGTCCCGGACATTTAAGTACACACAATAGTAGTAGAAGAATTATTCTTCTACTACTCACAATCCCCCTGATGTAACTTTTAATCGCAAGAGGAATTTTACCGAAAACGTATTTTTCGAGTTACCTGGTTTTGGAAATAAGGTAGCGAAACGTGAACACGTTAATTTAAATTAATTTTTAGACAAATCGCATTTTTCGAGTTACCAATTTTTGGAAATAAAGTAACGACTTAGATGGCGCCTTTATAGAGCTCGGCGGAACAGATAAATTAACCGGAAAAGTTTTAATTATTCATAAAAATTTCGGTTATTAATTATTTATGAATATTATTTGCGGTTATAAAACGAATTAATGTAAGTTTTTATTCGGATATTTTCGGCTATGGATAAAAACAAATAAAACTGATATTTCGTATCCAAACGACGAGCTCTACGCCTGTATCAATTGGCACGAAATTCAAATATGACAATTGTGCGTACGTGGGTTGTGGGGTCCCGCGAATTGGCCAAAAATCTCACTTAAAATTAAAAATCTTGTGTACGGCGGCTGGTTATAAAAATATTTAGTGGCACACTTATTCTTAACTTCTGGGCATAACAAATATTTAGGGTCACACTTATTTATTACGCGCCTGGTCATACGTTATTCTTATTTCAGGCAGAATTTCAATGGAATGCGAATTTAGCTTCAGCGCTTAAAGAATTCAGGTCTGACGTGAAATGCCTAATTAACTCACTTAAAATTAACTTTTTTCAACGCAACCGCAACCTAAGCCGGAATGGGCCTAGAAGTAACAAAACTTGTGGTTTTTGATCAAATCTTACTTACCTTCTTCCTGTCGTACGACGTGCGTATAAAGGGCCTAAAACGTTGAGTTATAATTACTTCTGGGCATACGTTGAAAGCTCGGCGCGAACGGCATTGAAAAATAGACACGCGGATTTACAATGTCGGAAGTTGCGGGGGTCCGTATACGCTGTACAAAAAACCTCACTTAGAATTAAAATTAAGCAACGTAGTTCCGAATGTAGGTTATATGGAAACCACAGCTATTCAAAAATATAACTCTCATGAAAATCGGATTTAAATTAAGGAACGTTATATAGACTTTTAGCCGGAAATATAAAACCGCGAAAATTGGAGTCCAGTAAATTAACAAGGAAACTATACTTAAATTTAATATTTACTGATATAATTGAAATTGTATATCCGCTGAATCCTAACCTAACCAAAAATAATTTTTAACGTTATCGTACTTATTTTTAAATAAAATATCTACCACACAAAGCGAAACCACCAAAAATAGGAAATTGGGAATTTGCCCAACTTCTCGGGCTCCGATCCCAAAAATTACTATACTGCCGTCGAGCCTATAATAGTGCCTACCGATTGAGATATCAATCGCCTTTGTACCACTAACGAACCGCGAGCAATCGTTTGTACGGCCGCAGCGGCGGCAGCGACGGGGGCGGCGGCTACACAGTAGGTGATCGTAATACACACAAATCCCTAAGGATTGTGTGTAAAAACAGACTTCGACGATATTATTGACAAATTTTCGTGAATCAAAGCCTGGAAGGTAACACTATAAGTTGGTTTCGAATTACACAATATTTCTTGTACAATAAAAGATTATAGTTATTAAAAAATCAATAAAGTTTCACTTATATTCCATTTTTTATAACTCTGACCACCGGGGAAGGGGCGCAATTTCTATGGTTTGCCATAGGTCAAATTTTCCTAGCTACGCCACTGGGTCGGAATACACACAATCCTTCTAATTTGTTAAGTTTGTTTGAGCTATTCACAGCAACCTGCAACGTCGGTCACATAACCAATATATATCCACGACCATACTTATTTGCACTTACACTTATTTGTTACTTCTGTGGTCACACTTATTTGTTAACTCTGGTCAAACGTTGAGTATCACATTTATTTGTTACTTATAGTCCCACGTTCGATTGTAGACCATTGGACCGAAATCCCATTCGTCCAAATGTACCATTCAACCGAATTCCAATCGACCGAAAACCGCGTTTTGCTCGGTTTTCATTCAATATACCGTTAGTGATACATATTTATATATCGTAGGTTACGTGACGATAGTATATCTAATTTGGACTAAACTATGTCTTAAATATTTATTATTTCGTAGCGACGTGTATTTTTAGACCTTTTTCCCTTGAAATTTGATATTTTCCGGGTTTAATTTTGGAAAATAACCTTGATAAGACCCGACGTGAAATAGTTGCCTACCATATCTAACCTAACCCAACCTAACCCAACCCAACCTAACCTAACCTAACCTAACCTAACCCAACCTGAACTCTCCTACCCGAAGTGAAAACGAACCAGATTTAAATTTCCCATTCAACTGAATCCCGCCATGTTGGGCTATAAACGAAAATACTTTTCGGTTCAATGGGATTCGGTCAAACGGGATTCGGTCCAATAGTATACAACCCCACGTTCAGTGTCCCTCTTATTGGTTACTTCTGGTCACACGTTGCAAGCATCGTGTACTGCTCCGATAAGTGTCACACGTATTTGTTACTTTTGGTCATATTAGAACGGCCTCCAATAAGTGTCACACTTATTTGTTACTTCAGGTCGTAATTATAATAATTAATAATATAAATTACAGGAATTTTAAAGAATATTTTTACATGGAATATATAATTTAGGTTAAAGTTCGCTAAATAGAATATAGAATATACTCCTAAGTTGTCTAATTATAATACTCAACAATGGCTCTCTGACGACGTTATCATTTGGCTATTTTGAATTTTAGCTTCCTTTTCCATTAATAGATGGCACCACGCTCTCCAGTAAAGTCGTTTTTTCGCGAAGAATCGGATAGATTCATGGCCATCTCTAATAACAGAGGCTTTTTCGTAATAAAGGTGGCAATGATAGAGCCGACACTAGCTTTAAGCCTTACAAATTATTATTTTCGCACACCGAAACCACTTTAAATCCCAATTTAGTCCAAATTCGAGTTAACACATTTTGGCAATGAGATTAAAAAGAAATGGCTAGAAAATACCTCGGCTCCAAAAAGGTGTTATTTCGAGAGTAAGATTTCAACAAATGTGATAAACTTCAAGCAACACGACGCTATAACAAATGTGTATGCATAATAAATGAAAAAGCAAGGCGTTAAACCTAATATGTTTTTTGGGGCTACGCTAAAGCATTTTGTCATCAAAGAAGAGAGCCCAGAAGAAAAAACCAACAGTCAATCCCACTTAATCTTCAACCAAGACGCAAAAACACAGCGCTAGCCAAGCGACGGTCAAAACCCAAGAGAGCTTAGTTGCGAAAACCGCCGACAGATGGCTCGCCGTTGTATATATAGAACGCGCCAAATTCTCGCGCTCTCGTATCGTTTGGATTCTCATCCGAAGTGACTGCGCGCGACCAACTCGTCCCTACGGGAAACTGACAAGCGTCGAAAGCCCTTTTCGACGTTGCGCCGCGGAAGGTACTTCTACCCGTTTGGAAAACGCTTACGCACGGAGACAATAAAGCTTTTTATTCCCATTTATTATCGCGGGCAAATATTCCGGGCTTCTTGGAAACGCTGTCACCTTATATAGTGATTTCGTACGTTGTTTTCGTAGTTATTTCTACTAACGTTCGCGTTATTGGTTGGCAGTGGAAGATGGATCTATATCTAGGTGCCGTAGATTCTAGGTAATATATCTTTTGGGTAGTTACGTGGAATATACTATTATTTTAGGTCGGTAATATTTGGGATATTTACTAAAGTTAATGGTGTGGTCGTTCGGAGCTGAAATATCGCAAGTTAGAATTTACCTAGTATATTTAAAGGGAGTAGACAATATGGTGGATTATGGTGGTGCAACGAAATTCGTGTTTTCGCCGCTAAGAGCGCTTAATTCTGACGCGTGACGAAAAATCAAATATATATAGCAGGAAAAGTAACTAGTGCTACTTTCTTTAAAAATAAAATGTATACTTCTGAGTCACCAGTCAGAAAGTAAATTTTTGGTATATAGCTAAGATAACCTACGTGACACCAGAATATTTAGAAATATAGCAATATTATAAAAGGAATATTAACGCAAATAATAAGATGTCGTTATTACATCGTATACAACGGTTTGTTTAAAAATGTAACTGATAAATGTGCCAGATTTCGCCGACGGAGGTAAAAATTCGTAGTTTCCGAACTGCGAAACAAGAGGGCACGAGCAACCCAATAGCGGCTCTTACCACCATACCTGTCAGTACGTTCGAAAGAGGGGATAAGCTATTAAATATAATATAGATGACATAAGCTTATAAGACGCGAAAGACGTTTTCGATTAGAGTTAGGGAGGAAGGTGTGGCAGACGGGGGATTAGGGCCCGCGCCACAACGAAATGAGAAATGGATCGCGGCATCAATATAAAAGTTTTCTTTGGGCTTCGGACGGCGAAGGGTGTTTCCGAATGAGCCCGCGACATCAATCATATCTGGGTCTCGCCGCTCTGGCCGGGTCAGAAATTGACCATTGGCCACGTATCCGTGGGAAAAGGGGCATTTGCGCTGATAAGTGTTTCGTCTCCGCTCTTTCGATAGATTTCCATTGACCGCGAGTGTGACGCGTTTCCGGTCAAACGCTTAAAGGGATACCGACACCGATTTTCAGTCATTTGTTTTTTTTTAAACACAGAAATTACCTTCACATTTATATTTCAATTTTTAAGACAGATTTGTTTAATTTAGAGCTCGGGGAAACGGATAAATTAACCGCCAAAATTTTAATTAATAGTAAAAATTCGATTAACTGTTTATTTATGGATAATTATTCATAAATACATTACAATGCAAAAAATAAGTTTTTATTCGGATAATTTTCGGACATGGATGGGCCCAACAACCGGCATATATAATGAATAAACCCGGAAATAGTTGAAATAAATGTTACCCGAGACCACTTAAAAGATCGGTATTGAACATTAATAAATTTTAGCGGAGCTTCTTGAACCGGTCACTAGATGGCGATAATAGTCTGGTGTTGATTTTACATTCAAGCTCACCGACGTATTTAAATTTGAAGTTTGTAAAAACCTATTTCAAACTAATAAAATTAAACTTGAACGTTAATATTTTAAATAAAATAATATTTTAACAGGCCCTTTGTATTCAAACTTTGGACCACTTACACCCAACTGGACTCGTAACGACATCACACTAAAGATATTCCTTAGGACAGCAAATAAACGTTTGTGGCGCCATCATTAATCCCTTAATGTAACCTTAGTATATTTAGTATTAAAAACTTAATCATAACAAGAACGCATAGAATTAACCAAGAACGATGAAAATATTAACTGCTGTCGCTCTCTAGTGCCTACATTTTCATAAAGAGACTTTAAATTATAATTTATAACTATTTATTATTGCTATTATTATCTATTATTATAATTATAAATTATAATACTTCAGTCAGCAAATGCAAATGATCTTACCATTTTTGAATCTTTAATTCAGAGCGTGGAAAATATATTTCACTTTTGCTTTTCCCAGATGGCGCTACAGACCGATTTTGAGGGTGCTTTCATTTTATAAAGTATAAGATCATGGCAACAGGAGAAAATGTTATCGTTCGTATTTTTAGTTACTTGTATGTGTTCTTGATGTGAATTTAATAAGAACGTTAAAAGCTCCTTTTCGTAATTATTTAATATTAAATAATATAAAGATATTTAATAATATAAAATATTTTATAATAATATAAAGATATTTAATAATATAAAATTTTATATAATAATATAAAGATATTTAATAATATAAAATTTTATATAATAATATAAAGATATTTAATAATATAAAATTTTATATAATAATATAAAGATATTTAATAATATAAAATTTTATATAATAATATAAAGATAATTAATAATATAAAATGTTATATAATAATATAAAGATATTTAATAATATATAATTTTATATAATAATATAAAGATATTTAATAATATAAAATTTTATATAATAATATAAAGATATTTAATAATATAAAATTTTATATAATAATATAAAGATAATTAATAATATAAAATGTTATATAGTAATATAAAAATATTAAATAATATAAAATTTCATATTAAAACGTTTTTATTTATATAATTTTTAAAATTTTCTACAATAATAAAAAATATTTAAAAATTAATAAAATAATAATAGTTAATAGTTTAACTAAATACTAATTTACGAAGCCTTTCAAAGCTTATAGAAACTGGCAACAGATGTCGCGTCACTCGTCTTTGATAAAACAAAACTTAGCGTTTCTACGAGGAGAAGTTATAAATACCATCATATAATAAAATGACAAGTCCCTTTTGGATGTAAGTGGTCTGCCAATATATTTAACGTATAGCTCTAACCTAATATTGCTTCGGAGCAATCACGCTAACAGGTAAAAGTGTCTTGGTGTATAAATCTGAACAGTCGCCGCTGATTCGCGTGAAAGTTGGGAGTGGAATTGTTCACACCCGGTCGTTTAGAAAAAGTACAAGAACCGAAATGAATTTAAGCCTCGGTCTCCAAGAAAATCTCGGGGGCGGGGAAACGGAGGAGGGGGGGCGCCAAAAAGTAGTTTCCCCCGATTGAAACCATTAAGAGAGTTCCGTCTTGGTCTTGGATAATCTAACTTAGAAAAACAGTTATACTTTACCCCGACTGATCCAAAGATACCCCGTAGTTCAGCGGGTAGCTGTCGGAGAAGGGTGCGAGCTACAGTCAATAGCCGAGGCTTAAATCGCAGCTAAGCCTCGGCGGGGGATACGGCGTTTTATGGGGTCTTCCACCTGAAATTGGAGCGCGAGGCTGGACGAAAATTTACTTTCCTGGCGATTTCCCCTTGTAAACAGCGGGATATCCATTATGGGTCCCTTTTTACGACCCCTATTGCAGGCAGACCCCAGCGCCACCTAGGGCTTGACCCCGTTACTGAAACAACGACCCCACTCTTCTCTTTTTGGACGCGCAAAAAACATTCAACTTCTCTGACATGGACGTCGTAGACGTATTTATTTCCGGTATGACGTCTGCGAGGGTACTTACCCGGGCCTAATGCATTTTTGAATAGCGGTGAATAGGAACTACCTGTAATTCAAAACCGTTATTCCGAGCGACTTACGCTAGCAAACCTCTAAAAGTACGAAAGAGCAATGCGAAATCAAGATAGTAATCATTTATACCTCAGACCACTTATGTCCAACGGGACTCGTATGCTGCCATAGGGAACGTCGAGTGACGTGACATCTGTTGTTAGTTTCTATAAGCTTTGAGGGTGCTTTATATTTTAATATGCATATATTATTATTTACTTAAAATATTACGTATTTTACTAATTATTAAAAATAAGTGCTTTAAAGGATTAAATTAATATCTTCTTTTTAAAATATTACTAATTTTACGAATTATAATAATCAGCTAGGCTAATACCCAAGGCACCAGTAAGGGCTTTAAAAGACTTATTAAATTAATATTAAGTCAAAATATTAAACATTTTATGAATTATTTCGATATTTTATATTTAAAGGTACCTTAAAAGTTTATATTAACAAACAAATGATGGCGCCACGAAAATGTATCCACTATCGTAAGTGTAGCGTTACGCGTCCCATTGGGTATAAGTGGTCTGAGTTTATAATGACTATGCCCACACGTTATGGTCTGACAGGATGCCCCTCCCCTTAACCGTCAATCAAATCGTTCTGGTACCTCATTGGCCCCCCAAAATGACGTCTTCTGACGTCATTATAATACAAGAGAGTGAATTTTTATACCCTCAAATCGTCTCCACAAATTCATCCTCACATAAATATATTCTTGATTATATGAACAATAACAGGACCTCGATAGTGCTGTGCGAGTACTCGAACATCATCGAGTACTGGGCCTTTTTTGAGGTCGTGTACTTTAACTCGACCTCGAATACGTAATCGGAGAATACTCGTCGATTACCGAGTACCAAAAAAATGCATAGTCGGGTACCCGATTACTCGAATAAGCTGCTCTCTAAACTCGTCGAGTATTTGTTTTTTTTTGGTTTTTTTTTCAAAGTTCAAAGAGCGGTTTATTGGGAGGCATTATCATAATCATAATTACATGAATAAAACCAGCTCCTAATCAAGTACTCGATAACCCGACTCGTTAAAAATATTACTCGGTTTTTTTTAGTTACTCGACTCGAATAAAAGGAAGTTTCCCCTTAATCAAGTAGTCGATTACTCGACTCGACTTCAATATTACTCTACTCGAATACTCGATGAAAAAAAATGATACTCGATAACCGACTGGATTGCCTAAAACCACTAATCGCACAGCCCTAGACCTCTATCATAATAAGCTTATAAAACAGGATTTAAACTGCAAAGTTTATATTTATACCGAAATGAACTATAAAAAATACTTTAGTTTACTAAACATGGTTTTATAAGCCTCTTCTGAAAAATTATGGGGAATTTTGTTCGTATTAGCTCTAATCCAATATTTTACGAGTCGATTGGCGAAATGTATAGAATTGGTAAAAAAGTAATAAAATTATTTTCATTTTGCAATTTGATGTTGTTTGGTAACTGAGCAGAATTTGTATTTACCAATTCGACCTCGTTTGGTCAACTAACAGAAAATTTTATGTGCCAATTCGACGTCTAGAATTAAAAACAAAATCCAACAAGACATTTTTTTGTTAAATAATGAAAATGGCTTTTGTCAATTCCACTTTTAATAATAATAATAATAATCAGCTATGCTAATACGCAAGGCAAAGATTCTTGTTAACTGTCTAAAATTTTAATTTGCGAACTCTACCTCGTATTGCAATAAAATAAATAACATTTTGACTTCAATTTGTCAACTAAATAAAAATTGGCGAATTCGATATCTTTTAGTCAACTAGCCAAAATTAAAATTTTCCAACGCAACCTAGTTATTTGGTGAATACCTACGAAAATGTGAAAACGTTCTATAATCAAAGAATATTATAAAAAAGAATTGGGAAATATAATCTAAAAATAAATTGGGAAATATAATCTAAAAATAAATTGGGAAATATAATCTAAAAAATAAATTAGGAAATATAATCTAAAAATAAATTGGGAAATATAATCTAAAAATAAATTGGGAAATAAAATCTAAAAATAAATTGGGAAATATAATCTAAAAATAAATTGGGAAATATAATCTAAAAATAAATTTGGAAATAATATTTGACTAAATTTGGAAATAATATTTGACTAAATTTGGAAATAATATTTGATTAAATTTGGAAATAATATTTGACTATATTTGAAAATAATAATATTTGACTAAATTTGTAAATAATAATATTTGACTAAATTTGTAAATAATAATTGTTTGACTAAATTTGTAAATAATAATATTTGACTAAATTTGTAAATAATAATTTTTGACAAAATTTGTAAATAATAATATTTGACTAAATTTGTGAAAAATAATATTTGACTTAATTTGTAAATAATAATTGTTTGACTAAATTTGGAAATAATAATATTTGACTAAATTTGGAAATAATAATATTTGACTAAATTTGGAAATAATAATATTTGACTAAATTTGGAAATTAAATTTGGAAATAATAATATTTGACTAAATTTGGAAATTAAATTTGGAAATAATAATATTTGACTAAATTTGGAAATAATATTTGACTAAATTTGGAGATAATCATATTTGACTAAATTTGGAGATAATCATATTAGACTAAATTTGGAGATAATCATATTTGACTAAATCTGGAGATAATCATATTTGACTAAATTTGAAAATATTAATATTTGACTAAATTTTATATCATATTTGAATAAATTTTATATCATATTTGAATAAATTTTATATCATATTTGAATAAATTTTATATCATATTTGAATAAATTTTATATCATATTTGAATAAATTTTATATCATATTTGAATAAATTTTATATCATATTTGAATAAATTTTATATCATATTTGAATAAATTTTATATCATATTTGAATAAATTTTAGATCATATTTGAATAAATTTTATATCATATTTGAATAAATTTTATATCATATTTGAATAAATTTTATATCATATTTGAATAAATTTTAGATCATATTTGAATAAATTTTATATCATATTTGAATAAATTTTATATCATATTTGAATAAATTTTATATCATATTTGAATAAATTTTATATCATATTTGAATAAATTTTATATCAAATTTGAATAAATTTTATATCATATTTGAATAAATTTTATATAATATTTGACTAAAGTGTTAAATAATATTTGACAAAATTTTTAAATAACATTTGACAAAATTTTCTAATAATATTTAACAAAATTTTTAAATAATATTTGACTAATTTTTTAAATAATATTTGACTAAATTTTTAAATAATATTTGGCTATTTTTTTAATTATAATTGTCCAAAATTTTAAATAATAATATTGAAAATAAACTTGAGAAAAAATATTAAAATAATTTTTGAAATAATAATATTAAAATAATTTTTCAAATAATAGTATTAAAATAAATATGAACTAGCAGCGTCTAGGGGATGAAATTGGCCAACTCACCTTTCATTTGTTTTCAGTTTTTAAATACAAGTTGCTTCAAACGGCTCACATTAAATTCCTTTCGCATCGGAAAATAGTTCACCGATTTCTAGATAAAAAGGATATTCCGTAAAAACAGCCGATTGTGTGAAACCTAACACCTCCGAAAAAAAAACCCTTTTTGGACGCCGCAGAACCGATTTTTATGGGTCAATTGGGGATTTTTATTTTTTTTTACGGTTTGTACGTCATTCAGTGGTGGCTGTTGGCTGGCTGGCTTCGGAAACTCGAGTTTCGAAGCCAAATCCCCCCGAGTGTTAGTTGATATATTCAGAGCTCGCGTATGCAAATATATTCGAGTCCACTTATTGCAGTGCGACGGGAAAAATGATAGTTCGATTTTAAAGTCAGGCAGAGAGCCTTTACCCGGCGCCCTGCCTTCGCGCCGGACCCCTGATGACGCGCGGTAGAACGGCCCGAAAAGTATTACGAAAATTCCCATTTTCTTTTGTTTTATCATAAAATGGCGTCGAGTGCTTGGGGCATTTTTACGAGCAGTTGTAATTCACAAGTGAAGCCCCGAACGTAAAAAGATACGCGTTGATACTCCAAACTATGAGGCTGCGCTCAGTTGCACTTCGCTGTTTGTCAGTCGACGGTTATTCGGGTTTGCGGTTTTGACATTTAAAAAGTAATTAACATAAACATTTTAAAAAGTGCAAAGTAATTAACATAAACATTTTAAAAAGTGCAAAGTAATTAACATAAACATTTTAAAAGGTGCAATGTAATTAACACAAATATTTTAAAAGGTGCAAAGTAATTAACATAAATATTTTAAAAGGTGCAAAGTAATTAACATAAACATTTTAAAAAGTGCAAAGTAGTTAACATAAACATTTTAAAAAGTGAAAAGTAATTAACATAAACATTTTAAAAAGTGCATAGTAGTTAACATAAACATTTTCAAAAGTGAAAAGTAATTAACATAAACATTTTAAAAAGTGCAAAGTAGTTAACATAAACATTTTAAAAAGTGCAAAGTAGTTAACATAAACATTTTAAAAAGTGAAAAGTAATTAACATAAACCTTTTAAAAGGTGCAAAATAATTAACATAAAACCTTTTAAAAGTTGCAAAGTAATTAACATAAATATTTTAAAAGGTGCAAAGTAATTAACATAAATATTTTAAAAGGTGCAAAGTAATTAACATAAACATTTTAAAAAGTGCAAAGTAGTTAACATAAACATTTTAAAAAGTGAAAAGTAATTAACATAAACATTTTAAAAAGTGCATAGTAGTTAACATAAACATTTTAAAAAGTGAAAAGTAATTAACATAAACATTTTAAAAAGTGCAAAGTAGTTAACATAAACATTTTAAAAAGTGCAAAGTAGTTAACATAAACATTTTAAAAAGTGAAAAATAATTAACATAAAACATTTTAAAAGGTGCAAAGTAATTAACATAAACATTTTAAAAAGTGCAAAGTAAATAACACAAACATTTTAAAAAGTGCATAGTAGTTAACATAAACATTTTAAAAAGTGAAAAGTAATTAACATAAACATTTTAAAAAGTGCAAAGTAGTTAACATAAACATTTTAAAAAGTGCAAAGTAGTTAACATAAACATTTTAAAAAGTGAAAAGTAATTAACATAAACATTTTAAAAGGTGCAAAATAATTAACATAAAACATTTTAAAAGGTGCAAAGTAATTAACATAAACATTTTAAAAAGTGCAAAGTAAATAACACAAACATTTAAAAAGTGCAAAGTAATTAAAGTAAATAAATAAAAAATAATAATCAGCTAGGCTAATACCCAAGGCACCACCCTAGGCCTAAGTCAAAAGTGCAAAGTAATTAAAGTAAATAATTAAAAAGTGCAAAGTAATTAAAGTAAATAATTAAAAAGTGCAAAGTAATTATAAAGTAAATAATTAAAAAGTGCAAAGTAATTAAAGTAAATAATTAAAAAGTGCAAAGTAATTAAAGTAAATAATTAAAAAGTGCAAAGTAATTAAAAAGAAACAATAGAAATTCAAAGTAATTAAAAAGAAACATAGAAATTCAAAGTAATTAAAAGAACAATAAAAATTTAAAGGAAACAATAAAGGTGCAAAGTAATTAAAAGGAAACAATAAAGGTGCAAAGTAATTAAAAGGAAACAATAAAGGTGCAAAGTAATTAAAAGGAAACAATAAAGGTGCAAAGTAATTAAAAGAAAACAATAAAGGTGCAAAGTAATTTAAAGAAAACGATTTAAAATGTTACTTTAATAATAAAAAGGAAACAATTAAAAATGCTACTTTATTAATTAAAAGGAAACAATTAAAAATGCTACTTTAGTAATTAAAAGGAAACAATTAAAAATGATACTTTATTAATTAAAAGGAAACAATTAAAAATGCTACTTTAGTAATTAAAAGGAAACAATTAAAAATGATACTTTAGTAATTAAAAGGAAACAATTAGAAAAGCTACTTTAGTAATTAAAAATGCAAGTAATTAAAAGGTAACAATATAAGTGCAGAGTAATTAAAAGGAAACAATAAAGGTGCAAAGTAATTAAAAGGAAACAATAAAGGTGCAAAGTAATTAAAAGGAAACAATAAAGGTGCAAAGTAATTAAAAGGAAACAATAAAGGTGCAAAGTAATTAAAAGGAAACAATAAAGGTGCAAAGTAATTAAAAGAAAACAATAAAGGTGCTAAGTAATTAAAAGGAAACAATAAAGGTGCAAAGTAATTAAAAGGAAACAATAAAGGTGCAAAGTAATTAAAAGGAAACAATAAAGGTGCAAAGTAATTAAAAGGAAACAATAAAGGTGCAAAGTAATTAAAAGAAAACAATAAAGGTGCAAAGTAATTAAAAGGAAACAATAAAGGTGCAAAGTAATTAAAAGGAAACAATAAAGGTGCAAAGTAATTAAAAGAAAACAATAAAGGTGCAAAGTAATTTAAAGAAAACGATTTAAAATGTTACTTTAATAATAAAAAGGAAACAATTAAAAATGCTACTTTATTAATTAAAAGGAAACAATTAAAAATGCTACTTTAGTAATTAAAAGGAAACAATTAAAAATGATACTTTAGTAATTAAAAGGAAACAATTAGAAAAGCTACTTTAGTAATTAAAAATGCAAGTAATTAAAAGGTAACAATATAAGTGCAGAGTAATTAAAAGGAAACAATAAAGGTGCAAAGTAATTAAAAGGAAACAATAAAGGTGCAAAGTAATTAAAAGGAAACAATAAAGGTGCAAAGTAATTAAAAGGAAACAATAAAGGTGCAAAGTAATTAAAAGGAAACAATAAAGGTGCAAAGTAATTTAAAGAAAACGATTTAAAATGTTACTTTAATAATAAAAAGGAAACAATTAAAAATGCTACTTTAGTAATTAAAAGGAAACAATTAAAAATGCTACTTTAGTAATTTAAAGAAAACAATTAAAAAAGCTACTTTAGTAATTAAAAGCAAACAATTAGAAAAGCTACTTTAGTAATTAAAAATGCAAGTAATTAAAAGGTAACAATAAAAGTGCAGAGTAATTAAAAGAAAGGTAACAATAAAAGTGCAATAATTAAAAGAAAGCTACAATATTGTGAAGTAAAAAAGCAACGTTAATTTTTTCCGCGAAAAAGTGTCTTGGTGAACGCACCCAAGCACATTTGGTATTGCTTATCTCTGTGTATACATCGTGACGAAAACCCTTTTGATGGTTATGGTTATTTTTATGATTTATATTCTAAAGAAAAGGCTTTTTCGATCTCTTGTGGTCCGTAGATGAATAATAGCAGTCGAACGCTATTGGTCTGATAAAGTATTAAATTCTAGAAATGCACGTTACCTGATATTCAAACATAAGAGGCACGAGGGTAGTGTAGCCGATAACGGTAAAAATGGCTAGGGTCTATTTCAAAGATTGCCTTCAAGATGGTCAGGAAATAGTTTTATATAGAAACCTACAAAGAGTACACATTTCAAAAAAGGGAACTTATTTTAAAAAATGAAATAAAAATAAAAGTACTAGGGGATTGCAGAAACCAAATTGTTATGTGTTGGAATTTTATTTAAAGCGAAAAAACGTAATCCGAAATCTTTAAATAGCGGATTTTTATTTAAAATGAAATGAAGTAATATACATTTTCATGTATTGAAATTTTACTTAAAATTAAATAACGTAATCTAAAATTTTTATATATTGGATAATTTAATCTCAATTTTTTTATATTGGATAATTTAATCTCAAATTTTTATATATTGGATAATATAATCTCAATTTTTTATATATTGGATAATTTAATTTAAAATTTTTATTTATTGGATAATTTAATGTCAAATGTTTTATATTGGATCTCAAATTTTGATAATTTAGAAATTATATTTAAAATCAAATAACTTAATCTCAAATTTTGATAATTTAGAAATTATACTTAAAATCAAATAACTTAATCTAAAATTTTGATACATTAGATTTCGTCATTTTAACGTTTCAACGGAATAGTGTCATAGCGCAATACGAACCAAACTATTACTAAAATAATAATGAACTTGGGAAATGTTTTGGGGCAAAAAGAACCTGCACTGATTGAAGCGAAATCATCTAAAACACTCTCATTGCACTGAATAATGAAGGAAATCTATCAAGCTTTAGTTGAAGGGAAAACACTTTAGAGCACTTAAGCCATCGGTTAACCCCTTAAGGCAGCCTCGCAGGCCAAAGTTTCAACAAGATGTCAAGGACAGTTTAATACGCACAGTCTCAACGATTTTGTTAGTATGTCTCGCGTGTTGAAACAGGGCTGGCTTATTTAAACCAATTTTATTCAAATCAAGTGATTTTTTTTATTGCAATAAGGGAATATAAATTTTATAAAATATGTTTTTAAACAATTAAAATACAAAACAAATCTGATCAAACTAAAATATTAAACAGTAATTAAATCTAATTAAACTTTCACTTATTTTAATATTATGTGATCGATAAAAGCCATCTATTCAGTAATTACACTGAAAAAAATTCAAGTAAATATATTAAAAATAATCCGATTAAATCAAAAAACGATAGATATGGTTTTTTTGTTTTAAATCAAAAAATTCCGATTAAATCAAAAATCGATAGATGTGAATTTTATTAAAAAAATCCGATTAAATCAAAAAACGATTGATGTTAATTTTATTAGAAAATTGCAAAAATCCGATTACATCAGAAAGTCGATAACTTGATTTATAAAAAATTCCGATTGAACCTAAAAAATTATGAATTTCATTTTTATTAAAAAAACCAAAAATTTCGATTAAATCAAAAAATCGATAGATTTGATTTTTATTAAAAAGATAAAAAATCCCTATTCGCTGATATATAATTTTGAATATTCGATATAAATTTGTTTACATCCCCATTACAGCGCTGATTTCATATATTCCTCGATATTGCAGTTATTTTTGGTAAAGCAAGGTACACGACGAAAACATTGTTTGTTCGGGCAATACTAAAGGACTCAAAGATAAAAATAAGTCAGAAAAACACTTAACCCACGGTAACTCTATCGCTTTAAATCAATTTTAATGCATTCAAAGGGGCCTAAACTGAGTAGGTACATTTTAAGGTGGGAACCCTTCAAAATGTTTGCCAAATTTTTGATTGAGCTCAACATTGCTTCTGGAATTTGCCTATGAAATTCTTGGCAGAGCTTGGTCCAACATTCCAATACCCTTTAAAGAGTAGTTAGAGGTGGGAAAAACAGATAAATTAACTGCCAAAATATCGATTAACCATAAAAATTGCGGTTAACTGTTTATTTATAGATATTATCCTCGGATAGAAAGGGATTTAACATGCCAAAAGAAAATTACATTTTTCGTATAATCGTCGGTTGTGGATAAAAAAAGATAAAGTGATTAATTCTTATCCAAATGCCGACCTCTTGTAAGAGTTACGTAAATTAAGGCGACGGCGACGACGACGACGACGACCTACACTCGACGCGAAAATAATACCCACATATCCCCAACTAGGATTGCACCTAGAAAAGGGAACCAAGCAACGAGCTCAACGTCGGTTTTAATTCGGGGATATTTCCTAGATTCTTTCTAATGATTTTCGCGTGATTCGGACCAATTTAATTTCGTTTTTGGCGCTACGAAACAGAGAATGAAAATGTTTCCGCATACCTGGATTCGGAAGAAAAACGCTGATTAATGATTTTTACGATTTTGATCGCCCCAGCTGTTTGTGACTAGCTATTTTTAATTGGGCCTTGACATAAGCTAACAACCGAAATTACAATTATTCTTCGTGTTTCGTAAACAACCTTTAATTCGGACCAACCACAAATAATTAAACGAATCTGACCGTACGTACAATTTAATTTTCAAGATGGAAGATAATTACAAACGGGAAAATTATCAAACACAACGCGAAATTTGGCCAAATTTTACCCGAGTCGTTAAAGTCCGATTTGACTAAATTACGTAAAATTTCGGAATAAAGCGACGCCTGGAGGTAATTAAAGGGAAAAACAATTCAATTCACGCCTTAAAAGTTGTTTACAATATTAAATTAACGGGCGGTCATTAAAACGCGTCGTGGTTTCCCCATTTTGCGTCGATCCGTATTTGTAAATTCTCGCTAAGCCTTGGCCAACGACGGCGGCGACCCGACCGTGCGACGGGGGAAGGTGTGGGAGGAAACTCCTAGAATAAACCGACTATAATGCATTGTATAACCAATGATGCATTCCTATTAAATTGCCGTTATTCCCGATAAGGACCATTTCAGAAGCACTCTCCTAATAACGAAAGTGGCCACTTTCATTTGACAGCGTTGAGATGTTCTCCAAAAACCGTTAGATTTAGAAGGCGGGTTCGAAGCGTTTAATGTCAAGTGAGGTTGACGCCTCAAATAGAGGGGCTATTGATTTTGGGGAAGGGTAGCCCATTGCGACGTGGCTAGAGTCTCCAATTAAAAACGGCGGCCGAATTAATTAGGGAGTAGGGTTAATTCGAACGAGACTGAAAGTCAAATTGAAGTGCAATAATTATCAGCCCCGAAATAGCGTAGTCTCTGGCGCTTTTTCGTCGGTAGATGGCGCGTCTTGTTTACTTTACGAGAATTATTAGCCCTCATTATAAGATGCAGCGAAAGCTCTAATCTTAACGAGAACGCGTTATATATATAAATACATAAATTCAACGAAATCTTAATTAATTTTTGGTAATAAACCTTTGATTAAGAAAATCAACACTCGTACAATCATAAATTTGTTATATAACTCTTAGCCTTGGTTCCCACCAGCGCGTCATTCAACTTTGGAACGTACAATCTAGAGTCCGACGCCGACAATTCTGTTTCGGCGGCGGCTTGAGAGTAATTTAATCAGCGGCGGCGGCGTTTGCCGGCGTAAGAATTAAAAATGAGTTTAAACAAAAGGACTCGTAAATAAACAGTGCATTCTTTATTCTCAAAGAAGTGACCAGTGCTTCTGTTTCCGTACCTTACAAATAAAGTTTGAGACTTAATTTTTTAAAACTATGAACACATTGAGAGAAAGGAACAGCCAATGAGTTGGGAATAATAATCTAGAGGTCCAATTAAAACGTCGGATTTCAGTATTTCGCGAAACAAGTTTTTTAAAAATAAGAATTTTGTCCTTGCTGACATCTGCTCCCAAATGACGAGAAAACTTTTTCATACTACCCGTGGCGCCGTCTATCTCTCAATGGTTAGTTCAAATAAGACGCGTTTTCCGGCAAAAATATTTTTTTTCAAAAATAATGGATGGCGCCACGGGTCATATGATAACGTTTTCTCGTCATTTTAGAAGAGACGGCACATTCGTAATTTTCAAAAAATTTGTGTCGCGGGGAGCAGATTTGATTGGATCTCTAGATAAATATTCCCAACTCAATGGGAACAGCTCTTTAGAAAGATTACTATTCGTCGTTGGCTAACTTCGATCAAAAATACTAGAGGCGCGCCGTGAAAAGATCAGCGGCGGCAAAATACATATTTCGCCGGCAGCGCGCCGAAAATTAAAACAAAAAACGGCGCGCCGATGTATCAACGGCGGCGTCGCGTAAAGAAAAATAATTTAAGACGCGCCCTAGTGGAAATCAAGCTTTAAGTATTCCATAGAAAATATATAAGAGGAATAGCAACTCTAACTATTTATCATCACCAGGTACTTTAGGCTTTTAAGCCTCGTCTATGAAATATATATTAAACAGCAAGTAGCGGTGTAGACTTAGCTTTGTTGTGCACAGCAAATACATACGTCAGCTTTAGGGAACCAATCAAATACCGAGATAGGATGGAGCTTAATCTTCGAGCACAGGAATCCATACTTCTACTTGGAATGCTTATCGCTACAGATTTTCGTCTCGATGTGGTTGACGGTTTTGTTGACGTCACTATGTTAACTTAACGAACAACAACGTGAGAGGTGAGCGTGCGCAGAGGGGAGGTTTTCTCTCGTAGGCAGGATAAGCATTCCAAGTAGAGGTATGGATTCTATCAACATAATAATTATTATAATAAATACAAATAAAAAAGAAATACATTCTTGGTAATAGACGCGTTAAATTTTGGGTAGTGTTGCGGTGTATGGTACCAGGAAATAAAATCAAACATTAGACCATCTATAGGGAAATTAACCTTTTACTTTACATAAAGCCCTTTAGCGGCCAACGTGAAAAGCTTTTAAACTGCTAAATGTACTTATCGCTTTGATGATCAATATTCAAGTGCCAAACCAAGCAGCAGGGACTTAAAATACTGTTTAAGTTTACGTTTTTACGCTGGTTACCTCGATTTGTTTACAATGTCCTTTTTTTACCTATCACACGAACCCAAACCTTAATGTTTGCATTTCCTTGCTGCTTGGTTTTGCGCTCGTTGCAGCCTACTTCCAGGGGCTAGTAGGTCACACTTTGAAGCTCTCTCATCGTAGGAAAATGGGGGAAAAACAGGCATACTTCTCAACTCACCCCCTACAACTCCTTCAAATTTTGACATCACCATTTGAAACACCCTTTATTTTTTTATAATTAAATTGTAAAGTATTCAATAAAGACCCGGCCATGTGAAAAAGGGAGGCTGATATTATTATCCCAGGGACGCCTGAAAGGTAAAGACGGCCCTGACAGTAAATAGACGGTAAAATAAATGGGGGATGTGAGACTCAATCAAGCAATGAATCCATTTTCTGATTGGCAAGATTGGCCGACTTTTTGACGTCATTGCTTGATTGAGCCGGTTTCTAAAAAGCGCGCTAAATCAAGCAATCACGAAACGTCCCCCTTTTTTCCTACCCCTCCTTAATTCAAAAAAACCTTCGGAGGTCGGAGAGCCGTTGGAATAGGCGAAACTATAAAGTCCAAGGGGGGCTTAAAAGAGAACTGCAGCGCCATCTATCCTAAGAAATACGAACTATTATTCATTTTATTTTACTAATGGTGGTTTAAATTTTGTTCGATTCATGTAAATTATCTATTTATCATTATTATTTAAAACATTTTGTAATAGAAAAGTGTAAGTTAATTAGCTGAAGGAATATTTTTTCTTTAACATCGCACTGAAAACTATTTACACGAGTTACCAAATCGAAGTTGGCTGTGAAAAGGTAGTCACGTGATTTTGTTTTGCCATTTTAACAAGTTGGCTAAGACCAAATTTACTTTATAGTATCGCCTATTTTTTTTACCGTCTATTCTCGTTTTGGCCTTTCTATAAAGTAACAATTGGGGGTAACGGATATGGAACGCCAAATGTGTCACAATTTGCCCAAATTATGCGCGTTGGAAAATTCGGAGCGCAAAATCGCGTTCTCCAATCCGGGCACAGAAAACAAGTTTTTAACCAATCAAATGCGTAAAATTTTTGCGTGCAAAAATATTTCGATGCGTGTCAAAATATTTCGGAGGGAATTTGCCCAAATTATGCGCGTTGGAAAATTCGGCGCGCAAAATCGCGTTCTCCAATCCGGGCACAGAAAACAAGTTTTTAACCAATCAAATGCGTAAAATTTTTGCGTGCAAAAATATTTCGATGCGTGTCAAAATATTTCGGAGGGTTATTTAAAAATACCGAGTCTTTTTAACGCGCAAGGCCTGTAAGCCAATGAATTTTAACTTTACATATCAAAATTTAAATTCAACCAATTAGGTTTGAATTGAACGTAAAGGCGGAGTTTAGCGATAGTAGAAAACATTTCAGCACGCCAAAACTTTTAGCGCGCAAAATTGGTTTCTTGCGGGTTAATTTCTTCAATGTCATTTGCACTTTCCCATTGGTTGATATTTGTAAACGAGCACGCTATTGGCTTATTTAGGACACGCCCAATTTTTGAAATTAAAATTTTGGCAGGTGCGCAAGATTTTAACGCGCTAAATTTTCACCCGTTAATAATATTTTTGGCGAGTGCAAAATGTTACATTTTGCATTTCATAACGCGACAAAAGCAAAATTTAACGCGTTATATTTCGTTTCGACGCGCAAAAAAATCGCGGTTATCAAAATATTTCGACGCGCTGAAAAAAAAACAACGCGCCAATTCCAGAAGTCGCGCGTCAAAACTCGATTCTGGCGGGCAAGAAACTCTCTCCCGGTGCGCAAGAAAATCGCTTCCGGCGCGCAAGAAACTCGATTCTGGCGGGCAAGAAACTCTCTTCCGGTGCGCAAGAAAATCGCTTCCGGCGCGCAAGAAACTCGATTCTGGCGGGCAAGAAACTCTCTTCCGGTGCGCAAGAAAATCGCTTCCGGCGCGCAAGAAACTCGATTCTGGCGGGCAAGAAACTCTCTTCCGGTGCGCAAGAAAATCGCTTCCGGCGCGCAAGAAACTCGATTCTGGCGGGCAAGAAACTCTCTTCCGGTGCGCAAGAAAATCGCTTCCGGCGCGCAAGAAACTCGATTCTGGCGGGCAAGAAACTCTCTTCCGGTGCGCAAGAAAATCGCTTCCGGCGCGCAAGAAACTCGATTCTGGCGGGCAAGAAACTCTCTTCCGGTGCGCAAGAAAATCGCTTCCGGCGCGCAAGAAACTCGATTCTGGCGGGCAAGAAACTCTCTTCCGGTGCGCAAGAAAATCGCTTCCGGCGCGCAAGAAACTCGATTCTGGCGGGCAAGAAACTCTCTTCCGGTGCGCAAAAAAATCGCGGTCATCAAAATATTTCGACGCGCTGAAAAAAAAACAACGCGCCAATTCCAGAAGCCGCGCGTCAAAACTCGCTTCCGGCGCGCAAGAAACTCTCTTCCGGTGCGCAAGAAAATCGCTTCCGGCGCGCAAGAAACTCGATTCTGGCGGGCAAGAAACTCTCTTCCGGTGCGCAAGAAAATCGCTTCCGGCGCGCAAGAAACTCGATTCTGGCGGGCAAGAAACTCTCTTCCGGTGCGCAAGAAAATCGCTTCCGGCGCGCAAGAAACTCGATTCTGGCGGGCAAGAAACTCTCTTCCGGTGCGCAAGAAAATCGCTTCCGGCGCGCAAGAAACTCGATTCTGGCGGGCAAGAAACTCTCTTCCGGTGCGCAAAAAAATCGCGGTCATCAAAATATTTCGACGCGCTGAAAAAAAAACAACGCGCCAATTCCAGAAGCCGCGCGTCAAAACTCGCTTCCGGCGTGCAAGAAACTCTCTTCCGGTGCGCAGTAAAATGTGGAATTTATTTTAGAGATTCGAAAAATAAAGCGCGAAAATAAAGATTATCTTTAGTAGTTGTTTAGATAGTTATATAAAAGATGTCGCTTATTTTTCATTTAACCTAATAACTTAAAAAACAGTGTCTGATAATTAAGATATATTTCAAACTTTCAATAAAAATCATTATGAAACCATAAAAATACTAAAAGTACGGAAAAACTTGAAGGCCTACTTAATTCGTGAATGACCTTTAAAAGCTGAAGGGGATCGTACGAAGCACTAAATGTGGTAAGGGCCTTTCGCTAATAAAAAAAGTTCCAAATCAAATTTCATGGGAATATTACCTCCTGTCAATTTTGAGGGAAAATTTGACCAAAAGTTAACTAATAATAGCTAGAAATAATAAAACAAAAATATTGCGAACAAAATAATCATATTTTTGAGATTATAAAATTATTACAAATGAAAAACACATGGTAATATTTTTAAAGGGACCATTATTATAGAAAAATAAATTTTAGAGACTCGATTTTAACGCTTAAAAAGTGGGTAGATGTCACTTCTTTAAAACCAAAATACACAAGAACAAATTTGAATACAATAAAAGCCCACATCAAGTACAGTCTTTTGAGACCAAAAAATATTTTTTTAAAAAATAAGGTATTTTGGGTATCGGCAATCAAACGTTTTTAAAATTTAATTTCCATGGAATACCTTGCCAAAATTTCACGATGGACCTACTTTATCTCCATGTCAACCAAAGCGTTCTGCTAAACCCAGATTTGGTCGAAGTTTAAATCTACATTTAATTTTAGTTTAAGAAATTTTATATGATAGAATTTAAAACATAAAGTTGTTAACTGATTTCATACTTTGGCCAATTACAATTGGTTGCCGTTTTAAGGCGTGAGATTTTATGGCAATTAGAATGATTAAATTGTGATTCGAATGATTGAATTCGTTATAAGAATGAATAAATCGTGATAAGAGTTATCGAATCGTGATTAGAACAACTGATTGAATCGTGATTAGAACATTTGATTGAATCGTGATTAGAACAACTGATTGAATCGTGATTAGAACATTTGATTGAATCGTGATTAGAACATTTGTTTGAATCATGATTAGAACATTTGATTGAATCGTGATTAGAACATTTGATTGAATCGTGATTAGAACAACTGATTGAATCGTGATTAGAACATTTGTTTGAATCATGATTAGAACATTTGATTGAATCGTGATTAGAACATTTGATTGAATCGTGATTAGAACATTTGATTGAATCGTGATTAGAAAATTTGATTGAATCGTGATTAGAACATTTGATTGAATCGTGATTAGAACATTTGATTGAATCGTGATTAGAACATTTGTTTGAATCATGATTAGAAAATTTGATTGAATCGTGATTAGAACATTTGATTGAATGGTGATTAGAACATTTGATTGAATCGTGATTAGAACATTTGATTGAATCGTGATTAGAATTATCGAATAGTGATTAGAATCATTAGATTGACTGAATTGTTATAAGGTTTATTGATTTGTGATTTGATTAAATCGTGGTTAGGATTAGTTCAATTGTTGGTACGTTTTTGAATTGTAATGATTTGAATAAAACGTGGCTATAGTGAATTTGAAACGTAATTTCATTGATGAAATCGTGATTAGAGTAATTAAATCGCGATTCGAATGTATGACTCTTGATAATAATTTTAACGCACCCGAAACGGAAGTAAGCTGCCTTTCAACTCAAACTTTGATGGCAAACAGGCTTACTACGCAAAAGATTTTTTAAAATTCCGCCAGGGTAGTTATAGAGTAATGTCGAGCCGTCACTAGCGAGAATCTTGAACAGGCCTTGATTCTCGTATTCCGAATCGAAGGAATCCGTGATGGAATTTCGAGAATCTAATATGATTATTCCAAATTTACGAATCATATGGAATCATTCCCCATTTCCCCGTGTTAAAGGGAGTATGGTTCTTTCCTTCACCACTCTGCCTTGGTTTCAGATATTTTTGGTGCTGTTTAGTGGTTTTGGGGGAGGGGCGGGGGGGGGGGTTGTTAATAAAAAACGCCTTAAAGGTTATATTCCCTTTAAGGAGGAAGAGTACTATGGTCATTGCGTTGAATGTTGTGGATATCTTAGGTTAGGTTAGGTTCACGTTAATGTTACTATTTTCTTATATTAACAATATTTAAAAAAACAACCAATTCTTAATGTTCGAAAAAACGGACAAACGATTATACGAACAAATGAAATTCGTCAGTAAAGTGAACATAAATTGAACGACTAAATCACCAACAAAAGTTGTGATACATTTTTCGGGCAAATGAAATGTTTTCGGACATACGATCCTGTTTCCCGGCATTCGGACAAATGATCATTCGGACATTTGTACCACCGTTCGGACGAATGAAATTCGAAAAAATGTACCCAAATCATTATTTTAAACCTCTGAAAAGTCGATATTATCAGGCCCGTCTTAAGACCTTTTGGGGTCCTGGGCTAAATTGTTTCTTAAAAACTTTGCGATTCCCAACGGTCAGCCTTTGTATGTCCGTTGTCTAAATTACACACAATAATCAAACCAAAACTTTTAAATTTAATTTCAAAAGTATAACATAGGCCTACTAGATTTTTACTGACAGTGAGTCACTGTTAGGTTTTATAAATTGTTGGTACCGTAGGATACGCGATGTGGCGATGAGTCAAATTACTTTAGACGTAACTAAAAGATTCCTAATATTAAATGAGCATAAATAATATTTAACCAACTAAACCCTTTTACCTAGAGTAGAGGCTGTATGGCTGGCCTTTCCGGGGCCCCAAAACTGGTTGAGGCCCTGGGCTGTAGCCCATTTAGCCCATGCTTTAAGACGGCCCTGGATATTATCTCAGAAGTACAAATATATACGTATGTAATTTAAGACACCTCTAGAAATTAAAGGTCTCAGACCTCTGGAAAGCAAAAACAATTCTAAAATGAAATGGTAGATTTAGTTCTGCCACAAAAATGGCACCTTTTCCAAAATATTGTTATTTACATTTTGTTTCTGCCACAAAAATGGCACCTTTTTCAAGTTGAACGACTAAATCACTAGCAAAAGTTGTGATCCATTTTTCGGGCAAATGAAATACGTTTTCGGACATACGATCCTGTTTTCCGGCATTCGGACAAATGAAATTCGAACAAATGTACCCAAATCAATTTTTTGAACTTTCCTACGTAACATTAATATTTGTTCTTTCAAAAACATTTCAATTTTTTTTTTTAATTTTCAAAAGGGAGTAGACTTTTTTTACCCTTCACGCCGCTGAAAAATTCGCGTGCCAAACGCCGTCGCCGACCGAAATTAAATCAGCGCTATGCTCTAACTACGATATCTATATTATCTTTGGTCTTCTCTACTAATTTTCCCCACGACTGAAATGCAAGTAAATTTAAAAGTAAAAATGAATGGAGAAGGTAGGAAAACGGACATTTTATCTTAGCCGAATATTACTTCAAAAGCCAAACACATTTTATAAAGAATTATTAAATGTAAAGAGCGTGCTGACATCTATCGGGAAATCGTCGAACACTACGACATTCCAAATTAAAAATCTATTTTTGCATGTAACGTTTTACTCTTTAAATTCATTATAGACATATAATAAAACCTGTTCAGCTATTTGCCTAGAAGTAGTAATACAGAGAGCCAGGAGGACATACATGCAAAACCGTGATATTTTAAAGCGCGTGCTGCTTAATATTTCAATATCGAAGGGCTTGTTCAATTTCGCACGTGCCTCCTTAAAGAAAAAATGCGCGCGCGCTAAACAATTAAAACTAACATACACATGTGACTATTTTATTCAGTGACTTACGCATGCGCGTATGTAGGAAAGAAAAAGAGAGCGACATTTATTGAAGCGCCTATAGGAAATATAGCGCCCTCTGCCTTAATATTCGAGAACTAAATATGTGAAGAAATAACAGACGACTTTTGAATGTTTTTCGGTTGAAACTTCCAGCTGTTGCGCAGAGAGAATTTTGAACGAGCAGACAGCTTTCATACATTCAATTTAAAACTCGGTCGGTAGGTGGCGATACTTATGACCAAAATTTAAACTACGCACGAAGCTTATTTCACTTCATAAAATAGGGTTCTAGGTAAATTTTCAATTCAAATAACACTTAATTTAGATGTTTTAACACGTTTAACGTCGAAAAGAAAAATATGAAATTCCATTTATATAGCAGACGACGCTAACGCACTTAAGGCAGGGCTACAAATAAACTTGTTGAATATGATAAGAAATAATAAAAAAAAAATTGTAATACACCTGATTACATATTTTCAAAAATAGTCTTTAATTTCCCATAATATTTCAGTGTTTTTCTTGGGTTAAGTCTCATTCATACACCTGTTCAGCGCTGCCACAAAAATTTCACTTTCTAATTCCCTGACCACTTTTAAAAAATTTTCCTGATTTTTTAAGGCCAAAATTTATGATTTCATTTTATCAGATTTTAATCTTTTTACTTCAGCTTTAATTTTAGTGTAAGTGACTCTCCTGGTTATAGCTTAAATAGGCCTTTCAATAAAATAAGCTACGCTTGCTGAACTTGTTTTTATGATGCTCCTTCGTCACGAAATACGTAGAAGTTCAGTTCAGTTTATGTTTAAAAACAGGGTGCCTCGTCGAATTTACTCTTATGTTACTTTATAGAAAGGCCTATTAAAATTCCTTGATATTTCCTTAACTTTGTAGGACTACTTTCAAATTCCATGTCTTTTCTCATATTCTTAAAATTTCCCGATATTTCCCTAACTTTGTCGGACTACTTTCAAATTCCATGTCTTTTCTCATATTCTTAAAATTCCCCGATATTTCCCTAACTTTGTAGGACTGCTTTCAAATTCCCTGTCTTTTCTCAAATTCTTAAAATTCCCCGATATTTCCCTAACTTTGTAGGACTACTTTCAAATTCCATGTATTTTCTCATATTCTTAAAATTCCCCGATATTTCCCTAACTTTGTAGGACTGCTTTCAAATTCCCTGTCTTTTCTCAAATTCTTAAAATTCCCCGATATTTCCCTAACTTTGTAGGACTGCTTTCAAATTCCATGTCTTTTCTCATATTCTTAAAATTTCCCTAACTTTGTAGGACTACTTTCAAATTCCATGTCTTTTCTCATATTCTTAAAATTTCCCTAACTTTGTAGGACTGCTTTCAAATTCCATGTCTTTTCTCATATTCTTAAAATTTCCCGATATTTCCCTAACTTTGTAAGACTGCTTTCAAATTCCATGTCTTTTCTAATATTCTTAAAATTCCCCTAACTTTGTAGGACTGCTTTCAAATTCCCTGTCTTTTCTCAAATTCTTAAAATTCCCCGATATTTCCCTAACTTCGTAGGACTACTTTCAAATTCCATGTATTTTCTCATATTCTTAAAATTCCCCGATATTTCCCTAACTTTGTAGGACTGCTTTCAAATTCCCTGTCTTTTCTCATATTCTTAAAATTCCCCGATATTTCCCTAACTTTGTAGGACTGCTTTCAAATTCCATGTCTTTTCTCATATTCTTAAAATTTCCCTAACTTTGTAGGACTGCTTTCAAATTCCATGTCTTTTCTCATATTCTTAAAATTTCCCGATATTTCCCTAACTTTGTAGGACTACTTTCAAATTCCATGTCTTTTCTCATATTCTTAAAATTCCCCGATATTTCCCTAACTTTGTAGGACTACTTTCAAATTCCATGTCTTTTCTCATATTCTTAAAATTCCCCGATATTTCCCTAACTTTGTAGGACTGCTTTCAAATTCCCTGTCTTTTCTCATATTCTTAAAATTCCCCGATATTTCCCTAACTTTGTAGGACTACTTTCAAATTCCATGTCTTTTCTCATATTCTTAAAATTCCCCGATATTTCCCTAACTTTGTAGGACTGCTTTCAAATTCCCTGTCTTTTCTCATATTCTTAAAATTCCCCGATATTTCCCTAACTTTGTAGGACTGCTTTCAAATTCCATGTCTTTTCTCATATTCTTAAAATTTCCCTAACTTTGTAGGACTGCTTTCAAATTCCATGTCTTTTCTCATATTCTTAAAATTTCCCGATATTTCCCTAACTTTGTAGGACTACTTTCAAATTCCATGTCTTTTCTCATATTCTTAAAATTCCCCGATATTTCCCTAACTTTGTAGGACTACTTTCAAATTCCATGTCTTTTCTCATATTCTTAAAATTCCCCGATATTTCCCTAACTTTGTAGGACTGCTTTCAAATTCCATGTCTTTTCTCATATTCTTAAAATTTCCCTAACTTTGTAGGACTACTTTCAAATTCCATGTCTTTTCTCATATTCTTAAAATTCCCCGATATTTCCCTAACTTTGTAAGACTGCTTTCAAATTCCATGTCTTTTCTAATATTCTTAAAATTCCCCTAACTTTGTAGGACTGCTTTCAAATTCCCTGTCTTTTCTCAAATTCTTAAAATTCCCCGATATTTCCCTAACTTCGTAGGACTACTTTCAAATTCCATGTATTTTCTCATATTCTTAAAATTCCCCGATATTTCCCTAACTTTGTAGGACTGCTTTCAAATTCCCTGTCTTTTCTCATATTCTTAAAATTCCCCGATATTTCCCTAACTTTGTAGGACTGCTTTCAAATTCCATGTCTTTTCTCATATTCTTAAAATTTCCCTAACTTTGTAGGACTGCTTTCAAATTCCATGTCTTTTCTCATATTCTTAAAATTTCCCGATATTTCCCTAACTTTGTAGGACTACTTTCAAATTCCATGTCTTTTCTCATATTCTTAAAATTCCCCGATATTTCCCTAACTTTGTAGGACTACTTTCAAATTCCATGTCTTTTCTCATATTCTTAAAATTCCCCGATATTTCCCTAACTTTGTAGGACTGCTTTCAAATTCCCTGTCTTTTCTCAAATTCTTAAAATTCCCGATATTTCCCTAACTTTGTAGGACTGCTTTCAAATTCCCTGTCTTTTCTCATATTCTTAAAATTCCCCGATATTTCCCTAACTTTGTAGGACTGCTTTCAAATTCCATGTCTTTTCTCATATTCTTAAAATTTCCCGATATTTCCCTAACTTTGTAGGACTGCTTTCAAATTCCCTGTCTTTTCTCAAATTCTTAAAATTCCCGATATTTCCCTAACTTTGTAGGACTGCTTTCAAATTCCCTGTCTTTTCTCATATTCTTAAAATTCCCCGATATTTCCCTAACTTTGTAGGACTACTTTCAAATTCCATGTCTTTTCTCATATTCTTAAAATTCCCCGATATTTCCCTAACTTTGTAGGACTGCTTTCAAATTCCCTGTCTTTTCTCATATTCTTAAAATTCCCCGATATTTCCCTAACTTTGTAGGACTACTTTCAAATTCCATGTCTTTTCTCAAATTCTTAAAATTCCCGATATTTCCCTAACTTTGTAGGACTGCTTTCAAATTCCCTGTCTTTTCTCATATTCTTAAAATTCCCCGATATTTCCCTAACTTTGTAGGACTACTTTCAAATTCCATGTCTTTTCTCATATTCTTAAAATTCCCCGATATTTCCCTAACTTTGTAGGACTGCTTTCAAATTCCCTGTCTTTTCTCATATTCTTAAAATTCCCCGATATTTCCCTAACTTTGTAGGACTGCTTTCAAATTCCCTGTCTTTTCTCAAATTCTTAAAATTCCCGATATTTCCCTAACTTTGTAGGACTGCTTTCAAATTCCCTGTCTTTTCTCATATTCTTAAAATTCCCCGATATTTCCCTAACTTTGTAGGACTACTTTCAAATTCCATGTCTTTTCTCATATTCTTAAAATTCCCCGATATTTCCCTAACTTTGTAGGACTGCTTTCAAATTCCCTGTCTTTTCTCAAATTCTTAAAATTCTCGATATTTCCCTAACTTTGTAGGACTGCTTTCAAATTCCCTGTCTTTTCTCATATTCTTAAAATTCCCCGATATTTCCCTAACTTTGTAGGACTACTTTCAAATTCCATGTCTTTTCTCATATTCTTAAAATTCCCCGATATTTCCCTAACTTTGTAGGACTGCTTTCAAATTCCCTGTCTTTTCTCATATTCTTAAAATTCCCCGATATTTCCCTAACTTTGTAGGACTACTTTCAAATTCCATGTCTTTTCTCATATTCTTAAAATTCCCCGATATTTCCCTAACTTTGTAGGACTGCTTTCAAATTCCCTGTCTTTTCTCATATTCTTAAAATTCCCCGATATTTCCCTAACTTTGTAGGACTGCTTTCAAATTCCATGTCTTTTCTCATATTCTTAAAATTTCCCTAACTTTGTAGGACTGCTTTCAAATTCCATGTCTTTTCTCATATTCTTAAAATTTCCCGATATTTCCCTAACTTTGTAGGACTACTTTCAAATTCCATGTCTTTTCTCATATTCTTAAAATTCCCCGATATTTCCCTAACTTTGTAGGACTACTTTCAAATTCCATGTCTTTTCTCATATTCTTAAAATTCCCCGATATTTCCCTAACTTTGTAGGACTGCTTTCAAATTCCATGTCTTTTCTCATATTCTTAAAATTTCCCTAACTTTGTAGGACTACTTTCAAATTCCATGTCTTTTCTCATATTCTTAAAATTCCCCGATATTTCCCTAACTTTGTAAGACTGCTTTCAAATTCCATGTCTTTTCTAATATTCTTAAAATTCCCCTAACTTTGTAGGACTGCTTTCAAATTCCCTGTCTTTTCTCAAATTCTTAAAATTCCCCGATATTTCCCTAACTTCGTAGGACTACTTTCAAATTCCATGTATTTTCTCATATTCTTAAAATTCCCCGATATTTCCCTAACTTTGTAGGACTGCTTTCAAATTCCCTGTCTTTTCTCATATTCTTAAAATTCCCCGATATTTCCCTAACTTTGTAGGACTGCTTTCAAATTCCATGTCTTTTCTCATATTCTTAAAATTTCCCTAACTTTGTAGGACTGCTTTCAAATTCCATGTCTTTTCTCATATTCTTAAAATTTCCCGATATTTCCCTAACTTTGTAGGACTACTTTCAAATTCCATGTCTTTTCTCATATTCTTAAAATTCCCCGATATTTCCCTAACTTTGTAGGACTACTTTCAAATTCCATGTCTTTTCTCATATTCTTAAAATTCCCCGATATTTCCCTAACTTTGTAGGACTGCTTTCAAATTCCCTGTCTTTTCTCAAATTCTTAAAATTCCCGATATTTCCCTAACTTTGTAGGACTGCTTTCAAATTCCCTGTCTTTTCTCATATTCTTAAAATTCCCCGATATTTCCCTAACTTTGTAGGACTGCTTTCAAATTCCCTGTCTTTTCTCAAATTCTTAAAATTCCCCGATATTTCCCTAACTTTGTAGGACTACTTTCAAATTCCATGTCTTTTCTCATATTCTTAAAATTCCCCGATATTTCCCTAACTTTGTAGGACTGCTTTCAAATTCCCTGTCTTTTCTCAAATTCTTAAAATTCCCCGATATTTCCCTAACTTTGTAGGACTACTTTCAAATTCCCTGTCTTTTCTCAAATTCTTAAAATTCTCCGATATTTCCCTAACTTTGTAGGACTACTTTTAAATTCCCTGTCTTTTCTCAAATTCTTAAAATTCCCCGATATTTCCCTAACTTTGTAGGACTACTTTCAAATTCCATGTCTTTTCTCATATTCTTAAAATTCCCCGATATTTCCCTAACTTTGTAGGACTACTTTCAAATTCCCTGTCTTTTCTCATATTCTTAAAATTCCCCGATATTTCCCTAACTTTGTAGGACTACTTTCAAATTCCATGTCTTTTCTCATATTCTTAAAATTCCCCGATATTTCCCTAACTTTGTAGGACTGCTTTCAAATTCCCTGTCTTTTCTCATATTCTTAAAATTCCCCGATATTTCCCTAACTTTGTAGGACTGCTTTCAAATTCCCTGTCTTTTCTCAAATTCTTAAAATTCCCCGATATTTCCCTAACTTTGTAGGACTACTTTCAAATTCCATGTCTTTTCTCATATTCTTAAAATTCCCGATATTTCCCTAACTTTGTAGGACTGCTTTCAAATTCCCTGTCTTTTCTCATATTCTTAAAATTCCCCGATATTTCCCTAACTTTGTAGGACTGCTTTCAAATTCCCTGTCTTTTCTCAAATTCTTAAAATTCCCCGATATTTCCCTAACTTTGTAGGACTACTTTCAAATTCCATGTCTTTTCTCATATTCTTAAAATTCCCCGATATTTCCCTAACTTTGTAGGACTGCTTTCAAATTCCCTGTCTTTTCTCAAATTCTTAAAATTCCCCGATATTTCCCTAACTTTGTAGGACTACTTTCAAATTCCCTGTCTTTTCTCAAATTCTTAAAATTCTCCGATATTTCCCTAACTTTGTAGGACTACTTTCAAATTCCCTGTCTTTTCTCAAATTCTTAAAATTCCCCGATATTTCCCTAACTTTGTAGGACTACTTTCAAATTCCCTGTCTTTTCTCATATTCTTAAAATTCCCCGATATTTCCCTAACTTTGTAGGACTACTTTCAAATTCCCTGTCTTTTCTCATATTCTTAAAATTCCCCGATATTTCCCTAACTTTGTAGGACTACTTTCAAATTCCATGTCTTTTCTCATATTCTTAAAATTCCCCGATATTTCCCTAACTTTGTAGGACTGCTTTCAAATTCCGTGTCTTTTCTCAAATTCTTAAAATTCCCCGATATTTCCCTAACTTTGTAGGACTGCTTTTAAATTCCCTGTCTTTTCTCAAATTCTTAAAATTCCCCGATATTTCCCTAACTTTTGTAGGACTACTTTCAAATTCCCTGTCTTTTCTCAAATTCTTAAAATTCCCCGATATTTCCCTAACTTTTGTAGGACTACTTTCAAACTCCCTGACTTTTCTCAAATTCTTAAAATTCCCAGATATTTCCCTAACTTTTGTAGGACTACTTTCAAACTCCCTGACATTTCTCAAATTCTTAAAATTCCCAGATATTTCCCTAACTTTTGTAGGACTACTTTCAAACTCCCTGACTTTTCTCAAATTCTTAAAATTCCCAGATATTTCCCTAACTTTTGTAGGACTACTTTCAAACTCCCTGACTTTTCTCAAATTCTTAAAATTCCCAGATATTTCCCTAACTTTTGTAGGACTACTTTCAAACTCCCTGACTTTTCTCAAATTCTTAAAATTCCCGATATTTCCCTAACTTTGTAGGACTGCTTTCAAATTCCCTGTCTTTTCTCATATTCTTAAAATTCCCCGATATTTCCCTAACTTTGTAGGACTGCTTTCAAATTCCCTGTCTTTTCTCAAATTCTTAAAATTCCCCGATATTTCCCTAACTTTGTAGGACTACTTTCAAATTCCATGTCTTTTCTCATATTCTTAAAATTCCCCGATATTTCCCTAACTTTGTAGGACTACTTTCAAATTCCATGTCTTTTCTCATATTCTTAAAATTCCCGATATTTCCCTAACTTTGTAGGACTGCTTTCAAATTCCCTGTCTTTTCTCATATTCTTAAAATTCCCCGATATTTCCCTAACTTTGTAGGACTGCTTTCAAATTCCCTGTCTTTTCTCAAATTCTTAAAATTCCCCGATATTTCCCTAACTTTGTAGGACTACTTTCAAATTCCATGTCTTTTCTCATATTCTTAAAATTCCCCGATATTTCCCTAACTTTGTAGGACTGCTTTCAAATTCCCTGTCTTTTCTCAAATTCTTAAAATTCCCCGATATTTCCCTAACTTTGTAGGACTACTTTCAAATTCCCTGTCTTTTCTCAAATTCTTAAAATTCTCCGATATTTCCCTAACTTTGTAGGACTACTTTCAAATTCCCTGTCTTTTCTCAAATTCTTAAAATTCCCCGATATTTCCCTAACTTTGTAGGACTACTTTCAAATTCCCTGTCTTTTCTCATATTCTTAAAATTCCCCGATATTTCCCTAACTTTGTAGGACTACTTTCAAATTCCCTGTCTTTTCTCATATTCTTAAAATTCCCCGATATTTCCCTAACTTTGTAGGACTACTTTCAAATTCCATGTCTTTTCTCATATTCTTAAAATTCCCCGATATTTCCCTAACTTTGTAGGACTGCTTTCAAATTCCGTGTCTTTTCTCAAATTCTTAAAATTCCCCGATATTTCCCTAACTTTGTAGGACTGCTTTTAAATTCCCTGTCTTTTCTCAAATTCTTAAAATTCCCCGATATTTCCCTAACTTTTGTAGGACTACTTTCAAATTCCCTGTCTTTTCTCAAATTCTTAAAATTCCCCGATATTTCCCTAACTTTTGTAGGACTACTTTCAAACTCCCTGACTTTTCTCAAATTCTTAAAATTCCCAGATATTTCCCTAACTTTTGTAGGACTACTTTCAAACTCCCTGACATTTCTCATATTCTTAAAATTCCCCGATATTTCCCTAACTTTGTAGGACTACTTTCAAATTCCATGTCTTTTCTCATATTCTTAAAATTCCCCGATATTTCCCTAACTTTGTAGGACTGCTTTCAAATTCCGTGTCTTTTCTCAAATTCTTAAAATTCCCCGATATTTCCCTAACTTTGTAGGACTGCTTTTAAATTCCCTGTCTTTTCTCAAATTCTTAAAATTCCCCGATATTTCCCTAACTTTTGTAGGACTACTTTCAAATTCCCTGTCTTTTCTCAAATTCTTAAAATTCCCCGATATTTCCCTAACTTTTGTAGGACTACTTTCAAACTCCCTGACTTTTCTCAAATTCTTAAAATTCCCAGATATTTCCCTAACTTTTGTAGGACTACTTTCAAACTCCCTGACATTTCTCAAATTCTTAAAATTCCCAGATATTTCCCTAACTTTTGTAGGACTACTTTCAAACTCCCTGACTTTTCTCAAATTCTTAAAATTCCCAGATATTTCCCTAACTTTTGTAGGACTACTTTCAAACTCCCTGACTTTTCTCAAATTCTTAAAATTCCCAGATATTTCCCTAACTTTTGTAGGACTACTTTCAAACTCCCTGACTTTTCTCAAATTCTTAAAATTCCCAGATATTTCCCTAACTTTTGTAGGACTACTTTCAAACTCCCTGACTTTTCTCAAATTCTTAAAATTCCCAGATATTTCCCTAACTTTTGTAGGACTACTTTCAAACTCCCTGACTTTTCTCAAATTCTTAAAATTCCCAGATATTTCCCTAACTTTTGTAGGACTACTTTCAAACTCCCTGACTTTTCTCAAATTCTTAAAATTCCCAGATATTTCCCTAACTTTTGTAGGACTACTTTCAAACTCCCTGACTTTTCTCAAATTCTTAAAATTCCCAGATATTTCCCTAACTTTTGTAGGACTACTTTCAAACTCCCTGACTTTTCTCAAATTCTTAAAATTCCCCTAACTTTGTAGGACTTACTTTGAAATTCCCTGACTCTGGAAGGTTAAGATAGGCAAAATATCTAGTACATTTGTCGGAAAGATACTAACCCGAATTTTCGGTAAATCGGCGGCGGGAATTTCAAATCTGGCCAGTTTACGGTTGAATTTCTAAGTATACCTACGCGCGTTACATAATTTAGGAAAATACCGACTATTGCGTTATATTTCGAAGTTATAATTAATTATACAACATAGATAAGATTTAAAAAAAATTGCAATAATTTATATTCAGTACTACAAGTGAGGCATACCAAAAATTAATTCCGTATCGGCGGTTCAGGGTAAGTATAGAACGGGTAACGCCGAGATTACCACGTTCGCGTACATAAACGTGCGATTTGATGATTGTTTAGGAGTTTAATACCAAAAATATGCTATAATGAAACCTGAAAATAATAATCTACATTAAATATTTATTGATCACTTTGAAATTTACGCAATGGACTTTTCAAGGCCAATTGTTTTTTATTTTTTACTTTTATCAGAAGTTAATAAATTTAAAGGGCCTTATATTTCAGTAAACACGTTATTGCAATGTTGAAAAAATTAGCCAAACTTTCAAGGAAATAAATGATAATCATCGAATTTGTCACAGATATAGAGTAAAATTAAAATAAAAAAGTGCCAAGATAAAATTGAATTCCCTGACTTTTTACAAATTCTTTAAATTCGTGACATTTTAGGCCCATTTTAAAATTCCCCGACTTTTCCCTGACGTGTGGCAACCCTGCTTTAGGAATTCAACAGAAAATAGGCGAAATTCGAAATTCCTTCCGACCATTTACCGGGAAGTCGTGCTAGTAACTTTCCGCCAAATGTACTAAATATTTTGCCTTTCTTACAGTGTTGGTTGCACGAAAAATCGATAGTAATAAAAACGAATGAATGCGGGCTTGTTTTGAAGCCCAAGACGTTCTCTTTCCAAAAATGTCATTGTCGAAACAAATTTCCAAGCCTAAGTGTATTAACTTTGAGTCCGAAACTGACCTTTTTCGCTCCCCAAAATCCTGAAATTTTCGGCGAATTTCTCTCCTCCGTAGCACGGGCAATTTGGGGCAAATCAAAGCTGTAGTTTTATTCCTAAAATAGAAGGAACTGAAGTGGAGGGATTCTGTTTACTTGTAGAAGTTTTCAAATCAGAGGATTTTAATCATAATATTAGGCTTATTATCGAAATAAAAAATATTTTTTTACGCGCGCGCCCCGACGTTTTAAGAAGAATTTACAAGGAGCCTTCGGTTTCATATCGTTTTTCTACTACGTAGGCTTGTGTATGCCTATTTCAATTACTACTGCGTAGGACTTTTTCCTGGGTGTTAAATCAACGCGCTTTTCATCCCAGATGTAAAGAAATGTATTCCAGACAATTAGCCAATGATACGCTTCGCATTTTCTGACGTCATGGGTGCCGAGAAGAATTTTAGAAGTCTGGAAATTCGCCGAAAAACTCGATTTCCACCATTTCGACTTCTTTTTATAATAATTCAAAGACCACTTAGCCGATTTTGATGAAATTTTCTGTACTTGCTATAAAATGTTTGCTCTTTCTACTGAATCATTAATTAGCCATAGCTAAAATTTCGTGCAACCAACACTTTAGCCTACAACTGAGTTTAGTTGGTTTACTTACCTGCTGCATAATGCATTGTAGGAAAGTTTCCACTGAAAATGTTTAATATATTTTCTATGGAATTTACACACCATTTGCAAAATTAATTCTGAAATTTGTCAATGATTACTGTCATTAGTCAAAATAACTACATAATTTACCTGATAAAATATCTTGAAACCTTTGCTGTCAGATTATTAAATTTAATTTTTTTAAAATTGGTCAATTATTGCAATGGTCACAATAAATACAGAATTAACCTTATAAAATATCGAGGGGCTAACCACTCTTAGAAAGTCTGTACACCGGATTACGCTTAGATTAGCAGGGACTTCAAAGATTACGCGTAATCCCATTAGTACAGACAAAGGTACGGCTCTGTACACTGATTACGTGGAGTGATCAGCCCCTCGTAAAATATATATTGAAACCTTAATTATCCGATTATTATTAATCTTATTTTTTTGAAATTGGTAGCTTTAGTCAAGAGAATTTTACCTTATAAAATATCTTGAAACCTTTATTGTCAGATTATTATTAATCTTAATTTTTTTGATATTTATTGACACATTTCGAGTCTCTAGAGTTGAATTAATCCAAGATAAATCGAGGTAATTTCAAAAATGGGTAGGCACAGATGTAAAATTTCATTTTTTATTTTTTTTCTTTACGATCTACTCTGTACATCATAATACTTTTATAGCGTAAAAAGTTTTCTTCATAAATACAAGTACTAGCCAAAAATGATTGTTATTCGTACAAGCTGGGAAAATATACTGACTGGGAAAATGAAAACAAAAGTTTGACAATGAAAAAAGGGGAAAAATTAAAATTTAAAAACTATTTATAAGGCTTGTTTACAAATATACTAAGCGAATTTCAATTGCAACTTCATACAATTACACGAAATCTACACGAGGAACTGGTGGAAATTTTTGGGGGGGAGCGTAACACTACCAAATGCATGATATGTCAAATTACAGAAATAATTGCACTTTTTCATTCATATCGAAGAAAATCAAAATCCAGTTGAGCTGAACGGGGAAGCCAAAGGCATTCAAATATTTGGTTTTTGCAATTAACGCAAAATATTCCCAAATTATAAATTAATAAAATTATCTCAAATGAAATTGAAGGCACATTCGAAGCGGATTATTTATATTAATAAAATGTAAAGTGATTGTTATTGAAGAGTATTTGCATAGGGCAGACTAGAATACGAATAACTAATTTGAACATGTTCGAATAGTTTGTATTTTTGCAGCGTTAAAGGTTTGTTCCTGAAAACAGATTTGTGCCTTTGACCAAAAGTTATTTACCGAATCACTATATTTCAATAATAGTAAATGGGGCAAGAAAACCTAATACTAAGCCTTGGCAATTTCATATTTAAGCCTTGGCCTTGGCACATAGCACAGTTTAGGAAAGAAAAATATATTTTTCGAAAAATTAAGCTGCTAAATCTATCAGAATTTCCCACTTTTAATTGTTAAAGTTATAAAAAAAAACCAACTTGCTATATTAGGTCTGAAAAAAAGCGCTGCTTGAAAAAAAAATGATTAAAAACACATTTAACGTACCAAGCCGCTAAGTTGACATTTAAAATAATTCTAAATATAATTGTTTTTCTTCAAATATAGCATCATAGTTGGAAGACTGTATTGGTTTTATCCGCACCATTGAGAGGGGAGGGGAACTGTATTCCAAATATTTGTTTTTTATCATAAAACTATGGGAGTAAAAATAATCTGATTTTTTTGTTTAAAACTCTTGTCAAAAACCGTCAGATCTAAAAATGATACAAAACAGTCGCACACCTAGAAATATTCAGCCCATTTTTTTATCAAAAATTTTGCTCGTACATACAATAGGGTTTTTGGATGAATAAAAACCACTTTTGAAATCCGTCTTTTTAAATCATAATGGCGAATGTGAACGCAACCAAAAAAAAACGACAATAATATATTATAAGGAAGTGTGTGTGTGTTGCGTGTGTTTTTCCGCATCGAGCAATCCTCTTGCACAATTTACTTGGAGAGTTTGCTGATGACACGAATGAGGGCGCCGTTTTCATCCCTCAGCCGTTGATTGTCCGCTACGAGTCTCTCCATTTCCTGCAAATATACATTTCCATTTATAGACAGTGTTGGGCTGTGCGAGTACTGTGCCTTTTTTGAGGTCGAGTACTCGAATAAGAAATCGGAGAATACTCGTCGATTACCGAGTACCAAAAAATTGCATATTCGGGTACCCGATTATTCGAATAAGCTGCTCTCTGAACTCGTCGAGTATTTGATTTTTCTACCCTCATGGCTTCAAAGTTTAAAGAGGGGTTTTTACAAATTTTTGGGGGCAATAAACGGTACCTTTAAAGTTGTGGAAACTGTGGTTCATTTAAATTAAAGGAATATTTTTCAGCATTGAAAGTTACTTTATTCTCCTTTTACATTTAATTTCAAAATTACTTGAATTAAACCAGCTCCTAATCAAGTACTCGATAACCCGACTCGTTAAAAATATTACTCGGTTTTTTTAGTTACTCGACTCGAATAAAAGAAAGTTTCCCCTTAATCAAGTACTCGATTACTCGACTCGACTTCAATATTACTCGACTCGAATACTCGATGAAAAAATATTTGGTGCTCGATAACCGACTCGATTGCCTAAAACCACTAATCACACAGCCCTAATAGCCAGTCAATCAAAAACCGTTTTGATGATTTTGTTGCCTTTTCGCACGGATATTTCCCTGATTTTTCCAAGTGCAAGATAACCACAATTAAAACTAAGATTTACAGAGTAACTCATTGCATGATTGTCATTTAAGCTAAATTGGTTCCTTGTTATCCTATAAAAGATGTCTTATAAGTATTATTTGTGCAAAAAGGTAAATACATTTTAATAAGAAATCTTATTGGTGTAAATTGGAATTCATTAAGGAAAAATATCTGAACTCTCATAAAATTCCCTGATTTTTGGTTCCCTACAACCAAAGATAATATCGAACTCTCAGGCACGTGACCTCCGTAAAATCGGCCTCCATCGGTCGCTGCCATCTAGGAGCAACAAACGCAAGGAGAACGCAGCTAGCCTTTAAACAGGCTAACGCAGTGTTGCGTACAAATTTCATTGGACGAGCATTTACGCTGAACGTTTTACGGGCGGTGGAGGGGGGAGACAATTACCGAATTTTCCCCTTCCGACGGCAGCAGGCGCTAAAGCGTCTAACCAATGAAAACTGTATGCGATAAAATGCACGACTTTTGACGGGTTGCGTTCTCCTTGTGTGGGGTACTGTGTTTGTTGCTCCTAGTTGCCATAGTCCTCCTAGCATGGCCAACTTTGATGAGACGCTGTTGCAAAAAAGCGCATCATCGTTACCACGGTAACGATGAAGCTGATTTTTCCGGAGTTCCGACAGGAAGTGGATAAACGTTATTGACTACGCGCTAGGCAGTTTTTTCTCATTATGCAGAAATAAATACAATTTCGTGTTAGTTATCTTATCTCTACTCAAAATTATTTTCTATAGTTTATATACGACCCAAATATTAAATTTACCCTATTATATGAAAAAAACTAACTTTTAAATTTTTTATTATAGTCCACCTAGCTTAAAACCTTTTCAAATATTACAGTAAACTTAGCTTAAAGCCCTTCAATAATATAATCCACTTAGCTTGAAGCCCTTTCAAATATTATAGTCCACCTAGCTTAAAACCTTTTCAAATATTACAGTAAACTTGGCTTAAAGGCCTTTCAAATATTGTAGTCCACTTAGCTTAAAGCCCTTTTAAATATTATAGTCCACCTAGCTTAAAGCCCTTTTAAATATTATAGTCCACCTAGCTTAAAGCCCTTTTAAATATTATAGTCCACCTAGCTTAAAGCCCTTTCAGTATTACAGTCGACTTAGCTTAAAGCCCTTTCAAATATCATAATCCACCTAGCTTAAAACCTTTTCAAATATTACAGTACACTTGGCTTAAAGCCCCTTCAATAATATAATCCACTTAGCTTAAAGCCCTTTCAAATATTATAGTCCACCTAGCTTAAAACCTTTTCAAATATTACAGTAAACTTAGCTTAAAGCCCTTTCAATAATAGTCAACTTGGCTTAAAGCCCTTTCAATAATAGTCCACTTAGCTTAAAGCCCTTTCAATAATATAGTCCATTTATCTTAAAGCCCTTTCAATAATATAATGAACTTAACTTTAAACCCTTCAATATACTTTATCTACAACCGCGAAATTTAGCCCAGTGAGTCAAACCAACCACGCCGTAACGTTTTTCAAGTGCCCTTTAAGAACGTAGCTACAACACAAACTATCCGCGAGTTATAAATTGTCCATACCCTGACAAATAGACCCAAGTAAGTAACAACAGAAAACCAAAAATGTGTGAAAGTTTTTGGCCTCAAATAAAAAAGGGGGTCAAGTTAATGGATTGGAATAAAAGTAATGTCCGGAAAAGGGGTTACAAAAAACACCATCATTGCAATGCACCGTTTTCGCTTAAAGTATTTGCCCAGAAATACCAACGGACATATTGAAAATTCTTGCTCGAGAAAATACTTCTAGAAGAATTTGACAACATTTCTATGAAAATTGAACTTACCATTTTTTTTGGCTCTAAGAACATTTTTTTTTCGCCTACCAAGTTACGACAAAAAAAAATCGAGATTTGATGAAAAGTACCTTGGCTCAAATTTCAATATAACAGGGGATAAAATTGAAATCTTTAGAAATCCGCGAATAATGGATGTTTCTTGCAGTGGGGGTAATTTTATTTGGTTTTTAATTTATTGCTTACATCCGTTTCCGGTTTTTGGCTTTTTTATTAAATTTATTATTGTGGTTTTTTGTTGAAGACGCTGTTATAACTAAAAAGTAATTAAGAGAAAAACTAATAACTTCACGGTTACTTCTAACTTTTAAATATTGGCATAAGTAATATAATACCATTAAGTATGACACTTTGGTAGAATTTATCTACATCCTTTATTCACGTAAATATCGGTAGAAAAACGAAGTTTGGAGATTAGTCCTAACTTTTAAATATTTTGCATAAGTAATATAATAGCTATAAGTATGACACTTCGGTAGATTGGTTTTTACTACATCCTACCGTCACATAAATATTGGGACCAAGCCCTAACTATTAAATATTGGCATAAGTAATATAATACCCATAAGTACGACAGTCACAAATATTAAGAGAAAATAGAATAGCTTGGAAAGGACATCGCACATAGTTTGGCCGGTATCACAGGTCAAAAGTGGACAAAACTTACAAGGAGACATCCCGAAGTGTAACCCACCGATTTGGTTCAAACTCGGGGGATTGGTAGACCTTCGTGTAACTTGAAAAATCCTAAAGGGAATTTATTCAATGGGCAACGAAAAATGCTTTTGACAACAACAAATGGAAATTTTCCCATTGAAAATAACATGGGATTCTGACCGATTCCTATGACCCCCCCTGTGAAAAATTTTGACAAATTTAAAAATTTCGAAAATGCCAAAAATTTAAAAAATAGATAAAAATTAATAAAACAAACATAATTGATCAACTTTTGATCAATTTGAGGTCAAAATCCCATGTTATTTTCAATGGTAAAATTTAATATTTGGTGTTGTCAAAAGCATTTTTCGTTGCCATTGCAAAACGGTTGTCCATTGAATAAATTCCCTTTAGGATTTTTCATGATACATGAAGGTCTACCAATCCCCCGAGTTTGAACAAAATCGGTGGGTTACACTTCGGGATGTCTCCTTGTTAGTACAGTCTATTTGTTACAAGGAGTGACGGCCGGGCTCACTATCAGTAGAGTATTCTTGCCAAGGTTCGTGGTGCTTCCCAAAACAGAGCGTCGGATTTGGTTTCGTTCTGATCGCACGATGAACGAACTCAGTAAATAAATAGTTAAATATTGAGTTTTAACTGTCGTGTGACCGTGACTATAACTGACCATGTGACTGTATCGATAAATAAGTGTTTGATCTGTTGTGGTGTGACTGTTTCTATCCTATCAGCGAGTGTTGAATGTGGGATTCAACAAAACGGTTAACCATATATATTCTGATTTCTTAAGTATTTCTTTTATGTTATGTTATGTTTTATTTTATTATTGCTCATAAAATATTGAATATCGAATAATTCCACGTACGAAAATTCATCGAATAATAAGTTGCGAGAAAAGAAATAATAATGAAGTAGAGGTGTAAAAATCTTGGCAAGAAAACTCTATTGATAGTGAGCCCGGACTAGCGACGCGCGAACGTAGACCGCTAACCGATGGCCCGTGACATCTTTTAACAAATAGACTATACTAACAAGGAGACGACCCGAGGTGTAACGCACCGATTTGGTACTTAAACCTAATACTTTCCTTATGGTATGTGTCATACTTATGAACTAATACGTTCCTTATGGTATGTGTCATACTTATGAACTAATACGTTCCTTATGATATTGGATATATTTCAAATTAGCGGTAATGTTTTTCGTGAAAATGATTTAAATTTGGAAATTACCTTTTTAGGTAAATTATAAGTTGAGAAATCATTATCGAGACAAAATAGGGGGCATTGGAGTTTGCAAAAATAACGAAAAATATGCTAGTTTTGAGGGAAATTAGCCGTTTAGAAATTTTAAGTGTCGGAAAATGGCTAAATGAAGGCCAGTTTTGAGATTACATTTTAAAGCAAATTAAAAATTTAGAAGTTACAAAAGTTGAAAAAATCCCGAAGTAAAGGCCATTGGAAAAGTATGGGGAAATAAGGCCAGTTTTGTTGGATTAGAAGTTTAAAAGTTCTAAATGTTGGAACGATACGGGGCAAATAATGTCCAGTTTTGAGGGAAATTAGACGTTTAGGAATTCTAAATGTCGAAACAATACGGGGGAAATGATGTCCAGTTTTGGGGAAAATTAGAAGTTTAGGAATTCAAAATGTTGGAAAAATAGGGAGAATTTTAGAGCCAATTGAAATAAATTATAACTTTTAGAAATTCTAAATGTTGGCTTTATAGGGGATATAATGACGAATTTTGAGGGAAGTTTAGAAGTTCTAAATGCTGGCTTTATAGGGGAAAAATGCAAAATTTTGGGGAAAATTAAAAGATCTAAATGTTGGATTTATGGAGAAATAATAAAAAAGTTTGGGCAAAATTAGAAGACCTAAATGTTAGCTTTACAGGGGATATAATGACGAATTTTTAGAGAAGTTTAGAAGTTCTAAATGTTGCTTTACAGGGGATATAATGCAAAATTTTGGGGAAAATTAGAAGACCTAAATGTTGGCTTTATAGGGGAAATAATGCAAAATTTTGGGGAAAATTAGATCTAAATATTGGCTTTATAGGGGGAATAATGACCATTATTGAAAGAAATTAGAAGTTAAGAAGTTCTAAATGATGTAAAAATTACGTTAAAGGCCGATTTTGGGGAAAATTTAAGTTAAGAATATTCTAAATGTAAAAATACGGGAAAGGCCGATTTAGTGGGAAATTAGAAGTTTAGAAGTTCTGAATGTTGCAAAAATACGGGAAAGGCCGATTTTGAGGGAAATTAGAAGTTTAGAAGTTCTGAATGTTGCAAAAATACGGGAAAGGCCGTTTTTGAGGGAAATTAGAAGTTAAGTAGTTCTAAATGTTGTAAGAATACGGGGAAGACCGATGTTGGGGGAAATGAAAAGTTTAGAAGTTCTAAATGTTGTAAGAATACGGGAAAGGCCGATTTTGGGGTTAAATTAGAAGTTTAGAAGTTTGAAATGTTGGAAAAATACGGGGAGAACTTATGTTGGGGGAAATTAAAAGTTTAGAAGTTCTAAATGTTGGGAAAATACGGGAAAGGCCGATTTTAGGGGAAATTAGAAGTTTAGGAGTTCTAAATGTTGTAAAAATACGGGAAAGGCCGATTTTGGGGGAAATTAGAAGTTTGGAAGTTCTAAATGTTGTAAAAATACGGGAAAGGCCGATTTTGGGGGAAATGAGAAGTTTAGAAGTTCTAAATATTGGAAAATACGGGGCAAAAGGCCAGCTTTGGGCGAAATTAGAATTTCATGGTCACGAAATAACGGGGAAAACTTTTAACTGGTAGGAAGCATCTTTTTAAACACGACTATTTTAATTGGCCATAGTGTGTGGAAAATCTCCGAATTAACTAGTACAGAGCAGAGCAATGACCTTGGACGATGAAATTACCTATTTAGAGACCTGACAGGCCAAAGCCCTGTTTTCGGATTTAAGTTTTTCATTTTCGGCCTTTAGTTTGACGAGCGTCTGAAAAATAATTAACCACTTGTAAGATTCCATTGCAGTTGGAAGGTGGGGGCCAAAAAATAAAACCATAAAGCCTTATTCACATTAGCCAACATTTTAGCCCAGCTTATTGACTCGGAAGTCGCAAAACGCGTTAAATCTTCGTTCACACGAAAAGATTTCGCACGTTACATAAAATAACTAGTAATTCCAAAGGCTAGTTCCCACTTAGCGAAAAATGTAGTTTTCGCTAAGCGAATTGACGCGTGCCAGTGAAATTTAGTGAAGCTCAAAGCTACGACGAAAATTAAATTCATCGCGAAAGTCTCTAAAATTCGTCAAGTGGGAACTCGGCTTTAAAGGGAGTGTGTATTTCTATATTGATCAACGAATTTTAAATTTTTATCACCAGAGGAATGAATAGCGCTTGATACGCTATAAACAATTCGTAGGCCATGTTAGCGGACGACTTTAGTTCATACTACCTTTAAAACATACCTCTAAAGCCTAGTTCCCACTTAGCGAAAAAAACAATTTTCGCGCTGAAAATTGACGCTCGCGAATAAAATTGGCGATTTTTTCAAATTCGCCGCTAAAGTCGCTTCTCCACGGTATCTAGCGAATGTTCTTTTTTTTTGACGTCCACAACTTGGCGATAAAAAGCTTCAGCCAATCAGAAAACGCGTTCCCTTGATCTATTCCGCTCCCGTCCGTCACTTATTAAGCCTAGGTCTTTAGCAAAGCGGCTCAGCCAACTTGGCCAAGATACCGAAGTAAAGGTAATTATCTCACGAATAGAATCGTTTATTTATTGAAATTATCAACAGGAACATCCATTTCGTTTATTTTGAACTGATGTTTTATGTTAGGCCTAAAACATTACTAAAAAGCCGCGCGATTTGCTTTTAGCGTTTTTAAATATTCGCGCTAAAGTGAGAACCGCTTACCCAGCGACAGAAAAACCGCATCTTTTTTCGTTGTGCGAAAATTTTATTCGTCTCGAAAATTCGCCAAGTGGGAACTAGCCTTTAAGAAACTAAATATAAATGAAGATATTTTACGTCAACTGCGTAATCAGAAAGATCCGAACGAAAGTGATTTTATTTAAAGCAAGGGCGGCTCGATCTGAAGTAGTTATTTTTTGCAATAGATGTCGCTAGCGTCGAAATAACAAAAAGGGTATTTATAGGTACCCCTAACGTTGATTGGATCTTTTTTAAATTGGTCAATAACATAAATTACAGCTATTATAAACAATATTTTTACACGGGCTATATAACTTAGGTTAGAGTCCATTAAGTAGAGTATAAGTTGTCTAATTATAATTCTCAACAACTATTTTGAATTTTAGCTTCCTTGACCATTAATAGATGGCACCACGCTCTCCAGTAAAATCGCGTTTTTCGAAGAATCGGATAGATTCATGCCCATCTCTAATAACAGGGGCCTTTTCATAATACAGGTGGCAATGATAGAGCCGTCACTTGCTTTAAATATTCGAATTATATTGACGCTAAGCCTTGGTCGCCGAAACTGACCGGCCTTCAAAACACGGTCCTTCCAAAACGCGTTGTTGAAATATTTCCCGCATACCCACGGAGCAGAAACTCGGTTTTACGACCGTAGTTGGCCAACAAAGTTGGGCAAAAATGTTGGTTGGTATGAATAAGCTTCGAGTCGTTGTCGGTCGGAAACGCCAAACGATGCAAGATGCTCGGGAACATCCCATGCCAAAACACAGGCCAAATCTTTTTAATACTTTCATTTCGGAATTAACGGTTATAGAAACAAAAAACAACTAACGAACGAAATACGGGTTTTAGAGTTTTTCGGGTGATTTGAAAACAACAACGAATTGTTAGTTAAAGCAGCAACGCCTCGGGGGCATTTTCATTTCGAATTCGGGTACTTTCACAATCAAGAATGTATTCGGATTTGTGGACGCAACGATAGCTTCCGTTGTCCAAGATCCCCGGATGATATTCTCCGCGTGGTTTATATCTTCCGGGAATCACGAGGCGGATGGGGCGTGGTTTATATCTTCCGGGAATCACGAGGCGGAGGGGGCGTGGTTTATATCTTCCGGGAATCACGAGGCGGAGGGACGTGGTTTATATCATCCGGGAATCACGAGGCGGAGGGACGTGGTTTATATCTTCCGGGAATCACGAGGCGGAGGGGGGGGGCGTGCTTTATAACTTCCGGGAATCACGAGGCGGGGGGGGGCGTGCTTTATAACTTCCGGGAATCACGAGGCGGGGGGGGCGTGCTTTATAACTTCCGGGAATCACGAGGCGGGTGGGGCGTGGTTTATATCTTCCGGGAATCACGAGGCGGATGGGGCGTGGTTTATATCTTCCGGGAATCACGAGGCGGATGGGGCATGGTTTATATCTTCCGGGAATCACGAGGCGGATGGGGCGTGGTTTATATCTTCCGGGAATCACGAGGCGGATGGGGCGTGGTTTATATCTTCCGGGAATCACGAGGCGGATGGGGTGTGGTTTATATCATCCGGGAATCACGAGGCGGATGGGGCGTGGTTTATATCTTCCGGGAATCACGAGGCGGAGGGACGTGGTTTATATCATCCGGGAATCACGAGGCGGAGGGACGTGGTTTATATCTTCCGGGAATCACGAGGCGAACAGAGTCCTGCCTATTTACTATCGGTTCACCCGAATACATTCTGGTTTTAATTCGACATAATTTATCTCTACAGGGAATTCAAATGTCAAAATTTTCTGTTATTAAACTTATGCTTTGAGTTAAAATTATCTGCAAGGTATTAATTTCATTTTGAAATAAACACGTGCACTCTTATAAAATAAATCGATATTGTCAGAAATAATACAGTATATTCATTTAGAGAGAAGTATCCGCCTATTCTTTGGGGGCCCTTTTGGCCCCGGGAACGTTCTTTCAACGAGCGGACTGGGTTTAAAATTGAAACGTGAACCTTCGCAAGTTCCAACTTTCAAAGGGCGAGAATTTCCCACCAACACCGCGGAAGCATACACCGAACCACGACTGAAAATTTACCTAGTATACCAATAATAACAGAAGAAAATAGGGGGCAGTACGCTTCTAGTCAGCTTTGGAAAGTCGTCCCTTTTCACGAATTTTCGCGCCAAAACGGTTTGGCGGGAAATCGCGGATGAATACATCGTTTAAAAAATCAATTTTTCTTAAATTAAACAATTGTAACATATTGTCCTTCTCATTCTCTGCTAATTGAGCTAAGGCGTATTTGCTTTCGTCGTTTATAGCCGTGTTGAATCCAAACAAAAGTGGAACTACTTTTTAGTTTGGTTTATTATGCGTGAAAAGGCGTTTTCGAGGGTCACACGACGACTTCTACGGTTCAAAGCTACAGATACGTACTTCCCCTATTTTCTTCTGGTAATAATAATCACAGGGTTGCTCCAAAATTTTGAGATTCAAATTCTGACCATTTTAATAAATTTTCCACGATTTTTTACTTTTATCAGAAGTTGATCAATTTAAATGGACTTATATTTCAGTAAAAAGGTTATTTCAATGTTGAAAAAAAAAATGCCAAATTTCCAAGGAAATAAAAGGTAATCATAAAATTTGTCATAGATCTAGAGTAAAATTGCCTTCAAAAAGTGTCAAGATAAAATTTAATTCCCTGACATTTTAGGACCATTTTTAAATTCCCGGATTTTTCCCTGACGTGTGGCAACCCTGAATCAGCTAGGCTAATACCCTTGGCACCACCTTAGGCCCAAGTCATCTAGCGACTTTCATTGCCTTTTAAATATTAATTCAGGTGGCCGGGTTACAAGGCGTAGGAGGGTCGGTGCAAGCCCTTCAAGCCACTCGAGCTAAAAGCTCCCAATACTCACAATTACCGTTAATCTCAAAAAGTTTTTAAGTAAAGGGAAAACAGAAGATTTCGGGGGTTAGTCCCTTTAATCAGTGGGGAGAGAACTTGCAAATTCTACGCGGAAGGAGTTTTTCGGAGTTTTCACCAGTGCCACAAGCTGAGATCGAACCCCGCTCCTTTCGCTGCAAGGCGAAAGTACTAACCACTCCGCCACCCCCAACTAAATAAATATAAAACTTATTTTCCAATTTACCGCGTTTAAAACTCCGCCTACCGATTTAAAGTTAAAAATTACACTACTTCTAAATATTTAATTATTTATAAAAATATACGATGAAATAATTTTAGAAAATCAATACATAACTATTTCGTAAAATGGATACTTTTCTCGTAAGACACGTAATGTATACTTCTGATTATATTTATATACTTCATTATCGAAATTAAAACATTCACTTTGTTAAAATTAATTAATTTAATATTAATTAAAATCATCACTTAGGAAGAGAATTTAATATCGCAGATTATTTTAACTTTTATTGTTAATCTTAGGTTAACAATAATAAAACTAGACGGTAGTGTCAAAATGTTACTTTATGTGCTCGGATACTTAAAATCTTAAAATAACAAGTTGGTAATGCCAAAAGAAAGTGGTGTGTCTCAAACTATGAATGTACTCAAGTGTAAATTTGTGTAATATCAAGAATGTATTGAAGTTACTAAGAATATTGGACTACAGGATTCTGATTCCCATCCTCGCAGCCTTTGTAGCTTAAATTCGTCTGCTTTCCCATTCAAGTTTGCTATATGGTATGACTTGAATGCCCCTTATATACGGACGAACTTTCTCCACAAAAGCTGTGAGGAGGGTACCAGGGGTTAATGCTATGCTGAAATATTCTTAGTAACTTCAATACATTCTTGATAATATTGGTAAAAAATGTGCGAGATTGGTAAAAATGTGCGAGATATTTTAGGTATTGATTTAGTCTACACCGTTCAGCTGTTGTTTAAACTGAATTTTAATAAAAATTAATTATCAAAAAATGGCTGTAAAAATGTAATATTAATATTGTTTCGTATATCACTCAGGGGCATGTGAGCAACTTACCAAAATTACATGTATTGAAGTTGGAATATTCAATAACAGTGGGATACGAAAACCTTTTTTTTAAGGAATTTTGCAACTGTACGCAAAACTCTCGTAGCCATAAAGACAACGTTAAACACATGGAAATTTCAGCCAAGGAATTTTTCATCGTACCCTTTTTTTTGACAAATGTTTGGTATTAGACTGTTATTAACTAGACTAGCGGTACTTGGTACTACCAAAAAAAAATTTCTAAGTTACTACGCATGGCCAATAAACACAAGGTTATAACAACTAAAGCTACGGTTTAAAAGCTACTAAGTTCAACCAATTATGACTTAAGCGCATGCATTACGAGTTACGGTACTACTTAGGCCTGATTATGAATTCTTGGTAAATGCCATCATCTTTTCAGCCTTGGATTTTAGAAAACATGTTAATTCTATAAATTACTAATAGTAATAACGCTTGATTTCTTAGTGATTCAACCTAAGTTTTCGAAAGTTAAGTGATTAATTGTAATTAATTTAAAATTAATAATTAGCTGAGAGTAGATGGTATAATACCAGACTAATTTTGAGGGATAGTTAGGCCTTGTTGGTAAAAAGAATTTAAATTATTTGTTTTAGAAACCTTTGACTCCTCCTCCATCTCCGATAACCTCCTCTCGATGGCTCTTCTTTCCTGGAAAGCAATGACACAAATTATAAGTACACTTAAATTAGATACATAATTTCTATACGATGTTAGTCTTAAAATATTCTCAGTATATTTATGCTACAAACTACTTTTAGAATATACGGAAAACCTCCAAACTAAATTTAGTTCTAGCGGAAAACCTCCAAACTACACTTAATTATAGCAGAAAACCTCCCAACTACACTTAATTATAGCGGAAAACCTCCCAACTACACTTAATTCTAACAGGAGACCTCCCAAATACACTTAATTCCAACAGGAGACCTCCCAACTACACTAAATTCCAACAGGAGACCTCCCAACTACACTAAATTCCAACAGGAGACCTCCCAACTACACTTAATTCTAACAGGAGACCTCCCAACTACACTTAATTCTAACAGGAGACCTCCCAACTACACTTAATTCTAACAGGAGACCTCCCAACTACACTAAATTCTAACAGGAGACCTCCCAACTACACTTAATTCTAACAGGAGACCTCCCAACTACACTAAATTCTAACAGGAGACCTCCCAACTACACTAAATTCTAACAGGAGACCTCCCAACTACACTAAATTCTAACAGGAGACCTCCCAACTACACTAAATTCTAACAGGAGACCTCCCAACTACACTAAATTCTAACAGGAGACCTCCCAACTACACTAAATTCTAACAGGAGACCTCCCAACTACACTAAATTCTAACAGGAGACCTCCCAACTACACTAAATTCTAACAGGAGACCTGTTTATGGGCCGCAGTAATTGTCATCCCCGGAAAGGCTAATAAAACGTTTTAGGTTTAAAAGAGTACACTTTTAGTCCGAGTGTGGGCGAAAAAAACCATCTATAGTTACATATTCTCTGTTAACATAAATACGTTCTTGTATAAAATTATACGTACCCTTTTTTCAACATCACTTAACGAATTCTTATTATTCTGAAAGAGGTAAAAAAAAGATATAATTCACAGCGCAAAAGAAAACAGATGGATAAATCGGGGAAACATCGAACCAACCTGCATCAACTTTTCCAGCTGTCGTTTGGCGTAATCCAACTCTTCCTCGGTTTTCTTGAGTTTAATTTTAAGTCTGTCATTCTCTTCTCTGACATCATGGTACAGCTAAAAAGAAGCAAAAAGGTATTCTAGAAAACCGCATTTGAGGTTGCCAGGTGCGAGCGACTTCCCCCACTAGCCCAAATGCAAATTAAAACTAGCCCAAATGCAAATTAAAACTAGCCCAAATACAAATTTACACTAGCCCAAATGCAAATTTACACTAGCCCAAATGGAAATTTAAACTAAGCCCAAATGGAAATTTAAACTAGCCCAAAGTCTGTAGGAGGATCAAATAAAATTCTGCTAAGTGTCAAGGTGAAAATGTTATAGGAAAAATAGGAATTTTAGAGACTAATTATAGGAAAATATAGGAATCTAAATAGGCGAATATAGGACACTAACAAGTTGTAAGTAGGAAAATGTATGAAAAATAATAAGGTAATTATTGCATATCGGTATACTTTGACTCGAATCACCTAGAATATTGATAATTGTTTGTGCATTACTATCTTGCATTATTGGATCACTTAGCCGCGAAATTATAGGAAAATATATGAAAATCGATGAACATTTAGGTATTTACAGGAAAGCATTAAAAATGTAGGAAAATATAGGAAGTCTGGTCACCCTGTAGTTTGTAAGCTAGAGGGAAAACTACTATCATAGTATATAAGTTTCGTATGTAGATTAAATTTTAGTAACAACACAAGTATCGCCGTCTACCGAACGAGTTTTAAATTAAAATGTGGGAAGGACTATGAGATTTTTAATTTTTAACATGATCATTTTAGAATTATAAGATCACTGGAAAATTATGGGATTTTATAAGATCAGTGGAAAATTATGGGATTTTATAAGATCAGTGGAAAATTGTGGGATTTTATAAGATCAGTGGAAAATTGTGGGATTTTATAAGATCAGTGGAAAATTATGGGATTTTATAAGATCAGTGGAAAATTATGGGATTTTATAAGATCAGTGGAAAATTGTGGGATTTTATAAGATCAGTGGAAAATTGTGGGATTTTATAAGATCAGTGGAAAATTGTGGGATTTTATAAGATCAGTGGAAAATTGTGGGATTTTATAAGATCAGTGGAAAATTGTGGGATTTTATAAGATCAGTGGAAAATTGTGGGATTTTATAAGATCAGTGGAAAATTGTGGGATTTTATAAGATCAGTTGAAAATTGTGGGATTTTATAAGATCAGTCCAGGGTAACAGGATTAATAAGATCAGTCCAGAGTAACAGGATTTTTAAGATCAGTCCAGAGTTTCAGGATTCATAGGATCAGTCGCGAATTATAGGGTTTTATAGGATCAGTTCCGAATTATAGGAATATATAAGAATTATAGGAAACCGCTTGGAACCCTGCAATGTAAGCCCCGGGCAGAGTACTGATAAGCGGGCCAACCGCGCGGGAAAGCCGTGCCCCTGGCAACCAAGGAGGACAGAGAGGTGCTCGTTACCTTCTTGTAATCCTTTTCGGCGTCCTCGTTGAGGCTGGACGTGCTGCTGTTTAGCGAAGTTTGCGAACTGGTGCGGCTGCGGTCCGACAGGCGGGAGGGGGCGTCCTTGCCGTCCTGGATGGAGCCCGAGGACCCGTACCGGCTCTTGTACCTGTCCGACGAAGTCTATGGCGGGAAACAGATCTTTAGCTTCGCGTTTCATTTGGATTGGCAAGAAACATTTGTTTCTGACAAGGAAACGAATTTCAATAGACCAGGTTCAGTCAGCGCTAGAAAACGTGAGGGGGGGACGCGTAGACGTAACTTCATTCCTACAGTCTAGGAGTTCTCCCGTTCACGTTTTCGAGGGGTGACTTAACCTGGTCTGTTATTGATTTCTCCAAACAGAGAATGAAGGACATTCATCAATCAGGTCGTTTAATTTACGTTCTTAATAAGAAAAGTATGTTTTGCCGCGAATCAAGGCCCTCCAGAGAAATTGAAATATCACGGTGGATATTTTCAGATTAAATTAGAGAAATTTTCCCCTAACCTTTGGAAAACGCATTAAAAATGTATGCTTCAATAGACGCTTAAAGGGCCACACTGGCGTTCGAACTTTTCCCCAACCTTTTGAATACGCAATAAAAAATAACTCTTTCCAATAAGCGCTTAAAGGGCTCTTTAAATAAAACCTGTTCAGCGATTGGCCTAGAAATAGTAATACAGAGAGCCAGGACATACTTGTAAAAGCCTTAAAGCCGTTATTTTTTAAAGCTTAATATTTCAATACAGAAGGGCTAGTTCGATTTCGCACGCGCTGTCAACTTTAGCCTTACCAATAAAACTAGCATCAGCACGTGTCTATATTATTCAGCGACTGGCGCGTGCGGGTAGGGGAGGAAAGAAAAGAGAGCGGCATTTATTGAAAAGCCACTACAAGAGAATCGTTGAAGCCTTATATTAATTTATCACCAAAATTGGTTTAAGGTTTTATGTCAATTTTTATTCATTTAAAAAATTAAGCAATTGTTTATTTTATATTTCACTTGTACATGTGATCGCTGTTTTTTCATATTTGAATTCCCCGAGTTTTCCAGGTATTTTTTATTCCACAATTTGCCCATTTTTAACTTATCTTTTAGTAAACTTTTATATTTACAACAAAATTAAATTACATGGAAGTTTTTCAAAGTTCTTAAAATTTCCCGACTTATCTATCCCTGAAGTTTTTCTTAAAATTCCAGACTTAGCCCTGAAGTTTACATTATTTCTTATAATTCCAGACTTATCCCTGAAGTTTTCATTATTTCTTAATATTCTCCGACTTATCCCGGAATTGTTTACTAGATCTTAATATTCCCCGACTTACCACCGAATTTTTTACTAGATCTTAATATTCCCCGACTTTTCCCTTAAGTTTTTACTACTACTAGATCTTAATATTCAACGACATGTCCCTTACGTTTTTACTAGATCTTAATATAATCCGACTTTTCCCTTAGGTTTTTACTAATCTTAATATTCCCCGACTTTTCCCTTAGGTTTTTACTAATTTTAATATCCCTCGACTTATCCCGGAATTTTTTATTAAATCTAAATATTTCCCGACTTTTCCCTGATTTTTTACTAGATCTTCGTATTTCCCAAGTTTTCGCTGAATATTTTTCTAGATCTTAATGTTTCCCGAGTTTTATCTTAACTTTTTAGCTTTTTACTAGATATTTAGACGGATTCTCAAACTCGCTGACTTTTCCAGATTTCCCAGATATCGTGGCAACCCTGTTATATTATTTCACGCAAATTAAAAACCAAACTTAATGAAAATGTTTATTTTTTTCAAATTATAAAAATAATTGAAGGAGTTTCTATCAAAACGTGTAGTACTTAAATAAGATTTAAATCCTGTATATTCTTCGCACGAGCGATTTGCACGCGCTCTAGAAAAACCTACATTCCTCTGGCGACTGTGGCGCGCGCTCGTAGACTTGTAAAATTAAGAGACTGTGACGTAAGAGCCACAAGCAAACAAGAAGGCCACGTTAGTTTATAAAAAGAACTATTAACTTTCGAAATTCTAGAAACTGCTAAATAGTGGTTCAAAAATGAATTTTTTGTTTTGTATCAAATTTATCAACTTACGACAAATGTAAAAGTTAAAACTGTCAAATTTTGGCCTTAAGAAGTCCGGGAAAATAATGGTCAGGGGATGGTCGAGGAATTTGAATATTGTGGCAACCCGGTTATAAATCGATTACAAATTACCTATTTTCCCCCGTTAATCCTTTAACTTCATTAATAAAAGCGGTATTATAATATAAATTGAACAGAAATACTCCTTTATTGTTTGAAAATTTATTCCCGTAGAATTCAAAAATCGACTGCAATCTTCCTATTCTATAAAATTTTTAGCTTCGTAAATATTTAACAAAGTTGGTGTAGTTACAAAACTTCATCCGTTATGACAAGATTATTTTTTATTAATTTAGTTCGATCTTCTTATTAAATTAAATCTAAATCCAATCTAACCAATTATAAATTAAATAGAAGGTTTGAGTGTTCATACAACTACTGGGAAACCGAGTTCCCTGATTTTCCAGGTTTTCCCTGATTTGTCCAGGTGCAAGGGCAGCTAATGTTTTAAGATAACTTACTACAGTAGATCTCCATGTCATTGTTAACTTAAACAATCTTTTCATGTAGAGGTTACTAATTTTAAGATTGACAATTATACTAAATTGCTTCCATATTAAAATATTATATAATTTAATAAAAACAATTGATGTTAATTTTTTCTAAAAAATTAATTTCCCTGATTTCTACAAAATTAAAATTTCCCCGATTTTTACTAAATTAAAATTTCCCAAATTGTTACTAATTAAAAATTTCCCCAATTTTTATTAATTAAAATTTTTCCCAATTTTTACTAATTAAAAATTTCCCCAATTTTTACTAAATAAAAATTTCCCCAATTTTTACTAAACAAAAATTTCCCCAATTTTTACTAAACAAAAATTTCCCCAATTTTTACTAAACAAAAATTTCCCCAATTTTTACTAAACAAAAATTTCCCCAATTTTCAATAAATAAAAATTTCCCCAATTTTCATAAATAAAAATTTCCCCAATTTTCACTAAATAAAAATTTCCCCAATTTTCACTAAATAAAAATTTCCCCAATTTTTACTAAAAATAATTGAATTTATGACAGAGTAAATGACTCTTCACAAGATAAGGGGAAGGGAACCTACACTCACCGACTTCATAAATCGATCTATTAAAAAATGTCGAAGCAAAATCTTACTCTAAAATAACAACAGTTTGAAAATCTACGCGTAATTACAAAATTTGTTCTGATATGAAAGAAAAAGGTCGCGAAATTAGTCTATCTTGGGCTCGTAATTTCGTCACGTTAAAGGACATAACCTAATTCAGGGTTGCCACAAAATTTTCAGATTCAAATTCCCTGACTATTCCCTGACCATTTTAAGAGATTTTCCCTGACTTATAAAGGGCAAAATTTTTCGTTTATATTTTACTTTTATCAGAAGTTAATAAATTTGGATGGACTTATATTTCAGTAAAAAGGTTATTGCAATGTTGAAAAAATTAGCCAAACATTCAAGGAAATAAATGATAATCGTGGAATTTGTCATACATCTAGAGTTAAATTACCTTCAAAAAGTGCCCAGATAAAATTAAATTCCCTGACTTTTCCCTGAATCTTTACAAATTCTTAAAATTCCCTGACATTTCCCTGACTTTTTAGGCCCATTTTTAAATTCCCTGACTTTTCCCTGATTTCCCTATTTTCCCTGACGTGTGGCAACCCTGTAATTCGATGACGAATGAAAAACAAAAAATCGAAATAGTTCGGTGACTTTTAAAATCATAAATATAGCATCAAACTTGAAAATGAAACTTATACGAGGCGTGTATAATCTTATTTGGCTCAAAGCATCGACATCTTTTATCGTAGAGCAGCCATCTTTTCCCAAGAGCAGAAGAGGAGGGTTAAAAATAGCGAGTGAATCTAATCCACGGCTGTTTAAAACCAACAGGGCCGCGTCTCATTTGCTAAGCGCTTCCTTCGTACAGTAGAACTGCATCAAAAAAGGCTAATTTTAGACGGCACTGTTTGTGAAGTTCACTTCTTTCCGAGCGCCAGGATCAGGGCTGGGATGGGATGGGGGTAAATAATCAAATTTTGTACTGTTCTCTATCTCTCTCTTTGATGGGGAGTCAATGACATTAAACTTAAATTGTTTTATAAACATTTTATCAAGCGACTTTTTGAGTTTGGTTAGCCAATATGACCGACAGTGTGACCACGTGAAAGCCCTAAAACTCTAAAATTGGAGTAAATATTTGAAAAATAGGGTAACATAAATTTTGTTGAATTTAAACTAAAATCCAGATTTTGAAATATTTATGAAGTTAAAGGTTTTATACCGGGAAGTAGGAAATTTATTTATAGGATTCTATAGGAATAAATGTTTAAAAATTTTAGAACTTCTATTGAAATATTTACGAAGATAAAAACTTTATAGAAGAAATTGGAAGATTGCAGTCGATTTTTGAATTCTACGGGAATAAATTTTCAACCAATAAAGGCGTATTTCTGTTGAAATTATTTTAAAATACCGCTTTATTTATTAAAGGGAATATAACCTCAGGTATTGGGTGTGGAACACCAACGTTTGCAGCTCTGGCCGCTCTTGCCTCTGGCTTTAGAAATGTTTGGCGCCACTGTACAGGGTAATTTGATAAATTGAAGGGGGTCTTCCATAAAGATTGCTTTGCCGGTTATATTCCCTTTAATGAAGTTAAAAGCTTTACGGGGGAAAATAAGTAATTTGTAATCGATTTATAACCGCGTTGCCACAATATTCTCAGATTCAAATTCCTCGACCATCCCCTGACCATTATTTTCCCGGACTTCTTAAGGCCAAAATTTGACAGTTTCAACTTTTACATTTGTCGTAAGTTGATAAATTTAATACAAAAGTTATTTCAACGTTAAAAAAAACCTTTCAAGGATCTAAATAATAATAAAAGAATTTGCCATCGATCTTGAGCAAAAACCTTAGTGTCCAGATAAAACTGAATTCCCTGATTTTTCCCTGACTTTTTACAAATTCTTAAAATTCCCTTACCTTTCCCGGCCATTTTTAAATTCCCTTACTTTTCCCTGACGTGTGGCAACCCTGTATAAAATTCTTCAGAAAATATTATGAAGAGTTTGTTGAAATTATAGTCAAATATGATTATGAAATTAAAAACCTTGCAGTTGATTTGTAACACTTTACAGGAATTAAGGTTTGAAAAATGTTTAAAAAATCATTGATTTGAATCATACAATGTATTTTAATAGAGCAATAAAAAATGGCCAAAAATACGTTCTTAAAAAAATCTGAGCAAACTCAAATATTGAATAGTAATTAAATTTAAGATTTCATTTAATTGGAGATTAGCTAACTGATTAAAGCAAAATATCCGTTAATTATACAGGAAAAGAGCCCTTAATTGTATAAAAATCAATAAATTCAACAAAATCCGATTAAAATAAAAAAATCGATAGATTTGATTTTTATTAAAAAAATTAAAAAAGTGCCAGCCTTGCGAGGCAGTGATTTCGAATCTAAGGTACGAGGTACATATTATCTTTGCCTTAACCTAATCAAAACGGGATGAAAAACTAGGCTTAGACCCAATGAAATTGGAACCCGTTGCTTCTATCCTCACCAAACAAAACTCTAACCAACAACAATATCGTCAAAAACGTACACCCAGCCATCACAGCCCAATAATTCCATAATCGTGTCTTACAATAGAGCGTTCTATAAAATCGGTGTGGTGTGCTTTCCCCCTTTTAAGTTCGGAAGAGGTGAAGGTTTGGCCGGTTTTTGGTGTGAGAGAAAAATATTTATCTGGCAAACCCGTTAGAAATTGAGAGCAGTCGATTTTTAGGAGTAGCGTAGTTGCTAGCCTAGGCTTCACTAATTTCCGGTTTTCCGCACCATTTGTTTTAATTTAAATGATTTTTTTAATAAATGTATGATGGCAAACAAGCAAAATACTAGTCCCAAATCTACGGGTTTAGAAAGAAACTTAGATCATGAAAATATTCTTAACCCCAAACATACTTCACCACCTAGGGTCCCTCGCTCCTACAACTCCTAAAAGGTACGTCTCTAAAATATTCATATAAAGACAGGACAGAAGCCGAATTCTCTTAAACCAAAGAATAACAAAAGATTTTAGTCCTGCTGAACTAGCTCTATAGTCTGTATGAAAAGTTTGGCCGGTTTTGGGCCGATTTTATAGAACGCTCAATTGTTAGTCGAAATAATAATAATTATTGCGGGGTGAAGTAGAACTGACGACTTACCCAAAAAGATAAGCTTTTATAAAAAAGCGCAACTTCAAAACAAATTACTTAATCCGAAGTTTAAGAACAAATTTAGCGTCATTATAGAAATGGCTCTGGGTAAATATACCTGGTTTTACTTTGCCATAGTAAATTAATTAATTTTCCATAAGTTGAAATAAAACCTTACTTATGGTAAATAAAGACGAACTTAAAGATAATGAAATCTTTACTTGATTTCAATTATGCCAAAAAAATCAGTTTCTAATTACCCTTAAAACTGACTTTCAATAGATTTTCCCCGACTTTTTTAGGGCCAAAATTTTTACGTTATACTTTACTTTTATTAGAAGTTGATAAATTTAAATTGATTTATATTTCAGTAAAAAGGTTATTGCAATGTTGAAAAAAGTAGCCAAACTTTCAACGAAATAAATGATAATCATAGATTTTGTTATGAATCTAGAGTAAATTTACCTTAAAAAAATTGAATTCCCTTACTTTTCCCTGACATTTTACAAATTCCTAAAATTCCCAGACTTTTTAGGCCCATTTTTAAGTTCCCTGACTTGGGCAACCTCGCCTTAAAACTGACCTTCAATGCCATTTTGTACTTTAGTGACCAAATCTCGAATTTAGTATGCATTTACAGAACTTAGCGCAACAAACACAGCACTGCCCACACAAAGAGAACGCAACCAGTCAAAAGTCGTGCATTATCTCGCGTACATTTCTCATTGGTTAGACGCTTTAGCGCCTGCTGCCGTCGGAAGGTCAAAATTCGGAAATTGTCTTCCCCCTTTCCGTAAAATGTCCAGCGTAAAGGCTCGTCCAATGAAATTTGTACGCAACACTGCCTTAGCGTGTTTAAAGGCTAGCCGCGTTCTCCTTGCGTTTGTTACTCCTAGAAAACCAACAAAAAAATCCGCTTACAGGCGTACTACTGGGTTGTGATCTTCTCGTAGTGGACGGCGCTAAAGAACTGGCTGACCGACTACTGGCCAAAGAATATCCGGCAGGAGAAAAAGTACTTGAGGAACTGGGAGTGAATGTCTTCAAACCCGCACTGCCAACACCACCGCCGCTGGGTCTAAACCGGGAATAACCGGGACTGGGGGACAAAGAACGCGGACTCCTCGGCGACCGGGAGCCCGAACCGCAACCGGGAACTTCCAACAACGAAGACGAAACAGTCGAGGGACTGTAGACCGAAGTCCTGGTAAGAGGGCTGTGAGACAGACCCAAACTGGCACTACCATAGGGCACTGACGCCGAAGAATACGAAGAACTTAACGGATATCCGCTAACACCGGACAACAGCGCTCGACTCGGGCTGCTGGAATCGCGGTAACTCGTGTTCGGTAAATGCAAAGACGAGGACGGATTTCCACCCAGAGCTCCCGGAGAGTACAACGCGGAGCCGCTAAGTCCACTCAAAGGACTGTTGTAACGGCCACTACCGCCACCGTAGGACATCTTCACCGAGGCTCAAAGGACACGACCTTTGTCACGAAATTTGCCGACACGAATCAACAAGTGATTTTTTATTCGGAGATAGTTTGCGAAAGAGTTCAAGAAACGCCGTTGTTATCTTTAAGATTACCGATTCGAGTATCTATATTCGAGATAAATTCATCATAAATTTATCGAAGTCGTTGTGTTGCATTGAAACAAGGAATTGAGGAGCTATCGAATTGGGTTACCCCAAACTTTTGAGATTCAAATTCCCTGACTTTTTAAGGCCAAAATTGTATTTTATATTTTACTTTTTATCAGAAGTTAATAAATTTGAAAGGACTTATATTTCAGTAAAAACTTTCTTGCAATGTTGAAAAAATTAGCCAAACTTTCAAGGGCATAAATGATAATCATAGAATTTGTCATAGATCTAGAGTAAAATTATCTCAAAAAAGTGTCAAGATAAAATTGAATTCCCTGACTTTTCCCTGAATTTTTATAAATTCTTAAAATTCCCTGACTTTTTATGCCCATTTTTAAATTCCCTGACGTGTGGCAACCCAAGTTTCGTTAGAGTTCCAGAACTAAGCTTTTAATAATTATTTGTGGACGGAATTCCTGTATATAACTTAATTTAAAATAAATTTAACCACTATTGCACAGTAAAAACATATTTATTTAATGGCTACTACAGCTGTTTCTTATTTTATTATTAAAGTTAACCTATATTTTAAGTGATTTAAATAGTTTTGTAATTTTTTTAATTCAATATTTAATTAATTATAAAGTAATTAAATCTAATTCCAAGGAACTAAAACAAATTACAAACAAAATATATACTAACTCGATTAGATAAGTCCAAAGCTAGCTTTATTTCGTCATGTATCCCACTTTAATACAAAAACCTTAGCAGATAAGATTTTCGTTCAACATAAAAAACATTAAGCGTAAATGGTAAATTTAAGACCTACTAAAACTAGAAAACATTTTTCATAGTACCCTTTAGCTTCTTCGTGAGATCCACTTTACCATGATCGAAAGACCGTATGTTGGTTCCTTAAAGCGAATTAAATCTACACCAAACTTAATATTATCGTGGTGAAAACTTCGATTAGTCCAAACTCAAAAACAATTCTTAGTGTCGTAGAACCTCTGAGATATAAACTAAACTTTAAGACAAACGGTTCTTCTTAACTTAACCAACCGAAATAAAACTAAATACTATCGTAATTACAACTATAATTCGATTGAAATAATAAATATACTTGATGAAGTTGACCTCGCGATGAAACTCTTTAGATTAAACTACATTAAATCTAGCCTGAACCATACCTTCCTAAACCAAACTAAAATAAGTATATTAACGTAAGGAAAACTATATTTCAGTCATACTCCTAAACATTCATTTGGGTGAAGTAGACCTCGCGACGACACTCTTTAGACTAAACTAAATTAAAGTCACGTTCTAGCTAACTTTACTTGACATTCCCAAAAACCACGTAAAACTAAATCGTAACGAAAAATATAATTCAGTCAAACTCTCAAACATTCATTTTGGTGAAGTAGACCTCACGACGACTCTATAGATTAAATGCACGTTCTAGCTAACCTTATCATACTTTCCCAAAACTAAATCGTAACGAAAACAATAATTCAACCAAACACAATCCTAATTTTAAATTATATGACAATCGTACTGTCATAAGCAAAATAGTAAATCATAAATTTAAAGTTTCAATGCAACAACGAACGACAATTTGGACACATTTCTCGAAATACATACCAGGAATAATCTATAAAAAACGTAATCCGATTTGCGAGAGTCCCGAGACAAGGCGAATCGAGAGCATCTTTTCAAGGAACTTTCAATCTGACAACAAGGCTCGATGACTATGCTTCTTAGCTAAAGCAAAGGGGAGCGCGTGCCCTTTTTTTTATAGTTTTCGCGAGTTTATTTTTAGTTGCCAAAGTAGGGGAATACACCCTATCTACAAGATATAAAACGTAAACGGACGTAGAGACAATGTGGAGTATAACTACGGTTTTTTTACTTGGGATACTTCCAAACTGCAGTAAATGTAAACGCTGGATTGTGGCGGAATTATGTACAGTATAATTTTGTTGTTGCGCATCTATCTGAAACGTGTAAGCGTTGAACGATAACGTTGGCTAATTTCAGGTGTGTGACGGGGAAAGTATTAAAACGTACATCCTATACTTTATTATGTACAGGATATTCGTATTAGGCAGGGCTGGCGCTAGGATTTTCGGGCCCCAGGTAATTTTTACTCCAAAATTTGTTTTTTTGGAAATAGTCAGATAGTTTTAGTTAGGCACCCGTTCCGGCGGCCTATTTCGGAGGCCCGGGCCCGGGGTACTTTTGCCCCGCTAAACCCCCCCCTAACGCCGGCCCCGGTATTAGGCAGAAAGCACAGCTAATCCTATTTCGATTTTAGGACAATAACACGGTCACCTGAAATTGTGTTATATTTAATCCATCCGGTTATTCAGGGTGTTTCAAAAGGTTATGCAAAATTTTTAAGGAGTTGTAAGGGGTGAGTTGAGAAGTATGCCTGTTTTTCTCCATTTTCCTACGATGAGTGAAAAGAGCGCCAGAGAGCTTCAAAGTGTGGCCTACTAGCCCCTGGAAGTAAGCTGCAACGAGCGCGAAACCAAGCAGCAGGGACTTTTAATACTGTTTAAGTTTCCTTTTTTACGCTGGTTACCTCGATTTGCTTACAAAGTCCTTTTTTACCTATCACACGAACCCAAACCTTAATGTTCGCGTGTTATTGTTGCAGCCTACTTCCAGGGACTAGTAGACCACACTTTGAAGCTCTCTGGCGCTCTTTTAACTCATTGTATGAAGATGGGGGAAAACAGGCATACTTCTCAACTCGCCCCCTACAACTACAACAATTTTTTGCATCACCTTTTGAAACACCCTGAATATAACTCATTTTATTACTTCTTAAGTATTTTTCTAGATAATATTATTTAATAACGGCATTGAAAGTCTCTCCCTTTTCAAAGTTGGTGCATTGGGCTTATTAGACTAGTTTTTTTTAATGAGTTTTTCAATTTATATCGTTACTCGCGAGTCCTACCTTAGCAAAGCATTTATCTGTAAAAAATTATTACTGAGAATTGTAAGTTCTAGAAAGCATCGCTATTTCTATTTTGATTAGCATCGTCATTACAAAATGTGTTGATTATTTCATATTTAATTGATCGTAATGAAGATCATACTTTACCAAAATTAGCCTCGTTAATTAACATTTAAGGGAATAAATATTATCATTATTAAATCGGGTAAATATCGTGTCCATAACATTCTTTTACGGTGCTAGCAAAAACCCACCTATCACACTTATATAGTGCTTATTTTTAAAAAGGAGAAACAACGAATTTTTAAGTGCACAAGATAATTTTTAAAACATTTTATTTTAAAACATTATTTACCCGACTAGTTTCGGACCCGTTATCGGACCATCATCAGGTCCGATACAAAATGGCAGATCGCTTGGCGGGTAAATTTGGCTCGTTTAAAAATAAATTTCTCGTTATTAAAAAAAGATACAATTTTACGACTGATATTTTTGAGTTTATTTAAACCTGATCTTTCAATTAAATCCCAACCTGAACTTTTCCTTTAAATAAAATTAATACTTTTTCAAACTTATAATCTAATTGCTTAATCCAATTAAATGCAACTTCAGTATTTCTTCAATTAATCCGGTACGCAGGGTTGGCAAAAAGCCAGTATGATTTTAACCGGCTAAATCCTCGCTTTGAACCGGCTAAAACTAGAATGAAACCATTAAATAACTCTAATATCAGGCCCTAATATGTATTCATCCCAGTGTTGATGATTTTAGCAGACGATTCAAATCAGAAAGGTTTAGTTTCGTACTTTCGTTGAATGACTCTTGTTATTCATATTTCATTCGAAATAAAATAATATTTCGCTTTAAATTATACTTATAAAAGAATTGGCTTTAACAATTGATTTTTGTAAGTGGGTAAATCCGGTTAAAATAGAGGGTTAAAACAGGTCCGACTAGTTCTTGCCAACCCGGTCGATACACCATCCTTAGGAAACTCCTACTCTATGGTATGTTTCTACTAAAATCAGCGACAGTTGCTACTACAAGCCTACTATTATAGATCGATTTACAATTTTTAAGGGGCAAAGACGACTTTAAAGGGGTAATATTCATCCGAGGTAACGTGGTGATGGCGTTATTTGTAAGTAGATGGCGCTCTGATAGCAGCATGACGTCATAATTTTGATTTTCAACGATTGGTTTAAAGTTTTCAGTTTTTAGTGGAGAACGGTTTTGTCGAGATTTAAAATACCAAATTCTCTTCCCTGATTGGATAGTTTAAAATCGTATTATAGTGCCATCTATGGCGGAGAGTGTTAACTTCTGTTAAAATTAATTGTTAATTTAAATTACAAAAATTATATATTTTTAATAAGAATTTAAAGTACTATAATTTAGTAATTAATTAATAACTTTTTAAAAAAGTTTATTTTTCATAAACTTTATAGTGTCGCCATCTATCTCAAACATTATTAAATAGGAAGGTACCTCGGGTGGATTTCGCCCCTTTTTGCATATTTCCCTGTAGGCAAGATGTGAATGCGTCTATAGAGCTCTACCACTTGTATAGGGGTCTACATCACCAATGCTTTTTCGCATTGAGAAACCCGCTCAAAATGGCGACCATTACACTGCCAAAGCTAGGGAAAGCAGACGACGTTAAAAATCTCTATAGAACTTTTAAAATTCCCCCAAATTTATCGAGAAGTTTCATAGCCTATGAAAGCGATTTTTGAATAAATTTAGCTAAATAGCGTTTTTCTAAGATAAAAATTACTTTTCTGTTATACGAGTTAGTTACGTAATTTAATTAATCGAAGTGATTAATTCCAACAAAAATGGCAGACTTAAATCAGGAAACCAATAATGAATAGTATAGAAGGTTTCACCTAGAGATAGTGTTATAAGAAACCAATCATAATTTAAATTGGAACCATCTAGTATAAATTGGAACCATCTAGTATAAATTGGAACCATCTAGTATAAATTGGAACCATCTAGTATAAATTGGAACCATCTAGTATAAATTGGAACCATCTAGTATAAATTGGAACCATCTAGTATAAATTGGAACCATCTAGTATAAATTGGAACCATCTAGTATAAATTGGAACCATCTAGTATAAATTGGAACCATCTAGTATAAATTGGAACCATCTAGTATAAATTGGAACCATCTAGTATAAATTGGAACCATCTAGTATAAATTGGAACCATCTAGTATAAATTGGAACCATCTAGTATAAATTGGAACCATCTAGTATAAATTGGAACCATCTAGTATAAATTGGAACCATCTAGTATAAATTGGAACCATCTAGTATAAATTGGAACCATCTAGTATAAATTGGAACCATCTAGTATAAATTGGAACCATCTAGTATAAATTGGAACCATCTAGTATAAATTGGAACCATCTAGTATAAATTGGAACCATCTAGTATAAATTGGAACCATCTAGTATAAATTGGAACCATCTAGTATAAATTGGAACCATCTAGTATAAATTGGAACCATCTAGTATAAATTGGAACCATCTAGTATAAATTGGAACCATCTAGTATAAATTGGAACCATCTAGTATAAATTGGAACCATCTAGTATAAATTGGAACCATCTAGTATAAATTGGAACTATCTAGTATAAATTGGAACCATCTAGTATAAATTGGAACCATCTAGTATAAATTGGAACCATCTAGTATAAATTGGAACCATCTAGTATAAATTGGAACCATCTAGTATAAATTGGAACTATCTAGTATAAATTGGAACCATCTAGTATAAATTGGAACCATCTAGTATAAATTGGAACCATCTAGTATAAATTGGAACCATCTAGTATAAATACACGCATTAAAATTCAACCCACTAAATGTTGGTTTCCTTGCACGAAATTTAAGAATGGGTCTATCGGCGTTTTCAGCACCGTAGTAGTTTTACGTTTTAAAGACCGCGTATACAAAGTTACAAGCTTGTGTTTCTTGATGGACGGACGGACGGGCGGCAAGCCAAGGCTTAAGGCCATGTTACGAATGTTGAAAAATGATATCATAAAACTTTGCAAAACCAAAATAAACTTAAAATGATCAACGCCAATATACTTGGGATGTTATTTCTATCTTCTAGAGGGGTTTGAAAAGAACTTTGGTCGATAGGTTGGCGAATTTTCAATATTTTCTCAATTCCCGTTTTAAAAGTGCTTAGAGCAGAATAATACGTTAAAATTTCGCCAGTCGTAACAAGGGCGTACAGAAAACGTGGCAAAATGCCCGTTGTCATAAATATATGACTTTGGAAAAAAGTGACATCCCATTAACCGCTGGAATACTACATAAACGGTGACATTGGGAGAGACCCTTTTTTTGGAGCCTTTCCATAGGGCCCAGCACGGATAAATCAATTGTTAACTCCGGGAAAAAATACCTTAAGTCTGAGCAGAAGTTAATAAAATTTAAAAGTGTTCATTTAAATGGCCTAGGTTGATACCGAAGGGCTGATCACTCCACGTAATCGGTGTACCGAGCCGTACCTTTGACTGTACTATTGGGATTACGCGTAATCTTTGATACCCCTGCCTTTGGCAGTGCTAATCTAAGCGTAATCTGGTGTACAGACTTTCTAAGAGTGGTTAGCCCCTCGGTTGATACCTCAGAGGATAATTCTTGTCATGGTAATAAGACACTTAAAAAATTTATTTAAACTTTAAAAAAATATTTACTTTTTACAAATACTATTGAAGCCGTTAGAGGTGTACTTTTCTCGTAAAAGATATATTATTAACTTCTGGTGTGAGAAATAAAAGTTGGCCAGAATTTGGCTAGAGCTCTTAAAATTTCCCACTATTAATGTTTTTTTTAACAGATGTGGGAACGCGCGAAACCCGAGCTAATGGAAGAAAAAATAATCCATTTTAATGCCAAGGATAAACTGACGATACTAAAGCAAGGGGTCGGACATTCAAAGAAATCCCGTACACTTCCCAAGAAATCCTACAAGAAATACGAAATCCAGCTTGGATTTGTTCAAAATCCCGATATCCGACGGGAAATCTGGAAATTGCTAAATCCCGAAATCAGACGGGAAATCTCGAAATTGCAAAATTCCGAAATCCGACGGGAAATCTCGAAACTGCAAAATCCAACGGGAAATCTCGAAACTGCAAAATCCAACGGGAAATCTCGAAATTGCAAAATCCCGAAATCCGACGGGAAATCTCGAAATTGCAAAATGCCGAAATCCGAAGGGAAATCTCGAAATTGCAAAATCCCGAAATCCGACGGGAAATCTCGAAATTGCAAAATCCCCATATCCGACGGGAAATCTGGAAATTGCAAAATCCCAAAATCCTACGGGAAATCTCGAACTTGCAAAATGCCGAAATCCGACGGGAAATCTCGAAATTGCAAAATGGCGAAATCCGAAGGGAAATCTCGAAATTGCAAAATTCCGAAATCCGACGGGAAATCTCGAAATTGCAAAATCCCGAAATCCGACGGGAAATCTCGAAATTGCAAAATCCCGAAATCCGACGGGAAATCTCGAAACTGCAAAATCCCGAAATCCGACGGGAAATCTCGAAACTGCAAAATCCAACGGGAAATCTCGGAATTGCAAAATCCCAAATTTGGGGCATATTTTTCAAATTCCCCGAATTTTACAGGTTATCCACGCACTGCGGCAGCCCTGCTTTGCATAAGTATTGCTTAAGAATTTTTTTTTCCTTCATTGAAATACGCCATGTGATTCGTGTCAGCAGCCATTAAGCGATTAAAAATTAAAGGGTGTTAAGGAACTTAAGAACCCTTTTTAGCCTGTTCAAAATCCGAACCCTTTTCAACTATACCCTTGACTTCTTTGCTAAAAGAACATTTTTAAATCAGGGTAATGCTTGAAGAGTATTTCTTAAGAAATGCTTTACTTAAAAAAGTTTATTAACTCGTCTAGCAACGTTATTATTAATCAAGTCAACCAATTCATCAATGTCACCATAAGAGGCTGTAATTAAGATTTTGGGTGAGAAGAAACTACCAAGGTTTGTTCCCTCCGAAAATTGAAATTTTGCCTGATGGATTAAGCATCAATAAAAGCTTGGAATTTTTTGGCACCAACAAAGATGTATATTTAAAAAAAAAATCATTTTTTTTTCTTTAAAAGTTTGGCCGTCTGCTGTTGAAATGTGATAAGCGGTTATTAAAAGATAAAAATACCGATGACAAATTAAATATTAAATCTTTAATCTTACAATATACGTTCAACACATTATCCCAACCTTGGATAGAAAGTATGCTAGGCCTTGGTCATGATTTAATGCAACTAACAAGTAGACGAACCGAGGTGTTACACACCGATTTTGTTCAAACTCGGGGGATTGGTAGACCTTCATGTAACTTGAAAAATCCTAAAGGGAATTTATTCAATGGGCAACGGTTTTGTCATGGCAACGAAAAATGTTTTTGACAACATAAAATGGAAATTTTCCCATTGAAAATAACATGGGATTTAGACCGATTCCCTGTGAAAAATTTAAAAAAATTGTTAAAAATTGACGAAGAAAATCAAAATTGATCACATTTTGATCAATTTGAACCAAATGGGTGAAAATGAACCGATATGGCTTAAATAGGAACAATTACCATTTATGTTGTCAAAAACATTTTTCGTTGACATGGCAAAACGGTCGCCCATTGAATAAATTCCCTAGTATCGTCCAACCACCAAATGAGCTTTCGGCCAAATGAGCTTTCGGCCAAATGAGCTTTCGGCCAAATGAGCTTTCGGCCAAATGAGCTTTCGGCCAAATGAGCTTTCGGCCAAATGAGCTTTCGGCCAAATGAGCTTTCGGCCAAATGAGCTTTCGGCCAAATGAGCTTTCGGCCAAATGAGCTTTCGGCCAAATGAGCTTTCGGCCAAATGAGCTTTCGGCCAAATGAGCTTTCGGCCAAATGAGCTTTCGGCCAAATGAGCTTTCGGCCAAATGAGCTTTCGGCCAAATGAGCTTTCGGCCAAATGAGCTTTCGGCCAAATGAGCTTTCGGCCAAATGAGCTTTCGGCCAAATGAGCTTTCGGCCAAATGGACAGTCGGCCAAATGGACAGTCGGCCAAATGGACAGTCGGCCAAATGGACAGTCGGCCAAATGGACAGTCGGCCAAATGGACAGTCGGCCAAATGGACAGTCGGCCAAATGGACAGTCGGCCAAATGGACAGTCGGCCAAATGGACAGTCGGCCAAATGGACAGTCGGCCAAATGGACAGTCGGCCAAATGGACAGTCGGCCAAATGGACAGTCGGCCAAATGGACAGTCGGCCAAATGGACAGTCGGCCAAATGGACAGTCGGCCAAATGGACAGTCGGCCAAATGGACAGTCGGCCAAATGGACAGTCGGCCAAATGGACAGTCGGCCAAATGGACAGTCGGCCAAATGGACAGTCGGCCAAATGGACAGTCGGCCAAATGGACAGTCGGCCAAATGGACAGTCGGCCAAATGGACAGTCGGCCAAATGGACAGTCGGCCAAATGGACAGTCGGCCAAATGGACAGTCGGCCAAATGGACAGTCGGCCAAATGGACAGTCGGCCAAATGGACAGTCGGCCAAATGGACAGTCGGCCAAATGGACAGTCGGCCAAATGGACAGTCGGCCAAATGGACAGTCGGCCAAATGGACAGTCGGCCAAATGGACAGTCGGCCAAATGGACAGTCGGCCAAATGGACAGTCGGCCAAATGGACAGTCGGCCAAATGGACAGTCGGCCAAATGGACAGTCGGCCAAATGGACAGTCGGCCAAATGGACAGTCGGCCAAATGGACAGTCGGCCAAATGGACAGTCGGCCAAATGGACAGTCGGCCAAATGGACAGTCGGCCAAATGGACAGTCGGCCAAATGGACAGTCGGCCAAATGGACAGTCGGCCAAATGGACAGTCGGCCAAATGGACAGTCGGCCAAATGGACAGTCGGCCAAATGGACAGTCGGCCAAATGGATAGTCGGCCAAATGGATAGTCGGCCAAATGGATAGTCGGCCAAATGGATAGTCGGCCAAATGGACAGTCGGCCAAATGGACAGTCGGCCAAATGGACAGTCGGCCAAATGGACAGTCGGCCAAATGGACAGTCGGCCAAATGGACAGTCGGCCAAATGGACAGTCGGCCAAATGGACAGTCGGCCAAATGGACAGTCGGCCAAATGGACAGTCGGCCAAATGGACAGTCGGCCAAATGGACAGTCGGCCAAATGGACAGTCGGCCAAATGGACAGTCGGCCAAATGGACAGTCGGCCAAATGGACAGTCGGCCAAATGGACAGTCGGCCAAATGGACAGTCGGCCAAATGGACAGTCGGCCAAATGGACAGTCGGCCAAATGGACAGTCGGCCAAATGGACAGTCGGCCAAATGGACAGTCGGCGTAACGTGTATTTTGTGGTCGGCCAAACGAAACTCTCCCAAACAGTTATTGTTAGTCGGTGGCGTCATCTACCTCAAGTTAGCGGTGAGAATAATTAAAGCCAGTGACACTATCTACCACTAGCGTGAAACGAGTGTAAGCAGACGATACTTAAAAAAAAATTACATTTTCTTTGAAAGATAGGTAGGTGATGCCACCGACTTATGATAGCTGTTTCGTTTCGTACATTTGGCTGCGTTCAGTAACTCTGAAAAGGCTCAGCGCTGACTCAGCGTTAGCAATGGTCTCAACGAAAATAATTTTTCAGATACTTCGTTGATTTACTAAACGCAGGCCGTTTTTTCGTTGCTCAACGGTCACGTGACATCGCCGGATGGAGAAAAGCTATCCGCGACAGACGATATTTTACCAAATTTAAAACAAGCGTAAAAAGCGTTCAACAAGATCCTACGTCACGTTTAGCAGTGTGTCAGAATTTATAGCCCGGTGCACCTAGCAACAGGGGCCATACGCCATCGTCCACCTAGCCCGGACAGGTGACCAATCCAGCATGGGTAGTAGTACCCTACTACTGATGGTCGCACCTTTGACGCGAGCCACTCAACCCAGCAGAAGGTGCAGCAATGGGTGGACCAATTCCCCTTCGCAGTGGGATTAAGAGTGGATGCTGTAGCAACTCCAGCCGACACCCTACCTACGTAGATAAAGAGTGACGTTTAGCAACTATCTCAACGATATTTATCAGATATTTCGTTGAGCGTTACTAAACGCAGCCATTATTTCTAGAAAGTGTTCCTCGAGACCCCAGCCACAGCAGATATAAATTATCGCTCTAGAGGTACTATATTCCCAACTCAATGGATAATATAGTTCGTCTTAATTATTGTACACTAGTTTTCTATCGTCTTTATTTTGGATATTCATTATTTTAGCAGGAATTGCTACCAATAAATGGCAGACCTCGTCTAAAGTCGCCTTTTCACTTAAGAGTTGATGGACGGTGCTTCCGCCTAGGAGCACCTTCCAGAAGCGTTTTGTCAGTTATTTTAAATTTTTCTCGCTAAAATACCCAATACATAGTTTGCATCCCTACGTCATCAATGACGCAGTTCCAAGTATAGATATAAGAACCAAGAATAAATATTTAATTTGAGCAAGAATGAACGGTTCGTTGCCGCCATTTTTCTGGTGTAGATTTCTTAGTAAAACGGGAGGGTTAACAGTTTCAATCGTCTGTTTGCGGATTTTAATTATTTTCAAATGATTAAGAAATTATTTTCACGTTAAAAATAGTTATCTGCCTGGTTAAAAATTGTTCGAGTAGTTCAATTACCAAGGAAGTGCGAAAATTGCTTATTTTATTCGATAGCGAAGGTAATTGACGGATTTTGAAATGACGTTTTAGCGCGCGACACTACAGTTACATGTCTTGGGCACACAGCCTTCTTTGCGTGCTTTTTTGACCATAACATGTAGAGGTATTTTCACGCGCAAAATGAATTTTAAAAGCCGTCAATTGTAAAAAGGATGACCGCAAAGGCCTAACTTTGATAAGCTTTGTTAACTTCTTTTCGTAGATATTTCTGTCGTAATTTGATATTTTATTTAAATAACCCGGCCTTAGAATCTTATCTGGCTTTGTTTAGGGCCCATTTAATATTTTAAAGCATAAATCTAATACGTTTTGTAGCTTTGACGAGATTACCAACAAAATGGCTACCTATTTAAGAGCTACGCGCGAAATGGTTTGAATTTTTGATCGCCCTCCCAGTTTCCTTGGAGACCATAGGCCCCTCCCTTCGGTGCAAACTATGTAATCCCAAGCGTCTGGGAGGCAGAGTTTGTGGATGGCCATGTGAGGAAGACCACCAATCCCCCAACGGGTGGTCGGAATACTTCCGCCACGGGTGCCCCCACGTATCCGCCCCCCGTTGGCGTCGCCGTTACACATATCTCGCCCTAATTAATCAGGTGGACGAGCGGACTGAATTTGTCCCACAAATTACAATCACGAATAAAATAAAAAAATACCCAATTGACAGATTTCGAAATTACGTTTTTAAGCGTGACAGTACCTTTACAATATGAGGTATAGCAGCCTTATTAAGCTGCTTTTATACCCTAACATGGCGGCGTATTTTCACGCGCAAAATGAATTTTAAGATCCACTGATATTCAATTTTTTATTTAGCCTTGGCTAAAAATGTTATACCTTAGCCATTTATTGAACAGCACAGTTTACTAAATCTCTGTCATATTTGTTTTAAGGAGGCCTTAAATAAAGCACGGGCCAAATAATGATAAATAAATTATTTATCATTATAAAGCAACCAAAAGTCCAAAACAAAAGGGTACTCACATCATCATTTTCAAGCTTCTCATTCTCGGATGGACTTGTGATGATGGGTATATTTTCTGCAGGTTCCTTCTTGCCATCAGTTTGGCCCAAGTGCTGCAATTAAGAAACCATCAGGATTTTGAATGTTATACCAGAATCGGACAGCATTATTAAGTACTTATAACAAAAATCTAGTTACCTCGGGGTCTAAATGGACAACTCCGGTAGATCTTCTCTTTGGCCTACGACGCCTCTGAATTGCCGATTGCGTTCCAGATTTATCATCATTAGCTTTGTCTTTATCCAACTTTTCATCATCTGTAAAGAAGATAAGAATTTAAACCTAGGTTATGGCTAAGCAAAATTATCTCAAGCATTAGGTCCGACATTCTCTTAAAACTTGGTGATTGCTGAACAAAATTCCTTTAAACATATAATAAGTCATAATAGATCGATACCAATTTTTCAACGGAGAAGTTTCATTCACGGGTGTAACGCTATTAAAAGCCGAATTTTAAATACCGCATAGTTTTACCAGATGGCACCAGCAATTTCAAATTTCAACGTTTCAGAAATCAAATAAAAATGAGTAAAATTTTTCCTCAGTTCAACTTATTAATATTTTGAACAGTCTTATAAGTTGTGTTGTGTAATAAGTCCTTTCCCGCCAACAGGTTTAAATTGGCGCCATCTAGTATGAATAAAAATATTCAAATTGGGCCTCATAGATCTTAGCTCTGAATATTGGTTTCCATTATAAGCAATTTCTTATTGGGTTTACTCTTTCGAATTCAAAAACTTCTTTAGTCTGTACCTTGATTAATTGTATCAGCAATTTGACCCCTAGATCTAAGTGGTACAGTGACAGTTGTGTCAGTGGATTCGGGCGCAGAAGCGGGTCTTTGTCGGATCCTGGGTGGGGCGGTGACAGTGGCGTTATTGGTGCCATGAGTGGCCGGTGATATCGAAGGGGTAGTGGTAGTGACTGTAGACGTTACAGTATGGTTAATGTCAGAGAGTGGCCTTCTGAGGATGACGTTCTCATTAGTGCTGTCGGAGTCGGAACGATTTCTCCAAGGAACTCTTTTTTCAGTTGTGGCAGTGGGTGATGAAGGAACAGCGGGGATGGTGGACTTGGCAGGAGTCGGGGGATCTTCACTTTTCGGTTTATTCTTGGGAGATTCTTGTTTGTTTGCGTCTTTTTCGCTTTCTTTCCTTTCATCTTCTTCCTGCTGTTTCCGAAGAAGTTGCTGTTCGGCAGATTTCAAGTCTTCCAGCGTGACGCCCTGAGTGGACCGTCTTGTTTCGCGAACCCTCTTGGCATGGGCTTTTCTTTGGGCTTCGGATTCATCATCTCGTGTTGGAGGAATGAAGACCCTGATTAAATTACAATTACCATTACATTAACTTAAATTATTGAAAGAAAGACTAGTATTATAATTTAAAAGTCAGCCTTAAATGGATTTCAAACTTCCTATACAATTATATAAATCACACGTCAAGCTTATCTCGCTTTGTTATGTTCATGGAGAGAACAGTGTTCAAAATGTACTTATTCATGAACCGGAACGTGTTTCCTTTCAAAGCTTCCGATTATTGAAAAACGGGAGCTGTGCAATAAAAAATAATCTTTACAAACCAGAATGATATGAGGAAAACTTTTACGAAATGGAACAGCGTCCATTTCGTGCACTGGGAGATAAATGTGCATAAAAACGTGTTTCTGGTCTTAAAGTTCAAAAAGGTGCCTTCAGGAACAAGGCGAGTGTTCTTAATAGCAGAAATTTATTATATCTCTTAAGAGTAGTATTCACTAAAATGAAACCTGAACCTTCTAAGACTCAAAGCACTATTTAAGTATTTAGAAAAATCAGCTTAATTCTGTTAAGGTACATATTTCACGCCAATAAAATTAGCTGTATAACTAAGAATGGTACATTATAAATTTATGAAAGCAATTTTAATTTTATCAGGGTTGCCACCAAATTTCAGATTCAAATTCCCTGACTATTCCGTTTTCCGTGACCATTTTAACAGATTTTCCCTGACTTATTAAGGCCACAATTTTTCTTTTATATTTTACTTTTATCAGAAGTTAATAAATTTAGATGAACTTATATATCAGTAAAAAGGTTATTGCAATGTTGAAAAAATTAGCCAAACATTCAAGGAAATAAATGATAATTGTGGAATTTGTCATAGATCTAGAGTTACCTTCAAAAAGTGCCAAGATAAAATTGAATTCCCTGACTTTTCCCTGAATTTTCACCAATTCTTAAAATTCCCTGACATTTCTCCGACTTTTTAGGCCCATTTTTAAATTCCCTGACTTTTCCCTGTTTTCCCTGACGTGTGGCAACCCTGTTTATGTTCCGATTCAATAATTTATCATTCCTTTTACTGAAGTAAACATTATTTTTACTTTTGAATTTTCATTAGGCGAAAATAATCAGTCGAAACAGATATCTGGCAGTTTGGGGAGGTGATATTTTGAAATGTGTATACGAGGTTTATGGAGGCAACCTGAAGTAAATACCTCCTGAACTGAGAAGAGGAAAGATCTTCAGTTGGGCTTTTAATCTCGTTTTCATCGAAGGACTCTGTCTTTTGTAAGTTAATCTCATTTTCGTGATTCGAATCGATGGACTCCTGTTGGATCAGCTCTTGTTTCTTTGGTATATTTGTGGGCTCTTCATTTTGAGTGACGGCAGTGGCAGATATGGGCGGAGTTTCTGACAAATTCGAGTTCTGCCTCCTCGTCTTCCATCTCATTACATCCTCATCCTCATCGTCATCTTTCCTCTTGGCATTCGGAATAACGACAGTTAACTAGAATAAATGCAAAAAAGTCATTAATTAAAGTGAAGCGGACATTAGTGACGTCATTGTAGGGAAGCAAGCTCAGCTTGTTTATCACCAACTCAATTCTTTGTCTTCGTCGTAGGCATAGTAAAAGTTTATTGATTTGAATTAAATTTGGAACGTAACTACAAAAGACCTGTAGCAAATTTTAAATTTCCTATGTAGTCTGAGATATGTGAGGTTAAAATGTATAACACATTAGTCCATGGTAAGCTACAACTGTGTGTAAATTAAATTAAGTACATTAACTACATACATAATATATACCAATTTAGCAAGATTATGTATATATTGTACATGCATGGATTGATATATTTAATGTTTAAATATCACTTCAGTGTTGAGTTGCAATAGACAAGCTAGATACTTTAATAAGCTATTGTATGCGTCACTTACAGGTTGATGCAATTCTTCCTTGGGAGTTTCTTTGGTTTCAGCGGGTACTTCGGGTATCCTTTCATTTTTTAATGTAGTGTCATTATTTTGTACTGAAAATTAACAATTAATAAGTCAGTAAGAATCGAACCAACTTGAACTAAATCTTAAGGACTCGAACCAGTACTCAGGAAATGGACTCGAGACTCGCGAGTACAATTCTCCAGGATTCGAGACTTGACTCGAAACCATAAAAAGAAGACTCGCACACACCGACAAAAACTATGTTTCCAACTAAAAGCTTAATTTAGGGCATTATATTATAGCATAATCTCCCTAATTGGATGCGTAATTTAGATGTCCTGGCACCTAAATGAGTTAGCATGGCGCCTAATATAGGTAATTTGGTACCTAACAGATTACTTATATTCATTAATGTTAACTCAAAGTAATTCAACACAATCTTGGTATTGTGGTGCCTAATCTAGGTAATCCATGAAATAATCCCCGTGATCTAGAGCCTAATCTGGATAATTCATCTGATTATCTCAGTAACCTGACGCCTAATCAAGGTAATTAATTAAATAATCTAGGTAGTCTGGCAGCTAATCTACGTAATTTCCATTAACTTGAAGCCATATCTAAAATCTTTTTTACAAACGTCCATAAAACTTACAAATATTTGTGTCTTTAGGTACAGGAACAACTTTGTTAACTTCTAATACAGGACTACTGGCTTTCTTTTCTAAAAGGGAAAAATAATAATTTTATAACTTCAACAACATCTCACTACCAAACCACCCACCTTTTTCATCTTCGTCCTCTTCATCCAGACGCATTGTGGCCTCGATTTGAGCTCTTTCAGCGAAGGAGTCCTTCATGACAACGATACTCTTGTCGGCGCCGCTCATTCGGGTGACGGACGTTCGCCTCTTCAGTGGCGGTGGGGCTCTTCTCTGCAGGATTTCCTGGATTTCAGGCTTGTCCATAGAAAGCTATGGCGAAAATTTTTTATTGTTAGAGAACACTAATTGAACACAAATTTTACGAGATCACGTTAAACATAGCAATGGTTCCCAATTTTCATTCATCAACTCATAACCACAAACATTTTTGTAAACTAAATTTAACCTTAAACTAACCCAACTTATCCTTAACTAAGGGAATTTTACGCCCGATTCCTTCAATTTTATGGTGGCCCATTTTGCCCACTTAAGAGGGATACCAATTTAGGGGTCTTAAGTGGTATCAATATGCCCCTAAACCTACAATTTACCAGTAGTCAACCAACTAAACCCAACCTTCCTTAATCTATAGTAAACTAACTTAATGTTATAAAATGAAACTTAAACACTGAGAAAAACTAGGTCTAGTATTAGTGAACTTCATGACCAAGAAAAATAACCTAGTTGACATAATCAGTAACCAATGAAAATTGGGAATCGTTGCTACGTTCGAGTTGTTTGTTATCATACCGAAAACTGCTTTTTCTTCAGCTCCTCCAGCACTTTAATCAAGTCGGGATCAGCCACGTCGAAGCAGGTTTGGCCCTAGAACAAGATATATATCAATATTTTATATACTTATACATAATGTACTAGGCTAATAATCAAGGCAACACGATTGAAAGGCATTAAAAGTCGCTAACTGGATTGGGCCTAAGTCAGGTGTTAGCCTAGCTGATTATTTTACTTTTCCATATGACCAAGAATGTTAAAATACTAAATATTTTTCAAAATTATTATTTATATACATAAAACACTTTAAAAGATTACATTAAGGGGCAAATGATGGCGCCACCAAAGTCGAGAGGTGACGAATTATCTTAAGAGTGCTGTTAGCCTGTTACACGTCCCATTGTATATAAGTGGTTTGAAGTTCGTGCGAAATAACCCCAATTCATTCTTGATTTGACAAACCAGAGAGTTTAACTCACGGCAAAATTCTGTATGTCCATATTGGCCAAATTCTCAGCCAGTATTTCGCAGGCTTCCTTTTGTCCCCAATGGGCGGAGGCGTGAAGTGGCGTCCATCCATCATTGTCCTGCATGTTCAGATCGGCGCCGGCCTGAAGCAGAATACTCATGACCTTGATGTAGCCCTTGGCTGCAGCCACGTGCAAGGCCGTCGCTCCGGTCTTGGGGTGCACTCTGTCCTCAACCTTGTGTGTGTTGAGCCACTGTTTGGCGTCTTCCAGCATTATCCGTTCCTCCTCCAGACGGACAGAGTCGCAGTCAATGCCTTAACAGCGACAAGGAAGACAACACTATCAGAAAATGTGACATCGCATTCATACAAAAAATTCAAATGAGTAGTGTTGTAACTTAAGTTGTAAGACAATTTCTTATTCGTCACCGTGATGTTATCGGGAGAAAGGGGGTGGTAAGAAAAGGGGAAAGACCCCGGGAGAAGGGGGCTGTCAGAAAAGGGGAAAGACCCCGGGAGAAGGGGGCTGTCAGAAAAGGGGAAAGACCCCGGGAGAAGGGGGCTGTCAGAAAAGGGGAAAGACCCCGGGAGAAGGGGGCTGTCAGAAAAGGGGAAAGACCCCGGGAGAAGGGGGCTGTCAGAAAAGGGGAAAGACCCCGGGAGAAGGGGGCTGTCAGAAAAGGGGAAAGACCCCGGGAGAAGGGGGCTGTCAGAAAAGGGGAAAGACCCCGGGAGAAGGGGGCTGTCAGAAAAGGGGAAAGACCCCGGGAGAAGGGGGTGGTAAGAAAAGGGGAAAGACCCCGGGAGAAGGGGGCTGTCAGAAAAGGGGAAAGACCCCGGGAGAAGGGGGCTGTCAGAAAAGGGGAAAGACCCCGGGAGAAGGGGGCTGTCAGAAAAGGGGAAAGACCCCGGGAGAAGGAGGCTGTCAGAAAAGGGGAAAGACCCCGGGAGAAGGGGGCTGTCAGAAAAGGGGAAAGACCCCGGGAGAAGGGGGTGGTAAGAAAAAGGGAAAGACCCCGGGAGAAGGGGGCTGTCAGAAAAGGGGAAAGACCCCGGGAGAAGGGGGCTGTCAGAAAAGGGGAAAGACCCCGGGAGAAGGGGGTGGTAAGAAAAAGGGAAAGACCCCGGGAGAAGGGGGCTGTCAGAAAAGGGGAAAGACCCCGGGAGAAGGGGGCTGTCAGAAAAGGGGAAAGACCCCGGGAGAAGGGGGCTGTCAGAAAAGGGGAAAGACCCCGGGAGAAGGGGGCTGTCAGAAAAGGGGAAAGACCCCGGGAGAAGGGGGCTGTCAGAAAAGGGGAAAGACCCCGGGAGAAGGGGGCTGTCAGAAAAGGGGAAAGACCCCGGGAGAAGGGGGCTGTCAGAAAAGGGGAAAGACCCCGGGAGAAGGGGGCTGTCAGAAAAGGGGAAAGACCCCGGGAGAAGGGGGCTGTCAGAAAAGGGGAAAGACCCCGGGAGAAGGGGGCTGTCAGAAAAGGGGAAAGACCCCGGGAGAAGGGGGCTGTCAGAAAAGGGGAAAGACCCCGGGAGAAGGGGGCTGTCAGAAAAGGGGAAAGACCCCGGGAGAAGGGGGTGGTAAGAAAAGGGGAAAGACCCCGGGAGAAGGGGGCTGTCAGAAAAGGGGAAAGACCCCGGGAGAAGGGGGCTGTCAGAAAAGGGGAAAGACCCCGGGAGAAGGGGGCTGTCAGAAAAGGGGAAAGACCCCGGGAGAAGGAGGCTGTCAGAAAAGGGGAAAGACCCCGGGAGAAGGGGGCTGTCAGAAAAGGGGAAAGACCCCGGGAGAAGGGGGTGGTAAGAAAAAGGGAAAGACCCCGGGAGAAGGGGGTGGTAAGAAAAAGGGAAAGACCCCGGGAGAAGGGGGCTGTCAGAAAAGGGGAAAGACCCCGGGAGAAGGGGGCTGTCAGAAAAGGGGAAAGACCCCGGGAGAAGGGGGCTGTCAGAAAAGGGGAAAGACCCCGGGAGAAGGGGGCTGTCAGAAAAGGGGAAAGACCCCGGGAGAAGGGGGCTGTCAGAAAAGGGGAAAGACCCCGGGAGAAGGGGGCTGTCAGAAAAGGGGAAAGACCCCGGGAGAAGGGGGCTGTCAGAAAAGGGGAAAGACCCCGGGAGAAGGGGGCTGTCAGAAAAGGGGAAAGACCCCGGGAGAAGGGGGCTGTCAGAAAAGGGGAAAGACCCCGGGAGAAGGGGGCTGTCAGAAAAGGGGAAAGACCCCGGGAGAAGGGGGCTGTCAGAAAAGGGGAAAGACCCCGGGAGAAGGGGGCTGTCAGAAAAGGGGAAAGACCCCGGGAGAAGGGGGCTGTCAGAAAAGGGGAAAGACCCCGGGAGAAGGGGGCTGTCAGAAAAGGGGGCTGTCAGAAAAGGGGGCTGTCAGAAAAGGGGGCTGTCAGAAAAGGGGGCTGTCAGAAAAGGGGGCTGTCAGAAAAGGGGGCTGTCAGAAAAGGGGGCTGTCAGAAAAGGGGGCTGTCAGAAAAGGGGGCTGTCAGAAAAGGGGGCTGTCAGAAAAGGGGGCTGTCAGAAAAGGGGGCTGTCAGAAAAGGGGGCTGTCAGAAAAGGGGGCTGTCAGAAAAGGGGGCTGTCAGAAAAGGGGGCTGTCAGAAAAGGGGGCTGTCAGAAAAGGGGGCTGTCAGAAAAAGGGACTGTCAGAAAAAGGGACTGTCAGAAAAAGGGACTGTCAGAAAAAGGGAAAGACCCCGGGAGAAGGGGGCTGTCAGAAAAGGGGTAGACCCCGGGAGAAGGGGGCTGTCAGAAAAGGGGTAGACCCCGGGAGAAGGGGGCTGGCAGGAAAGGGGTAGACCCCGGGAGAAGGGGGCTGGCAGGAAAGGGGTAGACCCCGGGAGAAGGGGGCTGGCAGGAAAGGGGGGGGTGGAAACACAGCAGAGAAAGGGGATTAAAAAATTGTTCTAACAATAGTGTGGGTCGATAAAGTGTCTATTTGTTTCATACGAATATTAGAAATGACGGGGCTCAGCGACGTAATCACGCCGTCTCACCACTTTTTGTCAGCCCCGATTCACCAACTGGTGCCGCAAGGAAATTGTTTAACAAACTGACTCCTTTCTATTTGCTCCAAGCCCTAAAGACGATATTGTAGGATGTTTCGTACCCAACTTATCAATTTCGGCTTGCAGCAATTCCTCGATTTCGGTGGAGTCTCCGATGTCGATGGGCAAGTCTCCGTCATTGTTGACGGCGGCCACGTTGGCTCCTTGCTCGATCAGGTACCTGGCGATGCTGACAAACCCGCAAGAGGCCGTGGCGTGCAAGGGCGTCCAGCCCTCGTTGTCGCCCCGGTTCAGGTCACAGTCGTGCTCCACCAGAAACTCAACCATGTCCAAATTGTCATCGATGCACGCCTGACGACAAAAAAAAACGATTATTTGTAACAGGCTACTTTCAGATAAAAAATGTGACACCAACCAAGCGTAGAAGTAATCGAGAACTATGAAATTCGTAAATAATGGAGTTATACTTCTCAATCGAAATAGGCACTTAAATAATAATCGCCAAGAAATAATATTTCCGAGAGCCAGGACCAGCAACTTATTGTTTATATAGTGCTTGTGGGAATAATAGAAACTTTTCACCTGTAAACAGAACGTCGTATTTTGGCCAACCCTTAATATGTCAAAAAAGCTACCTGGTTAAAAGGGAATGCTTGTTGTTGCCGTAAAGGTGAAAAATTTCCATTATTTTTAAACAGTGACTTGCAGGTCCCGGCGCTCTAAAATATTATTTCTTGGCGATTTCCTTGGAGGATAATTTATTGAAGCGTCTATTGACTGGCGCCCTCTAGTGCCTACTTTTTAAATAATGGTGGAAAATGGAAACTTAAATTATTTATTATTAATTATTTATTATTAATTATTTATTATTAATTATTTATGCTTGATATTATTATTATTTTTATAATTATAGTTTATAATACTTCAGTCTGCGATGTAAATTAAAAAAAATATTTTTCCATTTTTGAATCTCCAATCAATGCGGGAAAAAATGTCAGACTTTTGCACTTTCCAGATGGCGCTACAGACAATTCTGTTAGGGCGTTTCTGAGGAGTAAAACATCATGGCAGCAGGGGACAAAGCTATCGTACATAGTTCTTAGTCACTTCTACGCGTTATTTGTGACACTACAGATTTAATAAATGAAAATTTAAAATAAAATTCTGCTTCAGATTTACGATCTTAAAACCGCTTTTCAATATACGATTTCTAGATTTTTGACCCCGATTTTTAGATCATTTAATATTTGATTACAATTTTTTACCAGGAAGTTAAAATTTCTAACCTCGGATTCAAGATTTTGAAATAAGATTTCTAAATTATTTGCACAGATTTCTATATTTTAAAATCCGGGTTCGAGGTTTTTAAATATGACTTCTAAATTTTTAACAGCTATTTCTAGATTTAAAAATAAAATTTCAAGATTTGTAACCCCAATTTCCAGACCATTAACAAAATGTTGTTATAATTTTAATTAATTTTGATTAAGATAGTAATTAACAGTTACACCAAAAACCTTTATATTCAATTCGCGACTGAAACGAGTGTAGGTGGCGTAACGGCGCTAGCTTCTCTGATGTAGCACCTATGATCTAGCGTCTGCTACAGAAAAATTAAAATGTCATAAGAACGTTTTTCCTTAAATGAACTTTATAAATAATGATACTATAATTTTTAATAAAGTAAAATTTACGAATAACGACGAGGAAAAACTAATAGCGTCTGCTTTAAACGCTACCTATCTAGGTTTCAAGTGCGAACCAAAGGGGGCGTTGCGATAGTTTTCGGTCGCGAATTACGCTTATTGCAAAATACGTCGATTATAGCAATTAGAATATATTAATAATATTTCCAAATTTGCATTTTATATAAAATAATTTTAAGAAGCATCACGTTAAATTTGTCAAGTAATTAAAAAATTAAGGCGTGGACGTCTATAATTTATTTTTAATTACATAAAATTAGCTTTAATTACATAACCACTGCATTAAATATTAATCATAGATGAAAATATTTATATTTTAAATTTTAAATACGTAAATGTAAAAATTTCGAAATTAAGTGCTTAAAACAGGGTTGCCACAATGTTTTCCGATTAAAATAATGAAATTTAATTAAGAATAATTTATTTTTTAATTTAAATTATTATTCAATTTGTCACGAAAACACGGCACAAATCCTTAAAAAAATCAATAAAATCAGTAAAATAATTTAAAATCCGATTTAAATCAAATCGGGTATTTTTCGATTTAAAAAATTAAAAATTAACAACTCTGTTTATAAATCATAGTTTTTCTGATCAATTTAAATATCCTGACATTTCAGAAATTCTTAAAATTGCCAGACAATTTAGAGTCATTTTTAAATTCCCCGATTTTTTAGTCACCGTTGGCAACCCCGTTAAAATAATTACTTTAAACTGTTTAAAATTCCAAGAAACCAATTTTATATCGTAAGTCAATAACCCCCGTTAATCGTTATTTATGAACGCGAAATAATGATAATAAAATGTTGTAAGAACGCCTTTTCGAGGCATGACACAAAAGCTTTAAATACCAGTAATCAGAAAAAAATATGATGTTTTTCGCGACAAAAGATAACCATGCTTTAAAGAAGTGTTATTCGCCTCCGAGAATTACAACTCTTTTTTCCCATTATATTAAAACAAGCGCGTCGCGCAAGGGTAAAAGTTTAAATTCACAACTTTGAAAAATTTCAGTTACAATATTTAAATATTCATAATGGGTCAGAAAAGTTGGAAATGTTCGCTCGTATGAATAGAGAGATTTAGTAATGCATCAACAAGAACGTCTACGTCAAGTCAAAATTCACCGACTTCCTAGTGTTTCCATATTGGAATTTAGAATTTTAAAATTGAATTAACAGACGATCCTATCTTTTTTTTAATATTTTAACAAACTTTATTGTATGGGAAGTAGTGTTCGTACGGGGACCCCGACCCCGACCCCGACTAGTCGGGATCTCTCAGTCTCAGCTAAGGAGTGTGGAGTTACAACGTTTGTAAATAACTTGTGAATTTATAAAACAACTTACTTAAACAATTACAATGCCTAAGCTATAGACATCTATTTTAAAATCTACCTATCTTATCGATTGTTACTATAGTCAGTTGCAGGCTAAGAAAGACAAAATATATAGAACATTCGGCGCAAGGATACCTCAGACCATTTCCGGCCAGTCGACCGCGCGAAATTTGAATTTGACCACTTTACGGTTAATTTCAAATTTCGTGAATTTATTCGTATTTTCGCGCCATCTAGGAACCGAAATTGGAATCTATTTTTTAATTTCATGTTGTCATGAGTTTTATTACTGAATACAGCCAAATTATTTTGCTAAAGAAGGTTCGATAATGGAAGCTCCAAATATATTAAACAGCCCAAGAGGTTACTATAAAAAGCATGATGAAGGTTTACTGTTAACAAGTAAAGATAAAAACAATTTTAAACATCTATATCTCATTAAGACAACGTTACCCCCAAGAAAGCGTGATAACTATTTTAAAGAAACTGCCGATTTAACTGGTAAGACGTAGAAATAAATTTACAAAATTAAATAATTATTCATACTATTTTAAATTTAAGAATGATAGGAATGCCTTATCTTTTAAATTTGCTCGCCACCACAATTATGAAATTAAAAAATAAAGATTCCAATTTTGGTCTCTAGATGGCGCTAAAAGACGACGAAAAGACCAAAATTCGAATTTGACCGTAAAATGGCCAAATTCAAATTTCGCGCGGTGGAATAACCGGAAACGATCTGAGGCATCCTTGCGCCGATTGTACTATATATTTTGTCTTTCTTAGCCTGCAACTGACTATATTACTAATAGTCCCTAGGCTCAGAGGCTGGCTTACACAAGATACACTATCTAATCTAAACCAGTAAAATTGGGGTATTTTTATAATTTTTCTATTCTTAATAAATACCAAGAATTTTCCATCCCCGACCCCGACTTGTTTTTCGCGGGGTTAGACCCACCCCGAGGTATATTCCCATTCGACCGAATTCAATATGTTTCCGAAATATAGCCCAAAAAGCGGATTCGGTTCACTGGAACTTTTTATTTTGTTTTTTTTACTTCTGCCTGGGGTTCCCCGATGTCACTTGGAGGTAGTTATAGGCTAGGTTAGGTTAGGTTAGGTTAGGTGCAAAATTGGGCTGTAAACCACACAATTGGGCTATTCTCGATCGATTGGGACTCAATGTTAAATCGTTTTCGAACGAATGGGATTTCGCTCGAATGGGCCCAAAGTCACCCCGACCCCCGACTTTATTTTGACCCCGTACGAACACTAATGGGAAGGTACCTTTTTGTGATAAAGCAGTATACACGACGAATAATTTGCCGATTGGGCAAGAATAAAGAGCAACATTTATGTTTATATTATTTGCAATTGCAATATTGTATCTTCTTGCTTTGAGCAGTATTGCCAAGTTACAAAGAGGAAACTTATCATTTTCTACCGTAGTGTTGTCCAAACATTTGTTTCCCTTCATGTACCCGGCTATACTGAAATACGTTATCGATCCAATTACTAATATGCAACGATTATTTTATTTAGACGTTGAACGTTCCAGTAGTTCTGGGTAACAGGGCTCTCAGCGATATTTTTGTAAATATTATAGGAATTATAGGAAATTTCATAGAAAATATAGGAACATTTTAGCTAAAAATAGGAATGTATACGAACAATTTTGAAAAAATAGGAATTTATAGGAGTATATTAAAATTATAGGAATTTATAGGAACATTTTAGCTAAAAATAGGAATGTATACGAACAATTTTGAAAAAATAGGAATTTATAGGAGTATATTAAAATTATAGGAATTTATAGGAACATTTTAGCTAAAAATAGGAATGTATACGAACAATTTTGAAAAAATAGGAATTTATAGGAGTATATTAAAATTATAGGAATTTATAGGAACATTTTAGCTAAAAATAGGAATGTATACGAACAATTTTGAAAAAATAGGAATTTATAGGAGTATATTAAAATTATAGGAATTTATAGGAACATTTTAGCTAAAAATAGGAATGTATACGAACAATTTTGAAAAAATAGGAATTTATAGGAGTATATTAAAATTATAGGAATTTATAGGAACATTTTAGCTAAAAATAGGAATGTATACGAACAATTTTGAAAAAATAGGAATTTATAGGAGTATATTAAAATTATAGGAATTTATAGGAACTCTGGGAGCCCAACAGTTGAGGGTTTCGGGAACACCGGACCTAAAATTATACGAATTTCTGGATATAGCTATAGAAAAACTAGAAAATTTCGAAAAAATAGGAATTTATAGGAACTCTGGGAGCCCTGGGGTAAGCGATATTTAGAACCAAACTTCTAGTAGGGTGCACCGATATGGGTACAGCCGATAATATCGTCCGATATTAACAAAGTTATCTATCATAACAGTAGTGTATATGATCAAATCATTGTAAAAGATGGTTCCGTGCACTATCATACCATTTTATTCTCATTTTTCCTGAAAAAGATTTGCAAGAACATATCCTAATATGTTTCTTTTCATTTTACTTGATACATATTTTCTATCACATATCGAATATCGTTGTTTTTTATTTGTTTACACTCGTAACCCCCTGTCTAAAAAAGGTATGATCTCGCGCGGCCAATCAAATAAAATATTATCAGTAGTTAGTTAATCGAGAATTTTCTTATTTTTATATGTTTTTCTGAAAATAGTTTTTCTTATACCGGTATCGGCCAATATCAGCTTCGCTTAAGCCGATATTGGCCGATACCGGTATTAGCAAAATAGGCCGATATATCGGTGCATCCCTAAATTTTAGTCAACCTGACAAGTTGACTAAACCGAGGGCATATCACTTTGATACAGGGTGTCCTAATAATCATGATTACAAATTTAATAATAATTTAATTATTCTTGGTACAGTCAAAGCTACAGATTTAATTTGAATCTAATCTAATCATAATTTAATCATTGGAGTGAGCTGACCCCCGGACTAAACATGCGACCCCTTTGTGTTTTGTTTATTATCCCTCGGCAAATTTAAAGACTGAGCCTATTTAACAAGGTTGTGCTTACAATATTGTTTTTGCCCGTGCCAGGCCTGATACTCGCTTAGGTAGTAGAATTTAGTGAGTTTAGTGACTAATTTTTTTTAAAAGTGACCGAAAAGTGATTAAATACTTAAATAGTGACTGAAAATTTACCAAAAATGGTAAAAAAGATACTGTTTAATTGCGATTTTTGACTAGTTACACAACCAAAATAGTAACTATATAAGAATAGGAAGTTATATCACTTAGGCTTTTTTCAACCACTTATTTGCTAATAAAAAAAATTAAAAACGAACGAAGTTTCATTTTGTCTTATTATTTGTAAAAAAAGAATTGTAAGACAGTGTTCTAACGTCCAATGCTAAGGAAATCTAAAAATTCGAAAAAAGTGATAAATACTAACTAATTTCGGGAAAAGTGACAGATTTTAAGAAGTGATTTTAAGTGTGAAAAGTGACTCAGTATCAGGCCTGCAGTGCTCTCGTTAAAACGTTGGCACGCCCCTGTAATTTGTGAACGGTCTCCAAAGGCGAAAAACAACAAACCCAATTGTAGTAGTTTCAACCGAGCGCGCAGCAAATCAGGAGCCAAAGGTAAAAAAGTAAGATAATTTAAACCGGTGTTTTAAGTATATCCGAGCAACTAAAAAAAAGACAGTTGCCTTCGGTGACGACACTTATTGAACGACGTCTGGAAGGAATGGAGACAACATTGAAAACGAGATAGACGACGCCGACAACTTAACCTGGGACTGTCATCTCCGCCTTCGCAGTTTCGGGTGAAGCGCGCTAAATAGCGCTTTTAAGAAAAGATGGGCCGAGTTCCATCGCGATCACGACTATAAATAGCCCGAACGCCTACAAACCACTCAAACGCGATACGCGATGGAAGAAATCAAACTAAACAATTAAAATTATACGGGCATTTAAATAACACCGATATATATTACTTTAATTTATGTAAGATTAAGGGAATTAATTAAGGTACTCAATAAAATTATAAAATCGCAAATAATGAGTGTAATGACAATGCTCGACCGGGTTGCCACTTTTTTAATTTTTTTTTAAATCAAATCAAGAATTATTTTTATTTTATTGATTTTTTTTATACAATTATTGGCTCTTTTCCTGTTTAATTAACGGATATTTTTCTTTTTTCAGCTGATCTTCAAATAAATGAAATCTAATTAAATTTAACTACTATTTAATATTTTAGTTTGTTCTTATTTTCTGTGTTTTAATTTTATAAGAACCCATTTTTTTGCCATTTTTTATTCCACCATTGAAATACATTGTGTTATTTTATTTAAATCAATGATTTTTTATAAAAAATCAGTTGAGTTTGATTTTAAATCTTGATTTGAATCAGATTTAAATTCCCCGACTTATAAATTTTTCCATTTTCTTTACTTTATATTTTACTTTTATCAGTAGTTTATGAATTTACTTAAATTATACTTTAGTAACCAAGGAGATTTTACTGGTTTTATTTTAACTGAAATAAAATTACAGAATTTATTAATTTTACTTTATATTTTACATTTATCAGAAGTTAATGAATTTACGTAATCTAATATTTTAGTTCAGTGTTCCGAAGTGGTAAATGTCAAGGGTCAAATAATGTGGCAAAAAGTGGTAAATACCGACATGGCGAATAATACTTTTACTGGCTAATATGGCAAATATAGGCCAATAATAAATCTTAATAAAAATAAAAAAACATACCAAATAAAAAATATATTTGTGCTATTTTAGACAAATATACTGGATTAGTTGCCAGGTTTTGGGCTAGAAACTCGATTATATCCCAATCTAGTTATTTCTTTGGGCTATTTTTCAACGGTTTTTCCTGAGTTGGAATTCGTGTGCTATAAATCTTTAAGGTGTTTTTAAAGGTTTTTTGTGAAAAATTTAAACATTATCTCACATGTAAGTGATGCTACATATCTGAAAGATATAATTTACATCATTTAAATGAATTTACTATTTGCCAATTTTTGCCACTGACACGGACTTTATTCTAAAAAGGTGACAATTAGGTAACACTGTTTTAGTTTAAAGGTGCCTTTTCGAATGATGTTATAACTAAAGACAACTTTGGTCGATCAAATTAATAGCAAATTTATTTTACTTCCAACTTAATAAAAAATCTTTCGTTGCAGCAACAAAATTGCCTAGCCTTCCGTGTTCAATCTGTACATTTACTTTAGCGAACAAAAAGGATTAAAGAAATTGGTACAATAAAATATTTTATGAAATATTTAAATTCTCCGACTTATATTTATAAAGCGATCTATACGTAGAAAAATACGTTGTCTGTAAATCTTAAATGAACCAGAAATAAATAGCGAATCCCATTCATCCATTAATGAATACTGTTACCAATGCAAAATTTGTTTCAGAGCGGAAAAGTCGAAAATCATACAAGTTTAAGGCCCATTTCTGTTTCAAATTTGGATCAAAACACGCATTTATCCTTACATAAAGTATCAACCATAAGTAACATAAAACACAGAAGTATGACACTGAACGTTTTAGGTAAATGATACTCTGTAATCGGAAGTTTTAGAAGATCACTATTTAATTAATTAATTGCGATAGAAACGACAGGGCTACCACCAACGCTTAAAAAAAAGGAAAAATATATGTCAATGTAAAACAAAATTAGATCTTTATTTGAACTAAACTACAAAACCGATTTGGTATTTATATTTTCTTAAAAATTTACAGCCTGAATTAGTCCGACTTAACCTCAACTTTGACTATTTTGTAAACAGTCCACGAGCAGATGTTTTTTTTCCTGGATTTCAGGAAAATAGAGTACTTTAGGGATCAAATCCCAATTTTAGGGTAGATTAGGGACCATGAACCAAAATAGTACTCTTTGATATTTTATGGACTCGGTTAGAGCCTTGATTCCAATTCCAAAATAATAATTGATGGTCAATTTTACGATTTAATAATTTATCATAATTTTTACATAGAAAACGTTATTTTTTACTGTTGAAAGCGTTTCACTCACAGGGTTGCCATTTTTTTTTACAATCAAATTCCCTGGTTTTTCCAGGTTTTCCCTGAAAATCTCCGGAGATTTTCCCTGACTTACTTTGTACCAAGATTTTGTATTTTTTTAACGTATATTTTAGAAAAAGTTTCCTATTTACAACCGAAATTAAATTCCCTGAGATTTCCCTGATTTTTAGATTAATTTTTGAAATTCCCTGACTTTTCTATGATTTTTAGATTAATTTTTTAAAATTCCCTGACTTTTCCCTGATTTTTAGATTAATTTTTAAAATTCCCTGACTTTTCAGTAATTCCTGGTTTTCCAGGTATCGTGGCAAACCTGAATCAGCCTCGATTAGGCAGATTTACGGGGTCCGTTAAGTTAGCCCCCCCAGCAACCCGAAATTTTATCAGAGACCTATATTCTATTTGCACCCCCCTTGCACCACCTTGCACCACCAAAATAAAAGCTTGCACCAGAACAGGGCGGATTGCACCGACAAAATTAAACTGGGGGGCCAACTTAATGGCCAGCCCCCCCGAATTTCCAAAGGTCATTTTTTTCCCTATATTCTATTTGCACCCACCTTGCACCACATTGCACCACCAAAATAAAAGCTTGCACCAGAAGAGGGAAGATTCCACCGGCCAAAAGGAACTGGGGGGCCAACTTAATGGCCAGCCCCCCCGAATTTCCAAAGGTCTTTTTTTCCTATATTCTATTTGCACCCACCTTGCACCACCTTGCACCACCAAAATAAAAGCTTGCACCAGAACAGGGAAGATTCCACCGGCCAAAAGGAACTGGGGGGCCAACTTAATGGCCAGCCCCCCAGAATTTCCAAAGGTCTTTTTTTCCTATATTCTATTTGCACCCACCTTGCACCACCAAAATAAAAGCTTGCACCAGAACAGGGCGGATTGCACCGGCCAAAAGGAACTGGGGGGCCAACTTAATGGCCAGCCCCCCAGAATTTCCAAAGGTCATTTTTTCCCTATATTCTATTTGCACCCACCTTGCACCACCTTGCACCACCAAAATAAAAGCTTGCACCAGAAGAGGGAAGATTCCACCGGCCAAAAGGAACTGGGGGGCCAACTTAATGGCCAGCCCCCCCGAATTTCCAAAGGTCTTTTTTTCCTATATTCTATTTGCACCCACCTTGCACCACCTTGCACCACCAAAATAAAAGCTTGCACCAGAAGAGGGAAGATTCCACCGGCCAAAAGGAACTGGGGGGCCAACTTAATGGCCAGCCCCCCAGAATTTTCAAAGGTCATTTTTTCCCTATATTCTATTTGCACCCACCTTGCACCACCAAAATAAAAGCTTGCACCAGAACAGGGCGGATTGCACCGACAAAATTAAACTGGGGGGGGCCAACTTAATGGCCAGCCCCCCCGAATTTCCAAAGGTCATTTTTCCCTATATTCTATTTGCACCCACCTTGCACCACCGAAAACAAAGCTTGCATAGAATCAATGTCACATAAGTGTCCGACACAAATAATGTATGAACAGTCTGATTAGAATCGATTTGTGGTGGTTGTTGTATCATAAGTAAAAAAACGTAAAAATACGACTTCATGTTTTGGGAGCGGTTCTAATATAACTGACCGAAACAAAAACAATTTATGAGCAGTCTATTTATTAATAGTATCAGAAGTAACACAATAAAAGTAAGTAGGTCATTGAAAAACTTACTGGCAATTTAATAAAGTGGGAACCGAGGGGCAGTTATCTCCTTCGCAGAGTGCAGAAGTAATCAAGGTTAAAAATTTAATCGGATTAAATTTAATACAGCCAAAGCTGCAGACATCAAATTTAATCAGATTTAATCAACCAAGAGTGCCGATTTAATCATGGGAGTGAACTGCCCCTCGGTTGGAACAAATCATATAGAAATATTTTGACCAAGTTGATTAGTAGTGCTATCAAAAGTGCCCTAAACGACAGAAGTACTGACAAAGCTAACTATCGCGCGAAAATTTCGCTTGCGATTTTGATGTGTTCATCCGGCTTATCTCTTTCAATTTCCACACTAACCTGATGGTACCCGATAAACAAACTATAAGGCGTTTCTATTATCAATATCGTTTAAACTCAATGTTCATACAACTGTGCGCCGATTCATTTTGTGTGTCGATAAAGGGATCAGCAGCCTACGTTGCATGTTGGAGCCTATATTGAAATTATATGTGCTATAATTTTACGATACCGCGCGTGTCTGAGATTCGTAGTTTTACAGAATAGTACGAATATTAAAAAGAAATAAAATATCTGGGTAAAGCAGGGGGTACCTAAAGAACACTTAGTAGTGTTTAGACTAAACTCGCGCAATGTCACTCGCGGTTCCCTTTAATTGAATGACAATTTTTGAAAACATTTGATATCGACCATTGAACTCGAAAACTGTTTTTATTCGTATACGTTTTAAAGAAAAAATACAAAATATACTAAATTAATTATATTGAGTAATAGAGTGTGTTTACGCAGACCGTTTCGTTACTCGAATAGTCATTTTTTTGCTTTGCCAAATCGTCATAGACTTCCCACTTCCCACTAAACCCGTCATCTCTACAAGCGTAGGAAATGAAATGACCCATTGTATGTGCCGAAATTGCTATTTTCGGCCCCTTGTAGCCAATTACGCCCCTGAGCTGCATTTCCAATTCACCAATTTTTAACGTCAATGGTATGTCGCTTAACTTAGCCATATATGTTCCTTCAAAATCTAATCTTTCGTCAAGATTTGTCAATTCTAACATTAGATAGCATTGGAAATTGGTTATTGTAATGTTTCTGGTCTCTTCGCATTTATGGCATTTAGCCTCCCTCCCATAAATAAATGTATCCACAATTTCCTGCAAACGCGTAATATTCTTGGGCGGGCATTCCAGGGATAAAACACCAGGGTTTTCTTCTATTTTTGGTTCCGTGCAAAGAGCATTACAACAGAGATTTTTAGAGGTATAAATAGGATGGTTTTTAAAAAGTTTCTTTATCAATACGGGCACTGATTCGTTACAATTGAAATATTTCAATTTATTGGGCCAAATTTCTGGATCAGTAACACCCGACAAAATTATTCCTCTTTTTTGATAAGTGGTTACTTTAATACCTTCACTGGATATTAAATTAGCTAAGCTAAATATGGGAATTTCTTTAAGGTCCTCCAATTTCTCTTTCAATTTATCGCTGTCACAAATCGAAGTGGCCAGCAATTGAATTATAGAGTCGAAGGCGCAAGTGTTAGAAAAACTACAACTTTCCCCCTTAATCTTTGTCGGGCGGAGATCGGAGCGATTCGCGTTTTTCAATAGCCCAATAGGCATAATTTTCTTTTGGGACGAATATTGCGCCGCCGCCATTTCACTTATTGGGTTTAAGTAAGATTTTCGGCGTCTCTTTTTCGGTGGTAACTCGCCCAATCCCCTCCAATTTTCAATAGCGGCCATCTCTTCATTATTTATCTTTTCGTCGTTTGCGCTATTAAAGCACTTAAAGCAAAATCGGCCAACTCCATATCCTTCTTCTTCACCAGCTGGGAAGGAACAATCGGGAATTGCGTGTACATAAAGCTATAGGATAAAAAATAAATTACTAAAACTTATGAAAATACGCTTAATTGTCGTGCCCGAATTTCGTTTATAATTTATTTTACCTTGCACGTAACGCATTTGTGGGCACCGGAGGTTTCTTTAGCACACGAAACGCAGATAATTACTTCTTGAGATCCTTGTAAAATACAAATATATAGAATTAAGTAAAACCGCTTGTTAATTAATTGGAAGACAAGTTGAAAAGATCATTGATCCATCGCCTAACTTATCAATGTAGACCACTTTACGTACCTTTAGGTAATTCTGTTTCTAATACTGGCATATCGGGCGTTTTTAAAAGAAAACTAATTTTGTCAGATTCCCTTCCTAAACCAATGTCTTTTCTAACTTTTGCGCAGTGTTTACAGGCTGCTTCTTCACCTTTCTCATCGCCATCGTCCTTTATTATGTACCCAATAAAAAATAATAAATATTCAAAAACTTAATATTACATCTTTAATATATAATATTATGAACTTATTTATGCTTACCGAGAACGTACGAGTCGGCCATGTAAAATAACATAATTGTTTTGTAAATATTATATTGCTTTGTATATATCTCGAAATTAATTATCAGTGTAAATATTTCATTTTGTTATTATAAACCTGCCTAATGACCTTGCGAAGCATCTTTTCCCCCCGGATATTGCCTGTCAAGGGGTTTTTTTATGATGCTTCGGAAACTTGCGATTTATGACCACTAAAGCGCAAGTTTTGTAAAGCTGTCGTGGAATTGAAGAAAGGGACGCGTTCTCTCTTTGTCACGACAGCGCCCGCGCAAAGATTGAAGCCTATTAGCGTTAAAGGCTAGGAAAAGCGATTGGTGCTCGGTACCCCAAGGTCAAAACCATAAAAGTAAGAGTTCTAAAAATTGAGAACAAAAAATAGGAGGGGAAAGGTTAACTTTCTCCTCAGTTACATTTTTAGCGGCAACCCATAAGGTTAAGATTTCAATTCCTCTCCAGAAGAGAGAATTTCTCCAGTTAGAGAAATAGTTTAACCAGAAGTTAATAGAATAAACAAGTTTGAGCAGGCAATCCTGTGTTGTCTAAAGTTATTTCATCCGACTTAAAACGACAAACAATTAGAAATTAAGCGTACCCTTTAATTTTAGTTAATTAGTTAAGCCCCGAAGGCTTACCCCCGCTAGTAACTCGCAACAGGCCAGAAGTAAAATATACATTGGAACGGCCGAGCCGCGAAAATCAAACGCAAACAAAAGTGTCGACGATCATATTTTCCCTGACAAATTGATTTTAAATTTACACGCGATTTTGGCATTTACAATAAATTTGTTTAAATTGTTAAATTCAGCTAAAATTAAAGATGCACGAGCCAAATTAGGCCTTAAATCGAACTCATCTTCATTTAATTCCACTCAATTTCTCGAATACTAAAATAAAATGTTCATTTGACTCGTACGTTCTTAGTAAAGGTAAATAGGTATTGATAATATTGATACAGAAACTACGTTTTCGAACTTTGAATGAAATAATAAGGTAAATTATAACTCACTAAAGCTACGTCACAATAATGGCACATTCTAATTTCTTGTATCTTTCCAACCTCGGCTTCACTCGGTTCGGATTCAGTTGGGAAGTTCGTTTCTATATGAAAAAATGTATTTAGTAAAATCAGAAGGGGATCTTAAAACGTTAAATCTAACGTTTAAAATAAATGGAATTCACCTTTAACAATAGACGAAAGTCTCGTTGCGCTAGGTGTTGCTGCTAGCTTCATGGTCCCTTCTATGGAATGAACATAATCTGCCACAAACTCGTCCACCCTTAAAGGTAGTTTTTTGTGCGCAAAAACTACGTGCTTAACATCGTTGAAGCTGCCTTCAACCGACGAACTACTAGCGACGAGATTTTTTTCTACAAAAAATGACGTCATCACCGCAGTCCATAGAGGTATTAAACGAGACAAACGGCACAAATCAACTATTAGTTTTGGCTCGTACTGCTGATTCCCTATATCACCTTCTACATTTTGGTCAGACAGTTCTCTTTTGCATTCTTCTACGATAGCACCGACCCAGGTTTCGAAGCTTTCAGAATGGTCTTCACCGAAGCCTTGCTGGTTGCCCGTATCATTTAAATGATCAATTTCATTATCCAGGACTTCTGTTATATTTTTCTGGACAGAATCCATGTCTTCTTTCACACCAGTGGCTACTCTTCTCGTCAACCATTCCTTCCTAACCTGACAAATAGTTGTTTCGGTGGTTTCGCAGATAAGGCCTTGTGTTTCAGAAATTGCAACTGTTATAACTGCTGTTAATAAATTTTTCATATCGTCCAAATTAGAACTTTGTACAATTTGTCCCATCGCTCGTAAATAAAATTCTTTGGTTCTTCTAATTTTATTCTTCAAACTTGGCCAGTTACATATTAATTTAATAGTGTGAGCCACGTCACAACGAACGAAACACGATGGTAGTTTCGTCTCTTTGTTCTTCAAAACTATCAGATTGAAGCATATTGATAAGTAGTTATTCAGTGAAGTTGAATCACTGAAAGATCGACAGACCGCCGATAGCAACGCCAACGACATGTCAGTAACCACGGTCTTGGGCGGAATCCCACCTGATCTCAGCCACACATTTAGCCAGTAAGATATGACGTCAGAGTTGTGTGATTCTGATAGCATTTGTACCACTGGGTACTGTTTATTTGTACGTGTATCTCTGACCACTCCCTGATACAAAAAAATGTGGGAACTTTTCTCGCCAGAAGGCCGCTCTATTTTCTTAACAACGCTACCTGTAGCATCTAATGCTAATTGTGATCTTGTAGTTGACGAACAGTACTTTTGATACACATGAATTTGAGCGGCTGACCAAAAAAAAACTTTAAACGGACGAAAACCAAGCTCTCTAATTACACCTTTAAAGTGACGTAAATCCATCATTATATTTAAAGCAACCACGGGATCCGCGTTTACCCGAGTTATTTTCAAAGCTTCGTGTTTGGCAACCCGTAATACACTAGCTGAAGGAAGATCTTTAGGTTCTTCATCTCCAAATTCCATAACATCAGCGGCTCTGGTTCTTCGAAGGGCACTAGGAGCTATACCCTTTCCAATCATATCATTTACCGCCTCTTTCCTGGCCAAACCAGATAATGGTCTTTTCTTTGAAGAGTCGTGTTTTGTTTTAAAATTGCCGACGATTCTACATCTTAATTGCACATCGAAGTCAATTACTGGCTCATTTTGTATTTCTCCATAAAAATTTGACTTGCAAATTGTGCAATGCCCAAATATTTTACCATATATTTCAGCCGACCGGCTTAATTTCGCTCGTTTAAAGGAGATTAAACATGGTAATTTTGTATCATTAGTAAAATGTCGATGAATGACATGGGTCCAGCTACCTTTCTTAAAAACTAAGTAAGGCCTACTTGGTTGTTTCGTAATTTTTGGCTCGTTTTTCTTATAGATAACATCTGTTGGTGACATTTTTTTGTATTCTTCTGAAGTAATCGTCAAGTTAAATTCCATTCTTTCTTCATTTGATTTAGAACTTTGCGAGCCGCTTGACGTATTAAATGAATCCGAATGATTTGCAGATTCTCCTTCATCGCATTCAATATCGCTACTCTTTTGTGATTCAGTGTCATCTGTCTTCTCGGTTTCATCTTTCTTGTCTCCAATTCCCAAGTTCTCCAAAATGTTATTGTAGTTTTTTCGGACGTACGTATAAAGAGCATTGGCACTCATAGACCCTTCTAACACCATTGACATATCCTTCCATACAGACCGCGATTTTCCTGGAAACTTATCACTACTGAAAACTTCATCTGCATGTGCAATTATTACTCTAGTTATATTCTCGGTTTCCTCTTTACTCTTTTTCTTAAACACCATTTTACCGACTGGCTTTAAGGAACTTTAACATCTAGTTACTTAACGCAATAAATAAAACTCAAATCGCTACCGAACTGCACGAAAGGCCCGAACGGAACAAAATACTCCAAGCTTTAAGTATTGTGGGAACCGTTATACTTTGACCTTTGCTTTGGTTTTTGCTCACGTGTTTTAAATTGGACTAGGTCCATTTTAGAATATAGGTGGACCAGTATAATTATCTTGTAGAAATAAGTAGCTCCGTTTCCATTTTCAAAAAGTAACACCTCGCCTCTCCCTACCCCCTTGTTAGCGATCCTCTATCTTGCTTTTATTACCCATTTCACACCAATTAGTTCCACGGTCCTCTTTGTAACTATCCTGCTAAAAGTTTGGTGTTATCTTTCCAAATTGGTTTAAATTTTTTAGCTATTGGTAGCGCAATATTCCGAATTTTAAAGATAATATCCGTTGTTTATTTATTTCATTTTATTTATTTATATTTATTTATACACTATTAATTACAGATCTTAAATCCCCACTTAACAAAACTTGTTTCTTGGGGTTTTCAGTTTAGTTTACTATAATTTTTATCAAAAATCATACTTGCATTAATGACATTACTAATGATATTATTACTAAGAAGATTGCTCATAAACAATTTTTAATTGCCCCAAATACAAAATTGTCGTACTTTTGTTGTTTAGGACACTTTTGATAGCACTACTAATCAACTTGGTCAAAATATTTCTATATGATTTGTTCCAACCGAGGGGCAGTTCACTCCCATGATTAAATCGGCACTCTTGGTTGATTAAATCTGATTAAATTTGATGTCTGCAGCTTTGGCTGTATTAAATTTAATCCGATTAAATTTTTAACCTTGATTACTTCTGCACTCTGCGAAGGAGATAACTGCTCCTCGGTTCCCACTTTATAAAATTGCAAGTAAGTTTTTCAATGACCTACTTACTTTTATTGTGTTACTTCTGATACTATTAATAAATAGACTGCTCATAAATTGTTTTTGTTTCGGTCAGTTATATTAGAACCGCTCCCAAAACATGAAGTCGTATTTTTACGTTTTTTTACTTATGATACAACAACCACCACAAATCGATTCTAATCAGACTGTTCATACATTATTTGTGTCGGACACTTATGTGACATTGATTCTATGCAAGCTTTGTTTTCGGTGGTGCAAGGTGGGTGCAAATAGAATATAGGGAAAAATGACCTTTGGAAATTCGGGGGGGCTGGCCATTAAGTTGGCCCCCCCAGTTTAATTTTGTCGGTGCAATCCGCCCTGTTCTGGTGCAAGCTTTTATTTTGGTGGTGCAAGGTGGTGCAAGGTGGGTGCAAATAGAATATAGGAAAAAAAGACCTTTGGAAATTCTGGGGGGCTGGCCATTAAGTTGGCCCCCCAGTTCCTTTTGGCCGGTGGAATCTTCCCTGTTCTGGTGCAAGCTTTTATTTTGGTGGTGCAAGGTGGTGCAAGGTGGGTGCAAATAGAATATAGGAAAAAAAGACCTTTGGAAATTCTGGGGGGCTGGCCATTAAGTTGGCCCCCCAGTTCCTTTTGGCCGGTGGAATCTTCCCTGTTCTGGTGCAAGCTTTTATTTTGGTGGTGCAAGGTGGTGCAAGGTGGGTGCAAATAGAATATAGGAAAAAAAGACCTTTGAAAATTCGGGGGGGCTGGCCATTAAGTTGGCCCCCCAGTTCCTTTTGGCCGGTGGAATCTTCCCTCTTCTGGTGCAAGCTTTTATTTTGGTGGTGCAAGGTGGGTGCAAATAGAATATAGGAAAAAAAGACCTTTGGAAATTCGGGGGGGCTGGCCATTAAGTTGGCCCCCCAGTTCCTTTTGGCCGGTGCAATCCGCCCTGTTCTGGTGCAAGCTTTTATTTTGGTGGTGCAAGGTGGTGCAAGGTGGGTGCAAATAGAATATAGGAAAAAAAGACCTTTGGAAATTCTGGGGGGCTGGCCATTAAGTTGGCCCCCCAGTTCCTTTTGGCCGGTGGAATCTTCCCTGTTCTGGTGCAAGCTTTTATTTTGGTGGTGCAAGGTGGTGCAAGGTGGGTGCAAATAGAATATAGGAAAAAAAGACCTTTGAAAATTCGGGGGGGCTGGCCATTAAGTTGGCCCCCCAGTTCCTTTTGGCCGGTGGAATCTTCCCTCTTCTGGTGCAAGCTTTTATTTTGGTGGTGCAAGGTGGTGCAAGGTGGGTGCAAATAGAATATAGGGAAAAAAATGACCTTTGGAAATTCGGGGGGGCTGGCCATTAAGTTGGCCCCCCAGTTCCTTTTGGCCGGTGGAATCTTCCCTGTTCTGGTGCAAGCTTTTATTTTGGTGGTGCAAGGTGGTGCAAGGTGGGTGCAAATAGAATATAGGAAAAAAAGACCTTTGAAAATTCGGGGGGGCTGGCCATTAAGTTGGCCCCCCAGTTCCTTTTGGCCGGTGGAATCTTCCCTCTTCTGGTGCAAGCTTTTATTTTGGTGGTGCAAGGTGGGTGCAAATAGAATATAGGAAAAAAAGACCTTTGGAAATTCGGGGGGGCTGGCCATTAAGTTGGCCCCCCAGTTCCTTTTGGCCGGTGCAATCCGCCCTGTTCTGGTGCAAGCTTTTATTTTGGTGGTGCAAGGTGGTGCAAGGTGGGTGCAAATAGAATATAGGAAAAAAAGACCTTTGGAAATTCTGGGGGGCTGGCCATTAAGTTGGCCCCCCAGTTCCTTTTGGCCGGTGGAATCTTCCCTGTTCTGGTGCAAGCTTTTATTTTGGTGGTGCAAGGTGGTGCAAGGTGGGTGCAAATAGAATATAGGAAAAAAAGACCTTTGAAAATTCGGGGGGGCTGGCCATTAAGTTGGCCCCCCAGTTCCTTTTGGCCGGTGGAATCTTCCCTCTTCTGGTGCAAGCTTTTATTTTGGTGGTGCAAGGTGGTGCAAGGTGGGTGCAAATAGAATATAGGGAAAAAAATGACCTTTGGAAATTCGGGGGGGCTGGCCATTAAGTTGGCCCCCCAGTTCCTTTTGGCCGGTGGAATCTTCCCTGTTCTGGTGCAAGCTTTTATTTTGGTGGTGCAAGGTGGTGCAAGGTGGGTGCAAATAGAATATAGGAAAAAAAGACCTTTGAAAATTCGGGGGGGCTGGCCATTAAGTTGGCCCCCCAGTTCCTTTTGGCCGGTGGAATCTTCCCTCTTCTGGTGCAAGCTTTTATTTTGGTGGTGCAAGGTGGTGCAAGGTGGGTGCAAATAGAATATAGGGAAAAAAATGACCTTTGGAAATTCGGGGGGGCTGGCCATTAAGTTGGCCCCCCAGTTTAATTTTGTCGGTGCAATCCGCCCTGTTCTGGTGCAAGCTTTTATTTTGGTGGTGCAAGGTGGTGCAAGGGGGGTGCAAATAGAATATAGGTCTCTGATAAAATTTCGGGTTGCTGGGGGGGCTAACTTAACGGACCCGTTTTACGTAGTCATTGCCGAAACAGACAAACATGAAAACCAATAGCGTCGATAGTAATGGTCACACTTAATTTTATTACGTTACTTATGGTACGACTAAAATATTTTTACGTATTTTCAACCCCGGTTGAGCGCTAAGCTTAATAGCTCTTTTCCGTTTGTGTTGAAGCGTGTTTAAGCTCAATTTAAATAAATATTTGTATTTTCCATTCCAGTGGGCATTCGTTCCGGCGATGAGCATCTTGCACGGTTCAAGGAGAAACTTTGTTGCGTTGTTTTCGAAACATTTGCATAAATCGCGTTTCATTATACACGTGTGTTTCTATTCCTCATTTATTTAAATAATTCTCGCTGTTGAAGATACTTTTTACCAGAACTGTATGTTCCTAAATTTTCGGAATAAATTCCCCGAGGCCGAAGTTATCTAGCGGGGTTACAACAAAGGTTAGAGGTAAAATCTTGCAATATATTAGTGTTCGTACGGGGACCCCGACCCCGACCCCGAAAGTCGGGGATCCCCGACTTCTGTCCCCGACCCCGACCCCGACTGTCGCAAATCAAGTCGGGGTTTTCCATTTTTCGGGGTTATGTTTTAGTAATTTTAAATTTTCGCGCCGACGCACCCCGCTAAAATCCTAAAAATATATAAAATATATAGGTTCCTTCTCTCCCTTTTTTCGTGGGCGACAATAGAATGATCCGAATGACCTTCGGCTGATACCGCTGACGTAGCTCTCGCTTGACGCTTGCCTCCGACTTGAGTCGCTTTTTTAAGTTTTAGTTTCATGATTGCCGTTGTTTCGACTTTCGGGCTCTCTCAGTCTCAGCTAAGGAGTGTGGAGTTACAACGTTTCAACGTTTGGAAATTACTTGTGAATTTATAAAACAACTTATTTAAACAATTACAATGCCTAAGCTATAGACCTATTTTAAAATCTACCTATCTGATCTATTTTTACTATAGTCCTAGTCGATAATTCAAAATAACAGTCAAAAATGCCGCCGATCAGTTTTGTAAAATATTTTCGGCGGCGTAATCGTCGGCCATTTTCGGTATGGAGATACAGGCCGGAAGGCAGGCAAGGCTGCCAGATTTCGATAGATTGAAAACGGCCAACTTTGAAATTTTTCGTTTTCAAAACGAAAATTTTGCGGCGTAGCTATCGACTAAGACTATTACTAATAGTCCCTAGGCTCAGAGGCTGGCTTACACAAGATACACTATCTAATCTTAACCAGTAAAATTGGGGTATTTTTTAATTTTTCTATTCTTAATAAATACAAAGAATTTTCCATCCCCGACCCCGACCCCGACTTGTTTTTCGCGGGGTTAGACCCACCCCGACCCCGACCCCGACCCCGACCCCGACCCCGACTTTATTTTGACCCCGTACGAACACTACAATATATTTCACAGGTATTTTTCTTTCAAACATTTATTTGCCTGATTTATTGGGGCCATTTTAAAATTTCAGGTCGTGTACGAGCGTTAGGATATATTTATCACGGAAGAAGTATCTACAGGTTTCATATACTATTAGCAAACAGATTTTCCCGATTCTACCGCGATTATTTCCCGATTCTACCGCGATTATTTCCCGATTCTACCGCGATTATTTCCCGATTCTACCGCGATTATTTCCCGATTCTACCGCGATTATTTCCCGATTCTACCGCGATTATTTCCCGATTCTACCGCGATTATTTCCCGATTCTACCGCGATTATTTCCCGATTCTACCGCGATTATTTCCCGATTCTACCGCGATTATTTCCCGATTTCAACAACCTATATATAACAATTCGAACAACCTATATATAACAATTCGAACAACCTATATATAACAATTCGAACAACCTATATATAACAATTCGAACAACCTATATATAACAATTCGAACAACCTATATATAACAATTCGAACAACCTATATATAACAATTCGAACAACCTATATATAACAATTCGAACAACCTATATATAACAATTCGAACAAACTATATATAACAATTCGAACAAACTATATATAACAATTCGAACAAACTATATATAACAATTCGAACAAACTATAAATTAAAAGTTTTTGTAAGTCACTAAAATGAAAACGGTTCTTTGAAAAATTAGCTGGAATGTTTGTAGCAAATATCATTTAGCACTACAATAAGATGGATACTGCCTATCAGTAACATATATTCCGAGATTCTTCATTGTTGGCTTCGTTTTGGCCGAGAATGTTCCAAAATAAATTGGCAATAAAGATAAACTGAGCAGAAAATTGTAAAATTTATCTCTAAATTGACTCCTTCATCGGAGGAATTTGAAGCATTTTAAATGTTCCAAGAGAGCCAGATAAAAATGACACCTGATTTGCCATCATCCATCAAAGGAGAATGATGATAAGGATATACCTAAAAATAAGCGCTTTTTGCTCGAATTGGCCGATAATTTGAACAATTAATCTAGAAGAAGGTGATCTAGAAGAAGGTTATCTAGAAGTGCGATATAAATTCTAAAGATTGTGACAATATTATCACTACAAACGCGGAATTAAAAATAACTTGAAAATTTCTATATCTTTCAAAGTGTAAGAAACTACGATATACGTGCGAGAATGTACCGGATAGATTGGTGCAATTTTAATGGTGGCGGTGCCGAAATACGTTCATACAGTTGATGCGAAAATATATAACACTTTGATCTAAGCCAAAGGACGAAGTTTACTATTAAAAAAATATACGAAATCATTTGTTTCGATGATGGGAAAAATACTACACTTTTATCTTAGCCAAAGGACGAGGCTTAATATTAAAAAAAAAGTATACGAATTTATTTGTTTCGGTGATGGGGAAAATGCCATACTTGGATCTTAGCCAAAGGACGAGGCTTACTATTAAAAAGAAATATATATACGAATTCATTTGTTTCGAGGATGGTAAAAATACTACACTTTGATCTTAGCCAAAGGACGAGGCTTAATATTAAAAAAATATATATACGAATTCATTTGTTTCGATAATGGTAAAAATACTACACTTTGATCTTAGCCATAGGACGAGGCTTACTATTAAAAAAAATAAAAATTTATACGAATTCATTTGTTTCGATTATGGGAAAAATATCATACTTTGATCTTAGCCAAAGGACGAGGCTTACTATTAAAAAATAAATAAAAATTTATACCAAATCATGTGTTTCGATGATGGGAAAATACTACACTTTGATCTTAGCCAAAGGACGAAGAAGCTTATTATTTAAACAAGATGGCACAGGCCATAATAGCAGCCTCATCCCTGCCCTTTTATTATTATTAACTGTGGCGTCAGTGGCCCAAAGTTACAGGGCCCCATAGTATTGCACCTGACAGTTTTTCAAACCCCATTCATGGACGTATCGTTCATATTGGTCGCTGACAAATAAATTGACCGTTTCGCGGGGACTTGTACATCAATTTTATTCGGGGCGAAAAAACCCCCTTTGATCAACAACAAAGTTTGGGCACTAGTACAGTTAGATAGAGGGAACTAATACCAATCGAATGACGTATAAATTAAATTTTTAGCAAGTGCCGTTGAGGAGAAATCGCCGTTTCGCGGGTCGTAAAAGTAACTTTTGCATTTGGGGTCGAAAACCCCGCCTTTCGGAGCTGGCGTCGCGGTGTATTCACAATCACCACCACCGATAACGTCAAGAGTGAAAATAACAGCCTCAATCCCTCTATAACTTGAGGGGTGAGGCTAAGAAGTTATCTAAAGGGCTCCGAGCCATTAGTTATCAAAAATATATAGGATAATTACAAGACTAAATTTCCAAATTAAAGGATAATTACAGGACTAAATTTCCAAATTATAGGATAATTACAGGACTAAATTTCCAAATTATAGGATAATTACAGTACTAAATTTCCAAATTATAGGATAATTACAAGACTAAATTTCCAAATTATAGGATAATTACAAGACTAAATTTCCAAATTATAGGATAATTACAGGACTAAATTTCCAAATTATAGGATAATAATAGGACTAAATTTCCAAATTATAGGATAATTACAAGACTAAATTTCCAAATTATAGGATAATTACAGGACTAAATTTCCAAATTATAGGATAATTACAGGACTAAATTTCCAAATTATAGGATAATAACAATAGGACTAAATTTCCAAATTATAGGATAATAATAGGACTAAATTTCCAAATTATAGGATAATAATAGGACTAAATTTCCAAATTATAGGATAATAATAGGACTAAATTTCCAAATTATAGGATAGTAATAGGACTAAATTTCCAAATTATAGGATAATAATAATAGGACTAAATTTCCAAATTATAGGATAATAATAATAGGACTAAATTTCCAAATTATAGGATAATAATAATAGGACTAAATTTCCAAATTATAGGATAATAACAATAGGACTAAATTTCCAAATTATAGGATAATTACAGGACTAAATTTCCAAATTATAGGATAATTACAAGACTAAATTTCCAAATTATAGGATAATTACAAGACTAAATTTCCAAATTATAGGATAATTACAAGACTAAATTTCCAAATTATAGGATAATTACAAGACTAAATTTCCAAATTATAGGATAATTACAAGACTAAATTTCCAAATTATAGGATAATAATAGGACAAAATTTCCAAATTTATAGGATAATAATAATAGGACTAAATTTCCAAATTATAGGATAATAACAATAGGACTAAATTTCCAAATTATAGGATAATAATAGGACTAAATTTCCAAATTATAGGATAATAAGACTAAATTTCCAAATTATAGGATAATAATAGGACTAAATTTCCAAATTATAGGATAATAATAGGACTAAATTTCCAAATTATAGGATAATAGGACTAAATTTCCAAAATATAGGATAATAATAGGACTAAATTTCCAAATTATAGGATAGTAATAGGACTAAATTTCCAAATTATAGGATAATAATAGGACTAAATTTCCAAATTATAGGATAATAATAGGACTAAATTTCCAAATTATAGGATAATAGGACTAAATTTCCAAAATATAGGATAATAATAGGACTAAATTTCCAAATTATAGGATAGTAATAGGACTAAATTTCCAAATTATAGGATAGTAATAGGACTAAATTTCCAAATTATAGGATAATTACAAGACTAAATTTCCAAATTATAGGATAATTACAGGACTAAATTTCCAAATTATAGGATAATTACAGGACTAAATTTCCAAATTATAGGATAATTACAGGACTAAATTTCCAAATTATAGGATAATAATAGGACTAAATTTCCTAATTATAGGATAATAATAGGACTAAATTTCCAAATTATAGGATAATAATAGGACTAAATTTCCAAATTATAGGATAATAAGACTAAATTTCCAAAATATAGGATAATAATAGGACTAAATTTCCAAATTATAGGATAATAATAGGACTAAAATTCCAAATTATAGGATAGTAATAGGACTAAATTTCCAAATTATAGGATAATAACAATAGGACTAAATTTCCAAATTATAGGATAATTACAGGACTAAATTTCCAAATTATAGAATAATTACAGGACTAAATTTCCAAATTATAGGATAATTACAGGACTAAATTTCCAAATTATAGGATAATAATAGGACTAAATTTCCAAATTATAGGATAATAGGACAAATTTCCAAATTATAGGATAATAATAGGACTAAATTTCCAAATTATAGGATAATAATAGGACTAAATTTCCAAATTATAGGATAATAATAGGACTAAATTTCCAAATTATAGGATAATAATAGGACTAAATTTCAAAATTATAGGATAATAATAATAGGACTAAATTTCCAAATTATAGGATAATAATAATAGGACTAAATTTCCAAATTATAGGATAATAATAATAGGACTAAATTTCCAAATTATAGGATAGTCTTTTCGAATCTGTAAATATTCGCAAGGATCATTGCTTTTAAATAAAAATGACAATCTAAAAATGTATTGTTGGTCTGAAAATATTTGAAAATTTTTTTAGTTGGGTTTTAATCGAAAAATATAGGAAAAAAATAGAATTATACGAAACAGAATAGCCGGGAACCCCGCATCTACTTCGATGATGTGAAAAGCTGCTACACTTTGATCTTAGTCAAACATATTTTCAAATGTTTTTTAAGAAATCATCTACTTTTTATCAAAACAAAGTGTTTTAGATCTACACATAACCGTCTTGTTTACGTTTTTTTCCTAAAGGTTTTTCAAAACCTATTCAAACTGTATATTAATTGATTGCCAATATTGCCACCCTTTTTTCGAAAAAATTTAGGGTTAGTTATCTTGCCAGGACAAAACCAACAACACAGATTTCTGGTCTACTAGGATAGTAGCCAAATATCAAAATCCGCAAATGCCAGGGTAGTCTGATTTTATATTATAGGAATTATAGGAACAGATAATAAAAATCTCTTGAAAAAATATTATATAAAAGAACTTAATTTTTTCTATCACATTTAATATGGCTTCGATATTAACTTAAAACATGTTTCAAAATAAAAATAAATAAGAAAACAATTTTAGTGTTTTTTTTTAAACAAGTTTGCAAAAGAATGGCATAACGCTGCATGTAAGCAACCACTGAAATAAGCAATCCTAGAGGTCATATACATCATTATTATCAAGTAAAAACCCCGCTAAGTCATTTTTTTTTAAATTTCCTATAAGTTAAGCTGCTTAGTACATTTCCCATAAGCGTTTCAATAGCTGCCTAATTACAATTTTAAAAATTAAAGGGATTTATATGTACAATTTTTGAAAATAGGAAAAAATAGGAACAATTTAAAATTAAAGGAATTTATAGGAATTATGGGTACTATGGGCGCCCTGGGCTGATAATTCAATGAAAAATAAAAGCAAAATTATTAAAAGTACCTATTAAATTTAATTTAGGCAATGTTAAAAAAATCAATAAAAAATGATTAAAATTAGGATTTCTGGAAATTTCAATTCATACCAAAATAAATTAAATTTATTGAAGATTAATTTAAATTTTAGTTTACATCAACTGCACTCAAATTATTAATACATTTTCGAGAAAAATAAGCATAAAACTTAAAGAAACAACCTAAAAAATTCCGATTATTAAAATAAATCGATTTTTTAATTGAAATAAATCGATTTTTTAATTGTAATAAATCGATTTTTTAATTGAAATAAATCGATTTTAAGAAAATCTACAACACGGCCTCCAGTCAAATAAATTAAAATATTTCCGTCCCGGTAAACATTTGGTTATAACACGAAATTGGAAATTAGCGATTCCAACTATTCTTAAAAAAAGGGGGGGCGTGGGCGAAGCTAGTGGGCGGAGTCAATCATCTGGAAAACGGAACGACGGGCCAAAAAAATCTAGTAGTTTTTGACAATGCTAAGAATGGTTTCGGAGTGGCTTTATTATGATCTGGAGCTATTTTAGTTCGGGTGAAAGGCACCAGGTGTTTGTAACCAACCCTGATATTTGGAATAGAGACAGAGCGAGAGTCAGGAAGTCTACGAGCCGATGCTATTTGGGATCGACGCCTTTTTTCGTTTACGGTTGCCGCTACGAAAAAAGCTAAAAATACTCTCTCTCTCTCGCAGTCGCATCTCTGGCAGTTCGTATATTGTCTTCCTGACTCTCACTCCCAGCAGGATCTATACATCCTCCCAGCTCACTCGAAACACCCAAAAGCGTGATTCTTCGCCCATCTTATCAGCCCCGAAAACTCATCAAAATATATTTTGAGAAACAAGGCTATTATATGGTTTTCATTTTTGCGCTTCAACCAAAACCTTGCCGACGATGGCTTACAGCCAGGGTTGGCTGGCTTAAATCAATTTGATTTAAATCATGATTGAAAATTATAAAAACAGGGCTCCCAGCGATTTTTTAAAACATTATAGGAATTTATATTAACATTTTAGCTAAAAATAGGAATTTGTAGGAGTATTTTAGCTAAAAATAGGAATTTGTAGGAGTATTTTAGCTAAAAATAGGAATTTGTAGGAGTATTTTAGCTAAAAATAGGAATTTGTAGGAGTATTTTAGCTAAAAATAGGAATTTGTAGGAGTATTTTAGCTAAAAATAGGAATTTGTAGGAGTATTTTAGCTAAAAATAGGAATTTATACGAACATTTTAGCTAAAAATAGGAATTTGTAGGAGTATTTTAGCTAAAAATAGGAATTTGTAGGAGTATTTTAGCTAAAGATAGGAATTTATACGAACATTTTAGCTAAAAATAGGAATTTGTAGGAGTATTTTAGCTAAAAATAGGAATTTGTAGGAGTATTTTAGCTAAAAATAGGAATTTGTAGGAGTATTTTAGCTAAAAATAGGAATTTGTAGGAGTATTTTAGCTAAAAATAGGAATTTGTAGGAGTATTTTAGCTAAAAATAGGAATTTGTAGGAGTATTTTAGCTAAAAATAGGAATTTGTAGGAGTATTTTAGCTAAAGATAGGAATTTATACGAACATTTTAGCTAAAAATAGGAATTTGTAGGAGTATTTTAGCTAAAAATAGGAATTTGTAGGAGTATTTTAGCTAAAGATAGGAATTTATACGAACATTTTAGCTAAAAATAGGAATTTGTAGGAGTATTTTAGCTAAAAATAGGAATTTGTAGGAGTATTTTAGCTAAAAATAGGAATTTGTAGGAGTATTTTAGCTAAAAATAGGAATTTGTAGGAGTATTTTAGCTAAAAATAGGAATTTGTAGGAGTATTTTAGCTAAAGATAGGAATTTATACGAACATTTTAGCTAAAAATAGGAATTTGTAGGAGTATTTTAGCTAAAAATAGGAATTTGTAGGAGTATTTTAGCTAAAGATAGGAATTTATACGAACATTTTAGCTAAAAATAGGAATTTGTAGGAGTATTTTAGCTAAAAATAGGAATTTGTAGGAGTATTTTAGCTAAAAATAGGAATTTGTAGGAGTATTTTAGCTAAAAATAGGAATTTGTAGGAGTATTTTAGCTAAAGATAGGAATTTATACGAACATTTTAGCTAAAAATAGGAATTTGTAGGAGTATTTTAGCTAAAAATAGGAATTTGTAGGAGTATTTTAGCTAAAGATAGGAATTTATACGAACATTTTAGCTAAAAATAGGAATTTGTAGGAGTATTTTAGCTAAAAATAGGAATTTGTAGGAGTATTTTAGCTAAAAATAGGAATTTGTAGGAGTATTTTAGCTAAAAATAGGAATTTGTAGGAGTATTTTAGCTAAAGATAGGAATTTATACGAACATTTTAGCTAAAAATAGGAATTTGTAGGAGTATTTTAGCTAAAAATAGGAATTTGTAGGAGTATTTTAGCTAAAAATAGGAATTTGTAGGAGTATTTTAGCTAAAAATAGGAATTTGTAGGAGTATTTTAGCTAAAGATAGGAATTTATACGAACATTTTAGCTAAAAATAGGAATTTGTAGGAGTATTTTAGCTAAAAATAGGAATTTGTAGGAGTATTTTAGCTAAAGATAGGAATTTATACGAACAATTTCGAAAAAATAGGAAATTTTAAGAGTATATTGAAATTATAGGAATTTATAGGAACTCTGGGAGCCCAACCGTTGAGGTTTTCGGGAACACCGGACCTATAAGCCAGAGCTGAGCTCTATTTAGAAGGCAAATTTTTCCCAAACGTTAAGGCTGTTTTCTAATACATTATTTTTAAAATTATAGGAATTTCTGGATATTGTAGAAAAACTAGAAAAAATAGGAATTTACAGGAACAATTTTGAGAAAATAGGAAATTATAGGAGCATATAGGAATTATAGAAATTATAGGAACTCTGGGAGCCCTGTAAAAATAGTTTCTTAAAAAATTCAAATAAAACCAGAAGTCACCTTGGTTGTTAAAATATAATCTACATTCGGATAAAAGTAAAATATTATGTTAATAAATTGTATAATTTTGACCCGAAAAGTTAAAAGTCAAGGGAAATGTCTAAAAATTGTTAGGGAAAGGTCGGGGAATTTAAATCCTATTCAAATCAACTGATTTTTTTTAAATCATTGATTTAACTCGTACAATGTATTTCAATGGCGGAATAAAGAAATACAAAAATTGTTTCTTAAAAATGTACATAGAAAATCTGAGCAAACAGTAATTAAATTCAATTCTTTCATTTAAAATTCGAGATTGGCAAACTCATTAAAGTAAAATATCCGTTAATTATACAGGAAAAGAGCCATTAATTGTATAAAAATCAATAAATTAAATTAAATAAAAAATAAATTTGATTTTTATTAAAAATATTTTCAAATTAAATTCTCAGAAATTCTTCTTGACATTTTAAGGATTAAAATTAGACCAGTTATATTTTATTTTTATCAGAAGATCATGCATTTCTTTATATTATTAAGATTATATTTTTAATATTAAGTTTTCACTCTTAAAGGCCGACTACATATTTATTCGGTTTACTCTGTTTCTCACTGGTCGTCGGCTGCTTGCATAGCACATGTGTCTTGCAGCGAGCCAGCTTCCAGTGAAAGACAGAGTAAACCGAATAACTATGTAGTCGGCCTTTAAGATGTTTAAACTAAAAAAATAATGGTAACGGTTAAATTATTGTATGTTTTTAGTTAAAATTTATATAAATCTTCCCTGAGCAAAATTAGATCTAACTTTTTATATTTTACTTTTATCAGAAGATAATGAGTTTTCTAATATTTTATTATAAAAGCGATTCTAATAAAATATTTACAAGTTACTGATATAAAAACGTCTATAGACAAACGGATACTTCTCAGAAAAAAGATTTCATATACTTCTGATATATAACGTTAGACTGACGGATACTTCTCACGAAAGATTTTATGTACTTCTGATACAAAACGTTATAGACAGACAGATACTTCCTTCGAAAAGTAAATATTATTTACTCCTGGTACAAAACGTCCATAGAGAGAAGGATACTTCCTTCGAAACAGGGTTTAAAAAAACCCGGGTTTTTTTAAAAACACCCAGCCCATGGGCTTTTTTGGGTTTTATTGGGTTTTTTTGGGTTTTATTGGGTTTTTTACCTAAAATGATACCCTAAATCGATGATTTACTTCATTTTTATTTTTTATTTTCAATTTAGCACTACTTATTTATCGCTCTTATTCTTATCTTTCGTAGACGTAAAGTATCGTCTGCTCCATGTTCTGCTAAATATTTATTGAAAGTTGCAGAAGTTTAAAACTTACTGTTTAGTTAACACTGTTAACTTGCTACTGTTAGATTAGTGTTTACCAAAACACTGGTAATGTATTTTGTGTAAATACGTTTTATAAAAAAGCAATATTTTTGTATTATTATAGAATTTAAAGAATTAAAGTTTAATTTTTTAAATTCTTTAATATAGTTTAATTATTAAACAATAAATTTAAACTTTTTTCGTCATTTTTGAAACTATTTAAGGTGGGTTTTTTAAGTGGGCTTTATTGTGGGTTTTTTAAGGTGGGTCCAACCCAAAATAACCCGTGGGTTTTTTTGGGTGGGTTTTATAAATTCGAACCCCGCTTCGAAAGAGGTACTTTATTTACTTCTGGCATCACTTTAAAAACTTGTCGTGCTAAAAGTCATCGGCGCTCGAATAAAAACAAGTCTAAGATAAACAGAAGAGCCAAAAAAGCAAAAGCGTGTACAATGGGACTTTTGGAGAAATATTCAAAGAACACACCTGTTTAGAACAATTACAATTTCTTTGAAGAGAGAGAGGGAATCACGCCACCTAACGGCGAAAACGGAAACAAAGCTAGCATATAATTCCAGAAACATTCCGAGACGAGATAATGAACAAGAGTGGTTCTTTTTCTGGCTGACGTCGCCAGAACTAATTCATTCATCTACGGTTACCCGGCAATCGCGAATACTTATTGCGCGAACAAAACCCAGGCTTTCAACTTCATTTCAATTTGATACTGTTGGAGGTGAAGTTCAGTGCAATAATAGGGGAACTGGTTGGACGTGAACAACAACAAAATCGATGTACTTTGGAATGTAAACGCTAAATAAAAGAGTATGCTTTGCCGTTTTCACATGTAAAACAGAGTATGCTTTGCCGTTTTCACATGTAAAACAGAGTATGCTTTGCCGTTTTCACATGTAAAACAGAGTATGCTTTGCCGTTTTCACATGTAAAACAGAGTATGCTTTGCCGTTTTCACATGTAAAACAGAGTATGCTTTGCCGTTTTCACATGTAAAACAGAGTATGCTTTGCCGTTTTCACATGTAAAACAGAGTATGCTTTGCCGTTTTCACATGTAAAACAGAGTATGCTTTGCCGTTTTCACATGTAAAACAGAGTATGCTTTGCCGTTTTCACATGTAAAACAGAGTATGCTTGGTCAACTTGACTGGTAAAACAGAGTATGCTTGGTCAACTTGACTGGTAAAACAGGGTATGCTTGGCCAACTTGACAGGTAAACAGTATGCTTGGTCAACTTGACAGGTAAACAGTATGCTTGGTCAACTTGACTGGTAAAAAAGAGTATGCTTGGTCAACGTGACATGTAAAACAGGGTATGCTTGGCCAACTTGACAGGTAAACAGTATGCTTGGCCAACTTGACAGGTAAAAAAGAGTATGCTTGGTCAACGTGACATGTAAAACAGGGTATGCTTGGTCAACGTGACATGTAAAACAGGGTATGCTTGGTCAACGTGACATGTAAAACAGGGTATGCTTGGTCAACGTGACATGTAAAACAGGGTATGCTTGGTCAACGTGACATGTAAAACAGGGTATGCTTGGCCAACTTGACTGGTAAAACAGAGTACGCTTGGCCAACTTGACTGGTAAAACAGAGTATGCTTGGTCAACTTGACAGGTAAAACAGAGTATGCTTGGTCAACTTGACTGGTAAAACAGAGTATGCTTGGTCAACTTGACATGTTGAGGTTAACGGTAATAGATAGTGTAGGGAGCTGTTGGCTCGCGTGGCTTGCAGGGCTTACCCTCCTACGCATTGTAACCCGGCCACCTGAATTAAAGGCTTTAAAAGTCGCTTGATGACTTAGGCCTAAGGTGGTTCCTTGAGTATTACCCTAGCTGATTATTATTATGTTTCGCCAAATCTAGAAATCTAGAAATCGTATATTGAAAAGCGGTTTTAAGATCGTAAATCTGAAGCATAAATTTATTTAAATTTTCATTTATTAAATCTGTAGTGTCACAAAGAACGCGTAGAAGTGACTAAGAACTATGTACGATAGCTTTGTCCCTGCTGCCATGATGTTATACTTCTCAGAAACGCCAAAACAGAACTGTCTGTAGCGCCATCTGGAAAGTGCAAAAGTATGACTTTTTTCCGCATTGATTGGAGATTCAAAAATGGAAAAATATTTTTATATTTATTTACTATTTATATTTATTTTTATATTTATATGATAATTATATAAATATTATTTTATATACTTAATTTTATTTCCTATTAATTTATAAATAATTTCAAATATTTCGAAACAATTTACTAACTACAAATTGCAATTTATAATTTATGAAACTTTTTTAAATTATACTGAAAATTAATAAATAAATTAATCAACGTATGAAAGATGTCATTTTATATATAATTATTATATGAAATACTTGATATATTTATATTTAAAAATGTATTATTTTATAATTGAATAGCAATATAAACTTTACTTAAAATTATATACTAATAAAACGCGAGTAAAGCATATTTTTAAGGAGCGCCAAAATTTTTTGAAACGACGATCATGTAACCGCTCCCCTTTTCGGAACGTCGACGTTCAGAGCCCCATGTAACCGTAGTCTATGTTTCGCCTAGGGATGCACCGATATGGGTACAGCCGATATATCGGCCGATATTAACAAAGTTACCTATCACAATATTATGCTTTTTTGTTTACTCTCGTGGCTTTTGGAGTCTAAAAACCACTTATGATTCCTGACCGTTTTGGACGCGAATAATTATTTCCTACAACAGCGATCAAAAAGAAACACTAGAAAATGTTTTTCTAATACCAGAAATATCGGCTAATATCGGCCTCGCTTAAGCCGATATTGGCCGATACCGATATTTGAAAAATAAGCCGATATATCGGCCGATATATCGGTGCATCCCTAGTTTCGCCAACTCGACGTTAATGAAGCACTCTATTTCGCTAACTCTAAAATGTTAGAAAGTATTTTAGGTACGCGACAATATTCTGAAATCAATTCAATTTTAATCAGCGTAGCAGGATGAAAGTACTATTTTCTAGTACTAAAGCAGTCTTTATTACTTCGAGCGTCCGTCTGGCGAATTCGACGACGATTCGGGGTAAGGTCAAGAATCTTGTCGCTCGAGTCCCACCTTCTCCAAGAGGAGCGTTGATTGCTAACTTTCGATGGCGTAATGCGCACCGCCCTGTTGCGTATTGTTCCCGGCCCGTGAAATCCCCAGAAATGCCGAACAGAAAGAATGGCAATTCATCGCTCTCTCTGCCATTGTGATGTAGGCAGGCTTTTGTATTTTTCAGCCTTGTTTCACGCTTCAGGGGACCATCGTGTTATTGGCCCCGCGCTATTCTGCCCACTAAAGACGAGTTTCAGCGGGACGATCACGTTTTGAAACGGGGAACGGCTGGGGCCTTTCCACGCTTCGCTTTTTTAAACGTTTCGACAAGCTAACTTGACAGAGTTGTCAAGGAGGTCCGTAGTTACCGTTTACAACATTACTCTAACGCGCAATTTTTATATTGTTTCTAGACTATATTACGCGATCAAGACGCTATCTTTAGTCGCAATACCACGTAACTTACGAGAATTTTATTTGTGTTCTTTTTCTAAAGGTGTTGCCAGTTTTTTTTACAGAAATATTCCTAGACTTTTCCAAAGATATTCCTTTATTTATTTATGATAATATATTTTAGATTCAAATATATTATTAGCATCCCAAATTAAATTCCGAACTTCTTTATTAGTTCTTTAATTTCCGGGACTTTTCCCCTTTTTTAAAAGTTTTCAAAATTAACAACTTTACCCGAACTTCTTTAGTAGTTTTCAAAATTCCCTAACTTTACCCGTACTTCCTTTGTAGTTCTCAAACTGCCCTGATATTTGTACTAGTTCTTTTTTGTTCAATTTTCCAATTCCTCGACACTTCCAGGTTTTATATAATAATAAAATAAAAAATAAAATAAAATATTGCCCACATAATTGCGAAGTTATCGTTTTTTTAACTTCTAAAAAGCATCGCTTAATAGTATTTTTTTTTAATTCAAATACTCTATTCTCAAATTGAGTTTTTTGAGATACCTGATTTTGGAAGTAAGGTACGCAACAGTCGAATAGGTTTCATTACAAGCCCAGGCGGCTATTATTATTCAAAGTGCGAGTTGTAAATTGAAATGCGGGTACCTCTACGAAACGGTAGGTAATGGAGTTTTACATCGAGTTCTTTTACTTCAAAAGAGCGCCTATTTTTGGAATTTCAATCGGAACGTTTCCCGTTACTATTCCCCCAGAAATCAAAATAGAAATCGGATTTTACGAACATCCGGAGATTTATTTCAAAAGTTAAAAATTAAGCGAAAAAAAAGTTATTATTATATTTAAAAGAAATTGGAGAGAGATAAAAAATCAAGAAATTGGAGAGTCGAGGTAAAAAAATTCCAGAAATTGGAGAGCGAGGTAAAAAAATTCCAGAAATTGGAGAGCGAGGTAAAAAAATTCCAGAAATTGGAGAGCGAGGTAAAAAAATTCCAGAAATTGGAGAGCGAGGTAAAAAAATTCCAGAAATTGGAGAGCGAGGTAAAAAAATTCCAGAAATTGGAGAGCGAGGTAAAAAAATTCCAGAAATTGGAGAGCGAGGTAAAAAAATTCCAGAAATTGGAGAGCGAGGTAAAAAAATTCCAGAAATTCGAGAGCGAGGTAAAAAAATTCCAGAAATTCGAGAGCGAGGTAAAAAAATTCCAGAAATTGGAGAGCGAGGTAAAAAAATTCCAGAAATTGGAGAGCGAGGTAAAAAATTCCAGAAATTGGAGAGCGAGGTAAAAAAATTCCAGAAATTGGAGAGCGAGGTAAAAAAATTCCAGAAATTGGAGTGAGGTAAAAAAATTCCAGAAATTGGAGAGCGAGGTAAAAAAATTCCAGAAATTGGAGTGAGGTAAAAAAATTCCAGAAATTGGAGAGCGAGGTAAAAAAATTCCAGAAATTGGAGAGCGAGGTAAAAAAATTCCAGAAATTGGAGAGCGAGGTAAAAAAATTCCAGAAATTGGAGAGCGAGGTAAAAAAATTCCAGAAATTGGAGAGAGGTAAAAAAATTCCAGAAATTGGAGAGCGAGGTAAAAAAATTCCAGAAATTGGAGAGCGAGGTAAAAAAATTCCAGAAATTGGAGAGCGAGGTAAAAAAATTCCAGAAATTGGAGAGCGAGGTAAAAAAATTCCAGAAATTGGAGAGAGGTAAAAAAATTCCAGAAATTGGAGAGCGAGGTAAAAAAATTCCAGAAATTGGAGAGCGAGGTAAAAAAATTCCAGAAATTGGAGAGCGAGGTAAAAAAATTCCAGAAATTGGAGAGCGAGGTAAAAAAATTCCAGAAATTGGAGTGAGGTAAAAAAATTCCAGAAATTGGAGTGAGGTAAAAAAATTCCAGAAATTGGAGAGCGAGGTAAAAAAATTCCAGAAATTGGAGAGCGAGGTAAAAAAATTCCAGAAATTGGAGTGAGGTAAAAAAATTCCAGAAATTGGAGAGCGAGGTTAAAAAATTCCAGAAATTGGAGTGAGGTAAAAAAATTCCAGAAATTGGAGAGCGAGGTAAAAAAATTCCAGAAATTGGAGAGCGAGGTAAAAAAATTCCAGAAATTGGAGAGCGAGGTAAAAAAATTCCAGAAATTGGAGTGAGGTAAAAAAATTCCAGAAATTGGAGTGAGGTAAAAAAAATTCCAGAAATTGGAGAGCGAGGTAAAAAAATTCCAGAAATTGGAGAGTGAGGTAAAAAAATTCCAGAAATTGGAGAGCGAGGTAAAAAAATTCCAGAAATTGGAGAGCGAGGTAAAAAAATTCCAGAAATTGGAGAGCGAGGTAAAAAAATTCCAGAAATTGGAGAGCGAGGTAAAAAAATTCCAGAAATTGGAGAGCGAGGTAAAAAAATTCCAGAAATTGGAGAGCGAGGTAAAAAAATTCCAGAAATTGGAGTGAGGTAAAAAAATTCCAGAAATTGGAGAGCGAGGTTAAAAAATTCCAGAAATTGGAGAGCGAGGTAAAAAAATTCCAGAAATTGGAGAGTGAGATAAAAAATTCCAGAAATTGGAGAGTGAGATAAAAAAAAAATTCCAGAAATTGGAGAGTGAGGTAAAAAAATTCCAGAAATTGGAGAGATAAAAAAATTCAAGTAATAATCACGGAAAATGGGGATAAATGAAATTTTTTTATAATGTTAAGAACTTAGAATGAACGTGTTGAAGCAAAAACTGGAAGCGAGTCACTGCGGGCCGTTTGCAAATATCTCCGAAACGTACACTCTGGAATGTCGTCAAAAATTACCATTTTGCTCGAGAGCTCCCAACGAGCGCGACTATAAATACCGATAAATTCTTATCGCTGTTTGAACCTGAATTTTTAGTTGGCCATGTTGCCGCCAGGGGGGCTTGTCACCCGCTAACTCGCGATTATCAACAAACAACCCCGGATTGCCTTACTACTTCCTTAGAGGCAAATAAATCACAAGAACCTCTTTATCTCAATACCGGGTATGGTAAACGCTTCATTAACAAAGCCTATCGTAAACACTAGTGCTTGAGGTACACAGCTAAACGCTACGGATATTTACAATACTGCCATAATAATTTCAGATTAAAATTCCATGACCTTTGGATAATAATTTTAAAATATTTTCCACTCGTCGTTTTTGAATGAAAAAAATAGATTTACAGAACAGGGTTGCCACAGTTTTTTCAGATTGAAATTGCCCGATCTTGTTAAGAGATTTTCCCCTAATTTTTTTAGGGGAAAATTAAATTGTTAAGATAACCAGGGTTGCCACAGTTTTTTCTTTCAGATTGAAATTCCCTGAACCTTTTTAAGAGATTTTCCCCTAATTTTTTTAGGGGAAAATTAGATTGTTTATATAACCAGTGTGGCCAGTTTTTGTCAGATTGAAATTCCCCGATCTTTATAAGAAAGTTTCCCCTAATTTTTTTAGGGGAAAATTAGATTGTGTATATAACCAGGTTGCCACAGATTTTTCAGATTGAAATTCCCTGATCTTTTAAAAAGATTTTCCAGAATTGGTTTGAGGGGAAAATTAGATAGCATAGCACCATCCGTCGCAAGAACGTTTTCTTTAAACTTTCGTTAAAACGATTATAATTAATTCCGATAAACAGACTTAACTCTTAATTTGGTTCATGCTACTTTAACAAAATCCGAATTAAATGGATTTAACAGGGTTGCCACAAATTTTCAGATTCAAATTCCCTGACCATTTTAAGAGATTTTCCCTGACTTTTTCAGGCCAAAATTTCCTATTTCATATTTTACTTTTATCAGAAGTTAATAAATTTAAATGGACTTACATTTCAGAAAAATGATATTGCAATGTTGAAAAAATTAACCAAACTTTCAAGGAAATAAATGATAATCATAGAATCTGTCATAAATAAATCTAAAGTAAAATTTCCTTCAAAAAGTGTCCAGATAAAATTGAATTCCCTGACATTTTAGACCCATTTTAAAATTCCCTGTTTCCCTAATGTGTGGCAGCCCTGTTCAATAAATTAAATTAATTATAACTAGGAACATAGTTGGTAGATCCCCCCAATAGTGTCAATAATAAATATTTTAAAACAACCCGCCAACAGATGTCGTTATCGTTTGACCTTAAACGCGTTCTCGGCACCCTAAGTAAGTTCTTAATGACGTAAATCTACATTCGACTAAATAACCAACTTCAACGTAGTATTTTAATCATGGGTACGTTATCAATTAAGAGCGACACGAGGGCGAGGTTCCGACGTAATTATTATTGAAAGGTCAACTGGGCCATACACGCTTCCGGCGGCGCGTGGAGACATGTAAAAAGAAGTATTTCATATTCTTAATTAATTCAAAGCTTTCTGTCACGGATTTTGGCAGCGGAGTTAAAGGCGAACTACGCACGACGGAGTATAAAAAATACACTAACTAAAAGTTCTATCAGGGACGGGGATGGGCATTTTTTTGTTGAAGAAACGCTCGCCAAATTTTAGCGCCGAAATCTTCAATGCTCTTTCCGCTCTCAGGGTTGCCACAAAATTTTGAGATTCAAATTCCCTGACTATTCCCTGTTTTCCCTGACCATTTTAAGAGATTTTCCCTGACGTTTTAAGTTAAAATTTGTATTTTATATTTGACTTTTATCAGAAGTTAATAAATTTTAATTAACTTATATTTCAGTAAAAAGGTTATTGCAATGTTGAAAAAATTAGCCAAACTTTCAAGGAAATAAATGATAATCATAGAATTTTGTCATTGATCTGGTCTAAAAAATAACCTTAAAAAAGTGCCAAAATAAAATTTAATTCCCCGACTTTTTACAAATTCTAAAAATTCCCTGACATTTCCCTGACTTTTTAGGTCCATTCTTAAATTCCCTGACGTGTGGCAACCCTGGCTCTTTTTCTGGGAGCGGAAATTTCGTGGCTCTTCTTTTAGAGCGGGGACATTTTCCCTCTTTCTTGAACGGGGAATTTTTCGCTCGACTGTCTACTTTTCTTGAGCGGATAAATTTCCCCTCTTTCTCGCTCTTTGAGCGGGAAAATTTTTGCTCCCATTTAGTTTTCTTTAGAGCGGGAAAAGTTTTGCTTTAATTTAGTTTTCTTTTGAGCGGGAAATTTTTTGCTCCCATTTAGTTATTTTGAGCTGGACAATTTTTGCTCCCATTTAGTTTTCATTAGAGCGGGAAACGTTTTGCTTTAATTTAGTTTTCTTTTGAGCTGGACAATTTTTGCTCCCATTTAGTTTTCTTTAGAGCGGGAAAAGTTTTGCTTTAATTTAGTTTTTTTTGAGCGGGAAATTTTTTGCTCCCATTTAGTTATTTTGAGCTGGACAATTTTTGCTCCCATTTAGTTTTCTTTAGAGCGGGAAATTTTTTGTTCCCATTTAGTTTTCTTTAGAGCTGGAATTTTTTTTACTTTACGCTTTCTTTGAGCGGATCAATTGCCACTACTCTTTGCGCTCTATTTTAAAGATATTTAACCGCTCAATTTAGCTCAAAATGTCAAAAAGGGCTCAAAAATGAGACGAGCGCGCCCATCACTGAATCAGGGAAAAGTTATAGTGGAAGGTGCATCTCTGAAATCCCGCTCAAAATAATGAATACGAGAAAACTACCACTTAAAAATATATACGTCTTGGCGAACGTACCACAATTGTCATAAAAAAAAACACGCCGTCTTCAATGACGCTTCCGAGTCGCTTTGTAACCTTCAACGCTTGTCTTGGACTGATATCAATTTAACTTTAAACTATAAAATGGCAGGGGGTTTACTTAAGAGCGCTGTTGGTATAGGGGGTTGAGGTAAATGCTGCGCTTTCACGTACAGCGCTGGCTGGTACAGAGGGAAAAAGCAAGTTCGTATCCGGGTTGGATTAAATGTTTTGCACCTATAACGCAATTTTTAGTGGGAAATAATAATTGCTCGAATTAGTAGACTCGAAATCTTTGCTCTAACGCGATTTCCCCTAAAAGGTGGAATATTTTTACAGGGCGTCCACAGTTTTTTCAGATTAATATTCTCAACTTGTTCAAGGTTTTCCTAGCAATTTTCTTATGTTTTCCCTGACATATTGTACTACACACGTTCCATTTGCCACCAAAGTAAAATTGCTTATGTATTTTTAACCTATAATTTTATTGAACATTTTCCATTTGCCACCAAATTAAAATTTCTTATGTTTTCCCGGACTTATTTTATGCCAAAAATTGGAAAATTTTTAACATAGATATTTTAATAAACATTATATTTTCCAGCAAAATAAAATTGTTTTTCCCTGACATATTTCATGCCAAAAATTTGAAATTTTTAGGAAACATTTCCAAGCAAAATTAATTCCCTGACATTTCACTAGCTTTTATACAACATTTTAAAATTTCCCTGACGTTTATACTAATTTTTTTAAAAAAAATTTCCCTGACGTTTATACTAATTTTTAAAATTTCCTGTTTTTCCCTGACGTTTATACTAATTTTTAAAATTTCCTGACGTTTATACTAATTCTTAAGATTCCCTGTTTTTCCCTGACTTAACTAATTTCAAAATTAACTGACTTTTCCCTAATTTTTATAATAATTTTTAAAATCAGCGAATTTTCCAGGTTTCCCGGGTATTGTGGCAACCCTGTTTTAGCAATAAATCAATTGATATAACATTCATTGCCTTGTAGTTTTTGGAATAATTCTGTAACATAGTTTTTGAAGAACGTAAAAAAAGTTTGTGTAGACGAGCACTTTTCAAACATTGGGATTAAGGTATTGGTAATGTTTTTAATTTAACTTAGGGAAAATGACTATAGTGACAGGATTTGGGGCTAGATGGTCGAGTATCTTACTGGAGTCACTGGCAACCCTTTAGAAGCGTGACCCCTAGGGCCGGTTTGGATGGGTGTGCGTAAGGTGAAAGGGCACAAGGCCCCGCGGTTTCCAAAAAAAAATGGGGGCCCCGCGAAATTGGAATTATAGTACGCACGTTAAAACAATTAAAAATTTCATTGATATGTCATATGTTAATAAATATTTAATGCAATATGATTGAGTAGTTTCTTTAACTAAAAAATAGTATTAATTAAAAATCGTCTAAAAAGAGGGGCCCCGATATTGGCTTTCGCACCAGGCCCCGCAAAACACCAAGCCGGCCCCAGTGACCACAGCAAACCATCCCATTTTTTTTAAAGGAAAAATAGGAGTAAAATTAGGTAAATGTAGGAAATTTTCGGAACTTTCATGTGAATTTTAAGGAAATTATAGGAATAATTTGAATGAAGATAAAACAAATGCTTTTAAAGGAACTTTGGTTCAATGGAAATATTACACATTTAATAAGAAAACATCACAGATTTTGTGACTAGATCAATGAATTAAAGCAATATTAAATTTTCATTTTAAAACCCCAGCCAGCCGTCAAAACCAATGAAATTAGTGTTTCAGTAATTAGTTTTATTATCAAAGTGTGTATATATATATATAACTGTATCGTGGGTTATATATATATATATATATAACCCACGATACAGTTATTATATGGTATTTCCGTAGAATTACTTTCTAGAAAAAATTAAAAAATATCTTTTAACTGAAATTAAAAGTTTTTCGTGAAATTTCATTTAATAACGTTAAAATTTTATTTTTTCATAAACTTAATCTTCATTTAATTTAAATTTCTTAAGTCTACCGTAGGGTGACCAGATAATATTTTAAAATCCTTTATAGGAATTATAGGAATTTCGGTGCAATAGGTAAATAATTAATTATACAATTAAAATAAAACGATTGTCAAAATTGTTTAAAGGGGGTATAACATTTAAAATAAAGTAAGAACCATCTTTATTATAACATTATTGATTAAAAAAAAGAAAGTATCTAACTTGGGTAAAATATCAACTATTTTAATTTATTCAGACTTTTGAATTAAAATATAGGGTATTATAGGAAACTAAATGTTCGGCGAATTTTACAGGGTTGCCACAATATTCTCAGATACAATTTCCCTGTTTTCCCTGACTATTTTAAGTTACTTTCCCTGACGTTTTAGGCCAAAATCAGAAGTTAATAAATTTAATCAACTTATATTTCAGTACCAAAGTTATTTCAACGTTAAAAACCTTTCATGGATCTAAATAATAATAATAATAATCTAAAAAAATTGTCAAGATTAAAGGGAATATAACCTCAGGTATTAGGTGTGGAACACAAACATTTGCAGCTCTGGCCGCTCTTGCCTTTGGCTTTAGAAAGGCTTGGCGCCACTGTACAGGGTAATTTGAAAAATTGAAGGGGTCTTCCGTAAATATTTCTTTGCTGATGATATATTCTCTTTAAACTGAATTCCATGTCTTTTTACAAATTTTTAAAATTCCCTGACTATTTAGGCCCATTTTTAAAATCCCCGACTTTTCCCTGGCGTTTTAATTAATAACGTTTAAATTTTAATTTTATATCTGAACATTTTAATAAATCTTTTATGTACACTGAAAATTTTGTAAAAAGACGAATATTTATTTTTAGTGTTGTAAGTCAGAACATTTTCCGGAAAATGACCGAGGCCTTTTTTTCCGGAAACTTTTCCGTATTTTCCCGACAAAAAATAAAAAGGGTTACATTCCATGATTAGTCTAATATATTGTTTGCCAATTTAAATAAAGTGGCATTTTCGCCTCATTTTTTTCGAATCTAAAAGTAAAACTAAACCTCAAGACTAGCTTTAAAATGAATAACAATGTAACACTATTAATGTTGTGTAGTATGTTTACTGATATTAGACATTTTATATCGATAAAAAGTTAAAAACATTAAAAACCCTAAAAAGTAATTTATGTTTCAATTTTTTATTTTTCTGATTTGCGGAAAATTAACAACACTATTTATTTTTATAATTGGAAACAACCGTCTCCAACTACTACAACGCGTAGGCCAATTCCATAACTCCACCCCGTTTTAAGGGCGCAACCCCAAATCCGCGATGAATGGCGCCCCTTGACGAGCGCAGTGCCAAGGTTCAACCTTACTTTTACTTTCTCGTTAATATTAAACGTCATTACGAGTTGACAGTAGGGGGGGAAGGTTAAATTGAAGCGGGTAGAAAAAATCTCCCGTTTCTCCTCACTGGCCAAAAAAAAACTAAAATCTTCGTCTAGTTTTATTCACAAAAGATTCTGCTATGTCTTCGGATTTAATCTGCACTCTCAATCTACTAAAGAGAAACGTATAAATAGGCCTTTGCGACAAATCCCTGCCAAACCCGTAACTCGCACGATACTAGAGAACCCTACCGGTCATTTCTAACCATCAAGGTCCCTTTTTTTTAATCTCAATTTAAAAAAAGAAAAGACGACGATTTAAAATTAGATTTAAATAAATTGAGAGTCTTTTGGAGTTCAGTGGAAAAAAATCAAAACACTGAATGTATTTAAGATTTGGCTCGAAATATTAAAATATAAAAAACTTTTCGAGAAAAAAACAATTTTAAGTTTTATTTTAAGAAATCTTCTGCCTTTTTTTTCTTAATAGAACTCTTTTAGACCCCCTCCTACACGTGACGTGCAAGAAAAATTGACAAGAAAAAATTCTAAACCTTGGAACGAAGTATTAGGGTATTGGGATAAACAAGAAGTCGCGAGTACTTTGTGTTATATCACGCCAAGAATATTTAGCAAAAGTCCTAGTAGAAGTTCATCTACTTTTCATTATTACTAATAATAATAAATTAACAATTTAATAACATCAGAAGTTAATATTTAATAAAGAAAATTACGATTGAATAATATAAGAGTTAATAAAATTTAATAAATAAACGATTTAAAAATATCAGAATTAATAAAATTTAATAATATCGTAATTAATAAAATTTTATAAATTAACAATTTAATATCAGAATACGAAATGAACTACTTAGTAATACCAAAAGTAAATATGAATATTAAATTAAACATTTGATAATACCAGAAGTAAATAAAATTTAATATCAAAATTCATAAATTTAATTAATTAAGTTTAATAAAATCATAAATTAAATTCAATAAATTAACAATTTAATATAACCAGAAGTAAATATATAATATTAAATTAACCATTTGATAATACCAGAAGTAAATAGAATTTAATAAATTGACAATTCAATATCAAAATTTTTAATTTTAATAAATTAACAGTTTAATAAAATCAGAAGTAAATAAAATTTAATAAAATCAGAAGTAAATAAAATTTTATAAAATCAGAAGTAAATAAAATTTAATAAAATCAGAATTAAATTAAAGTTAATAAAATCAGAAGTAAAATAAATTTAATAAATTAACAATTTAATAATATCAGAATTAAATATTTATTTTACGAGAGAAATACCATCTTTTTATCACTAAAAGTATTCCGTTTTAAAAATTAATCTATATCAGAACTTTATATCTCGTATACAGTTTAGGTCAACAAAAGGAAACATGCATCTTCACAGGTTCGAGACACTTTGGAATGGAAGCTAATTTCGAGCCGAACCGCGGATGTATACACCGAATCACGGCTGACCATTTACCGCTGTCATACTCCATTCAATGACGTAAAATGTAGAAATTAAACTGTGTACAGATCTTTACAAACCATATTTACTACTTCTCTCGTAATTTGTTTTTATTTACTTCTGATAATATCTGCTAAGCCGAATCAAGCTTCTATGATGTCGTGGAGAAAAATAAGCTGGTATGAATGCTATTAACATAAGAAATGACCATATTATGGCGAATTTTTCGTTAACGTTAATTATAGGGTAAAAGTAAAACAGAACACGTGCTTATACGGCCTTACGTCACATTTACGTCATTGCATTTATAGAGTTGGCGAGGTGTTTTGAAAAATATAATACCATATCTTTTACATTGGGTAAATAACGAAATTTTAAATAATAAATTAAATAACTAAGTAGTTTTTAAATATAAATTTAATCAAATAACATTTTGTTCCTGTACTTGGGTTTTGAAAATTCAATTGTTTTCTGAAAAACTTAAAAATTTGCGTAATTTTAAAAACCAAATAAAACTGCCTAGCTAATAAATTTAGATGTATTAAATATAGTGAAAATTATTAATTTTTTGGAAAATGTAATAATTAATTTTTTTTTAGAATCCTTGTAGAACAGTTTTATAATCATATTTTGATATAATCGAGCACAAATTTATGGATATTATCATATTTATCGAGTGACGAATAACATTCAGCGAGTTCAATCGCACCATAGTATGGTGACCATACGTAAATCGTAAACTGACAGCCACATAGAAAATAACCTATAAACCACCCCTAAACTATAGATCCACAATCGTCGAAACCCACAAGTTAATTTTTAAAGTTATGGGCGTTTTTGAACTTAAAACCATCTTCAAAAATATGACTAAATAAGCATCAAAAATTAAAAATCTTTGAAAATCGACATTATACGTACAAAAAAATATGTACTTAGAAATGGCATAGTTACAAACTTAAGAACTTTAAAAACTATGAATAAAAATATCAATTCCACTCTTAACAATAAACATTTTTATTTTGTACTAACCTAAACAAACTTTGAAGGTATTAATTTCAACGTTAGAAAACCCTACTTGAAGAAACGGGTATTATTCAAACCATATTTTTCTAGGTCAAACCGATGTCTTACCTATCAAATTTCAGCTGATGTTAATCATCTTATAGACCCCAAAACTTGCAAAATATCAACAACAGTAACCAGTTTCAAAATATGTCAGAACTTTTAACCAGTTGGAAAGTAAAATTTACACACAATTAATATTTCAAAACTATTGGCGTCAATATGGCTATGGGTATAAAATAGTAGAAAATTTGCATACAAATTACTATAATTTTGAATTCGTAATTTTAAAGAAAAAAAAGAAAAGTTATTCCGTAAATCACGGTTTATATGCACGGATTTGGAAAATAATTGTAATTAAAACCAAGGTTAAAACGCAGTGCTTTTTAATATGTCAAATTAAATGGACGTATGTGAATATATTACATTCAAAATTGTAACATGAACCAGTTTAGTCCTTAATGAGTTTACTACCCCCCTCTGATTGCTTTTCCCATTATCTAAAACTTTAGGCCTTGGAATTACTTATTCATACTCCACTTAATTATTGCAAATGAATTTCACGCAAAATGAATACCTTAAAACCGCAATTTACTAGAAATAGAAATTAACTGAGTTTTTTTTACCTGATGTAAAGCTGTGAGTCCATCTACATTCGCTGTGTTTATATCAGCACCAAGGCCTAGCAGTCGTTCCACCTCTTCCTTATCCCCGGCAGCGCAGGCTGCTAAAAACACACATCCATCGCTGAATTTAATCCTTTTGTTTTTACTATGCGGCACTTCCGAAGGTTCTTGATTAGTTTCCGATTCTTGCCACCTTTTCAATTGTTCTGCCCTTTTAAAAAGGGCCGATGACGATCGCGTTTCCATAGGCATGTTTGCAACCAATCACAGTTAACTCCTTGATGATATAACTTTATACGAAGAAGCTAAACTGAATTGAACAACAAAATATTAAATGAGAAGGTACTTAACAATTTGTAAGTTAGATACGAAAGAATTGACAATCACCTTAAAACAATTCATTTAATGCCTACTTAAAATAACTCACGGGTAAGAAAATTCAATAAAACATAACATACCATATTTCTGAAAGATGACAAGCTCCTTGAACTTCATTAACCAATAATAAATCTTTAAAAATTTCTGACACAGTGTTCAGAAACGCTAAAAAAAAGAAATATTCGTGAGCCAACTATTTTGATACACGTAACAAATATTATTACAAATAAACGATATTTGAATAAGATTTCAATGTTTTATTTATAACATCATGTATCTAAGTAAAAAGAACTACTGCCTATCACAAAACTTCAAAAGTTGCTAGAGAAGTAGTACAAGTTTATATGTTGGGCCTTGGCAAATTATACCTAGCCAAAATACTAGCTTCGATTCAAGTGAAATACGGAAAATAAAAAAAAGCTTACCAAAATATCAGCGACTGGTCTGTACAGAAAAACCGCGAATAATTAAAAAATTAACGTTTATTACTAATTTAAATATAGCCCGGATTACCGGAACGCGACCGATTCCAGCGATCAGCGACGGAAAGTCGGGTCGGCGGCTTCGACTCCGAAAATTCACCGACAATCGCGTCCAAGATGCAAAAAATAAGTTTCAACCCTCGCCCGTCAGATGCCGCTATTTGATAGGGAGGGGTGGAAGGGGCGCGAGTTCTACTTCTATTTTGAGACGCGTTTTTGATTACTTTATCATATTTCTTTTCATTCTTTTAACAAAAATTGCTGACTTTAACTACTTTCGAAACATACCGCGCTAAATCAATTACCGTTTTATTATCTTATAAACGGTACATTAGGCCTAGAAACGAACGGGATGGAAATATTAAAAGCCGAAATTACATTGACCTTAAAATGTTTTTTTCCGCCAACATCCTCCAGTCTAGGGTCTTTGAGGTTGATGACGTAATACATATTTTCCAGGGGGAAAATAGTTTTAGAGAGCGTATTTAACTCGCGCCATCTATCTCCTAACTTAGTAACATGCTCTACTAACTACGATTGTTGTGAAATATCCAGATTACTGGAGGAAATTTTCTCAAAATTATCTAAAAGTTGCAGTGATGAAAAATCAGATAAATTGTACGCAAAAACGTGGGTAGTATACCATCCAAAAAAGCGGGAAATTTTGGTTGCTCTACATCGTTACTATAGGAATGCGGGGGATTAAAAATCAATGTTTGACATTTTTCAGAGGGGCTAATCCCCCAAGAACCAAGCGCCGCTGGTGTAGTGGTATCATGCAAGATTCCCAATCTTGTGACCCGGGTTCGATTCCCGGGCGGCGCAATTTTTAATTTAATTTACCATTTCAATTAAGCATAGGTTGATGTCTAATGCATCTAAAACAAACCCCATCACGTACGATTAAAATTCTAACAAGTAAACGGAAATTTAATAAAATACTGGAGGGTAAACAATCAATATTATCGACCTTACACGAAAAATTGGCATGTTGCCCATATTCGGCGGAAATGACGTCACCAATCAGGTCGACTGTAAGAACGCTAGTATTTCGACCTTGAAATTGATCGCTACAGTATCATCAGTATGATGACCTTGATATAAGTTAACGCGATTAATGTACGATTTTTGAGATTTACTAGAATATTCATAAGAAAGAAATTTACAATTTACCCTGAAAAAATTAGGCGGGAGTTCACCAAGGAGATCAATGGCAAGAAGTGCGGCCACTTTGAACTTGAAATCGATAGTTAAGCAATTTGACCTTGATATCAATAGTAACAGCATAGACCATGAAATGAAAAGTTACAGCATTTTGACCTTGATATCATGATTGCGATTGGCGTAGAATATTCAGTTATGAGGAAGATTTAAATAAAATCCAACACAACTGGTTATTTAAAAAGTATTTCAAAATATTCGTCGGAAATTAAAGGGGCTCCAAAGTTCGGTGGCAAAATGTGTGTAAAGTATGTAAAGTGCGAAATTTACGGTTGACTCTGCCAAGGCCGAGTGAGGGGTTGGGGGGGAATGATAAGCATGCGCAAATTTTTTTGCCACTGAACTTTGGAGCCCCTTTAATATCTTGACGTCTGTAGGATGTTCAGATTTAAGGTAAAAGAAGTAAAACTGAAGGTAATTTATACTGGAAAACTTTATTTGAAAAATATGCAAAATCCTAACTTTAACCTGCTAAAAAGCATAACATTTTAAAATCCACAGCCATATTTTTAACACAACTTCCAAGATTGATAATTTCAATAATATATAAAAATCTAAATCACAATTGTAAGAAACTTGGGGTATACGATTTCAACATGAAAATATATTCTCTTAATGTATTTTGTAATTATTTAAGTTTATCAGCCAGCAGGTTTTCAAGTTTGACAGCATCGGCTGCAAATTTCCTGATTCCATCAGAGAGCTTGTCAGTAGCCATAGGATCCTCATTCAACTCCCAACGGAACTTTTTCTCATCAAATTCCACACGATCAAGGTCCAGTTTCTTAGCTGTAACGAAACTGTTTAATTTACGTCATATTGACTAGGGCGAAAGAACATTATTACCGGATTGTTCGGTTAGGTGTGCATTAATTTCAGTAGTGCTTTTTGCCAGTTTTTCTAAGAGATTAGGACTAATCGTCAGAAGATCGCAGCCAGCTAAAGCTGTAATTTGATCAGTATTTCGGAAAGAAGCTCCCATTACTACGGTTTTGTAACCAAATTTCTTGTAGTAGTTGTAAATGCGAGTGACACTTCTGACACCAGGATCATCAATTGGTTCAAAAGTTTTCTTATCTCCATTGGCAACGTACCAATCGTAAATGCGACCAACAAATGGAGAAATGAGAGTAACGCCAGCTTCAGCACAGGCTACAGCCTGGGCGAAGTTGAAAAGCAATGTCATGTTGCAATGAATATTTTCTTGTTCCTCCAACTGCCTGTAAAGATAAATATAAGAATGAAAAATTCCTACCAATTACGGGACTAAATTGGGCCTTTGTTATGTCAGTTTTAAGGCATACTTACTTTGCGGCTTGAACACCTTCCCATGTTGTGGCCAACTTAATTAGAATTCTATCCGAATTGATTCCTTCCTCTTTATATAACTGAATAAGTTTTTTGCCTTTGGCAATGGAAGCTTCCTTATCAAAAGACAATCTAGCATCAACTTCGGTGGACACACGACCAGGAATTATTTTCAGAATTTCACAACCAAAGAGAACAAATAGTTTATCCATTGCATGCGTGATTTGTTCAGCTTTAGTTCTACAAGAAAGATATTTAAATATCAATTCCTTGTAAAACAAAGACTATTTTTTTAATTAAAGCAGGAAAACTTACTTTCCCTGTTTTTTGCCATATTCAATGGCCTTATCAATCAAATGTTGATACTGGGGTAATTTTGCAGCGGCTAATATTAAAGATGGATTCGTTGTGGCATCTGTTGGCTTATACTGTTGCATAGCTAGGATTAAATTAGAAAATATGCATTAATTTTTGAATGCATGACGAAGATGAGCTATTTTGTCCGCATCGCTAAGGCGCCTCTGGCAAAGATGTAATTTCCTGATATACAAAGTTGAACACCCTAACGGAAGTTACGAAGCCAGTGAAGACAAACTTTGCCAAGGCTTAAAAAGCCAAGAACCCGGCTTAGAAATAAAGAGACATACGCACCTTCGAAATCGCCAGTATCGGCCACGACAACAGTTAACTTCTTTAATTGATCGAGAGAGCTTGCCATTTTCAACTTCTTGGACGCTGGTTCTGATTCTGACATTATCGGGGGCCAAATAGGTGCTTTTATACGGCGATTAACCTTTCTTCGCTGACCAAAGTGTTACGTCGAAAATAGGCGGAGTTTGTTGCTGGGTGAGACATTTAGACCAATCACGACGTGAGATCATACCTTATCTCTATGGCGAAACGATTTTTTTAGAACAGCTTGCGCCATCTATTATTCATTATTGTTATGTAAATTTATAAAAAAAAATAAAGCGGCAAACGATCATGGGCATGATACGATTTTGGTTTCGATTCAGTGTAGCGCTCGCCATCTCTTAGCGAAAGCTAGAACTATAATTACAAAACAAGCTGCTAAAGCTATAATTTGAAATGTTTGTGAGGAAATTTAGGTCAATTTTAAACGACGAAAGTTAAAGAATATGGTAAAATTACAGTTTATATTAAAGAATTAAGATATTTAATAGTTAAATAACTAAATTAGCTCATTTTGGTTGTATGTAATCATTAAAATTGGTATAAAATCCCCATAGTTTGTTTAATTTATCGATAATAGTTATCGACCAAATCACTCGTGAGTCTATTGATTATGAAGCACTTGCGTAAGCAACTAATATAAGTAAATTACATCAGACTTGATGGATAAAATAAGCACCAGGAACTTCTATTGAAACCTTTACTTTCATTAAAATTGCCCCAGTGAACTATTACGCAAAATAATATATGAAATATTAGGAAAGCTATTTCTAAAATCACGACTGGAATACGAAGTTTAAAATATTATAATGCTTTTGCGAGTTAATGCCCTACGAAAACAACTTACATTTTTATTTGTCTTTCCGTATTCAATATTTAACTTTCAGGCGTAGTCCTTTTGACGCTAACGTGACAAAATTTAAATCTCGAACTTCTAATCCTAGGCTTACGACTACAAAACTTTTTACACTAGAAATGAGTAAAATTCCCAGAGATCAGATGCTGAATGACATTTCTTAAAAGATAATTAATCATAAATATCGCAAATAATGTTTAAATTCGCATTATTATTAATATTAATTAATCCAGCTTATTCTTTTTACATCCCATGTAAGTTACGTTAAAAAATCTGTTATTATTTTTAAAAAATTATTTAAATTTTAGGGCCAAGTTTATTCAGTATTATTCGTTTCCCAAACGACCCGTGTCCGACTACAAACCACTTAATCGGGACGTGTTACACCAAGAGAGAATGTTTCAAACACAGAGGTCACCCTAAAGGTTTCTGCGCTAAAGGTTACGGAGTTTGTTGCCTATGTAAGCCTTGGTTTCTTAATAGCATAGATAATTATTAAAGCAAGTCTCGGTTGTAACAAATTAACAAAGGAAAAAATTTAAAAAAGGCTTCTATGTGGAAGCACCTTTCAGTAATTCTAAGCGAAACGCGACTTATCTGCCATCTATGAATACTAAAATACCAAATTTCCCACAAATTTAAAGCGTCAGAAAACTGTTGTAGAGTTTAAAGTCTGTTGTTTAATAGAAAGTGTATACTTTTCGCTTGTTCTGGGATTTCAGAATAGTTTGAGTCGGAGTAAAAACTTTTTTTCCAAAATGGCTGGCTGTGGCCTTTTTAATTGATAAATTCTAGCTAGCAGACGACAAAATCCGATTTATTCTCTTGACACCTCCTTTTCAGAAGAAGTAAATAGAGTAGCCCTAAAATCCTGAAACAGACTAATAGTTGATGGTTAATTATCAGCACCGGAACAGGCGAACAGGGGCGTAGCTGAGAAAAAATATCAATGGGGCCACCCTTTTAATTTTTTTTATGGTGAGCAAGGCCCCTCGAAGCTCACACGTTGTGACGTTAGAGTCAAACAAAGAAGTAAAATTACAAATGGCGTCTTTTCAAAAATATTTAGTTGAGACTACCTGTGGTGGCGTAGTAAAGGAAAACAACACTTATTTCAACAACCCGCATTATCCCGACCCTTCACCCAATTTGACCTCAGACTGCGAGGTCACTATTGAACCAATATCAAGAAGCGAGGGTATTTGTCAGTACCTATTGACCTTGGAAGTACTGGAGCTATCGCAGCCTACGAACGGGCGCTGTGAAGGCAATTCCGACACTTGGACTTTTACTGTCGGTAACAGAAGTCAAAATCAATATGGTTTACCGGAAACTGGACTCTGCGGAGTTCTAACCAATCAACACTGTAAGTTTTTTTTTCATTTTAAAGTGAGAGTAAACAGTAAAGTATGATGACCGATGGTGGATCAAGGAATTTCACTTTTTGGTCTCTAGGATCGCTGTTGGTTGACTCTTAGAGTAAAAAGTCTGTGCGCCAAATTCAGACGCGTTTGCAGTGTTGTCAGATGTACGATAATAGATGGTAAAATAAATTCCAACTGCTTTCCGGCATCCGAAGGTTTTTGGAATTGGGGGGGTAAGAAAAAAAGGGAACGTTTCGTGACAGCATGGCTGCCAGCCTCATTGCTTCGCGACATTAATTGTCACTGAAGTCATTTCTACCGATTTTCACGTCTATTACGATTTATCTCAATTAATAATTTGTTTTTTAATTTAACGAATTCTAAGTTATAAGTAAATTTACAGATAAACAACCATTTTGTCAAGCTTTTTTCCCGAAATATAACGGTCAGTTTACTTAGATGGCGCCACGTGCTCCACAACGAATGATTTAGTAATTTCTTACTAGAAGACAGTCAAAAATCGGTGTCTGCGCATGCTCAAATACCAACCAATGCGGTGTTCCCTCCCTAGCTAGTTTCCAGTTTTAAAGTGGCAGTGACGGTTAAAAATCCGACTGCTATAATAGGTTATTCCAAAAACCGTAACGATTAGTGGTCACATGATTTGGTTACTTTTCGTCGTATAGACTTATTTGAATATTATATTTCTGAACTACGTTTTCGGTTGCATTAAGAAATTTTAATTTTAAGGGATATTTCTGACCAATTCGCGGGACCCCACAACCATGGACACTGTATCTCTAACCGGACGGGAAAAGCTGTCTCTCTGTAAAGGGGGGGGGGGGGGAGTTTCAAGAATTGTGAAAGTTTCGGGCTGTCAAGGCCATATAATTCGTCACGTGGTCGACAAAACGTTCCGTTTGAAATGGGGGTTTACATTCCTTCGAATGACCTTGACGGCCCTGCGAATCGAGTACGGCCGACTATTTCAGCTAATACGAAGTAGGACTCAAACGGACAGTGAGGGGGTACCTCTTTTACGCTGCTTTTCCCGTCCGGTTCGAGATACAGTGTCCATGCCACTACCGGCGTATGCACTATCGTGATATTTGAATTTCGTGCCATCTAGGAGCAACAAACACAAGGAGAACGCAGCTAGCCTTTAAACACGCTAACGCAGTGTTGTGTACAAATTTCATTGAATGAACCTTTACGCTGAACGTTTTACGGGCGGGGAGAAGGCAATTTCCGAATTTTCCCCTTCCGACGTCAGCAGGCGCTAAAGCGTCTAACCAATGAAAACTGTACGCAAGAAAATGTACGACTTTTGACGGGTTGCGTTGTCCTCGTGTGGGGTGCTGTGTTTGCTGCTCCTAGGTGCCATCTAACTCGCTCGCGTTTCGCTACCTTATTTCCAAAACCACGTATCTCGAAAAAGTCTTTATCGGTAAAATTCCTCTTGGGTTTATTATCTTAATGATTGGAAATTTTTCAAATTTAATTTTAATATATAAAATATAGTTAATACATCGGAGGATTGTGTTAACTTAAATGTCCGTGACATCTTGTTCATTTCCCGGGCGCGCTCAAAATGGCGTGAGCTACAAATCCACTAAAATAGTAAGGGCGCGAAACCACTAACGCTTTTATACATGTATTTATCTTATTATATTTAAGAATCATTTATTATCTACCGATAATTCAGCTAAGCGTACTATAATTGACGATAATTTAATATTTGACAGAAAACATATTAAAATTGCCAATTTTAATAATAGTTTTTTATTTTGTCAAAGGTCGAACTTGATTTAAGGGTTATTTAAAATTTTGATTTCTCATAAATAAAACTTCGACAAAGGTTAACGTCAATATTCTGACGAAATCAAAATTTACCGCCCATTTCCAGATGTATGATATATTTATTAAATCGGTAATTTTCTGCCTATGATGCGACAGTATTTTCAAAAATCGATAGCTTTCTGTCCTTGGTACGATAATATTTTTGAAAATCGATAATTTTCTGCCCTTGGTACGATAGTATTTTGGGAAATCGATAATTTTCTGCCCTTGGTACGATCTTGGATTAATTATTAATCCAAGGTACGATAATATTTTCAAAAATCGATAATTTTCTGCCCTTGGTACGATAGTATTATGGGAAATCGATAATTTTCTGCCCTTGGTACGATAATATTTTTGGAAATCGATAATTTTCTGCCCTTGGTACGATAGTATTATGGGAAATCGATAATTTTCTGTCCTTGGTACGATAATATTTTTGAAAATCGATAATTTTCTGCCCTTAGTACGATAGTATTATGGGAAATCGATAATTTTCTGCCCTTGCTACGATAATAATTTTGGAAATCGATACTTTTTTGCCCTTGGTACGATAGTATTTTTGGAAATGAATAACTTTCTTCATTTGTCGTAACGACGCTAGGATCTCCTAGGTTGCGCCTATGATCTAGCGTCTGCTACCGACAAATTAAAAAGTCATAAGAACGTTTTATCTTAAATAAACTTATCAAAATACAAGCAAACGCTGCAAAAACTATATTAAAATGCAAGTATCATTATTTATAAATTCAATTTAAGAATAACGATGAGGAAAAACTAATAGCGTCTGCTTTAGTCGCTACCTATCTAGGTTTCAATGGCGAACCAAAGGGGGCGTAGCGATATTTTTCGGTCGCGAATACTCTCTTTGAATGGCAACAAAAATGGCTTAGGGAATGCTAAGTGGCAGAATCTACTCAAACTGCACTAGAGAAAGGTGGGAACTGTGACATGAAATGATGAAATAGTGGAGCAGCGCTGTCGTACTACGCGAGTGGTATTAACTTCAGGGCCACTGTGCAGTTTGAGCATGATTTGCCTTGTAGTTTTCGCAGCGCCACTTTCGTTGCCTTTTAAGTCTTGGCTTTTTATCAAAAATAAAACGCGTCATAACGATATCGTTTAAAGTTTATTTAGAAACAAACAATGAAGTTTTGAATATGAACATTGCCCCAGCATTTGACACTGACGTTTTATCCGATCGACTGTGGCGCATAAGGGTTTCACAATTTACTTGCAATTCCAAATACCGAGGTACTACGCTAATTCCTAAGCTCGTTTTCAATGTACTTAATTATATTTAATTGCAGTTCCCGCAGGCTGTCTTCAGTACCACAGAGAATCCAGTGGGAATGTGTTTAGTTTCAATTATGGCCACAGTAGCGCTGGTTACTTCGACTTGACGCGTTATTCCATTTGTGTCCAATCAGGATTTGACGATTGCGAGATCGTGTGGGAGGCGGAGCCTAATCACTTCGATTTCGGAGGGACGGCTTTGATTGGTTCGGGAGTTGGTGACGTTGAATGCGTCTATGATTACGTCACTATCGTCAGTGCAGCTAATAACTACAAAGATAGATATTGCGGTACGACACTTAATCCGAATTCCGGTCAGTTAACGAATCGCCCAATTACCAGTAAGAATATTAATTATAAATCATACTAAATTTAGTGGTAAAATCCCATAACCTAATATTTTTAGCGAATCATAAACCATTCATTCTACGAGTTAAAACCGATGAAAACGAAGTTCGCAAAGGATTCAAAATGTCTTACAAACTCATCAAATGTACTTGATTTATTGTGAAATAAAATATTTAACATATAAAACGACTATTCTACTAGAATCATAAGTAACCTAAAAAGCAAGAGTAAGACACTTAATTTTTTTTTTTTCAATGTCTGTTTCGCCAATGACCATATAAATCGTTGTGTGGCTAAGGACTGACAACTCTCCGTGAGTTGTTACATATGTAACATAATTACTAATAAGTGTGCCAGAAAGAACTTTTTCTCAATGAGACCTTGTTGCAATGATATGACGTAATTGACGTCACTTCCCAGTCGATGACGGTTTTATCGTCAACAAAACTAGTTCTGGCGGGGAGGGATGGAAGTTAAAACCAGTTTTACGCGACGTTAGTCCGTATTTTCTTTGGTGGCTGTGAAACAAGGTCTCATTTAAATTTTTAATACAGAGATGTTAAACAGAGGCACCTTATGAGTAATTATGTTACATATGGTTGTTACTTGTCTTTAGATTATGCTATCACTCCACGACAAGACATTCATTAACCGAAATCGTTCAGTGTCCTACTTATACTTTTTTTGTTACTTATGTTTCGAAATAATAAGCTCGATTTCTGTATATTGGCGTAGTTAATTATCTTGAGTTGTTTTCGAATCAACCTCATCTTTGGATTCTTCTTTCTCGCTGGTTGACGCTTCGGGTAACGCTACATCGCTAACAGCGCCATTCGTCACACTCGCTGCCTTGGTTTGGTAATTGGCGGCGAAGGTTTTTCGCGCCATCCCTCGAGTAGAAGCCAAACTACTTATTGATAAATTCTTTAGCGTCATTAACGGAGACTCAAAGATGACGTAGATAACGGCTGAGACTCCCAATGATACCACTAGATGACCGAAAAACCTCCAAGTCTATTTCATATTAAAAAATTCCCATTAAAATTATGAATTTTTAAATTAAATCAAATTCTATTAAAGCAAAAGTCGGCTCGACGTCAAGTAGCTTTTTTTCGGCAGATGTCGTTATCGTCGACATTAAAACAAGATAGTTAAGCTACATTAGACTTATAGGTTGAATCGTTTGTAAATTGGTCTATAACATAAATTACAGTAATTATAAACAATATTTTTACATGGAATATATAATTAAGGTTAAAGCCCACTAAATAGAGTATAATTTGTCTAAATATAATACTCTACAAAGGCTCTCTGACGACGTATTCATTTGGCTATTTTGAATATTAGCTTCCTTTGCCATTAATAGATGGAACCACGCTCTCCAGTTAAGTCGTTTTTTCCCCTAAGAATCGGATAGATTCATGGCCATCTCTAATAACAGAGGCCTTTTCATAATACAGGTGGCAATGATAGAGCCGACATTGCATTGGCTTTAAATTAAGTTAGAAGCTTATAATTTATCTCCTGCGAGAGAAGTATTCATTTAAGTCATTAAAAGGAGTAGAAATTAATAATAAAATTCGTTTGCTAACACGAGTTACAAATAATTTTTAACGTAATCCGCACTATTTTTCTTCCGAAAAATATTTAGAAAAATCAGTGAGTACTTATGAAGCTACATGTTTCAAGCATTCTAGGAAGGTGCATACTTCTCTTGCAAGAAATATTTTATATACTTTTGACTATATATAATTACCATTGTTTTAAGATCACCGCTTAAAGGCGCTCTGGCACTGCTAGTGTACATGAACATGATTGGATAATGAACCAGATATACCAAAAATATTAACCGACTGAACGGCTGCCATGCTTTCCACGACAGAATATCATTGACGATATCTAATAGCAATGGTTTATATCAGAAACGAAACCAAGGCTTAATTTATAACTAACAAATTAGTTTTACTTCCGTATCCGTAGTGGCAGCAAATTAAAATCCAACCAATGGCGAAACCCCAACCATTCCTAGCCAATGAGGCGTAAGCTACTCTTTCCACGGGTCCAATAGGACCGCCTCGATTCCATTTCAAAGTTCCGAAAACCACAGTCAAGAGTATACCCGTACATACCAGCCATCCAGCCAGTCGCACCACCTAAACAAAAACGTTAAAATTATAAATTTAAACAAGTCGAATAAGCTATATTACACTTTTAGACGTTACTTACGAAGGACATTTTGAGAGACCGTTTTTTGGCGAATAAAATTCCTATGAGGAATCCAATCATGTAAACGCCGATGTGATTATGAGGTAGAAGAGTTTGGTAATATTTCTGTTCCATTAGGTCACTATAGCGGGAATAATATATATATATATAATTTTATGGTAATTAAAATGTAATTGAACGTAGTTACTCTTGGTCAAACGTCGTTGCCAGCAACGCCGGGTCTAACTTCATGAAATACGTCATAAATCCAGTCCCCAATATACCGGATATTATTAACGTCACAGCCGACACGATTCCAAGAGTATTATTGCTATTAATGACAATTTTTTGAATTGATTAATTTCCAATTGTCGAATTACTTAAAATTTTAGAAATAATTAATTAAAACTATCGAACTATTTATAATTCTCGAATGACCTAAAATTTTCGAATTAATTAAAATTTTCGAATTAATTAAAATTTTCGAATTAATTAAAATTCTCGAATTAATATATTGCAATTCTCTAGACTCTTACTAATTGTAATTATTGAATTAATTATATTTTAAAATTAATTATAAAGGTTAATTTTATAATGTAATGTAATTTAATGTATTGTAATGTAATGTAAATGTAATCTAATATAATTTATTGCTATAGACAGTTATAATTAAATTAATTAGAGAGTTACTTTTAATTAATTAACAAGATAATAATCAATAAGCTAATAACCAATTTAATAATCAATAAGCTAATAACCAATTTCTAATCAATAAGCTAATAACCAATTTAATAATCATAAGCTTATTAACAAGATAATATGAATTATAGCTTATTAACAAGTTAATATGAATTAGCTAATTAACAAGTTAATAATAATTAGCTTATTAACAAGTTAATAATAATTAGCTTATTAACAAGTTAATATGAATTAGCTTATTAACAAGTTAATATGAATTAGCTTATTAACAAGTTAATATGAATTAGCTTATTAACAAGTTAATAATAATTAGCTTATTAACAAGTTAATATGAATTAGCTTATTAACAAGTTAATAATAATTAGCTTATTAACAAGTTAATAATAATTAGCTTATTAACAAGTTATTATGAATTAGCTTATTAACAAGTTAATATTAATTAACCATTTGCCATAGATCAGTTAACAATTTGCGATTGATAAATTAACAATTTGCGATTGATTAATTAACAATTTGCGATTGATTAATTAACAATTTGCGATTGATTAATTAATAATTTAAGATTAATTAATTAACAATTGAAGATGGACTAATTAACAATTGAAGATGGACTAATTAACAATTGAAGATGGACTAATTAACAATTGAAGATGGACTAATTAACAATTGAAGATGGACTAATTAACAATTGAAGATGGACTAATTAACAATTGAAGATGGACTAATTAACAATTGAAGATGGACTAATTAACAATTGAAGATGGACTAATTAACAATTGAAGATGGACTAATTAACAATTGAAGATGGACTAATTAACAATTGAAGATGGACTAATTTTCAATTGAAGATGGACTAATTAACAATTGAAGATGGACTAATTAACAATTGAAGATGAACTAATTAACCATTTTAATATTAATTAATTAACAATTGAAGATGAACTAATTAACAATTTACTATTAATTAATTGTTAGTATATACTTAATTTACCTTAAATACCAAGACAACACCACAACTGCTACAATAAACAACTGCATATCGACTGAAAGGTACCACGTGGCTGGCAAACACTGCAATTATTTAGAATTTTCAATTAGCCCCCGCAACCAAGGCTTAAGGACTTAATTTACCATTTCGTGCATTGGTTGAAAGTTATTGATGAATAAGAAGGCCGCCCACCAGCCGACCCGGCAAGTATTGGCCACGTGCTCGATGTTGTCCTTCCAAAGTGGCCCGGAGCCCAACATAGGGGTCAACGTCGCCAGACCAATGACCAGCATCAGCGTTGGCAAGATTCTGCGAAAATAAAATTCGAGTTAAACTTAAAGGGCCTCCAAAGTTCGGGGGCAAATTCTGTGTAAAGTTAGTAAAGTGTGAAATTTACGGTTGACTCTGCCCGCCTCTGCCAAGGCCGAGTGAGGGGTTGGGGGGAATGAAAAGCATGCTCAATTTTCTTTCTTTTTTTGACACCGAACTTTGGAGCCCCTTTAAATTTTATGATTTCAATCTATTGTACGAGACCTAAATAACATCAGAAGTATATGATATATTTCACGAGAGAAGTATCCACCTATAGGAATTAAATTAAAACATGCAAGTTTGAACATTGAGAGTGTACAGCGAAGTTTCAAGATATCATTAACAGTTTAAAAAATTGATGCTTTTATCGTGAGAATTATATTATATTCTTCTGATAACATATGACACTCTAATAATATATTACCCGTTTAAAATATATCATATACTTCTGATAATATATTACACTTTAATCATGTATTATATACTTCTCATATTGTGTATTACAAACTTCTGATATGGTATATAATATATATATATATATTATATATACTTCTGATACTATATCATATAGTTCTGATACTGTATCTCATATAGTTATGATACTGTATATCATATAGTTCTGATACTATATATCATATAGTTCTGATACTGTATATCATATAGTTCTGATACTTTATATCATATAGTTCTGATACTTTATATCATATAGTTCTGATACTGTATATCATATAGTTCTGATACTGTATATCATATAGTTCTGATACTATATATCATATAGTTCTGATACTATATATCATATAGTTCTGATACTGTATATCATATAGTTCTGATACAGTATATCATATATTTCTGGTACTGTATATTATATAGTTCTGATACTATATATAATATAGTTCTGATACTATATATCATATAGTTCTGATACTGTATATCATATAGTTCTGATACTATATATCATATAGTTCTGATACTGTATACCATAGAGTTATGATACTGTATCTCATATAGTTCTGATACTGTATATAATATAGTTCTGATACTTTATATCAAATATTTCTGATACTGTATATCATATAGTTCTGATACTGTATATAATATAGTTCTGATACTGTATATCATATAGTTCTGATACTATATATCATATAGTTCTGATACTGTATACCATATAGTTCTGATACTGTATATCATATAGTTCTGATACTGTATACCATATAGTTCTGATACTATATCTCATATAGTTCTGATACTGTATATAATATAGTTCTGATACTTTATATCAAATATTTCTGATACTGTATACCACATAGTTCTGATACTGTATCTCATATAGTTTTGATACTGTATATCATATAGTTCTGATACTGTATATCATATAGTTCTGATACTGTATATCATATAGTTCTGATACTGTATATCATATAGTTCTGATACTATATATCGTATAGTTCTGATACTGTATATCATATATTTCTGATACTGTATATCATATAGTTCTGATTATATATATAATATAGTTCTGATACTATATATCATAAAGTTCTGATACTGTATACCATATATTTCTGATACCGTATATCATATAGTTCTGATACTCTATATCATATAGTTCTGATACTGTATATCATATAGTTCTGATACTGTATACCATATAGTTCTGATACTATATATCATATAGTTCTGATACTATATATCATATAGTTCTGATACTATATATCATATAGTTCTGATACTGTATATCATATAGTTCTGATACTGTATATCATATAGTTCTGATACTGTATATCATATATTTCTGATACTGTATATCATATAGTTCTGATACTGTATATCATATAGTTCTGATACTGTATATCATATAGTTCTGATACTATATATCATATAGTTCTGATACTATATATCATATAGTTCTGATACTGTATATCATATAGTTCTGATACTGTATATCATATAGTTCTGATACTGTATATCATATAGTTATGATACTGTATACCATAGAGTTATGATACTGTATCTTATATAGTTCTGTTACTGTATATAATATAGTTCTGATACTTTATATCAAATATTTCTGATACTGTATATCATATAGTTCTGATACTGTATATAATATAGTTCTGATACTGTATATCATATAGTTCTGATACTGTATATCATATAGTTCTGATACTGTATACCATATAGTTCTGATACTGTATATCATATAGTTCTGATACTGTATACCATATAGTTCTGATACTATATCTCATATAGTTCTGATACTGTATATAATATAGTTCTGATACTTTATATCAAATATTTCTGATACTGTATACCACATAGTTCTGATACTGTATCTCATATAGTTCTGATACTGTATATCATATAGTTCTGATACTGTATATCATATAGTTCTGATACTGTATATCATATAGTTCTGATACTGTATATCATATAGTTCTGATACTGTATATCATATAGTTCTGATACTGTATATCATATAGTTCTGATACTGTATATCATATAGTTCTGATACTATATATCGTATAGTTCTGATACTGTATATCATATATTTCTTATACTGTATATCATATAGTTCTGATACTATATATCATATAGTTCTGATACTATATATCATAAAGTTCTGATACTGTATACCATAAATTTCTGATACCGTATATCATATAGTTCTGATACTCTATATCATATAGTTCTGATACTGTATACCATATAGTTCTGATACTATATATCATATAGTTCTGATACTATATATCATATAGTTCTGATACTATATATCATATAGTTCTGATACTGTATATCATATAGTTCTGATACTGTATATCATATAGTTCTGATACTGTATATCATATATTTCTGATACTGTATATCATATAGTTCTGATACTATATATCATATAGTTCTGATACAGTATATCATATATTTCTGATACTGTATATTATATAGTTCTGATACTATATATAATATAGTTCTGATACTATATATCATAAAGTTCTGATACTGTATACCATATATTTCTGATGCCGTATATCATATAGTTCTGATACTCTATTTCATATAGTTCTGATACTGTATATCATATAGTTCTGATGCTGTATACCATATAGTTCTGATACTGTATATCATATAGTTCTGATACTGTATACCATATAGTTATGATACTGTATATCATATAGTTCTTGAGACGTTTTTCAAATAGGATGAAGCTTAGATTACGTACTCATTCAACAGATTAAATTAATGGGCACAGACTTCAGGAATTAGTTTCGTCATACTTTAATACACTAATAAAGATAATTATACACACCAAAAAAAATAAAGTTAAACAACATTCTACATTTACTAACCTACACACTAAAACCTAACCAAGACTTTAAAAAGCTAACTTAATTAATTATACTAAATACATGGTTTTACGTTCGAACTGGCTGGTTCCCCAATTAAATTAAATTGATTGATACGGTACCGCATGAATGTTTATGAAGTTACTCCACGGTGTTACGAGTCCGACGAGAGGATCACTGGCATCATGCGGGGCTCCACGGCGTACGAGTCCGGCTAGAGGATCATGTAGTACTCATGGCGTCACGTATCTCGTTTTCCTCGTGATATCTATCCTCGCGACTATTGTCTAGCTTTTTCAAGATCTGCCTCCTTTCGTCTCCCAAACTCTTCTGCCCATTTTGGCGCGCAATCCTTGCTCCTCAAAGTTTTCCCGCCAAAATATTTTTGTGATGCCAGCTAGAATGAACTAGTTCCATCGCGGAACTCGGGCCTTAATCCCTTCAGGAATGTCGAGGGACAAACCCACTAACGCGGTTCTCGTTTTTCGCGCACAACACAGGTGTTCACATATTAGAAACTACGTTTTTGGGAAACCAGCCTTTTAGGGTAAACCAGCCATTGCCTATTGATTGACGTCAATTTATATTCCCTACAAAAACCCTCATGTAGGCCTAAAAGTATGACACCAATAACTAACAACGAATAAACACGTTACATTCTGATACTATATATCGTATAGTTCTGATACTGTATATCATATATTTCTGATACTGTATATCATATAGTTCTGATACTATATATCATATAGTTCTGATACTATATATCATAAAGTTCTGATACTGTACACCATATATTTCTGATACCGTATATCATATAGTTCTGATACTCTATATCATATAGTTCTGATACTGTATATCATATAGTTCTGATACTGTATATCATATAGTTCTGATACTGTATACCATATAGTTCTGATACTATATATCATATAGTTCTGATACTATATATCATATAGTTCTGATACTATATATCATATAGTTCTGATACTATATATCATATAGTTCTGATACTGTATATCATATAGTTCTGATACTGTATATCATATATTTCTGATACTGTATATCATATAGTTCTGATACTATATATCATATAGTTCTGATACTATATATCATAAAGTTCTGATACGGTATACCATATATTTCTGATAACGTATATCATATATTTCTGATACTGTATATCATATAGCTCTGATACTGTATATCATAGAGTTATGATACTGTATCTCATATAGTTCTGATACTGTATAGAATATAGTTCTGATACTTTATATCAAATATTTCTGATACTATATATCATATAGTTCTGATACTGTATATCATATAGTTCTGATACTGTATATCATATAGTTCTGATACTATATATCATATAGTTCTGATACTGTATATCATATAGTTCTGATACTGTATATCATATAGTTCTGATACTGTATACCATATAGTTCTGATACTGTATATCATATAGTTCTGATACTGTATACCATATAGTTCTGATACTGTATATCATTTACATCACTTCTGATATTATATCATTTACATCACTTCTGATATTATATCATATGCATCACTTCTGATATTATATATCATATACATCACTTCTGATATTATATCATATACATCACTTTTGATATTATTTATCATATACATCACTTCTGATATTATCATATACATAACTTATCATAAGCCTATCAAGGACCCATGTATTCAGCACTAAACAGCAGAGATAGTATATAGCTGCGCTAAGAAACAGGCGCGGGATAAATCAAAATTAGGATCTACACTACCTGGCGGAGAAAAAGAGCAACTGCTCCCAATCCCCCTCACCCCACCACCTATACAACCTCTTGCCATTTACGAAGCAGTTTCCGGTAGCATGCATTGCGGGATTTGTGCATAAGTTTCGGTTTTTCACCACCAGATGGATTCATGTAGCCAGTCTGGCCAGTCATAAGCCTAACGTCAAACTTCCATTCGTTTCAAACTTAGAGGGGCCTTCATAGTCTTATCATATTACATACTTCTGATGTGATATATTACCGTCTTCTGATATGATATATTACAGTCTTCTGATATGATATATTACAGTCTTCTGATGTGATATATTACAGTCTTCTGATGTGATATATTACAGTCTTCTGATATGATATATTACAGTCTTCTGATGTGATATATTACAGTCTTCTGATGTGATATATTACAGTCTTCTGATGTGATATATTACAGTCTTCTGATATGATATATTACAGTCTTCTGATGTGATATATTACAGTCTTCTGATGTGATATATTACAGTCTTCTGATGTGATATATTACAGTCTTCTGATGTGATATATTACAGTCTTCTGATGTGATATATTACAGTCTTCTGATATGATATATTACAGTCTTCTGATGTGATATATTACAGTCTTCTGATATGATATATTACAGTCTTCTTATGTGATATATTACAGTCTTCTGATGTGATATATTACAGTCTTCTGATATGATATATTACAGTCTTCTTATGTGATATATTACAGTCTTCTTATGTGATATATTACACTCTTCTGATATGATATATTACAGTCTTCTGATGTGATATATTACAGTCTTCTGATGTGATATATTACAGTCTTCTGATATGATATATTACAGTTTTCTGATATGATATATTACAGTCTTCTGATATGATATATTACAGTCTTCTGATGTGATATATTACAGTCTTCTGATATGATATATTACAGTCTTCTGATGTGATATATCGTATACTTCTGATACACATATTACATACTTCTGATACACATATTACATACTTCTGATACACATATTACATACTTCTGATACACATATTACATACTTCTGATACACATATTACATACTTCTGATACACATATTACATACTTCTGATACACATATTACATAATTTTGATGGGATATATCGTATTTCTATTAAGACATATTGCATACTTCTGATAATATATTACATACATCTGATATGATATATTGCATACTTCTGATATGATATATTGCATACTTCTGATATGATATATTACATACTTCTGATGTGATATATCGTATACTTATATTAGGACATATTGCATACTTCTGATAATATATTACATACTTCTGATGTGATATATCGTATTTCTATTAGGACATATTGCATACTTCTGATAATATATTACATACATCTGATATGATATATTGCCTACTTCTGATATGATATATTACATAATTCTGATATGATATATTACATACTTCAAATATGACATATTGCATACTTCTGATACACATATTACATACTTTTGATGGGATATATCGTATTTCTATTAAGACATATTGCATACTTCTGATAATATATTACATACATCTGATATGATATATTGCATACTTCTGATATGATATATTGCATACTTCTGATATGATATATTACATACTTCTGATGTGATATATCGTATACTTCTATTAGGACATATTGCATACTTCTGATAATATATTACATACTTCTGATGTGATATATCGTATTTCTATTAGGACATTATATATCATATACATCACTTCTGATATTATATCATATACATCACTTTTGATATTATTTATCATATACATCACTTCTGATATTATCATATACATAACTTATCATAAGCCTATCAAGGACCCATGTATTCAGCACTAAACAGCAGAGATAGTATATAGCTGCGCTAAGAAACAGGCGCGGGATAAATCAAAATTAGGATCTACACTACCTGGTGGAGAAAAAGAGCAACTGCTCCCAATCCCCCTCACCCCACCACCTATACAACCTCTTGCCATTTACGAAGCAGTTTCCGGTAGCATGCATTGCGGGATTTGTGCATAAGTTTCGGTTTTTCACCACCAGATGGATTCATGTAGCCAGTCTGGCCAGTCATAAGCCTAACGTCAAACTTCCATTCGTTTCAAACTTAGAGGGGCCTTCATAGTCTTATCATATTACATACTTCTGATGTGATATATTACAGTCTTCTGATATGATATATTACAGTCTTCTGATATGATATATTACAGTCTTCTGATGTGATATATTACAGTCTTCTGATGTGATATATTACAGTCTTCTGATATGATATATTACAGTCTTCTGATGTGATATATTACAGTCTTCTGATGTGATATATTACAGTCTTCTGATATGATATATTACAGTCTTCTGATATGATATATTACAGTCTTCTGATGTGGTATATTACATTCTTCTGATATGATATATTACAGTCTTCTTATGTGATATATTACAGTCTTCTTATGTGATATATTACAGTCTTCTGATATGATATATTACAGTCTTCTGATATGATATATTACAGTCTTCTTATGTGATATATTACAGTCTTCTTATGTGATATATTACAGTCTTCTGATATGATATATTACAGTCTTCTGATGTGATATATTACAGTCTTCTGATGTGATATATTACAGTCTTCTGGTGTGATATATTACAGTCTTCTGATATGATATATTACAGTCTTCTGATATGATATATTACAGTCTTCTGATATGATATATTACAGTCTTCTTATGTGATATATTACAGTCTTCTTATGTGATATATTACAGTCTTCTTATGTGATATATTACAGTGTTCTGATGTGATATATTACAGTCTTCTGATGTGATATATTACAGTCTTCTGATGTGATATATTACAGTCTTCTGATATGATATATTACAGTTTTCTGATATGATATATTACAGTCTTCTGATATGATATATTACAGTCTTCTGATGTGATATATTACAGTCTTCTGATATGATATATTACAGTCTTCTGATGTGATATATCGTATACTTCTGATACACATATTACATACTTCTGATACACATATTACATACTTCTGATACACATATTACATACTTCTGATACACATACATACTTTTAATGGGATATATCGTATTTCTATTAAGACATATTGCATACTTCTGATAATATATTACATACATCTGATATGATATATTGCATACTTCTGATATGATATATTGCATACTTCTGATATGATATATTACATACTTCTGATGTGATATATCGTATACTTCTGATGTGATATATCGTATACTTCTATTAGGACATATTGCATACTTCTGATAATATATTTCATACTTCTGATGTGCTATATCGTATTTCTATTAGGACATATTGCATACTTCTGATAATATATTACATACATCTGATATGATATATTGCCTACTTCTGATATGATATATTACATAATTCTGATATGATATATTACATACTTCAAATATGACATATTGCATACTTCTGATACACATATTACATACTTTTGATGGGATATATCGTATTTCTATTAAGACATATTGCATACTTCTTATAATATATTACATACATCTGATATGATATATTGCATACTTCTGATATGATATATTGCATACTTCTGATATGATATATTACATACTTCTTATGTGATATATCGTATACTTCTATTAGGACATATTGCATACTTCTGATAATATATTACATACTTCTGATGTGATATATCGTATTTCTATTAGGACATATTGCATACTTCTGATAATATATTACATACATCTGATATGATATATTGCCTACTTCTGATATGATATATTACATAATTCTGATATGATATATTACATACTTCAGATATGACATATTGCATACTTCTGATATGAAATACTAATAATCCATATTTATTACTGTACCTGTAGACTCTACTGAGAAGTATTGTCCTCATTTTGAAGCTGTACTTGTTGGCCAAAACAACGACGCTGTAGGATAATAGGAGGCCCCTGTTTAAATAAGACCTCGTATTAGTTTCAAGCGAAAATAATAAATTTGCGTGAAGGACAATGGAATGACCGGCTCTCTTACGTAATTAGGAAAAACGTTTCTACTCCCAGCGTGGCGTTGAGCAGAATCTGTGCCGACACTTTTTCAGGAATTTCCTTGTACACGAGACTATCACCTAAGTTCAATTCTAGTTATTAAATTATAGTGCCTCCAGTCGGTTATTTTAATTTTAATTTAAACAGGGTGTTTCAAAGGGTTATGCAAAAATTTGTTGTAGGGGTGTGTTGAGAAGTATGCCTGTTTTCCCCCATTTCCCTACGATGAGTGAAAAGACCGCCAGAGAGCTTCAAAGAGTGACCTACTAGCCCCTGGAAGTAGGCTGCAACAAGCATAAATGTGTCTCATTATCAGCCTTTAAAAATGTGTCCAATTATCAGCCTTTAAAAATGTGTACAATTATCAGTCTACAAAAAATGTGTCCAATTATCAGCCTTTAAAAATGTGTCCAATTATCAGCCTTTAAAAATGTGTCCAATTATCAGCCTTTAAAAATGTGTAAAATTATCAGTCTACAAAAAATGTGTCCAATTATCAGCCTTTAAAAATGTGTCCAATTATCAGCCTTTAAAAATGTGTCCAATTATCAGCCTTTAAAAATGTGTACAATTATCAGTCTACAAAAAATGTGTCCAATTATCAGTCTACAAAAAGTGTGCCCAATTATCAGTTTAAAAAAAATATGTTCAATTACAGTCCATTGAAATGTGTCCAATTATCAGTCTATAAAAATATGTCCAATTATCAGTCTATATAAATGTGTCTAATTATCAGTCTACAAAAAATGTGTCCAATTATCAGTCTACAAAAAATGTGTCCAATTAGCAGTTTACAAAAAATGTGTCCAATTATCAGTCTACAAAACTTGTGTCCAATTATCAGTCTACAAAAATGTGTCCAATTATCAGTCTACAAAAAATGTTACTCATTATCCGTCTACAAAAATGCTTAGTTAATTAGGGCACTCTGAATGTTTATTAGCTTAGTGCATTTTTAAGGAAAATTTGTTAAAGATAATAGGGGGATTTAGAATAAATCTTGACCATGAAATCAAAGCAAATCTTACTAATTAAGTACAGGTCTGTACTCAAATACGTATGCCCCAGAACGATCCAAGAAATGGTTAAGGATTTCACACCATGAATAAATTTTAAGTCTCGAGGATTATTTCCATCTGTATTGAGCAGCCTTTTCACGTTTTGTCTGATGGAAAATGACAAAACGGCCTTTTTCAAGAAACCTAACGAAACGTTTCTTGTCAAAAACTAATTACTTCAAATTAACTTTAACAACTTACGTGTTTTCTTGGACGGAGGCTCGCTCCAATAGTCGAAAAACGTCGCTATGGTGGTTAAAATACCGAACGACAGTAGTGTCCCTCTAGGATGGGGCGTGGTTTTAATACGACGTCACCAAAAAGGCGTAACAAAGGCTAAATTAACTTACATAACGGCGAGTTGGGCTTTGTCCAATAATATCGACTCGTTCTGTTCGCAACTATAGGCGATACCAGTCATACTAAATAAATCTCCCACTGAAACGTAAAATAGTAGGTTTTATAGACTATATATTATACTATTGGTATTAGGTTTCATACAATTAGTAGTGGGTTTCATTATATTAGTAGTAGGTCTCATACTATTAGTAGTAGGTCTCATACTATTAGTAGTAGGTCTCATACTATTAGTAGTAGATATCATACTATTAGTAGTAGGTCTCATACTATTAGTAGTAGATCTCATACTATTAGTAGTAGGTCTCGTACTAATAGTAGTAGGTTTCTTACTATTAGTAGTAGGTCTCATACTATTATGTAGTTTGTATACTGTTAGTAGTAGGTCTCATACTATGTATGTGGTTTTCATACTATGTATGTAGTTTTCATACTATGTATGTAGTTTTCATACTATGTATGTAGTTTTCATACTATGTATGTAGTTTTCATACTATGTATGTAGTTTTCATACTATGTATGTAGTTTTCATACTATTTATGTAGTTTTCATACTATGTATGTAGTTTTCATACTATGTATGTAGTTTTCATACTATGTATGTAGTTTTCATACTATGTATGTAGTTTTCATACTAATCGTAGTAGATTTCATACTGTTCGTAGGGGTAGTCATACTATTCGTAGTAGATTTCATACTGTTCGTAGGGGTAGTCATACTATTCGTAGTAGATTTCATACTGTTCGTAGGGGTAGTCATACTATTTGTAGTAGATTTCATACTGTTCGTAGGGGTAGTCATACTATTCGTAATAGATTTCATACTGTTCGTAGTAGGTTCAGGATGGGTTTTCGTAGCTTACGTAAATGTGCGATTTTGTCGACGTCGGAAAAACTGCATGTTGACGGTACGCAGACACCAGCTCGAGTCGAAATAGTGTAGAATATGGGTAGAGCTTCTTTCACAGTTGTTAATAGCTTCAATTAAATTTAATCAAATTAAACAATTCTTAAAGGGAAAATATCACCATGAAAATAATAATTTAAAAATTTTAAAAATTACCTCTAAGGTCTCGTTAAATTCATCCAATGGCTCCAGAACTTTCCCAAGGGTCAAAGGTCCTTTGGGCTTGGCCGGTAGGGCCGGCCTAAAGTCCAGTAAACAATACTGACCTCTAAATAACACTTCCTCATTCGATGAAAACGGACTTAACTTAGGTACGCTAATATTCAAACACATGTCGTAATTGCCCAGTGTGACTAAATTGGCGACAGTTACGCCACTAGGGGGCTTGGCGGTAGCATCGAGAACTAAACCCAAAAAACCCATTCAACATTTTTACTATAAAAGAGATAAAATAGTTCGATGTAGACGTGATTCGTACCAGAAGTTTATCTTTAATGATATATTAAATGTTATCAAGTGTGGTGGCGGAGTGGTTAGCACTTTCGTCTCAGCAAGAAGAGTCGGGTTCGATCCCAGCTTTTTGGACTGTCTGGATACCTGGAACTACTTCTTCCGAGTAGAGTTTGTAAGTTATCTCTGCCCAGTGGCAGGAATCCATACCTCTACTAGGAATGCTTATCCTGGCGTATCGCGTATGGTAAGATCACTCTGATAGCTTTGGCCCCGCCTACGAGAGAAAAATCCCCTCTGCGCGCGCTCCCCTCTCACGTTGTTGTTCGTTAAGTTAACATAGTGACGTCAAAAAAAACGTCAGCCACATTGAGACGAAAATCTGCCGCGATAAGCATTCCCAGTAGAGGTATGGATTTCTGCTGGTGGTTAAAGGGAGTTATCTCCCAAGTTCTTCAGTTTCCCTTTCAACAAAATCTTGTTGAGGTTCACGGTAATAATAAGTGTAGGTAGCCATGGCAACGAAAAATGTTTTTGACAACCAAAAATTTAAATTTTATCATTGAAAATAACATGGGATTCTGATCGACTACTTAATTTTTTCAATTTGGAAAAATAATTTATTTCAACAATTTCGAAATATTTTTTCAATATTTGTACTTTTTGAAATTTTCTCTAAAATATTTCCGATTTTAGCCATTTTGGTTCATTTTCACCCATTTTGCTCAAATTGATCAAAAGTTGATTAACTCTGATATTTTTCCTGAAGTTTTATCTATTTTTCTATTTTTGGCATTTTCAAAATTTTGAAATTAGTTCCCATTTTTCACAGAATCCCATGTTTTTCTCAATGGGAAAATTTCAATTTTTGTTGTCAAAAACATTTTTCGTTGCCATGGCAAAACGGTTGCCCATTGAATAAATTCCCTTTAGGATATTTCAATTTACATGAAAGTTTAGCAATCCCCCGAGTTTGAACAAAATCGGTGGGTTACACTTCGGGATGTCTCCTTGTCAGTTGAAAAAAATACATTCTTGATGAAACTAAAGTTTACAGTAATTGAAAGCAAATAAAGATTTTTTAACAAATAAATAATCAGCTAGGCACCACCCTACGCACTACTGATTGAGCGAATTTTAATGCCTTTAAATCAAATGACCAATTTAAATTGCCTAGGAGGGTGGTGGCAAGCCCTTCATGCCAACAGCTCCCTACACTCACTACAAGTTTTTAAGGGATATGGGAAACCGAATAACTCGAGGGAAAACCTTATAAACCAGGAGGAGATAACTTTCTAACTCAACAAATAAGGAGTTCCACAAGCAGGGGTCGAACCCGATTCCTCCAGCTGCGAGTTGAAATTGCTAACCACACCGCACCGCCACCCCAATCATAAATTTAACGCCTTTAAAAATATCAATAAAATGTATTTTGAAAATAACATTGTTTCAAGCGAATAACATAGGAAGATAATACTTACATTGAAAAGCCCACAGCTTACCCTGCGTTAAGCTTAATATGACTTTACTCAGGCTCATCTGGCACTCCGTCGACAGTTTAAGTTGCGAACTATATTTCATCATATACGGTATCAAATACTTCACAAACGCGTTGATTTCGTCTTTAAATTTAATTTCCATATTAGTCCATTTTGACAGAACATTTTCGAAATGCAATTCGGTTTTAACTTGAGCTTTTTTCATCAACGCACCATCACATTTAAGCGACGTAATTATAATTAAACATAACACTAACCACTTAAATAAACTAGACATAGTTAAGTTAGAAGAACACTATCCACAACCAACCACGTTGAAAGATATTCGAAAAGTGACTTTCAATTGATTGAAAACGATTTAGGTAAAATATACAATTTCTATTCTTGATAAATTATAGTTTTTATATCTTAGCTAAGCAAAAATACAATGCCTTATTTAGCATAATAGGAACTTAGCACCACTAATTTAGAATTAAAATTACTTGGTTTAAAATTGAAAATAATAATTATAACAGTATTTTTTAGCGGTCTGATTTCAACGAGGAAAAATACCGGTATATAAATGAAAACTTGCCGTTGGCAAGGTTATCTGCCAAGTTATAAAGTAAATGCATCTTCTACCTTTACCTTCCAATCGAGGGTCAATCTTGTGTTAAAAACGAAGCTTATAATATATAATAATTTTCTTGATAATAATATATAAAAATGTACCTTCGCGAGTTCCAATGGACGCCAATTTCCTCAGTAATATTTCAAAATACCGGGTGTTTAATTGTCATCCCCGGAACAGGTGAATAAAACGTTTTAGGGTAAAAATAATACACTTTTAGTCCGACAACAGGGTGTCTCAAAGGGTTATGCCAAAATTTGAAGGAGTGGTAGGGGGTGAGTTGAGAAGTATACCTGTTTTTCCCCATTTTCCTACAATGAGTGAAAAGAGCGCCAGAGAGCTTCAAAGTGTGGCCTACTAGCCCTTGGAAATAGGCTGCAACCAGCGCAAAACCAAGATTCTGAGGGCTATTTCGATAACTTCGAAGTTATCGAAATAGCCCTCAGAATCAGAGGACGTTTTCATTATTAAAATGATGAAACAATCGAGTCAAATAAAAGCTAATTTCCATCCCCGTCGTCTGACGCGATAAATTGCACTTTGGAATTGTGGATATAGCTATTTCTATGTATAAAAAATGGTTTCAAAATTTCAAATTAGAGGTCACAATGTAGCTTCATAAGGCAAACGCCTCCAACATGGGGAGTATAGTAGTCTGATAACTTCGGTTCATTTACTTTTGATAAAATATATATCATTTATATAATATAAACTATAATCTACACGAAAAAATAATAATAAAATTTCGGGAGAAACTTAAAAAATTCTTAAAGGGAAATAAACTTTACAGGATAAATTTTAATGATTTAATCTATATTAGATGGCGCAACTTGCAACACTAGTACTGTTCATATAAACACTACAAACAAAAGTTAAAATCTGGAAAAAAAAAAAAAATTATATTTTTCGTGATTTTTTGAAAAATTAAAATTTTATGCTTATTAATAAAATTAAATCAAATGAAAGTATTCAACTTCATATTATATTTAAGCCAAAAATAATAAAAAATTGCACTATGTATTTTCTTATTTATAATCTTTATTTTCCCCGATTGCAATTGTTCTACAGAATTTCACTTTTTCTTCAGAAAATAACGTTTTTTGAAAAATCAATGAAAGAAATTGATAATTCTTACGTTTTATCAAGAATGTATTTATTTATACTCAGGGAGAATGAATATGTCGAGATTATTTTTAGCGTTTCTCCAATTCCACCCGTTGGGCCCCCCAGTATGCTCCTCCGCTTTAATAAAATCAAACAATACTGCAATCTCATGGTTCTTAAAAATTACGTTTTTCGACGCGATTAACGCTGCTGCGAGGACGCAAAAAAAAGGCCGCCTCCTTTTCCACTCCCCCCCCCCCCCATTAACGTGACGGGGTTGGGGGCTCGACGTGTCCGTCGATCGTCTCGACATATTCATTCTCCCTGAGTATAAATAAATACATTCTTGGTTTTATATATATTATATTTTCAGATTTTAAGTAATATACAAGATTAATAAATTAATTAATTTAAATACAATTTTGTGGGTATTTTGTTAGCAAAACTACATATTAATATAAATATAAAATAATAATTAAACATAATAAAAAATTATGAAATTACGGTTATTCATTTTTATGAACGGGAAAGTTGAAACCAACCCAAATTCTCAAGCAAAGAAAACATTGTATCCTAACAACATATCGGAAATTACGTTACCTTACACCAATCATACGCATTTGAACGTACAAACTGCACCCTCGTACTCTCCTTACCAATATTTCCAGTTAGTTACTAACCATGTGAGACAAGTAACCTTGTCTTCAGCGTATAAACCTAACCGAAACGCCAACCTACATTAGCAGTACGAGAAAAGCTTACGGTAAATTTTAACAATAATAGATAAATTAAACCAACATCCTTATCCGTATTTATCTAACACCTTAACATATCCATATATCGGCCATTTTCAAAGCTCGAACTACGCAGGACGCCATTTTAAATCTTCACTGCTCTTTGGCGGTTTGGGGCGAAATTAGAGTCGCCAGTTGGGAGATTTTCCCGCCCAATTTGGCTTCTTTAAAATAAATGTTTGGGCGGGATTATTATTTTTATCATTTATAAAAGCGTAATTATTTTTCCACGTGTAAAATAATTAAAAATAGACAAATTTTGATTATAATTTAATAAGTTTAAGCTGATATTATAATTTTAGGGGTCAAATCATATTTGTGGCGTCATTAAGGGGGTGGAACCTTACCAATTTCCAGTTTTTGTTAAGATGGTAAGGGATTTGAAAATTATTTATTACGTTACGAAATTTGTGGTACGTTCGCAACAAACCACTTAGCAGCGCCAAAATTGTCAATAGGCATAAAAGGTAGCGGCCAATATTGGAACGTATTCGGAAGCGACAGAAATACTGGAGGTTATATTCCCTTTTATCAAATGGCGGCTAATTGGGGCTATTTTTAATAAATACAATTTGAAACGGTTTTATTTAGTTCGAAAAGGTTAGCATCGTAGAGACAAATCAAATAAAGTTATGAAAAAGGTGGGTAACAAAGTTCGTAAACTATTTTTACAGCGCCTTAAATTACCGGAAATGCTCCAGTTAAGATTGCAATATAAAGAAAATTCGGTCAAATCAAGACTTTCATTTGTAAGCGAAAGTTGCTTTCGGAGTTACAATGTATAAATTAACAGTATTAATTGTGTTGGCAATTTCGGGATTTTCTGTTGTTCACGCGTTTGGATCCTCTCGGCAATGTTAGTTTTCAATTATTATTTATTTTACTATAATATTAGGTTATTGGATTATTAGATTTTTAGACTATTAGATTATTGGATTATTAGACTATTAGATTATTGGGTTTTTAGACTATTAGATTATTGGATTATTATATTTCTAGAGTATTAGATTTTTAGGCTATAAGATTATTGGATTATTCGATTTTCAGACTATTACATTATTAATGTATTAGATTTTCAGACTATTACATTATTAATGTATTAAATTTTTAGACTATTGCATTATTAATGTATTAGATTTTTAGACTATTACATTATTAATGTATTAGATTTTTAGACTATTACATTATTAATGTATTAGATTTTTAGACTATTACATTATTAATGTATTAGATTTTTAGACTATTACATTATTAATGTATTAGATTTTTAGACTATTGCATTATTAATGTATTAGATTTTCAGACTATTACATTATTAATGTATTAGATTTTTAGACTATTACATTATTAATGTATTACATTTTTAGACTATTACATTATTAATGTATTAGATTTTTAGACTATTACATTATTAATGTATTAGATTTTTAGACTATTACATTATTAATGTATTAGATTTTTAGACTATTACATTATTAATGTATTAGATTTTTAGACTATTACATTATTAATGTATTACATTTTTAGACTATTACATTATTAATGTATTAGATTTTTAGACTATTACATTATTAATGTATTAGATTTTTAGACTATTACATTATTAATGTATTAGATTTTTAGACTATTACATTATTAATGTATTAGATTTTTAGACTATTACATAATTAATGTATTAGATTATTGGATTAATTTAGTATTAGATTATTAGATTAATAGAGTATTAGATTATTAGATAAATAGAGAATTATATTATTAAATTATTATACTATTAAATTATTATATTGTTATATTATTATATTATTAGAGTAATAGTTGAGATTATTAGATAATTAAATGATTAGATAATTCGATTATTATATTATTTAATTATTATTAATATTATTAAACTAATGATGACATTAATATCATTAATACTAATAATTATTTCTTTATTTAAAATTATGAAAAAAATCTTTTGAATTTTAGTAGGATTATTCGGTATCGTTCGTTTCCCCAATGGTGGATGCGAAGGAGCTGGCCAGAGGTCAGGGACTTGCATGACCAGGACACAGTGCCACTTCAGAGGGGGTCTGGTCGTGGGGTTGTGCGCCCAAGCCTTTGGAGTATGTTGCGAAAGTAAGAAATTTGTTTTTTCTAAACCACGCCTTTTTATGGTGGGAAAACTACTACAAATAAGCTAAGTTCCTTCCGCTATTGAGTTTGCATGTTATTTCCTGCTAGCAAAAGTGACATAATTACCAAAAGTGTGTCAATCGGACCTATTTCGTAATGAATGTGACGAGCGAAATACAAGTTGGGAGGGGAGAAGGGAAAGTATGCCTTGGGGAGGGAAGGAAGTTAAAACCAACAAATAACGCCTCGTAGTGAGGAACGGAGGAACTAAGTAGCACTGGTCATAGTTAGTGTATTTTTTGATTTTTCGTCGTTCTGTGGAGATGCTATCGCCATCTACCTACGATATAATACCCGAGGGGCTAACCACTCTTTGAAAGTCTGTACACCGGACTACGCTTAGATTAGCACTGCCAAAGGCAGGGACTTCAAAGATTACGCGTAGTCCCATTAGTAGAGTCAAAGGTACGGCTCTGTACACCGATTACGCGGAGTGATCAGCCCCTCGATAATACCATAGACTAAAAAAAGATCCAGAAAGGCGACAATAAATAGTCTTTTATGTGGTCGATCTCGAGTCGAGCATTCATTAAACCTTTAGCATACGAAAGTACAGGGATTGTCACACTTTTGGTAATTATGTCACTATTACTGCTAGTGACATGGTTTTCCTCTTTCCCTAAATCCAACTATAAAGCAGAAAAGGGGATAATTGATATGAATTTGCCAACAGCGCCATCTATTGTAAATAAATAGAAACTCATCAAAAATAATAAACAAATGTGGTCAGAAATTGTTAAATTTTAAAAAAGCTGCTATTTCATGACTTAGAAAAAAAAAAACTTTATTTTATTCGGAGCTTTCGGACCGTGGTCCTTCTTCAGCGAGTGACTGTTACAAGTGATTCCTTAAATGTGGTCAGAGCCATAAACATTTTTAGATCGCTTTCTCAACTGTTAATAAGGTTGAAAAGTCTGGAAATCTAACAAATATCAGGGAAATAATGTTTTGACCATCAAAATAATAAAATAACTTTAGGAAAATCAAGGATAACCAGTTTTTATAGCGGAATTATCCGATCTTGGTCAAGTTTATAGTCCTCCACCTTTAGCGGCTCCTGGTGGGCTCTATTAATCCCGAAAGTAATTTATCAAATTAATATACTTTTATGACCACAAAATAAAAATTAAATATTCTATATAAATATTTTTTTTAAATAAATTCCATTATTATATTTGGTTAATTTAATTATCTAATAATTTGAATCGCCTAGATGGCTCTCGCGTGCAAAAACGATAAAAGTGGTGGTAGGTGGGCGTTAGGGAGCTGTTGGGTTGACCATGGCTTGACCTTGACACCGCTTTCCCTATGCATTGTAACGCGGCTAGAGGTCGGGGATGGTTAACTTTTATTCAATAGATAAAGCTCTCAAAATTATTCGTAAAACGTTTTGATCAATTAATTTATATTTCTGTATTATCCGATTAATTTTTTGATAAATTTGTAAAATTAATCGGAAAAACGACGTTTTTTTCGATAAAAAGCTCAAATTTTACGAATAATACATGTTTTTTAATCATTTTCCGAAATATTAACCGGTAAATTTAAAATCCATTTAAACATGGATAATGATTAACCGTTACCGACCTCTAAACGCGGCCACCTGAGGCATTAAAAATCGCTAGAAGACTTAGGCCTACGGTGGTGATTTGGTTAATGGCCTAGCTGTTTATTATTATTATCAGGAAACTATATAGGTATACACTTGGAATGTCTAAGGAAGATTTTTAATCAAATAATGATACTCTTTAACAATCGAAAACTTTAGTATATTGCTTTTATGAAATAAAATAATAGACCATTTATGTGAAATATAGTACGTTTTAGGAACATTTACTTAAAAAATGTTTACCTGGGTCAGTAAATAAAAACATTGTTCTAATGTTCCAACTTATAAGCCGATTTTTACAACTTTTGGGGGGCAATAAACGGTACCTACAAAGTTTTGGAAACTGCGGTTCATTTAAATTAAAGGAATATTGTTCAGCATTGAAAGTTACTTTACACTCCTTGTATAAAACCAGCTCCTAATCAAGTACTCGATAACCCGACTCGTTAAAAATATTACTCTGGTTTTTTTTTAGTTACTCGACTCGAATAAGAGAAAGTTCCCCCTTAATCAGGTACTCGATTACTCGACTCGACTTCAATATTACTCGACTCAAATACTCGATGAAAAAAACATTAGTGCCTAAAACCACTACTCGCACGGCCATAAGTGTTATACTTAAGGTAATTACGTTACTTATGGTTGTAGTGAGATGATGAATACCCTATAACAACCGCATTATTACACACAATCCTAGGTGATTTGTGTGTATTAGTTTCACCGCCGCTACCTTATTTCCAAAACGAGGTAGCTCAAAAAATTTAAGTTTAATATTTAAAATATATTTAATACATCGGGGGGATTATGTGTACCTAAATGTCCGTGACACCTAGGAGCAACAAACACAGCACTGCCCACACAAGGTAACGCAACCCGTCAAAAGTCGTGCGTTTTCTTGTGTACAGTTTTCATTGGTTAGAAGGTTTAGCGCCTGCTGCCGTCGGAAGGGGAAAATTCGGAAATTATCTTCCCCCCCACCCGTAAAACTTTCAGCGTAAAGGCTCGTCCAATGAAATTTGTACACAACACTGCGTTGACGTGTTTAAAGGCTAGCTGCGTTCTCCTTGTGTTTGATGCTCTTAGGTGACACCGTGTTCTTTTCTACTCCAGTTGTTGCGGTTTAGGAGAGCTAATTGTCTTTGAGAAATATATATATCCACCGGACTGAAACAGTGGGTATATATATAGGTAGGTGATGCGGTCTTGAAATGAAGGAAATGGTCTTGAAGTTGAGGAAACGGTCTTGAAGTTAGGTGATGGTAATTGCTGATTGGTTACTCTTTTCTCGCAGATTGGTTAAATTCGAGGAAAAGTAACGCTCCCATTGCCCTACACTTTATGACCAATTCATCAAGCAGAGATAAGATTTTTAAGGTTGACAGGTAATTGCTTGAGAACGAAAGTGAAGGAAGAATACAATTTTATGGTTTAAAAGGTAGAAATATAAAACGCGACAATAGATATTTTTTGCGCGAAACAGTTAAAGAGAGTTAAAATTATACAATTTGGAAAGTTTGGGTTTGTAAGCCTAAATTTATACATTTAGATTAAATTTGATGTTATTAAAGGAATTTTAAATGAAAGCGCGTAATTTACACTTCCAAATTCTTTACACCAGTAAAGCGAACGTGCAACGAGGAAATTAGGGACAATGGCACGTTTTTCGTCAACCCGGACTACCCACGCCTGGTGACAACTCCCCAAAATTGTCTTCTGACAGTTCGGAAGAAAACCGCCAACATCTGTCAACTCAGGCTGGACTTTGACCAGTTCAGTATCAGGGGTCCCGCTCTGGATTCCGGCAAATGCAACGGAGACTACTTCATGGTCAGCGGACAGGACGTCAACAGCGTAGTGCCCAGTATCTGCGGGGACAACGGTGGTCAGCATGGTAAGTTTAAACGATTCTACGTCCGTAAAACAAACATGGTACATAATTGATGAAGATAGAATACATTTTCACCAGGTAGTAAACAGAGTTGGACATCAGGATTATTGAGCCTCCAATCTTAATTTATTTTAGAAGTCACTGACCAGTGGGGGTAAAAAGGGGGGGGGGGTATAAAAAAAGAAGCCAACATTTTATCACTTGAGTTACATGATGTATTTTTTAAATGGAATTTATGAATGATGAATTTATGATACGCCATATTCGCCATTATTTATGAATATTTGAGTAAATTTTTCACTATTCAAATTGACTATAGTGAGCCCCCAGATTTCGAATAATTTTAGTTGTCAGAGCATTTATTTTCGTAGTCAAATGCCGTGACTAGTGCCTTATGTCCAACCCTGGTGGTAAAGCCATTAGAGGTAGATTTTTAAATACGTGAAGTATTACCAGATGGCGCCAACAGACTGAAAATTAAATGGCGCTGATTTTATACACGTTATATTTAAATATTGTCATAACAGGTATTTTGTATACTCTAAATCAATGTTACCTGAGACAACTAAAGCAGTAGCATTTAACGGTGGTTGAGGTACTTAGGTGGGAAAATATTTTTATGAAAGTACTTTTTTTTTACCAGCCATTTCAAGCTCTTACTTCGTACTAATACAAGCTAGGAGCAACAAACACAGCACATCACACAAATAGAACGCAGCTAGCCTTAAAATATGCTAACGCAATGTTGTTTACAAATTTCGTTGGACGAGCCTTTACGCTGAACATTTTACGGGCAGGGGGAAGACAATTTTGGAATTTTCCCCTTCCGACGGCAGCAGGCGCTAAAGCGTCTAACCAATGAAAACTGTACACAAGAAAATGAACGACTTTTGACGGGTTGCGTTCTCCTTGTGTGGGGTGCTGACCGTGCTGTGTTTGTTTCTCCTAGGTGGCAGACTATAAATTTCACCAAACTCTAATCTATAACAATGGTAGTGGTAGAAGGTAACAGTGATTTCGAGTATAGAGTAGTCGCACTCCGTAACTTTGGTCATGGCCGCCTTTGTTGGCGCGAATTTTTTATGGATAGGAAAAAGCATGGGTGACGTCGTGTGACGTAGCACTGCCATTACTCTTTTTAAATAAAAAAACACGTCGTTTGTATACCAGATGGCGATAGCGACGCACATGGTCTACTTAGTTGCAAGGGCGTACCCAGGATTTTATTTCAGGGGGGGTTTTGAGGGAAAATTTCAAGGGGGGGGGTGCTGACGGAAGTTTTACTGATTTTTATTAGGCACCCCCCTCCCCGGTCATCAGCATTTCGGGGGGAGGGGTTTAAACCCCCAAAACCCCCCCTTAAATACGCCCTTGCTTAGTTGCGAAATAGTCTGGAAATTATCCCGCGATTCATACCATGTTGAATATCACGCTGAAAGAATTACGAACGCTTGTCAAAACTAGCTTCATTTGAAAAACGCGTAATAAATATAAATTTAGATTTAAAGCAATGAGAGATTACCGGCAACTGAGCTGCCATCTATTGACGGCATTACACACTAAAATACATAATATCCATCATTAACAAAGTCGATAGAAAACCGGTGTAGAGTATTATCATTAGACCATTTATACTCTGCTAAGTTAACTGTCACCTTTATTATATTTATCATTTCACCAGGGCCGGATTAACACTATTCGGGACCAGGTGTAAAAGATAATTCAAAACATTCTAATTAAAAATTAATGCACCCAGAAGAAATTTGTTGCATTTTTTAAACAAATAGACAAAAAGCGGTTCAGCCGAAGCGATCAGAAACGCTAGGACGCGCAACGGTCACTGTTCACATTTTTTTTCAATAGGAAAAATAATGGGTGACGTCCCTATGACGTCATAGGGTCAAATTAATATACTTAAGTTGTATAATATATAATACACTTCTGGTAGTACATGTTAGACCAACAATACGAACTCAACCTCATTGAGTGGAACGTAATGCAATCCGTGTTTCTGCGTTAGTGTACGTAAATGTGGCCAGTACTGGAGGGCCAGTGTCGCTGTTCATGAGCACGTCAGGGAACGGAGGTGGCTACGTACTGACCCGCCAGTGGAAGATCAGAGTCACTCAGATTCCCTGCGACAGCCCGTTGAAAGGTAGGAGGAACAATACTATCTGATAGGTTGGAAACTACCAATGATCACTAAGAGTTTGGCTTACGTCGATTGCGTACACCAAGAATGCACTAAAATTGTTCAGATTGCGCTCATAGTACGCGGAGTACACCAGGATTACACATAGTACGTGAAGATTACCAGGATTACTCATAATAGGCCCCGAGATAACACGGAGCACGCGCAGATTACACAGAGTACTCCGAGTGTACCCAATAGAGGACGCGTAATACGTAGGAATTATTGATTACGCGGAGTACCGGAGTACATATAGATTACGCTGAGTACACGGAGTACATATAGATTACGCTGAGTACACGGAGTACATATAGATTACGCTGAGTACACGGAGTACATATAGATTACGCTGAGTACATGGAGTACATTTAGATTACGCTGAGTACATGGAGTACATATAGATTACGTGGAGTACACGGAGTACATTTAGATTACGCTGAGTACATGGAGTACATATAGATTACGTGGAGTACACGGAGTACATTTAGATTACGCTGAGTACATGGAGTACATATAGATTACGTGGAGTACACGGAGTACATTTAGATTACGCTGAGTACCAGGATTACTCATAATAGGCCCCGAGATAACACGGAGCACGCGCAGATTACACAGAGTACTCCGAGTGTACCCAATAGAGGACGCGTAATACGTAGGAATTATTGATTACGCGGAGTACCGGAGTACATATAGATTACGCTGAGTACACGGAGTACATTTAGATTACGCTGAGTACACGGAGTACATATAGATTACGCTGAGTACACGGAGTACATATAGATTACGCTGAGTACATGGAGTACATTTAGATTCAATGAGAAAATATACATACTGTGTTGTCAAAAACATTTTCGGTTGATATGGCAAAACTAATGCCCATTGCAATTTTTCCCTTGGTGAAATTTCATGTTACCATAAGATCTACATACCCACCTAGTTTCAACCAAATCGGTGATTATCACCTCGGGTAGTCTCCTCGTTAGTACATATTGATTACTCGGAGTACACATAGATTACGTGGAGTACACATAGATTACGTGGAGACGGTGGAGTACACATAAATTACGTGGAGTACACATAGTAAACATAGATTACGCGGAGTATACAGAGTACATACAGATTACACCGAAATTACTTCAAAGGTACTCCGAGATGATGTACTCGTTTCTGATTTCACGAAGTGATCATGCACTCGTGTAAATGCTATTAATTCCTGGTAACGGTGTCATTCAGCTCCGGAAGGATGCCTGCAATACTACACCGGCGCCTCGGACCACATTCGCAGTTTCAACTACGGCAACGTGAAGGTCAACCAGACAGGCTACCCCAGCGGTCTCAACTACGCCGTTTGCATCCGGAAAGAGCACGGACTGTGTTCGGCCATCTTCCGGGCGGAGGGAAAGTACGCCATCAGCGCGCAGGACACTGACCAGCCATCTTCGGGCACCGCTTGCGACAACAAGGACTACTTGCTGATCGGGGAACAACGCTACTGTGGAGGGACCGGTTTCGACGACAAGACTGATCCACCCACCACAAGTGAGCGAAAACGTACCACGTTTAGCCAAGGACAGTAGATACAGGGACGAGAAAGCAGGAAAAAAAATTCGATTTTAAACGTCTTCATATTCACGGGGAGTTAGATGTAAACAAACCGCGGCCATTGTTAAGACGTGGTTCACCATGGACAGTATTATTGTAGTTAGTTTTTACCATTTTGATGTTAAATTAAAAATAAAACTACGAGCGTAAATAAAAAAATGCCCATTTGTTTTGAACACTTAAGCCTCGTCAAGAACCGCTAAAATTAGGTGACCGCCATTTATTTTTGTTTACAACTAACTCTCCTTGCGTTTAGGTCGTTTTAGGTGATATATTCCAACAGAGGCCACCAATACACTTTCTCGTCCCTGTATCTACTGTCCTTGGTTTAGTATTCATTCTATTATTACGTAAGCAGTTCAATGAAGGGAAGAGTGGCGGAGTGGTTAGCACTTTCGTCTCGCAGCCAGAGGTGCCGGGTTCGATCCCAGCTTGTGGCACTGGGTGAACACTCGGAACTACCCCTTCTGAGTAGAGTTTGCAAGTTATCTCCCCACTGGTTTAAGGGGTTTTCTCCCGAGTTCTTCGGTTTCCTCTTCCGTAACAACTTGTTGAGGTTAACGATAATAGTTAGTGTAGGGAGCTGTTGACTCGCGTGGCATGCGCTTGATGACTTGGGTCTAAGGTGGTGCCTTGGGTGATTAGCCTAGCTGATTATTAGTTTAGGAAATTACTCTATGAACCTACTATATAAACTACTATAAATTGTACTAAATATGCCATAACATAGGGTGATAAGTACTAAATTAGAAGTATTAATGTGTTGAAACTGCTATTTTTAGTATAAATTCTACTATGACTTAAGTACTACGATATAGGGAAGAGCTCAAAACCTTTTAGCGTAGGGAGCTACGTATTCTATTAACCTACTATGAAAACTACCAACAATTTAAGGGCAAAAAATATATCACACAGCATATTATGAAAATTACTAATTTAAGGGTATTAATGTATTTAAACTTCAATTTTTAGTATTAATTCTACTAAGACGTAAGGATATAGGGACGAGTTAAAAAAAATTATTGTAAATAACATACCTTTATTGCGCAGTCCTCTTCTTCCGATTGGTCGTTATAATAATTATATAGCTTATACGTAAGTGTCTAAATTTACTTTTTACTTAACCTTGCTATATATCAAAAACCTTAAATAACGAAAAATACTAAATTTTTAGTATTAAACCACACAAATACAGTAGGAAACATACTACATTAGTAATATTGAACTGGCCAAATATAGTAGGGCACAGCACATTATTAGTATTAAATCGCCCAAGTACAGTAGGAAACATACTACATAATTCGTAATAAATCAGCCAAATATAGTAGGAAACATACCTCAATATTAGTATTAAATCAGCCAAATATAGTATGAAACATACTGCAATATTAGTATTAAATCAACCAAATATAGTAGGAATCATACTACAATATTAGTATTAAACCGACCAAATATAATAAGAAACACAGTAAAATATCAGTAGTAAACCGCCCAAATATAGTAGGAAACTTACTACATACTTAGTACTAAATCGGTCAGATATAATAAGAAACATAGTACAATATTAGTATTAAACCGCCCAAATATAGTAGGAAACATACTACATTATTTCTATTAAAACAGTTCAAAACCTTTATTTTTTAGGTGGAACAGGTCCATTACTGATCTCGTTCGTAAGCCAAGCCCAAAGAGCATTGGGTGCAGCGCCATCCAACGGTTTCAGCCTCAAATACAGCCAAAATAGATGTTCACCCTTAAGTTACATCAATTGAATTACGATTAATCGCGTTCTTATTATAAATAATAACAATTGATTAATAAATTATTTGATCTCGAAACTGATTACATTATTTAACAAAATATCCAATATTTTCTTTACTTTCAAGCAGCAGTATATTATATATTGCTTACGAGAAAGGTAAACACCGCATTACCCAGCCTGGGGTTGTCAAAAGTGAAAATAATGCAACGTAGAGATATTTACCTATTTATAAGCGACTATTTCAAATAGTTTTAGAAAGTACATTTATGAGGTATTTCAACTAGGGCTGTGCAAGTACTCAAACATCATCGAGTACTCGGCCTTTTTCGAGATCGAATGCTCGAACTCGACCTCGAATAAGTAATTGGAGAATACTCGTTGATTACAAAGTACGAAAACTTTGCATATTCGGGTACCCGATTACTCGAATAAGCTGCTCTCTAAACTCGTCGAGTATTTGTTTTTTCTATCCTCGTTACTTCAAAGTTCAAAGAGGGGTTTTTACAACTTTGTGGGGGCAATAAACGGTACCTACAAAGTTGTAGAAACTGTGGTAAATTTAAATTAAAGGAATGTTTTTCAGCGTTGAAAGTTAGTTTATACTCATTTTAAATTTAATTTATCAATTACTTGAATAAAACCAGCTCCTAATCAAGTACTCGATAACCCGATTCGTTAAAAATATTACTCAAGGTTTTTTTTAAGTTGCTCGACTCGAATAAGGGAAATTCCCTTAATCAAGTACTCGATTACTCGACTCGACTTCAATGGGATGGTCACTTCTGTCAAAAGGCATATGTTATATACTTTTGTTTCTAGAAACGAACAACTAAAATGCCCGTACCAAACCAAACGAGGCAAACTTTACCACCTTCAATCCGTGTCGCTTTAGAAGCAGCTAACTATGTAACCGTAAACGTACCAACAGGAAAATAACAAAGTCACCTTCAGGCCAACTCTTTGGGCCACTATCACAAATCTACACTAACCAAAATATTCCGCCATCACGTGACCAGAATTAACCAATCACGAGCCTTCATTCCCGTACTAGAACTTAGCATCGTTAAACAACTTAAGAGGTCGGTGCATGGGTACTTTGAAAATCCATTATGATAAGGAGAATATTATCTGAAAGGGTGTGTCTGGGGTGCAGACTGACCCGAGAGGTCAAAATGAAAAACACATCGACGAAGGAGGTCAGAGGGATAGGTAGACGCCTCTCACTTTCCAGGTTTATTCCAAAAATTATCACATTATGAAGTTAGAAATTGTCATTCTGTCCATGTGGATTCATTTAACCCATTCTCGTGAGTAATTGCGACATTTTTTTATTACTGAAGATAAATACTTGTGGTTTTTAGTTTGATTAACAATTTAGAAAGAATTTGGCCGGAAATTATTCTATATTAGAATTACTGTAATTTCTATTTCAGAAGATTTAATAATTTAATAATTTGATTTCATTTGTTCCACATTTTGAAAAGTCGTAATGAGGATTTTGGGTTGAAATATTCTATATTAAAAGTGCTATATTTTCTACTACAGAAGATTAAATAAATTAATAATTTGATTTAATTTGTTCCACATTTTGAAAAGTCGTGTTGAGGATTTCGGGTTGAAATATTCTATATTAGAATTGCTATATTTTCTATTTCAGAAGATTTAATAATTTAATAATTCGATTTAATTTGTTCCACATTTTGAAAAGTCGTGTTGAGGATTTTGGGTTGAAATATACATTTTGAAAAGTCGTGTTGAGGATTTTGGGTTGAAATATACATTTTGAAAAGTCGTGTTGAGGATTTTGGGTTGAAATGTACATTTTGAAAAGTCGTGTTGAGGATTTTGGGTTGAAATATACATTTTGAAAAGTCGTGTTGAGGATTTTGGGTTGAAATATACATTTTGAAAAGTCGTGTTGAGGATTTTGGGTTGAAATATACATTTTGAAAAGTCGTGTTGAGGATTTTGGTTTGAAATATACATTTTGAAAAGTCGTGTTGAGGATTTAGGGTTGAAATGTACATTTTGAAAAGTCGTGTTGAGGATTTTGGGTTGAAATATTCTATATTAGAATTGCTATATTTTCTACTAAAGCAGACTTAATATTTTTTTTAATTTAGTTTATATTTTGTAAAATTTTTAATTTTGGCGTAGTTTATTTCAAGTAAGTATGCACATAACTCAACCAAACCTCCATATGAGTAGTTTCTTAAATTAAATTAGTTAGTCGAATCGAGTACGATTTGTTTCGTCGAGTATTCGAGTCGAGTAATATTGAAGTCGAGTCGAGTAATCGAGTACTTGATTAAGGGGCAATTTTCTCTTATTCGAGTCGATTAATTCAGAAAAAACCTCGAGTAATAGTTTTAACGAGTCGTGTTATCGAGTACTTGATTAGGAGCTTGTTTTATTCAAGTAATTAGGAAATTAAATTTGAAATTAGTATAAACTAACTTTCAATGCTGAAAAATATTCCTTCAATTTAAATCAACCACAGTTTCCACAACTTTAGTGATCGATTCCCAAGGTCATATAAAGCATTTGTTGTAGGTACTGTTTATTATTGCCACCACGAAAAGTTACAAAAACCCCTCTCTGAACTTAGAGAAGCTTATTCGAGTAATCGAGTACCCGATTATGCAATTTATTTGGTACTCGATAATCGACGAGTATTACTTATTCGAGGTCGAGTTCGAGTACTTGACCTAAAAAAAATCCGAGTAATCGATGATGTTCGAGTAGTCGCACAGCCCTATCGACCATCTAACTTTCCAGGTGTTTTACCACAGGTGGTTCTTATTAACTTAACTTTTGGTATATTTTGTTCTCTACCAATATCCCACTATTTGGCTTTCCGTGGCAACGAGTTTTGAAATTTTTAATGATTAGGCTTAGCTAATGAGCCCCAAACAGGGCGAAATTGGTTTATCGTTATAATCTCTTGGATTCGTTTTTGACTCGAAGATCTATTTGGTCCCAGTTTCGTGTCTTTATCATATTCACCAGAAATTTGTTTAGGGTTTAGCATTTATTGTTCCCTTTTTCATTATGAACTTGCATTACAGTCCATAGGTGGTTCTTATTAACTATAGATTAACCTAGTTTGAGCTCACTTAACCTAACCTAAAATCAACCTTACCTATCTTAGCTTTTTCGTGGGTGTTGCTGGTGTTCGTTGCCATGGTAACGGGTGTAGGTCGGCCATGACATTAAGACACCCATGATGGTCACGTTATTATTTCGCGCGATCGTGTGGCGTTTTGCATCGTGATTAGGTCTGTGCGAATACTCGAACATCATCGATTACTCGGAATTTTTTTATGTCAAGTACTCGAACTCGACCTCGAATAAGTAATTGGAAAATACTCGTCGATTATCGAGTACCAAAAAGTTGCATAATCGGGTACTCGATTACTCGAATAAGCTGCTCTATGTTCAGAAAGGGGTTTTTGTAACTTTTCGTGGTGGCAATAATAAACAGTACCTACAACAAACGCTTTAACTGACCTTGGGAATCGATCACTAAAGTTGTGGAAACTGTGGTTGATTTAAATTAAAGGAATATTTTTCAGCATTGAAAGTTAGTTTATACTAATTTCAAATTTAATTTCCTAATTACTTGAATAAAACCAGCTCCTAATCAAGTACTCGATAACACGACTCGTTAAAACTATTACTCCAGGTTTTTCTGAATTATTCGACTCGAATAAGAGAAAATTGCCCCTTAATCAAGTACTCGATTACTCGACTCGACTTCAATATTACTCGACTCGAATATTCGACGCAAAAAAAAATCGTACTCGATACCCGACTCGATTACCTGAAACCACTACTCACACAGCCCTAATAGTGATCTGTACGTCAAATAAATGTCATGGCGGCCGTTTCAAGGCTGAGCTTAGCTATGACGTATGCCTATGACCCCACGAGCAAGCACCCAATGTATTTGGTCAAATGACTTAGATTTAAATTTAAAAAAAATAAAAAAATTTTAACATCTGGAAAAAAGGGATTTGGGAACTGACGCACTTATGTGAGACAATTAAAAAGTTACGCGTGTCTGTAGTGGGACCATTCAGTCTCTTCAGCATCATTCGATTCCCGAACGCCGAATGCAACACGTCAACGGGCCGAATCGGCATCTGCTACACACCCCACGAGTGCGAGAAATTTGGAGGCGCCGCCACCGGCCAGTGCGCAGAGGGCTACGGCACCTGTTGCCTCAGTAAGAACCAGTTTCCACTTGGTGGACAGAGAATGCGCGGGTAGAAAAACCACGTCCCTCCGAAGCTATGCCTTTCCTCCTGTAATATTACCCCTTTTAGAGCGATCGTCGTCTTATCAACCTCCTAAGAGTTGATTAACCCTGTCAATTACTTCCGGGAATTACGGAAAGAAAGGCTATAGTTGTGGCAGGGTTAATAAATTATTACGAGGTTAGACTACTACTAGCAATAGAAACCCGTGTCCCAAAATAAGTCAATGGTTTCTTTTCACAGCTTTGCTGGACAGGGTTGCCAGACGCCAGGGAAAACAGGGAAAAGTCAGGGAATTATAAATGTGCCTAAGAGTCAGGGAATTTTAAGAATTTGTAAAAATTCAGGGAAAAGTCAGGGATTTCAATTTTATCTTGATACTTTTGGAAGGTATATTTACTCTAGATCTATGACAAATTCTATGATTACCATTTATTTCCTTGAAAGTTGGGCTAATTTTTCAGCATTGCAATAACCGTTTTACTGAAATATAAGTATATTTAAATTTATTAACTTCTGATAAAAGTAAAAAAAAATTGGCCTCAAAAAGGTAGGGAAACTTTCTAGAACTGGTTAGGGAAAACAGGGAAAAGTCAAGGAATTAGAATCTAAAAATTTTGTGGCAACCCTGGGGGAGGAGTTAAGATTTTTGGTTGATTTGGCAACATCGCCTACTTCTATTGTAGGTAAATGGAAGCTAGCGAAAAATAAGCAATAGTTTAATATGAAAATAGTTCAATAAACATTAATTACTCTTGTAACTTAAAAAATAAATATTTTAAGTATATATTTATTTAAAAATACAGCTATATTTACTCAATATAATTAACAAAGTTAAAAATTGGCGACCGAAAGCTATCACTACGCCACCTTTTGGTTGGCGTCGGACACTAGATAGGTTGCGTATTAGCAGATTGTATTAGCGTATGACCGCCAGTAGCGTAAACACTTTTAGTAATAACGATAAAAGAGAGAAGAAAGCACGTTTGACTTATTAGCACCCTTCAAAAACTTCCGTAATTGAACCTCCTAAAATATAATAACCCTGGTAACTGCTTCACATTCTCTGTAAACTTGGAAATGGCCACTCTCCAAAACCGTGGTTGCTCAAAGTATTGATTTTGAACTAAAAATGTTATCAGTGGAAGCTTCATGCGGAGGGGAAGCCAAGACCAACTTGACGTACTTCGTCAGCCCTCGTTACCCTCTGGCCACCACCGACTCCGTTCTTTGCGATTTCAAAGTCAACAAGACCAAGGGCATTTGTCAATTGAGGCTGGACATGGAACAGTTCGAGATCGAGGGAGCTGTCAACGGCGATTGCGACATGGACCTCTTCATGGTCATGGGTCTCGCCATGAACGTCAAAGTGCCCAAATTATGCGGGAAAAATACCGCGCAACACGGTAAGTGGATGGTAGGCTTTGTTTCCGTAGACGGCGTTTGTGTAACAACTATCTTTCGTTCGTAGTGTACGTTGACGTGGAACACTCTAATGGCCCACTGACGCTGAGGATTCTCGTCGGGGATTCGCGATGGGGTCGCAGATGGAGTATCAGAGTCACGAGCATTGAATGCACCAGCAAATTCAAACGTACGTAGGATGGTCCAATGAGGCAATGCGATTGTCAGTAGGATTGCCCAATGAGGGATGGCGAATATCAGTAGGAATACCCAATGAGGGATGGCGAATATCAGTAGGAATACCCAATGAGTGATTGCAAATATCAGTAGGAATACCCAATGAGGGATGGCGAATATCAGTAGGAATACCCAATGAGGGATGGCGAATAACAATAGGAATACCCAATGAGGGATTGCGAATATCAGTAGGAATGCCCAATGAGGGATAGCGAATATCAGTAGGAATACCCAATGAGGGATAGCGAATATCAGTAGGAACACTCACTGAGGGATGGCGAATATCAGTAGGAATACCCAATGAAGGATGGCGAATATCAGTAGTAATACCCATTGTGGGATGGCGAATATCAGAAGGAATACACAATGAGGGATGGCGAATATCAGTAGGAATACCCAATGAGAGATTGCAAATATCAGATGGAATACCCAATGAGGGATGGCGAATATCAGAAGGAATACCCAATGAGGGTAGTGAATATCAGTAGGAATACCCAATGAGGATAGTGAATATCAGTAGGAATACCCAATGAGGGATGGCGAATATCAGAAGGAATACCCAATGAGGGATGGTGAATATCAGTAGGAATACCCAACGAGGTATGGCGAATATCAGTAGGAACACCAAATGAGGGATGGCGAATATCAGTAGGAATAGCAAATGAGGGATTGCGAATATCAGTAGGAATACCCAATGAGGGATGGTGAATATCAGTAGGAATATCCAATGAGGGATGGCGAATATCAGAAGGAATACCCAATGAAGGATGGCGATTATGAGTAGGAACACTCAATGATGCAACGCGATTATCAGTAGGAATACCCAATGAGGCTATGTGTAGTATAAGTTGTACTACCAAATGAGGAACTGCGATTATCAGTAGAGTAACCAAACGAGGCAGCGAAATTATTAGGTATATTACCAAATGAGCCGCTCGATGACGAAATGAGGCAAAGTGATTATCAGTAGGAACACCCAATGTGGGAATGCGATTATCAGTTCACTCACCCAATGAGGCAACGAGACTATGAGTATAAATATTAGATATTCTTTAGAATTATCTAATGAGGTGACACGGTTATCAGTAAGATTACCCAATGTAGTAAACGTGGTTATTACCAAACTAAATAAAAAATGTCAATAAGAATCACCAAACACAGTGAAAACTACCCACAAAGTAATAAACATTAAAGGATAACTGTCACCACCCTAAAATTGGTTTAAAACCATTTAAATGGATAGAGGACGTCCGAAAATGGTTATACAAAAAATGTCATGTTAATATTTCCAGTATTTGATTTGTTATTAGCAACCAAATTTCGTGTTTTATCCCCCCCCCCCCGACTCGAGAATCTCAGAACCGCTTGGTTGAACCTACCTGCAGCGCCATCTCGTGAACGAAATATTATTTTCCCCGGTTTTATCGTTTTTCGGTCGGAACTGCAGTCCGCTACGACATTATCCTTGGCTTTTTAACCTAGTTAAATTGGTAAATTGTAGTTTATCGTGTTTTTAAAATGCCTTACACGCCGCCCTTTCTCAAATTTTTGCCGCTTCATTCTTTTGGCGCTGTACGTAGGTTCAACCGCGATTTCTGAATATTTTGAAGCCGTTTGATGTAGCAAAGAGTATGGAGGAAATAGAGATAAAACAACCGGGAGAGGTCCGCAACGAAACGTTCACCACCGAGGGGGTTGACAATGGGGAAAAACATCTGTAAACCGAGCTTCAAAATAGCGCTGAAAGTAGCGTAACTTTTTAAATACTTCTCCAATAACTATAAAATTTCAGGGACATAATTATTAATATATTTTCTATCTTTCTGTAAAAAAACCTCGTAAACTTTGGTTTTGGTGACAGTTCTCCTTTAAAACGACATCCCATTGTTGCAGCGCCTCAACCTTGTCACCAATACCACACAGCACCCACGGGCACTATCCAATCATTCGGCTACGACGAATTCGAATCCACCGGTTTCCACAGCTACACCAACAACATGGACTACACCATCTGCTTCCAGCGACATCCAAACATGTGTCACATGCACTTCGAAACGGTTCACAACGATTCCTTCCGAGTAGTCCAATGTCCGGAACCGAAAACCCACATCGAGGCAGACGTGGACTACGAAGCGACCACGTGGCCAACGACCTCCGCCAACGACACTTTGGACTTCAACGAAACGCTCAACGAAATATGGACCTCAGAGTCGCGCTCCGACAAATTATGCGCGGGATGCGAAGGAGACTTCATGTCCATCTTCGGTTTGGACCGGATATGCGGTAACTTTTTCTCCACCAATAAGGCCGCTTCGTTCCATGACGTCATCAAGGGTACGGTTCTTGTTTAATAGACGCTTCAATCAACGCGCGTGGTCAATAGCGTCTGCCCACTTCCTGCCGGAACTCCGAAACCAATTAGCTCCGTGATAACCATCTATACATATTTCCCTTCAGCAACCGATGGAGGTCGATTTTTCGGGGGTCACGTGCAGGAAGTGGGTAATGGCTTTGTTAGTAAACCGTCAATCGGAAAGCCCTGAATTTGGATCTAGGGTACGGATATCTACAGGGTGTTTCAAAAGGTTATGCAAAAATGTTAAGGAGTTGTGGAGGGTGAGTTGAGAAGTATGCCTGTTTTTCGCCATTTTCCTACGATGAGTGAAAAGAGCGCCAGAGCTTCAAAGTGTGGCCTACTAGCCCCTGCAAGTAGACTGCAACGAGCGCAAAACCAAGCAGCAGGGACTTTACATACTGTTTAAGTTTACTTATTTACACTGGTTACGTCCATTTGTTTACAAAGTCCTTTTTTACCTATCACACGAACCCAAACCTTAATGTTCGCGTTTCCCTGCTGCTTGGTTTGGCGCTGGTTGCAGCCTAGTTCCAGGGGCTAGTAGGCCACACTTTGAAGCTCTCTGGCGCTCTTTAAACTCATTGTAGGAAAATGGGGAAAAAACAGGCATACTTCTCAACTCACCCCTACAACTCCTTAACATTTGTGCATAACCTTTTGAGACACCCTGTATACTAGGTGGTTTCTTTTCACCCGTTCTCGGACTAAAAGTGCAGTCTTTTTACCCTAAAACGCTTTATTCGCTTCTTCCGGGGATGAGAATTACTCCGGCCTCATAAACTATTCGCTTGTTCCGGAGTATTAGGGCTACTCTTTTTACTCCTTCTGAAAAGGAGGTGTAAAGGAGTAAATCGGATTTGGTCGTCTGCTAGCCAGAATTTATATGCTGAAAAGGCCACAGGCAGTCATTTTGGAAAAACGTTTTTACTCCGACTCAAACTATTCGCCACCACCGAATCGGAGTAAAATTAGATCATAGCCTTACTCTTCTTGCCCTTCTCCGAAATCCCGGAACAAGCGAAATAAACAAGCTTCAAATAAACCGATCCAGAAATTCGTTAGGAAGTATTAATATATGGACCAGGGACGTGCAACTTAATCTTTATATTGTCTTTGCCACTCGCAATTAAAAAGGTACCAGAAATAAGGGCTGCTTTTCAAAAGGCCAGAAGCTAGTTGACGCAAAAAAAATTGTGTTGGGCCTAACCGAGATTTTTGCGTCGATAGAGGGGTTTATTGAAGCGTTTATATTTTAAGTGAAATTTTAAGGAATTTAACAATTAATTTCATTCGTATAATACAGCCGAGACTACAAAACCGATAATCTTGAACTTTAAAAGCGACGGAACCCTCGTGGACCGTGGCTTTGCCCTGCGCTACGAACAGAAGCCATGTTTTCATTAATTTGTTCAGTATGATTTGTTTGACGATTTGTGTGTCAGTTGTAATCGGCTCTTCATTAAAACATCTTCAATGGAATCGCCAAGAATAAATATATCCCAGAAGTGGGGTGGTGGAGTGGCTAGCATTTTCGCCTCGCAGTAAGAGGATCCGGGTTCGATCCTAACTAATGGCACTGGCTGAAAACTCGGAACAACTCCTTCTGCGTTGAGTTTACAAGTTCTCTCCCCACTGGCTAAAGGGGTTTTCCCACGTGCTTTTTAACGGTAATAGTGAGTGGCTCGCGTGGCATGCAGGGCTTGCCACCACCCTCCTACGCATTGTAACCCGGCCACCTGAATTAATGGCTTCAAAAGTCGCTTGATGACTTAGGTCTAAGGTGGTGCCAAGGGTATAGAGTGTTGTCATCTGATACGATTTTGAAAACTGGTAACGTCACAGCTGTAGTGTTAATAGTGGCCGCCATGACAGTTACCGTTTTTTATCAATAGGCAAATTACAATGGTGACGTCGCAGGGTGTCAGACGACAACACTCTATTAGCCTAGCTAATTTTTATTATTATTAGAGCCAGGACCTGCACGTTGAAATAATGGAAACTTTTCACCTGTAAACAGAACGTCGTGTTTTTGCTAAGCCTTAATATGTCAAAAAAAGCTACCTTTAATACCATACAAGTGCAAAGTTGCCATTATTTCAACAAGCACTATATAAACAGTACCTTGCAAGTCCTGCCTCTCAAAAATATTACTTCTGGGCAATTTCCTTAAAGATGTTTTATTGAAGCCTCTATTGTTTAACTCTAGAATTCATTTGAATGAAAAACTTTTTATGATGATTAAAAAATAATTTTTTTGTTTTAATTATTGAAATCTTTCATTTAACCAAGATTTTGGTTCATTCATTTTTTTAAGTTTAGAAATGAAATGGATTCCAATGAATTTGATAAAAAAAAAAACCCTCAGTCATACGCGGCTTACTGGTTATTTTTCCTTAACACAATGGTTAATTACCATTACTTAAAATTTTAAAGAACCATTTACAAAAATAAAACCAAAAATAAAACTTACTAAGCATTAAAGGGCAAAGCAAGTGACCATGCAGGGGGGTAAATTATCTTATAGATAAGAAAAACGACTGCCCATGCGCTGTCTGCCATAGCCTTTCCCTCTGTAAAAAAAGCAGAACCATATTTGCCGAATTTATTTTGTATATTTGGTCACAAGCTTCTATTAATCTGCCAAAGAGGGCGCTGTTGACAGATCACCTAAGTTATGGGAAGGGGATAGAAAGTGTGAGTTATCATGGGGCAAGGGGGTCTCGATCAAAAAGATGTTTGAAAAAATTTCTGTATGAGTTAAAATTTATGACGTCACCCAGATGAGCCTCCGTTGATTTTCAATGCGATCTCATCTGGCTGACGTCACAATTTTAACTAGCAACGCAAAAGCCGTAATATTTTGATAAAAAAACCATGCGATCGTGGCAACCTTATAGTTCCCTTTTTTACGAACCTTGATCATGGGGAACCAGCTTCTACTGGTCGTAATCCAACCTCATAAAGTTAAATGACCCTGCTATCTCTAAGAATAGAAGATCCTCGTAACAAGAATGCATTTAGATACCCAAGAGGGAGGGGTCGAAATAAAGGTTTACAAGTTTTTGGTGTATATAGCGGGGGCCTTCACACAAGGCGCGCAATTTGAAAACAAAAAAATCAAAACAATAAAGTCCAAGAGAATTGTTTGGCTTTTTAATCACAAAACGTAAACATAGATGACGCGACGATCGTTTGTGTGAAAAAAGCCACGAAACAAAACGAAAGCAGACAAACATTTGCTACAAAGTATGAGAAAAGACTAATTATTTTGATTGTAAAAAGATACTTGATAAGAAATCGCTAAAATTACAAAAAACCTTATGACGTTACAAGTATTTTATTTAAAATTATTTTGCTAAATAATTCATTTAATATAACTTAATTCAAGAAATTTATACACCCAAATTCCCCATTTTGCAAAAAAAAAACAATTAAGTACGCCAAATCGCCACTAGATGGCGCCTGCTCCCCAAAAACTTAAATAAGGCCAAATCGTAACCCGGATTCAACGTTACCCGCCAATACACTCAAACGGAAATAACTTAAAACCGTATATAGAGCCAACTATCAGGTTACATTAGAGCAGCCCCAGACTTTTACCCGGAAGAGAATGCGGATGGGATGACGCCGAACGTTTCCAGTCGAACTTGAAGGGCGTATCAGGGTACACCCTTGGAAGAGAACGACGCCACCTGGAGGGATTCCGGGGAATCGTTTCTGGGTCGCGAAGACCCGATGAACGGTCCAATAGACTTGGATAAATATCGTTTTTACCGAAAAGCGTTTCAACGCAGTTAATGATCGAGGATGTGACGACGCTGTTAATTCGCAACTGACGCGTTTTGCTCCACATCGACATTGATTGTGGGTTAACGAGGAATCAGACATTTTCGTCCGGCTAAAAAGTTCCTGTCTTTCAATGAAAATAACCTTTTTTCTAAATCTAATTGGAAAATTTTCCGCAATCCGGAAAATTTTCTGGAAATTTTTCTGCATTTTATTATTCCGGAAAATTAACAACACTAGTTTTTGACAATTTGATTTACAGTGTAATCATTCTTTTTCTGGAGATAAAATTATGATGTGTATTCACGAATTTGCTCATTGCAATATTTTTATTATTCCGGAAAATTAACAACACTAGTTTTTGGCAATTTGATTTACAGTGTAATCATTCTTTTTCTGGAGATAAAATTATGATGTGCATTCACGAATTTGCTCGTTGCAATATTTTTATTAACCCTCTAATTAATAATAATAATCAGCTAGGCTAATACCCAAGGCACTACATTAGGCCTAAGTCATCAAGCGACTTTTTAAAGCTATTAATTCAGGTGGACGGGTTACATTGCGTGGTGGTTATCTCCAGGGTTGGACAGAAGGCAGTGGCGTAGCTGAGAACTCGGGGCCCTTTTAAATAGCACCGATTTTAATCATAAACGTTTGGGGGCCCCCTAGTTCTCAGCCCCCCCCCCTGCGCCGCGGCTTCTACGGGGGCGCTATTTACGCCACTGATCTTATATGAATGATTTAAAAAATGATGTCTAGACGTTTTCAGGCTCTTACTCGACGCTGCCTAAAGACTATTTATCTGAACCTTACTCCATGGACAGTTAATTAAGAGGACCGGTTTTCGATACCCTTCCATAGTGCATTTTATTTATCCCCGCGTATCAATCAGCTCGAGAGACTCCGAGGGAGTCTTGCAACTTGCAAGGTCGTTTGTACCACGTGATCTTAACATTTCAAAATGGCAATCTAATGCGGTTGATATTGTTACGTAATTTTTTGCGCTTTATATTTTAGTACTTTTTAATTTTGGTTTTTTAATTCAATAAAAACTATCAACTGATATTTAGTATATCATATTTAATCTATAAAAACGTGAAAAAATACCTTTCAAGCCTCAAAAAAAAATTGGCCCGTTAGGATTAATGTTTCATGCGCTTCCATAGGGCCTTCCACTCTATGCCAGTTGGTTACTCTATGCTTAAACCCAAGCAATATTCATTATTCAAATATACTGTTATATCACTGGAATATGAATTACCAAATTGACAATTAAAATGAAATAGAGTATGAACTGGATACGCCTATATGAAAAGGTGGGTAAAAATGTTGACCCACTCTGAGAAATTTGAATTTATATAAAGACGAATTTCCTGTCTCGCGTAGTTTCATGTTTTCGTTTTAAAATCGTTTGCGTTTCAGACGACGAAATAGCAGTTTCTTAATGACCTTTCATATAAATTCTAATCTTGCTGTGGAATTTCAATAAATGGGCGTATAGAAAAATCATCTGGTAGCAAGCGGTACGAGTGGCTTATTAACTGACTAGCGACAATCACATTTATTAAACCTGAAGGCTGAAATGTCCAATTCGTGAATCCATCACAAACATAAAGAATCATGACCCAAGAATCTAAGGGGACTCACTGTTCCCTATATTTTGACGCGTAGGCGTGGCCTAAATCGGAAGGCTTACAGAGGTACATCAGCCGCTTTGAAGCGCCTCAAGAATTCTGTTCAATTAATCACTTCGAGAGGTTTATAGTCGAGGCTTAGACGATAGTACGTGCGAGAAAGTTAGGTTAGACTCATTTCATTAATTTTTTAAGTTTAGAAATGAAATTAATTCCAGTTAATTTGATAAAAAAACCTCAGCCTTACGCGGCTTACTGGTTATTTTCAATTAACACAATGGTAAATTACCATTACTTAAACTTTTAAGGAACCAATTTCAAAAATAAAAGGTCCAAAAGTCTTTATTCGAAGGGGGTCGAATTGCTGGAAATGACAAGACATTTATAAATCTGGTTCAATATTTATTTGTAGTCTAGCACTACTTATTTTGGCAAAATATAAAATGACAATTTCAAAAATAAGTATCATTCGCGATTGAAAACTATCGCAACGCCCCCTTTGATTCGCCATTGAAACCTAAATAGGTAGCGGATAAAGCAGACGCTATTAGTTTTTCCTCGTCGTTATCCGTAAATTTGATTTTGTAAATAATGATACTGGCATTTTAATATAATTTTTGTATCGTTTGCTGATATTTTGATAAGGTCATTTAAGAAAAAACGTTCTTAAGACTTTTTAATTTGTCTGTAGCAGACGCTAGATCATAGGCGCTACCTCGGAGAAGCTAACGCCCTTACGCCATCTAGACTCGTTTCGGTCGCGAATAGAAATAATTTTTCTTATGTTTTGTCCTGACTCGATAACTAACCCCAGATTTCTCCAAAAAGCTTGATTCTTTGTTGTATAGTCATTGGTGTAGTTCTATACGTTTTGAAAAAAAATTACATAAAACTATGTGTAGATAGGATGATAAAATACGCGAAAAAGTAGATTAGTCCATAATTAAAAGGGATAATATATCTAAATCCTAAACAAATTTGAAGAAATTAAAAAACTTACTAATAATTATAATTTATTTTAATTAATTTAGTTATTTTAAAAACAAAATATGTATCACGATTAGGGATACGAATTTACAGTAATTTTAGAAATCGGTAAATAACGCGATAAATTTAATTTAAAATTAACTCTCAAATGTTTATAATCTCGTTTTGTGATATAAACTTTTGTGGCATGGTCTAAATATTTCAAAACCTAAAAAAAAAGGATAATGAAGCTGATAATTTTATGACGAAACCAAAAGAAATTCAAAAAATACACTTATTTTTATCTTTTAAATGAAATCACTAATTTCATCTGGTTTTCAACGTAGATATTGACATATTTTAGGCTTTTTTTAATTTTCTCCACTACAGGCAAAATTTAATATATCAGTATTCAGTAAATTACTCCGGTAAATTACCTGGGTAATTACCATTTTCGTATTTTTAACAAAAAATCGTAATTTACCGTTACCCTGGTAAATTACTGCTTAAATTACCTAGGTAAATTACCAATTCCTATCCCTAACCACGATGGAAGCTATAACACTAAATACATTAATTGAATTGATTCCAGATTTTAACCAATAAATAAATATCAGATATCTACAGTTATTATGTAATATCAAGAATGCTTGGTAATATAATGGATTTGATAAAGTAATTTTATAACATGTGAAGATTTATCACGATCTTGCTTACAAATTATGCTTTCCAAGAAAAAAAGATCAACAAATTATTTTGCGCGCCTGCATGTGAATGGCAGCGGCGGTGATCGGAAAACATTTCTGTGGGGGCACGGGATATTATTTTTTTATCCAAAAATGCATATACTTAAATCTTAAGCAAGAAAATGTACAGCTCTAAATTTTTATTACTATATATATTTTTTTAAAGTGTTCTTTCTAATATCTCATCCTTCAATGAATACATTGATAATAAAAGTTAAGTCGATATCTTTAGAAAAATACCTGTGTATATGGCTAGATAATTAAGCCTTTTTTGGCCACATACTTTACGAAGATATTTTAGGTAAACTAGGGTATACGACGGGGCGATTTTCTGTTTGGACGAATTTATCGAAATCAATTTTACGGTTATATCATCTTAATGCTACTCGCATCTCAAAATAACTTCTGTAAAAAGACTGAATTCGGACCCAAATAATGGCAGTGATATTATAAACCTTTCCCTGATTGCTATTTTTCCTCAATTTTATTTCTGTGGGGGCTCTGCCCTCGTTTGTTTTTCCCTGTGGGGGCTCGAGCCCCAGAGCCCCCACGGGATCGCCGTCACACTGAATGGAACTTATTACAAATTTTGCATAACCAAAGACTTTACTCAATTTCATTTGCCTGTGATCGGTGAACGAATTTAGAAATGGCTATCACTTCGTTAAGGAACGATATAACATCGAACTTGAATCGAACGCAACTCAAATTCAAACCAGGATTTTCGATATTGGAATAAATTGCGTATCCAACTAAGTACGTACAGTGTCCTCTAGACTAACGCCAAGAAGAAAAACACAATATGCTCAACAAACGAAAAGTAAAACCAACAAGAAAAAGCCTGCTTAAGGATAACAATGAGACACGCTTCAAGAATGAAGGCCCGACAACTTTCTTACGGACCTATCGACGCTACAGCGATTTCGGACAATGGCCAAAAAGACGCCCAAATTCAATTGTACGGTCAGCCAAGTGAGAAATGCTCTCGATTTTAAGCTAACAGTCTTTAGTACCCTTTTCACCATTGCTCGCGTTGAAGCAGCCATTCTGTGTACTGAATGCACTGTGGACTGCTCCGGCAATTGGGATATTTGCTCTACGAAGGGTCCTGGAGAAATTGGTGCGATGGCCCGTTCAGTTACCTCGGCTATGATAGGATGCCGAATGTAAGATCCTTTATTAGAGGATAAATATTAATTTTTAATAAGACTATATAAACAGAATGGAATCTTTATCTAGGACTTGTGTTAGTTGTGGTTAGTTAGAGGTAAGATGTTTGGATTCTGAGCGGCTGCGATTTATACAGATTCGTCAAAAGATTCAAGAATTAACTAAATACAGGTAAGAAGCGAAGTTACTATTTAAAATCGATTGTGTTAAGCCAACGTTTATTATGTAGCTCGTACGAGGGAAGTAACCACCATTTAAAATCATTAAAATTAATTATGCACCTTCGTAGGCTTTAATGACTAAAAATGTCAAAATTTCACTGCGTAGGGATATTTTGAATTTGAAACATAAGGTTCCAAACAATTAGCAGGATAGGGAAATGGTTACTTCTCGCGTAAGAGTTGTATAATATACTTTTGATTGAAGTTAATATTGGAAAACAGTTCGCGGAATTTGATGCTAAATTAATAACGTTGTTTAGCCCGTTGTAACATAATAGAGATTATCGACGCTCATTTTCCTTTACTGCATCAGATATTTGTTATATACATGGGACAAATTTTAGAAAGAGCTCTATGTTTAGGACCGCTTCCTGGCCCTCAACCAAGTTTATGCAGGTCCAAACACGATCATGCTGGCCCTAGCACGATCATGCAGACCCTAGCACGATTATGCAGGTCCAAACATGATCATGCTGGCCCAAGCACGATCATGCACACGGCCCAAGCACGATAATGCAGACCCTAGCACGATTATGCAGGTCCAAACACGATCATGCAGGACCAAGCACGATCATGTAGGCCCGAGCATGGTCATGCAGGTCCAAGCACGGTCATGCAGACCCTTGCACGTTCATGTAGGTCCAAGCACGGTCATGCAGGCCCAAGGCCAATCATGCAGACCCTGGCACGTTATGCAGGTCCAAGCACGGTCATGCAGACCTTTGCACGTTCATGTAGGTCCAAGCACGGTCATGCAGGCCCAAGGACGATCATGCAGACCCTTGCACGTTCATGCAGGTCCAAGCACGGTCATGCAGGCCCAAGTACGATCATGCAGACCCTTGCACGTTCATGCAGGTCCAAGCACGATCATGCAGACCCTAACACGTACACAGCTCATTTAACGTTTGTAATTTTCAAATGGGACATCACATCAGATTTTAATATTCGAAAATTTTAATAATTATCGTTTATGCTTTGTCCAGCTGAGTTCCAACGCTGTAACTTGAATAAACTGTAAAAATAAGCCACGCTTCAGATAAATAAATATAATAATAGATGCGGTACTTGGGCGTTTAGTTCCATTTCAGATATAACAAAAATCCATAAAATTTCAATATGACAATCTACGTGGTCATCTTGACCTTGATCGGTGTGACCTTGGCGAACGATCATTACTTCCCCAGACGATACCCTACCGTCAGCCAATCATCGGATGAAGAAACCGGAAGAAATAACGCAACAGGGCCCGGTTCGAGCATCTTCAACCACCAACAACCCAATCCAGCCATCGTCGATACTACTAATAAGACGGCCAATCACGGGGCAAATCTACAATCAGTACAAGAAAATTCTCAAATACATCAAGTAACGGGATCAACTATATTCACGGTAGCTAGTGTAACCGAAAACCAAGAGCCAATTACTGGTTCAACCATATTCGCGAACCACGGAGCACCAAGTTTGTTCAAATCAGCAGTCGCGGCCACTAACGTACAAGACGTCCAAATACAAGACAGATTACCATCGTACGCCCATGGTCAAGACGATATGACCGAAGCACGCGCTGGAAATCACGGCCAAGTAGCCCACGATCACGTCCCACAAACGAGTTACCCCAACCAAATATCGCAAGCCTTCAACTCGCATTCCAACACGGGTTACGCGGAACCACACAGGACGACATCACAAGTCTTCAATTCCCACCAAGCCCCTGAGTTGACTTCGACCAAAAACTACGACACCTCAATTCAAGGGCTACCCGACGCTCAAGCCCTAACTTCCCAGAAGACTTCCTCTTCTTACAACGGACTGGAAGACTCCAAGGCGGTTCCAACATACCCGGAACACGAGTTTGGACAAGTGGATGGCAATCCTCATAACGAAGGCGTGGACATTGGGAGCCAGAATAACGATTTAGACCGTAGTCTGTACTCCATCGCCAACATCAGTCACTTATCCGAACAGCAAGACAGAAGTTTGAAGTACGAGTACAGTTTGAATAATTACGATGTCAATCAGCAAGTCTACCCCACCGCGACCAAGTCTCAACGACTTTGTGAGTATTGAAATTAGCTTATAATATGAGAGACGTATCCACCTGCTCCATTACAAAGAGCAACAAACTCAAGGAGAACGCAGCTAGTCTTTAAACACGCTAACGCAGTGTTGTGTACAATTTTCATTGAACGAGCCTTTACGCTGAACGTTTTACGGAAAGGGGGGAAGACAATTTCCGAATTTTTCCCTTCTGGCGGCAGCAGGATCTAAAGCGTCTAACCAGTGAAAAATGTACACAAGAAAATCCACGACTTTTGACGGGTTGCGTTCTCCTAGTGTGGGGTGTTGTGTTTGTTGCTCCTAGGTTCTAGTAAGTTTCAAATACGCCCACCTTTTCCGTCAAACCGTGGATGTGAACAGTATTTCTTTTAGAAAATTTTATCCGCGGGGGTTTCCCAGACATTCGGGGATGCGAGTCACCAGTGGCGAGCGTAGTGAAGCGAGCAAGGCGCTCCCGCAATATATAATTATACAAATGGATGGAAAATACAATTTCCGTTTGGTGTTTTAATGACAGACCTGAGAGCTGCGTGTTATTTAAACCGAAATAAAATTTCTTCAGTACACCAAAATGTAGAGAACTCAGACGATCTTAGCAGCGGTTGTTAAAATAAACTCCGACGGCGGCTTGAATCCGACAGTCAGTAGGCAACACGATAACAATAATGTTGTGTTTGGACAATTTAGCAATTTTTTACAACATAAAAGCTTAAATATTTTCATATTTTGCGTTAAATGTGGATTAGATTTATGTAGACATTCTCCGGAGAGATGCTTGTAATAGTTAGTGTAGGGAGCTGTTGGCTTGCGTGGAATGAAGGGCTTGCCACCACCCTCCCACGCATTGTAACCCGGCCACCGGAATTAATGGCTTTAAAAGTCGCTTGATGACAGTGGCGTAGCCAGAAATTCGCCAGGGTGGGGTCGAACTATGTGAATGTTAAGAGAGGGATCGAGAAGGGGGTGGGAATTTAGTACAGTCAAAGGTAGGCCCAGAAACCCCCCCCCCCTTGTCTACGCCACGGTTTGATGACTTAGGCCTAAGGTGGTGCCTTGGGTATTAGCCTAGCTGATTATTATTATTATTCAACACTGGATGTGGACACCTGATCACGTCAAAATGTCAATGTATTACTCATTATAGCAAAGTCAGCTAGCGACTTTTAAAGTCTTGCGAAACGTATTTTGAAAAATACCCGAAAACATACGATGGTGCCAGTTTAAGGTGAATAACATTACCAGTATAGATAGTTGGACACTTCTCTTTGAAAGATATATTATTAGCCGAGCTGATTATTATTATAGTACCACGCCGTTAAAGTAGAGCTAAATTGCGAAATTAATATTTTGGTCATAGTTTTCCCTAGTTTCTGGTTCAAATACTACAATTACCCTCGAATGGCCTGCATGGCCGCGGTGGGTATGTCGGGAACATGCTACACGAAGCAACAATGCAGGCTCCTGGGAGGAACCGTGTATGGTGTTTGTGCCAGGGGATATGGCGTCTGCTGTATTGGTAAGTCAAGACACACTTACGAGGAGACTACCCAAGGTGATAATCACCGATTTTGTTGAAACTAGGTGGGTATGTAGACCTTATGGTAACATGAAATTTCACCAAGGGAAAAGTTGCAATGCGCATTAGTTTCGCCATGGCAACTGAAAATGTTTTTGACAACACAGTATGTCTATTTTCCCATTGAAAATAACATGGGAATCTGAGCGCTTCTTAGGATCCCCCTGTGAAAATTTTCAAAACCAAAAAAAATAGATCAAAATTGACAAATGAAATTTATTTTATGATATTTTGATGAATTTTGGTCAATTTGATCAAATTTGATCAGAATCGGTAAAAATGGAGAAAAGCGAAATATAAAAATAAAAAGGTTGTATTTACCAACTAATCGCCAAATCGACGGTAATAAATGAATTTGATCAAAATTAATAAAATAGAATTTAGTTGTTTGAATTTGATCAAAATTAATAAAATAGAATTTAGTTGTTTGAATTTGATCAAAATTAATAAAATAGAATTTAGTTGTTTGAATTTGATCAAAATTAATAAAATAGAATTTAGTTGTTTGAATTTGATCAAAATTAATAAAATATAATTTAGTTGTTTGAATTTGATCAAAATTAATAAAATAGAATTTAGTTGTTTGAATTTGATCAAAATTAATAAAATAGAATTTAGTTGTTTGAATTTGATCAAAATTAATAAAATAGAATTTAGTTGTTTGAATTTGATCAAAATTAATAAAATAGAATTTAGTTGTTTGAATTTGATCAAAATTAATACTTTTAATTAGAATTATTATTATTATTTTTTAGAAGTGCTCAGATCCCCATGTCATTTTCAATGGGAAAATATACATACTGTGTTGTCAAAAACATTTTCGGTTGCCCATTGCAACTTTTCCCTTGGTGAAATTTTTTGTTACCATAAAGTCTACGTACCCACCTAGTTTCAACAAAATCGGTGATTATCACCTCGGGTCGTCTCCTCGTTAGTCCAAACTTAGGAACACATTGACACACGAGACCATTTTGCAGTCCGCAGAACCTGTGGAGCAGTGACCAGCCTGAATCGAACGTACTTCTCGAACCCGGAGTATCCCGGGTCTTCTATGAATGCTGGTGGCAGTTGCACCTTGGTGCTGACCAGGCCAAGCAGACCCAGAATTTGCCAAGTCAGGTTGGACTTCCACGAGTTCCAATTGCTGCCACCCCAAGGCGGTGACTGCGTCAGGGACAGGTTCGTGGTTCAAGGACAGAACCCCAATAACATCCTTCCGCCCCTGTGTGGAGTCAACAGTGGACAACATAGTATTTGACCAATTCTTTTCTTTCCATTATTATCAATTTAAAATTCCGTTAGAAGAGGTTTTCCTACTAACACTCACATAGCCTGAAGTTTTTCTACTACCATTTTTACTACGTAATTAATTATTATCATTAAAATAGTATTCTTTAAAAATTATCTTTTTTCCTACCACAAATCCACTCAAAATCCCATCTAACACCATAGCCACCACATGGTTTCTTTCAATAATTACACTTTTAATAGAATTTCATTAGAAGAGTTTGAGTTTTTCTACTACCATTTTTACTCCGTAACTAACTAACGCAGTTTGTTTCCTACCACAATTCCACCTATAATCCAGTATCCAGAATATTATTTTCTTTCCATAATTATAATTTTATAGTTCCTTTTACCCTACCGTAAACTGAAGTGTATCTACTACCATTTTTACTAAGTAATTAATTATTAACATTAGAGTAGTTACTTACAATAGGATCGTATTAAAAATGTAGGTTGTTTCCTACCACGATTTGACCCATAATCCCAGCTAACACCATATCAACCACTTTCTTTCCAGTGTACTTTGACATTGACCAGTTGCGGTCACCCTTCGCTCTCACAGTCCACACTTCCGGTCAAGGTCAAAGACGCTGGAACATAGCGGTCACTTACATTGACTGTTACTCCAGCAATAAAGGTAAGCCTTTTGTACTCTCATCCTGGTTGAAACATTCTATTGCCTCTGGCTTTACTTAAGAAAATTAAAAATAACCCCTAAACACTCCACTGTCCATGATCCTTGGCGTACTTAAGTCTTGCTCAAGGAAAGTTAAAAATTAACTTGATCTCTTAAAATTTCTATCGTCCATGGCAGGAATCCATACCTCTACTTGGAATGCTTATCGCGGCAGATTTTCATCTCGATGTGGCTGACGGTTTTTTTGACGTCACTATGTTAACTGAACAAACAACAACGTGAGAGGGGAGCGCGCGCAGAGGGGATTTGTTCTCTCGTAGGCGGAGCCAAAGCCGTCAGAATGATCTTACCATACGCGATACGGCATGATAAGCATTCCAAGTATTTGAGCCACGTTCAAAGAAAATTAAAACTGAACTTGATATCAACCATGGTATCCTTTAAAACTGAACTTGATATCAACCATGGTATCCTTTAAAACTGAACTTGATATCAACCATGGTATCCTTAAGCCTGGTTAAAAATTAACTGGATCCCTTTTCAGCACCAGCCAACTGTCTCCAATACTACGAAGGTCCCAGAGGGTATTTCAGGAGCTTCAATTACATGCCAACGGCTCCAGTGGCCATGACGGGTGGTTACTTGAACAACCTGAACTACGCCGTCTGCTTCCGGAGGGAATTGGGGGCTTGCTCTCAGACCTACATGACCAACAGCTCCGTCGCAGCCTTCGACATTATGAATGTCAACGACAACAACGCGCCCACGTTGGGCAACGCCGAAGCGGGACTCGGCCTGGTCGAGTGTCCCAACGACTTCATCGAGCTCGGAGGGCTCAGGTACTGCGGGACCAGACTCAATCCCAGTTTGTCACCTTCCAACCCTAACTTCGACGCGCCCGTTGTCGGTAAGTAGCAAATGACCTTGTCTAAATTTAGACCTCATTCAAAATTAGTTTTTAAGTACTTAGTTTAGAATTGAACTAACTAATCAAATTGGTTTCTTACTTGGGAAAATCAAAAAGCCCAGTTGCAATAGAAATAATTTAAAAATTGGTTTCTATTTGGAATAAATCTAAGCACTTAGTTTAGAATTGAACTAACTAAACTAATGTATTGTTTAGCTAAACAAATTTGGTTCCTACTTGGGGAAATTAAGTCAAGCTGATTCTAAATAACCGGCCGATTGTAAATGTTTATGAAAACCTAGTTTTCATTGAAGAATTGTGAATCTCAATTTAAAAAATTACTAAATTTGTTCCATTTTGAATAATTCCATTTGAATTGACTAAATTAGTTTCCATTCGAATAGTTGACTTAACTAGTTTCCATTCGAATAATTGACTAAATTAGTTTCCATTCGAATAATTGACTTAATTAGTTTCCATTCGAATAATTGACTTAATTAGTTTCCATTCGAATAATTGACTTAATTAGTTTCCATTCGAATAATTGACTTCATTAGTTTCCATTCGAATAATTGACTTAATTAGTTTCCATTCGAATAATTGACTAAATTAGTTTCCATTCGAATAATTGACTTAATTAGCTTCCATTCGAATAATTGACTTAATTAGTTTCCATTCGAATAATTGACTTAATTAGTTTCCATTCGAATAATTGACTTAATTAGTTTCCATTCAAATAATTGACTAAATTAGTTTCCATTCGAATAATTGACTAAATTAGTTTCCATTCGAATTATTGACTAAATTAGTTTCCATTCGAATAATATTGACTTAATTAGTTTCCATTCGAATAATTGACTAAATAAGTTTCCATTCGAATAACTGACTAAATAAGTTCCGATTTGAATGACTGACTAAACTAATCGCCCTTTGACTAATTGAATAAATTAGTCTCCATTTTAGTATCCGACTAAAATAAGTTAAAATAAGTTAAAAGCTTCCATTTAAAAACTAAACCAATAAATATAAGTTTAAATTTTAAAAATAAATAAGCTTAGATTTTAAAAATAAAAAAGTTTAGATTTAAAAAAAACTAAATTAGATTTTATTTCAATTTCAGACGATACAACGGGTCCATTTATGGCAAAAATAGTAAGCAACGCTGTGGTAAACGGAATTGGCTACCAGATTGCCTTCAGTCAAAGCCCCTGCACAATTCGCTATCCAGGAGTCAACCAACAAAATGGTAGATAAGTCCTCTCATACGTCCTCCTCAATCAAAAACTTAATATTTACGAAAAATAACTGATTTAAAACTAGAGGCGTAGCGAGTAGTTTAGAATTAGTACTTTAATTAGAACTAAATACAATGGCCCATCAGTTTCCATTTCAGACTTTCATATTCATGGAAGGGAGGTCTGAAATAACACACGTATTTTAGATCGCACTCGTTACGCATAAACTAGAAGCTTTCAAAAGTATTAGATCATAGTTCCTCAAATATTGCTAAGGCTGCTACTTAGTTCAAAAAAAATAATTGTACAAAACTGAAATTTGTGTGAAGAAATACTCTTAATATTGTAAATAATTAATATGTGCTAGCGTATGTTGAACATAAAAATTATAAATACCATGAAATTCTTTAACGCGTGAATGTTAGAAAAATAATTTTAATATATTAAAACCAAACAATTTAAGAAAATTGTATACAAATTATAAAATATATGGCTTGAAACCACGTTCAAAAGATTAATTTATTTATTTATATATATATATATATATATATATAAATATTATAATATTATTATATATTATAATATTTTATATTAACTAATTAATATTAAAATTAATTTCACGCGAAAGGGCGCAAAAAATTGTTAAGAATAGTAACAATGTGTTATTTAAGTTTTTTACCTTTTAAAAATATTGTTCTTATAATTCTTGTGACCTTGAGAATTTTCTCGAAAACTACGAACGCAACAAAATGTTTCTCGCGTAAGCAACATTTTCCCTTTAAATATTAAAAAATAATTAAATACTTAGGTCAAATATTTAAGACGTAAAAATACGTAAAATATGTAAATATTTTGTAAAAATATCGTCAGCAATTTATAATTATAATTACAATAATTATAATAATAATTATAAGTTTTAAATGTGCCCCTGTGGGGAAACAAATGTACGATGAATTTTATGCTGGGAATAAAATTTAACTTTTTTCGCGCAAAAAAAAATAATTATCTTTCATCATTAATATTTAACGGGGGGATTTTCGTAGCAATAAAATGTTAATAGGTTAATGTAATGCAGTCGTGAACTTCCAAAACAACCTTAACCAATTTATACGCAAATTTTCGTCGCGTCATTTAGTCCCCATTTCCTGAAGGAGCTCGCACCATTCGCCCATATTAGCGAGTTAAATTGTACGTTATTTCTTCAGTTGAAGTATAATGGAGGGCGAGTTAAGTTGATAGCGGGTGAGGAAGGGACGGCCAGCTTCGGTACACGGTGCAATGACTCTCTGGATTCCGGAAATAACGAGCCAGGAACAGGTCTCGCCGAATGTATCATACGTTCTAAGAAGAAATTCTTCTTTGGGAATTCGACCTTCAAAATGAACTTGAAATTCTTACATTATATGTTATCGTATCGTAATTATGTGAGCTTCAATTTGGTTATGAAATGTGGTGTTACATTTATTAAAATCAAATATCAATAATTTAATGATATTTCCAAAAAAATTTAAAATTCTAAAAAAATCCGGGAAATTAAAAAATAATCAGAAAAATCCATTGAAATCGAGAAATCTTTAAATCATAAAATTATTCCGAATCAAAAAAAATTAACTCAGGGGAAACTTTGGTTTCATCAAAATATCGAGAAATTTATAAATGGAAATCGAAAAATCCAAAATTATTATTATTATTATTTGTATTGTGTATATTTACAAAAAAAACTTTAAAATGTTAAAATGTTCGTACAGATGACTTCGTTATTAAATACTGTTTTTAATATTTAATAGTAAATGGTTTGGCAAAGATCAAAGTGTAGTACCCCATTAAAACAGATACGTTAAATCACAATTTATTTATTTAAATTTAGACATTAAAAAGTGTTTATAGCGAATGTTTTTATTAAATTAATTAATTTAATATACATGGTATATTAATTTGAAATTTAGCATATCTAAATTCTACTTTTAAGTTAATTTGGAGCACGTCTCGATTACTTTAGAAGCGCACTTTAAGATAATTATTGTTTGCAGACAAGAAGATTTCAGAATTGTTTTGTTTGCTTATTAGAGTGTACTAAATTTTCCAATAAGTACCTCAAATCTTACGCTGAACCATAACAAATATTTGAACAAATTTCAATGTCAATGTTATAACTTTAAAAATACATAGCATACGTTAAAATTAATTTTAAGGGGGAAGACTACTGTGGCCATTGTCTACTTTCGCGCTATTTCAAGCTGAACTCTTTTAATTTTGTATTTTAACTTATAAAATTAATATTTTAGTGTAGAACAGCCTCTTGTTTAGTGCCTAAAATAATTTTGTCATTTTTTTTAATTTAAAAGTAATTAAGTTATTACGTTTTAATTCGGACCCCCGGAGCTAAACAAGTTGGGCAAGCGCCCAAACTACCCTTTAGTTAGGACCTTATATCTCGTTAACTATTAATATTAGAATTATCAAAATAATTTTAAGCACTAGAGGAAGGTTCAGCCTAATAAGAAAAATATAATTCAATTATGTAATTGTTAAAACAGAAACGTTCAGCTTGAACGAAAAAGAGGCTTTTACTGTATTCTTCCCCCTTATAGGGTGAAAATAAGATTTGAACTCGGACTATGCGGTAGATGGCGCTACACAACACTAGGTGGCTTTACATTTAAAAACGGCGCACGACGCACGCTCGGTGACACGTTCTAATTAACATGCAGTTTCAACTTCCCAGAGTAACTACTCTACACTTTAAAGGGAATATGAACTTCCATATTTTTGATGAATCAATGAATTTGACATATCTGGCATCGGGAGTACCAGAAGCGGACTAAATTTTAAATTACGTTAATACTCCCTTTAAGACGACATTTCCAAAGAGCCAATCAGAAACAAGGAGAGCTGATTTTGGTTAATTACCATAAACAACGGTCGTTGCAGATAATTTTTCGATTTTCCGTTTTACTCCCTTTAACAAATTAAAATATTTTGCTTTATACAACGGTAAAATTGTCGAAATTTGAAATATCAGCCAAGGTTGAACGTTATATCGTAATCTAAATCCATCATAACGGTTCGAAATATAAAATTCGGCACAAAGCGAAGCATTTATACTTTACAACGTCAAACCTCCTGCTCCTAAAAGCATCCCAAAAAAAACCAGGTAGAAAATAAAATTTGCCAAAAAAAAATATTCCCAACCCATAAAATTGAATAAAAAAACCTTTTATAATCGCCCCTACAAGCCACAGTTACCTAACAATACCTTATCGAGGACTGTGAGGGGTCCAGTTTGAACACCTAACACCTAACGTTACCTTCAAAATTCTCTCAACAAGCTGCCGAAAAGCTCAATATAGTCCGACGCTTCAGTCGCCATCTACATTCGTTAAACACCATTGGCTAGAAAAGCGATACTATCTTAATATTAATTTAATTTAAACTAATTTAATTATCAATTTTAATTTAAACTAATTTAATTATCAATTTTAATTTAAACTAATTTAATTATCAATTTTAATTTAAACTAATTTAATTCTCAATTTTAATTTAAACTAATTTAATTCTCAATTTTAATTTAAACTAATTTAATTATCAATTTTAATTTAAACTAATTTAATTCTCAATTTTAATTTAAACTAATTTAATTATCAATTTTAATTTAAACTAATTTAATTATCAATTTTAATTTAAACTAATTTAATTATCAATTTTAATTTAAACTAATTTAATTCTCAATTTTAATTTAAACTAATTTAATTCTCAATTTTAATTTAAACTAATTTAATTCTCAATTTTAATTTTAATTAATTTAATTCTCAATTTTAATTTAAACTAATTTAATTCTCAATTTTAATTTAAACTAATTTAATTCTCAATTTTAATTTAAACTAATTTAATTATCAATTTTAATTTAAACTAATTTAATTCTCAATTTTAATTTAAACTAACTTCATTCTCAATTTTAATTTAAACTAATTTAATTATCAATTTTAATTAAAACTAATTTAATTCTCAATTTTAATTTAAACTAATTTAATTCTCAATTTTAATTTAAACTAATTTAATTCTCAATTTTAATTTAAACTAATTTAATTCTCAATTTTAATTCAAACTAATTTAATTCTCAATTTTAATTTAATCTAATTTAATTCTCAATTTTAATTTAAACTAATTTAATTATCAATTTTAATTTAAACTAATTTCATTCTCAATTTTAATTTAATATTAATTTAAAATTCATATAATTCTTAATTTAAATTTATTATTAATATAATTCTTAATTTAAATTTATTATTAATATAATTCTTAATTTAAATTTATTATTAATATAATTCTTAATTTTAATTTAATATTAATATAATTCTTAATTTCAATTTTTTTTAATATAATTCTTAATTTCAATTTATTATTAATATAATTCTTAATTTTAATTTAATATTAATATAATTCTTAATTTTAATTTAATAGTAATATAATTCTTAATTTTAATTTAATAGTAATATATTTCTGAATTTTATATTTATATTTATATTTATATTTATATTAATATTAATTCTAAAATTACGCTTTTGAGAGTAACCTTTAGCTTAACTAGAACAGACGAAGACTTTTAGATTATCTCCCTCTATACCCTGGCAATCAGTATACAGGTCCGCTCTGCAACCAAAAACGAAATTCCTGAAATTGTCCCTTTATCAGAATATAATTCGGGCGCCATCTATGAGGGGCCGAACTAAAAACGGGACTAATTTTTTTCGCGAGGAGACCTTGGTTGAAAGGCCTCAAGGCTTTACAGCGCGTTTCGGAAAAAAGCGGTGGTCTTCTGGAGGATACCTGGTGAGATCAAGGTGCGCTATTCGTCATAAAAACGTTCTCTTCCGGGTGGGACGTGGAAAAATGTTCTTTGATTGAGCACCGCGAGGAAACGCCGCCGCGTTTTTTGAAAAATGACCGTTAACTTTATTGTTACGCACCGAGAATAAAATATTTTTTCTTCAAGTTACGTAAAAAAAAAACCTCTCTTTAGGAATATTTTAAGAGCATTTGCTCCGTCGTGAGAATTTGTTTAATGTACAGGGTGTCCTCAATTCACTCGATTTTTTATATCAAGAAATAAAAAAGGTTGAGTTCAGAAACTATCAGGGTATACGATATATATATATATATATATGAAGGCCAAAATTTAGTGTCGAGGTCATCAAAATAGTTAGATTATCAGATTGGCTTTATTAAATCATCTGATTGACTTTATTAAATCATCAGATTGACTTTATTAAATCATCAGATTGACTTTATTAAATCATCTGATTGACTTTATTAAATCATCAGATTGACTTTATTAAATCATCAGATTGACTTTATTAAATCATCAGATTGACTTTATTAAATTATTAAACTAACTTTTAATAAATTATTAAATCAACTTTTATTAAATTATTAAATGAACTTTTATTAAATTATTAAATGAAATTTTATTAAATTATTAAATGAACTTTTATTAAATATCAGATTGACTTTTATTAAATTATTAAATTAACTTTCATTAAATTATTAAATTAACTTTTATTAAATTTATAATTAACTTTTATTAAATTATTAAAGTAACTTTTATTAAATTATTAAAGTAACATTTATTTAATTATTAAATGAACTTTTATTAAATTATTAAATGAACTTTTATTACATTATTAAATTAACTTTTATTAAATTATTAACTGCACTTTTATTAAATTATTAAATTAACTTTTATTACATTATTAAATTAACTTTTATTAAATTATTAAATGAACTTTTATTAAATTATTAAATGAACTTTTTAAAAATCAGATCGACTTTTATTAAATTATCAGATCGACTTTTATTAAATTATTAAATGAACTTTTATTAAATATCAGATCGACTTTTATTAAATTATTAAATGAACTTTTATTAAATATCAGATCGACTTTTATTAAATTATTAAATGAACTTTTTTAAATTATTAAATGAACTTTTTTAAATTATTAAATGAACTTTTTTAAATATCAGATCGACTTTTTTTAAATTATCAGATTGACTTAAATGAACTTTTATTAAATTATTAAATGAACTTTTATTAAATTATTAAATGTACTTTTATTAAATTATTAAATCAACTTTTATTAAATTATTAGATCGACTTTTATTAAATTATCAAATCAACTTTTATTAAATTATTAAATGAACTTTTATTAAATATCAGATTGACTTTTATTAAATTATTAAATTAACTTTCATTAAATTATTAAATTAACTTTTATTAAATTTATAATTAACTTTTATTAAATTATTAAAGTAACTTTTATTAAATTATTAAAGTAACTTTTATTTAATTATTAAATGAACTTTTATTAAATTATTAAATGAACTTTTATTACATTATTAAATTAACTTTTATTAAATTATTAACTGCACTTTTATTAAATTATTAAATTAACTTTTATTACATTATTAAATTAACTTTTATTAAATTATTAAATGAACTTTTATTAAATTATTAAATGAACTTTTTAAAAATCAGATCGACTTTTATTAAATTATCAGATCGACTTTTATTAAATTATTAAATGAACTTTTATTAAATATCAGATCGACTTTTATTAAATATCAGATCGACTTTTATTAAATTATTAAATGAACTTTTATTAAATATCAGATCGACTTTTATTAAATTATTAAATGAACTTTTTTAAATTATTAAATGAACTTTTTTAAATTATTAAATGAACTTTTTTAAATATCAGATCGACTTTTTTTAAATTATCAGATTGACTTAAATGAACTTTTATTAAATTATTAAATGAACTTTTATTAAATTATTAAATGTACTTTTATTAAATTATTAAATCAACTTTTATTAAATTATTAGATCGACTTTTATTAAATTATCAAATCAACTTTTATTAAATTATCAAATCAACTTTTATTAAATTATTAGATCGACTTTTATTAAATTATCAGATTCGAAAAAAGTTTGAAAAATATATTTATTTCAAAACTGAAGAAACATAGCTATTAATATAATAACTGCATTAATATTTAATATACACCGAAATTTTCCCTGGTTGATAAGTTTGTGCGACACCCTGATTAGGCAATACCACAAGGCAAATTATTATAGAATTAATTAAGATATTTTTATCATTCAGGAGTATTATTTGGTAAAAGTTGAAATAAAGGTCATTTAAATTATACATCTAAAATAAATAAATAAATAAATAAATATTTAAAAAAAACCTATAGTGAAATTTATAGATAAATGAATAAAAATGAACATCCCGAATTTAACATTTAATCGTATACGGGGGAAAAAAGCAATTTTTTAGATTCAAAAAAATCATTAAGCTGGACACGCTTGAATGGGCTGATCATTTTAACGGAACGGTCATTCTAAGAAGATATTTACTTACAAAAGTTTCCGCAATTTTGTTTTTAAATTTGATAAAAAAAAAGCCACACCAAGAATCGGTGATATGCAGATGACGAGATAAACTAGTGACCCATAGCAAAAGGAAGTGCAGTTCATCAACGAATAGATACCAAAAACAAAACTGGTTCAAGTTTGCGTAGAAAAAAACCCCATAAAATTAGCGTTTTTGAATAAATTAAATGAAATTCGTGATACGGCGTTTTCGAGGTTGTTTATTGCGAGGGGCAGGTCACTTCCATTTTGGGTGCGTCTTAATCATAGTAAAATGATTAAATCAGGGTAATCATGATTAAATCAGGGTAATCATGAGTAAATCAGGGTAATCACGATTAAATCAGGTAATCATGATTAAATCAGGTAATCACGATTAAATCAGGGTAATCATGATTAAATCAGGGTAATCACGATTAAATCAGGGTAATCATGATTAAATCAGGGTAATCATGATTAAATCAGGGTAATCATGATTAAATCAGGGTAATCATGATTAAATCAGGGTAATCATGATTAAATCAGGTAATCATGATTAAATCAGGTAATCACGATTAAATCAGGGTAATCATGATTAAATCAGGTAATCACGATTAAATCAGGGTAATCATGATTAAATCAGGGTAATCATGATTAAATCAGGGTAATCATGATTAAATCAGGTAATCACGATTAAATCAGGGTAAACAAGATTAAAAAATCTAATCAAGATTAGAAAATCTAATCACGATTGAAACGAGATTTAATCCTTCTAATCATGATCTAATCTTTTTAATCAGGATATAATCATTTAAACGAGATTTAATCATTCTGATCATGATCTAATCTTTTTAATTAGATTTAATCATTTTAATTAGATTTAATTATTTTAATAACGATTTAATCAATATAATCGGTCGAATAGATATTTTATCATTAAAATCAAAACTAAAGTACGATTTAATCATACTAATCACGATATAATTTTTTAATAAGGATTTAATCATTTTAAACAGATTTAATAATTTTAATCAGATTAAATCATTTAATAATGACTAAATCAGATTTAAACATTCTTTTCATGATTAAACGTGATTTAATCAACTTAATCGTTATTAAATTGAATTAAATCAAAGTAATCACGATTAAATCGGATTTAATATTTTGAGGGGTGCGTCGTTAATCAAGGAAGTGACCTACCCCTCGGATTATTGTGGCCGCGAAATATCGAAACGGCACAAACAGTTTTTGTTTATTCTAGTACAAAGACACTTTGTTGGGGTTGTTCATTTCTTTGATAGCAAAAAGTACAATTGTTTTGTAACGTTGTTTAATTTATTTTTATTTATTGATATTGAAATTCAGAATAAGTTTCGAAGCTAAAAAGTGGTGAAATACATAATTTATTTTCAATTTAATCAGTTTCTTCGTCGATTAGCTAAGATCAAAGTGTAGTTACAAAATAAATTCAGCAATTTGGTTTGGAAATTTAACAAGCTTAAACAACGGTTGACTAGGATCTAAGTGTAGTTAGATTTTACATCAATAACATGTATAATATTTTTGCAACTTAATAAGCTTCTTCGAAGTTCGTCGATTGTCTAAGATCAAAGTGTAGTTAGTTTTTACATCAGTAAAATATGTAGTATTTTTTTTTGAAACTTAATAAGTTTCTTCGGAGTTCGTCGATTGCCTAAGATCAAAGTGTAGTTACTTTTCGCATAAATCATTACACTGTTATAATATTTCAAAATGAAGATATCAAATTTAAGTATTGTTAAAATATTCCGTCGGTAAACGGAAGTCAAATATTGCAAACGCACGCGTTAAAAGTAATTTGTCATTTGTAAATCAAACATTTCAAATAAATTTGAATATTTCAAAACATTTTCGTATTTTCTGGATTTTTTTTTAAATCCGTTGAGTAAACTGTAGCTTTACCTAGCCTAAAAATACCCCCGCGACGCGATTGAGGTCGGCAAAGGTCAATAGAGGAAGGTATATATTTCGAAGCTGGAAGGTTTGAGGGGTCCTGTATCTAGGTAAGCGGTACCATTTCGGGACTGTAAGATTTAAAATTAATGACAGCCATTAACCTAGCGACCAGTACGCCGCTCACCCTCCTCCAGCATACGGGTCAGATTTAATAGCCCTGGGGCGATCGGAGCCACCAGGCACCCCTCAATTTGAACCCCGAAAATAAGCTCCACTTCCTGATGGCCATTCCGAACCGGCACCAATTCGATGCAGATTTTTCGATTGATAAGAAGTTTCAATGTTGTTCAAATTTTGGCCCTTTTTTTATCCAACCTAAATTTATTCATTCAGCCTAAATTTATTCTTTGAAATTCATGTTTGAGATATACAGAAATAAAACAATTTCTGGATCAAATAGTCTGTCCTGGGTTGTTTTATTTAAATCAAATTTATTTAAATCAAATTTATTTAAATCACATTTATTTAAATCAAATTTATTTAAATCAAATTTATTTAAATCAAATTTATTTAAATCAAATTTATTTAAATCAAATTTATTTAAATCAAATTTATTTAAATCAAATTTATTTAAATCAAATTTATTTAAATCAAATTTATTTAAATCAAATTTATTTAAATCAAATTTATTTAAATCAAATTTATTTAAATCACTGGTTTAAAATATGATTAAATTATCAAATCATTGGTTTAAATTATCTTTTATATTTCAATGTATCAATGATTGAAATAACATTGTATACTTCATTATATTTATCAATATATTCCAAAAAGTATTTTGTAATGCTAATTAATAGAAAACTAAATTTCATTAAATTAAAAAAGTATAAAAAATCTATAAAATCAAAAGATGGATAGAAATTCATAAAATTAAAAAAAGTATATAAATCTATAAAATCAAAAGATCTATAGAAATTCATAAAATTTAAAAAAGTATAAAAAATCTATAAAATCAAAAGATGGATAGAAATTCATAAAATTAAAAAAAGTATATAAATCTATAAAATCAAAAGATCTATAGAAATTCATAAAATTTAAAAATTTATAAAAATCTATAAAATCAAAAGATGTACAGAAATTCATAAAATTAAAAAATTTATATAAATCCATAAAATCAAAAGATGGATAGTAATCCATAAAATTAAAAAAATAATAAAAAAATTATAAATATCAATAAATTCAAAAGAAATATAAAAATTCATACTATCAATCTAAATGTATATCAATTTTATCAACCACCTTTAATTTTGGTATTTAAAATCGTAACACTAATGTTTACGTATAGACTACACTTTTTGGTGGTTTAAATAGTTTTAACAGTTTGAAAGTGAATAGTTACTTAGGAATAATTTTATTAAACAGGGAGGAATTGGCTCAAAACCAAAAATCTCAAAATTTATTTTGAACAATAGAATAATAATAATAATATATTAAGGATTAATAATGTTTTTAATAATTTTTTAAATAAATATTTGAAATATTTACATTACTTATTCTAATAGTTTAAGGGGGAAGAATACAGTAAAAGCCTCTTTTTCGTTCAAGCTGAACGTTTCTGTTTTAACAATTACATAATTGAATTATATTTTTCTTATTAGGCTGAACCTTCCTCTAGTGCTTAAAATAATTTTGATAATTATAATATTAATATTTAACGAGATATAAGGTCCTAACTAAAGGGTAGTTTGGGGGTTTGCCCAACTTGTTTCGCTCCGGGGGTTCGAATTTAAACGTAATAACTTAACTACTTTTAAATTTAAAATTGTCAAAATTATTTTAGTCACTAAACAAGAGGCTGTTTTACACTTAAATATTAATTTTATAAGTTAAAATACAAAATTAAAAGAGTTCAGCTTGAAATAGCGCGAAAGTAGACAATGGAAACTGAAGTCTTCCCCCTTAATGAAGGTATCTATAATCATTTGGGAACTCGGCGCAGGAAGACACTTATTTGAGGGGGCCAGCGAAGCCAGTTTTCCAGATGCCTGGGAACTCGAATCTTTGTATCTGAAGAGAGCGCTCCCGTGAACTTTCAACGTCTCTCCAGATATTTGGTTCAGGGCCAAGCGAACGACTACATTTGCCACTTCCGAGATATTTATTCCTGCAGTTTCAGACAATTAGACAATTAAAAATCGCACTTCAAATTTTAAGAAAATAATTGCCGGAAACTATTGGTTCAGTGGCTCAAATACCCCATTTTGTTCAAATATTGGTAAGTATTGTTGCACGGTGGTAAATATTTTTTATGTATTAAGTATTGAAAATAGTGGTTAATAGTCCGTTAAATAGTGTGAAATATTGAAAATAGTGGAAATAAATGGTGGTAAATACGGTTTTAAGCAGTGGAAAATATTGTTAAATAGTAATAAATAAAATGTTGCGTGAAAACAAACTATTAGCTCAAGGTGTAGCACGAAAACAAACTATTTGCTCAAACTTAGACTCAGACTCAAAGTGTAGCACGGAATCAAATTATTACCTCAAAGTGTAGCCCGAAAACCAACTACAACCTCAAAGTATAGCACGAAAACAAACTATTACCTCAAAGTGTAGCACGGAATCAAACAATTACATAAAAGTGTAGCATAAAAACTATTACGTCAAAGTGTAGCATGAATAAAAAATATTACCGCAAAGTGTAGCAGGAAAACAAACTATTGCCTCAAAGTGTAGGACGAAAAAAAACTATTACCTCAAAATGTAGCACGAAAAAAAAACTATTACCTCAAAGTGTAGCACGAAAACAAACTATTACCTCAAAATATTGCACGAAAACAAACTATTACCTCAAAATATAGCATGAAAACAAACTATTATCTCAAACTGTAGCACGAAAACAAACTATTACCTCAAAGTGTAGCACGAAAACAAACTATTACCTCGAACTGTAGCACGAAAACAAACTATTACCTCAAAGTATAGCTCGGAAACAAACTATTGCCTCAAAGTGTAGCACGAAAACAAACTATTACCTCAAAGTATAGCACGAAAACAAACTATTACCTCAAAGTATAGCATGAAAACAAACTATTACCTTAAAACAAATTATCATAATAAATCGTAGTACAAAAATCAGTATGAACCAAAACAAAATCAATGAAGATGATTTAGCTTGCATGAAGCCAACATATAGGCGATATCCTCGTTGGGAAAGAAGCGCTATAAAGATACCGTCTGGTCTTAAATATTTCGAGGGTATTTAGAAAAAGGTACCCCCTTGCCCCCCTCACCGGGGAGCTTCTGTTAGTGGTGGTAGCGTTTGAGAGAGCGTTGACCTCACTTCTTCTGGTCTAGTGAGTCGACATTGCGCAAGATCTCGTCGGTGTCCTTATGGCAAGCAGACACCCTGGGCCGGTATCGCACCCCTGCACACCCCTGCACACCCCTCATGCGCCGGATCGCGCGCGGGACATTTTCTCACCGAATTCTGACGAGGCTCAACAAGTAGTTCCCACTCCACCGGAATGTAACAAAAAGGAGGCTGCTAATTGTATTTTAAAATAAAACGAAACTCTATTAGAAATAAACGTTTTACAATTACGAACTGTTCTTTAGTAAGCCAAAAAAACTCCCAACTAGTTTCTTCATCTCAATGCGGTAACAATGGTCTACTTTTAAGTGCTTGCGTTTTCATAGTGATTTCATTATCAAGATTGTGTCTACCTTACAAACAAAACATTATTTTGACAAGAACTTATTTAGGTTATTGAGAACGTACAAGTTTACCTTTCAACCCCGGAAAGGCCTAAAGAATTGTAATTTTAAATTTTAAGAATAATAATATTAAAATATTTCTTAAAGAACGTATTTAGGTTACTAAGATCGTACAAGTCTACCTTTCAAACTAGGAAAAGTCTAAAGAATTGTAACTTAAAAATAATAAAATATTACTTAAAGAAAGTATTTAGGTTACTAAGATCGTACAAGTCTACCTTTCAAACTAGGAAAGGTCTAAAGAATTGTAAATTTAAAAATAATAAAATATTACATAAACAACGTATTTAGGTTACTAAGATCGTGCGAGTCTACCTTTCAACCTGGAAAAGGCCTAATTAAAACACAAAATAAAGTAGTTATCACCTGGATGAATGAAGAAATGTTGACTTTATCACATTGCAATTCGATGAATGTTTGAGTTAAAATAAATCCTCAAAATAAGTAAAATACAACTCCAAAGTAATATAATAATCTACCTTTTTATTAGGTGAATTTCTGAGTTTAAATAAAGCTAAGAAAAAGTTAAATTTAACTTTAAAATAATATAATAATGGAGTTTTCTACTCAATAAATTTGAGCTCGAAATATGTAAATTACAACTCGGAAGAAATGAAGACTTTATCGCCTTACAACACTCGATGATTGTTGAGTTTAAATAAATGCTCAAAATAAGTAAAATACCACTCCAAAATAATATAATAATCTACCTTTTTACTAGATGAATTTCTGAGTTTAAATAAAGCCCAAAACTCGGTAAAATACGACTCCAAAGTAATATAATAATCTACCTTTTTACTAGATGAATTTCTGAGTTTAAATAAAGCCCAAAACTCGGTAAAATACCTCTCCAAAATAATATAATAATCTAACTTTTTACTAGATGAATTTCTGAGTTTAAATAAAGTCCAAAACTCGGTAAAATACGACTCCAAAGTAATATAATAATCTACCTTTTTACTAGATGAATTTCTGAGTTTAAATAAAGCCCAAAACTCGGTAAAATACCTCTCCAAAATAATATAATAATCTACCTTTTTACTAGATGAATTTCTGAGTTTAAATAAAGCCCAAAACTCGGTAAAATACCTCTCCAAAATAATATAATAATCTACCTTTTTACTAGATGAATTTCTGAGTTTAAATAAAGCCCAAAACTCGGTAAAATACGACTCCAAAATAATATAATAATCTACCTTTTTACTAGATGAATTTCTGAGTTTAAATAAAGCCCAAAACTCGGTAAAATACCTCTCCAAAATAATATAATAATCTACCTTTTTACTAGATGAATTTCTGAGTTTAAATAAAGCCCAAAACTCGGTAAAATACCTCTCCAAAATAATATAATAATCTACCTTTTTACTAGATGAATTTCTGAGTTTAAATAAAGCCCAAAACTCGGTAAAATACGACTCCAAAATAATATAATAATCTACCTTTTTACTAGATGAATTTCTGAGTTTAAATAAAGCCCAAAACTCGGTAAAATACCTCTCCAAAATAATATAATAATCTACCTTTTTACTAGATGAATTTCTGAGTTTAAATAAAGCCCAAAACTCGGTAAAATACCTCTCCAAAATAATATAATAATCTACCTTTTTACTAGATGAATTTCTGAGTTTAAATAAAGCCCAAAACTCGGTAAAATACCTCTCCAAAATAATATAATAATCTACCTTTTTACTAGATGAATTTCTGAGTTTAAATAAAGCCCAAAACTCGGTAAAATACCTCTCCAAAATAATATAATAATCTACCTTTTTACTAGATGAATTTCTGAGTTTAAATAAAGCCCAAAACTCGGTAAAATACGACTCCAAAGTAATATAATAATCTACCTTTTTACTAGATGAATTTCTGAGTTTAAATAAAGCCCAAAACTCGGTAAAATACCTCTCCAAAATAATATAATAATCTACCTTTTTACTAGATGAATTTCTGAGTTTAAATAAAGCCCAAAACTCGGTAAAATACCTCTCCAAAATAATATAATAATCTACCTTTTTACTAGATGAATTTCTGAGTTTAAATAAAGCCCAAAACTCGGTAAAATACCTCTCCAAAATAATATAATAATCTACCTTTTTACTAGATGAATTTCTGAGTTTAAATAAAGCCCAAAACTCGGTAAAATACCTCTCCAAAATAATATAATAATCTACCTTTTTACTAGATGAATTTCTGAGTTTAAATAAAGCCCAAAACTCGGTAAAATACCTCTCCAAAATAATATAATAATCTACCTTTTTACTAGATGAATTTCTGAGTTTAAATAAAGCCCAAAACTCGGTAAAATACCTCTCCAAAATAATATAATAATCTACCTTTTTACTAGATGAATTTCTGAGTTTAAATAAAGCCCAAAACTCGGTAAAATACGACTCCAAAGTAATATAATAATCTACCTTTTTACTAGATGAATTTCTGAGTTTAAATAAAGCCCAAAACTCGGTAAAATACCTCTCCAAAATAATATAATAATCTACCTTTTTACTAGATGAATTTCTGAGTTTAAATAAAGCCCAAAACTCGGTAAAATACCTCTCCAAAATAATATAATAATCTACCTTTTTACTAGATGAATTTCTGAGTTTAAATAAAGCCCAAAACTCGGTAAAATACCTCTCCAAAATAATATAATAATCTACCTTTTTACTAGATGAATTTCTGAGTTTAAATAAAGCCCAAAACTCGGTAAAATACCTCTCCAAAATAATATAATAATCTACCTTTTTACTAGATGAATTTCTGAGTTTAAATAAAGCCCAAAACTCGGTAAAATACCTCTCCAAAATAATATAATAATCTACCTTTTTACTAGATGAATTTCTGAGTTTAAATAAAGCCCAAATCTCGGTAAAATACCTCTCCAAAATAATATAATAATCTACCTTTTTACTAGATGAATTTCTGAGTTTAAATAAAGCCCAAAACTCGGTAAAATACCTCTCCAAAATAATATAATTATCTACCTTTTTACTAGATGAATTTCTGAGTTTAAATATAGCCCAAAACTCGGTAAAATACCTCTCCAAAATAATATAATAATCTACCTTTTTACTAGATGAATTTCTGAGTTTAAATAAAGCCCAAAACTCGGTAAAATACCTCTCCAAAATAATATAATAATCTACCTTTTTACTAGATGAATTTCTGAGTTTAAATAAAGCCCAAAACTCGGTAAAATACCTCTCCAAAATAATATAATAATCTACCTTTTTACTAGATGAATTTCTGAGTTTAAATAAAGCCCAAAACTCGGTAAAATACCTCTCCAAAATAATATAATAATCTACCTTTTTACTAGATGAATTTCTGAGTTTAAATAAAGCCCAAAACTCGGTAAAATACGACTCCAAAATAATATAATAATCTACCTTTTTACTAGATGAATTTCTGAGTTTAAATAAAGCCCAAAACTCGGTAAAATACCTCTCCAAAATAATATAATAATCTACCTTTTTACTAGATGAATTTCTGAGTTTAAATAAAGCCCAAAACTCGGTAAAATACCTCTCCAAAATAATATAATAATCTACCTTTTTACTAGATGAATTTCTGAGTTTAAATAAAGCCCAAAACTCGGTAAAATACCTCTCCAAAATAATATAATAATCTACCTTTTTACTAGATGAATTTCTGAGTTTAAATAAAGCCCAAAACTCGGTAAAATACCTCTCCAAAATAATATAATAATCTACCTTTTTACTAGATGAATTTCTGAGTTTAAATAAAGCCCAAAACTCGGTAAAATACCTCTCCAAAATAATATAATAATCTACCTTTTTACTAGATGAATTTCTGAGTTTAAATAAAGCCCAAAACTCGGTAAAATACGACTCCAAAATAATATAATAATCTACCTTTTTACTAGATGAATTTCTGAGTTTAAATAAAGCCCAAAACTCGGTAAAATACCTCTCCAAAATAATATAATAATCTACCTTTTTACTAGATGAATTTCTGAGTTTAAATAAAGCCCAAAACTCGGTAAAATACCTCTCCAAAATAATATAATAATCTACCTTTTTACTAGATGAATTTCTGAGTTTAAATAAAGCCCAAAACTCGGTAAAATACGACTCCAAAATAATATAATAATCTACCTTTTTACTAGATGAATTTCTGAGTTTAAATAAAGCCCAAAACTCGGTAAAATACCTCTCCAAAATAATATAATAATCTACCTTTTTACTAGATGAATTTCTGAGTTTAAATAAAGCCCAAAACTCGGTAAAATACCTCTCCAAAATAATATAATAATCTACCTTTTTACTAGATGAATTTCTGAGTTTAAATAAAGCCCAAAACTCGGTAAAATACCTCTCCAAAATAATATAATAATCTACCTTTTTACTAGATGAATTTCTGAGTTTAAATAAAGCCCAAAACTCGGTAAAATACCTCTCCAAAATAATATAATAATCTACCTTTTTACTAGATGAATTTCTGAGTTTAAATAAAGCCCAAAACTCGGTAAAATACCTCTCCAAAATAATATAATAATCTACCTTTTTACTAGATGAATTTCTGAGTTTAAATAAAGCCCAAAACTCGGTAAAATACCTCTCCAAAATAATATAATAATCTACCTTTTTACTAGATGAATTTCTGAGTTTAAATAAAGCCCAAAACTCGGTAAAATACCTCTCCAAAATAATATAATAATCTACCTTTTTACTAGATGAATTTCTGAGTTTAAATAAAGCCCAAAACTCGGTAAAATACCTCTCCAAAATAATATAATAATCTACCTTTTTACTAGATGAATTTCTGAGTTTAAATAAAGCCCAAAACTCGGTAAAATACCTCTCCAAAATAATATAATAATCTACCTTTTTACTAGATGAATTTCTGAGTTTAAATAAAGCCCAAAACTCGGTAAAATACCTCTCCAAAATAATATAATAATCTACCTTTTTACTAGATGAATTTCTGAGTTTAAATAAAGCCCAAAACTCGGTAAAATACCTCTCCAAAATAATATAATAATCTACCTTTTTACTAGATGAATTTCTGAGTTTAAATAAAGCCCAAAACTCGGTAAAATACCTCTCCAAAATAATATAATAATCTACCTTTTTACTAGATGAATTTCTGAGTTTAAATAAAGCCCAAAACTCGGTAAAATACCTCTCCAAAATAATATAATAATCTACCTTTTTACTAGATGAATTTCTGAGTTTAAATAAAGCCCAAAACTCGGTAAAATACCTCTCCAAAATAATATAATAATCTACCTTTTTACTAGATGAATTTCTGAGTTTAAATAAAGCCCAAAACTCGGTAAAATACCTCTCCAAAATAATATAATAATCTACCTTTTTACTAGATGAATTTCTGAGTTTAAATAAAGCCCAAAACTCGGTAAAATACCTCTCCAAAATAATATAATAATCTACCTTTTTACTAGATGAATTTCTGAGTTTAAATAAAGCCCAAAACTCGGTAAAATACCTCTCCAAAATAATATAATAATCTACCTTTTTACTAGATGAATTTCTGAGTTTAAATAAAGCCCAAAACTCGGTAAAATACCTCTCCAAAATAATATAATAATCTACCTTTTTACTAGATGAATTTCTGAGTTTAAATAAAGCCCAAAACTCGGTAAAATACGACTCCAAAATAATATAATAATCTACCTTTTTACTAGATGAATTTCTGAGTTTAAATAAAGCCCAAAACTCGGTAAAATACCTCTCCAAAATAATATAATAATCTACCTTTTTACTAGATGAATTTCTGAGTTTAAATAAAGCCCAAAACTCGGTAAAATACCTCTCCAAAATAATATAATAATCTACCTTTTTACTAGATGAATTTCTGAGTTTAAATAAAGCCCAAAACTCGGTAAAATACGACTCCAAAATAATATAATAATCTACCTTTTTACTAGATGAATTTCTGAGTTTAAATAAAGCCCAAAACTCGGTAAAATACCTCTCCAAAATAATATAATAATCTACCTTTTTACTAGATGAATTTCTGAGTTTAAATAAAGCCCAAAACTCGGTAAAATACCTCTCCAAAATAATATAATAATCTACCTTTTTACTAGATGAATTTCTGAGTTTAAATAAAGCCCAAAACTCGGTAAAATACCTCTCCAAAATAATATAATAATCTACCTTTTTACTAGATGAATTTCTGAGTTTAAATAAAGCCCAAAACTCGGTAAAATACCTCTCCAAAATAATATAATAATCTACCTTTTTACTAGATGAATTTCTGAGTTTAAATAAAGCCCAAAACTCGGTAAAATACCTCTCCAAAATAATATAATAATCTACCTTTTTACTAGATGAATTTCTGAGTTTAAATAAAGCCCAAAACTCGGTAAAATACCTCTCCAAAATAATATAATAATCTACCTTTTTACTAGATGAATTTCTGAGTTTAAATAAAGCCCAAAACTCGGTAAAATACCTCTCCAAAATAATATAATAATCTACCTTTTTACTAGATGAATTTCTGAGTTTAAATAAAGCCCAAAACTCGGTAAAATACCTCTCCAAAATAATATAATAATCTACCTTTTTACTAGATGAATTTCTGAGTTTAAATAAAGCCCAAAACTCGGTAAAATACCTCTCCAAAATAATATAATAATCTACCTTTTTACTAGATGAATTTCTGAGTTTAAATAAAGCCCAAAACTCGGTAAAATACCTCTCCAAAATAATATAATAATCTACTATTTTACTAAATAAATTTCGGAGTTTTTAAATAGAGCTCAAAACTCAGTAAAATTCCTTATAAACAATTATTGGCACTCCGATGAAAAACATTTACTAAGTAGGAAATACTCCAAAAAACGAAATTCCAATTAAACCGATTCATAAATCTTGTTATAGTAAATACGCGAATAGTCAAATCTGGACCACTTCTTCAAAACTCTTTGCGTCGAATCTTCTCGGGAATCGAAACCCAAAAAGAAACCAGCCAATTCACGAATTTTTCCTGGAATCAAAGAAGCCATTGTAGGCCAGATGCCCCGGGTTGTAGAAAGATGCGAAGATATATTAAAAATAGGATCCATTTAAAAACTTGACCACGGCGCGCGCGGTCCCAGGTAAAAGAGGAACCGACTGACTTCCTGGTTACCCTCCCCCTCCCCCGGTAGTCTGTGTCGCGCCCCCTGGTGGGGGATGGCGCAACTGGAGAGAAACAAAACCGATGCCTAGATGTGGATCCGCGAATTTTCTCGTCCCTGTGGCTCTAGGCAATTTTAAAAGCGGTGCTGTGCTTGCCACTTGGGTTCAGTTTGCTGTCACCACTTGCCACTGACAGTCGAGTATCGCCGCTGCTCGACCAAATATTTCATTCGGGACGTTTCTTCAACATTCTGTTTTTTGTTGGGACCCGCAGTGCGATATTACTTTAAGCATTTAATCTTTGGATTTCGTATTCTTATCACAAGTGTCACTAAGTTCCTTTAGGTAAGTTACAGCTTTTTCAATCCATAATTTGCAGGGTTTTTTTCAGTTTAATTTGGTGTACAATCTAAGAACAACACATAGTTGGTTTAGTTAAAAATATTAATAATATTTCCTTAAGAAGAATTTATGAATGAGGTTTAGTTAGAAATATTAATAATATTTCCTTCACAGCCAGAATTTATGAATGAGGTTTAGTTAGAAATATTAATAATATTTACTTAACAAGAATTTATGAATGAGGTTTAGTTAGAAATATTAATAATATTTCCTTCACAGCCAGAATTTATGAATGGGGTTTAGTTAGAAATATTAATAATATTTACTTAATAAAAATTTATGAATGAGGTTTAGTTAAAAATATTAATAATATTTCCTTCACAGCAAGAATTCATGAATGAGGTTTAGTTAGAAATATTAATAGTATTTCCTTAACAAGAATTTATGAATGAGGTTTAGTGGTTTAGTTAAAAATATAAAAATATTACTAAGGCAATAATTTATGAAAGATTGGTTATACCCAAATTCTAAATTAATCCATTGTATGAATATCATCAAATATAAAAATTTTGACGTATACTATCACGTCAAATCAAAATTTGATAAAACGAATTATCTAATACCCGAAATACCATTATAAAATAAGCCGAGAAGTACGCCACATAATATGATCGCTAGAGCGCGTTACGTTTGCTAAGAATTTCAGCAAGAACTTTATTTTTAAAGCAGAAACAAAACCAATCTTGCAAAAACTCAACATTGCTTGGAAAATTGACGACACCTTAGTATGCAACTAGAATATATTTAGTTAAGGTATTAAGATGAACTCCATAGTTAATTTAAACCAGTTAGTTAGATAGTCAACTAGATAGTTAGTTAAAAGTGAGCTTCTTACAGTTATGAATTATAGATAAATAATTGAACGTTTAGAAAAAATCCACGAAAAAGATTAAACGCTTTTAGAAGCATGTTTTCTCGGATTTATGCAACCAGAAGTTCATAATACAGATCTTAGGAGATAAGTAAGATTCCAAACGGGATGAAAACTAACGGTTTAAAATATTAAATTACACTATGTAGGGATTTATAGTTAAATATAAAATATATTTTCCCTGTGTAACGGTTTCATTAAGCTTCCACGTATGATATATTGAGAAACGACAGGAACATGTTTCGAGCGAAGAAAATTAGCAGCAAAGGAAGATGGACCCTTATCCCTAAAGAAATACATAATAAACTTCTGATATCACGTATCGTAGCAACGGAATTTTGAAATAGTTACAAACATACAGACATCAATTCCTTAAGTTCATCGACTGGTTAGAGATTTAGTGTTAAGGTGGTGCGGAAAATCGAAAGCTCTTCACGTATGATGGTATCTCGAGGTTAACACGGGTCACGGTCGGTCAGCTGAATAAAATTCGAGCTTAGGCATCTCAAGTTTCTACAGAAAATCTTTAACTTGTATATATTATAAAGATTTAACTTAAAATTCACGAAACTGCGCTGTCCATCTGCCGGTAGGATCAAATGTTTCTCAAAATTGGGGGTAATAATTGAGGGGTAAAAGTCAGATAAATCTATACTCCGGTGTACCACGGTGTACTCCGGTGTAGTACGATAGCAGTATTACACAAATTCGCGCAGGGAATTGGTTAGCAGTGTTTTATTTTTGAAAATTATTGATTTTGAATCATTTTATAGATCTTTTCTCGAACAAATTGATTTATCAGGGGCGTATACAACGGTAATTTAAATAAAAATTTAAATTAACCTCAATTAATATTAATTGCTATTTGTAATTTAGTTTGAATTGGCGTTGCTACAGAAACTATTTTTCAACATTTTCGTAAAATCAGTGGTTTAATAAAAATTATTCGATTTAAATCAATGATTAACCAAAATAATCGATTTAAATCAATGATTACCATAATAAGCGATTAAAATCCATGATTAACCCAAATAATCGATTTAAATCAATGATTAACCAAAATAATCGATTTAAATTCACGATTAACAAAAGTCATTTAGTTTGAATCCACGATTAACAAAAATCATTTGGTTTAAATTCACGATAAACAAAAATCATTTGGTTTAAATCCACGATTAACCAAAATCATTTGATTTAAATCAACGATTAACCAAAATCATTTGATTTAAATCAACGATTAACCAAAATAATTTGGTTGAAATTCACGATTAACAAAAATCATTTGGTTTAAATCCACGATTAACAAAAATTAATTGATTTAAATCAACGATTAACCAAAATTATTTGATTTAAAACGACGATTAACAATAAGCATTTGGTTCAAAATCAACGATTAAAAAATATTTGATTTAAATCAATTATTAACAAAAATAATTAATTTAAAACAACGATTAACAAATATCATCGATTTAAATCACTGACTTAAAGGCAATTAAAATAAGATCACCCTGATGAAATTAAATTTAAATAAAACCCAATACGGAAGTTCTATCGGTTTCGGAGTGCATAAAATAACGAAGAAATAATGGTGTTAATTGATTTGCAGGTCAAGGCCATGCGTAGAAATTTGCTGTGCTGTTCGGCGCTCCTCCTGGTTCTTCTGCCTACCTTCGGACAGGCCCAGTTCCGGCCGCCCGCCCTAGGTAAGCCCTCCACGCACTTCCAATGTGACTTCCTCGTTCGGGTTCAATCAACTCTGGCCGAAGAAACAGCCATTCGCGTGTACCCTCCATCCATCATCGCAGACACCCGTCAGCCGTGACTGCTACACCCCAAACAAGCACCATTCAAGGTCATTCTTAGCGGCTTTTCACAATCGCCAACTCATTTATTCGATTGTTCTTCGATTTAGATTTAATTTGAAGACATTTCACGCTAAATATAGTTCATTGTGATTTAGTGATCCGATTTAAATAGTGAACCTTTAACAGTTAATGCGACCAGATCTTAGATAAATTTACTGATTCAATTTAAATAGTGGACTTTTTAATGAGGAAAATATTACACTTTGATCTTAGTTAAATTATCAAACTATTAAATTTAAAAAATATTTGATGTTAGTTAAATTATCAAACAATTAACTTATTATTAAATTTAAAAATATATTTGTTCTTAGTTAAATTATCAAACAATTATCTTATTATTAAATTTAAAAATATTTTTGATCTTAGTTAATTTATCAAACAATTAACTTATTATTAAATTTAAAAATATATTTGATCTTAGTTAAATCATCAAACAATTATCTTATTATTAAATTTAAAAATATATTTGATCTTAGTTAAATTATCAAACAGATTAACTTATTATTAAATTTGAAAATACTACACTTTGATCTCAGTTAAACTATCAAACAATTAACTTCTTATTAAATTTAAAAATATATTTTATATTAGTTCAATTATCAAACAATTAACTTCTTATTAAATTTAAAAATATATTTAATGTTAGTTAAATTATCAACCAATTAACTTATTATTAAATTAAAAAATATACTTTATTTGAACTTATGTACTTGTTACACTAAAAGACACTAGATTTTCATCTTAGCCAAATAATCAAAAAACATTTTATTAATTTCATAAAATGATATATTTTATAATAAGTTATTTATTTTTGACGCTAAATAATTATAATTATAATAATTATAATAATTAATGATTAAATAATAATTATAATTATAATAATTTAAGAATGCTTAAACTTCAATTATTTTGGAAAAATCTAACGAAAAATATTTCGAGTTTTCTAGTAATCCTCATATTGGTTAAAAAGTACTATTTTTTTGCAAGAATGCTGAGAATTTATCTACCTTCAGGCCTTATAGTTAACGAAAGCTTTTTACCGACTTTAAATCATCTGATACTTAATCAAACATAACATTTGAAAGAATTCCACAACTCTTCACTGACCTGAGGCGATTTAGAACACGTACTATGTATAAAATATATTTAAAAAATAAATGCATAATTCATACACGATGTGAAAAAACGTGTTTTTGACCCCAAAGTTTATTTTTTTAATAAGATGTACCGGTTGATCAGTTACATTACATTTTAAATTATGCCTGAGTTATTTTATATCTTGAGTTGAAAAGTTCACGAAGCTATAGAACGTAGCATTCCAGTTCAAGTTCAATGATCAAAAGATGTTCCTGTTTTTCGTAGGAAACGAGTTTGGTCTGTTAGAAGGTGTCTTTGACCGCGGTACGCAACCCTTTCATCTGGATCATATATTAAAATCCAGATCTTGAAAAATTTGCTACTTCTTCAAATATCCCGTTTTTCGGTGAAGATAATTTTTTAACCTTGGGGTGGTTTATTCTCTGTATTATTAATTTACTTCTCCAAACGTTTCACCCTGTCCACAAAAAAAAGGGTCTTTAGAATGGGTGGAAATTAAATAAAACTACATAATTTCATTATTAACCGCGAAATAACTGTGTTACTTTTATGGATTTATTTATATCTCTAGTATTGTCCGCTCCCTCCTATGGCGCTGCTTAGTGGGTTGTTGCGGAAGTAATGGCTACGATAGTTGGGTAAAACATTTATTGATTTTGACACCTAGAACACCCCGGGTTTAAACTATCTTGTGTTGCATTCCGACCAATATCAACTGATCTGATAACATCTGAACGTAAATGCGGATAATCTAATATCTGATTTATCGTAATTACTAACTCGATTCAGATAACTCAACTGATAATTAGTTACACTCGTAAAAAAGCTATCATTTGACGTGTATTTTTGTATTTTTTCAGGTATTTTCAGCATAGTTCGTTACCAAAACACCCCTTGCACGGGTGACAACGGCTTGGAGGGAACTTGTTTCACCGAGGCCGAATGCAACCGAAGAGACGGTTCCAGCATCGGCAGTTGTGCCAACGGATACGGGGTCTGTTGCTTCGGTAAGTCCAACAAAACATTCAATCGTTTTACAACCAGGATCTTTTAATGGAGAGGTCATCCTACTCCCCAGTTTCTTTGCAAAACCCCTTCGTCAGAAAAAAATATCACTTTGCTGTTTTGCGCGCTCTATATTGGTACCCCAAAAAAATATTTTATTTATTTCAAATAATATACCAATATTTAAACCAAAGTTATATAATACATATATTAAAATGTTACATCGTACAGTGGCGGCGCTAGGGGGTAGTCCAGGTAGGCCTACCTTAAAATTTTTAGGGGCCCCAAAATCACTCTATAAGGGGACCCAAATTGATCTAGAAAGGGTCTCAAAATTGTCCCAAGAGATAAAATTATTTATAAATAACAATGAAACAAATGTCGATAATGTATTTAGAAATTTTTGAGGTAACTCCTAGTAAATAAAACCAGTTATGTTATATTTGGACTCGTTTTACTGTTGTTAGAACTTTTTTGTTCGTCATGTACATCACTACTTTATTTTATTGAAGCATTTCGTTGAGAAAAGGGGGGTCCCGGGTCGGGGGCCCATTTATTTGGTTTGCCTACCCTCGCGACAATTCTTGGCGCCGCCACTGACATCGTACTGTACATAATTTGTTCAGTCTACCATAATTAACTCACTAAAAAACATACTAGGCTTCGAGCTCGTAAATCATAGCGCCATCTACTTTAATACCCATTAATTAAATGTACGAGGAAATAGCAGACGACTTTTGGATTTAAATATTTCTAGGCTGAAATATTAGTTTATTATCACTTGAGCTGCATCATGTGATTTTTTTAAATAAAATGGGATTGATGAATGATGCATTTATGAATATTTAGGTCAATTTTTCACTAGTCAAATTGACTAGCGAGCCCCCAGATTTCGATTCATCTTAGTAGTCAAAGCATTTATTTTAGTGATTTGGATACATTTGTTAGAAGTTCATTCGTCCGAACGGTGGTACAAATGTCCGAATGATCATTTGTCCGAATGCCGGAAAACAGGATCGTATGTCCGAAAACGTATTTCATTTGCCCGAAAAATTTATCACAACTTTTGTTGGTGATTTAGTCGTTCAATTTATGTTCACTTTACTGGCGAATTTCATTTGTTCGAATAATCGTTTGTCCGTTTTTTTGGTTGTTCTTTTTAAATATTGTTAATATAAGAAAATAGTAACATTAACGTGAACCTAACCTAACCTAAAATGTCCACAACATTCAACACAATTCCCACTTACTATATCGGCCAAAGGAAAAATGGACATAATAGGATAAAATGATTAGACATTATAATACGAATATGAAGTAAAATATACAATATATAGATATAGCAACAATTAAGAAAAAGCAACTTGAACAAACAACGATATTTACAATGTAGTTTTTTATTTTTTATTCTTGCACTAAAAAAATGCGGACCAAAAAAACAGCAATAATAAATACTAATTTAGCGACAGAATTCGGACAAATGACGCTACGGATTCGGACGAATGAAACAAACAAGTTGTCCAATTCGAACAATTGAAACATTTGTTATTTCGGCGGTTCGGACGAATGAAATTCGAACATTTGTTCCACCGTTCGGACGAATTAAATTCTAACATTTGTTCCACCGTTCGGACGAATGAAATTCGAACATTTGTTCCACCGTTCGGACGAATGAAATTCTAACATTTGTTCCACCGTTCGGACGAATGAAATTCGAACATTTGTTCCACCGTTCGGACGAATGAAATTCTAACATTTGTTCCACCGTTCGGACGAATGAAATTCGAACATTTGTTCCACCGTTCGGACGAATGAAATTCTAACATTTGTTCCACCGTTCGGACGAATGAAATTCGAACATTTGTTCCACCGTTCGGACGAATGAAATTCGAACAAATGTACCTACCCCATTTTAGTAGTCAAATGCCGTGACTAGTGCCTTATGTCCGACCTTGGTTATCTCCCTAGCGGTCGTTAGATGTCGCGACGAGAACCAGGGATTATTTTCCACTCAATGTACATAGTCGCGTGCGCCAACCTCCCCATAAAAAGATCCTGATCCAACAATTACCGAGTGACTAATTGTAAACTATCTCTGTGCAGCCCGTTTCACGTGCGGCGCGGTGACCAGTCAGAACGAGACAGTCTTCGTGAATCCGAACTACCCGAAGGGAGAGAACGGAACGGACACTTGCCAAGTGACCGTCGAGAAGCAGGACAACGTGTGCCAACTGCGCTTGGACTTTGACGAGTTCACCTTGGCCCAACCGGACGATGGCGGCCTTTGCTCCACCGACTCCTTCATGATCAGGACCACCGTCGGCGAACGACTGCCCATCCTCTGCGGAGAAAACCAGCAACAACATTGTCAGTTTGCAAACGTTCTTCCTTCTACCATAAAGCATAAGTCTATAATTGCGTACCATCATCGGAGTTAAGGAAAGATGGTTTGATCACTTAGCAATGGCTAAAGAAAAAGTGGCCAATAGATGGCGCGCCCGACACTGCGTTGCCCCTTCAGATACTTATGGGCTTTCCCTAATTACATCGTAGTACTGAGATGCAGCCTAATTTATAGGAGATGGCGGGAAATTTAAATTTTACAAGCTAACTTGGATCGTTTTAATTTTCGTTTCGTTTTAAAGAAATGTATTTTTTAAATATTTATATAATTAATCAACGAACATTTAATTATAGTATCTCAAATATTTATTTGAATTGAAGTACAAAATTTGTACTAGAATTGATAAAGGAATATCACTCACAGTAGTTTTGCCTTTTGGCTCTTCATTAGTTTAGGTTTGCTTAGATTGTTTGGAATTTAAAAAAAATTAATTGTTAGTTAATTAATTTAGAGATCATAAACAACCGAGTCCGAACGACACGAAAACTTGGTGGTGTTCCCTTTCCTTAGGTGCTCCGGTGTAATGAGGTAAAGCCCACAAAATATCTGGAGGGGCTACGTAGCGTCAGTAGCGCCATCTGTGGGATAAAAATATTTCGTTAAATAAAAAGTCTATATGATCGAAAAATCTACCTACACTTCTGCCATCTAGGAGCAACAAACACAAGGAGAACGCAGCTAGCCTTTAAACACGCTAACGCAGTGTTGTGTACAAATTTCATTGGACGAACCTTTACGCTGAACGTTTTAGGGGCGGGGGGAGGACAATTTCCGAATTTTCCCCTTCCGACGGCAGCAGGCGCTAAAGCGTCTAACCAATGAAATCTGTACACAAGAAAATCCACGACTCTTGACGGGTTGCGTTCTCCTTGTGTGGGGTGTTGTGTTTGTTGCTCCTAGGTGCCATCATGGAGAAAGTCTTGCTGTGTAATAATTTTAATTCGTCACCATGACGCCAGGAGGCGAATGGAGGTTGACCAAATGGGAGTTAACACCAGGTCATTTATCAGACGTAAAGACGCGCGATGACGTCAAAGAGAAAGCGCCAATAAGCGAATCTAAGGCTTTGACGTCATGACGCCTTTTTTGACGATCCCCATTCTCCCTCTGTTATCACAATGACGCCATAAAATTATTAATTTTTCCCCATGGTTCCACACGGTGTCTCAGTCGAAATATTTACTCATAATTATGTGTAAAGTGACGCGTATTTGACGTCATATCTGATAAGCGCCTCTAGCGTGAAAAATACGCGACTCTTAAAGGGAATATAACCACTGGTATTTTTGTCGCCCTCCGAGGGTTCCAATATTGTCCGCTGCCTCCCATGGCTTTTCACACTTGCGGCGCTGATAATCGCTGATTGTGAAGGGAATAAAGGAAATTGATGGGGTCTTCCATAAAGAACGCGTTGGAGGTTCTATTCCCTTTAAACGAATTATCAATTATAGAAAAATATTCTAGAAATGGCTCTTAGTAGGCAACTGACACACTTATGTGACAACAATTATGAACTTATGGTACTACTCTTAGGGGACCCTCGTGTATATAACAGGAATTGTAATTTCTGCTGGTTATTTCTAGTGTACGTGGACATGGGCCGCGGTTCGGGCAACCCTGTCGTCCTCAGCGTGGTCAGCAACGGAGACCGTATGACCAGAAAATGGAAGATCAAGATCAGCATGATTGAGTGCAACAGCCTTGACATGGGTCAGTATCCAAGCATTTATATCATAAAATGTTGATCGAGGATTAAGTTAGCTCGCTGTTCTTAGAGTTAATTCGTATTTCATATTACTCAAATCGAAATATCGATCCAATTTTTGAGAGGTGAATCGATTAAAAATTAAATATCGAAGAATCGACTGAAAATTAAATATCAGCGAATCGACTGAAAATTAAATACCAGTGAATCGATTAAAAGTTAAATATCGACGAATCGATCAATAGTTAAATATTAGCGAATCGATTGAAAGTTAAATATCGACGAATCGATTAAAAGTTAAATATCGACGAATCGATTAAAAGTTAAATATCGACAAATAGATTAAAAACTAAATATTAGCGAATTGATCAAAAGTTAAATACCGACGAATCGATTAAAAACTAAATATTAGCGAATTGATTAAAAGTTAAATATCGACGAATCGATTAAAAGTTAAATATTGACGAGTCGATTTAAAGTTAAATATAGATAAATCGATTTAAAGATAAATATCGATTAATCGATTTAAAATTATTTATCAATTGATATAAAATTTAATATAGACGAATCAATTTCAAAATAAATATCAACGAATTGATTTCAAAATATATATTTCATATAAGTATCGATTTGGTTTGTTATAGTTCGATTTCTTAACCCCTAAAGCTACGTTCACACGTAGAAAACGGTTTGAATTGGCTTAAAATAATTTAGCAGCTAGCTGTCTTGGGCCTAATGTGGTGCCTTTGATATTAGCCTAGCTGATTAAAGTGATTATTATTATTATTATTATTATTAATCTATTTTAAAACAGTTAACAATTTTTGAGTAATAGTGAGTGTAAGGAGCTGTTTCAAGTGGCATTTAGAAGAATTGTAATGTAGTCACTTGGACCACGGCCAACTTTGTTCACGCGCTGTTCGCGCTACCGCGGCCAACCCATTCGTTGAATTTTCAATGTTAACCTATGAGCGCCCCTAGCGGAATATTATTTTTCGAATAGTTTTTGCATTGAAGCCAATATAAAAACGAGCGTGGCGCTGAACTCCTACATGTTATAGCAGGAGACATGACTAGGAGTTCACAGCCGGGCGCTTTTCCCAACGCGCACTGTGAACGAAAAACGCGTCTTTCACTTCTCTAACTTCTACCCCCCAAACCGGGTATCTCCAGTCTCGGAGACGGACACGAGATGAAATATTTTAGTGACGCTCTCTAGCGAGGATTGTGGGAACTACCGCTGAAGAAAAAACCAGTTCTGACTCGTTCTGACTGGGTTGTAGAGCCGCCACTGACTTACGAGAGCTTCCACCGCGTCTCCCAGAGGGCGCAATATTGATAGTAAAGTATCTCACGCGACGGCCGAGACAAAAAGGGAACGGCAGAGAGAAAATTCGAGGGGTGGGTAAAAAGCGGGGATTATTGCAAGGATCCTATATGTTAGAAGGATGGGTAGCCCTCCGGCCAGCCCGTGTTTTCAAAACGCTGGCAGCGCCGTCGATATTAAAGGGAATATAACCTGCAAAGCAATCTTAATGGAAGACCCCTTCAATTTATCAAATTACCCTGTACAGTGGCGCCAAACATTTCTAAATCCAAAGGCAAGAGCGGCCAGAGCTGCAAACGTTGGTGTTCCACACCAAATACCTGAGATTATATTCCCTTTAAGAGAGCCTCTAAACGTGGGACGTCTTGTTTCTATTCCCTCAAGGACAAATTTTGGCGGTGTTTCCCCCATGTTTTGTCCTTGACGGAATCTAAGGACGGATTCTCTATCGCGCATGACCCACAGACGGCGCTGCCATTTTTCGTCCCTCGCCTCATATCCTTCTAACATATAGGATCCTTGGTTATTGGGAAAAACGGGTTTTTGTGTTCACGACGCCGGGGTCCATTCACCGGGGCAACCGCTGTCAACTCCTAGTCATGTCTCCTGCTTATAGTACAGTTTATAGGGGGAAAATCCTTGCTCACGGAATTTCGACGAATGTGTTGGTCGCTGTAGCGCGAGAGATGAAAGTTGGTTGTGCTTGGACCAACGGCTAACTTAGGCCTCAAGTGGTGTTTTGGTTATTAGCCTTGCTGACTTAAAATGATTTACCATCAGCCCCACCCGGATGTCTGCAATACTACCGTTTGCCCAGCGCCCTGGTCAGAAGTTTCAACTACGGCGGTCGCATCGACTCTAAGGTCAGGTACCTGAGCAACCTGAGGTACTCCGTCTGCATGAGAGTCGAAGAGAACTTCTGCTCCATCAAATGGGAGACTGAGCGCGAAAGCTCCTTCTCATTCGGCGCTCCATTCGACTCCGGCTCCGACGGATTCGCCTGTAACGACGACGACTACATCGGTATCGATCAGGGATCCTTGGACGGCGTTGGACCCGGAGAAGACAGGTTCTGCGGCACCAAGCTTCTTGACAAGAACGTCATTATCTGTGAGTTCCACTTTTTTTTGCTTTTGCGTTTTTATAGGAAAACCAAACTATTACGCTAGCAGTCAGTGGCTGGCTGGCTTGAAACCTACTAATTGGACATGGTTCATCTATGAGTTCTATCTTGCTCTTTTTTCTGGGTTTTTTTTTACTTTGGCGTTTTTTAAAAAAACCAAAAGTATTACGCTAACAGTCAGTGACTGGCAGGCTTGAAACAAACTAATCAGCCATGGTTCATCTGTGAGTTCTACCTAGCCCTTTTTTCCTCTTTTCTACTTTTGCGTTTTTATACAAACCAAAAGTAATACGCTAGCAGTCAGTGGCTGGCTGGCTTGAAACAAACTAATTGGACATGGGTTCATCTAGATAGCCCTTTTTTCGTTTTTTTTTCTGCTTTTGTGTTATCATATGAAAACCAAACTATTGCGCTAGCAGTCAGTGACTAGTTGACTTGAAACAAACTAATCGGCCATTGTTCATCTTCAAGTTCTATCTTACTCTTTTTCCCTTTTTTTTACTTTTACGTTTCTATATGAAACTAAAACAATTACGCTAGCAGTCAGTGGCTGGCAAGCTTGAAACAGACTAAACTAATCGGCCATTGCTCATTTGCGAGTTCTATCTAGCCCTTTTTTCGTTTATTTTTACTTTTGCGTTTTTTATACAAACCAAAAGTATTAAGCCAGCAGTTAGTGGCTGGCTTGCTAGAAACCTACTAGTTGGTCATGGTTCTTCTACGAGTTCTATCTTTCTCTTTGTCTCTTTTTTTACTTTTGCGTTTTGATATGAAACCAAAAGTATTACGCCTGCAGTCAATGGCTGGCAGGCTTGAAACTAACTAAACTAATCGCCTATTTTGTTTTCTTCCAGCCCGCAGCAAACCATTCTACCTGAAAGTGCGTTCCAACAGCGACGCGTTCTTGAACGCCAACTCCTCCCAGATCGGATTCTCGCTGAGATACACGCAATTGCCTTGTATGCTTTGACACCATTCTTCCCAAAATCAAAAATATTATTTATTCAAACTCAGGTATCTGACGGATTTGTTACGATTGGTTCCTTGTTTTTGAGCACGCAAGGAATGACGTCACTCAATTGGAATGTCAAAGAAAAATAACACAGCACGCTCACAATTTTGTCACGAGCATGAATTATAAGCACGATCACATTTCAAACGAATTGTTTGAATGTTCATTTTTAATGCACTTTTCTGCACGATTTTTCGTAGACTCTTATTCTCAAATGTTTCTCGTAACGAAACTAATTTTAATATCGCAATTTTAGACTAAATTTTAGACTAACTTTTAGCCTAAATTTTAGCCAAAACTTTCACCACCAAATGGGGTTTATCTTAAATAATTTTTATTTAATATTGCACGGTCAAAGGATGAATTTATAATTTAACACTTTCAGGTCAAAATAGATTTAGTCAACTAAACTAATTTTGTTTCTAAAACAGTTCCAAATCATAATTTATTATATAAATTGGGGTTAGACATCATGAACCGAATTGAACTAATATACAAATCAAGTTAGCGAACGTTTGAGAATTAACCTACGAAAACCGAACTAAAATTGGCACCTTTTAAATTTAAATTAATATTAATATTGTCCAAGGACCTAATCGTATTTTAGTTCAATTTTAGTTCAGAAAAAAGAACTAAAATTGATCAGGAAATCCGTAAACAATTTTGGTGTAACTTTCATTGAAACTCAATTACAATCTAAAAATATTTTATAAATTTTATAATTTATAAAATAAAGCTAAAATGCACCAGCATTGTTAGACCTAGTCATCGAAAATGCAAACTGTCATACAAGTATGTCATTTTGCATTTAGAAATAAATTTAAAGTATGATCATAAGCGTATAATATTTTCACATAAGTGTGACACTTCATATTACTCACATTCAAAAGTTTTACTGAGAGCTATTTACAAGACAGACTACATTACGGGCTTCTTCGCCGTTTTGCGTCCGCTTGCTAACGCGTCACACGTAGCCTTTGACAGCGCCTCGCTAGGGGCAGATTTTATTCTTGTGATGACGTCACTCCGTTACTAGCTCTCAGTAAAATATTTCCCAAAGTGACAAACGTATGGAACAATATTATAGACTTATGCTATGATCAAACAAAAAAACTCTAAACACGCGAACTTACTGGTTAAATGTCATTATTATTAAGTTAATTTTGACTTTTAATTAGTCACTGCACCTAATTGCATGAATAAATCAAATGCTAAACTAAATTAAAATAACCAAGCACGCTAAACTGCATGAAACTAATTAAATCGGTAATTCGTTTAAAATTACCGTATCTAAAATAACCAAATTAGATTTAATTTAAAACAAGATTAATTTAATTACAAATGTGGCATTAAATTTACAGACCAATTAAATAAAAAATCAATTAATCTGGTTTTAATGACAGTGGCGTAGACAAGGGGGGGGGTTTCCGGGTCCAGACCCCCCCTTGGGCCTACCTTCAACTGTACTAAATTTCCACCCCCTTCTCGACCGCCCTCTTAACATTCACATGCTTCGACCCCCCCTTGGCGAATTTCTGGCTACGCCACTGTTTAATGATATTAGTTAATATAAAATTATTAAAGGGATCCTGACATAAAAATAATTGACTAGAGTTTTTCTAAGCAGATGGCGCCTTTTTATTATATTGGTAGTCTTGACAACGGGTATTATAAGTAGTCTTGGAACACGCTTTGTCTACTTTGAGTACATTTATCTCTGTTACGCCACTAGGGGCGAAAGTTACTTCTTCGCTTTAAAAATTAAAATAATTATTATCGTATTTTTAAATATTAAGAAAGCAAAAATAATAGAATTTATCACCAAAAAAGTTACAAAATTAATGACTGTCACTATCCCTTTAAGATTTTGCAAAAAAAGGCGGCCTATTTAAATGTGATAAAGTGTCATGGTCGTGGTATATTACTTTCTTTTCTTGTTTCTTTGGTCTAATAGGCAGCAGTTGAGGCGGTAAACGGTGTCCAGTCTTCTATAAATGTAGCGGCATGCAATAAAAGAGTGGGGTAGTAGAAAAGCGGAAGTAGTATTCCGAGAACACGGAAGTAGTATTCTGAGAACCCGGAAGTACTATTTTGTGCCATCTCCCATCTAGGCAACATCTTGCACTTCACCCAGCCCAACTTGCGAACCAACGACGATGACGACGCTATCGTCGCTGCTCCGGAAGTTGTTGTAGAAGACCACAAACCCATTATAGAAGACAAAACAACCAATGCCACAGCTACAACCACCCTGGCGCCATCTACAGTCGCCAAAGAAAACTAATTTATTAAGAACTTTTTTTTGATAATTTTTTCTACTTATAGCGAAATGAACAAAGTTTTTATTTAATATTGCCTAACATTTATTTAAATTATTTAAAATTTAAAAAGATTGATTTAATAAAATATGGATACCATTCCCGGTGAGTGGTCGTGCAGTAACAGAAGTTAGCGCCTGATTGGCAGCTTTTTCTAGTTATTGTTACGCCACCTATGTAACATTCCAATCATTATTGTATTTTTTGCTATTTATTATTAGAATTTTTGTAGTAGAATTTATAATTGTACTGCGGCTGAAACCAATCATTTGTGTCAAAGGTTCCCATTGTATTTCACCCGAAACAGTAAAAATAAAACGCGTATTTTTGTAAAAAAAAATTAATAAAAACTTTCACAAAATTTAAATGTGTTCGTTTCTTTTCGAATTCACCACGTAAATATTTTCAGCTACCGTCTCGCCATCTATTTTAACGCGACAGAACTTAAATAGGTCAAGGTCAAGAAAATGGCGAGGGACTTTAACGAAATTATCGACGACATTTTATTAGCCGAAAATAAGTAAGAAAATTTGCTTTTTAAACACATTTTTTAGTCTCGTCACAATCCCAAAAAATTACTTTTTAAACGTGGTATTAGATAACTTTATATAATATAAAATACACGAAATATCTATCAAATATTATATTTCAATTAAGGATGTGCCAAGGCTTACAAATTCTTCGGCCTATTTTGCAAAATTGGCTTCTATTATGTAATTCTAATTTTGTATTGGCCAATAATTCAGCTACCTGTTTCAAACTTAACGAAAGTCATGAAATTATGTTGCATATACCTTTTTTTATTTTCGACCCATTTTTTTTCCATTTTTTTGTATGAACCAGTAGAGCATGTGAAAAATAGGCATGCTTAAATGAAATTACAGGTTTCGCCATGTTGGCTTTACGAGAGGTTTTAGTTTAGGTGAAGAGGCTGGTTGGAAAGATGGTTATGGGCTGGGACTTCAACGTGGAGCCCAAATAGCATCTGAGGTACAATTAGCCAGCTTAAACTCTTATCCATTAACAAAACCCGAAAGTTACAATATTTTCAAAAACAGCTAGGATTTTATCAAGGCTTTGTTCATGCGTGGATATGCGTGTTGGAACGGGAAGAAACAGCGAAACAAAGGTTACAAAAATTAGGATAACTTTAAACGTACACAAACTAAAACAGTAAATCTTACAGAAAATTAGTGGCATTGAAAACTCTATTAGAAATGACCAAAGAATTTCCAGCGACAAATGTTCATGATCAAGATATGATAGAGAAATTACAAAAAATCAGGGCAAAATTTAAGCAGGTACATTGATGTTGACCTATTTTCTCATTGATTATATTGTACTTACGTTCATTTGGATGTGTAGGTATTATCTTTACTAAATGTTGGAACGGACGGCCTTCCAAATTCTCAGGAAGCAGGTGGGCCAAAGCCAGAAATGTCATTTTAACATTAATACCGTCTATTCATCATAATTTACTTTGTTATATCCCTAAAATCTTGTAAATATCATTTGTGTTATTTTATTAAATTAGGGTATTATTATTTTCACACTAAAAAGTATTAAACAAAAAAGCATTTTTTATTTTTTTAAGAACAAATTAAAAATTGTTCAAATTAACTAAAAACTGGCCAAAAACTCAGAAAAAACATGTCTTTCAGAAAGTTAATTAAAATATATTTCTGAATCAAAAAGAAATAATTCCATCAGAATTCCGTAATAGCGATAACTAGCCGCTAAAATTAATTTAAAATAAGTTTTGGTTTATGAAGAAAATACGAACGATAACATGATTACTACAACTGAAAATTAGTAAGTGAATTGAAATTTCATCTATTCTAATTGTATAATTGGGTTAAAAACTTAAAGTTAAAAAAAAAATGTGTAGTACATAACACCTAAAACAACGTATATAGTTCTTAACTATTAAAACATAAAAAAATGGGAATAATGCAGAAAAAATTAAAAAAATTCTTGTAAACGTAGCTATTTATGACAAAACTGGTCTTAAAAACAGATATAAATAATATAAGGTAATAAAATATTCAGAAATTTGGTAAATATAATTGTCATGTTAAAATATGTAAATATTGTAACATCATTTGACTACCCAATTCAAATATTTAATTTAGTTCATGTTAGGTTTAATTGTATTAAATGTTGTAAAACACAAGCCATTAGTTATAGTAATACTTTATAAAGCTATTAATTGAAATGAATAGTGCCAAATATTACAAAATAAGCAAATTAGAAATCGCAGTAGCTGCCGCTATTTATTTTAATATATGATAAAATACTTTCAATTTATAGGCAAATAATTATAAAAAAGTAACGCGAAAAATTTACTATGGATATCAAAAATATTCACATATTAATAAAACTAATTATAATGTTCAGTGGTTATGAATTTGGTAGTTATTGAGATTAAACAAATAGTACACGTCAATCAGAGATCACTGTTAACACTGCACTATAATATGGAGATGCGTAAAAACTAAAGTTTTACAATTACATTTAAAAAATTAAAAGATATGTATCAAAAGTTTATTGTTACGTCAAAATTTACTTTCTTGTTAATTAAGAATTTAAAATAAACTATTTATTGTAGAAAAATATCTGGTTATATCTACTCTGGATTTTAAATATATAAATTGGTTTTATTAAAAATTATTGGCCTCTTTAGTTTGATTCATAGGCTTTTAGAAATATAATTTAAAATTATAATTCCTATAAAATCCTATATTTTCAAAAATGCCCTATAACATGGTATATTTTTAGCAAAATCTCCAAAAAGTCCTATAAAATCCCATAATTTTGATATTTGGCCCATTTCAAATCCCGCCCCACTCAGTTAAATTTCTAGATAATAGCTATAGAGTAATGGCACTGTGACGTCCTAGTACGTCACCCATGCTCTTTCCTATAGATAAAAAATTTGCGACGAAAATGGCAGCCATGGCCAAAGCTACTGAGTGCTACTACTCTATAGTATACATTCCTATACAAAGTCCTAGTCTATTCTTTTGTTATTGTTAACATGGTATATTTTTGTGATAAAATCATAAATATCATGTATTTCTGATAAAATGGGTAAATAGTTTATTTTTTAAGAGAAAATCTAAGATTTATTTAACTAAATATAGATTGAGTTTTTAAATGCATAAAGTTAGTTAATGAAATAGCAGTCCTATAAAATCCTATAATTTTGAAAATAGTCCTATAAAATACTATAATTTTGAAAATAGTCCTATAAAATCCTATAATTTTGAAAATAGTCTTATAAAATCCTATAATTTTGAAAATAGTCTTAAAAATTCTATAATTTTGAAAATAGTCCTATAAAATTATATTTTTAGAAATATAATTCTATTTTTCCAATAAAAAAAATTGAAAATTTGAGTGGGGACCCTGCCATATTGGATAAATAATAGTAGTTCCTACCTAGCGTTCCACGTGCATTTGCTAAGTGTTTGTTACGGGTTCTGCCTTGTAGCAGGCTACGTGTTACGGGAGTTTCGGAAATTCTCAGATAAATTCGCCGAAGCGGCGCTGCTGTCGCAAAAGCCATTTGCTTGTCCGGTTTTTTTCCAAGTGATATATCCAGGTAGGAACTACAAATATTAATATAGCTGCCATAGTGGTGTTGATGCCTTGGTTCCGGCACGTGACCTCCGAAAAATCGGCCCAAGGTTCGTGATCAGGCTTGGAAATAAGTGGTGGTCACTGGGTCAAAGACCAGTTTATTAATAGCTCGGACTAGTTTTTTTATTCAAAAGCTAGGGGTTCACTGGTCCAGTGTCCAGTTTATTAATTCAAAATTATCTAGCGTATTATTAACCAACTGGTCTACGTGACCACTTAAATAATTCCAGAGTTGGGAGTCACTGGCCAAATCGACCAGTTTAGAAATAAACCTTATTTCCAAACCTGCTCGTGATCAGCCTCCACCGGTCGCTGCCGTAGTCCTATCATGGTGAACTTCGATGACATACTGTTGCGTGAACAGCACGTCATCAAAGTTGGCCGTAGTCTTATCAACAGTTGGTTACTATGGTAACTATGGAGCTATTTTTTCCGACTTCCGGCGCGAACTCAGTAAAAGCCTCACGAGAAAACGCGCTATCGAGAAACGCCGTAATTTCGAATCTAGGGTACGTAGTTTAAGTTATATTATCTTTGGTGCGAGGTTTATATCATCTTTGCTCTAATCAGGGTTGCCACAATTCCTGGAAAAGTCAGGGAATTTGAAAATTGGTTTAAAAATCCCGGAAAATTTCAGGTAATTTAATTTTGGCTGCAAATAGTTCCTACAAATAAGTCAAGGAAAAACCTGGAAAATGGTTGGAAATGGGAAATCTTTACTAAAATATGCATTGAAAATTGTCAAATTTTGGCATGCAATAAATTAGATAAAATCTCCAGAAATGGCGAGGGGAAACCTGGAAAAGTCAGGGAATTTGAGTTTGAAAAAACAGTGGCAGTCCTGTCTAATACGATACGAGTTGTCTTACCTTATTTGCGATTTCTTTACCATTAAAATACATTAATTTAAGAGGAACTATAGTAATTTCGTGAAGAACATTTTAGGTTATCCTAGAACGAATCGTGGTTTCTCAAATCAATAGTTGATTTTATCAAATCTCTTTACGCTTGCCCAACTTGTTGAAATGTTGCCCTGGAATAGTTCAGCCCATTGAGTTGGGAATAAATAGAGGTACAACTAAATCTGGCTGACGCGGGACCAATTTCGTTCCATAAGGAGACTATATCAACTTTATCGTTCTACCGTGGCGGCATCTGTCTCTAGTGGTGGAAACTATATTGCAAATGAATTTTTTCGCGAATCTGATGCGAAATTGAAATGTATGATTTATCGTAACAAACAAACCTTTGAAGTTGTTTAAAAATAATTTTATTTGGTCAACACGATCCTTTTTAACTCAAGTTACGGTGAGTTACCTATAAATTATTTATTTTTAGCCATATAACTTTACAAAATATAATTATAAAGATGAATTTCGTACAGTCTTATCAGAACAGGTCCTGCGTAACCATGGCAACCGAAATCGTAATTGTAATTCTAGCAGTATTATTCTAAATTCAATGGTTCAGCCAATGCCTAAGAATGGGTTCATAAACTCTTTAGTGGGAGAGAAAACGGATCCACAGCTGAAGCGGGGAGGCAACATTTCAACAAGATGGCCAAGGTTATTTTATAAAAAGAACTATTACCCAGTAGGCCAGTAAAGTTCATTTTCAGAGTTAGCGTCTTCCATTAATTGTTTTTCTGGGTAACGGAAGCCGCCAATGAATTTGAAAATACATTCACGTAGTTTTAAGTCCTGCCCATTCTATAGGAGCTTTAGACATTCCAAGTGTCTAGGTATATAATTTCCTATTTAAAAGCTAAAATTGGAAGGCAATTCATTGATATTTTTAATTGATATTATATTTCTAACTGAAAAGGAGGTTACTAAACGAATAAATGTACCGATATCAACTTAGAATTTCACAAAATAACACAACATTTGCGCGAAATTTGATGTCAAGGTTCCTCACAACTCTAGCAAAAAGAACTACCGTGAAATTTAAAGAATTAGTCGATTTAATTGGTTTTGAAACTAAGGTAGTCAAATATGGACCATATGGTAAATATTTATACAATTATAAAATTTTATTATAGACTAGGAACTTACATCTGAAGTAAAAATAAAAAAGGCCTAATTAAAGCCATGGAGAGAATCAAGCTAGAACTGGGATTAACAGTATCCAAGGTTGTAAATGATGAAGTACCCGGTTGATGTTTAAGCCTTGGCGAAATAAAAAAGGCTTAAAGTTAATATGGCAAATTTTTAAAAATTGAAAGAATTTATAAATCAGAGTTTCAGAACGTTTCCAACCGCGATTATAAACTGGAAGACCGAACTGGTAGTTTTCAGGTCTTGAAAATCTTTGATCATTCGTGAACACGTTTGGCACTAGCAACCAATTCCAAATTGGATCCCTATAATAGTTTTAAAATTCATTATCCAAGAGCCTCTGACGACACGATGAATCATGTCCGGAAGCACCATGGAACCTTAACTGCAGGATTTTGAAGAAAAAAAAGCTTACTACAAGGAGGCTAGTCACACTTTCTCGACGGTGGATGGCGCCACGCGCACTAGGGGGATCAATGGCCGCGTTCATGGACCAAGAATCTAAGGGGACTCACTGTTCCCGATATTTTGACACGGTATATACTAAATCAAAAGGCTTACTGAGGTCACGGCCAACTTTGACACTCGCGCAATAGCGGCCAAACTATTCGTTGAAGTTTCTACGTTAACCTACGAACAAAAATATCTCTCGGCGTTGAGCGCCCCTAGCGGAAAATTATTTTTCGAATAGTTTTTGCATTGAAGCCAATAAAAGACGAGCGTGGCGCTGAACGCCAATAGTTTATAGCGGGAAAATCCTTGTTCATGGAATTTCGGCGAATGGGTTGGCCGCTATTCCGCGAGTGTCAAAGTTGGCCTCAAAAATTCTGTTCAATTATCACTACGAGAGGCTCGGGGCTTAGGTGAGAAAGAAGTGAAATGGATTCCATTAAATTTGATTTAAAAACCCTCAGCCATACGCGGCTTACTGGTTATTTTCATTGAACACAATGGTTAATTACCATTACTTAAACTTTTAAAGAACTAGTTTCGAAAATAAAAGGTCCAAAAGTCACTAAGCCTAATCATTTAACCGACAACAACGGCGCCATTTTGTCAAAATTGAACGTGAACGCTCCAGCTTCTCTACGAAACTACGTCGGAAATCGACTTCAGCGACGCCAAGTTTGTCCACATTGAAGTAAAATTAGCCGTGATTTTCCTATAAGGACTTGGCAGTACTACGTCACAGTTTTTTTTCAATAGTTTTTATCGTGGGGAGAAAAATGTTACCACAATGGCGGCCATGGCCAAAGCTACGGAGTGCCAAGTCTCTATTCCCAGTATTCACGCGTACTTTTTAAAGCTTGGCCCATGCTATTATTTACTACGACCTTATAACGGAGAGGTCAGCTCAATTGCAGAGATGGGCGTGCTCCTCTCATTTTCAGCGAAACTGAGTGGTAAAATATATTTTTAAAAGAGTGTAAAACGGAATTGAGATGAGCAAAAATATCAAGAATGAGCGAAAAGAGAGAAGCAAAAGTTCCGTTCGTCAAAAAAGAGCCAAAAGATGAGCGAAAATTTCGCCGCTCAAGAAAGAGTGAAAAGTGAGGAGCGAAAATTTTACCACTCAAAAATTCCGCGAGTGTGAACTGATATCCCACGACCGAGCGCGAGCTGAGCGGTTCTTTAACCAAAGTGCCCATCACAGCTCACTGGATATTAGATAAATGGGGGCGCTGCACAACATTAGGGGACTAAATCCATTGAAATATGAAATAGTATAGATCCACAATTCTACGAGGGACTGATACGGAAGTTACAGCTAGCAGACAACGCGTATTTTCTGGATGCGCTACGTTATAGCGCTACTGTCCACCAAAAGCAAAAACATTACACGTGGCTATCAACATTATTTAGCCTAATCTACTGCGTTCTTTTTTCCAAATACTAATTTTTTACACCGATAGATGGCACTATTACGTAGCGCATCCAGAAAATATTTTCCAAACACTAATTTTGGTCACCGATAGATGGCAACATTACGTAGCGCTGTCTCTTCCGTGTTCTACCACGGGCCCGTATTCAGCGTAAATTATCTATGCTATTTCATAAATGTATATGACTAAATCAGCCTTTGGTTTTATATGTAACTCACGCGTACGAGACAGCGCGTGTAATAAAAAAATCGACGTGCGTTATCTCGTGCGCCTTATTAATGTTGTGCAACTCCCCCTTTTATCTAAAAACATTTCAAGAACCTCATGTATGGGGAAAAAATTCCGAGTGTATCGTCGCGCCATCTAACGACCGTTATCAGGACTAATATGATTTTACTGGAATAAAATTTAAGTAGACAGAAAAATATTAACATTTTAATTATATTGAATAATTTTTGTTTAAAAATTACGGTATTTTTTAAATAATTAAAAAACTAAATTATTATTATGGTACTATAAAATTTGTTTTATATAATTTCTTACGAGTATAGTTTTTAATACTAATATAGATGGAGCAAAACAGCGGTATTTTTCCGGCTTGAAAATAATTTCGCTAAGTTGTGTTTGCCTAGTGTTTGAGTGGCGCCACCTCACGTCGAGAGAGAGCTTATAAGAACCCCCCATTCTATCGTATTAATTGACGTTTCGATACCCGATAGAGACCACTAACGGAGGGGAAATACCATTTTTTGGGTATCAATTAGAATATAAATTTTTCTCTCGAATATTTAAAACGTCAAATAATTTGATCGAATATTTTTAGGATTACCGAATATTTTATCGAATAGTTCGTAATTTTTGCAATAAAAGCAAATGAATGTGTAAAAACAAACACGTCATACTAGAAAATTTAAATTATTTTAGTAACTTCTGTTTAATAACAAAGCAACCATTTGATCTAGAAAAATTAATATTTTTAAAACGAACTTTTTCGAAGTATCGAATATTTGATTATTATTCGGTGTCACCATATTTCGCACACACGTGGAAGAAGCGAATAGTGCAAAAGCTACCACGTCATCGACTTACATCCATATCGTATTCCTTGTTATCCTTAAGATGCTTGCGCTTCCAAATGACTGGACTCAGAAGTCGCTCGTCCACTTTTTTATTGCCACCTGAAACGGTAATTCGCGGTTAATTTAAAAATTCAACCAAGGCTTAGGAAAATGTTCGAATTTACCAGTTAGAAGACTAGCTAAAATTCCAAATATTAACGTGCTGAAAGTCGCCAAGGGCCCGTACCACATGAACGAAATGTTGTATAATGGAAATGAGTACCTTTAAAAGAAATGTGTTCACTCAATTAGAAAGGAAAAGGCTTAGAAGCGGTACCAAGGCTTAAAGACGCACCCAACACCCTACGCATGGAGGAAAGGATAGGAGTCGGGTTTCTAAGACAATAAGCTAGTTTTAACTAGGGCTCTATAGGTCGGGGATGGTTAACTTTTATTCAATAGATAAAGCTCTCAAAATTATTCGTAAAACATTTTGATCAAGTAATTTATATTTCTGTATTATCCGATTAATTTTTTGATAAATTTGTAAAATTAATCGTAAAAACGACGTTTTTTTCTATAAAAAGCTCAAATTTTACGAATAATACATGTTTTTTAATCATTTTCCGAAATATTAACCGGTAAATTTCTTTGTTTACATTTTTTCCCCGAAAAATATCAATTTAAACATGGATAATGATTAACCGTCCCCGACCTCTAGGCGCGACATAAGGATTTTTTTCAGTAGTCAGCCTGACTAGTGAACCTCCTATATATTAATTTATTTTAGTAGTCACTGACTAGTGGGGGTACAAATGGGTGTATAAAAACAGGAATCCATACCTCTACTTGGAATGCTTATCCCGGCGTATCGCGTGTGTAAAGATCACTCTGACGGCTTTGGCCCCGCCTACGAAAGAAAAAATTCCCTCTCAAGCAGTTGTTTGTTAAGTTAACATAGTCAAGTCAAAAAAACCGTCAGCCACATCGAGACGAAAATCTGCCGCGCTAAGCATTCCAAGTAGAGGTATGGATTCCTGTGGATAAGCATTCCAAGTAGAGATATGGATTCCGGTTTATATTAATTGTTTGACAACGCGTCTCCTTTCGTTTTCTCCATGACAGCATTAAGGTGAACTAAATAGCAACTGACCTGTCTGTTCCACCGGTAGTTGTATTGCGCACCGGGTTAAGAACGGACATACTAGTGTTGTACAAAAGAGTGGTGATGGTTGTAACGCTGTCGCTGAAGGAGGTTTCGTTGTTCCACGCGTCCTGGTACGTGGAGGCATTTGAGCTGAAGCAGCCCTCCGTGGACACTGGCAGCGGGGGGTTCTTCTTTTTAATGGCCAAGGCGCCAATAATGATCCAAAGATTCAGGCCCAGGCCCAATAGCAGACCAAAGATGGCTCCCTGAAATAGTAGAATTGAAGGATTTTCAGCGCGGTCCAATACTTGGAGATAGCCCCAACCAGGACTGAAATTGATTAGAATTGAGAAATGGGTCGTATTTGGAATTGAAAAAATAAAGATAGTATGACTGCACTAGAATTGGCGAACGGGTAGTAAGATTACTACTGTAATTTATGAAAAGGTAGAATGATTACTACTGTAATTTATGAAAGGGTAGAATGATTACTACTGTAATTTATGAAAGGATAGAATGATTACTACTGTAATTTATGAAAGGGTAGAATGATTACTACTGTAATTTATGAAAGGGTAGAATGAATACTACTGTAATTTATGAAAGGGTAGAATGATTACTACTGTAATTTACGAAAGGGTAGAATGATTACTACTGTAATTTATGAAAGGGTAGAATGATTACTACTGTAATTTATGAAAGGGTAGAATGATTACTACTGTAATTTATGAAAGGGTAGAATGATTACTACTGTAATTTATGAAAAGGTAGAATGATTACTACTGTAATTTATGAAAGGGTAGAATGATTACTACTGTAATTTATGAAAGGGTAGAATGATTACTACTGTAATTTATGAAAGGGTAGAATGATTACTACTGTAATTTATGAAAGGGTAGAATGATTACTACTGTAATTTACGAAAGGGTAGAATGATTACTACTGTAATTTATGAAAGGGTAGAATGATTACTACTGTAATTTATGAAAAGGTAGAATGATTACTACTGTAATTTATGAAAGGGTAGAATGATTACTACTGTAATTTACGAAAGGGTAGAATGATTACTACTGTAATTTATGAAAGGGTAGAATGATTACTACTGTAATTTATGAAAGGGTAGAATGATTACTACTGTAATTTATGAAAGGGTAGAATGATTACTACTGTAATTTATGAAAGGGTAGAATGATTACTACTGTAATTTATGAAAAGGTAGAATGATTACTACTGTAATTTATGAAAGGGTAGAATGATTACTACTGTAATTTATGAAAGGGTAGAATGATTACTACTGTAATTTATGAAAGGGTAGAATGATTACTACTGTAATTTATGAAAGGGTAGAATGATTACTACTGTAATTTACGAAAGGGTAGAATGATTACTACTGTAATTTATGAAAAGGTAGAATGATTACTACTGTAATTTATGAAAGGGTAGAATGATTACTACTGTAATTTATGAAAAGGTAGAATGATTACTACTGTAATTTATGAAAGGGTAGAATGATTACTACTGTAATTTATGAAAGGGTAGAATGATTACTACTGTAATTTATGAAAGGGTAGAATGATTACTACTGTAATTTACGAAAGGGTAGAATGATTACTACTGTAATTTATGAAAAGGTAGAATGATTACTACTGTAATTTATGAAAGGGTAGAATGATTACTACTGTAATTTATGAAAGGGTAGAATGATTACTACTGTAATTTACGAAAGGGTAGAATGATTACTACTGTAATTTATGAAAGGGTAGAATGATTACTACTGTAATTTATGAAAAGGTAGAATGATTACTACTGTAATTTATGAAAGGGTAGAATGATTACTACTGTAATTTACGAAAGGGTAGAATGATTACTACTGTAATTTATGAAAGGGTAGAATGATTACTACTGTAATTTATGAAAGGGTAGAATGATTACTACTGTAATTTATGAAAGGGTAGAATGATTACTACTGTAATTTATGAAAGGGTAGAATGATTACTACTGTAATTTATGAAAAGGTAGAATGATTACTACTGTAATTTATGAAAGGGTAGAATGATTACTACTGTAATTTACGAAAGGGTAGAATGATTACTACTGTAATTTATGAAAGGGTAGAATGATTACTACTGTAATTTATGAAAGGGTAGAATGATTACTACTGTAATTTATGAAAGGGTAGAATGATTACTACTGTAATTTATGAAAAGGTAGAATGATTACTACTGTAATTTATGAAAGGGTAGAATGATTACTACTGTAATTTATGAAAGGGTAGAATGATTACTACTGTAATTTATGAAAGGGTAGAATGATTACTACTGTAATTTATGAAAAGGTAGAATGATTACTACTGTAATTTATGAAAGGGTAGAATGATTACTACTGTAATTTATGAAAGGGTAGAATGATTACTACTGTAATTTATGAAAGGGTAGAATGATTACTACTGTAATTTATGAAAGGGTAGAATGATTACTACTGTAATTTACGAAAGGGTAGAATGATTACTACTGTAATTTATGAAAGGGTAGAATGATTACTACTGTAATTTATGAAAAGGTAGAATGATTACTACTGTAATTTATGAAAGGGTAGAATGATTACTACTGTAATTTACGAAAGGGCAGAATGATTACTACTGTAATTTATGAAAGGGTAGAATGATTACTACTGTAATTTATGAAAGGGTAGAATGATTACTACTGTAATTTATGAAAGGGTAGAATGATTACTACTGTAATTTATGAAAGGGTAGAATGATTACTACTGTAATTTATGAAAAGGTAGAATGATTACTACTGTAATTTATGAAAGGGTAGAATGATTACTACTGTAATTTATGAAAAGGTAGAATGATTACTACTGTAATTTATGAAAGGGTAGAATGATTACTACTGTAATTTATGAAAGGGTAGAATGATTACTACTGTAATTTACGAAAGGGTAGAATGATTACTACTGTAATTTATGAAAGGGTAGAATGATTACTACTGTAATTTATGAAAGGGTAGAATGATTACTACTGTAATTTATGAAAGGGTAGAATGATTACTACTGTAATTTATGAAAGGGTAGAATGATTACTACTGTAATTTATGAAAAGGTAGAATGATTACTACTGTAATTTATGAAAGGGTAGAATGATTACTACTGTAATTTATGAAAAGGTAGAATGATTACTACTGTAATTTATGAAAGGGTAGAATGATTACTACTGTAATTTATGAAAGGGTAGAATGATTACTACTGTAATTTATGAAAGGGTAGAATGATTACTACTAGAGTTGAGGAATGGGTAGTACAATTATTACTGGAACTGAGGAAAGGGTAGAATGGTTACTACTAGAGTTGAGGAATGGGTAGTACAATTATTACTGGAACTGAGGAAAGGGTAGAATGATTACACTAGAATTGACGAATGGGTAGTACCAAAAGTAAATGAACCGAAGTTATCAGACTGCTATACTCCCCATGTTGGAGGCGTTTTCCTTATGAAGTTACATTTCGACCTCGAATTTGAAATTTTGCGCGCTCCTAGGTCGAAAAAAAAAGGTTTTGTTTTTATGAAACCATTTATTATACATAGAAATAGCTATACCAACAATTCCCAAGCGCAATTTATCGCGTCGAAATACGGCCCCGGATGGAAATTAGCTTTTATTTGACTCGATTTTCTCATCTTTTTCATAAGGAAAACGCCCTCCTATTCTGAGCGCTATTTCGATAACTTCGGTTAATTTACTTCTGGTAGTACGATTGTTACTATAATTGACCAATGGGTAGAATGATTATTACTATAGAATTGAAGAATGTGTAGTACGTACGATTATTACTGGAATTGACGAATGGGGAGAGTGATTATACTAGAGTTGGCGAATGGATCGTATGCTTACTACTGTAATTAATAAAATGGGGAAGTACTATTAATATTGGAATTGAGGAAGGGGTAGTACGATTATTACTGGAACTGAGGAAAGGGTAGTACGAGTATTACTGGAACTGAGGAAAGGCTAGAATGATTACACTATAATAGACGAATGGCTAGTACGATTGTTACTAGAATTGACAAATAGGTAGAATGATTACACTACAATTGACGAATGAGTAGAATGATTACACTACAATTGACGAATGAGTAGAATGATTACACTACAATTGACGAATGGGTAGAATGATTACACTAGAATTGACGAATGGGTAGAATGATTACACTAGAATTGACGAATGGGTAGAATGATTACACTACAATTGACAAATGGGTAGAATGATTACACTAGAATTGACGAATGGGTAGAATGATTGCACTAGAATTGACGAATGGGTAGAATGATTACACTAGAATTGACGAATGGGTAGAATGTGATTACTACTGTAATTAAGGAATGGGTAGTACGATTAACATTGAAATTGAGGAATGAGTAGTACAATTACTACTAGAATTGATGAAAGGTTAGAACGATTAATACTAGAGTTGATAAATGGGTAGTACGATTACTACTAAAATTGATAACCGCATAATATGATTATTCAGGAATGAACGCTATTGATTGAGTGCGAAGTTGATGGATGATTAGCAGGATTGATACAAAAAGAAGTGTGAAAACCTCGTACCTTATTATTGGCCTTTTTGACCAACATTCCCAGCAAGAGGATCCCGAACAGAGGTCCGACTGTGGCGCCTTTGATGGTGCTGGCCATTTTGATAACCCCGCCCAGTTGCGGAACGACGAAGGCCAAAGCGATGGCCACCACTCCGTAGAACACGGCTGGAAAAGTGCCACTCAATATCACCCGAAGTATATGATATATCTCTCAAGAGAGAAGTACGCATCTAGACCATTAAAATTAAATCATGCTCCTTCGCGAGTTAAAATTGCGGAGTAACGATATTTACCTATTTAAGGGGGAAGACTACAGTGGCCATTGTCTACTTTCGTGCTATTTCAAGCTGAACTCTTTTAATTTTGTATTTTAACTTACAAAATTAATATTTAAGTGTAGAACAGCCTCTTGTTTAGTGACTAAAATAATTTTGACAATTTTAAATTTAATGGTATTTAAGTTATTACGTTTTAATTCGGACCCCCGGAGCTAAACAAGTTGGGCAAGTGCCCAAACTACCCTTTAGTTAGGACCTTATATCTCGTTAACTATTAATATTAGAATTATCCAAATTATTTTAAGCACTAGAGGAAGGTTCAGCCTAATAAGAAAATAAAATTCAATTATGTAAGTGTTAAAACAGAAACGTTCAGCTTGAACGAAAAAGAGGCTTTTACTGTATTCTTCCCCCTTAAAAATAATGTTTTCCCGCAAAAATGTATTTAGTTTAACCATAAGTAACATATTACCTCTAAGTATGCATTTGTGGATAATAAACAATAAGTATGACACCTCCTATTCACCAAATGAATTTTTTCAATGATAGTCTGTTTCGCCAGTGACAACGTAAACCATTACGTACCGACAGACTGACAAATCTCCGCGAACTGCTCCTAGTATTTAGAGGAAGCCCGGAAAATCGGTGACGGTCCGCCGGCAGCCTTTTCGACGGCCCAGCCAAGGCCTATCGAAAATTGAAATGCTTTCAATAGTATCAAAAGCGACATAAGACCCAAAAGTGTGTCAGTACGGTATAATGTTTAATGAGAGCTTGTCGCGAAGTAAAAAGAGGGAATGGGAGAGGGGGTTGAAAATACGTCATCAAAATTTGAAATTTCCTCCACTTCAGCGCCGCCGAGTGAGGCGTTTTAGAACGTATGTCTACGGGAGAATAAATCGAAGAGATGAAATCGCGCCAGACTATAGACTAAATATACCGTTGCTAGTACTATTCCATCTAGTAGGTTATGTAGTCTATTGTGAGACTAGCTCTCAGTAAATATTTTAACGGGCGCAAAGGTAAAGTTGACACACTTTTGGGTCTTATGTCACTTTTGATAGTATAAATAGCGCTTACTTTTGGAAAACAATGATGAATTATTGAATCGGAAGATAAAAATAAAAATAAACACTGGCTCCATTTCAGAAGTTCGTTTTTTTTTCGAATTCCAAACCTTAACGCGTGTACGCTCGTATTTCTCGCCATCGAACTAACCAACTATTTTGCCGACGGAACGGAAGTTGGGTAAGATTAGTTCATAGCGCCGCTACCGAGTGGCGCTATTTAGAAATTGTTTTGGCGTCATTGTGAAGAAAGGATGTAGTAAAAAAAACCTAATGTCATACTTAGAGGTATTATGTTAATTATGGTTTAACAGAGAGCATGTGACCACAACAGTATAGCCTTTGATTTCATGATTTCCGGAAGATATTCAACGTTTACGTGGATTATGTATTTATGTTTTCCATTTCGTTAAAAAGAAATTTATATATTTTCTGTTGTTGGTAAATAGGACCAAAGATAATCTAGACTACGTACGATAGGACCATAGGTCAACGGGCTCAAAATGCAAAATACAAAATGTATTTTGAAAATATTTTTTTCAAAATGCAAAATGTTTTTACAAATGCACTATGTTTACTTTTTAGTAGTCGCAGACATTTGCAATTAATTGATTGTACACGCGGACAAAATTGATTAATTACTAATTAATTATTATTATTAATTAGTAATTAATAATAATTACGTAGCCAGCATGGGAAATAAAGCGGTGGCACTATACGAATATTCGTCTGCTTCTGAGTTTGATAGTAACTGAGTATCGCCATCTACGATTACTTGGGAGTAAATAGCAGACGAACTTTCTCTACAAGAGCTGCGATGATGGTGCCAGTGAAAAACATTTTGAAAAATCATTTTTAAAATGTTTTTCCACATATGAAACCCACAAAATTCCAAATATAAAATAGTTTCCTAGAAACTCAAAATGCAAAATGTAAAATGTAGGTGTGGTTAGCACTTTCGCCTCGCAGCAAGAGGAGCCGGGTTCGATCCTCCTTCCGCGTTGAGATTGCAAGTTCTCTCCCAACTGGTTTAAGGGATTTCTCCTTCCCATATAAACTTCGTGTAGGGAGCTGTTGGCTCGCGTGGCTTGCATTGCTTGCCACCACCCTCCTACGCATTGTAACCCGGCTACCTGATTTAAAATGCATTATAAGTCGCTCGAAGACTTGGGCCTAAGGTGGTGCCAAGGGTATTAGCCTAGCTTATTATTGTTATCACAGGGCTCCGAGCGATTTTTTTAAAAATATTATAGGAATTATAGGAAATTTAATAGAAAATATAGGAATTTATAGGAACGTTTTTAGCCAAAAAATAGGAATTTAAAGGAACATTTTTAGCCAAAAAATAGGAATTTAAAGGAACATTTTTAGCCAAAAAATAGGAATTTATAGGAACATTTTTAGCCAAAAAATAGGAATTTAAAGGAACGTTTTTAGCCAAAAAATAGGAATTTATAGCACCATTTTAGCTAAAAATAGGATTTTATAGGAACATTTTTAGCCAAAAAATAGGAATTTAAAGGAACATTTTTAGCCAAAAAATAGGAATTTATAGGAACGTTTTTAGCCAAAAAATAGGAATTTATAGGAACATTTTTAGCCAAAAAATTGGAATTTAAAGGAACATTTTTAGCCAAAAAATAGGAATTTAAAGGAACATTTTTAGCCAAAAAATAGGAATTTATAAGAACGTTTTTAGCCAAAAAATAGGAATTTATAGGAACGTTTTTAGCCAAAAAATAGGAATTTATAGTACCATTTTAGCTAAAAATAGGAATTTACGAACAATTTAAATTATAGGAGTATATTGAAATTATAGGAATTATAGGAACTCTGTGAGCCCTGTTTATCATTAGCAAGATAGTCAAATGGATACTCGTGATATCGCAAAATGAAAGCGGAGAAGAATGTAAATACTTAGTATTTTGCAGGCCATGACGCTCTTGTAATCGGTATCGAGCCATTTCGGGTTCATGATCTTAATGAAGTCCTCCACGGTAATGGCGGCGAAGGAGTTGATGAAACTGGACAGAGTACTGAGGGAGCCGCTGAAGATTCCCGCAATGGCCAGTCCTTGCAGACCCGGGACTGCGTGCAGCGAGGTACTGGCGAAGAATACCAGGATCTAAAACGCATCCAGATTATAAACTATGGGACAGATAGAACCATTGAGTTGGGAATATTAATCTAGAGGTCCAATCTAAACGTCGGATTTCAGTATTTCGCGAAACAAGTTTTTAAAAAATAAGAATACTGCCGTCTGCTCCAAAATGACGAGAAAACTTAATCATTCTACCCGTGGCGCCGTCTATCTCTCAATGGTTCGTTCAAATAAGACGCGTTTTCCGGCAAGATTTTTCTTTCAAAAATAATGGATGGCGCCACGGGTCATATGATAACGGTTTCTCGTAATTTTAGAGCAGACGGCACATTCGAAATTTTCAAAAACTTGTTTCGCGGGGAGCAGATTTGATTCGATCTCTAGATTAATATTCCCAACTCAATGGATAGAACAGGGTTGTCACAGTTTTTCAAATTAAAATTTCCTGACCGGTTTTTTTACAGACTTTTTAAGACAACATTTGGCGTTTTTTAACCAATATTATAGTAAAAGTTATTCATTTGAAAATTAAATTCCGTGGCTTTTCCCTGACGCATTTATTAGTTCTTAAAAATTCCCCGATCTTCCAATGAATTTAGGAACCTTCAACAAATTTCCTGACTTTTCCCTGACGTATTTATTAGTTCTTAAAAATTCCCCGATCTTCCAATGAATTTAGGAACCTTCAACAAATTTCCTGACTTTTCCCTGACGTATTTATTAGTTCTTAAAAATTCCCCGATCTTCCAATGAATTTAGGAACCTTCAACAAATTTCCTGACTTTTCCCTGACGTATTTATTAGTTCTTAAAAATTCCCCGATCTTCCAATGAATTTAGGAACCTTCAACAAATTTCCTGACTTTTCCCTGACGTATTTATTAGTTCTTAAAAATTCCCCGATCTTCCAATGAATTTAGGAACCTTCAACAAATTTCCTGACTTTTCCCTGACGCATTTATTAGTTCTTAAAAATTCCCCGATCTTCCAATGAATTTAGGAACCTTCAACAAATTTCCTGACTTTTCCCTGACGTATTTACTAGTTTTTAAAAATTCCCTGGCTTTTCCCTGACGTATTTACTAGTTTTTAAAAATTCCCTGACTTTTCCCTGACAAATTTACTAGTTTTTAAAAAATTCCTGATTTTCCAATAAATTTAGGGCCCTTTAGCAAATTTCCCGACTTTTCCCTGACTTTTAGATAAATTTAAATTTCCTGTTTTTTTTTCAGGCTCTCTGTGTCGTGTGGCAACCCGGTAGAAGAAAAAAAAATAGTGTTGTTAGTCGGAACGTTTTCCGTATTTTTCAGAAAAAAATAAAAAAAAGTTTTAATTCCATGATTAGTCTAATATATTGTCTGAAAATATAAATTTTTTCGAATCTAAAAGTAAAACTACTCCTCTAGACTAGCTTTAAACTGATTAACAATGTAACACTATTAAATTAATGTTTTGTAGTATGTTTACTGTTATTAGACATTTTATATGGATAAAAAGTTTTAAAAAAATTAAAAACCTTTAAAAAGTAATTTACGTGTCAATTTTTATTTTTCCAATTTGTGGAAAATTTTCCGCAATTCGTAAAATTTTCTGGAAATTCCGCATTTTATTTTTCCAGAAAATTAACAACACCAGTATTATGTTTACTGTTATTAGACATTTTATATCGATAAAAAGTTTAAAAAATTAAAATCCCTTAAAAGTAATTTATGTTTTAATTTTTTTATTTTTCCGATTTGCGGAAAATTTTCCGCAATTCGTAAATTTTTTTGGAAATTCCGCATTATATTTTTCCGGAAAATTAACAACACTAGTAGTATGTTTACTGTTACTAGACATTTTAAATCGATAAAAAGTTTTAAAAAATATTAAAAACCTTAAAAAGTAATTTACGTTTTAATTTTTCCGAATTGCGGAAAATTGTCCGCAATTCGTAAATTTTTTTGGAAATTCCTCATTTTATTTTTCCGGAAAATTAACAACACTAGTAGTATGTTTACTGTTACTAGACATTTTAAATCGATAAAAAGTTTTAAAAAAAATTAAAAACCTTAAAAAGTAATTTACGTTTTAATTTTTATTTTTCCGATTTGCGGAAATTTTCCGAAATTCGTAAAATTTTCTGGAAATTCCCCATTTTATTTTTTTCGAAAATTAACAACGCTAGTAGTATGTTTACTGTTACTAGACATTTTATATCGATAAAAAGTTAAAACAAATTAAAAACCCTTAAAAGTAATTTATGTTTTAATTTTTTTAATTTTCCGATTTGCGGAAAATTTTCCGCAATTCGTAAAATTTTCTGGAAATTCCGCCTTTTATTTTTACGTAAAGTTTACAACACTAAACAAATACGTCACGGTACCTGATCAGCGGTTTTCACCAACGGCGTATTTTTGTCCGTGATCGGATCGCAGTGAAAGTAATTAGCGTACACAACCACTCCAGCGGCTCCAACCAGGACGGCGAAGAACATGGTCACCCAGGCGGACAGGAAGGTGACGCTCCTGGCCGCCGCTTTGTCCTTGACGCTCAAGAACCTTTGCACGACGGCTTGTTTGGTCACGAGGGTCGCCACCGACATGACAATGCCGTCCACGATCAGCGACCAGACGGAATAGCGGGTGTGTGGTTCTTCGGACAGTCTACGGGACCAAGGACGATTTAAACGCGGACTAACCAACCCATAGATATAGGAAACGTATAAAGGTCTAGATAAAATATTTCAAAGGGAGTGAATACGGAGGTGACAGCCAGCAGAAACGCGTAATTTCTGCAGGCTATCCTTATAAGGCGCTATCTATCGGTAAGAAAGCTCGTGCTATCGTCGCGAGAGCCATTGTCTCCTGCTTAAAAAAGCCACCAACAGATGGTGTCTAAAGACTACGGCCTGCGGAAAGGTCAAGCACTTACAAGGAGATGACCCGAGGTGTTACACACCGATTTCGTTCAAACTCGAGGGATTAGTAGACCTTCGTGTAACTTGAAAAATCCTAAAGGGATTTATTCAATGGGTAACGGTTTTGCCATGGCAACGAAAAATGTTTTTGACAACATAAAATTGAAATTTTTGCTATTTAAGCCATATCGGTTCATTTTCACCCATTGGTTCAAATTGATCAAAATGTGATCAATTTTGATTTTTTTCGTCAATTTTTAAATTTTTTTTATAATTTTGGTATTTTAAAATTTTTCAATTTTTTAAAATCTTTCACGGGGGGGGGGGGACCCTTGGAATCGGTCCAAATCCCATGTTATTTTCAATGGGAAACTTTCCATTTTATGTTGTCAAAAACGTTTTTCGTTGCCATGGCAAAACCGTTACCCATTGAATAAATTCCCTTTAGGATTTCTCAAGTTACATGAAGGTCTACCAATCCCCCCTGTTTGAACAAAATCGGTGTGTAACACCTCGGGTAGTCTCCTTGTTAGTACTAAAATGCTAAGAGAGCTCGCGCTCTTGGTCACGTGCCTTCCTCGGTGTCTGCTAGGTGTCAATTCCGTATTTTATGTTAGGCTTAGACGCCCCGAAATTAATCTAGACCTTTATATACATTTCTTATATCTATGAACAAACCCGAAGACCAACCCGGACACTCACGTGTAAGTCGTAACTCTTTTACCGGCCACTGCCAAATCCCACACGCGACCGGGGCTGCCAACGTCAATGGTGCCTTTAATGATGATCATGAGGAAGCAGCCAATCATAAGGCAGGTTTGGATGACGTCAGTCCATATCACAGCTTTAGTTCCGCCCTATTTTATACCATTTATTGCATATGTAACATAATTACTCATAACAATAGCGGCACTAAAGTTTTTTCACAGGTGGGCTAATTATTTTGTGGTCCCTAAGAATTTTGTGGCCCTTACAACTTTAGTACCCCTTATAAATTTTCCAGTAAGCGAGAAGAGCAAGGTCGTTTAATTGTTGCGACTCTCGTCACGTTTACTGGACCCCTTATGACCTTGTATCTGACCTGGAGGGGAAACTTGCATGACCGGGGTATTTACCTAAATTCTCAACTTTCTCTCAATTTTCACTCCCTTCCTCCCGAATCTATCTGTTTATGGTCTACTATCTTATTGAGTAAACAAATTGATTTTGAAAGTTTTTTTCAGAAAAACTTTTCTTGGCAATAAAACAAATTTCTAGAGATAAAGAAAATTCATAAATTCAAATATGTGGCCTCTTAATTATAAATATGTGGCCCTTTTAATATAAATATATGGCCCCTCTCAGAAATGCAGGGGGGCTAAAGCCCACTTCAGCTCACCCTTAGCGCCGCTACTGACTCATAAGTGTGCCTCTGTTTAAGATCTCTGTATTAAAAATTTAAATGAGACCTTGTTTCACAGCCACCAAAGAAAATACGGACTAACGTCGCGTAAAATTGGTTTTAACTTCCTTCCCTCCCCGCCAGAACTAGTTTTGATGACGATAGAAGCATCATCGACTGGGAAGTGACGTCAATTACGTCATATCCTTGCAACAAGGTCTCATTGATAAAAGTTCTTTCTGGCACACTTATGAGTAATTATGTTATATATGTTTATATAGTTAGTCATAGTATTTAAGTACATGGAGAGGTTGGCGCACTTGCCTATCTCTGGCATAAAACGAAGTGCCACCCGTTCGACACAAAAATAAACGTGTCACGCCATCTAACGACCACTAATGAGACTAATACGATTTTTATCATCATTTAATTATGTATATTTATAATTAGCTTAAAGTGGTGATGCACTATTTTTCTAATATCGGTATCGGCTTAAAGGCCGACTACATAAATCTTCGGTTTACTCTGTCTTTCACTGGAAGTAGGCTTACTGCAATACACGTGTGCCATGCAGTCAGCCTACTTCCAGGGAAAGACAGAGTAAACCGAAGATTTATGTAGTCGGCCTTTAAACGAAGACGATATTGGCCGATATTAGAAAAATATTTTCAGAAAAACATTTAAAAATAAAAAATTATCGATTAACTAACTAATGATAATATTTGATTTGATTGGCCACGAAAAAGTACGCCAGACTTCAGAAGCTATCTTTTTTTAGACAGGGGGTTACGAGTGTAAACAAATAAAAAACCACGATATTCGATTTGTGATAGAAAATATGTATCATGTAAAATGAAAAGAAACATATTAGGATATGCTCTTGCAAATCTTTTTCATGAAAAATTAAAATAAAATGGTATGACGACCACTCTTTTACAATGATTTGATCATATACACTACTGTTATGATATATAACTTTGTTAATATCGGACGATATATCGGCTGTACCCATATCGGTGCATCAATAGTTTAAAGATTACGACGGTATTATTGGAAATAATTAACAAGTAAAATAATGATCTTGGTTGGCGCTAAATACCTGAGTGATATTTTTTACCGCGACCTGAAACTGACGAACGAGTTGCGCTAAAAATCCGGGAGTGCTCTAGCCTCTCCATAAAAAGATCCTGGATATATTTATCCCACCAAGTCTTAAAAAGGCTTACCAAAGACGAATAGAAAATGCAAATAGCTCCTGAACCAAATATCGACATCCACAAAGAAATGCCAGTGACGGTACTTAGCGACACAGCGGGAATGTACAGAACTAGAGACATGTAGATTGTCTACAGATAAAATTCATAGTGTTTATATAATGTTGTTACTTTTACGGTTTCTATTTATTGGGAGTATAAAATGTTTTGTACATTGTGGAGGCGGTAATTTCATTTCAAATCTACACCTCATTTCGAATCTGCACTCCTTTATAATACCTTTGTAATGGGCAAAATATCAAAAATGTAGAATTGTATAGGACTTATTGGAGATTTTGCCAAAAATGTAGGATTGCATAAGACGTTTTGGGGATTTTGCTAAAAATGTAGGATTTCATAGGACTTTTGGGGGATTTTGCTAAAAATGTAGGATTGTATAGGACTTTTTGGGGATTTCGCTAAAAATATTGGATTTCATGGGACTTTTGGGGGATTTTTCTAAAAATATTGGATTTTATAAGACATTTTGGGGATTTTGCTAAAAATATAGGATTTTATAGGAAATTTTTGAAAATATAGGATTTTATAGGAATTATAGGACCTCTGGGGGCCCTGCTTTGTTGCGACAATTTTGAGCCTTGCTCCTGCAATCCCCTTCACGCTCTAATAGCAAGCTCCGCCCCCTAAACGCCCATCAAATCAGTCCGGTATCTCATTGGTTCCCTGGAACTGACTTCTTCCGTCGCCATCGAAGCGCACGCCGGTGACGTGTTTCCGTCCCCCCTCCACCATGCCCAAGTATCGTCTCAACCTATGAGCAACAAACACAGCACCTAGGTCTCAACATAGACATTCCTTCCGCAATAGAAATAAATATATTCATCAACTATAGGAGGTTTTGCTAAGTTTTTTAGCCTTGTTTGAACAAATCAACTTGGCCACTAACAAGGAGACGAACCGAGGTGTAACGCACCGATTTTGTTCAATCTGACCAATTTTAATTTAATTTAAATTTTGTAAAATGCTTAAAATAGAAAATATAAATAAAAAAGTAATGAAAAAGTTCGAAATTGATTAAAATTGGTCAGATTCCCATTTTATACTCAATTTTCTGTTGTCAAAAACATTTTTGGTTGCCATGGAAAAACGGTTGCCTATTGAATAAATTCCCTTTAGGGTTTTTTCAAGTTACATGAAGTTCTACCAAAACCCCCGAGTTTGAACTAAATCGGTGCGTTACACCTCGGGTCGTCTCCTTTTAAGATCGGAGGAACCATAGAACCCTGAACACTCGACCTATAAGTGCTTCTAAAGTACGTCATTTTTCAAAAGGTATTCTAAAGCAATTATTTTTTAAAAATTACTCCTTTTCAATTATTATAAAAAATTATTTTAGAGTAATAAAAATTGTTTTTTTTTTCTAAAATTTTTGTACGGGTAGATTCTACCATTTCGTTATAATGAATTTAATTAATTATTGTTTCAGTAAAGGGAAACCACAGTTAAAATTTCAAAGCTCTAGAGCTAGCCGTTCTCGAGTGTTTACGAACATGACATTCAAATAAATAAAAGGACAAACTTTAAGACTTATAGTTATCATAAATGCAAAATTTAACCATGGTTAGTTTAAACTAGTAAATAGTAAGTAATATACTATAGAGACAGATACTTCATGGTTTAAAATAAACTTTTATTTTATTCTATTTCGGTTGAAAAGGAGCGAGTGGGCTCGAAAAGCTTCCCCAATATTATTTTTAATAAAAGTTTATTTTAAACCATGAAGTATCTGTCTCTATAGTATATTACTTACTATTTACTACTTATAGTTATAGATTTAACTTCATCCGCACAAACCGAGGGAGATTATAAAATTCAATAAAGCTAGATTGGGCTGACACAAAAAAATTCCTTCCCAATTTAGAGGTTTTCCATTGGCTTAAATGCATATGTTAGTAGCCCATAGCGAGGGGTAAGACAGTCTCAGATAATCTGTACACCGAGTTCGTGCATTTAGCACTGTTAAAGGTACATATTTTCAAGAGTTCGCGAGTTCCATTAAGCACTGTCAAAGGTACGGCAGTGTACACCGAGTTCGCAGAGTGTCTTACCCCTCGGCCCATAGTGTGACTCCCAAAATTACTAGGATGAATAAAAAAATTAAAATCTAACGTAGTCCACCTTTTTACTGGTTCGTGGTGAAACAAACCGTTAATGAAGATTTTTGAATGGAATAAACGTACAATGGCATACTTATGATTAATTATGTTACATATGGTAGTATTAATAGAGGCTCCTGTAGAAATTTCACTATAAAAGTCAATCAACAGCGCTCCTGGTGTACCAAAAGGTCAAATTCGTTGATTCTCAACCATTACTACTTTATACTCCCGTTATTAGTGAAATGAACTTACCTCCCCGACGAGATAGATAGCTGCAAATATTAGTCGTAACACTCTGCTAAATCGCTTCTCCATGTACTACGATTAAAATATAGAAAGGTCATTAGAGTTAAAATCATAAAAGCACGTACATTCAGAATTTCGCGCAAAATTACTTAACAAATGAAGATCAGGAGAAATATTGTACGATTTCAGATAACCATTATCGATTCTAGGGATTTTTGGATCAACCATTATCTATTCTAGGGATTTTTGGATGACCAATTATCGATTATAGGGATGATTGGATTATCAATTATCTATTATATGGATTTTTGGATCAACTATTATCGATTCTAGGGATTTTTGGATCAACTATTATCGATTCTAGGGATTTTTGGATCAACCATTATCTATTCTAGGGATTTTTGGATCAACCATTATCTATTCTAGGGATTTTTGGATCAACCATTATCGATTCTAGGGATTTTTGGATGACCAATTATCGATTATAGGGATGATTGGATGATCAATTATCGATTATAGGGATTTTTGGATCAACCATTATCGATTCTAGGGATTTTTGGATCAACCATTATCTATTCTAGGGATTTTTGGATCAACCATTATCGATTCTAGGGATTTTTGGATGACCAATTATCGATTATAGGGATGATTGGATGATCAATTATCGATTCTAGGGATTTTTGGATCAACTATTATCAATTCTAGGGATTTTTGGATCAACCATTATCTATTCTAGGGATTTTTGGATGACCAATTATCGATTATAGGGATGATTGGATTATCAATTATCTATTATATGGATTTTTGGATCAACTATTATCGATTCTAGGGATTTTTGGATCAACTATTATCGATTCTAGGGATTTTTGGATCAACCATTATCTATTCTAGGGATTTTTGGATCAACCATTATCTATTCTAGGGATTTTTGGATCAACCATTATCTATTCTAGGGATTTTTGGATCAACCATTATCGATTCTAGGGATTTTTGGTTGACCAATTATCGATTATAGGGATGATTGGATGATCAATTATCGATTATAGGGATTTTTGGATCAACCATTATCGATTCTAGGGATTTTTGGATCAACCATTATCTATTCTAGGGATTTTTGGATCAACCATTATCGATTCTATTGATTTTTGGATGACCAATTATCGATTATAGGGATGATTGGATGATCAATTATCGATTCTAGGGATTTTTGGATCAACTATTATCGATTCTAGGGATTTTTGGATCAACCATTATCTATTCTAGGGATTTTTGGATGACCAATTATCGATTATAGGGATGATTGGATTATCAATTATCTATTATATGGATTTTTGGATCAACTATTATCGATTCTAGGGATTTTTGGATCAACTATTATCGATTCTAGGGATTTTTGGATCAACCATTATCTATTCTAGGGATTTTTGGATCAACCATTATCTATTCTAGGGATTTTTGGATCAACCATTATCGATTCTAGGGATTTTTGGATGACCAATTATCGATTATAGGGATGATTGGATGATCAATTATCGATTATAGGGATTTTTGGATCAACCATTATCGATTCTAGGGATTTTTGGATCAACCATTATCTATTCTAGGGATTTTTGGATCAACCATTATCGATTCTAGGGATTTTTGGATGACCAATTATCGATTATAGGGATGATTGGATGATCAATTATCGATTCTAGGGATTTTTGGATCAACTATTATCGATTCTAGGGATTTTTGGATCAACCATTATCTATTCTAGGGATTTTTGGATGACCAATTATCGATTATAGGGATGATTGGATTATCAATTATCTATTATAGGGATTTTTGGATCAACTATTATCGATTCTAGGGATTTTTGGATCAACCATTATCTATTCTAGGGATTTTTGGATCAACCATTATCTATTCTAGGGATTTTTGGATCAACCATTATCGATTCTAGGGATTTTTGGATGACCAATTATCGATTATAGGGATGATTGGATGATCAATTATCGATTATAGGGATTTTTGGATCAACCATTATCGATTATAGGGATTTTTGGATCAACCATTATCGATTATAGGGATTTTTGGATCAACCATTATCTATTCTAGGGATTTTTGGATAAACTATTATCGATTCTAGGGATTTTTGGATCAACCATTATCTATTCTAGGGATTTTTGGATGACCAATTACCGATTATAGGGATGATTGGATTATCAATTATCTATTATATGGATTTTTGGATCAACTATTATCGATTCTAGGGATTTTTGGATCAACTATTATCGATTCTAGGGATTTTTGGATCAACCATTATCTATTCTAGGGATTTTTGGATCAACCATTATCTATTCTAGGGATTTTTGGATCAACCATTATCGATTCTAGGGATTTTTGGATGACCAATTATCGATTATAGGGATGATTGGATGATCAATTATCGATTATAGGGATTTTTGGATCAACCATTATCGATTCTAGGGATTTTTGGATCAACCATTATCTATTCTACGGATTTTTGGATCAACCATTATCTATTCTAGGGATTTTTGGATGACCAATTATCGATTATAGGGATGATTGGATGATCAATTATCGATTCTAGGGATTTTTGGATCAACTATTATCGATTCTAGGGATTTTTGGATCAACCATTATCTATTCTAGGGATTTTTGGATGACCAATTATCGATTATAGGGATGATTGGATTATCAATTATCTATTATATGGATTTTTGGATCAACTATTATCGATTCTAGGGATTTTTGGATCAACTATTATCGATTCTAGGGATTTTTGGATCAACCATTATCTATTCTAGGGATTTTTGGATCAACCATTATCTATTCTAGGGATTTTTGGATCAACCATTATCGATTCTAGGGATTTTTGGATGACCAATTATCGATTATAGGGATGATTGGATGATCAATTATCGATTATAGGGATTTTTGGATCAACCATTATCGATTCTAGGGATTTTTGGATCAACCATTATCTATTCTAGGGATTTTTGGATCAACCATTATCGATTCTAGGGATTTTTGGATGACCAATTATCGATTATAGGGATGATTGGATGATCAATTATCGATTCTAGGGATTTTTGGATCAACTATTATCGATTCTAGGGATTTTTGGATCAACCATTATCTATTCTAGGGATTTTTGGATCAACCATTATCTATTCTAGGGATTTTTGGATCAACCATTATCGATTCTAGGGATTTTTGGATGACCAATTATCGATTATAGGGATGATTGGATGATCAATTATCGATTATAGGGATTTTTGGATCAACCATTATCGATTATAGGGATTTTTGGATCAACCATTATCTATTCTAGGGATTTTTGGATCAACCATTATCGATTCTAGGGATTTTTGGATGACCAATTATCGATTATAGGGATGATTGGATGATCAATTATCGATTATAGGGATTTTTGGATCAACCATTATCGATTCTAGGGATTTTTGGATCAACCATTATCTATTCTAGGGATTTTTGGATCAACCATTATCTATTCTAGGGATTTTTGGATCAACCATTATCGATTCTAGGGATTTTTGGATGACCAATTATCGATTATAGGGATGATTGGATGATCAATTATCGATTATAGGGATTTTTGGATCAACCATTATCGATTATAGGGATTTTTGGATCAACCATTATCTATTCTAGGGATTTTTGGATCAACCATTATCGATTCTAGGGATTTTTGGATGACCAATTATCGATTATAGGGATGATTGGATGATCAATTATCGATTATAGGGATTTTTGGATCAACCATTATCGATTCTAGGGATTTTTGGATCAACCATTATCTATTCTAGGGATTTTTGGATCAACCATTATCTATTCTAGGGATTTTTGGATCAACCATTATCGATTCTAGGGATTTTTGGTTGACCAATTATCGATTATAGGGATGATTGGATGATCAATTATCGATTATAGGGATTTTTGGATCAACCATTATCGATTATAGGGATTTTTGGATCAACCATTATCGATTCTAGGGATTTTTGATCAATGAAAACACCAAATCCAAATGTAGCCAACCTCGTACATGCTGACGTAGTCCATGCCATGGAAGACGGGGATGATGATGAAGGCGGCGAGGATGTTGCCGATGCCTGAGGCGTACTTGGCGATGGTGAACTCCACCCCGTAGGCGTACACCTCGCCGACGCCGCCCGTCATGCCGACCGCGTTGTAGCGAGTGGCCACCACCGACACGGCGACGGGGATAACGCTCATCAACTTGTTGCCCAGGAGGTAATTGCGGACAGTGCCGTCATTTCGGTCGCGGTGGCTGAAGAAGAGCCCGCAGCCCACAAATACCAGCAAGACTAACGATATCATGACGTAGTCCATGACGCCCAGGCCATAGGCGAAGGTGTCCATCTTGACTTCTGAAAATAAAATTATTTATATGATAATAATATTGCCGTCTATGATTACGTTCCACGAGTTTATCAATTAGTACAAATAATTATCATCTATAATATTGTTCCATAAGCTTGCCACTTTGGCGATTATTTTACTGAGAGCTAGTAACGGAGAGACGTCATCAAAAGAAGAAAATATCCCCCTAGCGAGACGCTTTCAAAGACTACGTGTGACGCGTTAGCAAGCGGACTCAAAACGGCGACGAAGCCCGTAATGCAGTCTGTCTCGTGAATAGCTCGCAATTTCAAAATAATGATTTTGCAAACGTCAAAGGTAGTGTTGGCTCTCCTTATATTTCCTCCATGGTAAATGTTTTCCAAATCTTAATATGCGTTAGAAAGAGGAAAGCTCAGAGCTGTTCAAACTATCGTCGTCATGTTTGTCCACCTGTCCATTTATTTATGATTATTGGCAAACACCTTTTACTTAGGTCAATACTTTTCTATAGACTAAAAACTTGTCTTGACCGAGTTGATTTTTTTTATACAAGGTGTTTTAGTTGTAGGTGGTGAGTTGAGAAGTATGCCTGTTTTTTCCCCATTTTCCTATGATGAGTTAAAAGAGCCCCAGAGAGCTTCAAAGTGTGGCCTACTAGCCCCTGGAAATAGGCTACAACAAGCGCAAAACCAAGCAGCGGGGAAACGCGAACATTAAGGTTTGGGTTCGTGTGATAGGTAAAAAGCATGGAGAAAGTGTTCACTGTTTCATCTCAATCATCCTAATTCTCATTTTTGACCCGAGATGGCGCGTTGTAGCATGGTTGTAGCTAGTTCTTTAAATCCCCCAAACTTTTACCAGGATTCGCCCCCCACTCTTCCACCCAATTGGGGGGGGGGGGGGGTGGCATCAAAGTTCTACGAGCTATCCGTATTATGAATTCATCTCTTTGTTTTCTTCCTCCATGGTAAAAAGGGACTTTGTAAACAAATCGAGGTGACCAGCGTCGAAAAGTAAACAGTATTTAAAGTCCCTGCTGCTTGGTTTTGCGCTTGTTGCAGCCTACTTCAAAATATTAAGTACGATAACAAATTGAGGTTTTTAAATCCATTGTTTTATAAGCCTTTTTTTGCGCGGGAAGATCACCTTTTTGTTACCATGACGACGCATTCTTTTCTCGTCAGACCTCGAGCCAATGAATTTGAAATATCGTGTTACGTCTTACACTTGACGTAGTTAAGCCCCGCCTTTTTCTCGACGTGCTTTCGTATCACAGTTGTAATGGAACCTTAGACATTCCAAGTGTATAGACTGTATTCCTCTATAGTTTCCTGATAACTTTTATCCGCGTCACGAGCCTAAGCGTTTTAGTACTTTATTGGCACGCGCGTTCCGCACGTGGACTTCAAATTTCAAAATTTTTATCGACTCAAGTTCGTGCTCCTAGCTAGTGACGTAGAAAAAACATTTACACGTGACCTCCAGTATTTTATAGAAGCACCATATTGGCGTGACGTTTGTCGACGTCAGCTATACTTTTTCCTATAAATAAAAAACTGCCCTCAAAATGGCGACCATAGCTTAAAGCTACGGAGCGATACTTCTCTATTATCTTATAAGCAAAGCTTGTAAAAAAGTACTTACACGAGGAAACTGTAGGAATAGAATATTTAAAAATTTAGCTGTTCATTTTGACTTGGGCCTGGTCTAATCCGCAAACTACCTAGGACTGTAATTTTTCTAAAATAATTTCCTGGAAAACCTATTTACATTCGTTACGCAACACGGAACACATCAAAATGTGTCGGATGTTTTGGTTTTTTGGCGTTTTCATCGCGGCGTTCCAACAAGTTTTCCACTAATCACTATCCCCGTACTTTTGAATGCATCTATCACCGGATGTGACGTACCGCTTTAAAGGATATGACGAGAGGAACCGGAAATATGATGAAAGAACAATTATCAATCAGCCGCCTGCCTCGATAACTTCTTAAAAATTAGGCTTGTTCCTTAATTTTTTATTCCGTAGAATTTTGGACCTATTTCAGGTAAATAATGTTTATTTAGTAAAAATGTTTTTCACCGATCAAGGTTTGATAAAATTAACGCGCTGTTATATGATACATTTCATGTGTAACAGCGATTTTTGTAATGTAATTCTAGTTTGTTATCTATAGTCTTTTAAGCCTTGGCTTTTCGCGGCGTGGTCGAAACCGTCCAAACCTTTATAACGTGCCAAGGCTTATTTATTACTAATTTTTGGGCTTTTGGCCTTGAATATTTTCTTTGTTTTGTGGAATAAATAATTAACTGTGGGTTTTTTTCAGGGAGCTACAAGTTATATCTGACGATATGCCTGAATTATCCGAAATTGACATCAAGTCAGAGCTTGACGAAAAGAAACTAACGGAGAATGACGCCCCAGTGTTGGTTAGTGGGTCTGGCACCGAATCGGAAAGTGATGAATCTGGGGCTGAATTAGAAGAAGGAGATGGGAAGACACCGGAGCTAGTTAGTAAAGCCAAACAAAGTAGAAGTGAAAAGAAAGCCCGTAAAATGATGTCAAAACTAGGTCTTAAACAAGTGCAAGGCGTTAGCAGGGTGACTATTCGTAAATCCAAAAACATCTTATTTGTCATCAACAAACCTGATGTATACAAAAGCCCCGCTTCCGACACCTACATAGTCTTTGGCGAAGCTAAAATTGAAGACCTTAGTCAACAAGCTCAAATGGCAGCTGCAGAAAAATTCAAGACGCCAAGTGCAGGTCCCACTATGGGTGAACCGGTACAAGCTGTTGTTTCGCAAAGAATTGAGGAAGAATCAGAAGAAGATGAAGATGAAATTGATGAGGGAGGTGTTGAGAGCAAAGATATTGAACTGGTTATGTCCCAAGCTAACGTATCGCGTGCTAAAGCCGCGAGAGCGCTGAAGAATAATAATAATGATATTGTAAATGCCATTATGGAGCTCACTATGTAGTTACGTGAAGTTTATTTTTTGTCTTTTCAATTAAAATTACAAACTGTTAGGAAAATCATATTCCTTTGTCAATTTGACTGTATTCAATTAAATTGGTCTTTGCGTTTCACAATTGTGCGTTCTTTGTTCTCCGCTAATTACATTTAGGTAATGCATAATTGGCATAGCATTCTTATGATAGCATACAAAGTTTGCCAAAAGCGTGTAATTCTTCCGGCTAACTGTAGTCTGAAAACCACCAAAGCTGCACCTGCTCCCTTTTATATTTCTCTAGCCATTGGTTGAATATTGGGAAAATCCCAAGGATAAACTACTGGAGTGGTAGAATAAGCCTGCTAAAAATCCTAAAAATCTAAATAGAGAAATGATATAGGTCAGAATGGAGGGGTTTAGCAATTAGCCAAGTAAATTATTATTATTTAAAATTTAAATTTAGTTAATTACACGTAATATATGGTGGGAAATTCTAAACCAACCCTGGAGCCATAAATAAGGTAAAAATAGTTAAAGCCTTCTATTTCAGTTATTTCAAGACAGGCCTATATCTATACAATAGACCACTTAATTATATTTCAATGTAAAATGGTAAATTTATTAAAACCGGTATTAAGTATTTAAAAAATGTATGTTTCGTACCGGTATCCAATTTGAAAGCTGAAACATAAATCTTAAATCAATCAGTTAAATAGTTGAATTTTAAGATAATAATAAACGTTTATTGATTTAATTATAGTAGTATAAAAGTAAAAATCTTATGTAAAGCTCAATTTCAATTAATTGGCCAGCATTTTAAAAATATTTCAGTATCATGTATCATTACAGTAACAAAATTTCACAAATATATACTCCTAAAACTACTCTTAAAGTAGTTCAACCTGGTGCAAAAACGGGTATATTTAAAATAAATAAATGTTATACATAAGGTTTTCAAAATTTTTAATTATTTTAGTTTGAACAATCAAAAATAAATAGACTGTATAGACATATCTATTTACTTTTTGAACTATTGACTCGTTAAATATACTCAATAGTATCTTGAAAGTAAAGCCATTTTATGTTTACGCACTAACACTTCCTCTTAATCTGAAGTCAGGGTTTGCATACTGGTATTAAACTAATTAACAAACCAGTTATCAGATAAAAATGAGGCAAGTTAAACTCAACTAGCAGTTCGTAGAAAGTCAACTATATAGTCGAATCTGCCTTTTGACAAGGGTGTATTTAAGGGGGGGGGTTTGGGGGTTCAAACCCCCCCCCCCCCAATGCTGATGACTGGGGGGAGGAGTGCCTAATAAAATTCAGTGAAACTTCGTCAGCACCGCCCCCTTGAAATTTTTCCTCAAAACCCCCCCTGAAATAAAATCCTGGATACACCCTTGCCTTTTGACATCTTTAGCTCTGATGCTACAATTTTGTGATAAACATTAACCCCACTGTAATATTAATACTTAACCACCCGAAAAATTGCTAAACCTGTTTTAATAATGAGGTATAATGCAAGAGGAAAAACCTTGTTACGTGAGTAGTAAAAGCTTTTCTATTTCCTTAGAGACCAAATATTTGGGCCCGGACGTACTTAATACCAATCTCATTATGGATGGAGATATTAATGATTTGAACACATCAAAGGGGCTGCGTCGCAGCAGAAGCACCAGTGATAACATAAGAGAGAACCCGTTGGGTAAGCTGCCAACCCTACAACGGCAAAACACTAGGTCCAGCTTAGTGTCTCTAGGTAAGAGCTAGATACAAATGGTATTTTCAATCCCAGAATGAAATGCAATTACCTTTGTATGTCTCTAGTTCTTCCTAACTTTAGAAATTTTGTGTTTTGCTTATTCATCAGTTTTAAGCATGGATTTTTTTAATAAGATTTGATTAGGGTCATTTGCTAATGGTATGTAGATTTGAATTTATACGATTTCCCACTATAACCCTAAATGTCTGGATTAATATTTCTAATTACATTGTTTTAACATTAGAAACTCCCTGGACCCTAATAATATGAAATGTATAAGTTACTAATATCTTTAATACCCATAAATGTTTCCTCTGAATGGGTTTAAATTATTGGAATTGGGCGCCCAAGAATTTTCATAACACTTATTCCAAAACATAGTGCCAAAGTTTTAAATTTCCCTCTCCAATTAACAAAACCCCTCTCCACTTGGGCCACCAAAAATGTAATATAATAAATGTCATATTCCATAAACTGTGAAATATCTTATCAACCTTTTTACGATTGTATCCTATTTTATCTTGCATGTTTAAATTATTAGCATTAGTTTGTAATTTAACTAAATAAATTAGATTAAGGGCAACTAACGTGGCATGGGGAAAATTACTTGGCAGAATCTGCTCTAACTGCACTGCGACGTTGAAACCGAGCTTTGGCGTAGCACACCAGTACGATGTCTGCGCTCGTTCTCTTTGAACTATATTCTGTCACAGTTTCCCTTTTCCACCAACTTTTGTTGCCCTTCGAATGTATTCAACCCCTAAAAGTATTTTTAAATGAAGTTTCAGCACCATCTGTGTACTATAGTATGGAAGATATTGAATCAGTACAACTTGGTCCGTTAAATTCAAAATCATCCACGAGAAAAGAACGCAAGGGTAGTGAAAATGAGGGTTTCGAACCACCAGAGGTTAAAATAACGAACGATAGATCAGCTATTAATTCGCGTGAAAGTACTTTAACACCCGTTGATGAAATGGAAGGTGTAGAATTAAATATCGGAGACCTGCCAAAAGTAATTCATACGACTATCCTACATCATAAATACCATACAAATATTGATAAACAAATTAACTTGCTAGGACAAAACTCTGTTTATGGATGACGGTATCCGTAGGGTAGATTTTGTATTAGTTTACAGAAGATCGGAGGACCCTAGTGAGGCCAGAAAAGCATCAATACGGTTTTGTTATGAGTGCAATTTAGAGGACGAAGGATTGCAATTAGAAAGAGCAGATAATGTAATTACCCACTAATTTCAACAAATGAAAAATATGAACTAAATTAAAATTTTCAAACAGGAAGATTCGGACTTTATATTTGTAAAAATACATGCTCCGTGGGAAATTTTGAGCCGTTATGCGGATATTATGAAGTTAAAAATGCCAATGAAAGAGGTATTTCAGATAATTTTTATTTACCCCAATTGCTTGATGTTTAAACCTTTTTAAATAAATTTATTTGAAAGTTTTTAATTTTACCCACATTAATTAAATTCTAACAATTTCATGTGTGCCCTAACAGAAATTTCCCTTTTTTTTATTAAATTAAACCAGATTGGTTTGAGTTTGGCCGAAGCAGGTATAAAAGTTCCTACAAACGAAGTAAGAGTCCAAACTAATATTTTATTCTCCTGCACTAATTTTTGCTTATTAACATATTTCAATTTATTGCTTTCACACTTGCTTTCATTGTTTACTTGTTATTTACATAAAGAAACTTAAACTTTACTAAAAATGGTAGTATAGTTTTTTTTTACGTACCTAGTTTTATAAAACATTAAAATTATAACCACCAGCCAGTCTACTTGGATGTCACTATAACTATTTATTTTATTTTATAAAAGTACTACACTGCAATTACTATATTCTCAGTAGAACTCTTACATTTCTTGGTTTTGGGGAAGTTATCTAATAATTCTTTAACTTTTCTACTTTTTTTCTACAATCTTTAATTCTAGCGGACAAATTATAATTTTGCCTATTGGTTCTATAATTTCTTTGCCAAACTATTTAAGAAAACAAATAAATTAACAATATATTAAAATGTGATTATTTTTTTATTTTTAAATTACAATAAATCGAAAGGAGGAAGAGGAGGTAATGGTTTGTGATCGTTTCTTTTTGAACTGGTGGTGGTTTTTGTAAAATTTTTGGGGAAGGGGGCAGCACGTTTTATATAAGGTTTTCCATAATATTATGACAATTTTTCTACAATTTCACTTTTTTAGTTAAGCGATTTTGATTATTCAAAATTCTACCCTGCAAACGCCAATCACATTGCTGAAAAAATTTCTGGATTTTTCCATCCAAGTCAAGTTAGAGAGAAAAAGATGGAACGCCGTTTCACTTCTACTTTTTCACGTGATAAAGAATATCTGTAAGGGTTACTTTAATCATTAAATGAAGGATTTCAAAATCATTCCTCCCCTCTTGAATCTTAAAATTTAAACAAATTTACTTTTAGTTTTGACATTCCCAAGAATAGAGACGAATATTTTACACAAGCACAGCGATCTCAAATAGTAGATTTCATACTAAAACGTAAAAGATTTTCTAATGACCAGAAGGATGTTTACGCTTTTGGTAAGTGTAAACTAATTAGAATAAATATGCAAATTTAACTATAAAATGGTGAAACTAAACTAAATTTAGGTATAAAAAACTTAATGACTGACGAAGTTTATATAGCAGCGTACCCTCTTCATGATGTAAATATATTCATATTTCAGTTTAATTTATGATAAATTAAATCTACAAATTTACGTTTCATTGCAGGGTCCATACAATGATGCTTACAGTACAAATATGCGAAGCAAACTAATGAACAATTGGGCATCTGTAAAATGTATATTTCAACAACAGCCTTTAGACGAAATTAGGTGACCTAAACCGTTTCTTGGTATTTAAAATTAAGAAATAAATTATTAATTCATTGAATTATTTTTATAGAATATATTTTGGTGTAAAGATTGGCTTATATTTTGCTTGGCTGGGATTCTACACTTATATGTTAATTCCAGCATCAATCGTAGGCATTGGATGCTTCATCTACGGTTGCCTCACAGTCTATTCTGAAGGAATTGGGTATTTAAAAAACTATTGTTTTAATTTGAAATAAGCCAATTGGAAAAATCTCCAGTTAACTCTCTGGAGAATATCAAACTGACAGATTGAAATCTGTCTTTGGCTTCTAGCCATTCCGTAAAGTGAATTTAACAAGTAGATCAGTCTTGAAATAGTTACTAAACCCTCTTTTATTTTTGGCTGAGGTCCAATAAATCTTTTTATTTCCAAGTGTCATTGGCTTTTTAACATACAGGGGTTTAGTTCGCCCAGAGTAAACTTTACCCCAGTCAATGCCTTCAAGTTAAATATGCAGTGAGCTAGATTAAAGAGTCAGCTCACTGTATATCTTGTGTCTATATAATTTATATACACACAAAAATAAAATGCATAATGTCATGGTAGAGTGGTTTTATAATTTGTAGGATTATTTGTGTCCAAAAAAAATTATCATTTAACACGTTAGGGTATGCAATTAGCAAAATGATAGATGGTTAGACATCAAATGAAATATTATGCTATAATATAAAACGTAGCGCATTAAGACAAATCAAAAGCTTTTTGTATCCACAACTTTTAGGGTTTATATCACTTTGTGGCATGTGACAAATCTAATTACCAAAGATTTATTAATATACCCATCATTTAATTTACCTAATTTAAAGACGTTTTGTGTAGACAAATAGACGGAGCTTTATTAAGCATAGTCAATACTTTTACAAGTTCTCACTACACGTTTTCAGGCGCAGTCTTAACCTCAATATTTTTATATTTTATAGGGATGAATTTTGCAATCTGGGAAAAAACATTACCATGTGTCCTTTATGCGACAATCATTGTCATTATTGGAATCTCAGTAAAAACTGCCTTACAGCCCGGGTTACTGCCATATTTGATAATCCTTCCACAGTATTTTTCTCAGTTTTTATGTCACTATGGGGTTAGTAACTCACAATCAAACCAACACCAAAAGTATATAATATATCTCTTATCAAAGAATTATGAAATGTACCTTCACTGGCTCTCACTCATATTCTAAATTCATTGTGTAAAAATAATAGTACACGGTTTAATTCGTTATATAGTGGCTTTCTAAAACTATTCCATCGTTAGATGATGTAATAAAAGCAGGCAATTTTCAGACATAATTTGGCAGGATATTAGGTCAAATTGAAAAGTACCTAAAGCCTGCAAAGGTAAATTTTTCATTTACTTTTGCAGGCTTACTTCTCTCAGGAGTGATATATTATAAACTTCTTCAAACACATAATTGAAAATGTTAAATATAAATATTTAAAATACACACTTTAGCTTCTATATTTTTTGAAATGTGGAAAAGACACTCGGCTAGAATTACTTATCATTGGGATTTGTCTGGCTTTGATGCCACAGAAGTAAATACAGTGACCATATAGACTTGGGTTATTTTTACTATACAAAATATTTCTTTAATTAGGAACATCCAAGACCCGAATATTTGGCGAGATTAGCAAATGCAAGACAGAGAAAGTTAAATATTATAACGCAGGTATTTAAAAATATTAGAGGTGTGCAAATACCATTTTTGGGATAAAATCGAATATCCAATATTTATTTCATAGCTATGTACCAAATTGAATAGTTAAAACATCAAATAGTATTAAAAAAACTGAGCTAGTTAACTGATCATATAGCAAATAGTATTTCGAATGCGAAAAAAATTGACGTTTAATTTAACAGTTTTAGTTTTACTTTTCTAAGAAATTCAAAAGTGCAACAGCTAATTGAGCGTTCTCTTTTAACAACCTTGAAAATCCACAATCAACAAAAATCACCCACTTATTCAATCAGTTTTGTAAACTATTTGTAAAGCAAATGTTTTCTAGTACCCTTTTGAATATTTAACTATTTGATATTTGATTGAATTATTTGGTGTAACCAAATATTTTGCACATCCCTATTCAAAAACTACTTGTTGTTCTCAAACATTAATGGCTTTTCATTATTTAGATGTACGAGCCTCATGTACCATTTTGGAAAAAGAAATTGCCGTTTACTATTCTTTCTATGTCTGTCGTTTTGCTACTAGTAAGTTCAAACTCTTATTAAAATTTGCAGTTAAATAAATTTTTTATTAATGCTTTAAATAGGTAACATTAGCTGTGGCATCAGTTTTTGGTGTCATACTATATCGTATATCAGTCAGAGCTGCCTTATATTTGCAAGGATATGATGAGGAAAAATCCCCAATAGCAGCAGCTATCGTCTCGACAACAGCTGCTCTTATCAATTTAATTTGCATTTTGCTATTTAATATGGTATATTATTAGTTAGAAATTGTATCTCAAACACTTCCACATTGTTCAATCTTTTTAAAATGATTTTATATGCAGTTATACGCCAAAGTGGCAGCGTATGTTACAGAATTAGAAATGCCAAGAACACAGACAGAATATGACAACAGATTAACTCTAAAGATGTTCATGCTGCAATTTGTAAGCCACTTTTTTCTTATTATTATTTTTTAATATAGATCATTCGTGGCACTTTCGAAATGGCTACTACCATCTTCTGGTTCCCATGTTTCAATCTCCCTAAAGTCTTTTGTTTAATCACCAAAATCACCTTTATAAGAAGGTTGTAACACTGAAACCAAAGAAGCTGGTGTTTCCCATTAAAAGCGCCTTAAAAGATCTATCTATATTAATGTAATTATTTTTTTCTAAGGTAAATTACTACTCTTCGATCTTTTATATAGCGTTCTTCAAGGGGAAGTAAGTTTTGTCTTTGTGCAATAGGATAGAGGTGTGTGAGTTCTGTTTTTTTTTGGTTTTGGAGTTGGAAAATTGTACTCGCTTGTTGTCGTGTCCAATTTTCCAATTACTCATTCAAGCCAGGCGAGTCCAAATATATAATCAAGTCACATTCAAGTCCTAAATTTCAGTGGAATCCGGCAAATAATTTGGGTACTCGCTCAGTTCCAAAAAAAAACATCTTATGAATGAGAGTCTGACACTCAAATTATTTGATTACTAGCACACCTTTATAATCGAACAACGATGGTATCTATATTGATAAACATTATTTTATGTAGATTTGCAGGACATCCTGGAGATTCAAAGCATATACTGGGTTTCAGACAGGAAGAGGTAAATTTTTATTTTTGACAAATAGAAACTGTATCTCATTACCAATAGATTAACTACTTAAATATGTAATTACTGAAATTCCCACCCATGTACCCCTGTAATATACTCAGAAGCATTACAGGAAGCCCAGCAATAGTTTTCACTCACGAATTATGTTGCTAAATAAGTATTTTAGAAACATACTTATAGATATACGAACTTATAGGGCATTTCAAGGATTTACAGTATATTAAAGGATAGCTTTAAAAATATAGGATTTTAAAGGAATTACAGCACTACTGTGCTACCTGGCATTTTAAAGAGAGTTGGATTAAGTGGAAAAGACTTGGTTTTACTAACTCTAGTGAAATTTTCCAAAATGGAAAAACTCCATGAGTGGTTTTTCTATAATCACAAATAAAATCAATAAAACTTTCATTTTGCCAACCAACCAAAATTATTGGAGGCCATCCCAGAATGTTATGAGTCAAAATGTTCCTAAAATATAATAGCTCCAGTTTCTCACTAAAATATTTACTCCTAATCCTATAGATGTTAAAATAACCTGATATTTTCATTAGGTAAATTTTTTACTCCATTGTCTACCATAATGTAACAACCGTATAATTGTCCCAAAAGTTGCTCCATAAGTCTATAATATTTTTCCATAAGTTTGTCACTTTGGGGAATATTTTACTGAGAGCTAATAACAAAGTGACGTCATCACAAGAAGAAAATCTCCCCCTAGCGAGGCGCTGTCAAAGGCTACGTGTGATGCGTTAGCAAGCGAACCCAAAATGGCGACGAAGCCGCGTATTGCAGTCTGTCTTGTGAATAGCTCTCAGTAAAGCTTTTGCATGTGAAGAATAGGAAGTGTCACACTTATGGTGCTCATCTTCAACTTATCATTGTAATATGCGAATGTTCAGTTTTTAAAGAAACTATTACAAATATTTTCAGTGTGGCACCGCAGGGTGTCTATTCGAGCTAACCATACAACTTGCCATAATTATGGTTGGCAAACAAGCCTTTAGTGCATTAATGGAAATGGTCATGCCGTAAGTTCTACTAAACACGAAACCCTCAAACAGCCCTAGCTTTTTTTCTAAAAACCTGTTTAGTAGTGTAGCTTTATTCGGTGTTGGTTTACATCATCTTGTTATGCTTGCTATTTTTTTATATGTGTAACGTATTGTAAGACGCTTTCTCCCCTTTATCTCCCTGTTTTTTTCCCTTTTATAGGGTATTTCTAGTACAGTTCTTGTTATGGATTTCTAGGTGGCTGTGGTGGTTGTACAACATCAAGTGCGTAAGTCGTCGTAAAAATGGTCAAGAGACGAAATCACGGTATGAGGATGATCTGGATTTGGTAGATTGGGGTCCTACTGGTCTATTTTTTGAGTACTTAGAAATGAGTTAGTATTTTTGTTCATCGCCACTATGGTTAGTAGGGTGTTTAAAAAAAAATGCAAATATCGAAATGTTTTGGTGCACATTGATTTTCTTGTTCATTTTGGTCGGAAAATGACCCAGGAAAAATTTTACGTAAATTCATTAATATTTAGGACTGCCTAAGTTTTACCATTATAAACAAACCCATTTATAAGCAAAAAATAATTATGTCACTCAAATACTTTAACTGAACGAAATATTTACTATTTATTACTTACTTAAGTTTACACAGGGTTTATTATAGTAATAAGTACCGGTACACAATAAAATAATTGGCAGAAATCCCCACAAAACCAGGTCCTAACTTGTGATTTTCAGCAGTTATGACCTGGTTTAGTGGGGCTTTCTGCCAAATATTTTATGGTGTACCGGTACTTATTTCTATAATAAACCTTGTAAAAACTTAAATAAGTAATAAATATTAAATTTTTCGTTCAAGTAAAGTAAATGAGTGACAAAACTGATTTTTGCTTATAAATGGGTTAGTTCATAGTGGTAAAACTTTACCTCGTTGAGGCAGTCCTAAATATTAATGAATTTACTTAAAATTTTTTGTGGGTCATGTTCTCATCAAAATGAACAGGAAAATCCATGTGCACCAAAACATTTCGATATTTGCATTTTTTTGAACCACCCGAATGGTTAGTGATGTTACGAGAGTGTTTCAATTTCAAAATTTATATCCCATTAAAGGTAATATGAAAAGTAATGATATTACATTATATAGTGTTATGTTTTTAATATATAAACAACCTCGTATCATCACCAAATTGGTTATTTATAATAGATGAGTTAAAATTTGTACTTTAATTTTGTAGTTTTGCAATTTGGTTTTGTAACCATATTCGTAGCAGCTTTTCCACTAGCTCCATTATTCGCTCTGCTAAATAACTCTTTAGAAATTAGACTAGACGCTCGTAAATTAATTACAAGTATCAGAAGACCAGTAGCTCAAAGAGTTAAGGATATAGGTAAGCTTGATTGATATTGCTTATGTCATAAACGTAGTAAATTTATATAGGTACATTATTTTAGGTGTGTGGTATAGAATCTTAGATTCCATAGGAAAATTAGCAGTCCTAACAAATGTAGGTAGATTTTAGTAACTTATCAAGCTGCTTAAACTATTTACACCTAGTTTGGTAAACATTTCTTCATAATTAAAATTAGGCTCTCATAATTGCCTTCACATCCAATGTGGTGCCACGAATTTACTATCGAATGAAAGTATCACCTGATGGATCTTTAGATGGTTTCTTAAACCATTCGTTGGCGTATTTCAATGTCAGTGATTATCCAGATGAAATAAAACCAAGCCCATTAATCGATCCTGTTACAAATTTGGAGTTTCATCCGGAAATTTGCAGGTAAATATTCTTCAACCCACATGCCACCACAATGTAATAAGTGGAGTATTTCATATATTTTGAAGTATAACCAGAAGTGCATTATATTTCTTATGAGATGAGTATCCATTTAGGGCACAAAAGCGAAACATGTACCTTCGCAGGCTCAAAGCAAAGGCACTTGTTTCAAGCATATAATGATTAATTAATTAATAGTATTAAAAGTGGCTTGATGACTTGGGTGTTATAGTCATCGAGTGACTATAGGTGGTACTTGAATAATAAATTATTATATTAGCAAGAAAGGGAGAAAGATACTTCTCTCTCTTAGACACTTTATATACTTCTGGTTAATTCTATTTTTTCACACCTCAGATATAATGGATACCGACATCCTCCATGGCATAGTAATAAGTACGACGCAACTGAAGAGTACTGGCATATCACAGCAGCTAAATTTGCATTTGTGGTTGTTTTTGAGGTTAGTATTTATGAACTTGTAAAACATTTCAATGACATATAATCCATATAACCACTGTGAAATTTCAGAATGTAGTAGCTTTAGCCACTACTATAATCCGACAACTTATACCAGATGTACCTAAGAAAATCCAAGAAAAGATACGGCAAGAAAACTACCTCATAAGCGAAATTATAATCGAGCAGGAGTTAAGGAGAGCCAAAGAAGCCCCATCCTACTTAGATTTAAGGAATAACTTGTTAGCTTCCCGGCAAACGAGCAGGCTTTCTAATAGAACTAGAGCGTCTAGTGAAAGAGTATCCTGATCTTAGCTTTTTTAATTAAGGTACATGGTACCTTTATACAAATTTTTATATCTTCCACGTTGCTTTTGCCTATCATGAATATTTTAATTGATGATAAATCATAGGTTTTTAAAATTTAGAACTTCCATTCAATTTTAAATGGTTAGAATACACATACTTGTTTTACAATAAGTGAAATGTGTAATAATTAGGTCATAATATTTCCCAATCATCCCAATAATATAATTTTTAGTATTTCAAATATTTTTTTTCTGTATCTGACCCTTTAAATATGTTAAAATGTGACTCAATTTGACATTCTATCACTGTCAAAAAAAAGTTTTAGATCTGACATCATTGTTTATATTTGTTCAAATTTTTACTGCCTTTTGCAAACTTTGTGATATATTTCTTGCATTTATCTATTGCATTCTTGCTTTGTAAATTTTAACCTTCCTCCCAAAAATTTGTATTTATAATGTGGGCTAAAATTTACATATTATCGAAATTAAAACTTTTTTTACGTTGTTAGGGACGCGGTAATAGGGTTTAAAGAAATCTAGTCTAGACTCTTAATCTGAAGAAGGTTTCTATAGAGGTTAAAAGTTTCTATGAAGCAGTCGATGATCGTGTAAAGATATCGTTTTTGCTCAAATATTCTATATATACACAAGTATCATGTGCAGAAATGGGCCCTCCACTGTTAAACCTAGTCAAAATATTTAGTCTTAAGCTAAACACGTAATTTAGGTATAAAATTTTTAGATAAGGGACTTAAAAGATGAAATTTTACTAAAAAATAACGTTAAGGTAATTGACAGAGTATCTAAAAATAATTATTTACGGAATAACGTACGCACACTAAAGAAATTGTTAAAAAATTAAGTTACAATAATTTAAATATTTTTGGTATATGGTTACTAAACGTTTATAAAACCAGTATTATTGTTTTTTATTTCAAATTCAAAATCTTGATTGGGCTTAAGACTGGGATGTAAATTTCATAATTTATGTTAAAATTATTGTAAGTTGCAGTACAATGTACAACATAAATAGAAAACAATTAGGTACAGTAACTAAATAAGAAATTTAATTGAATAATTTATTCCACAAACCATTATAATTGACTGATTGTACATTGTACTTCCAACAAATTTTTCATTTAAATATTTAAATCTTTACTCATTTCGTCAAATAACTTGTTTAAAACGTGCCACTAAACACAGAAAATGCCTTACTATATTTAAAGATATTAGGAACGCGAGTAATTGTAGAGTAACTATTATACGTTTGACTAGATTTTTAGTTATAATTATTGGTTTAAGGTGATGAAAAAATGTTGTTGCTTGTATATTTGTTTTTTGGAAATAAATCGTTTTACTATAACTTTTCAGAGTATTTATATATTTTTTAAATTTTAACTAAAAAAATTTGTACATTTTCTATTAGGCATGGTATGCATAGAATTAAAGACTATATTTTAATTGTAAATGATGCTCCACAGGAACAGCCATGCTCTGCTTTCGGATTATTAACAATTCTAAATGCAGATCTGATAAGTTCTTCGTGATAGTCTATAGTCGATCCTTGAAGGTATTCTAATGACGTTTCATCAATAACAACCTTCACACCATCTTTCTCAAAAACTTTATCATCTTCATTATATTTGGGTTCAGAAATATCAAATGTATATTGGAATCCCGAACAACCACCACCTTCAACTGAGACTCGCAATATGTGACTACTTGAGGTAACCTTTTTCAAACGTTGCACACAACTATCACTTATTTTTACATCGGCTAGCACCTTACTTTGGGGTTTAGCATCTGTACTGTAAAATTCACAGTAACGTGAAGATATTGGCAGTAGCCCACAGTTTTTAATTAATTTGTGAGTGAATGTTCGAGCCAAATTTTGTGAAAACGCCATTTTTTACAGCAAGTACTCTAAGGCTATTCAACTGAAATATTATAATTTTAAAACAAAAAACTTAATTTCATGGTTTACTGACCACAGGGTTGAACTGTTGACATTCAACTACGATTACGAAATCATACGACGTATTTTAATTACGTCAGTAAAATTTCTTTGAAACAGGGGGCGCTGCTATACGTGTATAAAAATAAAAGTTCTTACGTAGTGTTTCCATCGTTTCCACCACTCAAGCTAAACTTAAACGCCAGCATGACGGAAGAAGCCCCTAATAAAAACGATATTGTAGCGATATTTAAGCGTTTAAGAGCCATTCCTACTAACAAGGTAACTAATTTAAGTTTTAATAATTATTATTTCATACCTTTATAGCCAAAATTTTATATTTAAATTGGTCTAAAGGTCAAATAACACTAACCCTTGGTGTGATTTAAATATGTTTGTATTTTGTAATGATGGGGGGAGGGGAGTGAAGTTCCTGCTAACTGGAAGTTGTACGTGTACAATGCTAACCTACTTCCTTCAATAATTATTTTATACAGTTAATTGGGGGTTTATTTCAAATTCAACATATTAAAGTGGGTTATATTTTATACAGATATGTTTCGATTGTGGCGCAAATTTACCAACATGGTCCAGCGTTACGTACGGTGCTTTCATATGTATGGACTGTTCCGCAGTTCATAGATCTTTAGGGGTACATTTGTCATTTGTAAGATCAACACAGTTGGATACAAATTGGACATGGCAACAATTACGTGCCATGCAAGTTGGAGGAAATGCAAATGCCGTAAGTTGAAATATAAATGGGCTATATATAAATTGTACATGCATATCTATTATGTGTTTCCCTTCAGAGAACATTTTTCCAACAACACGGATGTACAACCACAGATGCTCAACAAAAATATAATAGCAGAGCGGCCCAGTTATATCGCGAAAAGCTTCACCACTTGGCTACTTCCGCTCACAGAATAAATGGAACCAAACTACATCTTGATAGCGGTCATTCAGAGAGTCACGCCACACCCGAAGCTAAAGAAGTTGATTTTTTCACAGAGGTTACGCAGTCGGCTAAATTTATTTCAAACAATGAAGATTCTTTTCAAAATGGCTCCACAGCACTATTTATTCCTAATAACAACTCTAATACAATTAACAATACGGAACATGGTCCTGATGTGGAACTTTCACTAAGTATGTCACCAACAGAAGCCCAGAAAATTCAACAAAGCAGAAAGTCCACAATTGGCCAACGTAAACCCGCTGCTGCTAAAAAAGGAGTAAGTTTCCCTTATAAATTTTACTTAACTTCCAATAATGCTGTTACACTCTGTGTTAAAAGAAATTTGTTAAATACATAATGCTTTACTCAATTTTTATTATCTGAATATGAGTCCTAGCAAGAATGTATTGAAGTTACTAAGAATATTGGACTACAGGATTCTGATTCCCATCCTCGCAGCCTTTGTAGCTTCAATTCGTCTGCTTTCCCATTCAAGTTTGCTATATGGTATGACTTTGAATGCCCCTTAAATGAGGATGAACTTTCTCCACAAAAGCTGTAAGGATGGTACCAGGGGTTAATGCTGTGCTGAAATATTCTTAGTAACTTCAATACATCCTTGGTCCTAGCAATTGCCAACCATAGAGTTATAAAATTCATTTAGTCCAAATTCTTACTAAAACCAAATAACAGTTTAACCAAAAGATCACAAATTTGTCTTTTTGAGGTCAATCAACATAAGTTAACTATTAATTTTTTAGTTGGGAGCTCGAAAAGGTGGCCTAGGAGCCCAAAAAGTAAATGCAAATTTTGGGGAGATTGAAAAGGAAGCCCAAAGAGCAGATCAGATTAAAGAACTAGCCGTTAAAGAATCACAACCTCAGCTATCAAAAGAAGATCAGGAAAAGCAGATGTAAGATTAACTTAAACACGTTTTTAATGAATTGTTGAAATTTACAATGACCAACCAATAAACCTACTTTACAGGGCATCAGTACGTCTGGCCTACCAAGACTTAAGCTTGAAACAAAAGAAGACTGAGGAAAAACTACGTCAAACAGACCCTAAGAAAGCCGAGCAGCTAGAGCGTCTAGGAATGGGATTCAGTGGATTGGGTAGCAGTAGTGGCGCAAGCCATTCAGCGGCTTCGCAAATGAAAACAATCACCCAAGAAAACCCACAATCCAGCAACTCCATGAGTAGTAGAGCCCGTGATTTTGAAGATGACTTTGAATTTGTTGGATTCACTACTAGAGCTCCCAAGTATGAAACGTAATGGTCAATTCTTGTTGTTTGGTGCTTTGAAAATTCGCAGGGCAATAATAAAAAAATTCGCTTATAGGTATGGGGATAGCCCATTCATGTCTAGATCTGATACGAGATCAGATCCATGGGAAGAAAAGATTGAAAGAAAAACACCATTTCAAGAAACAATAATGCCTATTGAGAAAAGTGAGAGTTCAGGACGCAGCCGTAAACCATTATCAGGCGCAAACACTCCAGCGTCACCGGGAGATGAAGCTCAAAAAAAATTTGGAAATGCTAAATCCATATCATCAGAACAATATTTTGGAAACAGCAGAGATTTTGATGTGAGTATGATGTTCATTTCAAAAAATGTTCAAATTTGAACAAAACACACACCCACTCATAGAAAATTTGTCTGAAAATCATTAATCCGTAGAAAATTTATCAAAACAAGCTTTAAATTTGATCAAAAATCTATAAGAGTCCAGAAATATCAATGATTTTTATAAAAATATCATTGATTTTAAATCACCTGATACGAAGTCATCAAAATCTAAAATTTATTGAGATTTAGATATAATTTCGGTTTACTTTAGATTATTTATTTTAATTGATATTTAAATCAATCTGTCCTTAAACTTTTTTTTAAAAAAGTCAAAAAATTAACAACACTAAGCAGAATTGAGCAATTAAATTCTGGCATTTTTCCAGTCGTATTTCCAGATATGATTCTGCAGAACTTTAAAAAATAGACTAAAATGCACCAAAAACATCCATTAAATATAGTGCATTAAAAATGAATTTCAGTTTGAAAGAAGAGCAAATCTGGCCAAATTTGAAGGTTCAGCTAGTATATCAAGCGCCGATTATTTCGGAGATGGACCCCAACGTCAACAACCCTCATCTAACTTCCAGAGCCCTAATTTATATGATATCAAGGAAGGTGTCAAAGACGGCGTCAGCAAAGTCGCTGGACGTCTATCTAACTTGGCTAATGGAATGATGAGCTCTCTACAGGTAAACATCGATTTTGATCCAATTTCTATGTGAGAACTACTAGTTGCGGCGTTTTAAACTAATAAGTTACTTAAGAGAGTTAAAGCTTGCCAAAATTTCATCGTAGCTTAAATATTTAATTTTTAAATTAAAATTAATTTATTAGTTTGGCTATTTTGAAGCAACAATTAAATGTCACGGGTTGAAGGTAATTGGGCAGTGACCCACTGCCTTTAGCTTAACTATCAACTGATCAATGATTGTACCACTATCAGTATTGAAGCAATTGGTCATAAATTCCATTCTGTGATTATTTAAAATATTTAAACATAAAAATAAACTACATTGTTTAGCTAATTTTGTGGTCACCAATAGTTCAGTATTTAAAGAATTAAGTATTTTGTTAGTTTTATTTATAGTTGTTTTATAACTAGTAAATATTTGACCTATTTTAATTAAGTTTAAAAATTTATAGCTTTATTTTTTCGCATTTATTTAATCGAGAAGCTAGTCGTGTACTAATTTAGTCATTTGTGTGGAAAATTTTACTAATTTCTTTCCACCAACATTTAGTACTAAATTCCTTCCTGCGTATATTGTTCATTAATTAAAAAAATGCATGACATTGCCATTTACTCCATCTGACGGATTTAATTTTTCTACCTCTCTTCACAGCGTAAATGACGCTTTTTAAAAAAATCCCTGAAATTATACTACTCTTTCCTGGTTAACTAAATTTATGGGTAAGAAGGCGCATGTTTCAAAACCTTTGAGAATGTGTAACTTTATAATCAAATACACTGAAATAGCTTGAAAACTTGGCTTCACAATTAACCGAAAATTAGTTGAAAATTTTATAAAAATTTCGTTAAAATATTATTAGAACTAATATTCTGCTTTATCAATGTATTTGTTTATTATATTTCTACTAACATGTCCCATTAGTAACAAGTGTTGTCTCTTATTTTTTACTATACTTTGGTTGCGGACTTACAAGTTAGTTGAAGTGCCAAATTTTTTAGCGTTTTTAAGTTTAAAATGATTAGTTTTTATTAAAACCAATTAGCACACGGTGGTGGATTTTCTATTGAGCAATTTATCTTTTAAAATTAATTTATCAAACTTAAACGGTGGCGGATTTTGTATCGAAGTTTACTCCAAAAAAATCTTTTGTCTGTCAAACCCTAATTGTTAACTCCCCTGGCTAAGACTTGAATCGAAATAAAACAAAATTTATTAAATTTACAGGACCGGTATGGTTACTAAGAAAAAATGCGGACAAAACAACATCGCAAGTTATGATTATAAAATAAAATCAGATGCCATTTTTATGATATTACGGATTATAATGTGAGATATCATGTTTTTTTTATATATATTTTAGTTTTATTATATCCAAGTCAAGCCATTTGCGTTAAAAAATGTGTAAATTAAAGTTTTGACAAATGTGATAGCTCCAGAGCAAACTAAAAAACTTGCTTTTAGAAATTTCTCGCAAGGTTTAATAGATTGTAACTGGAGCTGGATTTCAGTTAACGTTTTAAGTAAACATTATGTAAATCACTTTACCCGCTGTATATAATAGATATCACTCAATTTAAGAGACGGATGTAAACAGTGGACAATGTTCCTTTTTAAAAATACATAATTAGGACTAGTGCAATTTTATAAATTTAAATTTACACTGGTGTTGGAATTTTTTGATTTGTAAAAAAAACAATATCACTGCATTGTAGGTTAATGGATGGCTCATTAAACAATATTGTATTATAAATTGTTTAAAAAATTTATTAGTTTAAAAATTCATTAAAATATGTAACAAACGAAATTATTTTAATTCAACTTAGATCATTCAATTTAAATAGAATAAACAGTAATTGTAACAGAAGTATCTTCAAAAACTCTATTGATGATGTCTGACACTTTGGACCATTCAAGTTTATCTAACCCACAACCGATACGAGGCATACTAAGTTCAGTTACATTATGGGCAATGCAATGTCTCTTCAAAGCATTCAAAGAAGTCTCAAACACGGCATATGTGGGTTTTTGCCAGTACTTAGATTTGGTGATTAAGTAGTATACGTATCGCTGTTGTCTTTTTAGAACTGCAACCTCCCCTGGTTTTTTACCTGTTAACGACTAACCTTGTTATTTTTTTTTTTTGCCAATATAATTTATATAGCAATAACTAACCCTGTTTCTTGAGTTCGTCTATTCCTCCAAATTTCTTCTTAAATAGGGCAGCAATGCCTAAGCCCATGCGGATATCCTCGCTTATGCAATGGGCTATTGAATTTGATTCTGGGCATTTAAAAAGGTCTCCTTTAACCTCTCTGAATTTAAATCTATCCGAATAAGCCTAATTTCATAAATTTTATTAGTTATGTTATCCTAAAGGGACCATTTTAATTTCCCAAATTACCATCTCTAAACTGTAATATAGAAACCAATTTTTTGCTGTTAAAGGTTTTTACAGATCACTATTGGTAACAGAAAAAGCGCGGATGAATACTAATCGCGTACTGTAATACGCCGATACCTATTTACAGGGTACTTTTCACGAATCCTAGGATCGCCTACCTAACCTAATTCGAGAAATTTTCCAGCCCTATTTCCGTAGACTTGCGCGGGAAACTGGTGAAATTCAAACGCCGGGGTGATAAAGCTTCGTGCGTATTTCACGGCCAACTTTGATTTCTCGCGCATCTCTCGCGCTACAGCGGCCATCTCATTCGTTGACGTTTCTGTGTTAACCTATGAGCAAAAGATGTGTATGACGTCAGCGCCCCTAGCGAATTATTATTTTTAGGATAGTTTTTACATTGAAGACAATATAACCACCGAGCGTGGCGCTGAACTCCTACACAGTTTATAGGGGGAGCCGTAGTAGCGCGAACAGCGCGTGATCAAAGTTGGCCGTGGTAGTTTAAATTTGGTCAGAAGTATCGCCGCTGAACGTTTCAGTTAAAGAAAATTCATATTTAAAAGTCGTCTGCTATTTCTTCACACATTTAGTTGACAGGTATTAAAGTAGATGGCGTTATCTTTTCTAAGCTCGAAGCCTATTTAAATTTTAACGAGACTTATAGCGTTTAACATTGAGATCGCTCTGAGACCACTCAGGATTTTACGATGACGTCAGGACCGACGCGAAATCCTTGTGAGAGCAAAAAAAGTGCTCCGTAACTGAAGACAGACCAGTTTTTAGTGGTCCGCGAGCGAGTGATTCCGCCAATGGAGGACGTAACTCGCCCTCGGAGCAAGTTTTTTTCTATCCAATGGAAAACGAAAAAAAATTACGAGTAGTCCGCGATCGCTCGGACCAAGGACAGTAGATACAGGGACGAGAAAGCAGGGGAAAAAAATTCGATTTTAAACGTCTTCATATTCACGGGGAGTTAGATTTAAACAAACCGCGGCCATTGTTAAGACGTGGTTCACCATGGACAGTATTATTGTAGTTAGGTTTTACCATTTTGATGTTAAATTAAAAATAAAACTACGAGCGTAAATAAAAAAATGCCCATTTGTTTTGAACTCTTAAGCCTGTCAAGAACCGCTAAAATTAGGTGACCGCCATTTTTTTTGTTTACAACTAACTCTCCGTGCGTTTAGGTCGTTTTAGGTGATATATTCCAACAGAGGCCGCCAATACACTTTCTCGTCCCTGTATCTACTGTCCTTGCTCGGACCAGGCCAATGGAAAACGCTGCGTTCAGTAACGGTTGGGCCGTTGAATGTGTATTCGCTACTGAACGAGTTTTTGCGTTTCTGGGTGGCCATCAGGCCATCACGTTTGCAAACGGAGAGTCAACGAAGTAAGCGGCTGAAAGCCTAGAAATCTCATAGGTAACTAGAATGCTGCCGCCTACGGCCGAGCTTGTCACCAGTTCGTTTTGAACCTTCAGCCAATGAGAGGCCGTAGAGTGGTTCCACCAAGGAGGATAATAATCCTCCTTGGTTCCGCTACTATCGCGTCAGCTAGGTGACGTCATTCTCTCTGGTGACATTAAATTCTTGGCAAAACCACTCTTTGAGCTCTAATTGGCTGAGATCTGGCTATCGTCTGCCACGGCGTTTGGTCCATTTGCCAGTTACACGGCAGCATTCTAGTTACCTATGAGATTTCTATGGCTGAAAGAGCCGGTTATTTTGTTGATCAACGGTTTTTTGACGTCACAGCTTTCGGGAAGGCTAGCTGTGGACGACGTCGCATACGATATTTTACTAAATTTACAGCAATCGTAAAAAGCGTCCAACAAGACGGTCTCAACTCTCAACGAAATATTTTTTCGGAAAACTGTTTCCTCTCCGTTTAGTTTTACTAAACGCAGTTAAAATATTTTTTCAATTAGAAACTTCTAGCTTTAGAATTTCTATTCCTCTTCTTTATTTTCTATGATTTTGAAGAGTGATTCAATTTTTTGTAAAATATTAAAATGTATAGCAACCATGATTTCCAAATATCATGCAAAGACAGATTTCTAAACATGTATAATTTAACACAGTAATGTAAAAATAAACCTGACGCGCTTTTTCAAATTAAATATCTTCAGTTTTTTTTTATCAAGGTAGGCTAATACCATAAGTCTATAATATTGTCAAATACCTAACGCATCACGTTAGGTTTGGTTAGGTCCAAGTCATATATATTGTGTTTCTTTCAAAGTACTTAATTATATCAGATTTAGCCAAGTTTTAAGGCTGTTACGCATAATAAAACCGAAACTTAATTTTTCGTAAATAATAAAAGGCCTTGAAAGCATTTGAGATATTTATCTTCAATCTTTCTAAGAATTTAAACCCTTTAGGCCTAGAAGGTTATTTTTTGAGGTAATCGTTCGATAATACGATGACGTCAGAGAAAAGCCCCAATACAAAAATTCGTCTGCTGCAACTTTTAGATTTTCCCGTAGCACGACTGGAGGAAGCCGTACCAGACCTCGATAAAACTTTATATTAATGTAAATCAATTTATTTTCGATATTCCACATTTTTAAAACGGACTAAAAGTAATAAAATTTCGATACGAATTTAAACGAATTAGTGTGACAAAATAAATACTCCCAATTTTTTTAACAATTCACCAAGGTCGAATTAGGCCTTGGTTGTGCGCAGTTTGTTATTGCCTAAGGGGAAATTTCAATTACCATCCCACACTAACCCTCCCAGAGGCGCTGAATTACAGTTACGCCAGTGAAAACTTTCGAAGCAGTATTATATCACAATCATTCGAAGTACCAGCTATATAAATGTCAGTCAAAAAGGATTTCCCGTAAGTATCATTTCAAAAAATCCTATATTTTTCATAGTAGTATTTTTATAGAAAGTTAATGTTTAATAAATTAAAGATATTTAACGTATTGGTACTAATAATCTTAAAGGTTTTATAAAATATTTCAACTTGTATTTCTTCTAGTAGTATTATTCATGTAAGATTTATTTCTTATATTTATCTTTAAACCAAATCATTTACTTTGGTCACTCATTTTCCCCACTATTTTTGTTGGAAATTTATACCAGTGTTTTTTTCATTAAATAAGAAAATCATGAGTCATTAAGGTAATGTTAATGGATGCATTATAAACAATTTATGAGTTTCAAAAGATTCATTATCTCAGGGTAGAAAAATGTTTAATAGAAGTTCCATAATGCTGAATATGAGTAGACACACTAAACTCATAAGTTATAATAACATGTTAAAACTCCCTCACTAATAGTTTCAGCAAAATATGACCCATAAACTCCCTACCCAAACACTGTTACTTAGATACATTTAACTATTGATTTTCTATTAGTCGGCAGAATGCTCTGACTAGCATAAGAGAACGTGGTCTAATAATAGCATTTACTCGGTTGTTTTCTCCCAAGATCTCAATCAGTCACAGTTGGCCATTATACCTATACTTGACGGATAAAGATAATTTATTTTTAGACTAGTTATGTTTAAATTATACATGTAAATGGTGAGAAAAAAAAGAGGTGTGCAGTCCACGTGGACCTTTTTTTAACACACTAGGAGATGTGCCAAATAAAAATTAGGCAACCCGCTGAGATTACAAAAATCATTATCTTTCGATGTTGTTGGCATCTGGCCTCGCATAAAAAAGCTTTTCTTTTGTTAACACCGTAATAAATCTTTGGGCACAAATGCACTTTTCATTAAATATTCATGACATTTAGATTTTTATGTTGATAAAATCAAATAAATTTCATTAGTTTGAGTAAATACTATTTAAAGTTCCTGTTAAAGTTCTACAATTTCCTTGTAAAAGAGAGCTAGAATTCATTCAATGAGTTTACTTCTTTAAGATAAGTTATCGGGACATAGTGATAGCAAAATTATCAAGTATGATTCAACAAAAATGGTGTAATATCAGCTAAAATTCAAACTTCAAGATGTTGAACAAATATTTATCTAGTGATTGGAGGCTTGCTAATTGTTTATAGATAGGAAAATTGGCATGTTTTGGAATATTAATTATTGGTTACCTATCGGGACATATATAATACTTGTATTATTATATAGGATATTTTATTATTAAAGGGTTATAAGACAAACAATTTAAAGTAAGTCTTTCTAGGTTCTTTATATAGCATGACCAAATTTTATACAGCCAGGTGAACCATAGATTTATGTTAGTTATAATCTGAAAACTTAATTTACAGTAGAGATTTAGCTGATATCTAGAAATAATAATGGTACTGTTAAATTGCACAGGTCTGTTTGATAATACAGCATACTGGTGTTGGTTAAAAATAATACATTGCTAATACTAAAGCTATATAATAAATTAAAATGTCCTATAACATCCTATATTTTTAGCAAAATCCCTAAAAAGTCCTATAAAATCCTATAATTTTGATATTTTGGCCATTTCAAATTGCCCCACTCTGTTAAATTGCTAGATTCTGTACTTTTGTTATTGTTAACATGGTTAGCTACTAGTATATTTTTGTGATGAAATGGTTCAATAGTTTCTATTTTTCAAGTGAAAATCAAAGATTTATTTCACTAATTATAGATTTGGTTTTTTAAACGCATAAAGTTAGTAATTTAGTCCTATAAAGTCCTATAATTTGAAAAAATAATCCAATAAAGTCCTATATTTTTGGAAATATAATCCTATTTTTCCTATAAAAAATTTAAAGATTTGAGTGGGGGCCCTGTAAATTTCTTAGAGATAATTTTTCATCTTAGTATATTGCTAGTTTTATTCGTTTGAAATTGCTGATTTTTCAAAATTTATTTCATTAGAAAAATATAGAGATTCGTTTTTAGTCATTAACTAAAACTATTAAAATACGTGGTCATAGTGACTTTCTCAAACTACTTGTTTCGGAAAATATGCTTTATAATTGTCAGACTGAGTAATATTGAACCATGTTGCATCATGTTTCCACAGTTTTTCGGGAAATTTGACACCTGTGTAGGTGCTTGTTTTATTTTCATGGTGTATATGGGTGTACTTCTGATAATACTATTTTTTTAAAATGATCGTAAGCAAATAGTACAATTTGAGGGTGAAACTTTCAAGTTTCCCACCTAAAAAGGACAACTTAATCCCATCCAAAAACCCAATATTTGAAATTTTAATAATAATAACAAGAATGATAATAATCAGTTAGGCTAATAGCCAAAGCACCTTCTTAGGCCCAAGTCATAAATTGTCATTTATGCCTTATAAACTATATGGACCCCCAAAAAAATTAATTTGTACGTACTTTTAATTTTATTCCTTGTTTAAACAAACAGCTTGGTTCCAAAAATCATAAATGGAGGCATTGCAGGGATTTTTGGGGTTACGTGTGTATTTCCAATTGATTTGGTTAAAACGAGACTACAGAATCAGCAAGTGGGACCTAATGGAGAAAAAATGTACAGTTCAATGTAAGGATTGTCAAGTCATAATTATTATTCAATTAAAATTGATTGTCGTTTCTAAATAGTGTGGACTGTTTCCGAAAAACCTATAAGGCTGAAGGATTCACTGGCATGTATAGAGGTATAAAAAAATTATAAATTTTTTCATTTCATGGTGTAATAAGAGATAGAAATTTTTCAATGTTTGCCATACGTTTCTAAAGTGTATTATTGCATTAAAAATAAATGCTATTTCTATTATTTAATTATTGACTTATTTTTCAATTGTTGGTAAACATGAAATCTGTCAAATATGAAAACTACGCTTTACGAAACTTATGGCATTTCAAGCTGAGTGCATTTGATTCAAATAAAATTTTATAGAATTTTAAAAAGAAATAAGGATAAAAGGTTTGATTATTATTCAATAATTATTCTAAAATTACATTAACCCTAAAATGTTTTTTAGTTATAACTTTGCAGTTAAATATCTTATTTTTTATAACATACCAAAATATATGGGTCACCCAAAGTAAATTTAAAATTGTAAAATAATTTAAATACACCCAAATTTAATAAATAATGAAGTTAAAATTTAACTGCGAAGTGTAACATTGACACTGAGCTCATATTCTTCTTGCAATCAAAATTATGGGGAATTATTTTTTGGTGGGGGTATTAGTGGCTAACTATTATTATCTTACAGGTAATTACCGGAGTTACGGAGCTGAGAGGGCTCAACTCTAGTTATGAACTTTTCAGCAACTCTTGAGTACCTTACATGTATGGACAGATTAGTTCAAAACCTGTCCTTAATATATTAAACTTAGCTAAAAAATAAACACCCACCCCCTGCCCCTTTCACCCATAACATTCCTATCCATCACACTATCCACGCTTTCAACTGCAAAATTGAAGTCTTATGCTAATTAGTTAATTCCTATAACTAAAATGCTGAAATTCTAAATGTTACGCTTTCGTAATTCCATAAAAACAATATTCATAGCCCAAAAAAATGCAACTAATTGGAAAAATATGTATTGATTTATTCAGACTAATTTTGCATGTCTAAACTAATAAACCAACCTTAGTTCAATGAATTGCGTACTAAATACCTAAACTATGGTCCCTATTTGGAGGTTTTAAGGTCCTATGAGGGTTTTGGGACACGGTAACCTTGGACCCTGTTAAAAATGGCCCAACTTTTTTTTTCCAAAGTAGTGTTTATTGTCCGTGAAATGGAGAACGTTTTGTTTAAATTGTGATTATTTCTTTTCAGGATCTGCGGTTAATATTCTCTTGATAACGCCAGAGAAAGCTATCAAACTTGCCGCAAACGATTTCTTCAGACATCATTTGTCTTCGAACCATGGGTAAGTATGTGATAACTCAATGCTCAAAAAATATACGAATAAAAAGATTCGTTTTACAGTCCCATAATGTAGGTTTCATTTTAAATTTCAGTAAGTTATCCTTATCAAAGGAGATGATTGCAGGTGGTAGTGCTGGACTTTGCCAAATTATTGTCACTACGCCAATGGAATTATTAAAAATTCAATTGCAAGATGCAGGCCGTGTTGGTATGTTGTAGCTCTTAAGTTTGCATCGCAGCAAAAAACCTTATTTTACATTCTGTCTCGCAGCTACAAAAGGAGTGGCTCAAGGTGAAACTTTAGTGGCTACATCTGCAACGTCAATTGCGATGAATTTGTTAAGAACGAGAGGCATATTAGGTCTCTATAGAGGCATTGGTGCTACTTTACTACGAGACGTACACTTTTCCATGATTTACTTCCCCTTATTTGCGCATTTAAACGCAATTGGACCTAAGAGAAGTGACGGAAGTGGGCAAGCTGTGTTTTGGACTTCTTTCTTAGCGGGTTGCGGAGCTGGCTCCGTTTCTGCTTTTGTAGTTAACCCATTTGATGGTAAGTTGAAGTTCATTTTGACAGTTTGGTTTGGCAATTATAACTATAATTAACATTTAATTCCTCTAATTAGTTGTTAAAACGAGATTACAAGTTCTAAAGAAAGGTGCTGGAGAAATGGTGTACTCAGGCATTCCAGATGCATTTAGGTAAGTAAACACTTTGAACCCAGTTTGGTTTTGTTTAATAAACTTTTGTTTGGTTAAATAATAATGTAAGTCTATAATAAAATTGCATAATTATATATTTTACTGAGTGACAGTAAATGTCATCATAGAACAAAAATTTAAATGTATGAGCAATGAAGCACATAAATATAGTTGGTTTTGCTCTAGAAAGTGTCATACTTATGAATAATATTATAGACCTATGATAATAAGGTGGAAAAAGCTAGGGATTCACTGATATGGGTCGCCACTAATAGCGGTCGATATTAACAAAGTTATCTATCATAACAGTAGTGTATATGATAAAATCATAGTAAAAGACGCTTCAGTACACTGTCATACCATTTTATTTTAATTTTTCAATCGCTTAAGCCGATATTGGCTGATACCGATATTAGAAAAATAGGCCGATATATCGGTGCATCCCTTGAAAAAGCATTCTGAATGCTTTTCCATACTACACCAAAAAGACCCAGTCTTTAAAGTATTGCCCTAGCATGAAATATTTTAATCTTCTCACTTGACAAGAGGAACTAGAGTTATTTCTTAGTTTAACCGGTGAAGGAAATTACTCAACTCTTTAAAAAAATACTTAATCTAATATAATTTATCTTGATAAATATTATGTTAGTGTGTATCTTTTCATATTTAAACCTATTTTTGTTAGCATCAAATTTTAATTGTAAAAGTCTCGGCCATAAGATGGTGAATGTGTTAAATCAGGGTTGCCACAATATTTTGAGTTTCAAATTAACTGTTTTCCCTGACTTTTTAAGGCCCAAATTTTTTATTTTATATTTTACTTTTATCAGAATTAATAATTTTAAATGGACTTTTATTTCAGTAAAAAGGTTATTGCAATGTTGAAAAAATTGGCTAAACTTACAAGGAAATAAATGATCATAGATCTAGACTAATATTACCATCAAAAAGTGCCAAGATAAAATTTAAGTCCCTGACTTTTCCCTGAATTTTAAAAAATAATTAAAATTCCCTGACTAATTAGGCCCATTTTAAACCCTGTAAATAGCATAGCAGCTATTTATTTCCCGTTTATAAGCTTTGTAAATCTCGATAAATGGGATATTTTAATACACTAGTTTGGCCGCCACTTGAATTGAGTTTTTCCACTTTTCCCTCCTACTTCTTTTTACATTATAATTGATAAATCTATAATTTTTCAGGAAAATTTACATAAATGAAGGAATTACGGCTTTTTTCAAAGGTGCTGGTTGTCGAATGATCGTGATAGCGCCCTTATTTGGCATAGCACAAACTGTTTACTATTTAGGAGTTGCAGAAACAATATTAGGGATCAAGAAGGGATAAACTATTAGGTGCGTTAATTTAAATAAACATTTTTTATTTTAATTCAAAGCTCTGTATAAATAATTTACCAGTCAATTTTTTTCTCAAAATAATCTTATTTTTACTTTTAAATTAACTGAAATTAATTTTTTTAATTAGTAATTATTAAACTGAAATATAAATATGTGAGCTGGTAGAACGTCAATATTAAATTTAAAAAAAGTATTTTTTACAAAGTATTAAAATTAAATTATATTCCAAAATGTCATAATTTTAAGAACCTTTATTTTATTAATTTTTTTTTTAAAGTTAACTAGTCTTATTATGGTATTTGTAAATGCATGGCATGAAGAACTAATTTCTTAACTAATGGAAATTTTACAATTTCAGGTCCGTTAAAATATTTTTTAGCCAAAACTAAGAATTTTCCGCCATTCCAAAAATTTGGAAATTTGTTTTAATTTTCCCTTTTGTGATTTAATTTAACATTAATATAAAAACCCATAACCAGCCTTACTATTGACATTTACAGTTCAAATACCATAAAATACAGGGACCTTTCAATTAGATTAGTACCGCAAAGTATAGATAATCAAATTTATATACCCACTCACAAAAAACTGAAGATTTTTCTTAATATAAGTATCAGATAGATATAATCTAGGTTTAGAAAAGTCGGTTCAGTAAGAATGTAACAGGTATAGGCCGATCCCTTATTGGGGTAATAAAGTTCCCATTGGCTGATATAAATCTAAAACATGCTATCAAATTATAGTTTCCTGTAGTTATATTAACGTGCCAATGGTTAGGAGACTCTGAAATTTATCAACCATTAACTATAGCCAATTTTTCAATTTGTAAAAAATCTGGCCTAATAATTTTTATTAAAAATAAAATAGAGCCACACAAATATTTTTCCCCCCGCACTTAATAAATATATAATACATAATAAAATTTTAGATAGGCATAATTACTGAACTGACCTGTATATTCAACTTAAAATTTATTAATTACAAGAAACAAATATGTAAACGTAGCGACGTAGCATTGTAATTTTGTTCCAAAATTTAAGGTTTCATTACAGTTTAAAACCTGCCAAACATTAGTTTTTAAAGAATATTTATAATCAAAAATCTCTTACCACCAGTCACCCATTTTTTATTTTATTTTATACATTAACAAATTTTGTATAGCTTTATTTGCTTTGTTAGGCATTTTTGTTCATTTACTTTTCAAGTAAAACTATTTAAACTGTTTCAATGAAACAAGGCTAGTTTTGGAGAAATATAGTATTTTAAAACGAATGTTACATCGTTGTATAATGAGATTGATTTTTTGTAAACTTGTTGTATTTTAAACAAAGTGAAAATGACTTTGGTGCGTTGTTTAAATGTTTTTTAGCGCACTGCACTGTCCAATAAAAGCCGTATTTATATTTTAAAAACTATAGAATTAATTAATGTGAGGTATCATAGGCAGCTGTTTTTAAATATTATTATTGCAGTAGCGAGCACTTAGATAATTGTAAACAACTGACAATGCAATAAAATAGTTAAAATTATTCGTTTAATAATCAATTAAATTTCCATTTTAATATTCACACTACAGTTCCATCCAATAGCCTTACAAAAACAATTGCTATTATTATATGAATTCTACGAGTCAATTAATTATTGGATAATATACAGGATTCATACAACTATCGCAAACCAATTTCCCTGATTTTTCCAGGTGCAAGGTTATGTTCCAAACATTTCGCTAGTGTAACCATGAATCTATTTAAATAGATTTATGTTGTATCTCTCCATGTCATTGCTAACTTAACCAATCTTTTCATGAAGAGGTATATGCTTATTCATTTCCTGGTTGACATTTAAACTAAATTGATTCCATATAATAATATATATAAGAAATGTAATAAAGTTAAATGTATAAGAAAAATTTATTGGTGTAAATTTGTATTCTTGGTATAAATCTTTCTAAACGCTTATAAATTTCAATGATGAATAATGTGAATATCCCGTATTGTCTGGGTATGTTATATGAGCATCCATACGTAAATTTACATAAGGTATAATAATAATAATAATCAGCTAGGTTAATACCCAAGGCACCACCTTAGGCTTAACTTTTAGCTGCCTACCTCCTGGTTTGGAGAAATTTAAAGACCTCCCTAATTTCCATATATTCATAGAACTTATTAGGAACACAAACCACTAGAATATAAAAGGGCGTCAAGTTTCCAGAATAATTATTGCCACTTAGGAATTAAAAACATTAATGTATAAAGTTAGCCTTGAAAGTTTAAATATAAAAATTACTGAAGACCCATCTGCCCTTGAAAGGAAAGTGAAAATATATTCCCCCAAAAAAATCCAGTATGGTAGGCTTAAAGTAGGGCCAGTAAGAGAACCTGATACCTGTAATTACTGGAGATTCCCCCATGAAGTGTTTTAATGCTTTGATTTAGGGCTGAAAATTCACAATTATTAGTTCAGAGGTTTTTAAGAAGATAGTTTAATGGTAAAAAGGGTTAAGAACCCCTCCAAGGTCAGTATATAAGTGAAAGTGAGCATCTCAGGAGATAGATAAAACCATCCTAAAATCTGTGGAGAAAATAACTACACCCTCAAGACCCTCCCATTCAAAATCGTTATCTTCTTCAGAATATAATCGTGGAATTTTTCTATATACACTCATTACTAATGGTAGACTAGGAAGAGACCGGTTTGTATTTCCATAAAATGCGAATCTGTATGCCCAATTGGTCCATGTTTGCTTAGGCATTCGCTTCAAAGCCTCATAACTGAAATCATGCAGTGACTTATGGACAAGGCTTAGGTAATTTTGCGTAATATTTCAATAAAGATTAAAGGATGTATACTGTTTTGACAACCCGTTATAAGTATTAAACTTACACCATAACTTCATAATCCATCGATATAAAGCTTAAAATTAACTTTTATAGTTAAATAGTAAACATCTTAACATCAACTAGTTGGACAACAACAGATAGAAAACGTGACTTTGCAAACAGCAGGAAGCGACAGTTTTATTATGATTTTTCTTTTATTGTTTGTCCAATGGTATTGTTTTGTGCGGTCAGACTTGTATTTTCGCGTCTTACATGATGATTGGTTAATGTAAAAATGATTCGAAATACAAATAGCGAAAATGTACAAACGCGTTTGTTGAAAAATGAGCCTTAAAGTTATTTCTTAATATAAATTTACCAAATTAAAGCTCCATAAATGTAAAATTACTGCGGGTTTCCTTTTTAAACGATTAAATTTACCGCTTAATATTAAAAATCTGATTGGACGGATTTCTAATTTCCGCGTTAGATATGGGTCTTCATTGAAATAATCTTTGTTAAAATTTATATTTTAACAAATACGATCAATAGTTTACCCCATAGATATCTTATACTCCTAAGTATAAGGTTTCTATGGTTTAGGCCTACCCTTGTCATTTAATGATATTTAGATAATTAAAACAAATTCAAAATTTAAATTAAAAACACCGAAGGCACAAAACCGCGTAGAAAACGTTTTTGTAATAATTCCTATTTTTTTAAAAACCGCCCTAACGATCAAAATAAAAGAAAAAATAATTCTTTTGTAAATAAAATACGTTTTCGGAAAGATGAAATGTAAAAGCTTTTTTTAATCTTGGCGCATTCAAGGTCTTTACCTGTTTGGATATCGGGACTTCCTATTGGCTAAGGAGGAGGCGATGCATCGTTGATTATTGGTTGGAATTTTAAATGACTCTATTCTTTAATGGAGGGGTGTTAAAATGGGGGAGGAATCAAAAGCCGCGAAATTATTTTTTGACGTGATAACATTTTTAAGACTTTACTTTCACTCAATTTGTGTTTTAAGACAGACCATAAATTTCTTGGTGAGTACTTTTACGAATATTTAATATTTTATGTACATTTTATGTCAAAGCTTTCTCTATTTTTATTCTTATAAACTAGAAACGAATCGTGTTGACTGTTTCTTAAGCCCGACCCGAAAAGGTTAAATACAATTTTAAAAGGAATAAAGGAATTTTGGTCGGCCCGACCGGATCCGTAAAAATGCAATTTAATTTTTAACCGACCCGACTCCTTAAAATACAAATACATTTTTACCGACCAGATTCCTAAAAATACCAATACATTTTTACCGACCCGATTCCTAAAAATACAAATGAATTTTTACCCGTCCCGATCCCTAAAAATACAAATTAATTTTGGTCGGCCCGACCCGATCCCTAAAAATACAAATTAATTTTTAACCGGCCCGATCCCTAAAAATTCAAATTAATTTTGGTCGGCCCGACCCGATCCCTAAAAATACAAATTAATTTTTACCCGGCCCGACCCGATTCCTAAAAATACAAATTAAGTTTTATCCGACCCGACCCCTTAAAATACGAATTAAATTTTAACCGACCCGATCCCTAAAAATACAAATTAATTTTTACCCGGCCCGATCCCTAAAAATGCAAATGAATTTTGGTCGGCCCGACCCAATCCCTAAAAATACCAATTAATTTTTAACCGACCCAATCCCTAAAAATACAAATTAATTTTTAATTGACCCGATCCCTAAAAATATAATTTAATTGGTACCGATTCGATCCATAAAAATATAATTTAATTTGTACCAACCCGATCCCTAAAAATATATACCAATTTTTGCCGACGCGATCCGTAAAAATACAAATTAATTTTTACCCGACCTTGCCCAACCCGAAAAATCCATATAAACTTATAACCTCTTAAGTAGGAAATAGAAACCCGACTCAGCCGGGAAAATCTTTGTCAAGTCGTAGTTAAAAAAAAGCCCGTCTAAATCGAAAAACCTGACTTGCCTCTATTAAACGCTAAGACGAAATTATAAAAATATTATGAAGTATAATTTTAAATACATATTTTACAAATTGATGTTCTTTTTATATTTTAATATTACTTTGAATGTTCAAACGGGAAACATAAGAAATTCTTTGAAAAAATATTAATTTTAAATTAATAATTGGGTTATTTAACTGTGAAGTAATAAAACATAAACTTTTTAAAAATTAATATTAATTAAATATTATAAATAACACCTGTATAAAAATATTTTTTTAAATTTCGATGATACCCAGAACGTTTACTAAAAACCGAAAATTACATAGATGAAAACCTTTAACACCAAATATTTGGAGATTTTTTAAAAGCGAATAAAAATTACGAGTTCCTTGTTCTCCCTATAAATAATCTTAACTGGACTTATAATCCTCATGTTCTAAATTTAAAATAAAACAAAATTATTTATGTTAAAAAATAGAGCGTACTAATTTTCGTAAAAAAAATGACAGAGAAAAATATTCGTAAAATAAAATGTTTAATATTATTTTCCCTCCCCCATTTCTAAAGATTGAATAAATATAAATTCACCAAAAATCAACCAAGCATATTTACTTATTCTAAGCGACTTTGTTTGAAATAATGTCAGAAATACGTGCGTTTCTGATAATGTTTAACGTTTAATTTCACACCTTGTGGCTGAGGGAAAATACTTGGAAAGCCATTGTGTTATAAAAGTTCAAGATTGGAAAAAGTATTGAAAATTGGGGATACACATTATAGAACGGTTTATCGTTTATCGCGTTGATGTACGTCAGTTTTTTATTTATTTTGTTTGTAAGGGAATGAAGACGTTTTAATTTAGGTTAAAAGCGAGTTCAATAAATTTAATAGAATTTTAGTTTTTTTATATAGCTGATGCGAAAAGATACTACACTTTGATCTTAGCAAAACAAATAATAAGCTTGTTATTGAGTTTAAAATAACATCTTCTACGAAGTCAGTAATTGTAATGATGCGAAAATATACTACACTTTGATCTTAGCAAAACTACGAAGAAGCTTTTAGTTAATTTTTGAAAAATATATATTTTAGACAAAGTGATCTATTTTAATAAAAATATTTTACAAATGTCTTAAAGAAAGATATATCGCAAAAATTTAATGATTTTGAGTCTACTAGCAGTACTGGTTTACTTGACAAATAACAAGTTGGCAAGCTTGCCAAAATATACCTCTCCTCGAAAGAGTTTTTAATTTTCAGTGAAGCGTAACGGTATCCGTGGTTCTGCGGTAGAACGCTCACCGGTCGTTCAAAAGGGCTCGGGTTCGAATCCCGGCCGATTAAAAAATTATACTACACCCAATGACAAAAAGAGGGCGCTTTTGGAAAAACCTTTTCCCTAATTCTAAGAACGTGCGTAAGCAGTGATTACCCTTTGCCTCGAAAATGCGTTCGCAGGCCTGACAGACAGACCCACAGACAGACAGACACGGTGGTTGTATAACCCCTCCTAGGGTACAAAGTCCCCTCGGAGAGGTAAAAATAACGTAACTCACGACGTCCACGCGACCCAATAATTCAAATCCGTGTGATGCAAAAATTCATGAAAAATTCATAGAATAGTATGGGCTAAGTTAACATTAGCATATCATATTTAAAAAAATATGAAATCAAAATATCCTAAATCAATCGATAAAGTAGGTTCCTATCTCCGAAGAGCATTTGCGTATAATTTAATTTATTTATATTTTATATTTAAATATTAAAATATTCTTAAAGTAACGGACGATTTATTCAATTTTAACAGAAAATGAATCCTGTTGTGACATCATCACTTTTACTTTTGAGTCTCGGAGCGCTTTTGGAAGTTCAAGGTCAAGTGACGTCATCGGGAAAATGCGCCGTTTTTGATTCGAAGGGGAAGTTTTCGCTATCGCAAGTGAGTTTTTTAAACCAATTTAACTTTACAACACAGTCGACCAGGGCCCTTTGAATACGCGTCACTGAAAACGAACACATTTATTTCACAGCGTAAATTTACACAATTGACAAGGTAATCGGTCAGTGTTAGTAAAGTTGCAAATATTATTTTCTATTTGGTCGACGTAAGAACGCTTCTTAGGTAAATTACCCTTTCGACGCGCTGTAAATTGATATTGACCGTACAGGGCTAAACGCAATAGAGAAACGCATATAGATTTTGCAGTGCTTTAAAGCGAGGAAAAGGTATTACCGGAATTAAAAGTCGTGACAAACTTTCACTTTCCAAAAGTTCCAGCCAAGGCTTAAAAAATTACGCAATTTGTTTGGGATTTTCGTTATTGATGGTATTTTGCCGTGGCAAACAACGAATTTTTGAGGTATTTTCACGGTTTTTAAGTCGGATAACAAGGTTAAAGTTTTTCGAGGGTGATTTATAGCGAAACTAATGAAGCGAAACGCATTTTAAAATAGCCTGAGATGTCTGCGTAGCTTCAATTTTCTCGAAATTTCATAATTATAGTAAACTATGTTTTAGAATATTTTTGACCCAAAATGGCAATTTAAAAATACATTACTTTTCTTATGGCAACATTTTCACGATTGCATTTAGCATAAACAAAATACGAAATTAACGGTTTCCATGGAAACGTTATTTAGACATAGCAATTAGTTAAAAAGTTTCAATTATATCGCTTATTTCTGGAAATTTCACAATTAAGGTAAATTATTTGTGGGAAATATTTTGGGGCTAAAATGTTAAATTTAAAAAACAATTTTTCTTGTGGCAACAACTTCACGATGATTACATAAAAACAAATTGGCAAATAAGTAATTAACGGATCACATTAAAACGAATTGGTAAATAAGTAATTAACGGTTTCCATGGCAACGTTGTTAAGACTAAATTGTTTTATAATTACTTCGTGGTAATTACTAGAAAAACTCGAAATTTATTAATTCAATTAAAATAACCAAGGTTACACAGCGTAACAAAAAATACTATAAAATAAATTTTCTTCAACAAAGGAAAATAAATATATATTAATTAAAATTACGAAAAGTTTTTATTTAAATTACAGTTCTTCATTTTTTTGGCCACCAAAAAAAACAAATAATAGTAATTTTAAGTTGAGTCGAAATGAGTCAGGCAGAAACAAATTTGAAAATAATAACGGTAATGTACATAAGTATAGTTAAGAAGTAATTTTCTTCTAACAGAAAAATCCTAAATTGAAAAATATTTTCGGCTTAAGCGGGTTTAACTTGAACGAAAACAAAATTCCGTTTTCTCTGTCGGATTTCATTTTTAGTTTCATTTTTATTCCAGCCTATTATTAGCCCATAATAAAATTGCCTGGTTATTATGGTTCGATAAAGCAGATAAGACGGGGGCTTATTTTACGCGGTGTATTTGTACGTCAGATCACAAGTATATAATTTAGTCTATTAGTTAATTACTTAGTTAATTATTTTACGTGACGTAATTGTACGTCACATCACAAGTAAATAATTTAGTATATTAGTTAATTACTTAGATAATTAGTAATAAAAAAAATCCTGACGCACTAGCAGCATAATTTTTAGCTGAAATTTGTTTTGCGTTGGTTGGGTCACACTCAGCAGATTAAACTATTATTTTTTGTATTTAAGTTAACTGATTTTTTTTTAAAAATCATTGATTTAAATCATACGTTGTATTTTAATGTAGGAATAAAAAATAACAAAAATAGTTTCTTCAATAATTAAAATACATAAGAAAATCTGAGTAAACTAAAATATTAAATAGTAATTAAATTCAATCAAGATTTCATTTAATTCAAGATTAGCTAACTGCTAAAAGTAAAACATTAATATTATATTATAAATTGTATAAAAATCAATAAAATTTTAATAAAAAAAATCGATTGATTTGATTTTTATTAAAAAAAATCGATTAATTTGATTTTTATTAAAAAAACGATTGATTTGATTTTTATTAAAAATAAATCGATTGATTTGATTTTTATTAAAAAAATCGATTGATTTGATTTTTATTAAAAAAAATCAAAAAAGTGGGAACCCTGGTTGAAACATTTAAAAATATCCGAAATAAAATTTTACAGACCTTCGTTTTTATTTTGGCGACATATTAAAAAGTAATTACTACGTCAAATGCGTGATTATCGACTTAGCTGAAACCGCGTCAAACTCGACAAATGCGACCTAGATTAATAAATTAAATACTTGGAACTAATTTAATTCCCATAATTACGCCGTCAATAAAATTTTCACACCTTCATCTATTAACAAGGCGCCAAAATTCCCTCAAAAATATCATCCACTTTATAGAGAAAATACGATTTGAAACATTTCTACGAAAACGCAGTTAGCCAATTACAACATTTTTTTTCACTGGAAATAAACCTTGAAAAACTAAAAACCGGCAATTCCGTGAATGAATTCCTGTATAAAAACGTATAAAATTTGTGGAAATTCTGGGAAAGTGATTAAAAACAACTATAGTTTTGATAATTACTTACAATATACACCATTCACGTTCTTTTCTTATACAAATATACTTTTAATATAGAATATACTTATTCTCTGTTAAGTAGAATAGTTCTTGTTCTAGTATATCACTACATTTCAAGGTACGCAAGTTGAAAAGTGAACAAAAACATTAAAATAAATTTCCAATATAGATCGAAAATTATGCAAATTTAAAACAATTTAAGAAAAGTGCAGCCTTCGGAATTTAATTAATTGTATTCCGCGAAATTTATCAATGAGTTCTTCATTTCTGTCGTGTTAATTCAGGTCCTGGTTTAAACCTAGTTTTCTTAAATGCCTATTCCAAACCATTAAATGGAAATTTTTTTTTGATACCCGACCTTGAAGTAACCCGCAAGTTCTGAACTTTTTTGTTACTCGCTTCCTCGACAAAAGAAAACCAGGTCTTATAGATTATACTCTCTCTCTCTCTCTCTCTCTCTCTCTCTCACTGGGTTAATTAAATTCGTTTTAATTTATTTAATTATAGGGTTGAAAGGTCGACCTTTCAATCTGCGTATTTCCCCTTTCGGAAAGTTATGATTTTAATGGAATCAGTACAATATCGTTTCGAAAAAAGGTTTCCATGGTGACGCAAATGGTATCTTTTCGTAAATGGTTTCCATGGTGACGCAAATAGTATCTTTTTCGTAAATAGTTTCCATGGTGACACAAATAGTAAAGTTTTAATAAATAGTTTCCATGGTAACAAAAAGTTAATCTTTTGAAGAAATGGTTTCCATGGTAGCAAAAAGCTAATGTTTTGAATAAATGGTTTCCATGGAAGCAAAAGATTAACTTTTTGTTACCATGGAAACTATTTATTAAAACTTTACTAAAGGTAATGTTTTGAATAAATGGCTTACATGGTAACACAAGGTTTATATTTTGGATGGTTTCCATGGTGACACAAAGTTAATCTTATGAATCGTTGCTTATTTCCATGTTAATACGAAATTAATATCGTTGGAATAAATTATTTAAATGGTTTGATTGAAATGTTTCTGAGGTAACGCATTAAATAAATTTGGGGCCCCTCTAGTTTTCCACATAGGCACGTGCCTACTCGTGCCTATTGCTAGCGGCGCCACTGTTTGCATTAATGGTGTCTTTGGTAATACGAAAAACAATATCGTTTGAATAAATGGATTAAATGATAACGCAAATGATCGTTTTAATAAATGATGGAAACACGAAATTTACAGTTCGAATAAATAATTTCCACGTTTACACGCAAAACTTTTAGCTTCGTAACACTAAATCTTATTCATATTCCAATTTCAAAATTTAAATCAAAATTAAATTTAAATCTACTGGAAAATAAGCGCCAAATCGGTTTTGGAACACGAAATATATCTGCAAAACATTTGAAATTTTACTTCCTAACACAAAATCCATATTCAAAATTTAATATTAAATCTATTTGAAATTTTGCACAAAATCTATATTTGAAACAAGTAAATCATCCCCTCAAAAAATGCTTCAGCTATTTTCGATTTGAACTTGAATGGGTTACAGAAATATTGTACATTGACCTCTCAGTGCCACGTGTTATTCCGCGGTTATAATCATTACTTGGCAAAATTTTAAAAACCACAAACTTGTTTCTTTTTTTATTAGACTAATATTAGGCCTAATCCTGATGGATAAAAAAAAGTACCACATCGAGAAAAAAATTGCTTCTTTTCTTGAACAGAACTCAGGCCGGTTTTAAAAGCTACTTGGGTTAATAACATTTATTTAAAGCCCTGGGCCAACGTTCTAATAGAAGACAAAAATTTTAATTGATATGATTTGAGATCTGAAGGATCATTATTCGGGGGGGGGGGGATAAAAAAACATTAAATTCGGAATAACAAAAAAAATTAAGTCGTCAATGAAATATTTCCTAATGGAATTTTTTAAAGTGATTTTAAATGAGGTAAATTTTTTTGTTAATCAGTTACGCAATGTGATTTGAATCTGAAAACAATGGGGTTTTTTCTATTAAAATTATATAAACTTAATGCCCTTCTATTTTAAATTTGCGTATTTCAATTTGTTTAGAAACTTGGTTGATAATTTCACCGGGTAATTTAATTCTATAATTATATATTTCAGATTTAACCTCGATAAAGGTTTTATATATCGTTTATTATGGCAATTAAATAAAGATTATTAACTAATTTTTTTTAAGTTTTAAGGTAAAAGAACTATTTATTTAATAAATATATATAAATTCTATAGAACTGTAAATAACATAATTAAATATTTTTAAAATTTTATGCGTTTAGATGGATAACCATTTAATTAAGAAATTGAACATGTTCCATACACAAATGTTACATAATAAGATTAATAATTAATTTTTAAGGTATTTTAGTATGATAACCATTTAATTAAGAAAAAATTATTAAAAAAATAAATATAAATTATATAGGACATGTAAATATGATTATTCAATAATAATTTAAAGATTTAAAGTATTTTAGGATAATAACCATTTAATTAAGAAAAAATTAAATATACCTAAATTAACCATTTAATTAAGAAATAAATGAAACATTATAGGCCTATATAAATTCTATAGAACTGTAAATAAGATTAACTAAATTTTAAAGTCTTAGGATGATAACCATTTAATTATGAAAATAAATAAAAAATTAGGTAATATTATAGCCATTATATTTATAAAAAATTAGAATAAAAATATTTATAAATAATTTTATAGGAAATAGAAGATAGACTTCAGGGAAAGTTGATACAAACTTTTTGTATAGTTATTTTCTTAATTATTTGTTATACTTTATAGTTAGACTTAGCAAATTTTAACCATGAAAGCTAATATTAATATTATTATTTTTTAATTATCTTGAAAATTAATTAGTTTATATTAATAATAATTGTAATAATAATAAGTTTATATTGATAATAATTTTAATAAAAATTAGTTTATTTTAATAATAATTTTAATAATAATTAGTTTATATTAATAATAATTTTAATAATAATCAGTTTATATTAATCATATTAATATTAATAATTCTATATTAATATAACTAATTTAATATTAACTAAATAGTACAATATTAACTAATTAATCTAATATTAACTAATTAATCTAATATTAACTAATTAATCTAATATTAACTAATTAATCTAATATTAACTAATTAATCTAATATTAACTAATTAATCTAATATTAACTAATTAATCTAATATTAACTAATTAATCTAATATTAACTAATTAATCTAATATTAACTAATTAATGTAATATTTACTAATTAATTTAATATTAACTAATTAATTTAATATTAACTAATTAATTTAATATTAACTAATTAATTTATTATTAACTAATTAATTTAATATTAACTAATTAATTTAATATTAACTAATTAATTTAATATTAATTATTAATTTATTATTAACTAATTAATTTAATATTAACTAAATAGTACAATAGTAACTAAATAATTTAATATTAACTAATTAATCTAATATTAACTAATTAATCTAATATTAACTATTTAATTTAATATTAACTATTTAATTTAATATTAACTAATTCATTTTAATCATTTTTCCTGGATTGAACGTAGAATAAGAACCATAACCTCAAAATAACAACGGAAAGAAAATGAACACGTTTAATTTCCAGTTAAAATTTAAAAGGTAATTCGAAACTTGAAAAAGTTACACCTAAAAAAAGCTTTTATAATATAATATCAAGCGAAACCTTGCCAATTCAATTTCGATCATGTTGAAATCCGACCACACGTAATTCTAATCACCTTTAGTTTAAAACCGCCAAAAAAATAAGTTGATGATCGTAAAATAAAAGAGTTAGATATGCTACTACAAGTACACTCTGTTTGAAAAGTCTTCGACAGCTGAAATTTTTGCCCTCTTTTTAATTCTGCTAGAAAACTATAATAGATAGTTTAATGAAACCAATTGCAACTTTTATTTATTTTCCAATATCTTTCGTTATTTATCGGTTTCGTTTGCCAAAAATTAATAGTTTGGCGGGAACCGTCAAAACTCATTTTTGGCAACTGTTTAAATATTGGTTCTACGGCACTGACTCGCGCGTTTTTGAATTCACAGTGGTCGGTTCATATTTAGAAAGTGGAAAAATTATCCCTCTACAACCAACGGTTGAGAAGTTATAGCGTTTCCAAACTCTCCTCGAAACTAGGAAACACCTAAAATGCATCAAGCGATTATAAATAACGCAACTTCGACGACAATTTGGAAACGCGATAACTTCTCAACCGTTGGTTGTAGAGAGATAATTTTTCCACTTTCTAAATATGAATCGACCATTGTGAATTCAAAAAAGCGCGAGTCAGTGCCGTAGAACCAATATTTAAACAGTTGTCAAAAATGAGTTTCGACGGTTCCCGCCAAACTATTAATTTTTGGCAAACGAAACCGATAAATAACGAAAGATATTGGAAAATAAATAAAAGTTGCAATTGGTTTCATTAAACTATCTATTATAGTTTTCTAGCAGAATTAAAAAGAGGGCAAAAATTTCAGCTGTCGAAGACTTTTCAAACAGAGTGTACAATCATTTTCATTATTTTACAAAAAAAAATCTTTTTATTTGATTTGTCAAGGTGAAAGGCTCGATCCACCCTCGCTTATAAACGTCGGCTTTTCTTTTTCATTTCAAGGATTTCCATTTACATCCGATTTGAAAGATAAAACTATTAAGTCGATTCCACTCTTTAGTTTAAAATTCTTCGTATAGCTCCAGGGAGATTATTCTATACCTTAGGTTGAGCGCAATGAAGTTAATCCCGCGCGAGATAAACGTGCAGTTAATAATTTCATAATTATTTAAATATATCTCTTAATAGAGCAGTATCTGTTTACGAAAATTAATAATATCCTAAGTATATCTCTTACGAGGGGAGTATCCAGTTCCGAAAATTAATAATATCATAAGTATATAAATATACATCTTACGAGGGAAGTATCTATTTCCTAAAATTAATAATATCATAAGTATATCTCTTACGAGGGAAGTATCCATTTCCGACCATTAACAACATCGGAAGTATATAATATATCTCTTACGGGGGAAGTATCAATTTCCGAAAATTAATAATATTATAAGTATATCTCTTACGAGGGAATTATCCATTTCCGAAAATTAATAATATCATAAGTATATCTCTTACGAGGGAAGTATCTATTTACGAAAATTAATAACATCAGAAGTATATAATTTATCTCTTACGAGGGAAGTATCCATTTCCGAAAATTAATAATATCATAATATCATAAGTATATAATATATCTCTTACGAGGGAAGTATCCATTTCCGACCATTAACAACATCGGAAGTATGTAATATATCTCTTACGGGGGAAGTATCCATTTCCGAAAATTAATAACATCATAAGTATATAATTTAACTCTTACGAAAAGTATCCATAACATCATAAGTATATAATGTATCTCTTACGAGGGAAGTATCCATTTCGGACAATTAATAATATCATAAGTATATAAATATTTATCTTACGAGAAGTATTTATCTACGACAATTAATAACATCATAAGTATATATTAATATTTCTTTCGAACATAAATAAATAATACAAAATTACAAATAGTTTAAGAATTTAAAAAACATTGAATTAAAATCAAACCAGTATCAATGATATTTAGATTTATTTCAGATTAATGGATTAAATACAATTCATCGTGCACGCCCACTAAGCGTAGCTTGTTTCGGGCGGACCAAATAAATTTCAAATAATCAAATAAAATGTTTCCCTAGGCGTTTCCCGACTCGGGCTTAACCCCTTTCTTTCGTATCGGTTCCGGTTTAATTAGGAACTGCGGGTTACGGATAGTTTCGTCAAGGTCTCAACTATTAAGCTAGATTTATGAACCACTGGGTACAGCTAGTTGATGTGCTAACGAGAAATAAGAAAAGCTTCATTTTCTTGTCTTAAGCGTTCTCGTATCTTACTAAATTTAATTGGATTTAGTAAAGATGTAACAAAGGTGACGTAATACAGAAATGCGTGTTGCTTCAGAGGCTTGTGTCGGTCCCTATGTATTTATATAAACAAAACTGTCCCTAAGTATTTATATAAACAAAACTGTCCCTAAGTATATATAGAAACCAAACTGGCCCTGCCCTTAAGTATATATAGAAACCAAACTGGCCCTGCCCTTAAGTATATATATAAACAAAACTGTCCCTAAGTATATATAGAAACCAAACTGGCCCTGCCCTTAAGTATATTTAGAAACCAAACTGTCCCTAAGTATATAAAGACAACAATATCCTTAAATACATAGCGACAAAACGTTCCCTAAATATAAAGAGACAACACTGTCCCTAAATATAGAGACAACACTGTCCCTAAATATTGAGACAACATTGTCCCTAAATATTGAGACAACACTGTCCCTAAATATAGAGACAACTCTGTCCTTAAATATACCGACAAAACTATCCCTAAATATATACAGACGAAAACTGTCCCTAAATATATACAGACGAAAACTGTCCCTAAATATAGAGACGAACACTGTCTCTAAGTGTATACAGACAAAATTGTCCCTAAGTATATATAGAGACAAAACTATCCCTAAATATATAAACTGTCTCCAGCCACCGAGCTGTCCCTAAATATAGAGACAAAACTGTCTCCAGCCACCAAGCTGTCCCTAAATATAGAGACAAAACTGTCTCCAGCCACCAAGCTGTCCCTAAATATAGAGACAAATCTGTCTCCAGCCACCAAGCTGTCCCTAAATATAGAGACAAAACTGTCTCCAGCTACCAAACTGTCCCTAAATATAGAGACAAAACTGTCTCCAGCTACCAAGCTGTCCCTAAATATAGAGACAAAACTGTCTCCAGCTACCAGGCTGTCCTTAATATAGAGACAAAACAGTCTCCAGCTACCAAGCTGTCCCTAAATATAAAGGCAAAACTGTCTCCAGCTACCAAGCTGTCTCTAAATATAGAGACAAAACTGTCCGTAAATAAAAAGGTAAACTGTCTCCAGTGACAAAAATAACCCTAAGTATATAGACCAATTATTATATAAAAATTAAGAGTAGTCGTGCACTTTTACGTGTTATGTTATTTATCGTATTACTAAAATACCCATAAATAATTTTGGCCGTCATATTTTAAAATTCACCCTTTTGGTGGTCACGAATTTAAATAACCACGAAGTATTCGCCAAAATCCTTGGCTCTAAAATGCCATTCAAACGATTAAGAGTTTAAAACGCCTGTTCCCAAAATACCTTTTACGAAACAATGGGTAATTTTTAACAATGATCTATGTTACCTCGGGTATAAGTTTTCTATTCCCACATTATCATAAGTAACATAAAACACATAAGTATGTCACTAAACGATTTCGGTTATTGATAGTCTGTCGCGGAATTATTGCGTAAATTCAATAATTTATCATTATTTTGATAAAGTATAATTTTCAAACAAACTATCATAGAAAAATATTATAGAAACGTCCTACTTATGGCTATTATTTTACTTATGATACTAGAAAAAAAAATTGGATCAGCTATTTTGTATCAAAATCTACCATTATAAAGTTAATCACAATAAACTATCATAAAAACATTATCGTCGGCAAATTTTGAAGCATCTTACTTATGGTTCTATGTTATTATGATACTAGAAACAATTCTTGGATCAGCTATTTTGTATCAAAATCTGCCATCATAAAGTTATCACAATAAACTATCATAAAAAACATTATCGTCGGCAAATTTTGAAGCATCTTACTTATGGTTCTAAGTTACTTATGATACTAGAAACAATTCTTGGATCAGCTATTTTGTATCAAAATCTACCATTATAAAGTAAATCACAATAAACTATCATAAAAACATTATCGTCCGCAAATTTTGAAGAATTTTACTTATGATTCTATGTTACTTATGATACTAGAAACAATTCTTGGATCAGCTATTTTGTATCAAAATCTACCATTATAAAGTAAATCACAATAAACTATCATAAAAACATTATCGTCCGCAAATTTTGAAGAATTTTACTTATGGTTCTAAGTTACTTATGATACTAGAAACAATTCTTGGATCAGCTATTTTGTATCAAAATCTACCATTATAAAGTAAATCACAATAAACTATCATAAAAACATTATCGTCCGCAAATTTTGAAGAATTTTACTTATGATACTAGAAACAATTCTTGGATCAGCTATTTTGTACCAAAATCTACCATTATAAAGTAAATCGTAATAAACTATAAAATAATTACCTACGCTAGAATAGTCATACTTATTTTACTATGTTTCTTATGATATTATATCGGTATATCCCATATACAATGCATTTGAATAATAAGGGTATTTACGCTTATTTTAAAACTAATTATTCTTTAATTAGTTCTTCTCTGGGACGTGGTACGCCGTCGAAGGCTACGCCAACCGCTACCACGACGGAACCGTGTGCCAAGAATTCTCCATGAAAACCGAAGGGAAATATGTTTACATCAACGAAACCGTGTATAATCCCAGGTAATTAAATTTCATTTTCAATCATTTTTAATTCAATCCGTTCATTAGCTTATGTCATTTTAAATATAAATCATTACCCGTACAAATATTATAAAAAATTAAAAAAATTTGAGTATAATTAAATATATATAAAAGTATAATTATATGAAAAATTTACAGTATACCTTATAAACACAAGTTATTTATTACGGTATGATCAGAAGTATATAAAATGCCTTAAAGACGCAAGTTCTTAGTTAAGTTTGACCATAAATATATAATATGTCTTATAGACACAATTATTTACTATGGTATGATCAGAAGTATTTTATATAAGTTATAAACACCGATTCTTGATTTAGGTTTTATCAGAAGTATATAATATTAGTTATAAACACCAATTCTTGATTCAGGTGTTATCAGAAGTATATAATTTGTGTTTATGACTAATATTGTTATTAAAATTACTTTTTTCGAAAATTTTTGTACGGGTAGATTTTACAATTTCGATATTATTAATTTAATTAATTATTATTTCAGTAAAGGGAAACCACAACGCATAGCTGGACTAGGTAGATTTACCAGAAAGGGCAACAATAACCACCTGATTATGGTACCGGGTCTCAAAAGCCGTAAGTTTTTAAGTAATGTTACTTAGAAATTTGTAGTGTTGTTAATTTTCCGGAAAAATAAAATGCGGAAAATTTTTCGCAAATCGGAAAAATAAAAAATTGAAGCATAAATTACTTTTTAAGGGTTTTTAATGTTTTTAACTTTTTATCGATATAAAATGTCTAATAACAGTAAACATACTACAAACCATTAATAGTGTTACATTGTTAACCAGTTTAAACTAGTCTAGAGGTTTGGTTTAACTTTTATATTAGAAAAAATGAGGCGAAAAGGCCGCTTTATTTAAATTTGCAAGCAATATATTAAACTAATCATGTAATGAAAACTTTTTTATTTTTTTCGGAAAAATACGGAAAATTTTCCGACTTACAACACTAGAAATTTGTTAGTTTAATCAAAGACTCGCTTGCTACAGTAGAGAAGTAGAATTTGAAAAAAGGAATTTAGTAAGACTGGCGCCTCTGTCGGCCGTCACAAGAATAACCAATTACGCGCAGGCACGCGGGAATAATATCTCCTCTCTGACTTCCAGAGTTGCCGATCCTAAAGACAATTTTGCTTTTGGCTTAGCTTAATCATGGACGTAATATTATATTACGTCCATGGCTTAATAGTCGCTAAAAGAAATTATTTGCGTGAAAAAAACAAGTTGGCAAGCCAAAATATACCTCTCCTCGGAAGAATGGTCCCTAGTGGTATTAATTTCTCGACACGACCCCCAAAGATATCTCCGCAATTCAGAGTTATTTACGAAAAACGTATTCTCGGTTCAAACCCTGCCCGGTATAAAATTTTAATTTTAATTTAAATAATTGAGACGAAACAATCGAGTTTAATTTATTCAGAATATTATAAATTAAGTAGTTACAACAGCGAGTTAGACTTACTAAAACAATGCACAATTGAATTTAACCCTTTTTACAGTACATGTTTATCAGTTGAATATAATACTAAGCAAATTTTAATGAAAGAAATATCTACAGATGGTATTTGTATTTTTCTCGCTTACGAAATACTTGCCGCATCTTTAACGCTCATTTTATTTCAACGCTCGTAGACTTCCAGTTGACGTTGTGACACATACCGCATGAAAAAGACCAATGCCGTCCAATTTCCCATATCATATAATGACTCGCACACCCAGGAAATCATTGACTGCGTTAGAAATCGTAGATATCCAAATATCCACACCAAATATATTTACAAGAAGCAAAAACCTTACCATCAACAAAGCACAGAGAGCCACTTGACTAACCGTCAGCTCTTAAAGCAATTAACGTTAAATTATCTCTTTTGAATTAACACAACTATATATAGGTCGTTAAAAATACCCGTAAATAAATAACAAAAAAACTAACAAAGTGGACCACCGCTAAAACAAGATTTAACCTTTAAAAAAACCAGATTAGGCCTTCATAAATTCATTAATAAAAAAAGACTTTATTACCTATTATGCTTACGATGCCTGTCTTAATTTCAGTGAATCTAAGCAGCTATCGGTGGTTCTGTGGTAGAGCGCTCGAATGCCAAGCCGAATGGTCTGGGTTCGAAACCTGGGTGGCGCATTTGTTTTTAATCAATAGAGAAACGCTAAATTAGAATTTCTTCGATGCAATAATTTCAAATTCAATTAAACCAAAATTTCGTACTCTATTAAATACGCTTTCGATAAAGCTGAAGGTCTAATTTTCAATAAGACGTAACAAGTGTCGGTGGTTCTGTGGTAGATCGTCCGCCTGTCAATCAGGAGGTCTCGGGTTCAAATCCCGCCCGATGCGATCGCAAATTGATACTAAGACGAATACCGTGTACAACTGGTGGAAACCCTGCCATTGGACGTTGAGAGGTAGCATTACACTCAGCACTCGGTCCGTCCCAAAGTCATTAAGAAGAAGTTGGAGAGAAAACGCCCATACAAACACAACAGACTCAACATGCACAACCATCAGAACACAAACACAACAAATTCAACACTCACAACCTACGCATAAACATTACAAAAACGTAATACACCAAACCGTCACGACGGTGAGCGAAAAAACACCATCCAAACCAAACCGCAAACGCATCCGTTAACGTTCACCGTCACACGGTGGTTTTGCCAACCCTTTGAGAAAATGCGTACGCAGTGATTACACTTTGCACCGAAAATGCGAACGCGTTCGCAGGCCTGACAGACAGACCCACAGACAGACACGGTGGTTGTATAACCGTAAAAACCGTCAATAGGAAGGATTTTTAAATTCCAAACGAGTTTAATAGGCGTTTCTATAAATTAACGTGGCTTTATTGTTTACGGTTTTTTAACTCACTTCTTTTTTTTTTTTTTTTTTGACATCCACACATCGGTGTCGACCCAAGGCCTTAGACACCAGCACACAATAACTGATTAATCAGGGCGAGATATGTGTAACGGCCACGCCAACGGGGGAATATGTGGGGACAGGGGTGGGGACACCCGTGGCGGAAGTATTCCGACCACCCGTTGGGGGATTGGTGGTCGTCCTCACACGGCCATCCACAAACTCTGCCTCCCGGACGCCTGGGATTACAGGAGTGAGCCACTACTCCCGGCTTTTAACTCACTTCTACAATGCTTCTCCAGCTCTCCCACTAAAGAGAGCGAATGAATTCGTCTATAGGTTTGACTGCACAATTTCAAGAACAAGCTGGACGAATTTACGGAAAGGCTATTATTCGTACAATAGTAAAATCGAACTAGCAGCGCCTCTACCGGATATAATAATTTGGGGTAGGGGAGGAGGGTACGTCGAGAGTCCAGGGTGAAACCTTTTCTTAGTCTATGGTTTAATCGTCTTTAAAGGGAATATAGAGTTTTGGTGGATCACCTAAATTCATATATTTGTCGCCAGGTTAACAGATGGTAGAGTAACCGGCACTAAGTAATTTAAAGTACTAAGATAAGAGTTTTCCCCCTATTTTCCGAATAATTCTACTAAGCTAGAAGGAACCTAAAATACAGAAGATGAATAGAAACTCGGTTGATTCATCTCCTCAGGGTACCTTAGGCCTATCAACTTCCGGTAATGTTACGACTTAAAGGGGAACGGCCAAGCTTTTCCAAATAAGGCCTTATTTCCGTATCAAAAAAATTAACAAGAAGTTCAATATACTAACACGTACCTTTTTTATCTTGAAAAAATAGCTTTTGGCCCAAAAAGTTGAAACGAAAAATAACGCCAGGTGTTTGGGTTTGAATTTTCGCCGCCATCTTAGGGGCTGCCGCCAGCGCTTTTACGTTGTTTTTATGTCTCACCGACTTCTCACCAGGTGTCGCGGCGGACGCGCGCTTTTCGATTTCCCGAAATTTCTTTATTTTATTAAAAATTAACCACTCAATATTTTTTGATGCGGTTTGCGCCATAAATTTTAGTTTTTAATGGGCTATCTAACTGGTTAAAGCTCGACCGTTCCACTTTAAGCCTCGTCCATATAAACCCTTTGTAAACCACTATATTTAGAACCCCGAACTTCTATATCTTCTATCAGGCATTTGGCGGTGGTAAACTGGTAATAGAGGCCCCTACAGACTTTTCATACTAAAGGCCAATCAACAACGCAACCTACCGGAAAAGAAAATTCTACCATATACTCCCTTTAAAACAGTCGTAGGGCGTATTAGCAGACGATTTTCCAATTTAGAATACATTTCAAAACAAGATAATTATTAATTTAAAACCACAAAAATGCATTTATTTCAAGGCAAGACATAAAAGTACCCCTCGCGTTGATTGGCTCGTTTGTAAATTTAATTTTGTCAATAACCTAAATTATAGCAAAAGTGACATAATTACCAAAAGTGTGACAATCCCTGTACGTATGCTAAAGGTTTAATGAATTCTCGAATCGAGATCAACCACATAATAGACTATTTATTGTCGCCTTTCTGGATCTTTTTTAAGTCTATGGTATTATATCGTAGGTAGATGGCGATAGCGTCTCCACAGAACGACGAAATATCAAAAAATACACTAACTCTGACCAGTGCTACGTAGTTCCTCCGTTCCTCACTAGGAGGCGTTATTTGTGGGTTTTAACTTCCTTCCCTCCCCAAGGCATACTTTCCCTTCTCCCCTCCCAACTTGTATTTCGCTCGTAACATTCATTAAGAAATAGGTCCGATTTACACACTTTTGGTAATTATGCCACTTTTGCAGAAATACCTGAACCGAAATTATCAGCGACTGCTTTTTTATTCTGAGGCGTTTTCCCACAGCGCTAGGGGAGGGTGACAAGGAAGCATTCAAATATTTCAACCCACCCGCGGCCAAGGTATATTTTTGAGTGCATGCCGGGTAGAGTATTATGCCATCTAGTGAGTGAAAAATGAAATAGTTCCAGTTGAACGAAGGTCAAATTATCGAACGTATTATGGTCAAAGGCTTAACAGTCTTAGTTTGTGATGTTGTAAATTCTTTTGAATTTATATTACTTTTAATCAAATTACAAACCACCGATTTATCCTTCACTTTAGGCTTGTTAATTAGAAACATATTGCACTGGGTAAAAGCCTCCTTAATTGACATTTTGACGTTTTAATTTGAACTAAATTGATATCTTATATAATGGTAGCTGTAATTCTTTACACTGACTGAAAAAGGTACTTTTTAAGTATTTTTTTAGTCCGTGTTTTTTAAAGTTTCTCACGGCGGCCACCAGGGTGAGTATTCAAATCTGTACCACGGACCCGTAGAGGATGCATTCCGCGGAGGGGGGGGGGGACTACAACCGAGTAAAGAGAGGGGGAGACGGGGAAAACGCCTTTAGTATAAGCGGGATAGGTCGCTGATAATTTCGGTTCATGTATTTCTGACTTTTGATTATAGTAATTTTTGAAAAAATATTTAACATGCTATATATAATTTAGGTTAAAGTCCATTAAGTAGAGTATAAGTTGTCTAATTATAATACTCTACAATGGTTCTCTGACGACGTTATTATTTCGCTATTTGGAATTTTAGCTTCCTTTGCCATTAATAGATGGCACCACGCACTGTAGTAAAGTCGTTTGGTCGTTGAATCGGATAGATTCATTGCCATCTCTAATATCAAGGGCCTTATCATAATACAGGTGGCAATGATAGAGCCGACAGTTGCTTTAATAAATACATTCTTGATAACAAACAGAATAGGCCTTTCTGTAAAGTAACATTGACCTTTTTGTTTTGATGTTGCTGCTGCGTCACGGGTGACGTATCGATGACGTTTTACTACGAAAAGCCCTGGACATAAGAGTAAATTCGACGAGGCTTAAACTGAACTGAGCAAATGACAAATGAGCTACATAGAAACAAGTTAAGCAAGCGTAGCTTATTTTATAGAAAGGCTCATTTAAAGGTAATATCAAAAGTCTGATAAGACTTCATACAAAAAGTCATCAACTAGCGCGGGGTTTCAGCTTTGGCTGTAGATAACATGTAATTTCTTGTGCAGACGACGGGCATCTATAGTAACCAATCAGAACGAGATAGCTAGATTCAAAAATAGCCAATAACTAGTGGTAAATATTTGTGACGTACTGAAAATAGGACGAAGTTTGCGATTTCTCATTTCAAAATAATTCAGTTATTAGTTAGGGTTGTAAGTTTTAAACAAGTTTTCGGATTGAAGTGTTTTCCAAAACATTTCTTTGCATCAGGTAAATAAAGAAATATAATACTTAATTCTCTTATCACTTTAAGTTTCATAAATTTCTATCATTTCTATGTAAAATCAGCGTGAACTATTTTTTGTAGTGCATAGCCACTCTTTTCGTTACAAATTCGGTGAAGCGGCGCGCAAAGTCACGTGATTTTAGGTGCCACTTTACAGTGATATCTGCCTACGCTGGGAAAGGGGAAAGGATTAAAAATAACACGTTACGCTTCCCTGCGCTAGTTGATAACTTTTTGTATGAAGTCTTTTCAGACTTATGGTAATATAACCCGCAAAGAAATCTTTATGGAAAACAACTTCAATTTTTAAAATTTCCCAGTACAGTGGCGCCAAACATTTTTAAAGCCAAAGGCCAGAGCTGCAAACGTTGGTGTTCCACACTAAATACCAAATGCTCTTTAAATATATAAGAAATAAACCATACAATTAAACTGCTATTAATTTTAATATTAATTAATTATCATCTTAATAATAATACAAAATGATCTAATAGGCGCTTAAATAAAACATCTTCCCAGAAATTGCCAAGAAGTAATATTTCAGACAGCCAGGACTCATAAGTTACTATTTATATAGTGCTTGTTGAAATATTAGAAGCTGGAAACGTTTCTCGAACATAACATCGGTTTTTTGCTAAGCTTTAACATGCCAAAAAAGTTACCTGGTTAAAAGCAAAGATAATTTAAACTCGTACCCTAGATTCGAAATCACTCTCTCGCGCCTTGCCGATAGCGTTTACCCACTTCCCGCCGGAACTCAGAAAAAAATCGCTCCATGGTTTGCGCCTTACCACAACCACGGCCAACTTCGATCACGCGCTGCCGCACTAGATCGCGGCAGCGCGTGATCGAAGTTGGCCGTGCCGCAACCGATGGAGCCCGATTTTTCTGAGGTCACGTGCCGGAAAAGGGTAAACGCTTCGTAACAAAACCGTCAATGGGAAAGCTCTCAGTATTCGAATCTAGGGTACGAGTTTAAATTATCTTTGTTAAAAGGAAACACTTGTTTCATACCGCACTGCAAAAGTAATACGTTTAGTTCTAAAGGAATTACTTTTCATCTTTTTACGAAAGATAATTTTATGCAAAATGAATTAACTCTGCCTCCATGAGAAGCCTTAAAATTGCCCGGTAATATAAAAATATTCCGTATAATTTTAATTATTTATACCATAAGAGGATGATAATAATAATAATATTATCTTCTTATACTTAATTTTAGTAACATTATATATTTTACCTTAAAATATATTATCGAAAATTAACATAAGTATGTTCCTTATACACGTGAGCCGACGCGTTTCTTATCTGACGCAAAATTCTCATGAGGGCAAAAACGCGTCTCCAATTGGCTTAAATTTGACTTTTTGGCTAGCCATTCTAACCGTTTAACCGACCGACCGGAAATAGTTCCTTCCCAGATGAATTTGGAGAGGGGAGTAGAAACTGAGTATCTTTTATTGAAGCGTCCATTGTCGTTTAATTTTGTTTCAGTGCCGATGGGGAGCCACTTATGGGTCGTAGCCACGGATTACAACAATTACGGCCTAGTCTACATCTGCAACGAGGTCAAAGGCGAAGTCAACCAGAAGAAGGAGTACATGTACATCTTATCCAGAGTGCCGACGCTAAGGCCCAGCATCAGAGCGCGCATTATCATTGACAATATAGTACGAGGGGGTTTTCCAGTCGCCCCGTTGGCGCCCACAAATCAGCTAGACTGCCCAGCCACCGCTAAACCACCGCCCACCAAATACACCAAGGCTTACAAGAAAATATAACTCCGTTCTTTTAGACTATTTGGTGTATTTTTGGGTTGCAAATTGTCAAAACCGAAAATTCGCCTAATTTACACCAAATATCAACACCAATCGCGGTATTTATATTATTAATGTCAGAAGTTGCGTAATACACCTAAGTATGACACGTTCTATTATCCCAACGCTGAAATTTTTAATAACGTTTGGCTAAACGTAGCAACGGTTCCCAATTTTCATTGGCTAAATAATCTTTCACAACCCTATGGGATTTTTGAAGCGAAAGATATTCGCAATAAAAGTCCAACCTTAACCTAACGTGTAACATAACATAAATCAAAGATAATTTAAAACTGCGTACCCTAGATTCGAATCTGAGAGCTTTACGATTGACTGTTTTGTAACGAAGCGTTTACCTACTTCCGTCACGTGACCTCTGAAAAATCGGACTCCATCGGTTGCTGTAGGGCACTATCTGCATTTGGTTACCATGGTAACTATGGAGTTAATTCCCACCAAGCCTAGAGTAACGAATACACTGTTTCGAAATTTCCTATTACGCTATCGCTCTGCGACAGACTGTCATTTACTGTCGCACCGTCATACTTTTGTGTATTATGTTACTTAGGATAATATTGTTGTTCAAATTGGGTACATCTTAGAAATATACTTGGAATTTTGTGTTTAACGTACACGGTTACACCAATTTCAAATAATTTGATCTTACCTAACACCGGCATTTAGGTTGTACCGGGTATACAGAACGAAAATTCCTTAGTACCTGAAATGCCAGGTAACCGGATAATTTTTATTGTTATTTTATTATAGTGTGAAGTCCTTTTTTGTATTTTTTAAAACTTGCTGAACGCACAGAGATTTGATAATTTTATTTCAGCATTTTACTCTCTGAACAAACTAGTCGCTACTATTCTTAATAAACCGAAAAAAATGAAAATAAACCGGTATTAAAATTAAATTAAAATTTAGAGTCTATTTTTTTCTTTAAATCATTGTTAAAGTACCGTTAAATCAAACTGATACCCATTTTGTATTTTTTATTTTGAAGTATTACGCTTTGTCTAGGCTGAGTTTTGTTTCATGGGTTTTGAAAAAACGTTTTAAATATTACCTCTGTGATATTATTGTATTTTGTGTTATTCCTTTGATTTTAGAGTAAGATTTTAAAATAAAATGAAAACATAAATTTGACATTCTATTTCAATATTTCCGAATCATATTCGCCGAGTATTTAAGAGCCTAATGGTCGTCATTTCTATTTCCCTCAAACACGGCCAACCCATTCGCCGAAATTCCATGAGCAAGGAGTTTCCGGCTATAAACTTCAGCCACGCTCGTTTTTATATTGGCTTCAATGGAAAAACTATTCTAAAAATAATTTTCCGCTAGGGGCGCTCAACGTCGAGAGATATTTTTGTTCGTAGGTTAACCACGGACTATATTATACGTCTATGACCTTTCAGCCAATGATAGACGATAGAGTGGTTCATAGAATGCTGCGGTCTATGGCAGGGTCTGAAGTAAGCTGGTCTATGAAATTTCAGCCAATGAGAGACGATAGAGTGGTTCCTAGAATGCTGCCGTCTATGGCAGGGCCTGAAAATATTTGGTCTATGACCTTTCAGCCAATGAGAGACGATTCAGTGGTTCCTAGATTAATGGTGCCGTCTATGGCAGGGCTTGAAATAATTTGGTCTAGGACCTTTCAGCCAATGAGAGATGATAGAGTGGTTCCTAGAATGCTGCCGTCTATGACAGGGCCTGAAGTAAGTTGGTCTAGGATCTTTCAGCCAATGAGAGACGATACAGTGGTTCCTAGATTAATGCTGCCGTCTATGGCAGGGCCTGAAATAATTTGGTCTAGGATCTTTCAGGCAATGAGAGACTATACAGTGGTTCCTAGATTAATGCTGCCATCTATGGCAGGGCCTGAAGTAAGTTGGTCTATGACCTTTCAGCCAATGAAAATGTAAATAATTTTTATTTAACTTTTTTAATAAAATGCTTTAAATACGATAAATTCATTAATGGGAAATGGTTTGTTTGGCTCTTTATATAAGTTCATAGGCCAACTCTAGTTTGTCCCGTACTTTACTTTAACGCCAAATTTATCTTTTCGATCTTTCTAAGCTCTGGAAAATTGACGCTGGTAATCGCGAACAAAAATGAAAAATAAAAATAAATTGTTGTTTCCGGAACCACTCTTAGAGTCCTGATTGGTTTAAACTTGTTGATCGTCTGCAACGGCACCTTAACATATTTTTCAATTATACGGAATCAGTGTACCTTATAAAATTTCTATTGTGGCAACGATGTTACAATATCGTTATCAAGTAATTGGTCCACTTCGAGTCCACTTAAAAAATGCCGCTTGAGGGAAATAACAATAGCCAAAGCCGCTAGCAATAACGCCAATTTGAGACTTTTATAATTTGTTAGAGGAGCTAGCGACCTCTATGATTGATCTTTTTAATTAACTTAAAAAAACCAGATGGCAATAGCGAGAACAAGAACTTGCTTTGCCGTACTGAGATCTAAACATTTCATGTGAAAATATGAGATTATGATAAAACATGTGTATTTATTTGAATAAACATTACAACATTAAATGAAACACCAAAAAGTAAAATAAATATTTATAACACATACCAAAAGTAAATAAGATTTTTCTACAAGAGAAATATCCAGCTAAGACCTAAAAGTGCAACAAGCACCTTCGCAGGCTAGAGGGCAACTTTTTCGTTGGACGCGGAAGCATACTACATGGATTAAAGTAGTACTGGACTTCAAATTGAATTTAGTAAAATTATTCATTCGAGAAATATAAAATCATTAAAATCGAAATCGGAAGATAACCATTTTTTTAAAATGGCGTTGTACATTTTTATTTAAAACTTATAAATGATAACATTAATTTTGCACTTTGAATAACGTATATAGCATATATTAACAATGAAATATAATTCTTATAAAAGGAATACAATGACGGCCATTTTCCAAGATTACGACAAACGCACGCGTCCTACGCAGTATTATATTCCTAGGTTAATGTTTAGTGGGTTATTTATGGTAAGCGACAGGGTGATTGAGATATCGTTTTAAATGTACAGGGTAGTAGAGAAAACGCTCAGTTTTGACCAAATTTATCTTGGGTTATTATAGTACGTTTATTAAAGGGGAACGGTCAAGCTTTAACCAGTTAGATAGCCCTATAGCCCGTTAAAAACTAAAATTTATGGCGAAAACCGCATAAAAAATATTAAGTGGTTAATTTTTAATAAAATAAAGAACTTTCGGGAAATTGAAAAGCGCGCGTCCACCGCGACACCTAGTGAGAAATCGGTGAGACAGTAAAACAACATAAAAGCGCGCGCTGCTGAAGACGCGAAAGATTTGTTTGCTATAGAACGCGCGGAATATAATACTGCCGTGCCCTCATACGGAGGCCCGCCGCCCCACAGCAGGCTACCCAATCCGCCGAGGCGGCCAGTGTGCACGGACCCTCTCCGTTAGCCTGAGCCGAAGCTCAGTATCCAGCCCAAACCTGACCGAAGTCGGAGGTGGAGATAGGACCATTTGATCAGAGCTAACATCTCCAAATGCGACACCGCCCTTATGGGTTACAAGAGCTGGACCCCGACTCCCCGGTAAAGCCACCAGTTATTGCACACTTTAACCCGTTGAGGGCCTAGAGGGTCAGTGCAGTGTGTCAGAAATTATAGCCCGGTGTACCTAGTAACAGAGACCATACCACCGGAGGCCTATCATCATAGTGCCCTACGCCAGCGTCCCTAAGCCCGGACAGGTGACAAAACCAGCATGGGTAGCAGTACCCCACTACTGATGGTCGCACCTTGGACGCAAGCCACTCAACCCAGCAGAAGGTGCAGCAACGGGTGGACCAATCCCCACTTCGCACACAGCAGTGGGAGTAAGAGTGGATGCTGTAGCAACTCCAGCCGACACTCCACCTAGGGAGGTAGAGAGCCAAGCCCTTTGGAGAGAGCTCCTAAAGGGGAACGACGAGCACACAGCAGCCCAAGTAACCCGGCACAGCTGGCACCGGAGATCCCGGTGGGCCCCAAAAGGCCGGGAAACAGGACCGCCGTGCCCGCATATGGAGGCCCGCCGCCCCACAGCAGGCTACCCAATACGCCGAGGTGGACAGTTTGCCTGGACCCTCTCCGTTAGCCTGAACCGAAGTTCAGTATCCAGCCCAAACCTGACCGAAGTCGGAGGTGGAGATAGGACCATTTGATCAGAGCTAACATCTCCCAGTGCGCCACCGCCCTTATGGGTTACAAGAGCCGGACCCCGACTCCCCGGTAAAGCCACCAGTTATTGCACACTCTGACCCATTAAGGGCCAGAGGGTCAGTGCCGGTGAAATCCCACACCAGGGATTCTCCACCTGACCAAGGGACCAGAGACATCATCCCGGGAGGCTCGAGGATGGATGGCACGCTAGAAGATACTAGGGTGCGTTTAAGGATGTCGTTAACAGCGCCGTGGCGTGAAAGCCGACCCGCACGTTTCTTACAGCTCAAACCATGAGAGCCGAAAGAGTCAACATGGCTTCCGCAGCTGCACGAGTGCGGAACACCAATTTTAGCACCTAGCCGAAGGCCGACGACTATCCTAAAAGAGTCGTCATGTAAGAGGGTACCTAAGCACGGCGATGGGAGAGCGTTCAACCAACAACCGGACTCTTTAGCGCTCACCGAGAGCAGCTTTGCCTTATCGCGGTCATCGGAGGCGGGTTCAGTCAAGAAGGCGATTGATTGGTCCACGAGCGGACCCTCCCAAGCTGGTTGATGATTCCAATGGTCGGTGGATGGAACGCTCCCCTCCGAAAGAAACTCCCATTGATTTAAGGCGTCAGGCAAAACGGGGTCAGGAGAATCGGTAATAAAGTCAGGAAGGATCACGCGCACCAAGTCAGAGACACTAGATACGGAGGAGAGAAAAACCGGAAGGGATAGTTTCGAGGCATGGCGAATTAGAAGGCCACCCTTAGAAACTGGAAAGGAAGACTGTACCCAAGGGGCCTCTTCCATTAAAGTATTGGTAACCTCTTGGAGCGCCAGACGGAGGGTATTATCGAAGACGTTAAGGCCATCTTCGTCCCGCCAGATTGGGGCACTACGGAGGATATACGAAAGCTTTGGGATGGCCAAACAGTTTTTCAGGAGGAAAAATCCCTGATGGGCCGTTATTTGGTGTAGGTTTAATTTCTCGCTCTTGCTAGAGAGGCAGGCGGAGAAATCTTCGACCGAAATAGGAGCACCAAGAAGGAAGTAGTTGCTGCGATCGATAATTTGTATACCGGGAGCAGCCGTGGAGAAAAGAGCGTGGAAGTATGCTTCGTCGAATTCGCTGGGGTTAAGGACTAACAGTTCGCATTTAGAGGTGTTCAGTTGGAGACCAATGTCTTCGGAAATTTCTTTCAGAAGAAGCAGGTCACTAAGAACTGTGTCTGGACCGTCGCCGAGCGAAGAATCATCCAGGTACCAAACGTTAAACTCGGATTTCACGCGGGATGCCACTTTTTGGGCAATGAGGCAGAAAAGGCAGGGCCCAAAGGGTAACCTTGCTGGACACTGCGTTCGGACGATAGAAGTGATTCTCCGTAACTAAGATGGGAAGGGTTCTTGTAGTTTTGTCGCAAAAACAAATAGAGATCAGGGAGTTCTTTGTGGACACATTCCAGGAGGCGATCCTGGCGAAACATATTAAAGGCGTTGAGGAAGTCTACTTTAAGAAAACTTTCGCTTCGGTATGGGGATGGTTGAAATAGCGGCGAGCAGCATGCGCCGCAGCTTCAGCTCCGCCAGGGGTACCGAACACCAATTGCTTGGGACGGAGAACAGGCCCGAGGGTGTGGGCGATATGTGAGCAGCCCAACTTTACCACCAGACGCCGGAGGGTATAGCCGACCGCGATAGGCCGAATACCCCCGTCCTTCTTCTTGAGGGCGCATAGGGAAGCGCCATAAAGCACTGGGCAGATTTCCGGAGGGATCAGCCCACCTAGCATCATGTTACAGAGATAAGTCAGAGATTTCAATAGGATATCCTCGGAATCCCCAGAACCGGGCCCAGTGAAGTCTTTCAGGTGCTGAGGAGTCCAAGAATCAAAGCCCCCAGCAGATCCGGATGGAAAGGATGACAACGCTTTTCGAACGTCCAATTCGGTGACGATCAAATGCGGCAGAGAGCACCAATAAAATTCTGACTCGTAGGAAAAGTGGTCATGGCCAGCCCCGGAGGGGTGCTTACTTTGAAGGGTTTCGAGGGTAGCAGCGTCGTTAGGGGCAAAGCTGTCATCCGAGCAGACAACACGAACCGCTCCGGTGATATCCCCGTCAGAAAATTTAGCTTCGACAATTTTGGCAATGTTCCGGGTGGACGGCTTCTTTTATTAATTGGTTTCATAAAAAATTACTAGCCAAGGGTTAAGTATTGAAGCATTGTTGAAGAATTATGGATAATTTTTTCGAACTGGATGTAACCCATAAAGCTATTTGCGAGTCGTTGTTGATGGATGGAAGTCTTTAGCAAATACTAGATAAACTATGCTTAAAATACAATAGAGGATGGAAACATAACACTTAAAATCTCGGTTTGGGTTTGTTTACTGACTGAAGCGTTTGCTCTCATTTAAAATTCATCCCTCAAATAAAAATTACACTGTGTAGATTGAACTTTCGGGGCGTTAAAAACTGCAATCGGCGGCAAAGGTTGCTTACGTGGCATTTTTATTCAGAGTATTAAACTAATCACTTAATTAAAATCTTTAAACGAGGTCCAAACAAAACCGAGCGCGAAGTAAAATACTAGGGCTGCGTTCAACAACTATCAACGGAGAAAAACCGTTGAGTTCTTTTAATCAACGCTACGTCACAAAAATCTAAAAGTTGTTGTCTGGCTAGCGTTTCTGTAACAGAAGCGGACAATTCGATCATTCGAAACTTCGAAAGCGAGGACCATAGATATAAGAAATGTATATAAAGGTCTAGATAAATTTCGGGGCGTCTAAGCCTAACATAAAATACGGAATTGACACCTAGCAGACACCGAGGAAGGCACGTGACCAAGAGCGCGAGCTCTCTTAGCATTTTAGTACTAAGTGCTTGACCTTTCCGGAGGCCGTAGTCTTTAGACACCATCTGTTGGTGACTTTTAGTATAATTTTTAAGCAGGAGACAAAGGCTCTCGCGACGATAGCACGAGCTTTCTTACCGATAGATAGCGTCTTATAAGGATAGCCTGCAGAAATTACGCGTTTCTGCTAGCTGTCACCTCCGTATTCACTCCCTTTGAAATATTTTATCTAGACCTTTATATACGTTTCCTATATCTATGGCGAGGACCGAAACAATGTATCCCAAAATTCCCCGGAATGCACTACTTTTCGCGGGAAAATATGTGGAATAAAGTGCTTTTCTATTGGTGGAAAAAAACACGTGATCGATAGCTCTTTAAAAAGGATGTCAAGCATGGTGGAAGGTAAAATCTGAAGGCACTATTAGACTTTATCTCAATATTTACTTTTGTTGAAACGTAATGCGTTTTCCACATTTAAACCTTTGTAGTGACTAAGATTTATCAATTTATTATTAAAATCAGGAAACTATAGAGGTATACACTTGGAATGTCAAAGGTTCCATTGGGACGGTGATACGAAAGCGCGTCGAGAAAAAGGCGGGGCTTAACTACTTCAAGTGTAAGACGTAACGCGACATTTCAAATTCATTGGCTCGAGGTTTGACGCGAAAAGAATGCGTCGTCATGGTAACAAATAGGCGATCCTCCCGCGCAAAAAAGGCTTATAAAACAATGGATTTAAAAACCTCAATTTGTTATCGTACTTAATATTTTGAAGTAATTATAATGTTCTTCGCGAAAGAAGTGCAGTGATACCTAATTTCAGGTATTGTATGGTTATAAAAGAGATAATCAGGTAAACTAATAATATAATAACCATGACTAGGCTTAATGACGAGTTTTCGTCGAATTAGGGTAGCGACGCGCGAGAGTTTTTCTCGTGAGTTTTCCCGCTTTAAGCACGGCCAACTTTGATATCTCGCGCTACAGCGGCCATCTCATTCGTTGACGTTTCTGTGTTAACCTATGAGCAAAAGATGTGTATGACGTGAGCGCCCCTAGCGGATTATTATTTTGAAGTCAATATAACAACTGAGCGTGTGCTGAACTCCTACACGTTATAGTACAGTTTAGTGTTGTAAGTCAGAAAATTTCCCGCTCGGAAAATTTTCCGTAAAATGACCGAGGCCTATTTCCGGAAATTTTTCCGTAATTTTCCGAAAAAAATAAAAAAAAGTTTTAATTCCATTATTAGTCTAATATATTGTTTGCAAATTGAAATAAAGCGGTATTTTCGCCTCATTTTTTCGAATCTGAAAGTAAAACTAAACCCAGGGCCGTAACCAGGGGGGGGGGGGGGGGGCGGTCGGGCCGTGCCCACCCTGAACAATTTTTTTTTATTTGTTTCCATTGCGTGCCCACCCTGAAATCCAATCCTGGTTACGGTTCTGACTAAACCTCTAGACTAGTTTACACTGATTAACAATGTTACGCTATTAATGTTTTGTAGTATGTTTACTGATATTAGACATTTTATATCGATAAAAAGTTAAAAACATTTAAAACCCTTAAAAGGTAATTTATGTTTAAAATTTTTATTTTTCCGATTTGCGAAAAATTTTCAGGAAACTTTTCTGGAAAATTTGGCCAAAAAAATATTTCCGTTGAGAAAAAAATATTTTCGTTGAGAAAAAATATTTTCTTTTTTTGTGATTTTTTTCTAAATTCCAATGATATAATTGCTAGTGATTTTCACCTAACCTATACTACGCGTGAAAGCTAAGATATCCATAAGTAACCTTATCAAAACGGTATCGTACGCCAAGTATTGGCGCCTTATGGCGCCGCACGTTCACTGCGCTCTCGTGCTGGGGGCGCGCGGAGCCTCCCCGACCCCATTCTTGCTAATCAAGCTGGGCCGTCTACACTGCGACCTAAAGAACAGTACCTAGCCATATCGTACCGAGTATTGTCCAATTCAAATATTTTCTAAACACAAAATATTTGTTCTCAACACAAAATATTTTTTTCACCAATTTTTTTTCAACAAAAATATTTTTTCTCAACACAAAATATTTTTTTTCAACACAAAATATTTTTTCTCAACACAAAATATTTTTTTCAACACAAATTTTTTTTTAACCCAAAATATTTTTTTTTCAACACAAAATATTTTTTCTCAACACAAAACATTTTTCTCAACGCAAAATATTTTTCTCACCCCAAAATATTTTTTCTCACCCCAAAATATTTTTATTTTTTAATTTTGAAATGATAGGCGTTAAAAATAATAATTTTTGCATTGAAATATAAAAAATATCTATATTTTTTATTTTTATTGCAAAATGTGTGGAAAAAAGTAACTTTGATCTGGATGGCATTCCATACGCGACGTTCTGTTTACAGGTGAAAAGTTTCCATTATTTCAATGTACTCTAACCACTCAGCCACCAACGCTTGTTAATTTATGGTGTTTTTCTAAAAAACAACTTTGGCGAATGTCCTTTACAAAGTTATAACGTTAGGTACTATAATTTATTCTACATCATTTTAAATATTTATAAATTAAATTAATCTTATATTTAATTAAATATTTATAAATTATATTAATCTTACATTTAATTAAATATTTATAAATGACATTAATCTTATATTTAATTAAATATTTATAGATTATATTAATCTTATATTTAATTAAATATTTATAGATTATATTAATCTTATATTTAATTAAATATTTATAGATTATATTAATCTTATATTTAATTAAATATTTTAGTATTTTAATGCAAAATTTGATCGCGATCAGGAATTGAACTCGGGTCGCATAGTCACAATGCGGATAGTTCACCGCCGAGCCATTGACTTCCTTAGGGAAAATATTCAAGTAAAGGAACAATTATGATTATGAACTAAACGGATTAATACAATAACTGTATATATTGTTTATTGAATGATAATTATTCAAAACTCCCGCGGAAATTATATCAAAGTAATAATATAGCGCCACCGTGTGGAGAACTATCAATCAAACCGGGTAAAAAATATAATCTCTTCAATTTTTCGAACTTTAGTCAAATCTTGACGGGTCTAAAAAACGCCAAATAAACGTATATAAAGCCGTTTTAAGATTTAAGCTGGTTTCACACTCGACGGAAAATTAGCAGCGTAAAGTTGAACGTTAGCGGTATATCGAATGGGAATCAATTTTCAGCTCGGCGTTTATTATCGTCTTTCCGGCATATTTTCCGTCGAGTGTGAAACCAGCTTTAGTCTTTCTTAGTTCTTGGCTGTCAGACGAACTACTACAGGACGGGGTCCTGGTGTCGGTCAAAAGTTATGAGGTAACTGCGGTTTTAATTAGTATGTTCGGTCTTCGGTCAAGAAAAGAGTTAAATTGTGTTTCGCGTTTGGAACGTGAGTGAATGGACTTAAGTGTATGAACAGTGCGTGTTTAAGACTGAAAGTGTTAAAGTAATTGTGAACTAACCCAAGTCAGCTGTAAGATAAAATTGATTGTTTTTATTTTTTGAATTGGAATAACCTAATTATACCCTTGAAATTATCAACTCAACCTGTGAGGCTAATTAAGTAGATTGGAAGTAATTAGTAGCTCTCAGCGCTCAGCTGTTAATTAAGACAAGAGTTTATAGTAAGGTAGTTTGAATTTAGTTAAAATTACTCAGTATAATTTATGATATTTACTTAAGTGTAAGTATGTTTTGGTTTATTTTTCAATCACGATGAACTAAAACAAATCTAGTCTTAGACACTTGAGTACCAGTTCTGTACAATTACGTAGACGTGATATATATTGTTGGGTTATTGATGAAAGTTAAATCTAGAACGTTCCATAGACTGTTCTGAATAAAAATAAACATTTATAATTTTGCATAATTCTGGTTGCCATTTTATTTTCTAATCACTCGCCCACAACATTACAGTTCTGGCAATCCCGAATCAAATAAATTTTCGATATAACGGCGACGGGAAATTATTATCGTAAATTTATCGCGCGGCCTTAGGGAATATTCTTTTAACAAAATTTCGATAAACTATCGTTTAATTAAAATCAGCCCGATTCCGTTAAAATTATAAACCAAAAAGCGAACGGTCGTTATAATACCCTCTGTAGATATTTCTTTCATTAAAATTTGCTTTGTATTATATTCAACTGATAAACTTGTACTGTAAAAAGGGTTTAATTCAATTGTGCATTGTTATAGTACGTCTAACTCACTGTTGTAACTACTTAACTTATGATATTCTGAATAAATTAAAATTGGTCATTTCGTCTCAATTACATTAATTATAATTAAAATTTTATACCGGGCGGGATAGAACTGGGATAACATTTTTAACAAATACTCTAAATTTCGGAGATATATCTTTAAGGGTTATCTCGAGAAATTAATACCACTAGGGACAATTCTTCCGAGGAGAGGTATATTTTGGCTTGCCAACTTGTTTAGATTAAACCGATTAAAACCGGTTCAAATCGTAACAACAGTTGTTGCGAAATCTGAATATGATTAATTTGAATATATTATTTTGATTGTGGTATTAAACTGTAATAGTATTTGTCGTTTTCTAATTCAAAGCTCATCTTGAACTATTAAAATATCTTTATCTTTGTTTATCACTTGTCTTGACATTTATTAGTTTCATAACCATTGAAATTCCCAACGTTGCCTACTGTAAAAGGAAACGACCAAAAGTGACGATTCGATTCGATAATTATAATATGGGCTTTCGAATCCAGCATTCGCTTCGTACGAATTTTTCGAATTTGATATTCGAGGTTTGAGAATTTCGAAACATACATATTGGATTCTATATTCGAAGTAAGATGAAACACATTACGAATCGAATAGCAAACGAAAGATTCGCAGAGCCCAAATCGAAATTAGTTCGGTGATTCGAATCGTTTCGAACGTATCTTAGGAATAGTGGGTTGGCGGTTCGATCCCAGCTTGTGGCACTGGGTGAAAACTCGGAACAGCTCCTTCTGCGTTGAGTTTGCAAGTTCTCCCCCACTGGTTTAAGGGGTTTTCCCCCGAGTTCTTCGGTTTCCCCTTCCATAAAAACTTGTCGAGGTTAACGGTAATAGTTAGTGTAGGGAGCTGTTGGCTCGATCTCGTGGCATGCAGCGCTGGCCACCACCCTCCTACGCATTCTAACCCGGCCACCTGAATAATGGCTTCAAAAGTCGCTTGATGACTTAGGCCTAAGGTGGCGCCAAAAATTTAAAAAAACAAAAATAAATAACGGCAGTATGACGTCACGGCACGTCACCCATGATTTTTCCTATAGATAAAAAATCGCGACCAAAATGGCGACCATGGTCATTGGTCAAAGCTACGGAGTACCATTACTCTATAGACCCCGACGCCGCCGTCGATGTTTTCTCTGCGCGCCGCCGACGGATTATAATATTTTTTAACAGGGCTACCAGATTTTCCGATGATATCAGTATCTTTGCAGCTTTAACAAAAATGTAGTTATTTCTTTATCACGTCTGTGACTTCGTGTTTCGTAATCACACGATTGGATCAGGACCTAGAAAAGGGATTGCTAAAACGTCCAACAATAAAAACGTGCACCGCGCCACTCCTCCGCCGACAAAAAAAAACGGCGCACACCGAACGCGCCGCCGCCACCTATGGAAACTCACCGGATCGTCGCCGCCGGTCACAATTTTGCGGCTTCGGGGTTTAGGTAGGAAAATAATCGATTCGATTCCATATTAGTCGATTGGGCTCGATATTCGATTCGATGGAAATTTATTCATTGTTCGAATATACGATTCGTATACAAATTAATATCTGGTCGAATTTGTTAAATATTTTATTCATCTTTTTTTCTAAATTCGATTCGATATTCGACTTTCTCCAATACAGCTGATTTGCCAGGCCCTACCGCTCTTTTCGTTGGGAAACCGAACCGAGAACGTACCGGATAAATACCGAACGAACCTCCTTTTTACTTCGGTCTCTTCGGTGCGTACCGGGCACGGAACGAACTCTTTGAACCGAAAGTTAAAAAAGTCGTTCAAAGACTTACAGTACTTTTCGGTAGCTTCCGTATAGCTCCATTATAGCTCCGGTCCGCTTAACTGAACGCAGCCTTCAGTATTTGTGCGTTCCTACCATTTAAAAGTTGGCAGCCCGGGAAAAAAATCGAAATGTAGAAGGTCGGATGGCGGACGAAAAAGGAAGGAGGTTATAATGAAAAAGCCAGGAAATGAAAAAGCAACTTTATATTTTAATTAGAAAAATTGGTAGGAAGCTAAATTTTAGATGAGAACTATGAGTTCACCTGGCCAGCCACCTACGGAGAAAAGATTTGCAGACTATTTCGTTATATGTGGCTTAGATTACAAATCAGGATTAGAACCCGATCAGCTTTCAGGTAAGAGAGCGTCCTTGACCAAGGCCCTAAATTTAAAAGTCAATAATTTATAAAGGCAAGGCCATTCGAAAGACAGTAAAGTTCACAGTTCCTGGTTCCTGTTTATGATATTTTGTTACTTTCTGCATAGATGCTCCCAATATTATTGTTTTCTGGACACTCACCAGAATATTAATCTTTTTGTAATATGTTTTTCTTAATTGTTTATATCCTTTAAATAGGTGATAGCCTTACCGCTACACCCTTGGACAGACCATATCGTTGGAAAGTACTAGCTCATTATCCTGAAAATGTGCCATGGAATCCTTACGACGAAAGTGCCATTGGAATGGTAAATATTGTCTATTCTAGGTTCTTATTGTTTTAATAAATTGGTGAATGAATTTTATTAGCTGTGCATGCCACGGGGTCTTCTATTCTGCACCCAAAAACACTCAAGAGAAACAAATCATCATTCATTTATCATCACACGAGAAGATGGCTCACGTACTTACGGCCATGCGTTTACTTTCTACGAAGAAGTTGTGGATGATCAGATTTGTGCAGCGATGCAGACATTACAGGTACGTAAAATGTCTTAAGCCTGCAGGATGGAACCTGACTTAAAACCATCAATTTAATTATTTTCCAGGCAATGCATTTAACAGAACTGAGTAGTGCTAAAGTTCACCCTATGCATGTCTTAAGTGATAATGTAGGCTCTAGGTCACTTCCCCGTTCATTTAAATTGTGTAATCGGCAAGCCCAAACGAGAAATGGTGGGACTGGTTCCCTCTACGATATCAACAAAGACATTTTATTTGTTACGAAATGTATTTGCCTAATAACTCCACTGCCTACAGTAGTTGCGTGTTATAAGTTCCTGAAGAATCTCTACGAAGTTTATTTGTTGGGTGATAGAATGCCGTTACAGCTCGAAAGCTATGTTTATAACATGCTTTACGAAGTACCATTACCTCCGATTGGCAGAAGTGTAAAATTTGAGTGTGTGCGGCAAGAATTTCTGTGCCAAAGACCCGGTGTCAGCGAATTACCCCTTTTCGAATACTCATTTCAAGAATTATTCTCCATTTTGGGCGTTGAGAATGTCGTTCAGCTTTTTACATGTGTGCTTATGGAGAATCAAATTTTAATATGTTCCGAAGGTAAATTCGACAGTTTTTAGAAGCGTTAATAATGGAGTTTATTAATGTTCTTTCTTTTTATTTTTGTTTTTAGATTACCATAAACTGATTGTTGTGGCTGAGTGTGTCACGGTGCTTTTGTTTCCATTTGTGTGGCAACACGTTTATGTACCAATTTTACCTTCATCCTTGCACCACTTTTTAGATGCTCCTGTTCCGTATATTATGGGACTGCATACAAGTGCAGCTGAGAAAACTCAGTTCTCAGTACCTGGAGAGGTAATTTATTATTTAGACCCAAATAAGACAGTTTTTAAATAACTAAGGATTTAAATCTACCTATACAAAGACTTGGTAAACCCAAACATAAAATAAATATTTTGACAGATCAAACTTATTGGGGTTGCTCGGAGCATCCTCTGATTTTGCTTCTTACATCATCATTCGCGCTTGGAGGATCCTACGTCGGGCCTCCCAATGGAATACAAAACATATAAGGAGCACACTTTTTGGTGCGCTTCTCTTTACGCAGCTCTCATTTCATTAGCTGCCATTTTTAAAACTCATATTAAGTGCACTTTTTCTGTGCCTCTGTTTCTCGATCTCTGGCAGCTCTAAGCACTCCGGGAGGGGGCAACACGGTCAATGGAAGACGTGCCTGCCTTTCGGAGTTGCCCTTTTTGACACAATGGAATATGATTTTTTTTCTGGAGCACTCTAGCAGTGCTCGGAGGTCCCCATTGGAAAACGCTATTATTAAAAATAATTTTTGACTGGCTGAGGCTTATAGCGTTTTCCATTGCAACCACTTTGAAAGCGACCCGATTTTGTCTCCTACGTCATTGCTCTAGATCGGAAGTGCTTGGCGGACCAATCTAAATTTTTAAGAGAGTGGCGTATAGTCTGCTATCTTCCGAAAGTCAAGCAAAAGTGTATGAAGTTCGTATTCCATTGGTGATCTGAGCTATCTGAAAATTTATCTCCGTCCTGAGAGATGAGGCAGCTCGGATCAATCCGCGATGAAGCAACAGTGTCCATGGAAAACTTAAATTAGTCTTGGAGCTGCTCCTTTTCCCCCAATGGAATACGTTTCGTTTTTTGGGGCGATTCGAGATAGCTCGGAGCAACCCAATGGAAAATGCTATTAGTTTAATCATTTTGACAAGACGAGGCTTAGTTCAAATTTGAGAACGGTTTTAACAAATAAAGTGTTTATATTTTTCAGGCTGATATTTGTTTTGTGAGCATTGACAATCAAGAAATTGAGGTTCCAGAAGACATTCCAAAACTTCCATTTCGCAATGAACTCATTGCGGAAATATCAAATTCTCTCGAAAAATATGGAGTTCCACTTAATCAGAAGGGCCTTGATCGTAATTTAAATGAGAGAGGATCAAGGCGGCAGCGACATCACACGAGAAAACACTCTTGGAGTTTTGATAGTGGAGACTCTGGGGTTAGCAGTACAGAAAGCAGTGCTAGAAGCTCTTATAGTAGCTTAGCCAGTACACATAGTCAAATTCTTTTGCAAAGTGAGGCAATGCAAAGGATAACAGCCATTGCTAAGAGAACTGGTTAGTTTCACATTAAATCTGCACATTATACGCTTGACATAATTAATTTTGTATTTTCTAGGCGTAATAAATAGTCTGGAAGATTTAGAAAGACCTCGGGCCAGGCTTGAAGCTGAGGGTAATATTCGACCGGGAAAGAAACCCAATAGTGTTCAGTTATATTTGGAAGATTTGAAACTTAACAATGTTATAAGGGAGATATTTCTTAATCGTTTTGTGCACATGTTCAACTCTTACGAACATTTTGTGATACCACCGAGTCAAAAGGACATGGAACAATGGATAACAATGAGGGAAACAATGCAGAACTTTGATAAAACTACCTTTTTGTCTGATCAACCCGAACCCCATTTACCCTTTCTGTCACGTTTTATTGAATCTCAAATGTTTGCCTCTCTCATTGATAAAAAAATTATCAGTCATTGGTCTGATCCTGATCCGTACCTGAAAGTATGTTAAATAAAGTGATCTTGTCTGTCTTGAAACCAAGGCTTGAAAGAGTGGTCTTATTTGCTAATTTTTTTTAATATGAGACCATGGTCAAGGCAGGCCAGATAAAATTCAAAATTAGTGTTCATTTCCATCTAATTCTCAAAATCTTTCTAGATATTTGATGGCCGAATTAGGGAATGTATGGCGAGAACAGCTTCTTATATGTATGAACCATGTACCACATTAAGTAACATGGGTACGTCAGCTTTTAAAATTAACCTAACATTAAGAAATACTGTGAAACATTTTCTATTTTAATAGAACATTTAATAGAAGAGCGACTTACGAAAGCAGACATAATAGCTCCACCACCTAAAGAAATCCCGAATTTACCAGCTCGTCACATTAGAAAGAACGTTTTCCCATTATTAGACATTGTATCATTAAATAGGGAACCAGTTCATAATAAATCGAAGAAGAGAGCGAATGCTCAATTCAGGAGGAAAGACCGTCAATCACAGCAAAACGAACATTTGAAATTAAGCAGTGATCAGAGAGAAGTACGATTTTTAAGAATAATCTGAGAAATACAACTGAAAATTTATTTTTTTACAGAAATACATGCAGGAAGCAAGGAATAAACTAAAGCATCCTAAATTATCGGATATTAGTCCAGCTATAATTGCTCAAACCAACTGGCGTTTTGTAGAAGCACTACTTAAAGAATGTACATCTAGGGTATGCTTTAATTTTGACAGACCAGGGCTTAGCCGTTTGACAGACCAGGGCTTAGCCGTTTGACAGACCAGGGCTTAGCCGTTTGACAGACCAGGGCTTAGCCGTTTGACAGACCAGGGCTTAGCCGTTTGACAGACCAGGGCTTAGCCGTTTGACAGACCAGGGCTTAGCCGTTTGACAGACCAAGGCTTAGCCGTTTGACAGACCAAGGCTTAGCCGTTTGACAGACCAAGGCTTAGCCGTTTGACAGACCAGGGCTTAGCCGTTTGACAGACCAGGGCTTAGCCGTTTGACAGACCAGGGCTTAGCCGTTTGACACACCAGGGCTTAGCCGTTTGACACACCAGGGCTTAGCCGTTTGACAGACCAGGGCTTAGCCGTTTGACAGACCAGGGCTTAGCCGTTTGACAGACCAGGGCTTAGCCGTTTGACAGACCAGGGCTTAGCCGTTTGACAGACCAGGGCTTAGCCGTTTGACAGACCAGGGCTTAGCCGTTTGACACACCAGGGCTTAGCCGTTTGACACACCAGGGCTTAGCCGTTTGACACACCAGGGCTTAGCCGTTTGACAGACCAGGGCTTAGCCGTTTGACAGACCAGGGCTTAGCCGTTTGACAGACCAGGGCTTAGCCGTTTGACAGACCAGGGCTTAGCCGTTTGACAGACCAGGGATGATCAATATTTAATTTGATAAAGTGCAATTATTTTCAGACAAAACGTATGCTTGTGGAAAAAATGGGTCAGGAAGCTGTTGAACTCGGACACGGTGCTGTTAGTATAACTGGTCTGGAAGAAAACACCCTGATTGCCGGCTTATGTGATCTTTTAGAAAGAGTATGGCGGCATGGACTACAAAAGAAACAAGTAACTGATGTAGTTTTATTATTTATGGACAGTGTTATGACATTTTCAATTTTCAATAGGGCAAATCAGCATTGTGGTCGCATTTGCTCAGCTTCATTGAAGTTGAAGAATGTAAAACCACTGGGAAACCCATTGATCCCAATTTTTTAACGCCTGGTATGAAAGATTTTTCTTAGATCTTAAAAATAATGGGATAATGATTTGATTTTGAAGCCCTGCCAAAATTTGGGTATTATTTAGCTAATCCTAATGTTTTTAGTTGGCCTATTAGGCATCATACTAGTAATTTTCTAAAAACTTTGACTGTAAAATTTAATATTTCTTTTGGCCAAGGCTTCAAATTAAAATTACTTTTTTAAAAATCCTCAATATCATACTAATCATTAACATAATTAACCCCAAAATTTTAAAATTCGATTAAATATAAGCATACCAATGAAGTAGGCCTATATTTCATGTCGCCTGATCAAAGCTTGGCTGAGTTGTCTTCAAGGTCGCTTTAACTTATCATCTGAACTAACTTTCACTAACAAAATCTGTCTATTTTGTCTCATTGCCGCAATTATTGTTAAAAACGGAGCTCTCGCTTGGTGTGTTCTAAGGAAACGAATTGATTGTAGGTGTACCAATCATCTGAAAATCTTTGAATTTAAGTTTCCTTGGCTGCATGCGTTACGCCTAATTTCTCAATGCGCCGTTAGATGTTTATTAGAATTTTTGTTTTCATTTCTGGTTGCTTTATTTTTGTTTTTTTGGGCCAAATATTTTGTTAATTTCAGTCCGTCCCATGACTACACATACTTTTGGCCTTCCCGAATTAATTCTGTCCATAAAAACCGGTGCTTTCAGCACGCTAGTTAATCAAATTTCAAACTTTGGTAAGTTTAAATTGCGCCCCCTCCTTTTCCGCTGTTTTTCACATTAAGCATGTTTAGCTTCTCCTTCTTTTACTTTCGTCAAGTTCTTAAAAGTGGTTGTTGCGTAACTTACTTTAAACCTTAGATTTGTCATCATTCGCACTGGAATCTGAGTCAAGTACAAGCCGAAGCCGACAAGAAACTAGAGAGAAGAAAAAAGCTCGAACACCAGAAATGCCAGCTTTGAAACCCATGTCTTCTTCCCTCATTTACGATGTGAAGTAAGACAGAGAAATTCTTAGTGATATGTAGGCTGGATATAAATTTACATGTCATTTAGAAATGTGCAAGCTATTACTGACATCAAGACTGATGTGGGCTATGCCAGAGCATGGGTTCGTTTGGCCCTAGAGAAGAAGCTATTGTCCAAGCATTTGAAAAAACTTTTGTCAAATCAAGAACTACTTCGGTATGCTATTATTTTACATTTTGTTTGCTATATCACAGCATTCTACAGTTAATTTTTATTTAAACCTGCAGAAGCTTATACCGAAGATACGCATTTGTCCGATGTGATGACGAGAAAGAACAGTTTTTGTATCATCTTCTTACATTGAACGCCGTAGACTATTTTTGTTTTACAAATACTTTCACTAGCACAAGTTTGTATTTTTTCTTCTTTAATCTTGGAATCCATTTTATTAGTTAATTTAGGTAATTAACTTTGGTCTTGTTTCAGTTGTACCATATCGCATAATCATTTTTCCAAGCCGTAAACTCAGTGCCTCAACTACCTCCGCAAATGCTTGGGTCTCGGTCGCTGGAACTCTGGGAGAATCTGGGAACATAAGCATACCGAAACAACAGTTAGAACTTGTCTTCCAAGTAAATACCTCTCTCCTCTTGTCACGATACATTTTTCACATTCTTATCATTTGATTTTCAGCATAAAAATTTGGGAATACTAACAACCCTAAGAATAGGACATGATAATACCGGTATCCTATCCAAATGGATGGTTGAGCATGTGGTAGTCAGAAATGAAATTACCAATCATACTTACAAGTGAATTCTAAATAGTTATAATTCTTTGTTTTTGGCAAATTCTTACTTAATTTTGGTGTTAATTTAGGTTTCCATGTGGTCGGTGGCTAGGTAAAGGCGTTGATGATGGAAGTACAGAACGTCTGCTTTTTGCTGAACGAGTTCCAGTTGATGTAGATAATGAAGGTACTTAATTTCTATTGTTTTGGTGGTTTTTAGTGATTTATATTATTTTACAGTTTTCATGGAATCGTGTCGCACCCCGCCTCGTTGTCGATCTCCTAGCATGCCACGGAGACCAAGTATGGATAGATTTTTGTAGTAGCAATCTGTACTTGTTGGTTTATTATTTTGTTCATTGCAGAACTCTCCGTACCTGAAATTCAACAAATTTTAGGAGATGCAGTCAATACTATAGTGAAACATTACTACAAGCCTGAAAAAGAGGTAGGTTTTATTTTGTAAAGGGCATTTAGATTGTTTTTAAATACTTATTTAACGTTTTTATAGAGAGGGAGTCTAACAATTCTTTTGTGTGGTGAAATGGGGCTTGTTTACTGTTTGGAACAAGTATTTTTGTACGGTTTCAAACACCGTAGCTTTTTCAGACAAGTTTATTTATGGGATTTCTTTGGTGAGAATTATATTAATATCAACCCTTAAAACTTGGCACTGCGTACTCCTATTTTTACACTTACCCTCTTAAGTCTGGCCTTTGCCACTCTTACCACTATTTCTCTTATTTATAATTTCAGTCAAAGTAGCGTTGGCTTTTGACAATATTTTGAAGGAAGACATGTTGGCAAACAGAGGTGATGTGTCGCCCCTTGAACATATAGTAGTTATGAAATCGTACTGCAGCCTTGTTAATAAGATAGACAAGGCTTCGGTATCAATGGGGAAAGATGGTAAATTTCAACTCTTCATTTGCTTTGCAGTCAGGTATGAATATTACTTGTAAATATAAATTTTATGAATATAAGATAACCAATTTTGAATCTCCGCAGGGATCATTTATTACATCGAATGCTCCTTCACATTGCTTCTACTCCAATAACGGCTGATATGTACGAGGACCGCTCTTTCCTTCGGGATCCTAATCTGGTCACATTCCTTGTTCAAATCATGGAAAGCCTGGCAGAGTTCAACATAGTTTTGGAAGCGTCATTGACCAAAGGAATCGAGTAATAAGTACAGTTTCATTCCTACCCCCACTCATTTTAAACCATTGCCCAATAATGTAACAAAATTTTAGACCAATTTGAGAATGATCTGCTAGTATTGGTGATAATTTAGGGTCACACTGGTAGCTTGTTTGATAAACTGCCAGATTCTAGATAAATAATAATATCATAGGAAGCCGTTTTTTAATCACTTGAATGTTTTCTAGTTATGAATGAGGTGTGCAGCGATAATAGATTATACTTAATTCTCAATGCTTCCATACATCCATTTGCCAAATATTTTATGTAAATGGCTTCTGAGAATGTTAAAATTTTGCTTTCGTTGGGGAATTGGTCTCAAACTAGTGATGCCTTGAGTCAATGTAGCTTTTTACATAATACTCGGCTTCGTATTTATATATATATATATATATATATATCAGTGATAAGTCATCTTTAGTCTCCAGGGTTTTATATTTCTTAAAATAAGCCTTTGCTTATGCTTCGGTTTGTTGTATGACTTCTTAACCTTTGTAACGTCAAATTAAGCCTTCTTTTAGCCTGGTAAAATGGAGCTTTTCTTTGAACATATTACGCTAAGCTTTATTTTAGCTATTTATTAGAAATTGACGGCTTTTAAAATTCATTTTGCCCGTGAATTACCTCTACATGTAATGGTAAAAAAGTTAGTAAATAAGGCTGTAGTGGTAGTGTTACGCGCAAAATCGTCTTTTCAAAATACAGTCAATTGAATTAAAGTTTAAGACATTGCTAAGCCTTTGTATATGAAATAAAGCCTTTGCTTTAAATTTAAATAGTGTAAAATAAGCTTTGGCCTAATGCTTAGTATAGGAATAAGGCTCTTCATAAGTCTTAGCTAGTCGTGCTGCTAAACATTGACTTTTCAATATTTGATTTATTTAAAAATTGTGATCTTGGTGATATATTAGCATAATGTATATTTTCCACCTTTATTTTGGTAAATTTTTCAATCTCAATGGTACTTTTTATAAGAAAACTTGAACAATCTCCTACATGATTTTATCATATTTTAACTGAAGACTGTTCAAAGAATTTAAATGTAATTAGTGTTTGCAGCTACCCATTTACAGGCCTTGATTTAGGCAAAAGAAATTTTGTACATAATGGAAGTCACATGACAGGCCTATCTACTTATTTATTTATTAAGTAACGTTTTAAAAAGAAATTGTGGTATAGTATAAATATATATTATGAGTGCCAGACTGTCATGAGGTTAAAAACTATGAAACTGTAAAGTATGTATGTTTTTCATATAAAACAATTTATTCATTAATAATGTACAGTCATACAAAGCAAATAAACAAATTGCATAATTTCTATTAATTTTTATTTATAACATTTACATTTAAATTTTAAAATACAAATATTTCTTGGCATATCTTTTAATGTCTCGTAAATAATACTGTGGCTTATTAATTTTTGTAGCAATTATTTCTTGGCATATCCAGCTATTATTGTATCATAAATTATACTGTGCTCTTTAATTACTTTATATTTAACTTCACGGAAGGTATTTCTTAAAGCACATGGAATTTTTAATGTCAAAGTACACCCAAAGATAATCCTCCATATTACATTCAAAATTGTGATTAATGTAGCATGTTTGTGTTTATCACTCAAGGAATGTTCGAAGAAAAAGAAGAGACCATTCTGAAATTTAAAAATCAAAAGATTTTCAAACATCTTTGTCAACATTTACAGAACCCCAGTTCATTAAATTAAGCAAGAGTATAAAAATTTTAAATGTAAAAGTCTTTTCGAAATATTGTTTAGAAACTTTCCCAAAAAATTTTAATTCCCTGGTCAAATTAATAGAAAGACCATAAGTGTATAATATTGTTACATAAGTGTGACACTTCCTATTCTTCATATGCAAAAGTTTTACTGTTTCACAAAACAGACTACATTACGGGCTTCCTCGCTGTTTTGCGTCACACGTTGCCTTTGAAAGGGAGAGATTTTCTTCTTGTGATGACGTCACTCCGTTACTAGCTCTCAGTATAATATTCCCAAAAGTGACAAACTTATTGAACAATATTATAGACTAATGGAAAAACTGATTGGTCACAAATTCACAATCATACCGGCGCCAAAAGTCGCTTGACTTGTTCCAGAGTTTGGGTCAAAGGACAAAGGTCAAAAGAACAAAGTGCTCCTGTAGAAATGACGCAATCAAAGTAGTTTGGCGCGAAAAGAGCCAAGTCGTTAGGTTTCGCATGAATGTATTTTTGGAAATTAATTAATTTAAACTTTTCTAAGTTAATTAAAAAAGTATTTTTCGTGTAAATATTGGTCTCGAAAACGAAGAGGTGACAATTCAAAGGGTAATGTTGAAAGTTTTTTCCATGTTGGGGACATATTTCCAAAATCCTTATTAAGCCTCGGTTTCTCAAATCGAAATCGGAACTTCGAAAGTTTTTTAAGGGGGAAAAGAGGTTTTCTTTGAATTTTGAAGGCATACGTTCAAAGCGATGCGGAAAGTCTTTCCTCAACGCGTAATCTCTAAAACAATAGACGATTGTTTCCCAATGTGATCTCACTAAATTTAACGCTATCGTAAACAAAATTAACGGGATAATAATAGCGAATAAATTGGAGATTGAGACATCGATTTCAGCCATTATAAAATTGAATTTAGTACTTCGCGTTTCTTTTATCATTAATAAACTAATTTAAAGCACCCTACTATGCGTCATTTACTCATGTTTTTCCTAGTATGATTTTTAAAACTTTGATTGTGTCCTTAACCGCTGGCAAGTGCTTCCTCGTGAAGGGAGTTTTATTTTGACCTTTCATACCGAACAAGTTGAATAAGACCACTATATGTCTTACTCCAGAAATGAATTTTTATAGATGAAACGATCCCAATTTCACGATAATAATCTTTTTCTATTAAGATTGTTTATGATTTTTAGAATTTTCAATAATTTAATATCAAAATACGTCTTTTTTCGAATAGCAGAGACCGGATCTTTACCATGTAACGTAGTCGTAATGCACAATCAAGGTTTTAAAAAACCAACTTAAATTTTCCGTCCGTTGAAAATGCGGAAAACAGAATTATTTCGAACACTTGCAGCTCTGTAAGCACAGATGGCGCAAAACAGCGCAGTTAAATATGTTGACGAACGAGTACGTTGCCGTCTCCATAAAAATACACCCCTAGAACCCTTAAACAGTTAAACCAGGGTTGCCACAATTCAAGGAAATCAGGCAATTTAAAAATGGGCCTAAAAAGTCAGGGAATTTTAAGAATTTGTTAGAAGTCAGGGAATTTATTTAATCTTTACACTTTTGCAATAACATTTTTAATGAAATATAAGTGTATTTAAATTTAATAACTTCTGATAAAAGTGAAATATAAAATAAAAATTTTGACCTTAAAAGGTCAGGAAAAATCTCTTTAAATGAACAGGGAATTTGAATCTGAAAATTTTGTGGCAACGCTGTAAACTGTTTGTGTGTTTAATATTCGCGCATTCAAATGGGAAAATGACTGTTTTTAGGGTGCCGGGGAAAAATTCACCATAAGCATAAATGAATACATTATTGATTAATCCCTGAAAGAAAATGACGCATGAAGTTGTCGTTATATTGTATCCTTTAATTCTAGTTAGTGATCTATACACGAATGTAGATACTACAAAAATACCACAGGGTCTATATATATTTTAAAACATCACATTTTAGAGTACTTTGGTTAAGCTAATGAACTACCGCAACCTGGTAGCTCGCGCACAACCTATAAGGTGTGTGATATAAGCTAAAGTCACAATAGTAGACCAACTTACGAATCTTTACCATAATCATTCCACATGGAATCACTTTTTTACACTCTCGGTTATGGACCAAGATATAATATTATACATCATTATTAGTGTGTCATTTAAAAAATACTGCTAGGTCGTATGATACGAGGCAGTCGGAAATTAATCAAATTATATATAAATAATAGAAATTATATATAAATAATAAAAAAAAAGAAACAAATTTATACAAAATAAATTAGAACGCGAGTTAGTTATTATTGTTAATTTTTAAATCAGTTAAAACCGTTTGTTCTTTGCTTCTGGTCTTCTCTTTGCGACAACATAAATGCTTTTCCAAGGGTTGGAACGCTTCTGGTTTTTCTTTGCGCCATTTATCCAGGCCAATGACGGACACGCTCACGAAGATGATCACGGCGCCCAGGATACTGTTCCAAGCGGGATAGACGCCAAAGAATGATATTTGGTAGATAAACGCCATGAAGATATCGACGGTTCGAACCAGGGACAAGGGACCGGCGTTCTCCAATTTGGACGCGATGGTAATGAACAACTGGGCGACGCAGGAGAACAAGCCGCCCATGATCATGTAGAATCCTTCCCAGCCGCATCGCGGGTAATTCAGATTATTGAGGCTTACGAACACGACGGAACTGAACAAGATGCTGAATGCACTGAACACGATAATGATAAATATGGAACTGGTGTGGCGTAGCTTTCGCAAACTGACGTACATGAGTCCTTGGGACAGGGCGCAGCTCAGGGCCAACATGGAGCCTTCCAGCCGCAGGATTTCGTCGTTCCGCAAGTGGTCGCCTCCGAATAGGAACGTCGGTTTGCCAATAAGTACGACTCCGCTCAGGGCCACGGCCACGATGGCGCCGTGCAAGACGCTGCAAGGTTCTTTAAGGCAGATGAAAGCCAGGACTCCCACGAACGCCGGAGAACTGAAGGCGATCGTCGTGGCGTCGGCCAACGGGATCATGTCCAACGAAAAGTAGAATGACGCGATGGCGCTCCAGCCGAAGAAGCAACGCCCCAGTAACGGAGGCCACTCCCCTTTGTGGGCGTTCCATTCGATGCGCTCCCAAATGCCCATCGGAATGAAGAACACCAATTGACACACGCTGCGCACGCAAAGGAACATCATGGGATTCGGATTGGGGATCAGCCTGAGGAATAGAGTGCACGTGCTGGCGAAAATCCCGGCCAAGATGCCCAGGATCAGGCCGAGGCCCGGGAAAATCGGGATTATCCAGAGTTTTTCTTTAGTTTGAGTCGCCATTTTTTTAGCCTGCGTGTGAAAATGAAAACGAAAATCGATATTGATTAATTTATTTTGGTCTTTTTATTTTTTCTAGTCTGGCTTTGCAATCGTAGCTTGCTCGTGGGGGCGTGATCTTTTTTTCGTTGTCGTGGTAACGAGCGTAGGACGGCCATGACATTAAGACGCCCATGGTGGTCACGTTATTATTTACATCTAGGAGCAACTAACGCGAAGAGAACGCTGCTAGCTGTGTTTGTTGCTCCTAGTTTGCATCGTGGTCTAGTGTGACTGTTTCGCCTCGTAATCTGTGACCAGGGTAGTCTGATTTAGGTCATTTTAATCAAGTTATTTTGTTTAATTATAATCATTGATTTTAATCAAGTGATTTTGTTTAATTATAATCATTGATTTAAATAAAGTGATTTGGTTTCATTATAATCATTGATTTAAATCAAGTTATTGTTTTAATTATAATATTTGATTTAAATCAAGTGATTTGGTTTCATTATAATCATTGATTTAAATCAAGTGATTTTGTTTCATTATAATCATTGATTTAAATCAAGTGATTTTGTTTCATTAAAATCATTGATTTAAATCAAGGTATTTATTTTAATTATAATATTTGATTTAAATCAAGTGATTTGGTTTCATTATAATCATTGATTTAAATCAAGTGATTTTTTAATTATAGTATTTGATTTAAATCAAGTGATTTTTTAATTATAGTAATTGATTTAAATCAAGTAATTTTTTTAATTTTAGTATTTGATTTAAATAAAGTGATTTGGTTTCATTATAATCATTGATTTAAATCAAGTGATTTGGTTTCATTATAATCATTGATTTAAATCAAGTGATTTTGTTTCATTATAATCATTGAATTAAATCAAGTGATTTTGTTTCATTATAATCATTGATTTAAATCAAGGTATTTATTTTAATTATAATATTTGATTTAAATCAAGTGATTTTGTTTAATTATAATATTTGATTTAAATCAAGTTATTTTGTTTCATTATAATATTTGATTTAAATCAAGTGATTTGGTTTCATTATAATCATTAATTTAAATAAAGTGATTTGGTTTCATTATAATCATTAATTTAAATCAAGTGATTTGGTTTCATTATAATCATTGATTTAAATCAAGTGATTTTGTTTAATTATAATATTTGATTTAAATCAAGTGATTTGGTTTAATTATAACCATTGATTTAAAAAAGGGATTTGGCTTAATTATAATCATTGATTTAATTATAATCATTGATTTAAGTCTGGTATTTATGAAAATGTACAAAATATTCTTTAACTATGTCAATTCAGAACAATTAATTTTAGCTCTAATTAGTAATTATATTTCATAAGAATTAAATTTTAATTTACATTTCCACTTTCTCCAATTAGTAATCCAGGGTTGCCACACGTCAGGGAAATCAGGGAATTTAAAAAATGGGCCTAAAAGGTCTTAAGGGAATTTTAGGAATTTGTAAAAATTCAGGGTAAAATCAGGGAATTCAATTTTCTCTTAACACTTTTGGAAAGTAATTTTACTCTAGATCTATGACAAATTCTATGATTATTATCTATTTCCTTGAAAGTTTTACTGAAATATAAGGCCATTCAAATTTATTAACTTCTGATAAAAGTAAAATATAAAATAAAATATAAATTTTGGCTTTAAAAAGTCAGGAAAATATCTTAAAATGGTCAGGAAAATATCTTAAAATGGTCAGGGAATTTGAAACTCAAAATTTGGTGGCAACCCTGTAAACAATTTGTAAAAAAATTAAATAAAATCAATAAAGATTCGATTTAAATCCAATAAATCGATTAAAAAATCAAATAAATCAACAACCCTGTTAAATAATGTCATGGCGGCCGTATCAAGGCGGGGCTTAGCCATGACGCCACGAGCAAGCGTAGAATACGAAATGGTTATGAACATTGACGTCAAGCGGCTTTGGAACTATTTTTTTTAGGTATGAACAACTTGGCAGCCCTGATTCTCGAAAGCAAATAAATATTCATTCACATATAGATTAGGATAACATTTCAAGCGTATAGGACTAAAACATCAAGTGTGAAATGTGTTATACTTGGTGGTCTTCACCGTCTTGTTTCTCAAAAACATAAGTTTATAATTATCTTTCACGTAAGTGTGTCTGTCCAATATCTTCCGCGTGTTAAATTATTACTGAGAAGCATTTCTTAGGCCTAATACGCGGTAATTGTTATAATTAGCACGCGTAAGGTATGACGTCAACTCTACGTCACGCCGCGCTTAACTAATACTAATTATTTCGACACACTTATTGAAAATAATTATAGACTTATGGTATAAAGGTCACTTTTCATCCGACTTTGTCAGTACTTTTATGGTGACATTAATTGTGAAACGTGGTATTGGTGGTCTTAAGCAACTTGTTTCGCAGTTAATGTTGATTTTAACCAATAGTTGCTATTTCTAAATGCGTAGAAATACTTCATTGTTATTCTTTATAGTATAAACCATCTTGTAAGAGGAATTATGGGATAGCGTTTTGCTCCCATAATTCCTAACGATTTTTAAACGCCCTAGATGGCAGTTAGATCGGTTTGATCCTTTTTTCAGAGCCGATTCTCTCGTTAGGCCTAAGGAATATAGCGATTGTCATAGGTTTAAATTTCACTCCGCGGCGCAACGATTTATGCAGTCAGCACATCAAGCCAAAGCTTCCCTGTACATAGTGTGTACACGTTACTAAAAGTGAACCAAGGTGTTTCAAAATTTCACCGTCAAAGACATTTTTGTTTACCAGTTTCTTATTAAGAATGTATTTATTTATTTATCGTGGTCTAGTTTGCCTTCTTGATAAACTTAAATGGCGTCCAAAGACGTCACTCTGAGGGAACCAATCAATCGGATACCAAGGTGATTAGATTGACATTTAAAGGGAGGAGTTTTTTGTTAGAGCAATGCTAAAAATCATCTCAATTTAGTTTCAAAATGTTAATTATCCCCAAGTAGAAATAATACATTCTTAATAATATAACGAGGGGATAGCCACTGTCAGATGGCCTGTACACCGATTACACGTACTCAGCAGTGTTAAAGGTACAGAATTGAAAGAGTACGCGTACTCTCATTAGTACAGACAAAGGTACGGGCTTGTACACCGATTATGGGGAGTTACCAACTCAACGTAATATAACAAGTAACCGGTAAGGTCGTCAGGGTTGCCACAGTACCTGGAAAACCTGGAGTTCCTGGAAAAGTCAGGGCATTTGAAATGGGTTTAAAAATCAGGAAATTTTAAATGGGTTTAAAAATCGGGAAATTTTAAATAGGTTTAAAAATCAGGGAATTTGGAATGGGTTTTAAATTCGGAATTTGAAATGGGTTTAAAAATCGGGGAATTTTAAATAGGTTTAAAAAACAGGGAATTTGAAATAGGTTTAAAAATCAGGGAATTTGAAATGGGATTTAAATTCGGAATTTGAAATGGATTTAAAAATCAGGGAATTTGAAATAGGTTTAAAAATCAGGGAATTTGAAATGGGATTTAAATTCGGAATTTGAAATGGGATTTAAATTCGGAATTTGAAATGGGATTTAAATTCGGAATTTGAAATGGATTTAAAAATCAGGAAAAAGTTGGAATTTGAAATAAGTTTAAAAATCAGGGAATTTGAAATGAGTTTAAAAATCAGGGAAAAGTCGGAATTTGAAATGGGTTTAAAAATCAGGGAAAAGTTGGAATTTGAAATGAATTTAAAAATCAGGGAAAAGTCGGAATTTTAAATGAGTTTAAAAATCAGGGAAAAGTCGGAATTTGAAATGGGTTTAAAAATCAGGGAAAAGTCGGAATTTGAAATGGGTTTAAAAATCAGGGAAAAGTCGGAATTTGAAATGAGTTTAAAAATCAGGGAAAAGTCGGAATTTGAAATGAGTTTAAAAATCAGGGAATTTGAATCTGAAAAAACTGTGGCAACCCTAGTTCGTCGTTTGGTTATCTTTATCCCTAAAAAATGAAGCGTATTATAATGGCGAGACAATCGGGCTGGGCGTGAAATTTGAAACACCCGTAGATACATGCGGAAAGCTGTTTTTTAAAAGTGAGAAGGTTTGATGGGGCTATGAAGCGTACCGCGGAGGGTGGCCTGGGAGTAGTAAATGTCCAAAAATTTCGGTACGAGCCCAAGTTTTCATCGATTTCTGTCAAAGGTTTTCTCGGGTTCGTTGACATGCGGGTACCTATATATGATGAGAGCAACATTTACACAGTGGTCTTAACCAACTTGTTCCTTATTTCGATCTAGACACGAGAGCGTTTTACCCTTTTCCGCGAATTTTATCGAATTTTTTTTCGGTCATGTTAAAAGGCCTACGAAAATAAGGTTCCGCCATAGGCCAGTCAGGCTGCTACGGTCATGTAAATGTACAAATCAATTCGTAGGCCATGTGTGTAAATATTTAATACGGGACTTTGCACCAAATTACGCTCTTAGGATAAGCATTTATATTGCAGTATCGCCTCCACAGAACAGCTGTGTTTGAGTTACACTTCAGTTTATACGCTTGGTCACCCTAGCGTCTAAATTTTAACTTATATTTGTCTGAAAGTAATTAGTAATATTTAAATATTATAATTTTTGAAAATTTATTAAGTCAGTGGCGTAGACCTGTTTACAATAAATATTTCCTATTTCCTGACCCCTTTTCTGACTAGGGTGCTGTTTCTAAACCAGGGTATTAATTAATTAATCAACCATTTACCCGTTGCTAACTACGTCGTTGTTCAAAGTTTGAGGCGTTATCGTAATAATTCCCCCGAAAATAATTCGTTATAATAATGAAATAAAATAAAAATAATTGCAACATTTTTATTATAACAAAAAGCAAATAAAAATATACATTTCATTCCAATTTATGGCACAATTGCTAAATGGCTTACTTTTTTTAAAAATAATTTAGTAATATTTTTTGTTTATTTAAAGAAAAATGTCTGGTCGCAATAGCAACCGACGTTTGCTAGTACTAAAAATAGTACCTTTAGGTCATTCATAATTAAAGGTTTTAAAACGCGTTAAAAAAAGGCTTATGAATAATTTTAAAATAATATTCTTATAATGGCACAAACCGATCACCAGCATATAAACCTCAAAAGAAAGGACGGGAACCAGTGGAAATTTGTAAAATATAAATGAAACGCAGTTATGAGTCTAGAACTTACCTTTTTACTCGTGAGATGTCTACCCCATAGGAGTCGGACGCGATATTTTAGTCTCCCGTCAGATGGCCGAAGAAAACTGCAACGAGCGAAAATCGAACGCGGTTGCCGAAACGGCGCTCGGTTAGGCCTACTACACGGACAGGACGCAAAAATAAAACTAGGATTGCGTCATCGACCGGGTTGCCGGAACGGGCGGGTTTTTGCGTCGCTGTTTCGAAAATACGGCCAAATGCGATGGTAGTTCAAGGTACCCGTTCTAAATCGATGGTTTTTTCCGGCGAAATTGGCCGTAGCCCAATAAGTTTCCAAGTTACTCGCATTCCCCGTCATGTGTTCGCCTTGTGAGCTCTTGTTTTCAAGGTCGTATCGATCGACTGGTGCCAAAAATGCCAGAATTTTGCTTCACTCACCGTCCAATATTATGTATACTCACGGGGGTTTTCTCAGTTAGAGGCTGGGCTTTCCGCAAAGGTTTTTTTTATATTTTACACTGCCTAGTAACACTCATTCAAGAAGAATTATAGCACTCAGTTTGTAATGATGATGCAACTAGCAACCGGTTATTCGTAATTTAATTCTTAGAAACTCACTTATTCTTTATTATTGGTTCAGGTTTCCACCCCTTTTAAACAACCGTCTTTAGTATGGATGTACCCTTGGGGTGGAAGGGAGTTTGTTATGACATAATTACTTGTAAATTTTCAAAATAAAAAAAATACGCCTCTTTATAGCAGCCATAATTTAGCCAAAATGTGTACTGTATTTTTTTCCATTCCTTGTTTAATTTTAGCGTAAAGGAAATGTAATTTATCGAGCTTTCAAATTTCGTAAATGTTAGGGGGCAATTAGGGTACTCTAGACTTTGTCTTTCGATTTTCCGCTATTTTTAACGTAACCCCGCAGTGTTTATAATATTTTGTAGGCACATAATGAAATTAGGTCAATAACCGCTGGTCCGCCGTCTCGGCAAAGATCCCCTAATAGCTGACGACATAATGCGTACAATTTTGCTAAAAAAAATAACGTTGCAAATGACGTAATTTTACGACAAGATTAATAACGTTAATTAATAACCAAACGAAACGACTGAAGGCTTAAATTTCAAATTGTCATGGTTTTAACAATAGGAAGGGAAAAATTGTAAGTAAAACATTTGGGTAGATAGTGACAGTCCGTAAATGAATCGTATTACAAAGCTGTTGAAATGCATTAAAATGTTTATTTATGGCTTGAATAATTGTTCTTTGCACTGTGGATATTTTAATCTATGAAGATATTAAATTTCATAACAATTTAAGCGTGAAAGTAGATAAATTTTATTTTATTATAAACGTTAATTTTTTCAGAAGAGATACTAAAGCTAAATTATAAAAATTTGTCCTACTTAAGTTTTCTTTAAGAAGCCCCTTATGATGTGTTCCTTACGCATTACACCGGTGTTCAGGGAGAAGTTAAATTACATGGATTTTTTCTCGATTTAGTTCCGGCTATATAACATAGATGGCAATAGCGCTTCCGAAAGTCGTTGCGCGTTGATCCCGGAAAACAATCGCGTTTTGCATTCGGACGTTGTCTGAGAGGGAATTGCGAACTTCTGGCTCCGAGGTCAATGACGGAGCAACGGAATTCCATTTTTAAAAAGAATTGTTTCAGAGTAATGACGAAGAGCTATTACGGACAATTAAATGTTTTCATTTTACAAAGAGGCACATAGCGGTCATCGCATGAAGCTTGTAAACTGTTGGATTTTCGCTTTGTACTTTTAAAAATGGCAAGTACGCCCCCTTTGGTTCGCTATTGAAACCTGGATAGGTAGCGGTTAAAGCAAACGCTATTAGTTTTTCCTTATCGTTATTCGTAAATTTCACTTTAGATGATCATTAATATAATTTTGGCATCGTTTACATATACAGGGTGTTTCAAAAATTTATGCAAAAATTTGAAGGAGTTGTAGGGGGTAAGTTGAGAAGTATGCCTGTTTTGTTCCCATTTTCCTACGATGAGTTAAAAAAGAGCGCCAGAGAGCTTCAAAGTGTGGCCTACTAGACCCTGGAAGTAGACTGCAACCTTGGATTAATAATTGGACTATTATTAATCCAGCTGCAACAAGCGCAAAACCAAGCAGCAGGGACTTAAAATACTGTTTAAGTTTACTTTTTTACGCTGGTTACCTCTATTTTTTTACAAAGTCCTTTTTTACCTATCACACGAACCCAAACCTTAATTTTCGCGTTTCCCTGCTGCTTGGTTTGTGCTGGTTGCAGCCTACTTCCAGGGGCTAGTAGGCCACACTTTGAAGCTCTCTGGCGCTCTTTTTTAACTCATCGTAGGAAAATGGGACAAAACAGGCATACTTCTCAACTCACCCTCCACAACTCCTTCAAATTTTTGCATAACCTTTTGAAACACCCGGTATATTGATAAATTAAGTTAAAGGGGAATTGTCACCACCCGAAAATGGTTATACAAAAAATTTCATGTTAATATTTCCAGTATTCGATTTATTATTAGCAACCAAATTTCGTGTTTTATTCCCCCCCCCCCCCGACTCGAGAATCTCAGAACCGCTTGGTTGAACCTACCTGCAGCGCCATCTCGTGAACGAAATATTATTTTCCCCGGTTTTATCGTTTTTCGGTCGGAACTGTCGTCTGCTACGACATTCTCCTTAGCTTTTTAACCGAGTTATATTCGTAGATTGTAGTTTATCGTGTTTTTAAAATGCCTTACACGCCGCCCTTTCTCAAATTTTGTCGCTTCATTCTTTTGGCGCTGCACGTAGGTTCAACCGCGATTTCTGAAATTTTTGGAGCCGTTTGACGTAGGTTGCGTAAAAAGTAGCGTAACTTTTTAAATACTTTTCCAATAACTATAAAATTTCAGGGACATAATCATTGATATATTTTCTATCATTCTGTAAAAAAACCTCGTAAATTTTGGTTTTGGTGACAATTCCCCTTTAAGAAAAGACGTTCCTATGAGTGACTTTTTAATTGGTCTGTAGCAGACGCTAGATCATAGGCGCTACCTCGGTGAAGCTAGCGCCGTTACGCCACCTAGACTCGTTTCATTTTATTTTATAGAAACATCTATTTCACTGCAATATAAGATAAATTGAGCACGTGAAATCGGTAACCATAGAGATCTGTGTTTGTTTAGCCGTCAATCGTTCATGCGAAGAAATAATAGTTTTTATCTCCGAGGGGTTATACAACCACCGTGTCTGTCTCTCTGTGGGTCTCTGTCAGGCCTGCGAACGCGTTCGCATTTTCGGGGCAAAGGGTAATCACTGCGTACGCAGTTTCTTAGAATCAGGGAAAAGGTTTTTCCAATAGCGCCCTCTTTTTGTCATTGGGTGTAGTATAATTTTTTAATCGGCCAGGATTTGAACCCGAGCCCTCTTGAACGACAGGTGAGCGTTCTACCGCAGAACCACGGATACAGTTACGCTTCACTGAAAATTTAAAACTCTTCCGAGGAGAGGTATATTTTGGCTTGCCAACTTGTTATTTTTAAGATCGTGCCATGTAGATTAAACCATTTTCTTGGTGCGTGACAATAAATAATCTTGAAGCGTTACTTTTAGTGAAGTTTGTTTCTTAAACCGTCGAATTACGTCTTAGCTTAGTACACTTTAATTTAAGTTGCTTGCGAATAGACGATTAAATTAAACATGTTCAGGGATTTGTCTAGAAGTAGTAAATACAGAGAGCCAGGACATACTTGTAAAAGGATTATATTTTAAAGCCCGCTCTGCTTAATATTTTCATTTTCGCGAGCGAAACGAGTGTAGATGGCGTAACGGTGTTAGTTTCTCCGAGGTAGCGGCTTTGATCTAGAGTCTGCTGCAGACAAATTAAAAAGTCATAAGATTTATAGAACGTTTTCATTCAATAAACTTTTCAAAATATAAGTAAACGATGTAAAACTTATATTAAAATAAAAATTTCATTATTTACGAATAACGACGAGGAAAAACTAATAGGTTTCAATAGCGAACCAAAGGGGGCGTAGCGATAGTTTTCAGTCGCGAATAGAAGGGCTTGTTAAATTTCGCACGCGCCTCCCGAAAGATAATAATACGCGCGCCCCTATCAACAAATAAAACTAACATAAACACGTGACTATTTTAATCAGCGACTCGCGAATGCGCGTAGGGGGGGGGGGGGGGGGGACAAAAAGAGTTGCAATTATTGAAGCGCCTATTGAATTGTGAAGGCATTTTGTATCTTACTTAAAAGTCCTTTTACAAGGAATATAACCTCAATGCGCATAATTTATGGAAGCAAGAAGCAAGAACTCACTATAATGGAGCGGGCAATATTAAAAATGTTGGTGTTCCACACCAAATACGTTTTTTGATTTAGTTCATTCTTCCATTAAACTTACCTGAAAATGAATTTAAAAAACCCCAATAGGCGGCGCTTCAATAAAACTTAATTTCTTCTTAAAAAATGCATTTAAAATTAAAGTTTTAAATTTCGCGCCAAACTTTTCGATTCACAAATGAACTTAGAAAAGTATTGAAAATGTTTTTTGTGTGTCGGTTCGCTACTTTTTTTTTATTACGTTGCACCATGGAGCAATAAACACAAGGCGAACGCAGCTAGCCTTTAAACACGCTAACGCAGTGTTGTGTACAAATTTCATTGGCTGCACATTTTACGGAAAGGGGGAAGACAATTTCGGAAATTGGTCTAAAAGTCAGGGAATTTGAATATTTGTCTAAATGTCATGGAATTGGAATATGGGTCTAAATGTCAGAGAAAAGTCAGGGAATTGGAATATGGGTCTCAATGTCATGGAAAAGTCAGGGAATTGGAATATGGGTCTCAATGTCAGGGAAATTCAGGGAATTGGAATATGGGTCGAAAAGTCAGGGAATTGGAATATTTGTCTAAATGTCAGGGAATTTGAATATGGGTCGAAAGGTCAGGGAGTTGGAATATGGGTCTAAAGGTCAGGGAGATTTTATATGTAGCTTTATTATTTTTCCTTCAAAAACATTTTGAATTTTTTTCCCGAATTTTTAAAAAGGTGGAGAAACTTTTACCCGCAGCAACCGAAAAACAAGCAAGTATTTTTGAAAAATTGGCTTGCCGTGCCGGCGCGCCGCTGCCGACCGCAATCAAATCGGCGCAATGCTCTAAACCTAGGTATACCTGACCTGCGGACTCCCCTAGTGCGCGATTTTAGCCGCACAGAATGAACTTCGAAATATTTCGAAAGAGTTCCTCCCACTTTTTGTACCACTGAAGCGGCCAGTCGCGCGATATAAAATAGGTTCCTACCTATTTTTTATCGTAGTAATAATTATAATCAGCTAAGCTAATACCCAAGGCACCACCTTAGGCCCAAGTCATCTAGCGACTTTTATTGCCTTTAAATCGAATGGCCGGGTACAATGCGTAGGAGGGTGGTGGAAAGCCCTTCATGCCACGCGAGCCAACAGCTCCCTACACTATCTATTACCGTTAACCTCCGCAAGTTTATATGGGAAGGGGAAACCGAAGAACTCGGCGGAAAACCCCTTAAACCAGTGGGGAGAGAACTTGCAAACTCAACGCGGAAGGAGTGGTTCTGAGTTTTCACCCAGTGCCACAAGTTGGGATCGAACCTGGTTTCTCTTGCTGTGAGGTGAAAGTGCTAACCACTCCACCACCCCATGTCGCGTGTAACTTCCAAAAACCCCTTTAAGAGGCGATTTTAGAATTTTTGTCGCGCGCGATAAAATGGTATCGTGTGAACTAGGCTTAAGATTTATCTCCTAAAAACCTACTTAAACGCGTTTTTCTCACCTAATTTCAAATAGAGCAACTGACCGGATTTTTTTGCGTTCCAATAAAAAATAAAATATAATTCCATTAATATTTACATTTGTAGACGAAAAAAATGTCAAATATTTATTTCATGTGTTTCATACGACGCCACCCCTTTTGGTCTACAAAAAACCATATTTGTTTTTGAACCGAGTGTCCCTAGCGTAATATCTTTTGCTCTCTGCTTTACGAGAGTGGCTAGGACGTTTCAATACGGTGTTTAAAACGCCTTCGAAAACGATTTCCATGTTAGTTTATTCGAAGTAGTTCACGCGAGCCTTAGAAAACAACTAGTTTTCTTGGAGATAGCCTTCTACTGTTTTTTTTTGCTACAGCACGGTACACGACGACGAAGTAGTAAGGCTTTTTACCATTGCTGTAATATCGTCCAATTACTTTTCATTTCTTCGTGTAATTAATTACCTTTTCTGCTATCTAGTTTTAACCGGCAAAAATTTATCGTCATTTTTACAGGGTTGCTACACGTCAGGGAAAAGTCAGGGAATTTTAAGATTTTGTTAAAATTCAGGGAAAAGTCAGCGAATTTAATTTTATCTTGACACTTTTTGAAGGTAATTTTACTCTAGATCTATGACAAATTCTATGATTATCATTTATTTCCTTGAAAGTTTGGAAATTATTTCAACATTACAATAACTTTTTTAAGGCTTGGCAAAAACACGACGTTCTAAGCTTTAATATGTCAAAAAAGCTTGTTGCTGCCGTAAAAATTTCCATTATTTCATTAAGCAGGTCCTGGCTCTCGGAAATATTACTTCTTTGTGATTTCCTGGGAGGGTAATTTATTTAAGCGTCTATTGGCAGTGTTGCCAGATTTTGGGAAATTTCCCATATTGTGGGAATTTTTGGGGTCCAATTTGGCTCAGTTGGGATAAGGTTTTTTTTTAAAACGTTGATTTTGTGGAAATTTCCATGTCTGTCAATAGAAAGCTCAAAATTATCTAGAGAAGCGTATTTTCGTGAATCTTGGGATTTTAATCATTTTGTAAATAATATAACGGAGGCGCTTCATAATACTACAATCAATCAATGCATAGGCCAACGAAAATGTTTAAAAATTGTAATTTAAATAAAATTTTATTTGAAGAAGTTCATTTTCTAAACATTTTGAAAGTTATGGCATGTTTTTCGTTGGGGGCGGGGCTAAATAGGGGTGTGAGAATTCGTAGGAGATTTACTATCCAGCAATGGGAATTTCGATTTTCGAACTTTGGCAACGCTGTCTATTGGGGCAACGATAAAGTTCGTATCAACGTAGACGGTAGTCCTTCTCCCTAAGTATAATTACCATTTTGATTTTGATATTTTTTAAATAGGAATATAGATTACCCTAATATAAAAAAAATTAAACAATTTTTATGTATATATTTCCAAATACAAACAACTTCGATTACATATCTTCTTCGAAAATAAATTTCAGCGGTTGATCAGGAACGTTAATCAACCGGGTATAACAGTCTAACGGGTCGCCGATGTAAGAAACGCTAAAATGGCGAAATATTTTACTTAAAATGACGTAAATTTCTAACTCCGCAAACCGTCTTCCGATGCACATGCGGGGACCGTAACCAAAGGGTAACCACAAGAAAGGGTTAGGTTTCTCCTCCAGAAGGTTCCCTTTTATCCATCGCTCCGGCACAAAATCGTGGGGATTTTTGAAATATTCGGCTTGTCTACAAGCGACTTGATTATGCATAATTATCATGGTATTCTTGGGTATTAAATAATTAGAAAGCACGATATCTTCGGGTAGCACCCTGCCGATGCCAAGGGCTATCGGATGTAATCTCAAACTCTCCTTAACGCAAGCCTTCAGATAGGACGCGGATCTGAAGGTAGACGGCGTAATCTTCGTCGTTTTATCTGGTAAAAGATATTTCAGTTCCGATTTTAATTTTAGTTGTTTATCCGGGTTTTGGGTTAAATCGTAAATCGCGAAAGCGGTCGCGTAAGCCGTAGTATCGATGCCGGCTAGAAACATGTCCAAAACCATGGTGAAAATGTCGCTCTTCTCCAAACCCATGCGTTTGAATTTGCTCAGAATGCTATCAGCGGTTAGGCCTTGGTCCAGCTCATTCAAGTATTTGTTTATAATCGTCGCCATACAATCCTGAGCTTCTACCAGCATTTTGTAAGCTTTCGTATCCCAATATTTCCAAAATGGCAGCCCGTTTTCGGTAATCATGACGGAATGGTGGGTTCTGGCAGCACTTTCTATGAGTAACTGCGCTTCCGACGCGGGCTCCAAATTCGGGTCTAAACATCCCAATCTTTTATCCAACGCTATAAGCCCCGTGCATTCCAGCGCCCATTTATACAGATCATCTTGAAGGTCAGTAACGTTTTTGGCTTTAATTTTTGCGGTAAATTCATCCGTTATGTCGCAGAGTGCGCCTAGGTAATTATCTTGAGCTCCGGGCTGCAACATCGGTTTTTGAACCAGCGCGCGAAGCCTTTGCCAGTCCCGCCCATTGGTTGGAAATAGTCCGCCCGTGTTGTAAAGTTCGGGCCGTTCTTGGCGGTATTTTAGCAGCGCTCTGTGGCTAATTCGAATCGGATATCGTCCCTCGTGGCGCAACACACGCTCTATATTCTCCGGATTGAACACGTGAACTATCACTCGATCGCCGACGACGACTTCTCGAACTACGTCTCCGTAAGTGGCTCTCATACGTTCCGCGTTTAAATGCATGCGATTAATATTAAATTCGCCTATAATTGGTAGATATCTCCATATATTACCGATTATTGGTAGAGGTTTGGGCCCTGGAATAGCTTTGAAAGGAATAAAAGTCGCCGTCATCGTTCGGTTTTTAAAAGATGTCAGCCAGATTCAGAGAAAACTTACCGAGGTTGAAACATAATCTAAGTGACACCGCGGTTATAAAAAGTATTTCTCAAAACTAACCAATAAAAAACACCACGTGAAATCTTGCGAAATTTTATCTTCGGAGTAAAGAACATGTTTTTATACTCTTGACAGCCGAATTAATGTCGCTGTCATTACATTTTGTACAGACATTTTTAAAGTGTTCTCTTACTATAAGAGATTTTAAACTTTGTTTCCCATTTCCAACCCTCCCCCCACGAAAAAACATGCTTACCACTCTTTTGAAGAATCCCTCGAAACACCCCCATTTTTATTCGTTTTCGACTGGTCCTTTTTCGCCCATCCTTCCGTGGTCACGTGATTAAACTGAAACTGCAGCCTGAAAGAAATCGGTTGTTTTGACGAAAGCTGGAATTCCCGCAGAATCTAGCTTTCAAATTTAGCAAAGGTTACAAACGGGTTGTCTCTCGTTTTTGTCAAGTTGTCAATTTTATCTTAAATTTTGACAGGTTTTTATCTTAATTACTATTATATTTGTATACGCTTATTTAGTTTTAATTCTTTATTTTGGTGAATAATACGGAATCATTTTTGAAGGGAGAATTATATGGCTTGATATTTCGACCACGTGTTGATTTTTTATTTTCGTTTTCATATCTTGCTGTTCGTTTATTGGAACTTTAATCCGACTTTTTTCCTCCCATATTGTAAAATTCTTATCAAATATGTTTTATATTATTGACATTTTTATTTTTTATTATTTCAAGGTAATTTGTCTTAATGGATCCAGCTACTGGTAGATCAAGAGCTAGGGCCCGTGGAAGGGCTAGGGGTCAAAAGCCAGCGGAACCAGCGAGAAGGCCAGGAGATGTGCCCACCACTACGCCACTGGCACAATTTCCATCCGCAGTGCCTCCGCCAATTGTTCAACCTCCGCAACCCGCTGGTGCTGGACGAGCTATTCATAGAGGAGGAGTTAGTTCGGAAACACGACCGGGAGAAGGGGCAATCAGAGGGGTTGTGGCAGGATTGGAACAGTTATCAGTTGGAGATAAATCAGCTGGTCGCGGAGCTATGAGAGGACGTAGAGCGGCGATGGAAGAGGTTCATAGTCGACCTCCAACTTGCACGGATAAGAGAGGGAGCAATGGTCAAGCCATTGAATTGCTGGCCAACTACATAATGGTTACGTCTAGCAGGGGAATGGACTTCATTTTCTACCAGTATCGAGTGGAATTCAGTCCAACTGTCGAATCTTCTAAAATGAGACGAGCCATGTTGTTTGACCATTTGGACAAAATTGGTCGTAGCTTTGTTTTTGATGGAATGGAAGATCTTAAGACTACTAATCGTCTACCGGAAGATGTAAGATTTTTTCTTAATTTTGTTAGCTGAATCGATTAAATTTCTTTTAATCCTAGGAAATGGAAATGTACTCCAAGAGAAGAACTGATGACGAAGCTATAAGAATTACGCTCAAGTTAACTGGCGAGTTAAGCGCAAAGCATCCAGAAGTGCTTCGTCTAATGAATACTCAACAACGAAAGTAGATCTTAAATTTTGGAGTACTTTTCCAAATTGGTTATCTAATAAATATTTATTTTTAAGAAATTTCCTCCATATGGATTTTGTGGATCTAGGACGTTATTTTTTCGACATGAATGCTAAAATTCCAATTCAGCAATATAAGTATGTTTCCTTTGCTACCTTTTTGCGCACTTTTAAAACAATGTAGTATTTTGCTTTTTTAAGGATCGAATTGTGCCCTGGCGTTGTAACTGCCATCAAATCTCACGAAAATGGCCTTCTCATGGTTGTCGATAACATCTTCAAGGTTTTGCGTTTAGATACTGTCTTGGATCAGATTAGGGAAATCTACCAAAGAAACCCGCAAAACTACCGAACGGAAGTAGTGAGGGATTTGGCAGGGTCCATTGTTATGACTAAATACAACAAGAAGACCTATTCCTTGGATGACTTTGATTTTGATAAGAAACCGACTGATTCATTTGAGACTAATAAAAAGGGCGTAACAGCTCAAATAAGTTATATGGATTACTACAAAAATGTAATTCACTGGGATAAATTTATTTTTGAATGAAGTTTAATTTATTTTTTCATTATTCAGCAATACGACGAAAAAATCAATGACTTGAAGCAACCCTTGATTATCTGCCGCCCTAAGGAGAGAGATATTAGAGGAGGCAAGCGTGATGCTGTTTATCTCATTCCAGAGCTCTGCATTATGACCGGATTGTCTGAGAAGATGAAAAGTGACTTCAATTTGATGAAAGAAGTTGCCAAAACAACACGGCCAGGACCACGAAGTCGAGTTGAACAAATTACGGCTTTTATCAAAAGATGCAATTCTAATCCAAAGGTATAAACATGGATTTCTCGAGTTGTTAAGCCTGGTCCATAGAAATAACATTGTAATGTTAAGCCTAATTTTATAAAACTAAAAACTAATTTAAATTTATCGAATTGTTAAGCCTGGTCCATAGAAATAACATTGTAAGGTGAAGCCTTATTTAAGAAAACTAATGTTAATTTATTTAAAAGGTTCAAGAAGATATGGCTCGTTGGGGCATGAAATATGGGTCGGAACCCATTAAAATTATGGGCAGGGTTATGGATCCTGAGAAAATTATTCAAGGTCAACAAGCATTTATAGCTCAAAATGGAGACTTCTCTAGAGACATGCGCAGTAAACCCATGCACGTTCCTAGGAACATGGATAGATTTGCGATGGTATGAAATGCCCGTGTAAATATTTAAATTGCTTTTTTTTAACCAAGTTTTTTTTAGATCTCAACAAATCGTGATCAGGGTAGCTGCCAAGATCTCTACGATACCTTCAAGAAAGTTTGCGGACCTATGCGCATGGAAGTTCAAAAACCCAGAATGTAACACAGTATTATAATTACCTATTAGGTATTGTAACTTCATTTTAACACATTTTTTAGGATATCTGTACCTGATGACCGAGTCACTTCGTTCTTATCGGCCATTAAGGATGTCATTTCGCAAGGAGCCACACTAGTTATCATTGTTGTTCCTAATAATCGCAAAGATCGTTACGATGCCATTAAGAAGCTGTGCTGTGTTGATTCCCCTGGTAATTTTAAGAAATAAGCCTTTAGTTTAAGTTCTCCAGCTAAAAGTTAGTTCATTTACAGTTCCTTCTCAAGTGGTGGTAGCTCGTACTTTATCCAAAAAGCAAATGTTGATGTCAGTAGCGACTAAAATTGCCATTCAGATTAACTGCAAATTGGGTGGCGAAGCCTGGGCAGTTCACATTCCTTTGAAACAGAAGGTTATGGTCGTTGGCTTTGACACCTACCACGATTCCTTCCAAAAAGGGCGCTCCGTCGGAGCTGTTGTTGGTTCCATGAACAATTCCTTCAGTTGCTGGCAAAGCCGCACTGCATTTCATACTCAACGCGAAGAGCTCTCTGATCATCTCCGTACCAACTTCAGCATTTTGCTGAAAAAGTTCCACCAAATCAATAAGGATTTGCCTGATATCATTCTGATGTACCGAGATGGAGTTTCTGATGGTCAACTGGAATATGTTAAGGAACACGAAGTGCAGCAACTACTCGGAGCTTATGACGACATTGCGTCTGGAGGAAAGCAACCCAGATTCGCCTTTATTGTTGTCAACAAAAGGATCAGCACTCGCTTCTTTACCAATGGACGTGGAAATGTCGATAACCCTCCACCTGGAACTATCATTGATACTGAAGTTACTAAACCTGAGCGCTACGATTTTTACTTAATTTCTCAAAGTGTGCGACAAGGCACAGTTTCACCAACGCAATTCAACGTTATCGAAGATTCAACTGGTCTCAAACCTGACCATATTCAGAGGTTGACATACAAGTTGACCCATTTGTACGCCAACTGGCAGGTACGTTGATTTGTTTTCTGGATTATTAGGTTTATAACTAACCGAAAACTTATCTTTATCAGGGTACTATTAGAGTTCCGGCACCTTGTCAATACGCTCACAAATTGGCATTTTTGGTCGGACAGTCTCTGCACAAGGAACCGGCGGAAGCTCTTCAAGACAAACTTTTTTACTTGTAAACTTATTTTCCCAAAAAAAAAACTTCCATTTTGTATTTTTTACTTCTTTATTATTTTAGTTTAGTTTTCACAAGTTATGGAAATAACTTAATAAAGCCAAAAGAATTTTTTTTTGCCAAAAAGTATTATATCATTAATGTTTATCCCTATTTTTGCGGACTAGATGGCCGTGGTATTTCTCAGGAAATGTAAAAAATTGTTGTGGAGATTAAGTTTTGAAACTTTTGATAGATTAACAAATATTTGGTCATGGGAAAATACAAAACCTAACAGATTTTTAATGATCGAATGTTATTTAGATACATTAGATTGTATATTTTTTTAAAGAAAATAAAGATCTAATTGTAAACTTTTGAAATGTTTATTGTTTACTTTAATTGGAAGAGGAAAACACGGTTGCCAGTTACTGCATAGATGAATCTTGGATTAATTGGCATGTAATTAAACCAAGGATGAATACATGGTATTGGTTACTAAGCATCGATAAAATTAAATTTTATAATTATCCTCTTACAACGAATAGTTTCTCACATCATATGATTATTTTCATCGTCGATTAAAAAGTTCTAAACAAAGATTTAATTATTAATTGCATCATTTTGCTGCTTGAGTGCCTTGTTTTCTCCTATGATAGGGCCCGTAGAGGTACTATAAAATCCTATATTTAAAAAAATGCCATATAACATTTTATATTTTTAGAGTAGTATCGTTCTGTAGCTTTGGGCTATGGCCGCCATTTGAGGGCAGTTTTTTATCTGTAGGTAAAAGCATGGGTGACGTCGACATACGTCACACCGATATTACTCTATAGTATCAAAAGTTCATAATAACCACCTTCGGTTTATTATGAATCTCTGATAGTATTTAAACAATAATTCAAAATAACGGTCGAAAATAATTTCGGTGGCACATTTTCGGAATAAAAAACAGCGTTGCCAGATATACGTTTATCTGCCAGGCCACGGCCAACTGGCGCAATAGCGGCCAGCCCATTCGTTGAAGTTTCTATGTTAAGTTTGTTAACCCAAGGATCCTATATAGGATCCTTGGTTAACCTACGAACAAAAGGGAAAAGTTACAATGGTATTTCGTTTTGCCATGGTAACCGAAATGTTTTTGACAACTAAAAATGGGAATTTTCCTATTTAAAATAGCATGAGGATTTCTCCGATTTAAGGGTAAAATAAAAATAATTTTCAAATAATCGAAAATTGTAATTTATTTTGGGAAAATATAACCCTCGACGGTCGGAGCGTTTTGGTGATTAGGTGGTAATTAATCAAATGTGATGTTAATCGTTGCCTCCGTTATAACGTAGGCAACGTGTTAATAGTCCGATGTTGTAGGCTCCAACCGAAAATGATTATAACAAGTCGGCCCAGGCCGTAATATTAGTTCCACATCGGTGTATTCGGGTGGGCCAACCCATACACCCTTAGTAGACACAGGTAGGCAAACTAATACAAAAGCCGTTGAGGCTACGTGATTTCTTATCGTTTGATACATAAATTTCCACCCTAATTTAAAGAGTGGATGTCGCCCACCATCAGGAGACCAGGGTGGGCAAACTAATATAAAAGCTGTTGAGGCCGTGTGATTTCCTATCGTTAGATATATAATTTACCATCCTATGTTAAAGAGTGGCCACCGCCCCCCGCAGGATACCCGGGTGGGCAAACCAATACAAAAGCTGTTGAGGCCATGTGATTTCCTATCGTTTGATATATAATTTACCATCTTATGTTAAAGAGTGGCCACCGCCCACCCTCAGGATACCCGGGTGGGCAAACCAATACAAAAGCTGTTGAGGCCATGTGATTTCCTATCGTTAGATATATAATTTACCATCCTATGTTAAAGAGTGGCCACCGCCCCCCGCAGGATACCCGGGTGGGCAAACCAATACAAAAGCTGTTGAGGCCATGTGATTTCCTATCGTTTGATATATAATTTACCATCTTATGTTAAAGAGTGGCCACCGCCCACCCTCAGGATACCCGGGTGGGCAAACCAATACAAAAGCTGTTGAGGCCATGTGATTTCCTATCGTTTGATATATAATTTACCATCCTATGTTAAAGAGTGGCCACCGCCCCCCGCAGGATACCCGGGTGGGCAAACCAATAACAAAAGCTGTTGAGGCCATGTGATTTCCTATCGTTTGATATATAATTTACCATCCTATGTTAAAGAGTGGCCACCGCCCCCCGCAGGATACCCGGGTGGGCAAACCAATACAAAAGCTGTTGAGGCCATGTGATTTCCTATCGTTAAATAGACGGAAAGTATCAAAGGTGAAATAGGTAAGAAAAACACGACGAACATAATTCTTTTAAATTATTGAAATTAGTGGAAATATGATTTAAAGAAATTCTTAAACTGTGATTCAAATGTGTTTATTTTAGGAAATTTATATCAATCATTTGGGTAGTTTAGGCACCAAAAGTCATGTAAATTCGCAAATTCATAAAAAAAAATACCCATTATGTAATTTTTCAGAACAGAAATTAATAGAATATGTCATTCTCGAATTTTATATTATCTCGGTGATTAAATTGGTATTTTCTTAGAGCAGATATTTAACATGGATTATTAACAACTGCATGCTTCATATTATTGCAAGAATGTATTTATGTACAAAGAATATGGCAAGACGGAGATTCTGTCCCCATGGTCGCATACTTTGCAGCTTAAGGGCCTGTTGCAAAAGCCCTGGGCAAAGTGCTAGCCCATTGAATTTAACATGTGCGATTCTAGCAAAGCAGACTTTAGGCCCTAAGTTCGACCGCTTTGGATTTTTTGGTCTCACTCTTTCACGTAGACGCGAGCGTAAACGATTCCAATCTTTTACTTTTTTTTTTATTGTTCTATCGAATGAGACCAACTTTTTTTCCGTTCACTCTCCCTTTAACGGGGTTGGTCGGAGGGGGCGGAAATTAACGGCACTGCGTGCGCGTCAAAAAGTTCTATCGTAAAAACACGAGAACCACCAATGGTCTAGAGAGTGAGGAGTAAAAACGCGAACAAGTAAAGAGACCAAGAAGTGGGGGAGAAAACTACGCTTTATTGTGGAAAAATATGCGGTACTTCAGCATTTAATTTTTTTTTAAATTTAATTAAAAAGTTAAGTTAATTATGGAGTAAATCTTGCATTAGACAAACTTAATACATGGCTAAAAAAATAATTGCGTTTTTCTTAGGGCTGCACTCTCTGCACCCGGAGTGCTCTGAAAGTCCTTGCGTGTCCCATTGGGCTTTCGAGAGCAGATCCCGCAGAGATTCGCGTTTACCATTGGGACGTTGCTCCGCGAGAGAGTAACTGATTTCTTGCTCTCTGTTGATCCGAGATAAGTGACGGATCAACGGATTCGGAGCAAGTTTTGTGGAAAATGTCGGCGAGGATTACAAATGAAAATTAAAAATGAACAATCATAAGATTTCACAAAAATACATTTTTATACCAATTTTACGCCTTATCAATTTATTGATTTTTTTAATCTAATTTTCAAATTTCCCCAATTTTTTATATCTACCTGTCCCTTATCTTGGTTTAATCCCCCCTTATTTTTAATATATGCTGCCTCCTTAAAATTCCTTTTAAACCAATTAAAACCAAAATATTATCAAAGGAAAATAATTGGTTTAAAAGGAATTTTAAGGAGGCAGCATATATTAAAAATAAGGGGGAATTAAACCAAGATAAGGGACAGGTAGATATAAAAAATTGGGGAAATTTGAAAATTAGATTAAAAAAATCAATAAATTGATAAGGCGTAAAATTGGTATAAAAAATGTATTTTTGTGAAATCTTATGATTGTTCATTTTTAATTTTCATTTGTAATCCTCGGCTTGAAAAGGGACCACGGTCCGAAAGCTCGCCCATGTAAATAAAAATATATAAATTTTAGCCATGAAGTATCCAGTCTTTTTATTACGTAATTTTATTTTATTTTAAATAAAGGACATGGTGGCCGTAGTGGTATTTCTGCCGAAAATCACCTTTTGACTCATTTTTACAGCGTTCTAGGCCTAATAAAACGCGTCTGAATTCTATACAAGAAAGTTGGAGAAACAATTGTTTCTCATTGGGAAAAGCGCGCCAAAAATACTGATCCGAAAAAAGTGACATTTATCATTGGAAAAGTACTCTCGTACGCTCTCTTAAGGATCGATGACGTCACACATCAATTTTTTTTATCCGAAAGGGAGTTGAGAGCGGTTTCGGAGCAACCCAAAGAAAAACGCCATAACCTAACACTAAACCTATCAAAAACCGAATATATAATTTTCAGCAATATAGGAAAAAATACCAACACCTCTATCGATTTAAAAATAGACAATCAAAAACTAAACAAAGTACAAACTTACAAATACCTCGGAATTGTCTTCGACCAAAATCTAAACTGGAATGCCCATATAAATGAACTATGTAAGACATTGAGAACAATAAGCGGAATTATGTACAAATATAAAACAACAATGACCCACAAGATATTAAAAGAAGTCTACTATACCCTAATTAACGCCAAATTAAGCTATGGATATTTTACCTGGGGAAATACAAGTAAACATAATTTAAAAAGAATAAGTGCACTCCAAAAACGAGCAATCCGCGCTTTAAACAATGCCCCCTACCTAGCTCATACAAAAGAATTATTTCTTTCGAATGAGACCAACTTGTTTTTTTTCGGTCACTCTCCCTTTAAGGGGGCTGGTCGGAGGGGGCGGAAATTTACGGCACGCGTGAGGGGCGGAAAATCTCTGGACCAACTATACAAACTATAAAAGTGTTCAAGGCTAAAAGTTCAAGCATGGATTCGAAGAGAACGGCGTGGCTCGCTTGATAAAGGCGTCAGTTTTGGAAAATACGTGGCCAGAAATCTGGGTTCGAATCCCGGCGTCGCCAATAATATAAATTATTATATAAATTATTTTTCGCAGCTCCATCTACCATGTCGTCGCTTTCCACGACAAACTACAACACTTAACGACATTCCGTCCATAGCAATAGTCCCACTTCGATATATATATATATATATATATATCGATGTGAACTAAAAAGGTTACTAGAAAAAAGCTAGGATGTTGTGGAGTCTCAGACGGAAAAACCAAGGATCCTATATGTTAGAAGGATATGAGGCGAGGGACGAAAAATGGCAGTGCCGTCAGTGGGTCATGCGCGATAGAGAATCCTTCTTTAGATTCCGTCAAGGACAAAACATGGGGGAAACACCGCCAAAATTAGTACTTGAGGGAATAGAAACAAGACGTCCCACGTTTAGAGGCTCTCTTAATATCGACGGCGCTGCCGGCGTTTTGAAAACACGGGCTGGCCGGAGGGCTACCTATCCTTCTAACATATAGGATCCTTGGAAAAACAGTACGATCTCAATCGAAATTCTCTTTATAGCCCTTTTAACAAAAATACACTTTGTCAACAATGTAATGGGGACCAAAATTATGAAATAAAACGAGGGGACTTGGCAAAATCTTTAAGGGAACTTACTAAGTTACTCTTTTCTTTCGGTTCTCGGCCTTAATTACTGATATCTCAGGAACTCACAGGTAAAATGGAACTCTACGTAGGGTTAGGGGACTTGATTGTTTTGTTTGGTTGGGTCTTAGAAGGGAAACTCTAGATTTGGGGTGATTTTGTCAGTTTGAAGGTGGGGGACTTTATTTGACCGAGTGAATTTTTTAGAAGGAAACTTAGGAAAATCTACTACTTATCAATTGTCCTTTTGTCTGTCGTCTTAGCTTCTTCTTTGGAGAGGTTAGATTTATTATCTTCTTTCGCGCGGGGTCTCGTTCCGACAGTCCGATATGGGCGACTCTGCTGTAGCCTCTTTGGTTTACGGGGTTCCGGGAGCTTCCGGGTTACGGGATTTCCAGATTACGCAAGTAGGCTAACTCTTTCGGACTTGAACGGAATTCTCGGACTCTGGATCGGATTTACGTCTCTCGCTCTCTTGCGATTTGGATTAGCTTTCTCTCTGGATTCATTGACTTTCGTAACTGGATACGTAGTCAGGGGACTCGCTGGATGTCATCAGGGATTGACGTTTAAATGCTAGGGGATCTCTTAATTTCATTTTGACTTCGCTAAAGTTTTAAGTTTGGGTTAAAGTTTAAAGTTTTTAAGTGAAGGGTCGGGTCTCTTGGGGTTTCTCTTCTGGTTTCCTTTCATGGGTGCGGGAACCTTTTATGATCCCGGTCTTGTCCGTCATTACTTAATGGTGGTGCTCTTCTTGGGCCAGGGGCGTAGGAACGTTATAGAAGTTGGAGGGGGCAAAGATAAACTAAAAGGGGTCTGGAGAATGGTTTTGAATTTTAAATGGAGTGTAGCTTCTCCGAATGCATGTGTACTTTTTACTTCTATGTAAATGAGCGGGATAAGACTGAAATTTAAACACAGTTGAGGTTCTATGAGCTTTCTATGCTTTTAAAATGAGAATTTGAGCTTTTTGAAGATTGCAACTGACCAAAAGGTTGGAGGGGGCAATAACATTAGTTAGGAGTAAATCGGATTTTGTCGCCTGCTAGCCAGAATTTATATGCTGAAAAGGCCACCGGCAGCCATTTTTTAAAAACATTTTTACTATTCGCCACCACAGAATCGGAGTAAAATGACGTCATAGCGTTATTCTTCTTACCCTACTCCGAAATCCCGGAACAAGCGAAAAGGAACCACCTATAAGGAGTAAAAAAGTAGCCTCAATACTCCGGAACAAGCGTATACACTCTTTTACCAGGTCGGCCATTTCATTACAGGCCTAATTTAAAATAGTACAGGCAAAGGGGCCTGCACGTGCTCATCAGCTCGAGACGTCACGTGCACTTGACCGCGTGAAGCGGCCTTGCATGCACTATTTGAAATCAGACTTGTAATAAAATGGCAGCTCTCACAAATAAGGATATAAAAGAGTGTATAGTTTATGGGGCGGAGCAATTCTCATCCCCGGAACAGGCGAAGAAAACGTTTTAGAGTAAAAAAAGTACACTTATAGTCCGAGAACAGGCGAAAAGAAACCACCTAATGCTATCGTCCATCTCTGGAATAGGTGGTCAGGTCACTCTGCCGTATCCCCGACTTCACTATTTACCTTTGACACTCTACGCCGAACTCGGGGTCATGGTGCGAAAATCTCTAAGCCCCGGGTAAAAGCAACTATACGGCAGTGGCAATTTGCCTTCCGCATTATAGGGACTTGGCAGTGCTACGTCACAGTTTTTTTTTTCAATAGATTTTATCGTGGGGAGAAAAATATGACCACAGCGGCGGCCATGGCCAGAGCTACGGAGTGCCAAGTCTCTATACCCTGGAGCTCCTTGCCTGCTACCGTGTTCTCTGTTGATTATTTATGCTCGTAATTTAAATTTGACTTTTTTAACTTTATCTAATCTATCCATATTAAAAAATGTCATTAAATAATTTTTTGCATGTAGTATAAAAGTAGAACCAATTTTAACATATAATTAGTGCTTTTCTCTGCCTCGAACTACGATGTAATTATCCATCAATTTAATTGTAAATAAACGTATTCATGTTATAAAGTATTTAGATATCGTCTTTAACAATTTGTCACCACTGTCACGTCTAAACAAACACTGCTGTTGAATCTCGTTCGGGGCGAGGGGTAGGTCACCTCCATTTTGAGTGAGTCTTAATCAAAGTAAAATGATTAAATCAGGGTAATCGTGATTAAAAAATCTAATCGCGATTTAAACGAGATTTATTCATTCTAATCATGATCTAATTCTTTTAATCACGATTTAATCGTTTTAATCACGATTTAATCGTTTTAATCACGATTTAATCGTTTTAATCACGATTTAATCGTTTTAATCACGATTTAATCGTTTTAATCACGATTTAATCCATTTAATTAGATTTGATCATTTTAATCACGATTTGATAATTTTAATCACGATTTGATAATTTTAATCACGATTTAATCATTTTAATCACGATTTAATCAATATAATCGGTCGTAACGAGATTTTATAATTGAAACCAAAACTAAAGTACGATAATTTAATATTAATTATTAATATAGATGGTTATATCGCAATTGTGTTTGCTTGAAATGATTGAAAAAATAACTTTTCACCTTTTATTTAAAACATCCGTAAACATCACAGCTTTGTAACAAGTTATCAATTATCACACCTTAGTAATTAATGTAACATTGTAATAGGACATGTGTCAGATTTATAGCCCGGTGTACCGGTAAGATTCAAACCACACCACCGGAGGTCCATCATCAGAATGCCCTACGCCGGCGTCCACAAGCCCGGACAGGTGACAAAACCAGCATGGGTAGAAGAACCCTACTACTGATGGTCGCACCCTCGACGCAAGCCGTTCAACCTAGCAGAAGGTGCAGCAATGGTTCGACCAGCTCGCCACTTCGCAAACAGCAGTGGGAATGAGAGCGGATGTTCTGGCAACTCCGGCCGACACGTTCCTACCTAGGAAGGTAGAGAGCCAAACCCTTTGGAAACAGCTCCTAAAGGGGAACGACGAGCACACAGCAGCCCAAGTAACCCAGCACAGCTCGTTCTAATCACGCAAAATAGACGGTTCAATAAAACATCTTCAAGAAAATCGCCAAGAAGTAATATATCTGAGAGCAAGGACATCTAACAATTGTAAGTTACTGTTTATTGCGAGTTTTATTTGGTGTTTGTTGAAATAAAGGAAACTTTATACATGCAAACTGAAAGTCGTGTTTTTGTAAGCCTTAATATGTTAAATGGAAACACTTGTTGCATTCCGTACAGCATGAATATATCTAGCTATGAATATCCAACCCTACGATATAGCCCTTCTATCATGTCGATTTGATTTGGGTGGCAACTTTCGAGACCAGTGACGCGTTTTAAGCCAATCAGGAGACTGAAGGAAATGACGGCATGCTCCTCACTCGGTCGGAGCAGATGTGATTGATCACGTGACTAGATAAGCCCAACCCAAATTTTAGCGGGAGGTTAGAGAGGCTATTGCTATTGTATATTCATAGCTAGATATATTCATGGTACAGGTGAAAAGTTTTCATTATTCCAATAAGCACAATATAAACAGTATCTTAATTGCAGGTCCTGGTTCTCGAAAATATTATTTCTTGGCGATTTCCTTGAAGATGTTTTATTGAAGCGTCTTTTATAATCATTCCAATTACCAATTTAATCATTCCAATCACGATTTAATCGTTTCAATCAGGATTTAACCGTTTCAATCAGGATTTAATCGTTTCAATCAGGATTTAACCGTTTCAATCAGGATTTAACCGTTTCAATCAGGATTTAACCGTTTCAATCAGGATTTAACCGTTTCAATCAGGATTTAACCGTTTCAATCAGGATTTAATCGTTTCAATCAGGATTTAACCGTTTCAATCAGGATTTAACCGTTTCAATCAGGATTTAATCGTTTCAATCAGGATTTAATCGTTTCAATCAGGATTTAATCGTTTCAATCAGGATTTAATCGTTTCAATCAGGATTTAATCGTTTCAATCAGGATTTAATCGTTTCAATCAGGATTTAATCGTTTCAATCAGGATTTAATCGTTTCAATCAGGATTTAATCGTTTCAATCAGGATTTAATCGTTTCAATCAGGATTTAATCGTTTCAATCAGGATTTAATCGTTTCAATCAGGATTTAATCGTTTCAATCAGGATTTAATCGTTTCAATCAGGATTTAATCGTTTCAATCAGGATTTAATCGTTTCAATCAGGATTTAATCGTTTCAATCAGGATTTAATCGTTTCAATCAGGATTTAATCGTTTCAATCAGGATTTAATCGTTTCAATCAGGATTTAATCGTTTCAATCAGGATTTAATCGTTTCAATCAGGATTTAATCGTTTCAATCAGGATTTAATCGTTTCAATCAGGATTTAATCGTTTCAATCAGGATTTAATCGTTTCAATCAGATTTAATACTTAAATCACGGATAAATCAGATTTCAACATTCTAATCATGATTATACATGATTTAAACATTCTAATCATGATTATACGTGATTTAAACATTCTAATCATGATTATACGTGATGCAATCAAAATAATCACTATTAAATCGGATTTAATCTTTCGAGGGGTGCGTCGTTAATAATTGTTTTATTTAATTTTTACTTTTATTCTATATCTGTGTGCCATTTAATTTTTTTCCTTTATGTCAATTTGTTATTCATTAGTCATTCGCGACCTGTATCCTTGGTCCAAGCTGTAACTATCTCATAAAATAAATAATCCATTCCATGGAGGCAAAAGGATGGAGGGGATAAGATATTATATACAAATGGCAGTAGATAAATGTTTTGGCTGGTAGCCGAGTCACCGACAGGATAACAAAGGGGCTCCAAAGTTCGATTGCCAAAAAAAAAGAAAATTGAGCATGCTTTTCCTTCCCCCCAGCCCCTCACTCGGCCTTGGCAGAAGCGGGCAGAGTCAACCGTAAATTTCGCACTTTACACATTTTGCCACCGAACTTTGGAGCGAGCTTTGGAGCCCCTTTAACAGAAACAAACAAGTCGGCCAAGGCCGTAATATTAGTTCCACATGGATGAATTAATTAATTATTCTCTAAGCCTTGGCGCGTGTCAAAAGGTTAAGCATTACGTCAGACGTAAGCTTCTTTATCTGTATTGTAAGTTTGAGCTCCGTATCTCAAATAAACTAGGAACTACGAAGAAAATTCGCATACGCTCACTAACCCTTGGCGCGCGTTAAAAGAGTTAAACATAGGGTCAGACTTCAGCTTCTTAAATGTATAAAATGTTTGAGCCCCGTATCTCAAATCCAGTCAAGACTGCGTAAAAATGCTAAGCCTTCGTTAATTTAAAATTAAGTCTGGTAAAATATCCGCAATACCTATCCTAATACCTACATCAAGTTTCAAATCGCACGCGAATAGCGTTAAAATTAGGCCAAAACAAGCTAAGCCTTGGTTAAATTACAATTAAGTCTGGTAAAATATTAGCAATGACCATCCTAATAACTACATCCAGTTTCAAAGTTATACCTCAAATCGCACGCGAATAGCGTTAAAATTAGGCCAAAACAAGCTAAGCCTTGGTTAAATTAAAATTAAGTCTGGTAAAATATCAGCAATGACCATCCTAATAACTACATACAGTTTCAAAGTTATACCTCAAATTGCACGCGAATAGAGTTAAAATTAGACCAAAACAAGCTAAGCCTTGGTTAAATTAAAATTAAGTCTGGTAAAATATCCGCAATACGAACCCTGATAACTATATCAAGTTTCAAAGTTATACCTCAAATCGCACGCGAATAGCGTTAAAATTAGACCAAAATAAGTTAAGCCTTGGTTAAATTAAAATTAAGTCTGGTAAAATATCAGCAATGACCATCCTAATAACTAAATCAAGTTTCAAAGATATTATTCAAACCGCACGCGAAAAGCGTTAAAATTAGGCCAAAGCATGCTAAGCCTTGGTTAAATTAAAATTAAGTCTGGTAAAATATCAGCAATGACCATCCTAATAACTAAATCAAGTTTCAAAGATATTCCTCAAACCGCACGCGAATAGCGATAAAATTAAGCCAAAGCATGCTAAGCTTTGGTTAAATTAAAATTAATTCTGGTAAAATATCCAGAATACCAACCCTGATAACTATTTCAAGTTTCAAAGTTATACCTCAGACCGCACGTGAATAACGTTAAAATTAGGCCAAAGCATGCTAAGCCTTGGTTAAATTAAAATTAATTCTGGTAAAATATCCGCAATACCCATCCTAATAACTTCATCAAGTTTCAAATTTATACCTAAAATCGCACGCGAATAGCGTTGGCAATACACGGCTTCGATAAGTGAGTGTCACACTTATTTGTTACTTCTGGTCATACATGGCTTCGATAAGTAGTGTCACACTTATTTGTTACTTCTGGTCATACATGGCTTCGATAAGTAGTGTCACACTTATTTGTTACTTCTGGCCATCCACGGCTATGATAAGCAAGTGTCACACTTATTTGTTACTTCTGGCCATACGCGGCTTCGATACGTAAATTACGCACTCTAAGTGTCACACTTATTTATTTCTTCTGGCCATACGCGGGTTCGAGACGTAAATCACGCACTCTGCGTAAGGCAAAAACGAACGTCAGCGGGAATGTGGTTTATGCGGCGCCCAAGGGCCCCTAATTTTCCTAGGGCACCGAAACCTGGCAAACCGTTAAGCTTGTTTTCCACTGGCGCGCGCAACGACGCGGTTCTCAGCTTTGAAACGTTCAAACGTTTTTACGCGCGTAAAGAAAATAACATTATGACGCGCGCTAGTGGAAAACAACGTGCGCACATTGTAGAGGTATAGCGGTTATATAGATTAAAACTTAAACGAAATTTAAAAGTCAATCGTATCCAAAATTATAAGACTGCGTATTTTTAAAATAAGACTGCGTATTTTTTTTAAAAGATAGCGCTACCGGTGTCTTATATATTTTTACCTCTCCGAGGGGACAAAGTCCCCTAGGAGGGGTTATACAACGACCGTGTCTGTCTGTGGGTGGGTCTGTGGGTGGGTGGGTCTGTGGGTGGGTCTGTGGGTGGGTCTGTGGGTGTGTCTGTCTGTCAGGACTGCGAACGCGTTCGCATTTTCGGTGCAAAGTGTAATCACTGCGTACGCAGTTTCTCAAAGGGTTGGCAAAACCACCGTGTGACGGTGAGCGTTAACGGATGCATTTGCGGTTTGGTTTGGATGGTGTTTTTTCGCTCACCGTCGTGACGGTTTGGTGTATTACGTTTTTGTAATGTTTATGCGTAGGTTGTGAGTGTTGAATTTGTTGTGTTTGTGTTCTGATGGATGTGCATGTTGAGTCTGTTGTGTTTATATGGGCGTTTTCTCTCCAACTTCTTCTTAATGACTTTGGGACGGACCGAGTGCTGAGTGTAATGCTACCTCTCAACGTTCAATGGCAGGGTTTCCACCAGTTGTACACGGTATTCGTCTTAGTATCAATTTGCGATCGCATCGGGCGGGATTTGAACCCGAGACCTCCTGATTGACAGGCGGACGTTCTACCACAGAACCACCGACACTTGTTACGCCTTATTGAAAATTAGACCTTCAGCTTTATCGGAAGCGTATTTAATAGAGTACGAAATTTTGGTTTAATTGAAATAGAATTGAAATTGAAATTATTGCATCGAAGAAATTCTAATTTAGCGTTTCTCTATTGATTAAAAACAAATGCGCCACCCAGGTTTCGAACCCAGACCATTCGGCTTGGCAGTCGAGCGCTCTACCACAGAACCACCGATAGCTGCTTAGATTCACTGAAATTAAGACAGGCATCGTAAGCATAATAGGTAATAAAGTCTTTTTTTATTAATGAATTTATGAAGGCCTAATCTGGTATTTTTTAAAGGTTAAATCTTGTTTTAGCGCAGTCAGCCGAGATTAGAGGGTTAAAGGGTAGACCCTGTGGGTAGTCCACTTTCTTAACGACCTATATATAGTTCTGTTAATTCAAAGGAGATAATTTAACGTTAATTGCTTTAAAAGCTGGCGGTTAGTCAAGTGGCTCTCTGTGCTTTGTTGATGGTAAGGTTTTTGCTTCTTGTAAATACATTTGGTGTGGATATTTGGATATCTACGATTTCTTGGGTGTGCGAGTCATTATATGATATTGGAAATTGGACGGCATTGGTCTTTTTCATGTGGTATGCGTCACAACGTCAACAGGAAGTGAACGAGTCGTCCACTACCAGATATCTACGGTATCTTCATCAAGGGCGAGTGTTGAAATAAAATGAGCGTTAAAGATGCGGCAAGTATTTCGTAAGCGAGTAATTCCAAAAAGCCTCTGTAGATATTTCTTTCATTAAAATTGGCGTCGTATTATATTTAACTGATAAACTTGTTCTGTAAAAGGGTTTAATTCAATTGTGCATTGTTATAGTACGTCTAACGTACTGTTGTAACTACTTAACTTATGATATTCTGAATAAATTAAAATTGGTCGTTTCGTCTCAATTATTTTAATTATAATTAAAATTTTATACCGGGCGGGATAGAAATGGGTTAATATTTTTAACAAATAACTCTAAATTGCGGAGATATATCTTTAAGGGTTATCTCGAGAAATTAATACCACTAGGGACAATTCTACCGAGGAGAGGTATATTTTGGCTTGCCAACTTGTTTTAAAAGTAACTGAGGCAAAAGGGACGCAGAAATTCGTAGCCATAAAAACCGAGAGCGCTCAACTTGAAAACCGCTTTAGGCTCGAGCTATAAACCAATTTGGTATTTTTCTCGACGAACCATGGTACTAACAGTTTAAAATTTTATCTACGAACCTCGGTTACAAACCAGCGCCAAACCAGAAATGACCGCGTTGAGATGAGGCTTTCAGCTAGGGGTTTTAAAATCGGCTTAGAACGGGTCAAATAAAATGAAAGATCGGTTTTTCAGCTAGGTGTTTTAATTTTGGTTTCGAACAGGTCAAATAAAATTAAAGATCGGGTTTTCAGCTAGGTGTTTTAATTTCGGCTTTGAACGGTACACATAAAATAAAATTTGTGGAATGAACGTAAACAGGTTAACTAAATTTAAATATTTTAATATATTTTTAGCGTTAAACTTGTATGTTGCTTTATAGCTATAGAAGCTTAAGTTTTATATGTTACAAATGTACTTAATTAAACAATAGAACACGGGCAATTCCAAAAAGACAAAGACCGAAACTTGACACAATCATATGACCTTTCATCGACGAAAATAAACATAGCCGGGCCGAGCAGCTATATCGTAAAAAAAAATATATATAGAGATTGGGGGGCGCCAAATTTTCACTCGCCCCGGGCGAATTTTTTTGATAGCCACGGCCCCTGCGAATATCAAAACAGAACGATCCACTTGTCTTTACAGCAGTATATTGAGCGCTTGGCACCTATTTCCAGTACGTGGCGGCAGAAGGAAAATATCGGGTGGGGTACAAACCGTACAAAAGTAAAAATCGGGCACAGCCTATAGGACTCCAAGTAAATATATATTTTTTTAAGCAATTTCTGTTTTTTGTTGGTTTTTATAAATTTGTATGGTGTTTTTGTAACCGATTTTCAAGACAAATAGAACAGTTTTTACCAAAATAGCAAATCTAATTCAGTATTTAATTTATGTAATTATATGTATATATTACGTATAATATAATTCGTATTTCTGAGGGTTTGGGAAAATTATAGACCAAAATGTGATTAATGAAATTTTGGGTGGGTACAAATTGAAATTCATTGGTACAAAAGTAATTTTTGAGATTTCCGACGTTTTAGCATTAATTAGGCCTACTACAATAGATTCATATATTAAAAAAACAGGTGCATCAAGCAGTTAGAGAGATATAACTCCTGAATTAAAAGCCAATCCTATAATTTTGAATTTAATATTAATTTTTTTTGAGTCATGGCTTTATAACATTTTAAGTTTTTCTTTAGATAAAAGTGACAAGATACTTCATGTATGTATAAATTAAGTATCTTGTCACTTTTATCTAAAGAAAAACTTTTAAAACAATCCTATATTACATTTAGCAACTAATCGCCTTTAAAACCATCATATTAGAGATCATATTATACATACACTACCTTTTAGAGCATAATATTAAGTCATTATTTAAATTTTACATTTTTCAATCGGTAAATATTGTGGATTATAACTTATCTATAATGTATAGCGCCATCTATTACTTTTTCATGTTGTGTAGCTATGTCCAATTATTGTTTCCTTCGTCGCGGGACCTACCTTTTCGACGTAGTTTTCTATCAAAAACAATTTTGGAGAAATGCCGGCGTCGGTGGTTACTTGTTTTGCGTTTGTTTATAGTTTCATCTTTGATTTCTGTTAAGATATCCTCTTGGCTTGCAACCAGCCAAAACTTTTATTTCCTACCAACACTTAAAAGTAATATTTCTATATAATATAGCCCGGTTTAACTTACAAGGAGTCATCCCGAAGTGTAACCCACCGATTTTGTTCAAACTCGGGGGATTGGTTACTGGTAGACCTTCATGTATCATGAAAAGTCCTAAAGGGAATTTATTCAATGGGCAACCGTTTTGCCATGGCAACGAAAAATGTTTTTGACAACAACAAAATATAAAATTTTCCCATTGAAAATAACATGGGATTTTGACCTCAAATTGATCAACAGTTGATCAATTTTGATGTTTTTTATGTAAATTTTTATCTATTTTTTCTATTTCTATACCCGATCACGTGAGGAACCTCGTTCATTTCAATATAAACCCCAATGGCACAATCCATGTAGAAGCCGATCACGGGGCTGTGACTATTTTCTTCAAATCGAGTAAGAAAGGTTTAGGCGAATTATTAGGATTTACGGTTTTCGATTTTGACCTGGATGGTCACGACAGTACTTATCCCGCCGATTTATCCGGAGGAGCGAGTACGCTTTATCTGTATTCGAATTTACTATACCCCCAGTACACCGGAGATACTTTCGCTCCTCTCATGAAAATTATACCGTTAGCGAGCAATGACCAGCCTCATAATAATTCTATTATATACGACAAAATAGACTATTACCCGGTTAAATCTAGAGAGTTAGAGTTGATCGAGATAGACTTAAAAACTGATTTTGGAGAAAATTTGATATTTAACGCGGGGAAGACGGTCGTTCGACTTCATTTCAAGAAAGATGTCAGAGAGAGTGACAGTTATTTCCGTTACTATAAGTCTCAATATGGGGGAGGAGGAGGAGTTTTTGCCGGTCCCGTTTACCAGAGAGGGCGTGGTTTGGCTGGAATATTTAAGAAATTAATGAGATATATTACACCTATGGTAAAACCTTTACGCAGCGAAGCGCTAGGTATCGGAAAGCGTATGTTCGGTGATTTGGAATCCGGTGTAGATCCGAAATTGGCTATCCACAACAATTTACGATTAGCCGGAAGCAATTTGTTACATAAAGCCGCTGACAGAATGAGTAAGCCCCAGTCAGGCAGTGGAACTCGTAAGAGACGCGCGCCTCCTAAACAACGGAAAAATAATTAATAGGTGTTTGCGATTCTCTCGGTACGTGTATTGTCACTAAAGGTATTTGCGCCCCTTAAACGTCGGGCCGAAGTCACCATAGCAACGGGGGATCCTCGTACTTTCTACACAGAATAACACCTGTTCTAAATCAATCAAAACCTATCACAGCGTTAAGAATGGAGAGAGAGATAAACGCGGAGAAAAGCGCCGGAGGCGAGCCCGGGAATTCCTTTAAACAATTTCGCGCCAAAACACCAGCCAATCAGCGCGAAGTACACGCGCCGCGTGTAACCGCGTGGTCACCACGCGCGCCACCTGGCGGGAGTGACCTAGTTTAGGCCACGCCCCCCTTTAATGGGGGGGAAGGAAGCGGGGACTTCCGGTGCCGACCCCCACGTCTACCAGGGCTACGTTCAGCAGCAGTCAACGGAAAAAACCCGATGGATTTGATATTTTCCACCGATGAGCTTTTTCGTCATAGGCTGCGTTCAACAACTATCAACGGAGAAAAACCGTTGAGTTATCGTTGAGTTCTTTTAATCAACGCTACGTCACAAAAATCTAAAGTTGTTGTACGATTTATATAGTTCGCTGACTTAACGAACAAAATATCGTCTGCTACCCCTCCTTTAACTTTGTCGAATGACGTCACGACACCGATGAGCAACGGAAAAACCATCTCGCCCAGCCGATGTTCCCGCTGAGTCTCCGATGATCAACGTGACGTCAAAACCGGAAGTCAAAAAACCCGTTCAACAAAAAACCTCTGACCGTTGAGCTCAGCGCTGAGCTATTTTAGAGTTGTTGAACGCAGCCCATAATGACGTCGTAAGTTGCTGAACGCTTTTATTCAGTCATCGGTGTTTTTTAAAATGGCGTAGCTTTTATAGTAGTTTTACGTCAGTAATGACGTCAGTCATCGGAAAAACCGACTCATGGCTGCGTTCAGAAACGCTCACCGGTGAGTCCGCTGAGTCACCGATGACACCGGTGTTTTACTGAACGGCATTTTAATTTCGGGCACCGAAGTCACCGAAAGAGATAGTCGGTTTTTCCGATGACTGACGTAAAACTACTATTAATGCTACGCTATTTTAAAAAACACCGATGACTGAATAAAAGCGTTCAGCAACTTACGACGTCATTATGACGAAAAAGCTCATCGGTGGAAAATATAAATCCATCGGTTTTTTTCCGTTGACTGTTTCTGAACGTACCCCTTCCAGCCGATGACTTCGGCATGGCCAACTTCGCGCACTCACTACGCTCGCACCAGGCGGCCTATCCAAAGAATTTCAAATCCGTGTATTGGCGCGAAATAAAAGTCTGGTTTTTAGTGTCTTCGACGGCCGTCGGGAGCGCTACTTCCGGACCTTAAAGTCGGCTCCTTTTACGATATAAATAACATGGTTTTCTATGGCGCGAAACTTGACCATAATGAGTACATAGTACTGGAAATTATTTAAATATCAGAAAATTGTATTTATTTTATACTTAGGTTATAACTTTAAAGTTCAATTTCCATAAATAACCCCTCAAATACTTCATTACTTAGGTAATTTTTAAATAGTTTGTATGAATAGTTAAGCCTTGTTGGATTTTAGATTTGTTGTCTTTTAAAACAATTTTCGCGGCGGGAAATTTGAACACTTGATAATTACTTAATGCTGAATGATATTAGATTTATGTAAAAAGATATTTATTTCATTTTTCAATTATTATTTAAAGTTGTTACATATCAATAATTTTTGTATAAATTACCCAAAAATGTCTTCCGAGTTGCGTTCCCTATGACCCATCTGTAAAAGGCAAAACACCTGGAGTTTCTTTCCACGAGTTTCCTTCTGATGGGGCGTTGAGAGGCATGTGGCTTGAAAATATCTTTCGGGATAATTTTCAAATAAATGACAGATCAGAATTGAGCGTTGTATGTAGTTTACATTTTTGTGAAACAGATTACCGTAAAGGTCTTAAATTACGAATGCTGGAAAAAATGGCAATACCTACAGTATTCCCACAGTTGTAGCCAACCTGGTCAGTGGCAGTCATATTGCTAGTAGGCCAAACAGGCAAACCCTTATCTTATTAGGCCTAAATCTCAAGGGCGCGGGTGGTGGCACCAGTGTGGGAGTTGGTATAAAAGGAGGTAGCAGAGAGAGAGATAGGGCTTTTAAGAGCTGTAGAGTCAGTGGTTAGTAGCAGTCAGAAACTAGTATGGGAGTGGTTAACTCCCAGCTAGCTTGCTAGTCAGTTGTAGTTTTCCCCCAGTGGCTGCCAGGTTGCATTCTCTTCCCTTGGTGGGAATATCTAAGAAATATTAGTATCTTATTATAATAGGATAGTTATTGTATAGTTCGCTCTAAGGCCTCCGAAGGCACGTTACCCAACCTTCTAGATTAGAGTGGCTATACAGTATCCAACTTATATGATACCAAATGTGTTGAGTACAGAGCCTGACACGCAACGAACCACTTTAAAATTGGCAAGTTTGGCTTACGTAGCTGGTTTTGTGGTACAGAAAATGGTGCAAGTTGAATTTTGTAGCTTGTGTCTCGAGTGCATTTCCGGACCCTTCTCAAATTCAACACTTTTAGACTTTATTAAAACATCCGACAGAGGAGGTATAAGTTACCCAAATAAGGATTTTGTAATGTTTCATTGAGGCAGCACTTCCTTATTTTCGAGAATCAGCAAGAATTAGCGAAAATATTGAATCTCCCGTGTTGCCGAAACTTACCAGGTGTCCAATTTTGCATTGCAATTTTAATGTCCCTCATGCCTTGATATCTGCCAAATTTATCTGTGACAAAATAATACCACCGGTAGTTGATAACATAACTAAAGACAATTTGATTTGAGAAAGTAAAGGAACTAGTTTACAAACCTCAATCGAGAAAACTTCATTATGGATTTTCATATTTTGATCACCATTCACCAGTGATACTTCATTGTTTTCCAGGATTCTTTCATATCTACCATTCATAATTACCAGTTTTTGTTCATATCTACCAGTATTCATATAATCATATTTACCAGCGTTCATTCATATCTACCAGTATTCATACTTTTTTTACCAATGTTCATTCATGTTTTCATTCATTATCACTATTATTCCAACTATATATGTCTCTAAAATTTAATGAAAAAATGCAATTATTAACTTTTACGTCAAACAAATTATTTCATAAAAATATTAAAAGTATTTTTTATGCTCATTACGCTAAAATTTTAGTTGCATCACTTTAAATATCAGTTTAATTGTTTATCTACTTTCCATCAAATAGTTTAAAATCCAAACCAAAACGTTTGATGAAAAATTCCACATGTCGGTTTGTTTACATTCCATTCTAAACACGTGATTTTCACTGACGCCTGAGCGGTGGCACTTTTGGAAATAGTCGATCTCGGCGGGAAAAATGAATTAGAAAATTTTGAAAAGGGTTGTAAATCATGGAAAAAGGTTTATTCTACCTCTGACATCGACGAATATATCGAATAGTTTTCAATAAATTCCTTAAAGTAACGAAAAACCATAATCGTTCCATTCGATTCTATGCTAATAGTTAGGTCCGGAGGTGGCTCCAGCGCCTCCGTAGCGGCAAAGAACGAATTTCGCTATTTTTGATCTTTTGGGTAGTGAGCGCGCGAAGTTGGCCATGACTTCGGTGAGTAACCGATGAGCATCGTGACGTCAAAACCGGAAACTCGAAAAAGCGTACAGTAGGAAACGTCCGATGAGCTCTGCTCATAGACATAGGAACTATACTTATACCTAGACCGAGTATTGCAGATTCTGAAGGCACTAGCTTTTTGTGCCCGGTTTTCAGTCCCACGCGCGTCTCATGTGTGATATGGACAAAATTCCGTGGCGCCACCAAATCGTTTGGTGGAGAATGGAGAAACTATAAAAAGCGGAAAATTCTAATGCTGGACGCAAAAACGTATTTGCTTACCGAGACTTGTAAAAATTGTTTAATTTTCGAAAATAAAGTTAGTTTTTGGTAAAATACAACGCGAAATAAAATATTTTACGTAAATTTAAACTTCAAACAATTGAAAATGGTACAAACTTGTGTGGCTTCCAATCGTCAAAGTCGGTCACCAAAGGAAAAAATACCATTTCACAAGTATTTCTTGTTTTTATCATAACAATTTCAGGTCTTTGTTTAAAACCTTGTATTGTCCATTTTTCACAATAAAGATTACCTCAATCTAACTTAAACTTGTGCTCAAAATATCTTAAGGCAATAAATCGATTGAACTTAATACCCGGAAAGTATCACTTTGTTTGTGGAAAACACTTTAAAGAATCAGATTATCATATTGGCAAAAACGCGAAAGATCTCACGCGGAAAATTCTTAATGAAGACTCAATTCCTTCGGTTTTTGCGAGCGGAAAAAGTGATCTAACATTCACCTTAAAAATTTATAAAGGAAATTTAATGTAAATATTTAGAAATTCGAATGGGCATATATTGCCATCCTTCAGAGGTATCAAGAATATGAAGGATTAACGTTGGTTAACAAATTATCAAAATTTCATATACAGTTTAAAACTCAAAAAATGAAAGTCAACTTGGCCGCACAAACAGTTAGCAGTTCTGTGGCAAAAAGCATAGAATTTTTGAAAGAGGCTGGTGATCCAGTGTTTCAAGGAAGCGGGCCAACATCTAAATTTATATCAAAAATTGATCGGTATCTACAAAAAAACAATTTTTAAGCAACTTTTCTCCACAATTTTGACACCGTATCTTACCTCACTGTCCCTTGCAGTTTGTTTGAGGTATTGAACTCTCGAAATCCATGGGCTAAAGGTTACAAGGCACCAATTCGGCTTTCCAACCTTGAAATAACCAAATGTTACATAATGAAGACTAAAGAACTTCTATTCAATTTAACAGACCTGGAAGGCAACTTGATTTTTTAAAGCCAAAGAAAGACAGCCATTATTGGTTTTGGTGTCACAATTCACAGTGTTTTGGACATTGGAGAGAAGTACATTGTTCCCCCTGATGGACCACTGAAGTATATTTTTTAAAATACCAGATTTTGCAAACAATTGTTTATTTTTTAAGGTACCTTTTAACTTAAAAACTTTCGCAGGACCATTTAGAGTTATATTTTAAGTTTTTAACACAATTCGTCAGCGAGGAGGTTGGAACAACAATCCTACTTGTAGAAACTTCACTGCTGCATACAAAAACACGTTGGTTACTAAAATTGAAAATCAAAAAAGTGGCCACTTAATTGCTTTGGACAACACTCATGTTCCAAATTTGTGCATGGTGCCAGTTCCAACCAACGAACTTAGAGTTATTAAAGAAGAATCTCTAGAGGAAGAAATGGATGACTTTATTATGTTTCTTACTGATGAAACATCAACATCCAACATCTTACGAGAAAACATAATCCGTTATATGGCTGGTTTTGTTGTAAAGAAATTACAAAAAGAATTAAAATTCGAAACATGTTTACACGCTTTAGACGAAAGGCATTCCTCACTATCAAGTCAAAGCTATGTAAAGGGTGATCCAACCAAACTTCTTCTCCTTTTAAAGGACAATGGTGGATTATGTCATCCGACAGCTAGTGTTCTCAAGATTTGTAGCTTGACCGAGAAGGCAGTGAGATACTTTGGATCAATTCAAACTGTGGCTAAAAACATTGACTTAAAAATAGAATGTTTGGTTCTGCGCCAGTTAGTAACGGACAATATTTTTCCAACTCTTACTGAACACATGTTTGATGACGAACTTGGATCACAACACCACGTTAATGTTTTGATGAAAAAGATTATCAAAATATACGTTAACATAAGGCTGAGGAAAATAAGCAGAGACATAAACGATCAAATGAAGAAAGCAGCTATTCGAAAAAGACTCACCAAGCTAATACTTTTTCAAGGGCAATAAGAGTTCTTTAATCCTTTATCACTGTGTGTAGAATCCCTTCCACAATTATACCTCCCTTTTACATCCTTTGATTGCAATGTCAATAGCCAAATACTCAGACACTGTTTATTTTTATTCCTATTATCATGTATTTCTGCTATTATTTATATTAATATTGAAACTAATATATTCATAAGTATTACATTAACAGATAAATATCATTAATATTTACTCACATTTCATTATATAATTTGGAAATTTATTGGTACATTCCTCCATACTTCCTTTGTTTACATCTTACAGCTGACTTACTTTTTTTAGTATAGTCAAGGCTATAGCCTAGGTATAGTTAGCCGCGCGTAGACGCCGTAGGCGGCGCCACATAATTTTGTCCATATCACGCATAAGAAAGCGCCATTGCTCAAAACCGGCCTCAATTTCGTAGATCCAGCAGTTTGTCTAGGTATAAGTATAGTTCCTATGTCTATGGCTCTGCTGAACGTACCCCTCTACATGGAAAACTGTCAAAGATGGTAGACACTTCTACTCAATCCCCCTAGTTTGAACAAAATCGGTGGGTTACACTTCGGGATGTCTCCTTGTTAGTTAGTCAAGTGCGTTTGCCAATGTTTTCTCCATTTCTTCTTCTGGTTTTCAGATGAATCCATCGGAGAATACGGGTATTGGTCGTTCCCGGGCCCGTGGAAGAGCGAGAGGCCAACGGCCATCAGAGCCTGCTCGCAGGCCAATGGATGTTCCAACTACCCAAGCCCAAACTGCTCAACCACTAACAATTCCGTCTCCACAGCTGCAAGTGGCAGTACCCATTGCAACTGGTCGTGCTATACAACAAAGCGGATTAGCTCATGAAGTTAGACCCGGAGAAGCTGCCCTTAGTGGAGCTTTTCAGGAGATGCAATTAAGCGAAGGTGCTGGTCCTGGGGCTTTACGTGGACGAAGGTCCACCGTGGAATGCTTGAATCTCAGACCCCCAACATGTGAAGACAAAAAGGGTAAATATTAATTTTCAGCATGTACTTATTTCCGTTTTAAAATGTAATTTCTTTGTTTTGAAAGGATATTCGGGGGATAAATTTACTATATTAACAAACTACATCAAGGTTGAGTCTACCCGTGGGTTAGATTTTATATTTTACCAATATCGTGTTGAATTTAGCCCAACTGTGGAGTCTCCCAAAATGCGCCGTGCGATGCTATTTGATCATGTGAATGTGATTGGGAGAAGTTTTGTGTTTGATGGTATGGAAGACCTGAAAACTACAAATAGATTGGCATCAGATGTACCTAAACATACTTGACTTAAAAGTTAAACAAGCTCTTATTTTTAACCTTTCCATTTTTTTATGGTCTTAAAGGTATTTGAAGGTACATCAGTTCGTCGAACTGACAATCATCCAATTTTAATCAAAATTAAACTTACTGGGGAACTGAATGCCAAACACCCTGAAGTTCTCAGACTTCTAAATACACAGCAACGAAAGTACGTGTTTGAAATAATAATTCAATATTTATTTTGGAATATTTTTATTCAAAATGGTTAAAATTTTCCAGGAATTTCCTTTATATGAAGTTTGTTGAAATTGGTCGTCATTTCTTTGATGCTGAGGCTAAAATTCCAGTCGAGAGATATAAGTAAAAAAAAAATATTTGATTTTGAAAAGTTTTAACTCGGAAAGCTGTGAATTAAAATATCATACTTACAGATTAGAATTATGGCCTGGCGTTATTACAGCCATAAGAATGCACGAGCAAAATTTATTGATGGTTATTGATAACATACACAAAGTACTTCGTTGTGAGACAATATTAGATCAAATGCATCAGTTCTATCAAGAAGATCGACAGAATTGGCAGACTCGTTGCCAAAGGGAGTTGACCAACTGTATTGTTATGACAAACTATAACAATAAGACGTACACGTTAGATGATTTTGATTTTACTAAAACGCCAAGAGATACATTTGAAAGCCACAGAACCGGTCCCACTACGTATATTGATTACTACAAAAAAGTCAGTGTTTTTAGCCTATTTCTGACTTCAATTTAAATGTAAATAATCCTATTTTAAGCCTATTTCTGAATCTTTAATTTAAACGTAAACAAGCGTACTACTAATTTAGGCCTATTTTGAACTCTTCAATTTAAACTTAAACAAGCCTAATTTAAGCCAATTTCTAACTTCAATTTAAACGTAAACAAGCCTAATTTCAGCCTATTTCTGTCTTCAATTTAAACGTAAACAAGTCTATTTTATTTTTTTTTCATTAGCAACATAACATTGACATTCGGGACCATAAACAACCCCTGATCATATGCCGTCCCAAAGAGCGCGACTTGCGTTCTGGTAGAAATGACGTAATATATTTAATACCAGAGCTTTCTGTAATGACAGGTCTAACGGATAGTATGAGGGCTGATTTTCAAATTATGCGAGAGTTAGCTACTATTACCCGACCAGATCCAAGATCACGCATCGAGCAGATAAGAAGATTTATTCAGAGATGTAACAGTAACCCGAAAGTAAGCGCAGTATTAAGGACAGACTTGGTTTATTTGTTATTGTTAATATTTTTTAGGCGATTGAAGATATGGCTCAATGGGGCGTTAAATATGGAACTGATCTGCTTGAAATTGAAGCTCGTCAAATGGAAGGCGAAAAAGTGATCCAAATTCACGGAGAGAAAGGAATACCATTTACTAACGGGGATTTTACACAAGTGATGAGAGAACGACGCTTGTTTGAGCCTCAATCCATGTCCAATTTCCACATAATCTCTTCCGCCCGAGACCGTCCAAATGCCGAAGAGTTGTACAGAACGTTTTTGATTGTTTGCCGCCCCATGGAAATGACTGTCTCATTGCCAAACTTGTAACGAATCACTAAACACATTTTCAGTTACCTTCTCTTTTTAATTGCCTTCAATTTGTACGATAGTATAATGGCTGATGAACGCAATACTACGTCATTCATCAATGCTTGCAAAGAAGCTAAACTAGCTGGTGCAAGTTTTGTTATTGTTATTGTTCCTAACAATCGTAAAGAACGATATGATGCTATAAAGAAAATGTGTTGCATTGACCATCCTAGTAAGTAAACGTACTTTCTAAATCTGGTTTTTGTTAAATAATTTCATCATCAGTCTTCAATTAATATTTCTTTTTTTTTAAGTTTCATCACAAGTCATAGTTAGCCGAACTTTATCCAAACGTCATATGTTAAAATCTGTCGCAACTAAAATTGCCATCCAAATTAATTCAAAATTGGGTGGAGCACCTTGGAAGATAGAGATTCCGTTTAGAGGTATCAGATTTATGATTTGCGGCTTTGATACCTACCACGATTCTTTCCAAAAAGGGCGTTCTGCTGGTGCTCTTGTCGCCACAATGAATAACCATTGCACGCAATGGAGTAGTCGTATCGCATTTCACGGACAGAGAGAAGAACTTTCAGATCAGTTGTTCACAAACTTTTATATTTTGCTTAAAAAGTTTGCTATAAAAAATGGTGGTGTTCCTGAGCTAATCTTCTTTTATCGCGACGGTGTTTCTGACGGGCAGATTGGATATGTTCAAGAGCATGAAGTTCAGCAAATTTTACAAGCTTACGAGCAGATTGCCGGAAAGGGGAAAGAGTAAGTTTTTCCACGGCCAGCTGTGATCTCGCGCTATTGCGGCCAGCCCATTCGTTGAAGTTTCTATATTAACCTACGAGCAAAAGATATCTGTATGGTTTGAGCGCCCCTAGCGGTATATTATTTTTAGAATAGTTTTTGCATTGATGCCAATATAAAAAACTGTATGAGTGCAGTGACATGCTCGTTATAGCCTTGCTCACTGAATTTTGGCTAATGGGTTGGCCACTATAGCACAAGATCAACGTTGGCTGTAGTTTTGCTAATGTTTTAGTTTCAAATTCAGTACCTTGGTTTTGTTCCAGACTTAGGCTTTGCTTTGTCGTAGTAAATAAAAGAATTAGTACTCGCTTCTTTAAAGTACAAAATGATGGTTACGGCAACCCACCCCCAGGCACTGTAGTAGATGACGTTGTTACAAAACCTGAACGGTAAATCGATCATTGTACTTCGCAGCTAGGAGCAACAAACAAAAGGAGAACTCAGCTAGCCTTTAAACATGCTAACGCAGTGTTGTGTATAAATTTCATTGGATGAGCCTTTACGCTGAACGTTTTACGGGCGAGGTTGAAAATAATTTCAAAATTTTCCTCTTTCAACGGCACGGCAGCAGGTGCTAAAGCGTCTAACCAATGAAAACTGTACACAAGAAAATGCACAACTTTTGACGGGTTGCGTTCTTGTGTGGGGTGCTGTGTCTGATGCTCTTAGTTGGCAGTATGGTAATTGCTTAGTAAAATTATTTCCTATTCCAGATACGATTTCTATTTGATTGCGCAAAGCGTAAGACATGGCACAGTTACTCCAACCCAATTTAATATTATTCACGACACCACTGGGATACGACCAGATCGCGTTCAAAAATTGACGTATAAACTCTGTCATATGTATTACAATTGGCAGGTAATTATTTCATCAACCATGAGTGGCTGATGAAAACTTATTTGGCGTATTTTTGTAGGGTACAATAAGAGTGCCTGCACCGTGCCAGTATGCACATAAATTAGCCTTCTTGGTAGGTCAGTCACTTCATCGTGAACCTGCGGAAAGCCTCATGGATCAGTTATTTTATTTGTGAAACATGTTTTCCAGATACATTTTAATATTTGTGAAGTATTTGGTTATATCACAATTTTTTTTAACATATACAGGGTTGCCAGTTTTTTCACATTCAAATTCCCTGACTTTTCTAGATTTTCCTAGACTTATTTTGATAAAATATTTTGGATTTTTTTCCCTAAATTTTAGTTTTCTATTTGCAACCTAAGTTAAATTCCATGACATTTCCCTGATTTTTAGAGATTTTTCATTTTAAATTCCTGGATTTTTAGACCCATATTCAAATTTCCTGACTTTTCCAGGTACAGTGGCAACCCTGATATTTTTAGGTTTTGGGGGAGGGCAAGTGCATTGGGGGTTTGGAGCACCTTAAGTCAAAGAAACAACTCTTAATATTTTTTTGCCATTTAGTTTTTAATAATGCATTTAAATTTTATAATATCAATTTATATTCCACAAATTAATTATAAAATGTTCTATTTACTGCTTAATTATGACATTCTAAGCTTTTATCATTGTTAATATTTGGAGCCAAAATGAAAATGTTTTTACTATTTTTATAAATTAAAATAGACTATTTCTATTTAATGAATTTATTGTCTAGTAACTTTCATTCAAATATCGAGGTTGATAAGGTTTCAGCTCTCCAATTTTTAACCCTTCCTCTTGTAAAACTTGCAGAAATACTTTTAGTTTTTGACTTTCTTGTTTATCCGTTTCAAAGTGAACAAAATTAATTCCTGTTTCGAAGCAACGATGAGCTAGAATTCGAGCAATGTTCTCGACAGTGCTTAAACCCTTGCTATTGTACAATTGTTTTCGTATAGGCCATTCAAAAGAATTTGCTTGAACAACAGTTGATCCTGTGTTGTGATCCACTCTGCTACGTATGTTTCTTGATGTGACTTCAAAATGTAATCTAATTACGAAATTAATACCCATCAGTATGTCCATGTGAAAGGGTTTAAAGGATGGAATCAGATGTGGACAATGGATTGTCCACATCTGATGGAACGGAATACTCACCGATACCAGTATTCACGAGATGGGTAGTCTAGCTCAAACCCTTTTGGCTTTCTTGCTAGCAGCATTAGCTCCAAATTACATGGGTTTCTATTAATTATTTCATCTTTAATCTTAAAGTTATTTCCTGGGCCATTTGATTGTAATCTTTTAGCTACAGAAACGAAGAACGTCACGTGTTAACGCAAGGCTTATATACTTACACTTTAATTTACCATTTATATTTGTTATTTGGATACGTGATGAATTGAAATTGGTAAATAATGGTTTTACGAAGACTTTGAAAGCATTCATGGTGATATTTACCGCAATTTATACTTGTTATTAATACATTTCTTCCGTAAAAGCACTAATATTTACGCCATTTTGTTTGTTTAGAATTCACAGCAGACGACTGACGTCTGTGTCGTCTGCTATGAATTCTAAATAAAAATAATTGTATTTTATGAACATGTAAATTTTTGTACAAGCTTTATAAATTTGGTTAATCATTTAAAAACTTAAAATGCTTGGAAGCCGTTTGGTGAAAGTAGGAACAATCTTATCTAGGTAAGAAACTAAAGTTTTATAATTTCTAACCAAATCTTCCTTCCAGATAGAAATTAAGGTTTTCATAATTTCATTAGGGTAACTGGATTATTGAAATCAGGTGCTATGAAAGAAAGTGACAAACCATTATGGTACGAAATTTACAAAGCTTTTCCTCCAAAATATGAACCAGCGTACAATAGAAAAACTGAGTTTAAAGAAATTATTCCCATTTTCTATCAGGAGGATATCATTAGAGCGTAAGTTTCATCTGTCAATATTTCGTTGGATGTATAGATAAACGAACATTAATTTCAGGAAGTTCTACAAAAAATACGGAGGCAGTATTTCGCTTGTAGATATGCTTAGCCCAGATTTAAAACCAGTTAGTCAAAGATTTATCGAAAAGTATCTAGAGTTGGAAAATAGTGGGACCTACGATGATGTCTTTAAAGAAACAGAGAATGCGTTAAAAGCAGAGGGGCTATTGTTACGTTACGATCAAGCTTCTGAAAATGTAAGTTATTATCTTTGGGTTACCATAAAAGGTCCAAAAATGTTAAACAAAAAACTTCAATTTATTTAACAGAAAAAACCAAGTACATTAAATGCTGAACCATTTGAAAAGGATTCAGGTTCTATAAATATAGTAGTTAAAGATATATTTAAAGAGTGATGAATAATATTTATATAATTTTTATATGTAAATAAGTGAGGTTAGATATCTATGCCTTCGAAAATAGCTTCAAATTCGTCACAAACTCTCTTGTATTCTTTCTCCCTGTTGTACCTCCTAAAGTAATGGTACAAACGTGAAGTACATATAAGATACAAAGTTGGTGCTTTTTTATACGAACTTGAATAAATTGAAATCCTGAATTGACATTTCACTCTTTGCTGTTGTACGAGGGTTTTCAGTAATATTGGAGGTAGTGTAGGCATATTTCCTGAAAAAATATCAGTGTTTTCAAGTCAAATATGGGAACAAATCCTAATATAAAGCCTTTTCCTTTTAAAATTGTTCTTAAAATATCCTATTTTGCCAAACCAAGGCTGAATAATATAATATTTTACTCAACCAAGGTTAAAAAATATCCCATTTGGTCCAACCAAAGCTTAAAATAAACCTTTTTTTCACAACCAAAGCTTAAAATAAACCTTTTTTGCACAACCAAGGTTTAAAATATACCTTTTTTGCACCACCAAGGCTTAAAATATACCTTTTTTGAACAACCAAGGCTGCAAACTTGGATTAATAATAATAATAATAGTAGTCCTATTATTAATCTAAGCTGCAAAGTATCCCAATTTGCCCAACCAAGGCTTAAAATAAACATTTTCCCCAACAGAAGCTTAAAATATACATTTCTCCCCAACCAAGGCTTAAAATATACCTTTTTTGCACAACCTAGGCTGCAATGTATCCCAATTTGCCCAACCAAGGCTTAAAATAAACATTTCCCCAACAGAAGCTTAAAATATACATTACTCCCCAACCAAAGATAATTTAAACTCGTACCCTAGATTCGAATACTGAGAGCTTTCCCATTGACGGTTTTGTTACTAAGCGTTTACCCTTTTCCGGCACGTGACCTCAGAAAAATCGGGCTCCATCGGTTGTGGCACAGCCAACTTCGATCACGCGCGGCAGCGCGTGATCGAATTTGGCGTGGTTGCGGTAAGGCGCAAACCATGGAGCGAATTTTTTCTGAGTTCCGGCGGGACGTGGGTAAACGCTATCGGCAACGCGCGAGAGAGTGATTTCGAATCTAGGGTACGAGTTTAAATTATCTTTGCCCCAACCAAGGCTGCAAAGTATCCCAATTTGCCAAACCAAGGCTTAAAATAAACATTTTCCCCAACAGAAGCTTAAAATATACATTCCTCCCCAACCAAAGTTTATAATATACCTTTTTTGCACAACCAAGGCTGCAAAGTATCCCAATTTGCCCAACCAAGGCTTAAAATAAACATTTTCCCCAACAGAAGCTTAAAATATACATTCCTCCCCAACCAAAGCTTAAAATATAAAACTTCTCCTCAACCAAGGCTTTAAATATACTATTTTTCCTAACCAAGGCTTAATAATATGCTGTATTACTGTTTTGGCCATTGAATTCGGAATAGACCAGACTTGTTAATAGCGGCAGTCCACGCGTCAAAAACCCCTGAAAAAATCACGGGACTCCTAAAAAAAATGTCTTTAGAAGGGGGTAAAGAGTCCACGGGACTCCCTCAAATTATATCGTTATCTGTGTAAAAAGAGGGAAAATTTCGAGAATTAAATAAAAAGTTGAATTATTTTTATCTTTGAGGCATCTGAATAGTGTATACTGACCGCCACTATTTCAGCTCTCCGAATATTAGTCGGACTCCCCACGGAGCCAGAGCTCCCCTATCTACTTATCTGTGAGGCCTATAGAAATTGACAATGACCATGGTCCATGCAATGACCAACGAAAAATTTTGAAAACTTGGGGCCACCAGGGAAAAACCTCTTTTAACTTAAACAGGTGTGACCCGTGCGGGGAATAATTTCTTTACTAGTCTAAACTAACGAAGTGTGGGGAATAATTTCCATACTCCGTTAGTCTAAGACTAACGAAGTATGGAAATTATTAGTCCATAATTAATAGTCTTGCTCTGTATTCTATTAGGCACAGTAATTGTAACAGGGCCATTGGTCGAAGACCAAAATTTTGATTTATTAAAACGAATAAAGGTAGAAAGAAAATTAAGCTCTATGGGTTTGGAATGAAGACTTTAATGGTTAAATTAATTATGATAATATTTACGAGCATTTTAATTTACCCGATCACGATTATATATGAAAATATGTAAACTTTGATGCTGTAGTTCGATTACTGACTGTCTCTTGTATAATTACCATAAAAAATTTATAGGCTTTGCCTGGTTAGGTGACATTTATTTTCGAATATAAAATGGAGAAATAAAGACAGATTAACGAACATATAAATTTAAACGAGAGGGGGGAGGGAGAAAGAGGGAAGAGTCCTGGACTCGTCGAAAAAATAGATCGGCGGAGGGGTCCGGATCCAGCGGACTCTCTTAAAATATACACTATTTACAAGTCTGGTATAGACCCATGATGAAAGTTGGGGGGCCGAAAATTAACATTTTTACCTGGCAACTCAGCATTTGGACGGAACATCCGTTTCCTTACTTCCGCCTGTATATTTCAATGGCGGTCACGTGGTTCAAAACGTCACAAACAGGATGTTCCGTCCAGAGGTCTCACTTAAGCCTCGTCTGGGGCCCCTCTTTTTGTTATGGGTCTATTGACGGCTTTTAAAATTCATTTTGCGCGTGAAAATACCTCTACATGTTATGGTCAAAAAAGCACGCAAAGAAGGCTGTGTGCCCAAGACATGTACCTGTAGTGTCGCGCGCTAAAACGTCATTTCAAAATCGGTCAATAGTACCGCTAGAATGACATAGGCGCGATCGGGAGTCGTGGTTTCGCGAAACAAATTCTGAAATTTCAAGTCGGCGCGCTCTATCATTATACGGGTGGCGCTATCTATCACTTTCAAAGTACATTAGTACTATTAATTCAATTGTATAGCATATAGATCCGGCCGCTAACAGCGGATGGCGCCACCATTTTTCGCCTACTATGCTTTAAAATGTCCCATACAAAGCTCAGTTTAAAACCACCCTGATGTCAAGGTTGTTCCTAAAACATAAACAAGCATACATACTGAGTATATGGAAGACTTTTATTAAATTGGGTGTAAATGCTTGCATTTTCCTTGGAATTTACATTTTCAAATAGTATTTTTTCCTGAAAGAAAATAGTTATATAAGTCAAGTCTTATTACAACCACAATATCTGTACTTCAATCTTTCTATCTTTTTCCGAAATGCATTTGTTATTGTCCATCTTTGCTTTTGAATCATCATTGTCATTCTAATGGACAAACCATAAATTTTATTATAAATTTAGTAGACCTAAAATTAAAAATTGGTTATAAATACATTTTTGGGTAGTTCATTATCATTTTGAAAATCCTCCATTGGAAAATCCAAAAGGTCATCACCAAAAAAATTGTCATCATTCATGCTCTCGATAACCTCTTTGGTCAATAATTCTTCAGATTCGTCATTCCTTAATCGATAAAATAAGACTTAATACGTGTATTTAATTCAAATTAAATTAATATACAAATCCAACTTAGATATCGGCTTGGAAACTGTTTCTTCGCAAGTTCCTAATTAAAGATTAATCATTTAATGTTATTGCTTAACTTAATATTCCCAATTATTTACATTGAAGGCTTTAAAAGTCATGGCTAAAATACTATATATCAAATTCTATGCAATAGACAAGATACTTCATGATTAAAATTGTTTAAATGTAACGAAACGAAGTATCGTGTCTCTTGCGTAGAATTTTATACATTAATATTCCAAAATTTTACATACTTTTAGTCGGTGTTTGAACTGTACTCTCCTCGAAAAGTCTTTTACTTCTTGGTACGTATTCGAATTTTCTTAGATATTCTTGGGAATTCTTAAAAAAAGCATTTAAAATTAAAGTTTTAAATTTCGCGCCAAACCTTTCGATTCACAAATGAACTTAGAAAAGTATTGAAAATGTTGTTTGTGTGTCGGTTCCGTACTTTTTTTTATTACGTTGCACCTAGGAGCAATAAACACGAGAACGCAGCTAGCCTTTAAGCACGCTAACGTAGTGTTGTGTACAAATTTCATTGGACGAGCCTCAAAGCTGACGTTTTACGGAAAGGGGAAAGACAATTTCCGAATTTTTCCCTTCCGACGGCAGCAGCCGCTAAAGCGTCTAACCAATGAAAACTGTACTGAAAATGCACGACTTTTGACGGGTTGCGTTCTCCTTGTGTGGGGTGCTGTGTTTTTGCTCCTAGGTTGCACCATGGGCTAAGAAATGATAAACTGATTGTATAGACGCTAAAAGAAATTTTTCGCGTGAAAATATAAATCGTCCATATTAAGGATTTTTAAATTCCACATGGGTGAATCTCTCTTCTTCCATGTCTCGATCATATCGCGCATTTTTTTTGCCGCACGTGTAATATTTGCCAGTTTCAATAACATTACCGCCATCTATCGGTTTCATAAATTTAGCACTGAAAGAGGCAGCGCGTTCTTAAAATTTGTCTCGTGGAAAAGATTTTTAAAGGCTTTTTATTTGCTCGTACCCATTTGTTGAAGTTTATATGTTAATTACCTACGAACAATAATATCTCTCGGCATTGAGCGCCCCCAGCGGAAAATTATTTTAAGAATAGTTTTTGCATTGAAGCCAATATAAAAACGAGCGTGGCGCTGAACGCCGATAGTTTATAGCATGGTTTATAGCCGGAAAATCCTTGTTCATGAAATTTCGGCGAATGGGTTGGCCGCTATTGCGCGAGTGTCAAAGTTGGCCGTCCAAAGTACACCCTTTTGTAATATGTTAATCAGTCTTGGAAATAACACACGTCCACTGGTCCAAAACCAGTTTATTAATTGCTTGGACCAGTTTTTTAATTAAAATACTGGGGGTCACTGGTCCGTAGAACCAGTTTTATAATTGACTTTTTTATGGGCATTGAGGCGGGACCAGTTTAAAAATTTAAGCTTTCTTCTAATTTCTACTCCGACTTTTTTCTTTCTAACACAATAAACGTCACACTAGCAACCTTTAGTAGTCGTATTAAGTTACAATGAATAATGAAGTAAAACTCCACGCGGCGCGATTCACGATTCGCGCCTTCTTGAATTATAAACATTTATATGGTTTCTAGAGTCTAGACCTATCCACATTTCACATTCCATAAAAAAATTTACAACGGGACCAATAGAAAAAAAATCATGGTAAGGGTCACTGGTCCTAAGGACCAGTTTATTTTTGTAGACAATAGGGGTCACTAATCCTAAGGACTAGTTTTAAAAAATTCCTTATTTCCTAGACTGATGTTAATATTGAATTGAAAATTAAATTTGGATATATGCGCTTCAATAAATCACCCTCCAAGGAAATCGCCAAGAAGTAATATTCCCGAAATCCAGGACCTGTAAGTTACTGTTTATATAGTGCTTGTTAAAATTTAACCAGTTTGCTTTTTTGACATATTAAGGCTTGGCAAAAACGGGACGTTCTGTTTACAGGTCCTAGCTCTCGTTAATATTCTATATAAGACCGGAGAATCTCTATGCGTGGTTAACGCTAAATACGTTAAAAACGAGTTGTGGAACAGGCTAGCAGAAGATTTTTCGATAAGTATTTTTGACCTTTTTTGCAGCCTATCAAATGGATGTTAGAAATGAGTAACGAAATAGCAGACGACATTTGGATTTAAATTTTGATAGCCAGAAAAGATAATTTTGAACAAACAGACAGTTTTCAAACTCAGTCGACAGACTGCGATCCTGTAATCCCCACCTCCCCCAAAGAGTTATTTTATTATAAACTTCAGGTTGAATAGCAATCGATTACATGGCGCCACTAACATTGTAAGTAGTATGGGGGTTAAGCTTTTTCCAACTATGAGAAAGCGGGTGAAAGGTTATTGCCCTTTCTTCTTCTTTTCTATTGGAAAATGAAAAAGCACGACCTTAAAAACGCTTTCCCATTGGTGGAACTAGTTTAACTCTCTTAGTACTTAGTGGCGCCATCTTATCGGTTGTTGTTTTAAAAATTATTCCCCGATTCTTTATGATAATTTTTTTTGTTACCTGAGTAGCTTGTGAGTAGGGAAGTGTCGGAATATGTGGAATGTGTTTAGTTTTATCTTTGAAACTGTCAAATAGGCTAGTCGTCGCGTAGGTAGCTTTCGGCGTACTCGTCACGCTTCCTACTGTAGCTTTGCAACAAATATGGCGGCATTTTTGTCGGTCGGCGCACTTGTGTTTGCAAGGCGTAGATCGGGCATTGGCTGGCGTGGATTGGGCCTTGGCCGGAGTTTTCTGACTTGGCGCTATGAAATCAATGTATTCGCGTTTCATTTTCGTCAAAAGTAACGTAATAAGCACTAACAAGTGTGACACTTCCTATTCCAAATACTGAAAAGAAGTTAAAGAACGTATAGAAGAAACCAAGACTTATGTACGATAACATTGTCCCCTGCTACCACCTTGGATTAATAATATCTGAAAACTATTCGTGAGTTCTGAACCGTTCAACCAGTCCCCATGCGCACTATTCGGCAAAAAAAATTCTAGAACTACCCAAATGCAAACTATTCGCAGACAAGAACCTCTTGTTGAACCGTTCGGAACTGTTCTAAATGGTACCTGCTCAAGAGCAAGTACTGGCCGGAACTCAAGGTTGAAATCTCTAAAATTCGTCTGCACATCGGGCTGCGTACGTCAAATCGTACGATCCTAATTTGAATCACAACTATTCGTACAAAAGTTCTGAACTATCCAGAACTTTTGCGTGACGTCACAGCTCAGTCCTAGGCCGTTTACTTAACGGTTCAGAACTCACGAATAGTTTTCAGCTAATATTAATCCAAGCTACCATGATGTTATACTTCTCAGTCTGGAAACGCCCTAACAAATCTGTCTGTAGCGATATTCCCCCCTCCGCTTAATTAAAGATTAAATTTTTTTAAATTACATTATAAAAAAATAACAATAAATATTAATAAAAATAAATTATAATTTATATACTACATTTTCTATCACTATATGAATCTGTAGACACTAGAGGGCACCAGTGAGTTCGCTGAACTTCACAGTGCCAGCATTTAATATTTTCATAGTTCTTAAAAGGAGACGACCCGAGGTGATAATCACCGATTTTGTTCAAACTCGGGTATAATGTACACCTCCATGTAACTTGAAATATCTGCTAGGGAAAAGTTGCGACGGGCTTTCGTTTTGCCATGGCAACCGAAAACCTTTTTGACAACATGAATTGGAATTATTTCCATTGAAAATAACATGGGAATCCGAAGGATTTTAAGGGTCCCCCAATTGACCAAATTGCATTTAAACTTGATTAAATTAAATTTTTTAAATTAATAAAATTTTTTTTAATGTTTTTGAAATTTTTAAAATATTTCATTTTTTAAAAGGTTTCACAGGGGGGACCCTTCAAATCCTTCAGATTCCCATGTTATTTTCAATGGAAAAATCCCAAATCATGTTGTCAAAAACGTTTTCGGTTGCCATGGCAAAACGAAAGCCCGCCGCAACTTTTCTCTTACAGGTTTTTTAAGGTACATGGAGGTGTACACTATACCCGAGTTTGAACCAAATCGGTGATAATAACCTCGGGTCGTCTCCTTGTTAGTTACTTTTATACGTTCTTTGTATATATGGTAAAATTGCCCGAGAAATGGCCAACAACAGCCTATTTGAAATATCAACGAAGACTTATTGAAAATTGTAAACGCTTTCAACAGTAAAACTAACGTATCTTTTGGCAAAAAAAATTATAAATTATTGAATCGAAAACATAGGCCTGTCTATTATTGAAACTACTTATTATTATTATTATGTTACTTAATAGTATACATGTCTAATTATTTTTAACGTACTGATTTGCGTTGACCCTGGTGTGCATCTCGGGGTCATAATGCTCATTTCAGCGAAGTTCTGTAAGATGATTTGGTTATTGCCAAGTCTTAAGATTTGAATTTTCTAACGCGTGTTTTACCTTCGGCGCCATATTTTGTGGTTTGGTTCCCGTGTAAAAGGGTGTAAATTTGGTGTTTACGTCAATTCCAACTATAATTAGCGTTAATTTCATTTTAATATGCATTAATTGGGTATTTATTTAGGCAAAAATTGATTTATTTGAGTATTACTATTTTGACACGATCCGCGGGCATCGTGATGGAAAAACGTCATCGAGATTGCGTAAGAAAACTTCAGTTTTAGGGAGCCAATGAGATAGCAAGTCGATTTGATCGACAATTTAAGGGGAGGGGCTTAAAGCACGTGTCGGCTCGACGTGAAGTAGCTCTTTTTTCAACAGAATTCGCTAGCGTCGATATCGAAACAAGATATTTAAGCTACATTTTGACCCAAAAGGCGGGACATAAAAGTACCCCTTGCGTTGATTGGCTCTTTTGTAAATTTGTCAATAGAGTGTTGTCGTCTGAAACCCTGCGACGTCACCATTGTAATTTTCCTATTGATAAAAAACGGTAACTGTCATGGCGGTCACTATTAACACTACAGCTGTGACGTTACAAGTTTTCAAAATCGTATCAGACGACAACACTCTATAACCGAAATTATAGTAATTTTTCACAATATATTTTCTATGGGTTTTATAATTTAGGTTTAAAGTCCACTAAGTAGAGAGTAAGTTGTCTAATTATAATAATTATAAATGGTTCTTTGACGACGTTATTGTTTCTCTATTTTGAATTTCAGCTTCCTTTGCCATTAATAGATGGCACCACGCACTCCAGAAAAGTCGTTTGGTTGATGAACCGGATATATTCATTGCCATCTCTAATAACAAGGGCCTTATCATAATACAGCTAGGTGGCAATGATAGAGCCGACAGTTGCTTTAATATCAAAGTGTGAGGGGCTTTGCGGAACAATGCTAAACATCGTCTCAACATAGTCATTCAACATAAATAAATTCTAGATTTAGTTAACTTACCGTAAATTTCGCTGATAAGTTGAATAGTTAAGGTATCGCCATTCTTAGCCCTTTCAATTTGGAATTTCTTCACATATTGCCCGTTCTTAAGCAGTACACAGTCTCTGTAAAACAAATTTCATGCAAATAACCGGTTATTCTTAATTATGCTAACCCTTTAAAGGGTCACACCGGCGTTTGACCAGTTTCCCGCGCTTGTTTCCAGAATATGATTGGTCGTATCTGTTACCACGTGGTAAAACCCGGCTGAATTTTTTCAAACGCTGGTCTGACCCTTTAAAGCGAGTGGCAGCTTTTTTCAATAGATGTCGCTAGCGTCGAAATAAAAAAGGCGGTACTATAGGTACCCCTCGCGTTGATTGGATCGTTTTGTAAATTGGTCAATATCATAAATTACAGCAATTATAAAAAATATTTTTACATGGGATCTATAATTTAGGTTAAAGCTTCACTAAATAGTTGTCTAACTATAATGGCTTTCTGAGGACGTTATAAATAAATAAATAAAATCAAATAAATAAATAAATAAAATCAAAAAAATAAATAAAATCAAATAAATAAATAACTAAAATCAATAAAATAAAATAAAATTATACAATTAATCAAAATTAAATTATGCAATTTATGAAAATTAAATTAAACAATTAATTAAAACCAAATGAAACATTTCATTAAAATTAAGATTAATTAAACAATAAAATAAAATAATAAACGGTATAAGACTTACGAAATACGTTGTTTAAAAACCACACTGTTATCTGTATCCCCAATAATCAAAAAGCAACCGTGGCTAGATGGCGCTGTGCTCTTGTCTCGGATTCGGTTGTGGTTGGTCATTTCCACCGTGACGCACAAATCGGAACTTTTGGCGCTGTATAGGATTCCCTTCAAATTCCATATTTACATGTTCATTACTTCTAAGCCTTGTCATTTTAGTTATCGTAGGAATAAGGCTTACTTGCTCCACTTTAACGTTGTAGTTTGGTAAATGTTCAACCGCTGTTTTCAAATTCGATCCAAATGGAGGGTTTCTACTTACATACTAATGTTGGAATATACTTAGTAAGAATAATAATAATAATTAGATAGGCTAATACCCAAGGCACTACCTTAGGTCCAAGTCATCTAGCGAGTTGGATAAATTGGTATTTTTATATAAACTAAATGATTTAAATAATTGGCTATTTATTGAATATTTACCGAATATTTATCAAATATTTACCGAATATTTACCAAATATTTACCGAATATTTACCAAATATTTACCGAATATTTACCGAACATTGATCGAATATTTAAAGAATATTTATCGAATATTAACCGAATATGTATCGAATATTTACCGAATATTTATCGAATATTTACCGAATATTTATCGAATATTTACCGAATATTTATCAATTATTTATCGAATAATAACATAATATTTACCGATTAGTTATTTACCGAATTCTTATCACTAACTTGAATGATAAACGTATTCTCTTCCTGCTTTTAGTCAAACTAATTACAATTTATTGATATTTAAATTACCATTTCAATTTCACGAGGATGGGTGTCCATAATTTTCTGGAACGTTGTTAGTCCCGCTTGTACTAATGAACTGGACAATGCTAAGCCAATTTTATCCATCTGCTTCGAAACATGCTTGGAGTTTTCCCATATTTTGCTTCTAAAGCATTTGGACAACGTCATTGCGTTCGCTAGCACTTTGTAGCCTTTGGGTGAAAGCAGGATATAATCGGCCAAACCTAAATATGATTTAATTTAAATTAACTAAATAAATAAATAATTACATAAATATTTAAGCTATAGCTATCCGTACATTTACTAATACGTTGACCAACACGCAATATTCGAGTTGAATCTTGAATTAAACTAAATTCTTGCAAAGGTAGACAGTCGAATGCAGTTTGAATTAAACTAAAAATCAATATTTTGAGTTAAACGATTACATTTATTTTAATCTTAATTAAATTACCAGTTAATCTTCATATCGGGAGATTTGATGCGTCCCGTCATTGGAAATCTGAGGGTGAAATTATGTTATGCCTAGGGCTAACTTGTTTTTTCAATACTTCATTTTATAACTGTACAACTGACCGAATAGTGGAGCTGTATTTGTCTTTGTTTAACTTGTTTAAAACTTTGCGTTCGTTTATTCGTAGTTGCACGTCTTGAAACTCAGAGCACGTTGATAATATTGTCAACAATTTGTTCAAGGTGGCGTCCGCTTCGATGTCGTGAAACCTTTTCATGGTGTCGTACGTGACGCAATAACGTGCCATTAAACGCCCCGCCTCTAAAAACACGATACAATAAAGTGCCATTAAACGCCTCGCCTCTAACAAAATGACAGAATAAAGTGCTATTAAACGCGCGCCTCAAAACACGTCACAATAACGTGCTATTAAACGCCTCGCCTCAAAACACTTCACAATAACGTGCTATTAAACGCCTCGCCTCAAAACACTTCACAATAACGTGCTACTAAACGCCTCGCCTCAAAACACGACACAATAACGTGCTATTAAACGCCTCGCCTCAAAACACTTCACAATAACGTGCTATTAAACGCCTCGCCTCAAAACACGACACAATAACGTGCTACTAAACGCCTCGGCTCAAAACGCGTCATAATAACGTGCTATTAAACGCCTCGCCTCAAAACACGACACAATAACGTGCTATTAAACGCCGTGTCTCTACTCTAAAAGAATGACGTAATTAAGTGCGAAGATCGAAAGAACTACCAAGTATCATATATGTTAGACATATAGGATCCTTGGAACTACTAACCTAGAGGCTTCAAGTTAATCAAATTTTCGTCCATCCGAATTAGGTTAATAATGGCTAGAGCTCGCAAGGCTTTGCCGCACAAATCTAATTAGTGAAATTAATTAATAGCTCTAGTTTGGTTCTATTTCAACTAATTTTACCTGATAAATGTTGCTCAATTTGCCTCGTTGAAAGACCCTCCGGGATATCTTAATTTAATTATTTTATTTTAATTGATTTTTATTTTAAATTAAAGTTAATACCGGTTAATACTACAGTGTAATAATTTTTTTACCATAAATATCTAACTTTTTAAAACTGTGGATTAAAGGAAGTATGAACTTAATTAAAAAAAGTCGTCTGCTAAGGGCCACAATGGTTATTAAAAATGGCACAATATAATTCGTGATAGCAGATAAAGCCAATCACATTCCGTCGTTTTTCCAACTCTAAATCTGGAACTTTTAAAATTGAAACGCCTTTGTAACCGTTTAAAAAGAGAGTAAAAACTAAATTAAAAATCGTCTGCTACAGCTTGATTTAAAGTAACTAGCAAAAATCATAACGAGTTTCTGTCAAATTTGGGGGCCGAAATGTGAAATTAGGCGTTTTATATTATCCTTAAAGATGGCCGGTAAATTTAAGCTACGTTCACACTTACCCCTAAATTCGCTTCGTTTAGATAACTGGTTTTTAAAACCAACGTGAGCAATCGCTTCGTGTTGGTTCGGTTAGAATCGCTTTCAAACGACGAGGCGGGGAAGTAAAATTGCTCGTATTTTCAAAAATAATGGGGATAAAATTCTAAATAATGTCAAATAATATTACTATATGTATAGTAAACATGATTAACTAATTGTTTTGGGATACATTTTAGTATTTTCAAAATTCTAGTCATAATTTGAAATGGCGTTAAGCCTTGGCTATAAGCGAACCGGGATGATGCGATTTCGCACGTGTGAACTAATAATTATCGTAGGAGGTCAAAACTGGAATACAAACCGACCTAAACTGGGTTTTAGGCTCTAGTGTGAACGTGGCTTTAGTCCAATGAAGAGACACAACTTACGAACACATTCTAAGAAACGTTTTCGAGATTTCGCGCGTTAACCGGGGAAGAACATGGCTCGTAATTCTAAGAAAAATATCTGTAGAAGAACGAAATTTGTTAACTATCAGTAACAAAGAAGTGTAATATTAATATTATATCTCATTTTTGTTCAATCGAAAGATGGACATCAAAATTTTACGAAGTCAATATTTGACTCTAAGCCTTGGCAATGAAAATTATAAAGCTCTGAAAAGTTTCCGAACAAAATCTCTTTTAGGCGTGACCCGTTAACATAGTTACCACTTTAGAGCTCAGCCCAAGTCTGGCCCTACTTAATTCAGTTAGATATTCATGGTAGAAATTACATATTCATAATTAATAGTATCAGGAAACTATAGAGGTATACACTTGGAATGTCTAAGGTTCCATTGCTACGGTGATACGAAAGCGCGTCGAGAAAAAGGCGGGGCTTAACTACGTCAAGTGTAAGACGTAACGCGACATTTCAAATTCATTGGCTCGAGGTTTGACGCGAAAAGAATGCGTCGTCATGGTAACAAATACGCGATCTTCCCGCGCAAAAAAGGCTTTTAAAACGATGGATTTAAAAACCTCAATTTGTTATCGTACTTAATATTTTGAAGTAATTATAACGTTCTAATTTCAGGTATTTGTATGGTTATAAAAGAGATAATCAGGTAAGCTAATAATATAATAACCATGACTAGGCTTAATGACGAGTTTTCGTCGAATTGGGGTAGCGAGGCGCGAGAGTTTTTCTCGTGAGTTCCCGCTTTAAGACACGCCCGTTTCTACGAGCTTCATCACGGCCGTAAAAATCTTCCTTAAACATGCTTAAACATTCCAAGTGTATACCTATATAGTTTCCTGCTAGTATTTATTTGGCATTAATTACCGTAATGCTTTGGATTCTTGAGGACTCGGATGTAAAGAAAAGTTGCTTTAATCCATTCCAAAGCGACTTCCAAATCAGATACTGTTTGCAAAACTATTTCCGAGTTCAAATGCTCGATCAAGTTTTTGTGCAAACTGAAATTAATTTCAATTAAATTTATTTATCAATCTGAATTAAAATCATTGAGTTTATTTGCGTTTTAATTGACCTGCTTTCGACAAGTTGGGTCCCATTGACTAGTTTTAGGTATTTATCCTTTATAATTAAATTATAATTAATTTCGTTAAATTAATTTGATCGAATGATTAATTTACCTTTTTATTTACATCGGTCATAATGATGGCAGTCGCGGTGGTGTCAAACTGAATTAGATTAATTATTTAAAAAATCTTATTTAACTAATTAAGTCTTGGTTAATTAACATTAATTAAAAATAAATAAACAGTCTTAACTAATATTAATTAAAAATAAATAAACAGTCTTAATTCATAATAATTTAAAATAAATAAACAGTCTTAACTAATATTAATTAAAAATAAATAAACAGTCTTAATTCATAATAATTTAAAATAAATAAACAGTCTTAACTAATATTAATTAAAAATAAATAAACAGTCTTAATTCATAATAATTTAAAATAAATAAACAGTCTTAACTAATATTAATTAAAAATAAATAAACAGTCTTAATTCATAATAATTTAAAATAAATAAACAGTCTTAATTCATAATAATTTAAAATAAATGAACACTTAATTAAATACTATTAATCAATATTAATTAAATTCTATAAATTAATATTAATTAAATACTATTAATCAATATTAATTAAATTCTATAAATTAATATTAATTAAATACTATTAATCAATATTAATAAAAATTATATTAATTAATATTAATTAAATATTATCAATCAATATTAATAAAAATTATATTAATTAATATTAAATAAATATTATCAATCAATATTAATTAAATACTATCAATCAATATTAATAAAATTATATTAATTAAAATTAATTAAATATTATCAATCAATATTAATAAAAATTCTATTAATTAATATTAAATAAATATTATCAATCAATATTAATTAAATATTATCAATCAATATTAATTAAATATTATCAATCAATATTAATTAAATATTATCAATCAATATTAATAAAAATTCTATTAATTAATATTAATTAAATATTATCAATCAATATTAATTAAATACTATCAATCAATATTAATAAAATTTCTATTAATTAATATTAATTAAATACTATTAATTAACATAAACCAATGAAATACTCTCGATTGATTAATTTCGGTTAATTACTGTTACTTAATTATCTGTATTAACATATCAATAATAATTAATTACTTGAGGACGTCCTGCGCGACCAATCATCTGTAAAACCTGCGTTTCTGAATATTCTTGATAGGATCCCGCAATGTATTGAGTGGTTGATTTTATGACGACCAAATGAGCGGGAAAGTTAACGCCCATTGCCAATGTACTCGTAGACACTGAATTTCATTCGTTATAAAATAAATTAGCCACTAATTAATTATCAAGCTTACTTAAAACTAGTAATTCTCCACGTAGAAATATCTCTTCGATTTGTCGTCTGTCGTTTATGTCCAACCCAGCGTGGTGGAAGCCGATTCCGCATAAAACCACTTCTAATTATAGAATAAATTATCCATAATAATGAGTAATTATATAATCATCCATAATAATGATTAATTATATAATTATCCATAATAATGATTAATTATATAATTATCCATAATAATGATTAATTATATAATTATCCATAATAATGATTAATTATATAATTATCCATAATAATGATTAATTATATAATTATCCATAATAATGATTAATTATATAATTATCCATAATAATGATTAATTATATAATTATCCATAATAATGATTAATTATATAATTATCCATAATAATGATTAATTATATAATTATCCATAATAATGATTAATTATATAATTATCCATAATAATGAATAATTATATAATTATCCATAATAATGATTAATTATATAATTATCCATAATAATGATTAATTATATAATTATCCATAATAATGATTAATTATATAATTATCCATAATAATGATTAATTATATAATTATCCATAATAATGATTAATTATATAATTATCCATAATAATGATAAGTTATATAATTATCCATAATAATGGTTAATTATACAGTTATAAATAATAATGATTAATTATATAATTCCCCATAACAATGATTAATTATATATTTATCCATAACAATGATTAATTATATAATTATCCATAATAATGATTAATTATATAATTAATTAATTATAAAATATATTAACTTGAAAGTTCACTATTTACCAAATAATTAATTTTTAATTTATTCGTAAAATAATAATAAATTATAGAATCAATAATTTTTTAATTTTGGTAATTATAATGACGTAATACCTCGAAGCTTATTATCTCGAAGGGTGTTAGCAACTTCGGTTAGCTTCTGTTTGTGGATAGAATTGGCTACGTAAGATGCGTTTTTGGACAAAATATTAGCCGTTTGAACTACGCTTTTCCGAGTCGAACAAAACTGAATTAATAATTAAAATTAATTTTATTATATTTAAAGTTGTCATCATCGGAGGTGTAATTATACTTACCACTATGGTCGGTTTGAAATCTGAATGCTTAGCGATTATGGCTTGAAGCTTGTAGCTTAAGGATAAGTCGAACTTAAAGGGCGTGTCGTTGTCTCTGAATTTGTAGCCGAAAACGATTCGGTTTATCTGCACTGGTCTCAAAGAATCGTCCAATCTTTAAACATATCCATTTAAAATTGACTTAAGTTAATTGTTTTAATTAGTTTAAAGTTATTATATAAATTAGTTTAAAGTAATTATATAAATTAGTTTAAAGTAATTATATAAATTAGTTTAAAGTAAATATATAAATTAGTTTAAAGTAAATATATAAATTAGTTTAAAGTAATTATATTATTTGAAGTTATTTATATAAATTAGTTTGAAGTAATTATACATTATTTGAAGTTAATTATATAAATTATTTGAAGTTAATTTATATAAATTAGTTTAAAGTAATTATACATTTTTGGAAGTTAATGATGTAAATTATTTGAAGTTAATTATGTAAATTATTTGAAGTTAATTATGTAAATTATTTGAAGTTAGTTATGTAAATTATTTGAAGATATTTATGTAAATTATTTGAAGTTAATTATATAAATTGGTTTAAAGTAATTATATAAATTAGATTAAAGTAATTATATAAATTAGTTTAAAGTAATTATATGAATTATTTGAAGTTAATTATATGAATTATTTGAAGTTAATTATATGAATTATTTGAAGTTAATTATTTGAATTATTTGAAGTTAATTATATTAATTATTTGAAGTTAATTATATAAATTATTTGAAGTTAATTATATAAATTGGTTTAAAGTAATTATATAAATTAGATTAAAGTAATTATATAAAATAGTTTAAAGTAATTATATGAATTATTTGAAGTTAATTATATGAATTATTTGAAGTTAATTATATGAATTATTTGAAGTTAATTATATGAATTATTTGAAGTTAATTATATTAATTATTTGGAGTTAATTATATAAATAATTTGAAGTTAATTATAAAAATAATTTGAAGTTAATTATATTAATTATTTGAAGTTTAAAGTAATTATAGTAATTGGCTTAAAGTTATTATAGTAAATAGTTTAAAGTGATTATAGTAATTAGTTTAAAGTACTTATAGTAATTAGTTTAAAATAATCTTACTTGTAGCTAACTCCTCTTAGTTCGTTATACGTGAGCCATTCCGCTATCTGAAAATATTTTTTAGTTCATTTTAAATTCCTCTCATAAAATCAATCACATTAGTAATTTCTAATACCAAAAGTATATAAAACATCTCATATAAAGAAGCACCATTTTCTTGATACTTCTAATGTTATTAGAAGTATATTATCAGGTTTACAAAAATCCTTTAGGGGAAATGTGTAGGATTGCAGATTGTACAGAATAAAGCTACGTCTACAATCAGCAACAAGTTTCCCTTAACCTGTCTATTATTAAATGGGGATAAAAATATTGAACTGCAGAGATTCTAAACCCCACCCTGGCATTCTTTGTAGCAAAGTTACGTCTACTATAGACTTTTCGTAACACTCTTTCGTGACAGACGATCCTCATCTATGTTTACGATTCGTGTTAAAAGAGCAGACGAAGTATGCGAGGATGGCTTAGAATCATTGCCTTCTTGCTGTTATATATAAACAGGGTTATTAAACGTATGGAGGTTTAACAGGGTTATTAAACGTATGGAGGTTTAACAGGGTTATTAAACGTATGGAGGTTAGATTACTGAAGCTTTCGAATGGTGCCCATAAGTCAGACTTGCTTTCCCAAATTTATCCCTCTCTTATCGTTATTGCATAGGAGCGCCACCTAGGTTATTCGCTAGGCTGGCCTTAATTAGAAATATACAGTAAAGTTATACACTTAAATAAATTTAATTAAATTATTTTCATAATTAATCGACCCACCATTATTTGCTTATTTTTAACGAACTTTTATTTATCTACAACATAGGGAGCTGTTGACAAATAAACATTAAATCCCCCTCCTTCAACCTGGTTGGGGGTGGGATAAAGTTTAACTTACTGTGTGACATACGCTACTATTACTGGTATGACTTCGTAATCCAACCTCTTAAAAGTTGAATAACCCTGATATAATATTGTTTCCTACAAACATTTTTAAGCAAATCCTACGAAAAAAGGGATAATACATTCAAACTTACATCTTCGGCGTTAGGTATAGTGGCGGAAACTCCGACGAATCGAACTCCATTAGAATATTCCCGTTTCTTGGCACTCGGTTTATTCAAATTAGTATGAACCGTCTTCATTCTGGTCACCACCACTTCCATCGTGGCTCCGCGAACCTCGTCGTTCAGCAAATGAATCTGAACACGACCGAGAAGGAGGCGCTTAGATTAAAAAGAGCCGCCCTGTTAAAGGTAACACAAGTCGTGATTCTAAGGCGCATGCGCAGTTTCTATTTATGAGATACAGTTGGTGCATTCGCAGATTTTATCTATAAGATACAATTGCTAAGACGTATGCGCAGATTTTATCTATAAGATACAATTGCTAAGGCGCATGCGCAGATTTTATCTATAAGATAAAATCTGCGCATACGTCTTAGCAATTGTATCTATAAAATACAATTGCTAAGACGTATGCGCAGATTTTATCTATAAGATACAATTGCTAAGACGTATGCGCAGATTTTATCTATAAGATACAATTGCTAAGACGTATGCGCAGATTTTATCTATAAGATACAATTGCTAAGACGTATGCGCAGATTTTATCTATAAGATACAATTGCTAAGGCGCATGCGCAGATTTTATCTATAAGATACAATTGCTAAGACGTATGCGCAGATTTTATCTATAAGATACAATTGCTAAGACGTATGCGCAGATTTTATCTATAAGATACAATTGCTAAGGCGCATGCGCAGATTTTATCTATAAGATACAATTGCTAAGACGTATGCGCAGATTTTATCTATAAGATACAATTGCTAAGACGTATGCGCAGATTTTATCTATAAGATACAATTGCTAAGACGTATGCGCAGATTTTATCTATAAGATACAATTGCTAAGGCGCATGCGCAGATTTTATCTATAAGATACAATTGCTAAGACGTATGCGCAGATTTTATCTATAAGATACAATTGCTAAGAAGTATGCGCAGATTTTATCTATAAGATACAATTGCTAAGGCGCATGCGCAGATTTTATCTATAAGATACAATTGCTAAGACGTATGCGCAGATTTTATCTATAAGATACAATTGCTAAGACGTATGCGCAGATTTTATCTATAAGATACAATTGCTAAGACGTATGCGCAGATTTTATCTATAAGATACAATTGCTAAGACGTATGCGCATATTTTATCTATAAGATACAATTGCTAAGACGTATGCGCAGATTTTATCTATAAGATACAATTGCTAAGACGTATGCGCAGATTTTATCTATAAGATACAATTGCTAAGACGTATGCGCATATTTTATCTATAAGATACAATTGCTAAGACTTATGCGCAGATTTTATCTATAAGATAAAATTGCCAAAGTGCATGCGCAGTTTCTATCTATAAGGTACAATTGCTCAGGCGCATGAGCAGTTTTTATCCTTAAAAAACAACTGCGAAGGCGCATGCGCACTTTCTATTTATAAGATACAATTCCTTTCTGCATCATGATTTGCGTTGCCCTTTAAATGCATTGACAATCCCTGTAACCTACCTCGTCTATCATAAAAAGGGCGATGTTGGCCACGAAAGTTACGTTATCACGCCATCTTCTGGTGATACTGTCCCACTTTTCCTAATAATGAAAAAGACACAGAATCGTTTTATTTTTGAGGGTGGGGTATAAATAATCGGGAAGGTATTTCACGTGATGGAAAGGGAGGAGCTAACTGAAATTCGGTCTGAATTTTTTAAACTATTCTGTGGCCCTTTAAGATATTTTATAGATTTAGTCAAATCTACTGACAAGGCTAGTTGTTTACAGGAAAACAAACATATAGAGAAAAGCCATTAGCTGTTCGATTTCGTTTCTTTTATCTATCTTCTAGATGGCGCCAATTTAAACCTTTTTGGTGATAAATAAATAAATTATTACTCATTTTTTAATAGAAAACTATTTATCACACTATTTTAAGCAATGTTTTACCTAAAAATTATAAACAAAATATCAAATGAGAAGATTTTTGGACCGTAGACAGGTTAAGCCGCCTTTTTGAAAACGTGTAGGTGAAACTTGTAGGGATTATATTGTACACTGCTACAAAATTTTCCCTACACGTATAACTTGAAATTTTGACGTTTAAGACAGACTGTTGGCGCCATCTGGTAAGACTTCGGCCTCGGGTGTTTAAAAATGGGCCTCTAATGGCGTTATCCCTTTGAAAGCATTTCCCCCCTTGACTATGTGTCTTTTGGTTAGTTAATTTTGATTAATTGTTAAATAGTTACCGGTGTAGTTAGAATTATGGCGGCGGTTTTCAAGTCGATGTAGTCGTTGAAATCGCTGTCTCCAGTCAACTCCACGCATTGCAACCCGTAGGTGGCGAACTTTTTCGACCAATCAGCTTGTCTCTCGGAGCACAGGGCTTTTATGGGCGCCACTTTTGAATGGATTAAAAACCAATAGATCTAATTTCATCCATTTAACGGTAGGGGCAAGAATGGATTCAGTTGCCTGAGAATATGCAGTTGCAAAGATTCTAAAGCTCACCCTCGCATACTTGGTAGTGAAAGTTCGTCTGATTTCAGCTAGGTTAATACCCAAGGCACCACCTTAGGCCCAAGTCATCAGACCACTTACATCTAACGGGACTCGTACCGTGACACTCTTACACCTTAGACCATTTACATCCAACGGGACTCGTACCGTGACACTCTTACACCTTAGACCACTTATAACCCAATGGGACTCGTAACGTGACAATCTTTCAATTAAGACCACTTACATCCAACGGGACTCGTAACGTGACACTCTTTAATCTCAGACCACTTAAATGCAACGGGACGGTTGCTATGTGTTCAGTAGCGGCGCTAAGGTTTTTTCACTGGTGGGATAATTATTTTGTGGCCCCTAAGAATTTTGTGGCCCTTAGCGGGAACCTTGGATGGACCATATTTCGCAAAAGTGGTGAAATCGAATAAACCCAAAATTTTCCAGGAAGCGAGAAGAGCAAGGTCGTTTTATTGTTGCGGCTCTCGTCGCGTTTTCTGGACACCCTACTGACCTTGTATCTGACCTGGAGGGGACACGTGCATGCCTGGGATATTTCCCTAAATTCCCATAAGCCCCTTTCTTTTCAACTTTTTCTCAATTTCCGCTACCTTCCTCCCGAATCTATATGTTTATGGTCTACTACCTTTTTGAGTAAACAAATTGATTTTGAAAGATTTTTTCCAGAAAAACGTTTCTTCGCAATAAAACAAATTTCTAGAGATAATGAAAATTCATAAATTCAATTCTTAATTATGAATATGTGGCCCTTTTAATATAAATATGTGGCCCCTCTCAGAAATGCAGGGGGGCTAAAGCCCACTTCAGCCCACCCTTAGCGCCGCTACTGTATGTGTTATTTGGAACACACCACGAAGAAGGTGCCACGTGCAGTGAGTAAATAGAAGTGGGGAAAGTTCCATAGTGTTGTGTAGCGCCATCTTAAGCGTAGTTGCAGTAAAAATCTTCCTCTTTATTCAGAATAATTGGTAAAATAATTAATATTGTAACTAAATATGATTTCAATACGAATACCTTAAAAGGTCTTATTGGTAATAATTCATGACACATTTAAAATTTAACTGTATATTAATTTACGAAGCCCCTTTAAAGCTTCTAGAATCGGATAACAGATATCGCATCACTCGACTTTTAAAACACTTATTCGAGTCCTTTTAGGTGTAAGTGGTCTGAGCGATCGCCATCTATGTTTATATTTTGTGACTAGAAAGCAGACGAAAATTCCTTACGAATGATAGGACGGTGTATCCTTAGGTACCTGAATTAATTCTGGGATGGGGCTGATTTAAACTCACTATAAACTATTTTAAACGGTTGACTATTTTGTTCCTTGTCCAATTCGTGAAGCAATCTTACAATTGCTAATTCGAATATTACCGTTTTACCAGAACCGGTTGGAGCGCATACCACCAGGGGTTTGTTGGAAAAAAATACCTATTTTTATTACAAATTCGGTTAATTAGGGTTTTAATGTATATCCATTATTATTTTTTGTGTCGTATTACATCGTCGAAAACTTTGGATTGAACGATATTGAAGTATGGGAATGCGTTAAATACGTCCCTGAATTTCGGAGCTACGACCAAGGCTTAGGAATCAAAACAATTTAAATTTCGAGTTTCATTTGGGTTAACTTTTCGTTAAGGATACGAATCGACGTTACTGGTCGAAGATACGTCACCTCTCCTTCGTCTAGTTCATTATTTTTATTAGTTTACATACGCGGATTTTGTTTGGGCTGCTCCAAATATGCTCTTAACTCCCGCCAAAAGTGACATAATTACCAAAAGTGTGTCAATCGTACCTATTTTTAATGAATGTTACGAGCGAAATACAAGTTGGGAGGGGAGAAGGGAAAGTATGCCTTGGGTAGGGAAGGAAGTTAAAACCGACAAATAACGCCTCGTAGTGAGGAACGGAGGAACTAAGTAGCACTGGTCAAAGTTAGTGTATTTTTTTCTTTTTCGTCGTTCTGTGGAGATGCTATCGCCATATACCTACGACATAATACCATAGACTAAAAAAAGATCCAGAAAGGCGTCCATAAATAGTCTTTTATGTGGTCGATCTCGAGTCGAGCATTCATTAAACCTTTAGCATACGAAAGTACAGGGATTGTCACACTTTTGGTAATTATGTCACTTTTGCTCCCGCTCAAATTAAATGAGTTTTTGGCGTAACGTTATCGTTATCTTATGGAACAGGCGAGATCAATTAACCTTTTCATTTTACACAGAACCACGTTGCGGTCAGTGCAAGAAGCTCTTACGGGTTTTTCTTCAGTTAAGCCACGGCCAACTTTGATCTCGTGCTATAGCGGCCGACCCATTCGTTGAAGTTTCTACAAGCTAAAGATATCTGTATGAGTTGAGCGCCCCTAGCGGAATATTATTTTTCGAATAGTTTTTGCATTGAAGCCAATATAAAAAACTGTAGGAGTTCAGCGCCACGCTCGTTATAGCGGGAAAATCCTTTCTCACGAAATTTTGGTGAATGGGTTGGCCGCTATAGCGCGAGATCAAAGTTGGCCGTGGTTAAGCAGACACAAATTCAGCAGTTTAAGAACTTCTCACGTTGACCGCTACGTGGCTCTACGTAAACTTTAAAGGTTAATTTCCCAGTGAGAGACGCTATGTTATATTAGCATTTTTTTGGGGGCCCATTTAGTCGGAAATTTGTAATAAAGGCATAGTTGTGTGTGTGTGTGTGTGTGTTTTTTTTTTAATTTTCCCACACGATCAAACGATTTATCTAATTCATCACTAAATGCATTGTCTTTCAATCAAACAATTTAAAATTAAATAACTTCCAAATATTATCCCTTTGAAATGTCAGAAACTCTTCTTGTTACTGCTATTTTATCTCAAAGAATTAATTTAAATCATCCTAATGTTGTGTAGGTCCATATTCACCAGGGTTGGAGCAGGGTTACTCAACTGTGGGAGGTTTGATAACGACGCTATACCAATAATAGAAACACGTGTCTAACTCTCACCCCACTCGTGGGTAAAGGTGGATGATATTATGTTTCTAATAGCGCCCTCTATTATAGATAAATAAAAGCTCGTGTAAACGTAAGAAAACCATGGTGTGGTCGATTAATTATTTATGATAATAATTTAAAAAATTATTAACTTTTATAACTTAATAAATAAATCGTTTCAATAAAATATTTATTTATTATCCTTTTTTTCTATGTACCTAGATGGCGCTGTTATGAAAGAAGATGCATTTTTGGGGAAAATTAGGCACCATTTGAATACTTCCGTAATTGAACCTCCTGAAGTTGAATAACCCTGGTTGCAGTAAAATGATGGGACTCTGGGAGCACTCCGGGAACAGTTGGAGCAGCCAAAATAAAAACGCTAGTGTAGCTCATAGTGACCCCAATCGGCGGGTTTTCGAAACTCATAAATGGACAATGATGAAGTAAACGATATTTTCAAAGGGTTGCCATGCATATTTTGGATCAAATTTATTTATTTAATATCAGAAATAAAATTAAAAGTAAAAGTAAAATTAATATTAAATATGAAATTAAAATTGTAAAACAATTTTTAAAGTTGTTAGGGCTTTGCAGAGCGGGCAAAGTTATTGTGGCTAACGAGAAAGGGCCCAAAAGCATGCTTTTTTGGGGCCTGTTACGATAGGGGCCCTTGGAAATTTCAGTCAAAAGGGCCCGTGATGACGTAATTTTCCCTAGGAGCGCGAAATTTCTCTGTACGGCCCAGAAAGTAGTGTCTGCTTCGCTCTTATCGCTTCATGAGCTTCTAAAACCCGCCACTTGGTGACAAATAAGAACTAAGTAAAAGTATTATTGAAATTTACGTTGAATAGGGTAGTTTGGATTTTGATCGTCGTCGTGAGGCGTATTTTCGATTGAGCTTGGTCTATTTTCCTCCATTTGAAAATCGACGAAAGTTTTCCAATTCGGTTTATTTTGCGTTTTGCGGTCGCCATTTTGATTGTCGTTGTTAGGCCTATTTTCGAATGAGTTTCGTCTATTTTCCTCAATTTGGAAATCGTCGAAGGTTTTCCACTCCCATGGGTCCTTTTTACGGGCAGTATTTTCATGTTGACTGGATTGAAATTAAAATTTAATTTATTTTAAATTTTCTACAAGTCAAAGCAAAGTTCTAATTAACCTTTCTTCTGAGTATATTGAAATCGCATCGACGTCAGAGTCTGATGAATATATGGATTCGTTTATTTCAACATCAGACAGCGCTGGTTCGAACGTAAAATCTTCAAATGAAATTTTTTTAAATTATTTGTTTCTTGTATTTTATTCACGTTTTAAGACTTAATACCATTTTCTGTAGGATTCTGCCTGCTTGTTCCCGCGATTTGAGTTAGTTCAACTTTTTCGTTTATCGAAAATTGTGACGTAAAGTTGAAATCATTAGAAACAGATGGTGCTGGTAATAATTCGCCTATTATATTTATATTATATTTATTTAAGTTTTTGGTTTCTTAATTTCCTAAAGTGTAAAATAAGTTGAAAAACGCAAAAAAAAGACCTACTTATTTTGCTTTGAAACGGTCGAGCACGCGTTGATCGAAAAACGTTTGTAAGACTGTTTTGAAACATGCTAAACGGTTTTAATACTTAATAAAACCTTCAAATGTACTTTATTCAAAATTAAACTCGATATTTGAAGTACATATAGTTTTAAAACTTCGTATAAATGTGGGTTTTACTTAAATCTTCTAGCGGCACATTTCGCGTCCATTTTAAAAATCCCCGCTTCAAATTTCCACGTTAGATGGCGTTCATGTTTTACGGAAATTCCGGTTTGTTCTTTTCAAATTTTCAAGATGGCCGCGACAAATAGTTTGTTTTTCGATTAATGTTGTTAAAATTTGTATATTTTTAAATAGGTTGGCATTTATTAGTAACATTTTATGCATAAATTTATTCAGAAATATTAAATTCAAGTATTTTTATTTAATATATCTATAGGAATGTTTAAATTGTAGTAATAATGTTGAATTATCGTACAGTTGGTGGTAGGAGCGGAATTTCGTGAGTATTTCTGAAGCCTTTGCTTATTGACGGCAGGCCAGGCCGTGCATCATTCGCACGTCGATGAACAATGTTACTTCCGCAATACACGTTTAAAATAAGCCCATGTACAGGTAAGAACACGTATTGAGATCTTATGAAATTTTAAATACCTAGAGAATAAGATATAACCAATGGTTTATTTCTGAATAAATTATTAATGGAATGACAGGATGTAGCCAATGCTTGATTCACCCACTATACTATGAAACTCTTAACTATAATCGTTATTTCAATTATAAAATAAAAGCTTGCTGGTGTGAATTGCTTTGAGCGAACAGTAGTATAATTTATTCTATTTAAATTTATAGCTTAATTCCAAGATCATGGTATTCGTGATATCTTAATAAACAACGTAAAGGTAGCAAGACATAACATAAGATGGCAGCATTGGGGCAGCAGCCAGCCCAGCAACAACAGCAAAGTTCCCAAGAACAACCAATTACACAGCTAGAGTTCCACCAAGCAATGCAAGATTTTAAGACAATGTTTCCAGAAATGGATGAAGATGTTATTGAAGTTGTGCTTAGGGCTAATAACGGAGCAGTGGATGCAACTATAGATCAACTGTTAGCTATGAGCACCGATAATGAAAATGAAAAATTACGCGCCGAATTGGACGCTACAGAGAATGCCGAAGTTCCCCCTCGCTATTCCCCCGCAACTCCACCTCCTTCGTACCATCAAGCGGTACCATATGCTCAAAGCCCCTCCCACTCTCCCAGCGTGAATCATGCCTCGCCACAAACCATGTCTCCTATTTTGAGGCGGCCTCAAACCCCTCAACAACCTCATAGGTCTCCAGTTTTGTTACCACCACTAGGAAGTAATCCGTCTAGTAATACCTTATCACTGTCTCCGTTGCCACCCGTTACACCTGTAAGCACCTTAAAAAGAAATTCATCGACTGAATGTCCTAAGCAGCCATTGAGAATTACTAAAAAATGGGATCCGCCTTTGCTTGGTCCTCTACCACCCACGTTTTTGCGAATTGATGAGGGGAAAAAGGAACATAAGAAGTTAACTCATCGGAAAATTGAAGTGAGTTCTTTTTAATAACCCCTTTACTAATTTTCTTTGAAAATCATAATACATGCAGAATGTATTCTAATTTTTTAGAAAGTTACTGTTTTAAGCTCTGCTATGCTCCAGCAACGCATGGAAGAAAATGAAAGACAGCGTCAAATAAGTGGTCGCGATGACCCAGAATTGGCTCAGTATTTAGAAGATGAACGAATAGCAATTTTTCTTCAAAATGAAGAATTTGTGCAGGAATTGCGTCGTAATAAAGAATTCATGACTACGCTAGAAAGAGATTCCGTTATTCAACCAAGAGTGTTACCTACAGGACAAGCTGAGGCTTCCATACCGGAATCAAGTATGTTTCCTGATCTAAAATACTGAAAGTGCCGTGATATGACTTAATTTAATTATTTCAGATGAATACCATGAAGCTGACGATGATTCGCCTCCAGCTGGCTTGGAAGCGTTTCCCTACACAAAGACGCTTCCACCTTCGGAAGATACTGATGCAGCATTTAGGGAGAAGCTTAAAAACATGGGCAAAGTTTCACGCAGAAAATTTGCACAGCTAGCAAGAATTTTTTCCCGAAGGAAACGACGAAATTTTAGGCAAATGTATCCTTTGAAATATAGTGTTCCAAGAGATATTTTTTGGGAATAAAACTTACTAGATTCTCATTATCATGAATATGCCCATCTATTTAAGGAGTTTTCCTTTGAGTATGTTGTTTTATCCTTTTCCGGAAAAATGTGTAGAGGTTTTAAAGCAATAGTTAGTGTACGGATTCTAGTGGTTATTTGGGGCAGGGCGATATCCTACAAGACAGATTAAATTCCTCAGCATCTCTGTGAAAAGGGCCTTAGGCGTGTAGCACATTGCAAGATTTGCTTTAAATCCATTAAAGGGCCACGCCGGCGTTTGAATTTGACCAGTTTCAAGCGTTAGTTTCCAGAATAAGATTGGTCGTATTGGATACCACATGCAAAATTTGGGCCGAATTTTTCAAACACCCGTGTGGCCCTTTAACATTCATCAAAATATCCCGTCAACCACTGTAGTTAAGAAATGGTTACCATCCGAAGCTAGTTGATGCCGGGTTTTATAGTTTTTGATTTATCCCCACATTCTAAAGATTTTGGAGCCTTTAACTCTTTTAATTTAGTTTGGGCGAAGGTGCGAATCCATCCAGGGATAATTTGTTGTTGCATGAAGACGAATATTCAGAGCTGTCAGAAGAGGAACACGAGGCTGATTTAAGCAAGGATGATACGTGGAATAGTCATGTAAGTGTGTTTTTTTTTGCGATCTCAAGTTTATGGAATCGACATTAAATTTCTAATGTTAATTTAATATATTTCATACATGCTTACAGAAATAATTTAAGGTAAAAATTCTTGAATTTGTTAAATCTTGGCTTCATGTATTTGTAAAAAAATGCAAAAGTTTTCCAGAAAATAATTTCTTCCAAATTAAAGTTTATTTAGTTGTATTTCACCATCTATTAGCATCTAATAACAATTTTGAACATTAATAAGCAAAAACCATGTTATTTTTAGTACCACGACTTGAAACAGACTGATGGCTAGACTGCAACAGTGCAGTGTATCGTCATAAGTGTATAATATTGATACATAAGTATGACACTTCCTATTCTTCACACGCTAAAGTTTTACTGAGAGAGCTATTCACGAGATGGATTGCATAATGGGCTTCGTCGCTGTTTTGCGTCCGCTTGCAAACTTGTCCCACGTAGCTTTTGACAGCTCCTCGCTAGGGGGATATTTTCTTCTGGGGATGACGTCACTCCGTGACTAGCTCTCAGTAAAATAATCCCTAATGTGACAAACTTATGGAACAATATTAAAGACTTATGGTATCGTTTAGTTTTTCGCCACTGATGGTGTTAGTATATCTGATACTAGGAGGCGACGTTTTTGCTGGCTTGTGAGAAGATGTAAAATTTGGATTAGACTGACTCTAATTTTTTGTCTTATGTTTGGCATCTTAAGAATGTAATCTTGACATTTATACTTATACGGGACATTCTTTACATGTATACTTGGAAAGGGCGGGCCTTAAACTACGTCGTAATGAAGACTTAAGGTATTTTCTAATTCATTGGCCGGCTCCTGTTGATTAGAAGCCCCACCAAAGAAAGAATGGAAGACGTTAACTTGGAAAATAAACTTACTTGAAAATTAATTTAATAACTGACACTACAGAAGCTCTGGCAGAATTTAAATTTTATTCACGAAAACGGTGTAGTTACGTAACTAACTGACATAATTACATGGTTAAAAAAGAGCAAATAGTTTTCAGCTTTGAACTACCCCCCTTTTCTATGTTAATCATCAGGGGCAATCAGAATGTTCGTTAGACATTCCAAGTATATACATAATTTTTTGTTCAGATTCATGTCTATTAATTAAACTGATTAATTTTGGCTGAATAAAAATTGAATTCATATTTGTTTCTACATGCAGATTGAAATCCGGAACACCAGTGGTGGATCGACAACATCGCTGGATTGTAGGCCTTCGAACCGTGAAATCTTATAGTGCGGTAACATTTTTTCTAAATTATCTTAGTTTTTGTTAGAATAGTTTACGTTTAAGAAATGGAAAAAGCTTAAAACAGACTGGCAAAAGCTTTTTAGTGTAAAAAAAAACATTGAATCTCCGTTTTTAAGTTTAAAATTTTAAGGATATAACAAAATATATATCTTGGTGTCTTCTTAAACAAGCAAATGCCTGTATGTGGCAAAAATTCCCGTAAAAAAACATCATATCTTTGTGCCAACACATAAAACACGCTCCCCTAAATGCAGCTCTCTGCGTCAATACAAACAATAATATTTATAGCTTCCTTTTGGGATTCTATATTTTGCGAGATTATTTTAAATTAATTTATTATACTTTTTTATTATTTTCACTCAATTTTTACTAAGTTTAATGCACCATAAGTATTTAGTGGCATTCCATGGTAAAGGTACAAAAAATATTATTTTGCACACTTTAAAAAACACATTAAAAACATATTGCTCCTCCTGAGTTTTCAACCTTTGAAGTGTATTTTTACAAGCCTTATCAACAGTTGATGTATTTGTTAGAAAAAGTGCTTAAAGGTAAAATTTATACCTAGTAATTAAAAATTATTCAATTTTGCACGCTTATATCTTAAATGAGATTTTGATAAAGCCGATATACAACAAAAATTTTTTTTTCTTAAATTCGTTTCTTGAAAAGAAACTGAACTAACATGGAATTTAGTTTTCAGTTTAACCGTGTCTGTAATATTGTTCCATAAGTTTGTTACTTTGGGGAATATTTTACTGAGAGCTAGTAACGAAGTGATGTCATCACTAAAAGAAAATCTCCCCCTAACGAGGCGCTGTCAAAGGCCACTTTTGACGCTGGACGAAGCGCGTAATGCAGCTCTCAGTAAAACTTTTGCAAACTTATGTAACATTATTATACATCTATTTTTTAACTAAATTTTATGTGAGTTGCATGAATAATATGATTGTGCCATTGTAGGTCAAGTGTGACAAAATAGAGCAAGAACCTACTTCATTAAAATATCACCATTAAGCGGCTACCTACTAATATGTAATATCAAGATGCAATATTTAAAATATATTACGTGCATTTTTGAATTTTTATATAAATTAAATTGCTAATGCATGCGGTTATGTTTTTATAATTTTTGAGGGGCGTGGTTTGAAGTTTTTCAAAGTTACGAGGATTGCGTGATTTTTTTAAAAACAAGAGGTGGTCTGAGGTTTTTGTAAACTATACACATAACGATGTATATAATACTATGGATAAAAGTATAGTAAAAAATATTCGAAATATATTCGTAAGGTGGTTTAAAATAAATTTATAAGCGATTAAATAGCAAACATGCGCAAATTTTGATCTATATGTGTAGAGGAAAAAACAACGCATTTGTACCATAACTGCGTGTTAAAAATTTGGAGGACAAACGTGCCATATTAGGTTCAAGCTGATTGAAAATGTACAAGTTTTACCGGTTATGTCGCTTTTAAACTGCAAAATTTAATTTAAAGTAACTTAATTTTTTATAAAATTGCACACTTTTTGGTTTAACAGCCTAAATTAAATTAATAGCTTAAATTACACCGTCGTACCTAGTCAAGAGTTTAGTACTTTAGTTGAAACAAAGCTAGGCGAAACAATATGCTAGTCAAGTTAAACTTTATAAGTTACCCCTATTCAAGAATAATTTTGTGTTCCACTTAATTTTTTTAACGTTTTACCATATGCTTTTTACGTGAAAGTAAAACAAAAATAACAATTTTACACCTTTAAGTTGTGTTTGGTGTTTTTTAAACCTTTGTGTTTGGCATAATGTGTTTTATGACAAAAAAAAACTGTTGTACTAGATCCAAAAATATTAAAACTTGTACCTTGACATTATTAATGTATTGTTTAATAATTTATGCCTATGTCACTGCCCTGAAATAGTACAAAAAGTTATTTGAGGGGCAGCATATTCTTTAATAAGGCAAAAGATTTTGTGGACCTTTAAAAGTGGATGCTAGGGTTTGCGGTCACTTCGACCATCATTTACTTTTGGTGTGAAGGAAGCAGACAAAATTTTTTTTAAATATATAACCTATATTTATTAGATTTATAATTACATTATGATTAACCCTTTTCTACATTTATTTGTTTAAGATACAAAATGTTTAACCTTTGTTTCGTTAAAGGTTTATTTTGTGACGTATGTTCAAAGTTGTTCCCATAACCGATTATTTGTAAGGCAAAATATACAAAATCTCAATTTGTTTTCTCTATTTTTATTCGAAGTAGGCCTCGTTGTGATATTTCCACTATTGTGATGCGAGAAAAAAGGCGGAATTATGATAAGTAGTCCTCTCCTGGTTATAGTTAATTTAACTGTCATGGTTATAGCCTAGCTTTGATGGAATTGATGTTAGGCTTTTTTGTAAATTCTGTCCACCATTCTATTCGGTCGGTGGAACCCGGGCTTGATTTAATAGCGTGGAATAAGTTTTGATACACCTAGATAAATTGACGACTTTATTAGTTGGATCGGGAATTTATATGTATACACTCGGAATGCCGTAAAGCTGGGAATCCACGTATTTTCAAATTCATTGGATGTCCTTCTTCGTTAAGAAGCCGTCGCCGCGGAAAAAAATGGAAGACGTTCGCTCAGAAAATAGATTAGTTATCACATTAATTTATAATTTTCTTCAAGAAATTTTTCTACTTCATCATAAATTCGCGTATTTATATGGTTTATGGGTAAATTAATTTTTATTTAAACCAAGGCTTAATGTCGAACTGGCGCTGAATAGTTGGGTTTTTTTTTAAATAAAAAGGTCTTATAAAAATAAGTAAATGAACCGAAGTTATCGAAATAGCGCTCAGAATCGGAGGGCGTTTTCCTTATGAAAATGAAACGAAAATCGAGTCAAATAAAAGCTAATTTCCTTCCCGTCTTTTAACGCGATAAATTGCAGTGATTGTGGGTATAGCTATTTCTATGCATAAAAAATGGTTTCATAAAAACAAACTTTTTTTTCGACCTACGAGCGCGCAAAATTTCAAATTTGACGTCAAAATGTAATTTCATAAGGAAAACGCTTCCAACATGGGGACTATAGCAGGCTGATAACTTCGGTTCATTTACTTTTGGTCGTGAATTATATTTTATTTTTTATTAATTAGTCCATGGTTGCTCTTACGTCACAAGACAGCTTTATTATTATATTCTTCGCACGAGCGATTTGCACGCGCGCTATATTAAATTTGATTTTGAAATGACCACTTTAAAAAAATATATATATATATTTTTTTAAATGCCCTCATTACACTCTCTGCTATATTCCTCTGGCGATTGTGGCGCGCGCTCGTAGACTTGTAAAAGTAAGAGACTGTGACCAAAAGTAAATAGATATCTATTTACTTTTGCTGTGACGTAAGAGCCAAATTAAAACAAGAAGGCCACGTTACTTTTAGGCCAATCAATAGAGTAGTAGCACTACGTAGCTTTGGCCATGGCCGCCATTGTGGGCGCGAATTTTTTATAAATAGGAAAAATCATGGGTGACGTCGTGTGACGTAGCACTGCCATTACTCTATTCTAGCATCCCTTTGACCCACCCATTGAGTTGGGAATATTATTCTAGAGATCCAATCAAATCTGCTCCCCGCGAAACAAGTTTTTGAAAATTACGAATGTGCCGTCACCTCTAAAATGACGAGAAAACGTTATCATATGACCCGTGGCGCCATCCATTATTTTTGAAAAAAAAAATTCCGGAAAACGCGTCTTATTTGAACGAACCATTGAGAGATAGACGGCGCCACGGGTAGAATGATAAAGTTTTCTCGTCATTTGGGAGCAGACGGCAGTATTCTTATTTTTTAAAAACTTGTTTCGCGAAATACTGAAATCTGACGTTTTGATTGGACCTCTAGATTAATATTCCCAACTCAATGGACATACCATGACACGTGCGAAAATCTCAGCTGTAAACTACTACGCCCATAGTACGGGAATCATCAACGTCGCCTTAGACATTCCAAGTGTATGTATATATAATTTCCTAGTTCGATATAATTGTATTTAAAGTAGTGATATTTACCTGACCGTCGGAACATCCTATGGCAGAATTCAATACGAAGTCGGGCGGTGCTATTGCGTCTACCAGCGCTACTGCGTCATCTTTTAATTCGGAACATAGTGTCGTTATAGCGGATTTGATGTATTGGCTGGGTTCGGGGCCAGTGAAATACATTCCTAATAAAGGCGAATTTAGCAATTAACTCTTAAATATCTCAAAGTTTAAAAGAGAAAGTATCTATTTCTGCTTAGGGAGAATTACCACTTCTTTAAAAAATATTTCAATTGGATTTTAAAATGACCACTTCTTAAAAAATATTTGAATTTGATTTTGAAATGTCCTCTTCTTAAAAACAATATTTGAATTTGATTTTGAAATGTCCTCTTCTTAAAAACTATTTGAATTTGATTTTAAAATGTCCTCTTCTTAAAAACAATATTTGAATTTGATTTCGGAATGTCCTCTTAAAAATAAATTATTTGATTTTGAAATGACCACTTCTTAAAAATTAATTATTTGATTTTGAAATGACCACTTCTTAAAAAACAAAATATTTGAATTTGATTTTGAAATTACCACTTCTTAAAATATTTGAATTTGACTATGTTGGAACGATCTGTGGACCCGAATGGAACACCATGGTCTTGTTTATCTCCGTCACAAGAGGGGGGAAAGAATAAAGAATAAAGTTTAAACACAAAATGTATTTGATATATAAAGGGCCACTGCGGCGTTTGAATTTTACTAGGAACCCCCGCCATCTCTGTAAATAGGGCTGGGAAAATTCCCAGCCATAATGGGAGGAGCTACGAGATTTTTCAATCTCTAGTGCGGGTAAACGCATAGACTTTACAATATCGGATTATTAGCGTTTTAAAAATTGAACTAGATCCAAATTAATATATTACAACAATTAAATGCGTGTATTTTGTTCAAAGTAGTTATTCCCGTTTGGGTGTGAAAATGAGTGCCATTTTATTTTCATATGAATACCCTACCCGTAGAGCCACTCTGCGGACTGAAAAGAAACACGCGAAGTCTGCTACGATCTAACCGAGCGTGTTGAAACACGCGAAGAACTTGCTCCAAGAACAAGATAAATTTGTTCGGAGCTGATTCCATTAGGCAAATCGAACATAAAAATGCTGTTAGGGCGATCTCAAAGAGCTCTAGAGCAGAAAACCATAGCGTGCTGTTCCGCACGCTTGCCCAATCGCCATTTTTACAGCTAGCAGTAACAAACACAAGGAGAACGCAGCTAGCCTTTAAACACGCTAACGCAGTGTTGTGTACTAATTTCATTGGACGAGCCTTTACGCTGAACGTTTTACGGGCGGGGGGGGGGAAGACGATTTCCGTATTTTCCCCTTCCGACGGCAGCAGGCGCTAAAGCGTCTAACCAATGAAAATTGTACGCAAGACAATGCACGACTTTTGACGGGTTGCGTTCTCCTTGAGTGTTTGTTGCTCCTAGGTTACAGACGGGACTAGGAGTTCGCGAGTCACAAGAGGGCATTACTGTCGCTCAGAAAGGACGAAAGCCAAACTTAAAAATGCATTACAAAACAACCGCTGAATATTTTTTAATGCTGTTTTCGCCGTAAAATAACTATATTCATCATCTACACTCTCATTCTATTGGCTAAAGCCAACCGTGGCCTACGTTATTACCAAGGCCCGTGCACGCAAATTTTAGTTCGCTAATTCTCGCCACTAGATGGGCTGCGTTCAATAACTCTCAACAAAGTATCTGAAAATTTATTTTCATTGAGACCGTTGCTAACGTGACGTAGAATGTTGTTGAACGCTTTTGGCGCTTGTTGTAAATTTTGTAAAATATCGTCTGTTGCGGCGTATGCAGCTAACCTTACTCCGTGCAGCGACGTCACGGGACCGTTGAGCAACGGGAAAAATTTATCATACAGCCGATGACTTCGTTGCTCAACGGACGGGCAAAAACCCCGTTCGGTAAAAAACCGCTAACCGTTGAGCTCAGCGCTGAGCTTTTTTAGAGTTACTGAACGCAGCCAATGTCATTATCTCGCATCCGGAGATTCCGGATTTCCGGACCACGTTGCCTACGTTATTACAAAAGCCCGTGCACGCGAAATTTCTTCCATTTATTTCTTCAATTTTAGTTCACCAATTCTGGCCACTAGATTATCTCGCATTCGGAGATTCCGGAACAAGTTGCCTACGTTATTACAAAGGCCCGTGCACGCGAAATTTCTTCCATTTATTTCTTCAATTTTAGTTCACCAATTCTGGCCACTAGATTATCTCGCATTCGGAGATTCCGGAACAAGTTGCCTACGTTATTACAAAGGCCCGTGCACTTGTATTCTATTCGCGTTTTAAGTCTTGATACCATTTACTGGAGGTTTCTGCATGCTTGGTCCTGCGATTTGAGTTAGTTCAACTTTTTCGTTTATCGAAAATTGTGACGTAAAGTTGAAATCATTAGAAAAGATGGTGATGGTAACAATTCACCTATTATACAGGGTCTTTTTTTTTGCTCGGAAAAGTGTTTTTTTTTCAAAAACTATTTATAGTACCGATTTCAAATTTGGAAGGTCAATTCTCTATACCGGGGGACATCAGTTTGAGAAATTTGAGCGTTTTCGGTAATGTTTTTCACCAATTTTGAAAAATTATTTTTCGACCACTAGGTGCGAGATAAAAAATTTCTATTATAAAGTTGTAGGCCGTCATCGAAAACCCTTAAAAATTGTTCACTCGACGAAAAACAATTTATTTATCAGTGAAAATTCGAGCTTGAAAAATTTACAAGTTGGTGAAGCCAAATTACGATTGTTTGAAACGATAATTGAAAAGGGAACAAGTCTAATACAAACGTAGTAGAGTTTTCACACTTGAAAAAATGTACACGTTTGGTTTTTAAATGCAGATATTTTATTCACATAAATTTTTACAAAACATTTTCAATAATATCACCATTGGCTGCAACACAGGTTTGTGCGCGGACAATTAAGTTCTCAAACGCTTTCTCTACCATTTCTGGTGTGACGTCTCGGCAAGCACTGATTATTCGTCTAATGAGTTCCTCCCTAGTTTCAATGGGCGTGGCGTATACCTTTGCTTTAACGAATCCCCAGAGAAAAATAATACAGCGGTGTTAGGTCAGGTGACCTTGCTGGCCAATGCACTGGACCATTTCTCCCTATCCACCTTTCAGGAAACTCGTTGTTGAGGTGCTCAGTTACTTGCCGGGAAAAATGCGGAGGGGCGCCATCTTGCTGAAACCACAACTGACGTCTTTCAGCCAATGGAAGGTCGTCGATTGCGTCACTCAGTTCGTTCTGTAGAAAATGTAAATACCTTTGGCCGTTGAGGTTCGTCGGCAGGAAAAAGGGACCAATCAAACGGTTTCCAACAAGTCCAACCCAAACATTGACCCGTTCAAATTGAACCTGGTGATGATATTCAAAACCCCAATGTGGGTTGATGTCAGACCAAAGATGGCTGTTTTGATGATTAAAGGGCCCATCTCTAGAAAATGACGCTTCGTCGGAGAACAAAACATGGCGCAAAAATTGTCTATCTTCTTGGACACCATTTAGTAACCAGTTGCTAAATTCATAACGTCTTTGATGGTCTCCGTCAATTAGTCCTTGGTGGAGCGTAGCTCTGTATGGGTGTTAGCGATTCTTACGAAGAATTTTCCACACACGATTTGCAGAACAACCCAAATCAGCAGCGGCGTTAGCGCAACTGTGACGAGGATATGCCACAAAGTACGCGAGTACATTGTTCTCGAAGTCTAAATCCGGTTGACCCAATCCGCGAAACCTAGGTTGCAAGTTACCAAATTGATTGAAATCGTGAATTGCTCGTCTTACTGTATTTACAGATGGTGCTCCATTTGGATGTCTTTCTGCGAAGATTTCAGTCACTCTTCTAAGGTTTTGCGCTGCTTCTCCATAGTAAATGGCAACTATCTCGGTACGCTCAGCTACTGAATAACGAGGCATTGTTCGAAATATTATCAAACACTGATAATAATCTCCCAAAGTTTTCCTTTAAATACCCAATGCATGTTTAGGATTGACCTATAGCCTCGTGTTTTTTAAATCCGGTCGTTTTTTTAACCAAAGTTTCAACTGGATTAGGTAATTCGGTTTCAATTATCGTTTCAAACAATCGTAATTTGGCTTCACCAACTTGTAAATTTTTCAAGCTCGAATTTTCACTGATAAATAAATTGTTTTTCGTCGAGTGAACAATTTTTAAGGGTTTTCGATGACGGCCTACAACTTTATAATAGAAATTTTTTATCTCGCACCTAGTGGTCGAAAAATAATTTTTCAAAATTGGTGAAAAACATTACCGAAAACGCTCAAATTTCTCAAACTGATGTCCCCCGGTATAGAGAATTGACCTTCCAAATTTGAAATCGGTACTATAAATAGTTTTTGAAAAAAAACACTTTTCCGAGCAAAAAAAAAGACCCTGTACAATTTATTTCAGTTTTTCATTTCTTAACTTCCTAAAGTGGAAAATCAATTGAAAAACGCAAAAAGTAGACCTACTTATTTTGTTTCGAACCGGTCACGCACGCGTTGATCGAATTAAAAAAAAATTCTTCAATTTTAGTTCGCCAATAGTCGTTTCAATAAAACGTCTTCAAGGAAATTGCCAAGAAGTAATATAACCGAGAGCCAGGACCTGCAAGTTACTGTTTTTATAGGGTTTGTTAAAATAATGTAAACTTTTCACCTATACGGTATGCAACAAGTGTTCCCTTTTGACATAATAAGGCTTAGCAAAAACACGACGTTCTGTTTACAGGTGAAAATTTGACATTATTTTAACAAGTACTATATAAACAGTCCTTGCAGGTCCTGGCTCTCGGAAATATTACTTCTTGGAAATTTCCTGGGAGGCTGATTTATTTAAACGCCTTTAAAGGCCGACTACATAAATCTTCGGTTTACTCTGTCTTTCACTGGAAGTAGGCTTACTGCAATACACGTGTGCCATGCAGTCAGCCTAATTCCAGGGAAAGACAGAGTAAACCGAAGATTTATGTGGTCGGCCTTTAAGGTGGAGGTCAAAGAAGTAACAAGAGAATTGGATGGACTTTTAAATAAACGTAGGCAACACTCTAACTCGTTCTTTACAAAGTACCCCAACAATAGACGCTAGCATCTAGGAGCAACAAACACAACACCCCACACAAGGAGAACGCAACCCGTCAAAAGTTGGCTAGACGCTTTAGCGCCTGCTGCCGTCGTAAGGGGAAAATTCGGAAATTGTCTTCCCCCCGCCCGTAAAACGTTCAACCTAAAGGCTCGTGACGCTCGTCCAATGAAATTCGTACACAACCTTTCGTTAGCGTGTTTAAAGGCTAGCTGCGTTCTCCTTGTGTTTGTTGCTCCTAGCTAGCATAAACTCTATTAATGTCTTATTCAACTTGTTAAAAGGTTGCACGTGCCTCTTGATATTTTAGTATAAAATGGCTCGAGCGATTTCGCGCGAGCTCCCTAAAATAATAAAAATGCGCGAGACTTTTACGCTAAAATATCAAGGAGCGCGTGGAACTTTTTAACAAGTTGAACAAAACATATTTAATTTATGCTAGCGCCTATTTAAGGTTTAAAAATTATGATTTTGTACACATTAAAACACGTATATCGCTCTCCTGAGTTTTGTACCTTTGAAGTGTATTTTTATAAGCTTTATCGACAGTTGATGTAACTGATAGAAAAAGGGATTAAAGGTAAATGTATACCTAGTAATTAAAAATTGTTCAATTTTGCACGTTAGTATCGTAAATGAGATTTTGATAAAGCCGATGTACAACAATTTTTTTTCTTAAATTCGTTTCTAGAAAATAAACTGAACTAACATGAAATTTAGTTTTCAGTTTAACCATAAGTCTATATTATTGTTCCATATGTTTGTCACTTTGGGGAATATTTTACTGAGAGCTAGCAACGGAGTGACGTCATCACAAGAAGAAAATTACCCCGTAGCGAGGCGCTGCAAAGGCTACGTGTGACGCGTTAGCGAGCGGACGCAAAACGGCGACGAAGCCCGTAATGCAGTCTGTCTCGTGAATAGCTCTCAGTAAAACTTTAGCATGCGAATAATAGGAAGTGTCAGACTTATGTAACTATATTATACACTTATGGTATTACCTATGTAACAAACCACTAAGCAGGAGCTGCAGGGCAGAAAATATCAAAAGCCAAATGTGGGAGTGGCCAATATTGAGCCCTATTGGCGCCTACTTAAATAACTAAGGTTATATTCCCGTTAATCAAATATAATTAAAATTTAAACAGGGTTGCCACAAAATTTTCAGATTCAAATTCCCTGACTATTCCCTGTTTTTCCTGACCATTTTAAGAGATTTTCCCTGACGTATTAAGGCCAAAATTTTTCTTTTATATTTTGCTTTTATCAGAAGTTAATAAATTTAGATGGACTTATATTTCAATAAAAAGGTTATTGCAAATTTTGAAGAAAAAAAAATAGCCAAACATTCAAGGGAATAAATGATAATCATAGAATTTGTCATAGATCTAGAGTTAAATTACCTTCAAATAGAGGTCGGGGATGGTTAACTTTTATTCAATAGATAAAGCTCTCAAAATTATTCGTAAAATGTTTTGATCAAGTAATTTATATTTCTGTATTATCCGATTAATTTTTTGATAAATTTGTAAAATTAATCGGAAAAACGACGTTTATTTCGATAAAAAGCTCAAATTTTACGAATAATACATGTTTTTTAATCATTTTCCGAAATATTAACCGGTAAATTTCTTTGTTTACATTTTTTTCCCGAAAAAAATCAATTTAAACATGGATAATGATTAACCGTCCCCGACCTCTACCTTCAAAAAGTGCCCAGATAAAATTGAATTGCCTGACTTTTCCCTGAATTTTTAACAATTCTTAAAATTCCCTGACATTCCCCTGACTTTTTAGGCCCATTTTTTAATTCCCTGACTTTTCCCTGATTTCCCTGTTTTCCCTGACGTGTGGCAACCCTGTTAAAATACAGAAAACTGTAAACAAACCTTCATAAAACGTAGCTAAATGTTTTTCGAGACTCCACAAACCGTACAGTAGACACAATCTGTTTAGAACCGATTTCAACGACTGATCCAGCACGAAATCTTGGACGTAGTTATTAAATCGATTGATCAGAGAATGCTGCAAATTAAAGAAGAAGTTAGATTAACAAAAGTATGTCATTTAACTCTTATGGGAGAAGCCTTGCTTTTCAAAACTATAGACTTGTTAGTTAGAGCATCGACCAAGAATCTAATACGGGACTCACTTTTCCCGATATTTTGACACGGTAGGCGTGGCCTAAATCGGAAGGCTTACAGAGGTACATCAGCCGCTTTGAAGCGCCTCAAGAATTCTGTTCAACTATCACTGCGAGTAGGGGCTTAGGAGACAGTACGTGCGAGGAAGTTAGGTTAGGCTTAGTTCATTAAATTTGTTAAGTTTAGAAATGAAATGGATTCCAATTAATTTGATTAAAAAACCTCAGCCATACGCGGCTTATTGGTTATTTTCATTTAACACAATGGTTAATTACCATTACTTAAACTTTTAAAGAACCAATTTCAAAAATAAAAGGTAAAAAACTTACTAAGCCTAATCATTTAACCGACAACAACGGCGACATTTTGTCAAAATTGAACGTGAACGCCCATCTTCTCTATGAAAATCGACTTCAGCGCCGCCAAGTTTGTCCACATTGAACTAAAATTACCCGTGATTTTCCTATTCCCAGTATTCACGCGTGCTTTTTAAAGCCTGAACAGTGAGTCCATTTAGATTCTTGGTCCATGGTTAGAGATTTTTAAAAATCCGGTGACATCATGGACCAATTAATTAGTCCATGGTGACATATGGCGCTCGCGCAAATGCACGTAGCCACGTTGTTTGAAATGCGTTTTAATGTAGAACTGCGTACCCTAGATTCGAATTCAGAGATAAATATGGGATAGGAAATTAATAATTATAATAATAAAGAAAGAACAATTTAGCAAATGACCGAGAGTTCAGAAAAATCGTTATTTCGTTAAAAAATATTTAGATTAGGCTATTCGCGACCGAAACGAGTCTAGATGGCGTAACGGCGCTAGCTTCTCCGAGGTAGTGCCTATGATCAAAGATAATTTAAACTCGTACCCTAGATTCGAAACGAGGGGCTGATCACTCCGCGTAATCGGTGTGCAGAGCCGTACCTTTGACTGTACTAATGGGATTACGCGTAATCTTTGAAGTCCCTGCCTTTGGCAGTGCTAATCTAAGCGTAATCCGGTGTACAGACTTACGAAGAGTGGTTAGCCCCTCGATTCGAAATCACTCTCTCGCGCGTTGCCGATAGCGTTTACCCACTTCCCGCCGGAACTCAGAAAAAATTCGCTCCGTGGTTTGCGCCTTACCGCAACCACGGCCAACTTCGATCACGCGCTGCCACGGTATACAGCGCGGCAGCGCGTGATCGAAGTTGGCCGTGCCGCAACCGATGGAGCCCGATTTTTCTGAGGTCACGTGCCGGAAAAGGGTAAACGCTTCGTAACAAAACCGTCAATGGGAAAGCTCTCAGTATTCGAATCTAGGGTACGAGTTTAAATTATCTTTGCTATGATCTAGCGCAAAGACTATATAAACACTTCGCTTACTAGACAGGCGTCTCCATACAAGAAACCTGTTAACACTTTCAAAACACGGGAGAAGCCTTGACCAGCCGTTAGAGGCGCCACTAGTAGCACTGCTGAAGCACGGGGAAATTTTGACCAGCGTCTGCTATCACATGCAAGTTTAGCCATTGAAAACGCCAGTCTATTTAGCGAAGCGTATATATAGTCTTTGGATCTAGCGTCTGCTAACAGACCAATTAAAAAGTCATAAGAACGTTTTTTCTTAAATAAACTTATCAAAATATAAGCAAACGACGCAAAAATTATATTATAATGCAAGTATCATTATTTATAAAGTCAAATTTACGGATATCGATGAGAAAAAACTAATTGCGTCTGCTTTAGCCGCTACCTATCTAAGTTTCAATGGCGATCCAAAGGGGGCGTAGCGATAGTTTTCGGTCGCGAATAGTCAGATACAGATATATCGTGTTTAATAGAGGTGTTTTTTGAACGCTATCAGGTGTTTTTCCTCCTATCGCAACAGGGTTATTCAACTGAAGTTGAATAACCCTGATCGTACGATACATCTGAATGCGATAATTTAATCAGTCTGGCAACGCTTCAGTGTACACTTCGCCAATTGGAACCCTCGTTAGCCGTGCGAAAGTTCATGTTACATATTTAGTTCCACATCGAAATATATTTCGATGTGCAGCTTTTGCTAGGACCGAAATGTGGTAGTTGTAGAAGTAGTATTAGTTAGCTGCCATAAATGCGACACCCATTGAAGCTGTGTAAGGTACAATCATAAGTAACAATATCCTTAAGTATGACACTAAATGAAGCTGTGTAACGTAGAATCATAAGTAATCATATCTATAAGTATGACACTAAATGAAGCTGTGTAACGTAGAATCATAAGTAATCATACTAAAGTATGACACTAAATTAAGCTTTGTAACGTAGAATCATAAGTAATAATATCTATAAGTATGACACTAAATGAAGCTGTGTAACGTAGAATCATAAGTAATAATATCTATAAGTATGACACTAAATGAAGCTGTGTAACGTAGAATCATAAGTAATAATATCTATAAGTATGACACTAAATGAAGCTGTGTAACGTAGAATCATAAGTAATCATATCTATAAGTATGACACTAAATGAAGCTGTGTAACGTAGAATCATAAGTAATCATATCTATAAGTATGACACTAAATGAAGCTGTGTAACGTAGAATCATAAGTAATCATATCTAAAGTATGACACTAAATTAAGCTTTGTAACGTAGAATCATAAGTAATAATATCTATAAGTATGACACTAAATGAAGCTGTGTAACGTAGAATCATAAGTAATAATATCTATAAGTATAACACTAAATGAAGCTGTGTAACGTAGAATCATAAGTAATAATATCTATAAGTATGACACTAAATGAAGCTGTGTAACGTAGAATCATAAGTAATCATATCTATAAGTATGACACTAAATGAAGCTGTGTAACGTAGAATCATAAGTAATCATATCTATAAGTATGACACTAAATGAAGCTGTGTAACGTAGAATCATAAGTAATCATATCTAAAGTATGACACTAAATTAAGCTTTGTAACGTAGAATCATAAGTAATAATATCTATAAGTATGACACTAAATGAAGCTGTGTAACGTAGAATCATAAGTAATAATATCTATAAGTATGACACTAAATGAAGCTGTGTAACGTAGAATCATAAGTAATAATATCTATAAGTATGACACTAAATGAAGCTGTGTAACGTAGAATCATAAGTAATAATATCTATAAATATGACACTAAATGAAGCTGTGTAACGTAGAATCATAAGTAATCATATCTATAAGTATGACACTAAATGAAGCTGTGTAACGTAGAATCATAAGTAATCATATCTATAAGTATGACACTAAATGAAGCTGTGTAACGTAGAATCATAAGTAATCATATCTAAAGTATGACACTAAATTAAGCTTTGTAACGTAGAATCATAAGTAATAATATCTATAAGTATGACACTAAATGAAGCTGTGTAACGTAGAATCATAAGTAATAATATCTATAAGTATGACACTAAATGAAGCTGTGTAACGTAGAATCATAAGTAATAATATCTATAAGTATGACACTAAATGAAGCTGTGTAACGTAGAATCATAAGTAATCATATCTATAAGTATGACACTAAATGAAGCTGTGTAACGTAGAATCATAAGTAATCATATCTATAAGTATGACACTAAATGAAGCTGTGTAACGTAGAATCATAAGTAATCATATCTAAAGTATGACACTAAATTAAGCTTTGTAACGTAGAATCATAAGTAATAATATCTATAAGTATGACACTAAATGAAGCTGTGTAACGTAGAATCATAAGTAATAATATCTATAAGTATGACACTAAATGAAGCTGTGTAAGGTACAATTATAAGAAATAATAATCATAAGTATGACACTAAATGAAGCTGTGTAACGTGTTATCATATCTATAAGTATGACACTAAATGAAGCTGTGTAACGTGTAATCAATTAGTCATATCTATAAGTATGACACTAAATGAAGCTGTGTAACGTGTTATCATATCTATAAGTATGACACTAAATGAAGCTGTGTAACGTGTAATCAATTAGTCATATCTATAAGTATGACACGAAATGAAGCTGTGTAAGGTACAACCATAAGTAATAATATCCATAAGTATGACACTAAATGTAGCTGTGAGCCATGTGATAAACGTCCAATCATAAGTAATAATATCCATAAGTATGACACTAAATGTAGCTGTGAGCCATGTGATAAACGTCCAATCATAAGTAACAATACCCATAAGTATGGTACTAACTTGTAACTGGAGCTGTGCAATCATAAATAACATAAAATGAACTAGAATATTGTACTAAATGATGCTGTAAGCGTTTTACGCAATACTTAGTTCCCCTAGGGGATATAAAATTTGGAGCATAGTGTTTTGGGTATGCCTAGAAATTGGGGAAAGTAGCTTAACACATACGATGTGGAACTTATATTACGGCTGGGCCGACTTGTTAGGCCCTTCATAGCAACTTCTCTCTCTGGTAATTGCAAAAGTGGCATAATTACCAAAATTGTGTCAATGAAAGAGCGATGTAAAAGTTGGGAGGAAATGAAATTCAAAGGGTCGAAGTTGTGTTGCCTGGTGAGAGCTTCGCGAATTAAGGAAGCACTGGGGAAGGCTAGCAGGATTATTAGACAGGTTAAGCCACCGCCAGAAAACGGGAACGGGGGGAACTTGTAAACTTGTAAATATTAGGTGGGGTGGCGGACTGGTTAGCGCTTTCGCCTCGCAGTAAGAGGAGCCGGGTTTGATCCCAGCTTGTGGCACTGAGTTCCCAAGTTCTCTCCCCACTGGTTTAAGGGGTTTTCCCTCGAGTTCTTCAGTTTCCCCTTCCATAAAAACTTGTCGAGGTTTACGGTAATAGTGAGTGTAGGTAGCTGTTGGCTTGCGTGGCATGAAGGGCTTGCCACCACCCTCCTACGCATTGTAACCCGGCCACCGGAATTAGTCGCTTGATGACTTAGGCTTAAGGTGGTGCCAAGGGTATTAGCCTAACTGATTATTATTATTATTATACAATATAAACCAATATTTACAGTTATTTACCATTATTTACTATTTTTACTATTATTTACCATTTTTACTGGCACTATTTACCATAATTTACTATTTTTACCACTAATTACCATTATTTACCATTTTTACCACTATTTACCATTATTTACTATTTGTACTATTTACTATTTTTACCACTATTTACCATTATTTACTTTTTGTACTATTTACTATTTTTACCACTATTTACCATAATTTTCCCTTTTTACCACTATTTACCATTATTTACTATATGTACTATTTACTATTTTTACCACTATTTACCATAATTTACCCTTTTTACCACTATTTACCATTATTTATTATATGTACTATTTACTATTTTTACCACTATTTACCATTATTTACTATATTTACCACTATTTACTATATTTACCATTATTTACTATTTGTACTATTTACTATTTTTACCACTATTTACCATTATTTACTTTTTGTACTATTTACTATTTTTACCACTATTTACCATAATTTACCCTTTTTACCATTATTTACTATATGTACTATTTACTATTTTTACCACTATTTACCATTATTTACTATATTTACCACTATTTACCATTATTTACTATTTTTACCACTATTTACTATTTTTACCACTATTTACTATGTTTACCACTATTTACCATTTTTACCACTATTTACCATTTTTACCACTATTTACTATTGTTACCACTATTTACTATTTTTACCACTATTTACCATTATTTACTATTATTACCACTATTTACCATTTTTACCACTATTTACCATTTTTACCACTATTTACCATTATTTACTATTGTTACCACTATTTACTATTTTTACCACTATTTACCATTATTTACTATTATTACCACTATTTACTATTTTACCACTATTTACTATATTTACCACTATTTACTATATTTACCACTATTTACCATTATTTACCATTTTTACCACTATTTACCATTTTTACCACTATTTACCATTATTTACTATATTTACCACTATTTACCATTATTTACTATTTTACCACTATTTACTATTTTTACCACTATTTACCATTTTTACCACTATTTACCATTATTTACTATTGTTACCACTATTTACTATTTTACCACTATTTACCATTATTTACTATTATTACCACTATTTACTATTTTACCACTATTTACCTTTATTTACCATTATTTACCACTATTTACCATTTTTACCACTATTTATCATAATTTACAATTTTTACCACTTATTACCATTATTTACCATTTTTACCACTATTTACCATTATTTACTAGTTTTACCACTATTTACCGTTATTTACTATTTTACCTTTATTTACCAGTGGTATGCACAATATTCGAAAAAAGTGGTATTTTTGGAACACTGACTCGTTTCCATATCCGTGACGAAAAACGCGTCATCAACTTTATAAAAGGGAAACGGAAGTTAGTTAAGGGGATTATAAAAAACCTGCAGAATTCCTCGCGTATTTCGCGATTATTAGATTTGGTTTCCATGGTAACCTTTTCAATACAATGAAATTATTTCTATGGAAATGTTATACTTATGAATAATTATGTTATATATTAGGGTTGTGCGATTAGGGTTGTGCGATTAGTGGTTTTAGGCAATCGAGTCGTTTATCGAGCATCAAAAGTTTTTCACAGAGTATTCGAGTCGAGTAATATTGAAGTCGAGTAATCGAGTACTTGGTTAAGGGGAAACTTCTCTTATTCGAGTCGAGTAACTAAAAAAAAATTAGAGTAATATTTTTCACGAGTCGGGTTATCGAGTACTTGATTAGGAGCTGGTTTTATTCAAGTAATTATGAAATTAAATTTAAAAGGAGTATAAAGTAACTTTCAATGCTAAAAATATTCCACAGTTTCCACAACTTTGTAGGTACCGTTTAAAATTTTAATGAGTTGTAGGGGGTGAGTTGAGAAGTATGCCTGTTTTTCCCCATTTTCCTACGATGAGTGAAAAGAGCGCCAGAGAGCTTCAAAGTGTGACCTACTAGCCCCTGGAAGTAGGCTGCAACAAGCGCAAAACCAAGCAGCAGGGAAACGCGAACATTTAGGTTTGGGTTCGTGTGATAGGTAAAAAAGGACTTTGTAAACAAATCGAGGTAACCTGCGTAAAAGAGTAAACTTAAACAGTATTTAAAGTCCCTGCTGCTTGGTTTTGCGCTCGTTGCAGCTTACTTCCAGGGGCTAGTAGGCCACACTTTGAAGCTCTCTGGTGCTCTTTTCACTCATCGTAGGAAAATAGGGGAAAAAACAGGCGTACTTCTCAACTCACCCCTTACAACTCCTTCAAATTTTTGTATAACCTTTTGAAACACCCTGTGTATGCAAGATGTAAATCTTTAGTAATGGAAAGTATAGCACACATTTGGTTTTATATGACATTTTGTAAGACATTTATCTTATCTTAAACCGGGTCGTGGTGTAGCTTACTTCAACATAGGCTATTGATAGCGTGCGGCATCGGTGCACTTGACTTTCGGAGCGGGCTTGGAAGGGATCCTTGCCTTGGCTAATTTCGGCGGCGTACTTGGTTGCGCTGTCTCGCAGCAGATAACAAACTAGCCATCTGTACGCCTCGACAATCACTGTGAAAACGGTACGAACATTTTATTTTCGCGCTAAATTCGTCGCCATGGAAACGCGAAAAACTAGCCAAATAGAATAAATAAATTAATGAATACCTTTACAATCCAAGGCGTCTTGAACACTGTGAATTAATCCTTTTCGCCTTAAAATGGGTTCGATGTTATTAATGAAATCTACGGTCTCCATCGGAGAAATAATTTCTTGACCTGCGGAAATTTATTTTCGAAACAGATTAGCTATACAGTTAATTAGTTTTATACAAAAAGTTGTCAGTAAAATAATCTCTGATTTGGGCTATTATAACACAATATATTGCCCGATTATTCGCGACTAAAAACTATCGCAACGCCCCCTTTGGTTTGCCATTGAAACCTCGATAGGTAGCTGCTAAAGCAAACGCTATTAGTTTTTTCTCATCGTGATTCGTAAATTTGATTTTGTAAATAATGATACTTGCATTTTAATATAATTTTTGTATCGTTTGCTGATGTTTTTATAAGTTTATTTTAGAAAAATCGTTCTTATGGCGAAGCTAGCGCCGTTACGCCACCTAGACTCGTTTCAGTCGCGAATAGCCTAATCTAGGTATTTTTTAAACGAAATAACGATTTTTTTTAACTTTCGCTCGTCTGCTTAATTGTTCTTTCATTATTATTAATTTGCTATCCCCTTATTTCCTGTAATTATTATTAATTGGGCAAATGTGTTTTTTTTTCGAAATCCCGAAAATTTATCACAAAAATATTTTAAGATTTTGGGTTATTTTAACAAAATATATTGGCCAAGTTGCCAGATTTTGGGCTATTTTAACCAAATATATTGGTCGAGTTGCCAGAATTTTGGCTATTTTAACCAAATATATTGGTCGAGTTGCCAGATTTTGGGCTATTTTAACCAAATATATTGGCCGAGTTGCCAGATTTTGGGCTATTTTAACCAAATATATTGGCCGAGTTGCCAGATTTTGGGCTATTTTAACCAAATATATTGGCCGAGTTGCCAGATTTTGGGCTAGGAAACAGATTTTGGCTAGTGTTATTAAGGAAATAACGATTTTTCTTAAACCGTCTAGGTCGTCTGCTATATTGTTCTATTATTATTATTATTATTATTATTATTATTATTATATTAAAATAAAGCTAATACCCAAGGCACCACCTTCGACCACATAAGCAATGTTGCTTGTGCGTGATCAAGTAACAGGTTACAATGCGTAGGAGGGTGGTGGCAAGCCCTTCATGCCACGCGAGCCAACCGTCAGCTCACTACTAACTATTACCGTTAACCTCAGCAAGTTTTTATGGGAAGGGGAAACCGAAGATCTTGGGGAAAAAACCCTGTTATAGTCGCAAGCCAGATTTCCCGCACGGTACTGACGAGTCCCAAATAGGACTTACCCGGTCTACCGTTGGAATTTCTGGCTAATTTATTTAATTTAATTTAGTTTTGCCACGGTTTATATATTTACGTACACAGGTTAGACTACTTGTACCTTCATACGTGCTAGCGTTTTGAGCTTCTTAAGTTCTTCTGACAGGCAACCCTGTTTTCTGCTACGCTACTAGTACGCCCTCTAATGTATATAAACAGTACTAATTAATTTATTATAAATTAAATTTTTATAATTTTTAATTATAAATACACTAATTAGCTACCGTATTTATAATTTGATAATATGTATTTTAAAATTTATTAATTATCTACGATACATTTAAATTTAAAATATAGGTGGCACTCCATTTTTAAATATAAATGTTATTTTAACAATAGTTGATTATAGTTCAGAAACTTTACACAAGCCGGCGTTGTAGGCGCGAAGTAGAATTTTTCAAATTCTCTCTAAACTCGGGTGTAGCTCATAAGCGTCCATCTCTGAGCCGAAGTAGTCTAATCTGTGTAAATATATAATCCGTGGTTTTGCACTCGAAGGTCTATTTGATCCGAGTTTCGCGTCTTTTGGTTTGCTCGAAGACCAATCGGTACGAGCTATATTTGTAAGTTTTTAAATTTCTTCAAATTTGCTTAGGGTTTAGCTTTTTATCCCTTTTCTTAATGGACTTATCTACTTATTCGCTAATTTTTTCTCACTTTGTTATAAATCGACTGACTTTTAATGTAAAAAAAACTTATCCTTAGCCTTACCACTTTGAAGTTGTTGGTACAGGGTCAATAGGTAGTTGCTGGTTTGTTGCAAAAGTACGTGATTGTCCCCCTCGTAAGTGCAGTTGGCGTCGTTGTCGTTGCGTAGAGATCCAAACCCGGAAGCTATTTTAAGCAAATTGAAATTTCAGTTGGGGTTTCGAAATTTATTAAATAAACCATTTCATTATTTATTGGGGCGCCATCTACGTAAGTTTTAGGAAATGGGGTATTATTAACATTTTGTAAAAACGGGAAAAAGCAAATTATAAACTAAGCATTTATATTTTCTATTAATGGATGGCGCCACTTAAGTATTTATTGTAGCGCCATCTACGTCAATATTTTAAAGGTAATTAATTTTGCGTTTTGTAGAAACGATAGAAAATTATATCATATTATACTAATCATTTAATTTCTGATAGTAGATGTAGCCACCTAAATATTTATTGTGGCGCCATCCTACGGCAGTTTTTGGAAATGGGGCACTATTTACGTTTTATAATAACGGGAGAAAGCAAATAATAATAATAATAATAATGCGTTTCTATTTTCTATTAGTATATGGCGCCACCCCAGTATTTAGTGTGGTGCCATCTACGGAATTTTTCGAAAGCAGATACTATTTATGCTTTTGAAAAAACGTTAGGAAAGCAAATATAAACATTTTTCTTTTCTGATAATAGATGACGCCACCTACGTTTTTGTTGTACCGCAGTTTTTCGAAAGTAGATACTATTTAAGTATTATAGAAACTATAAAAAAGGAAATCACTAAGATGGCGCTTTTGTTACTGCTCCGACCCTATTACTGAAATGGCGTAATAGGAAAATGGTATAACCTTGCAAGTAACCGTGACCTCCGCAAGCCTCCCTGGATTCTTGAATGGCATCTCGGGCGGTCCAGGCTGATAGGGCTTTCGCCGAGCATGATAAGGCGTGAACTTCCGCTTGTTGAGCTGACTGTGGGAAAAAACCAAGTGTTAATAAGTCAGCCAGCCCGCCAAATAGGATCAGAGTATAACTTTTTTCTTCCTCTTCGAGAGAAAAGTAAAAACTTATTGTTTATCCCGGTTGAAAGGGTAAAAAAAATTCCAAAGCCAATTTTGAATCGGTTCCTTACGTATAAATAATTCCATTTTTGGTTTAACCCACCCATTTGAAGAATTTCTGGCAACACTACTACAATGCAAATAGTCTAAAAATTATGAAATTAATAATAAACTTTGATTTATTAGCTAGTATTTATAATAAACAACAATCTTTACCTGATACACTACTGTGAGTGTCAATGAAATGTTAAGCATTAGTTCACAAGAATATACACTGGTAAACATCATCGAAACCGTGCAAAATGTTTCGTTATTTTAAATATTTAAATCCTCTTCTCTTATGACTAGTTAAGTAATCGAAATACTTTTATACTTTAAACATTTGATATAACAAATTGAACAATGTCACTTGGATTAATTTTAATTCGCCGTGTTTTGTAAATTCTTACACTCGGTAGCAGACGACATACCGAGCAGCCCGAGCTCAAGAAAACAAGGAGTAATATATATAACGTTGATCTAAATCATCCTTGCAAAAACAGTTTTCCTTCCCCCTCTTACCGTAACGAACATTTTATGGAAAGGTCTATTGTGTGTTTATTGTATCGTCGTCATGAGGGGCACAAGTCGCTAGATGACTTAGCCCCGGTACTTTCAACCTTGTAATAACTTTAAAATTCCTAATAAAATCGAATTGAATTGAATTGAATTTGCACAAAACAGCGGACAATAATTATACAGAATTAATCTCTACACTAATTAACTCACAGTTACGCTTAGGAGTTAGGTAAGTTTTGTTTGATGGTACAAATGTCCGAATGCCGGAAAACAGGATCGTATGTCCGAAAACGTATTTCATTTGCCCGAAAAATTGATCACAATTTTTGTTGGTGATTTAGTCGTTCAATTTATGTTAACTTTACTGGCGAATTTCATTTGTTCGAATAATCGTTTGTCCGTTTTTTCGAACATTAGGAATTGGTTGTTTTTTTTTAATATTGTTAATATAAGAAAATAGTAACATTAACGTGAACCTAACCTAACCTAACCTAAAATATCCACAACATTCAACGCAATCTAGCAGCAATTAAAAAAAAACAACTTGAACAAACAACGATATTTACAATGTAGTTTTTTATTATTTATTCTTGCACTAAAAAAGCCGGACCAAAAAAAACAGCAATAAGAAATACTAATTTAGCGACAGAATTCGGACAAGTGATGCTACCGATTCGGACGAATGAAACAAACAAGTTGTCCAATTCGAACAATTGAAACATTTTTTATTTCGGCGGTTCGGACGATTGAAATTCGAACATTTGTTCCACCGTTCGGACATTAGCAAATTTGGCGTACGAGATTTTGAATATCAAACTGATTTCAGAAATCAGAAACTGATTTCGAGATTTTGGAATTGATTTTCGCCCAGATTTCGGGATTTTCCGTTTGATTTCAAGATTTCTAAAATCATTTTTCTCTGAAGCGTGGACGGGATTTGTACGAAAGTTGGACCCCTCGATTACCATTAGTAACATAATAACTGTAAGTATGACAAATAGCCTAGATCAGCGGTTCCCAAAAGTGTTCCAGGGGTTCCGAGAATTCGCAGCGCCGCCATCTTTGTTTGTATAAACAGTTTTTTAAGATAAGTCAAAAAATTGAGTTGGGGTTCCGGCAGAATTAGGCGGATAATTTAGGGTTCCATTATTCCATAGCAAAAACCAATTGGGAACCGCTGGCCTAGATTATCACTGAACTCATTTTCAGAGTTATTGCGCAATGCAGGTTACGTTCAGCACAGAGCCTCCTAGTGTCTAAAATATGCCCAAAACAGAAATATAAAGCGATAATAATCAGCTAGGCTAATACCCAAGGCACCACCTTAGGCCTAAGTCATCATGCGACTTTTGAAGCCATTAATTCAGGTGGCCGGGTTATAATGCGTAGGAGGGTGGTGGCAAGCCCTGCATGCCACGCGTTCGAGCCAACAGCTCCCTACACTAACTATTACCGTTAACCTCAACAAGCTTTTGTGGAAGGGGAAACCGAAGATCTCGGGGGAAAACCCCTTAAACCATATACTAATGGCAAGGACGATAATATACTTCTCAATTCAGTCGCCAGTCCAAGTCGGAGCTGGGCTGGAGGGTCAGTGTTGAAAATAAGTTCGGTTAGAAAATTAGCGTTGAAAACATATGAAGTGTCATATTATGTTACTTATGGCATTACCAATTAGACTTTAGTCTAGAGGTTTAGTTATACTTTTGGATTCGAAAACATGAGGCGAAAATGCCGCGAAATTTAAATTCCGCGAACAATATTAGGCTAATTATGGAATTAAAACTTTTTTTTTCTTTTTTTCGGAAAAATACGGAATATTTTCCGTAAAAAAAAAAGACCTCGGTAATTTTCCGACTTACAAGTGTACCAGAATGTCTTTAAAAACGAATATAACATTTTTATAGTAAAAATTGCCATAAATTAAAGAAAAAGGAAATGATATCAAAATGAATAAACCACATTTTGAACGGCACAAGACCTTTCAAATGTCGCTTGATCACCTTGGATCATATTTGCTCATTGTAATTTTTAGAAGCATAACTATGAACGAAAATAACTATAATTACAACGCCACTTTATTTATCGTTATGGTAACAAAGAAAATTATAAATCTTACAAATCATCAAGGAAAATTGGGAGATAAAATAATTTTATTCATATTTTTGCCGCTTACGCTGTTTACACGCAAACATTTGCTAGGAACCTGGGTTCATACCAGCTTACTCATAGAGTTATTTATCCACAAACGTGCATATACTAATAATACTCAAGGTTGTTCAAAATGCTTTTTTCTTTCAAAATGTTTAATGCAAAATACTTTCTCCATGGCTCAAAATGTAAAATGCTAAATACTTTCTCCATAACTCAAAATGTAAAATGCTAAATACTTTCTCCATAACTCAAAATGTAAAATGCAAAATACTTTCTCCATAACTCAAAATGTAAAATGCAAAATACTTTCTCTATAACTCAAAATGTAAAATGCTAAATACTTTCTCCATAAATCAAAATGTAAAATGCTAAATACTTTCTCCATAAATCAAAATGTAAAATGCTAAATACTTTCTCCATAAATCAAAATGTAAAATGCTAAATACTTTCTCTATAACTCAAAATGTAAAATGCTAAATACTTTCTCTATAACTCAAAATGTAAAATGCTAAATACTTTCTCCATAAATCAAAATGTAAAATGCTAAATACTTTCTCCATGGCTCAAAATGTAAAATGCTAAATACTTTCTCCATAACTCAAAATGTAAAATGCTAAATACTTTCTCTATAACTCAAAATGTAAAATGCTAAATACTTTCTCCATAACTCAAAATGTAAAATGCAAAATACTTTCTCTATAACTCAAAATGTAAAATGCTAAATACTTTCTCCATAAATCAAAATGTAAAATGCTAAATACTTTCTCCATAAATCAAAATGTAAAATGCTAAATACTTTCTCCATAAATCAAAATGTAAAATGCTAAATACTTTCTCTATAACTCAAAATGTAAAATGCTAAATACTTTCTCCATAAATCAAAAAGTAAAATGCTAAATACTTTCTCTATAACTCAAAATGTAAAATGCTAAATACTTTCTCCATAAATCAAAATGTAAAATGCTAAATACTTTCTCTATAACTCAAAATGTAAAATGCTAAATACTTTCTCCATAAATCAAAATGTAAAATGCTAAATACTTTCTCTATAACTCAAAATGTAAAATGCTAAATACTTTCTCCATAAATCAAAATGTAAAATGCTAAATACTTTCTCTATAACTCAAAATGTAAAATGCTAAATACTTTCTCCATAAATCAAAATGTAAAATGCTAAATACTTTCTCTATAACTCAAAATGTAAAATGCTAAATACTTTCTCCATAAATCAAAATGTAAAATGCTAAATACTTTCTCCATAAATCAAAATGTAAAATGCTAAATACTTTCTCTATAACTCAAAATGTAAAATGCTAAATACTTTCTCCATAAATCAAAATGTAAAATGCTAAATACTTTCTCTATAACTCAAAATGTAAAATGCTAAATACTTTCTCCATAAATCAAAATGTAAAATGCTAAATACTTTCTCTATAACTCAAAATGTAAAATGCTAAATACTTTCTCCATAAATCAAAATGTAAAATGCTAAATACTTTCTCTATAACTCAAAATGTAAAATGCTAAATACTTTCTCCATAAATCAAAATGTAAAATGCTAAATACTTTCTCTATAACTCAAAATGTAAAATGCTAAATACTTTCTCCATAAATCAAAATGTAAAATGCTAAATACTTTCTCCATAAATCAAAATGTAAAATGCAAAATACTTTCTCCATAGCTCAAAATGTAAAATGCACAATACTTTCTCCATAGCTCAAAGTGTAAAATGCAAAATAATTTCTCCATAGCGCAAAATGTATTTTGAAAATTGGTTTTTCTAAATGTAAAATAGTTTTTGCAGCTCAAATTAAAAATGCAAAATGTTTTTACAAATGAACAGTTAGTTTGTAATAATTAATAATTAATTACTAATTAATTGCGTAGATTTTCTAAACCATCCTCGTAGCCAGCGTGGGAAATAAAGCGGTGGCACTGTTCGAATGTTCGTCTGTTTAGGGCTATCTAACTGGTTAAAGCTTGACCATTCCCCTTTAAGCGTAAAATGGGTTTTCTCCCGGCCGAGCGGTGGCGCTGATGCTTGATATTTTCTTGACGCGTTTTCGTGAGAGTTTCATATCTTTATAAGCGCAGCGACTAGCAGGATGTCTGCTGTAAGCAGACGCGAAATATTTGAAGTCTTCCTCTATATTTGAATTACGTCTTAGCGTAAGACTCTCAAGGCCCCCCTAAGTTTGAATGGGGCATAGGAACCCATGAATTCCGCAGTAGACGAAGCAGTTTCCGGTAGCATGCATTGCGGGATTTGTGCATAAGTTTCAGTCATTCACCACCAGGTGGATTCAGGTAGCCAGTTTGGCCAGTCATTAGCCTAACGTTTAAATCCCATTCGTTTCAAACTTAGGGGGCCTTGATAGTCTTATGGTCTTAGTCTTACAGGACCAGGGTTGGACGTAAGGATATTTTTTTAGACTAGTGGGGGTAAAAATAGGGGTATAAAAACAAGAAGGACAGCCAACATTTTGCCTTACCCGTCAGAATTAAAATAGGAGTTGATTATCACTTGAGCTACATGCTGTGATTTTTTTTTAAATAAAATGGGATTGATGAATGATGAATTTATGATACGCCATATTAAGCATTATTTATGAATATTTAGGTAAATTTTTCACTAGCCAAATTGACTAATGAGCCCCCAGATTTCGATTCATCTTAGTAGTCAGAACATTTAATTTAGAAGTCAAATGCCTTATGTCCAAGGAGACTAAAAATATTTCGGCTTAGAGCAAAAATTCCAATAATAAAGTTGTTCTTCGTCACATTACCATTAACTTTCTAGTTGGCATTGTTGCTCTAAACCTTTTGGTTCTCGAGATAATTTTAGTATGACCTTAAAGATATGGTTCAAGGTCATACAATTTTCCCTTTTACGACCTTTGTGATTTTGGTAAATTTTTCTCGACTTCCTATTGGTCAAATCCGATTGGGTCTACGCTATTTAGACTTAAAACGTGCGGGGGAACACTTTTCTAATAGGAACCAGCTTTCTAACACTTACGGTTCTCGATATAGTTTTTGGCTGACCTTGAACCATATCCTCAAGGTCATCGCAATTTTCAAAGAGGGTTTCTCCTTACACACTCTATGCGACCTAAAAATTTCAAATTCGTACCTAAAACTGTTTTGGAGATATTCGCCCTGTAGTGAGAGCGCATGGTGATAAATTGTTCGAAATTGGTATACAGCTCTGAAAATTAATATACACGTGCCTTGAACTATACTCTCGACTACCTAAATTTTATTTTTCAAAAAAACCAACTGGAAAAACTTTTATAAGCAAAAAAAGCTCTTGTTGCCGAGGCCGCGCACATCTTAGTTTAATTTGTTTTCAAAACAATATGTTCTAAGTTGCCCACAACTTGCCCTGCATCTCCGCAACTTTAGGAATAAACAAGTCGGCCCAGGCCGTAATATTAGTTCCACATCAGTGTATTAGAGTGGACAAATATATACACCCTTAGTAGACACAGGTAGGCAAACTAATACAAAAGCTAATGAGGCTACGTGATTTATTATCTTTTTATAAATAAATTGCCACCCTAAGTTAAAGAGTGGATGCCGCCCACCATCAGCTGACCCGGGTGGGCAAACTAATAAAAAATTTGTTGGGCCCACGTGATTTCCTATTGTTTGATATAAAATTCACCATCCTATGTTAAAGAGTGGCCACCGCCCACCCTCATGAAATCAACTTTTTTTCCGGTAACTCTCCCTTTAAGGGGGTTGGTCGGAGGGGGCGGAAATTAACGGCACTGCGTGCGCGTTAAAGAGTTCTATCGAATGAGACCAACTGTTTTTTTTTCGGTCACTATCCCTTTAATAAGAAAGTGCCACACTTATTTATTACTTCTGACCATACACGGTTTCGATAAGAAAGTGCCACACTTATTTATTACTTCTGACCATACACGGTTTCGATAAGAAAGTGCCACACTTATTTATTACTTCTGACCATACACGGTTTCCATAAGAAAGTGCCACACTTATTTATTACTTCTGACCATACACGGTTTCGATAAGAAAGTGCCACACTTATTTATTACTTCTGACCATACACGGTTTCCATAAGAAAGTGCCACACTTATTTATTACTTCTGACCATACACGGTTTCGATAAGAAAGTGCCACACTTATTTATTACTTCTGACCATACACGGTTTCGCTAAGAAAGTGCCACACTTATTTATTTCTTCTGACCATACACGGTTTCGATAAGAAAGTGCCACACTTATTTATTACTTCTGACCATACACGGTTTCCATAATAAAGTGCCACACTTATTTATTACTTCTGACCATACACGGTTTCGATAAGAAAGTGCCACATTTATTACTTCTGACCAAACACGGTTTCGATAAGAAAGTGCCACACTTATTACTTCTGACCAAACACGGTTTCGATAAGAAAGTGCCACACTTATTATTATTATATAATATTATATGCTCTCTGCTGCAATGTCTAACGGATCTATCTCTCCTGCCTTTACGGGCACTACTAGTTAACAATCTACTTGTACCGCTATAGAAAGTGCCACACTTATTTATTACTTCTGACCATACACGGTTTCGATAAGAAAGTGCCACACTTCTTACTTTTGACCAAACACGGTTTCGATAAGAAAGTACCACACTTATTATCCCCAGTCCGACCCGCAGACCGCACCGTCAGCGGGGCCTCGCGATTCAGGGGCGAGGGAGAAAATTGTCGGGCGAAATCCTATGTGATACGAAAAGAGAACGGAATATGGTTGTCCGCAAATCCCCAGTCCGACCCGCAGGGGGTCGAAATTAGGGCGGGGGGAGGCGAAGTTTGAGGTTAGCTTGACCCTAAAACGCCGTAAATATACGTAAAAAAACCCGGAAAAAGGAACGAGAATTGCGACAACTTAACTTGACAAATCCCCCCCGCGCTGCAAGGAAAGACTAGATTTCCCGAGTAAATTTTTGTACAGAGCGGTGTGGCCCAGTTGTTAGAGGCGTCGGGTGTAGGAGATTACGCGGCGAGCGGCTATCTGTGTTCGAGCCCCGGCCAGGCCAGCAATTTAAATTATATTAATAAATTATTTTTCGCAGCTCCATCTACCGTGTTGTCGCTTTTCCACAACAACACTTAACGACAATCCGTCCATAGCAATAGTCCCACTTCGATATATATATCTCGATGTAGAACTAAAAATGGTAAATCGCGTGTAGCTCGCGTGGTAAAGTTATTAATTTTTTTATGGTAAAACGTGTCACAGTGCTACTTAAAACCTGATATGGAACCACATCGAGGTATTTTTTTTACTTGACGTTTTTTACCATTTTTCATTTTTCTCCATAGGGAAAAATGGTAAATCGCGTGTATCTCGGGTGGTAAAGGTGGAAAAGTTATGAAATTTTTTATGGTGATACGTGTCATAGTACTACTTAAAACCTGATATGCCATTGTAGAGAAAGTTTTTCTGCTATTTACTATAGCTGACGATACTCACAAAGGAGACGACCCGAGGTGATAATCACCGATTTTGTTCAAACTCGGGTATAATGTACACCTCCATGTAACTTGAAAAACCTGCATGGGAAAAGTTGCGACGGACTTTTGTTTTGTCATGGCAACCGAAAACGTTTTTGACAACATTATTTGGGATTATTTCCATCGAAAATAACATGGGAATCTGAAGGATTTTAAGGGTCCCCCAATTGACCAAATTGCATTTAAACTTGATTAAATTTAATTTGTAAAATAAATTTAAATTTTTTTTAACGTTTTTGAGATTTTCAAATTTTTTAAAAGGTTTCACAGGGGGGACCCTAAAATCCTTCAGATTCCAATGTTATTTTCAATGGAAAAATACCAAATCATGTTGTCAAAAACGTTTTCGGTTGCCATGACAAAACGAAAGCCCGTCGCAACTTTTCCCTTGCAGGTTTTTTAAGGTACATGGAGGTGTACACTATACCCGAGTTTAAACCAAATCGGTGATTATCACCTCGGACCATCCTGGAAACTTATCCTTTTGGGAAATTTCATATCTCGTATAGGTCTACACAAGAATCCATACCTCTACTTGGAATGCTTATCCTGGCGTATCGCGTATGGTAAGATCACTCTGACGGCTTTGGCCCCGCCTACGAGATAAAAAATCCCCTCTGCGCGCGCTCCCCTCTCACGTTGTTGGTTGGTCAGTTAACATAGTAACGTCAAAAAAACCGTCAGCCACATCAGGGAGTACAGAACGGGAGATGAAAAGAGGGGGTTTTTTTGGTTCTGCTGCAATGAGCTACACTTCAGCAGGCGCCTCTGCAAAATACGGGACACCTCGACTATTTAACGCCATCTATTATCAGCGGCCATGCGGTTTTTTGTTGAGAAATTCAAATTTCACACGTGGTGAAAATAAGCATGGCCCTTTGTTACATAAATCGACTTTCAAAAGTCAAAAGAAAAAAAATTGTAATTATTTTAACCGATCTTATAATTATTTTATATCATTTTATAAAATGTATTGTTCTATTTTAGGGAATGTGTTTAAAAAGGCCATGTTAAAGGCAAACATGGGAAATATATTAGCCAAACATTGCAAAGGCTTAAGGTTTGAAATATGACACAAAATTATATTTACATTGATTTAAGTTGTATTGTATCCTAAAAATGAAACTCTTTACTCAAGAAACATGGAATATTGCCAGTCGTAAGATAATTTAAATATTTACAATTAGGATCTACGTTATCTAATGAAAGACGGCGGCATCCACTTCCTCCATAAACAACAAAGCCACAAAAATTAGGTAGATGGCGCAAAACGCCGTATCTTGTCCCGTATTTTGCCAACCTTTCCACCCACCCCACCTCGATTCTCTGGCTTCTTGGTTGATAACCCTAAGGGATCTGGCAAAACGACTGCCGTTTTGTACTCCCTGGCCACATCGAGACGAAAATCGGCCGTGATAAGCATTTCAAGTAGAGGTATAGATTCCTGGTCTACATTACGCCAGACTTTGAACAAAATCGGCAATAAACACCTCGGGTACTCTCCTTGTCAGCGTTGTGTACAAATTTCATTGGATGAGCCTTAACGCTGCACGTTTTACGGGCGGGGGGAAGACAATTTTCGAATTTTCCCCTTCCGACGGCAGCAGGCGCTAAAGCGTCTAACCAATGAAATCTGTACACCAGAAAATGGGCGACTCTTGTGGGGTGTTGTGTTTGTTGCTCCTAGCTGCCGTTAAGGGGGGGGGGGGGTGTCCTCTACGCTCGCAGACTACTCTCTCTTCGAGTAGGCGGAGATAATCTCCCGGATATCATGACCCGAAGACATTCTTGATTTCATTGAATGATGGTAGAAATATCGGTGTCAAACTTACAACTTCGGGCGTTTTCCCGGCGAAATAGACGGATGCTTGGTAGTTCATGTAATCCCTCGTCAGGCTGACTGAGAAGTAATAGTAGACGTAACTGGCCGCCAGGTAAGGAAGAATCCTCCATTGCTATTAGCGAAAAGAAGACAAATGAAAGTAACCCAAATTAAGAACGAAACAGGAAAAGTGAACGCTAATGTATATTTCGAGGAAGTTTTTAGCTCTCCTTAGAAAGCGAAATAGCCGAATCATTATTTTTTCTGGACGTACGCAGATTTATCGACGTGATAAACGAGGTAAGCTAGCACCCAGGGCCAACCACTCAAATCTTCTAATTTTTTATAGGAAAAATAGGACTATATTTATAAAATTATAGTACTTTATAGTATTATATTTATATAATTATAGTACTTTATAGTATTATATTTATAAAATTATAGTACTTTATAGTATTATATTTATAAAATTATAGTAATTTATAGTATTATATTTATAAAATTATACGATTTTTTTTTAACTATAGGACTTTATACGATTATTTTTAACTATAGGACTTTAAACGATTATTTTTAACTATAGGACTTTATACCATTATTTTTTAACTATAGGACTTTATACAATTATTTTTAACTATAGGACTTTATACGATTATTTTTAACTATAGGACTTTATACGATTATTTTTAACTGTAGGACTTTATACCATTATTTTTAACTATAGGACTTTATACGATTATTTTTAACTATAGGACTTTATACGATTATTTTTAACTGTAGGACTTTATACCATTATTTTTAACTATAGGACTTTATACGATTATTTTTAACTGTAGGACTTTATACGATTATTTTTAACTGTAGGACTTTATACGATTATTTTTTAACTATAGGACTGTATACAATTATTTTAAACTATAGGACTTTATACGATTATTTTTAACTATAGGACTTTATACGATTATTTTTAACTGTAGGACTTTATACCATTATTTTTAACTATAGGACTTTATACGATTATTTTTAACTGTAGGACTGTATACGATTATTTTTAACTGTAGGACTTTATACGATTATTTTTTAACTATAGGACTTTATACGATTATTTTTAACTATAGTACTTTATACGATTATTTTTAACTATAGGATTTTATAGGACTATATATGCCTTTTCATTTACTTACTTTATGCATTTAAAAACAAAATCTATATTTAATGAAATAAATTCACTTAAAAAATAGAAGCTATTTAACCATTTTATCACAAAAATATACTAGTATAGGAATTTATCCTTTAGCTAGATCTAGCGATTTAACTGACAATTGTGAGTGGCTAGTTTTGAAAGGGGTCAAATATCAAAACTATTGGGTTTTATAGAACTTTTTTGGATTTTGCTACAAAATAGGATGTTTTAAGACTTTTTTTTCGAAAATATAGGATTTTATAGGATTTATATGACCTCTGGGAGCCCTGCAGCACCAGAAAACTTGCAGATGGTGCACATTATCCACACAAAGTTACGTCTGCAAGTTTTCAGGGGCTCACTCAGGGCCGTGCTTAGAGGTCTCGCGGCCCCGGGCGAAATGCAAGGGCGAAACTGATTGTAGCGGCCCTGCGGTATATACATCCCTATGGTAAAATTTTAGAGGCGCTGGGCGACCGCCCGGCTCGCCACCCCCTAAGCACGGCCCTGCGCTCACTTAAGGACTATTTGAATAATTTGAATATCCTGATCACAATTTTAGCTTAATTAAACACAGTGGCGATATTCCCCACAGGCGCACGAGGCGCGCGCCCTAGGGCCCCCGATTTCTAGGGGCCCCATTTTAACCGAAAAACCGAAATCCATTAGAAATGTTTAAATGTGCTAAGTAGGTAGCTTCATTTTTCGTAATAAATATTTTAAACAAAATTAAATTATTTATTTACATACAACACTTGTTTCAACATGAAATAAAATTTTCAGGCCATACTAAGCTACTCTTTACGTTATCTGAAAATTCCCGAAATGGAATCCTGGATACGCCCTTGGCTTAAATGGCCTTGTGAAAAAAGGGCCCGCAAAATAAACTGCGCCTAGTGCCACAATTTACCTAAACGCGCCGCTGATTAAACATTAGATAAGTTAAGTTAGCTCTAGAAAACGTCCATGCCAAACTTAATTAAAATTAAATTTATTCAAATCATTAATTTTAATAGAAAAACACCTTTAAATTATTCAAATCGCCGCTATTTGATAATAATTTCTTAAATATGCTTTAAAACCAAATTTCTAGGCATGTGCGAGCCTTGATTTTTGGGTTTTGGGTCGAGCTTCGAGTATTAAAAATTTCACTTTTCGAGTATCGAGCCGAGCTTTAAAATCTTACCGAGCTTTTAGGCATAGCTTAAAATGTGGTTTCGAGTACTCGAAGAATTAGGCTTAGCTTAAAAAGAGGGTTTCGAGTACTTGAATAATTACTAAGACCTAGCTTTATAAAGGGGGTTTCGAGTACTTCGTGATAGATTTAGCTTAAAAAGGCTCTGAATAATTGGGTTTATTAAGTAAAATATTTTTCAAAAATAAACTATTTATTAATTACTGCCAGAGCTTTTACGTTTATTTGAAGCCATATTTGAGAAGTCTAAATTAATAACTGGCCATACAAGGGATTACAACAATACAATAGTGGACTGATGAACCGCCAAAAAACTTACAATAAACAGTTAGGGCACTATACGTAAATTACGGTTTTAGTTTCGTTTTCTACATTTAAAATTGGTGACCAATCAGAAACAACTAGGACTTGTACCTCACCCAATAAGAAATCTTAAGGCGGGACTCTAGAATATTTTTTGTAGCTTTTCCCGCCATTTTTACAAGCTCGCGAGTAGTGCCTTGGTAAGAATAATAGTTTCGAGTATTCGAAATTTAAGCCTAGGCCTCGATTTGAGGCTCGAACCATTTTCGAGCTTTTCAAAAAATGATTTTCGAGCTTCGATCGAGTACTGGAACGAAATCGAGTACTCGCACATGCCTTGAAATTTCCAAAAACTCGATTTTTCGAGTTATTAGGTTTTCGTTATCATCTATAGAGTGACTTCCTATATTTCCTATATTTTCCTATAATTTAATGCCTTCCAAGTATACCGATATGCAATAATTACCTTATTATTTTTCCTATATTTTCCTATTAAGTGTACTATGTTTTTCTATTATTAGCCTATTTAGTTTCCTATATTTTCCTATAATTCGCCTATTTAATACCCTATATTTTCCTATTTGGGCCATTCCACGTCCATTCACCATGGGTCAAGCGATTCTTGTAAAATTTTGCACACGGTTTGGTCATTATTAGAAACGACTAAGTCTGAGTTTTTAGCTAAATATTCTTAGTAGTTATTGAAATACGCCCTAACAACCATTAGCCCCAGTTTTTCATGTGGCGCGTTTACGTAATTCGCCCCCCTTGAATAAAAGTTGAATATCTTTCTATCTAACCATTAGAAATCAATGCGAATTTAGTTACTAGGGTACATTGGGGTACAGAACGCAGTAGTCGTGTTAATATTTTTGTAGATTGAAAAATGGTTGAGTTAAAGGCGAAAAAGTAGAAAATATTGTAGTTTTCAGGGGTAACGTACAAAACACTATAAGATGATGTGGAAATGTGATAAGTTAACATTTTAAGAAATACCTAGAGAGATTACGTGCGGAGCTTTCCAGTGATACCAAAAAACATAAACTTATTGGATTTTGACGTAATTGTCCAAAAGAAATACCGATTTTTGATATTTGGGCATTCCATGTGAAATCAACACACTCAAAAATCTCACCATCTCGGATTTTAATGAAATTTTGGATATAGATAGTGCCTAGGGATATCAAGGAAAATGTTAAGTGTTATTGAATTATATCAAACGGTTTTCAAATTACGGCTGTTTAAAATGTTCATAAAATGGCAAAAATGACATGACTGGTATATTCTCTAATCCCCATAGCAGCTGTTCTAATTAAGCTACAGAGTTGCTAATACACCATATAATTTTTTTTAAATATATTTTTCAAATTATTTTTTTAATTTGTTTTTTTTAAAAGTGTGTCATCAAAATTAACAAAAATACAGTGAATAGTTTGTATCAACGTTAAATGATTGGCCGAAGTGGGAGGGGAGGTTCATGGGTTCATAGTGAAACATTATTTAAAAAACAATAGGTTTTTAAAAATATAAATATCATATATAATTAATACATATATTCATATATTCATATATAATAAATACATATATTCATATATAATAAATACATATATTCATATATAATAAATACATATATTCATATATAATAAATACATATATTCATATATAATAAATACATATATTCATATATAATAAATACATATATTCATATATAATAAATACATATATTCATATATAATAAATACATATATTCATATATAATAAATACATATATTCATATATAATAAATACATATATTCATATATAATAAATACATATATTCATATATAATAAATACATATATTCATATATAATAAATACATATATTCATATATAATAAATACATATATTCATATATAATAAATACATATATATAAATATTATGTGTACATATCATGTTTACATATATGCATATATTTACTTACATTATAATCTATACATATATGTATATAATTTATACAGAATGTCCACTAAAATGATCCAGAGTAAATAATTGAAAATCTATTTTTCCTAGGTATTTGATATTTTTAGATCGCATAGTACGCGCAGGGGGTCATGTAAATTTGTTAATAGGAAGCTAAGAAAACTAACAACAAAAACTAGAAGATCACGAATACAAATGTTCAATGACTAATTGACAACATTAAAATTTATTTAAATTAAGCTTAGATTAGGTAGGTTAAAAAAATTTCGATCTAAAAATGTAAATTTGTTAATAGGAAGCTAAGAAAACTAACAACAAAAACTAGAATATCAAGAATACAAATGTTCAATGACTAATTGACAACATTAAAATTTATTTAAATTAAGCTTATATAGATTAGGTCGGTTAAAATAAATTTCGATCTAGAAAGTGATGGCGAACACTTTTCGAATCGGAACCAACCTTCCAAACCTAAAGGTTTTCGAGATACATTTTGAATGACCTTGAAGACATAGTTCAATTTTATTTTACTTGAGTGAATTTGTCCTCAAAATGTTGATAACGTAGCACAAGTATTTTCTAAATGATTAACACCTAATTGTGATCTCTTGTAGATTTTTATTTAGGGCCTGCTTGTTTTTGATGTTTATTTCCTTGGGTTCCTATTGAGCAATTAACATCAGTTCAGAGTCCTTTGGGCATAAAATGCGAGGGCGCACACCTTTCTATTTGGAACTGAGTCTCTTAACCCAATGGTTCTCAAGACAAATTTGGTTTCATCTAATGGTCCCTGCGCGTGCTATGCGATCTAAAAATATCAAATACCCCGGAAAAATAGCTTTTCAATTATTTACTCTGGGTCATTTTAGTGGACATTCTGTATAAATTATATACATATATGTATAGATTATATTGTAAGTAAATATATGCATATATGTAAACATGATATATATAATATTTATATATATGAATATATGCAGTTATTATATATGAATATATGTATTTATTATATATGAATATATGTATGTATTATATATGAATATATGCATTTATTATATATGAATATATGTATGTATTATATATGAATATATGCATATATGTATGTATTATATATGAATATATGCATATATGTATGTATTATATATGAATATATGCATATATGTATGTATTATATATGAATATATGCATATATGTATGTATTATATATGAATATATGTATTTATTATATATGAATATAAATATTTTTAAAAACCTATTGTTTTTTAAATAATGTTTCACTATGAACCCATGAACCTCCCCTCTCAGTTCAGCCAATCATTTAATGTTGAAACAAACTATTCACTGTATTTTTTTTATTTTGATGACACCCTTAAAAAAAATCAAATTTAAAAAATAATTTATATGGTGTTTATCATTGGGAAGGGCATACATAGCTGAGTAAAATGACACCATTAGCAACTCTGTAGCTTAATTAGAACAGCTGCTATGGGGATTAGAGAATATACCAGTCATGTCATTTTTGCCATTTTATGAACATTTTAAACAGCCGTAATTTGAAAACCGTTTGATATAATTCAATAACACTTAACACTTTCCTTGATATCCCTAGGCACTATCTATATCCAAAATTTCATTAAAATCCGAGATGGTGAGATTTTTGAGTGTGTTGATTTCACATGGAATGCCCAAATATCAAAAATCGGTATTTCTTTTGGACAATTACGTCAAAATCCAATAAGTTTATGTTTTTTGGTATCACTGGAAAGCTCCGCACGTAATCTCTCTAGGTATTTCTTAAAATGTTAACTTATCACATTTCCACATCATCTTATAGTGTTTTGTACGTTACCCCTGAAAACTACAATATTTTCTACTTTTTCGCCTTTAACTCAACCATTTTTCAATCTACAAAAATATTAACACGACTACTGCGTTCTGTACCCCAATGTACCCTAGTAACTAAATTCGCATTGATTTCTAATGGTTAGATAGAAAGATATTCAACTTTTATTCAAGGGGGGCGAATTACGTAAACGCGCCACATGAAAAACTGGGGCTAATGGTTGTTAGGGCGTATTTCAATAACTACTAAGAATATTTAGCTAAAAACTCAGACTTAGTCGTTTCTAATAATGACCAAACCGTGTGCAAAATTTTACAAAAATCGCTTGACCCATGGTAACATCATTGGGTGAATGGACGTGGAATGGCTCATTTAGTGTTCTATATTTTCCTATTTAGTGTTCTATATTTTTCTATAATTCGCCTATTTAGTTTCCAATATTTTCCTATAATTCACCTATTTATTCCCTATATTTTCCTATTTAGTGTTCTATATTTTTCTATAATCCGCCTATTTAGTTTCCTATATTTTCCTATAATTCGCCTATTTTATTCACTATATTTTCCTATTTAGTGTTCTATATTTTCCTATTTAGTGTTCTATATTTTCCTATTTAGTGTTCTATATTTTCCTATTTAGTGTTCTATATTTTTCTATAATCCGCCTATTTATGTTCCTATATTTTTCTATAATTCGCCTATTTTATTCACTATATTTTCCTATTTACTGTTCTATATTTTCCTATTTAGTGTTCTATATTTTTCTATAATTCGCCTATTTAGTTTCCAATATTTTCCTATAATTCACCTATTTATTCCCTATATTTTCCTATTTAGTGTTCTATATTTTTTTATAATCCGCCTATTTAGTTTCCTATATTTTCCTATAATTCGCCTATTTTATTCACTATATTTTCCTATTTAGTGTCCTATATTTTTCTATAATCCGCCTATTTAGTTTCCTTATTTTCCTATAATTCGCCTATTTTATTCACTATATTTTCCTATTTAGTGTTCTATATTTTTCTATAATCCGCCTATTTAGTTTCCTATATTTTCCTATAATTCGCCTATTTTATTCACTATATTTTCCTATTTAGTGTCCTATATTTTTCTATAATCCGCCTATTTAGTTTCCTTATTTTCCTATAATTCGCCTATTTTATTCACTATATTTTCCTATTTAGTGTTCTATATTTTTCTATAATCCGCCTATTTAGTTTCCTTATTTTTCCTATAAAATGTTCCTGGTCACCCTGCATGTAGCACACATTGTTATTTCCTATAACCATAAGTAAGCTTTCTGATCTTTTTAAAATGACGTATCTATTTTGGTGTACCCTGAAAATGGTTCAAATACCTGTAACTGGTACTCCAAAATGGGGTATTCCTCTTTGCCATGTGGGCCGAACTGTTTTCTTAAGGCGGAGTAACGCACGGAAATGGTCATGCATTTCATGAGATTCGACATACACATGCCCACAATTCCGATGCGGCCCAACGACAACGAGCCCATTGAGACACCAAACCGCTTGTTGGGGTCCTGAAATGGAATGAAAAAACCATTTACAAATACCTCGTAATATTGACCGCTAAAAGACATTAATAGAAAAGGTAAGGAGTCGTGTAAAATGCTTTTAAGGCTATTTTTCAGCATGGAGAAAAAGTAAGGAGTCGTGCTGTAAAAATAGTTTGTGGCTGGTTTTAAGCGCGGAGAAACGTTAAGGAGGCCAGTGTTAAGCGCGGAGAAACGTTAAGGAGGCTGGTTTTAAGCGCGGAGAAACGTTAAGGAGGCTGGTTTTAAGCACGGAGAAACGTTAAGGAGGCTGGTTTTAAGCACGGAGAAACGTTAAGGAGGCTGGTTTTAAGCATGGAGAAACGTTAAGGAGGCTGGTTTTAAGCACGGAGAAACGTTAAGGAGGCTGGTTTTAAGCATGGAGAAACGTTAAGGAGGCTAGTTTTAAGCGCGGAGAAACGTTAAGGAGGCTAGTTTTAAGCGCGGAGAAACGTTAAGGAGGCTGGTTTTAAGCACGGAGAAACGTTAAGGAGGCTGGTTTTAAGCACGGAGAAACGTTAAGGAGGCTGGTTTTAAGCGCGGAGAAACGTTAAGGAGGCTGGTTTTAAGCACGGAGAAACGTTAAGGAGGCTGGTTTTAAGCACGGAGAAACGTTAAGGAGGCTAGTTTTAAGCGCGGAGAAACGTTAAGGAGGCTGGTTTTAAGCATGGAGAAACGTTAAGGAGGCTGGTTTTAAGCACGGAGAAACGTTAAGGAGGCTAGTTTTAAGCACGGAGAAACGTTAAGGAGGCTGGTTTTAAGCGCGGAGAAACGTTAAGGAGGCTGGTTTTAAGCACGGAGAAACGTTAAGGAGGCTAGTTTTAAGCACGGAGAAACGTTAAGGAGGCTGGTTTTAAGCACGGAGAAACGTTAAGGAGGCTAGTTTTAAGCACGGAGAAACGTTAAGGAGGCTAGTTTTAAGCGCGGAGAAACGTTAAGGAGGCTGGTTTTAAGCACGGAGAAACGTTAAGGAGGCTAGTTTTAAGCGCGGAGAAACGTTAAGGAGGCTGGTTTTAAGCACGGAGAAACGTTAAGGAGGCTGGTTTTAAGCACGGAGAAACGTTAAGGAGGCTAGTTTTAAGCGCGGAGAAACGTTAAGGAGGCTGGTTTTAAGCACGGATAAACGTTAAGGAGGCTGGTTTTAAGCACGGAGAAACGTTAAGGAGGCTAGTTTTAAGCGCGGAGAAACGTTAAGGAGGCTGGTTTTAAGCACGGAGAAACGTTAAGGAGGCTGGTTTTAAGCATGGAGAAACGTTAAGGAGGCTGGTTTTAAGCACGGAGAAACGTTAAGGAGGCTAGTTTTAAGCGCGGAGAAACGTTAAGGAGGCTGGTTTTAAGCACGGATAAACGTTAAGGAGGCTGGTTTTAAGCACGGAGAAACGTTAAGGAGGCTAGTTTTAAGCGCGGAGAAACGTTAAGGAGGCTGGTTTTAAGCACGGAGAAACGTTAAGGAGGCTGGTTTTAAGCATGGAGAAACGTTAAGGAGGCTGGTTTTAAGCACGGAGAAACGTTAAGGAGGCTAGTTTTAAGCGCGGAGAAACGTTAAGGAGGCTGGTTTTAAGCGCGGAGAAACGTTAAGGAGGCTGGTTTTAAGCACGGAGAAACGTTAAGGAGGCTGGTTTTAAGCACGGAGAAACGTTAAGGAGGCTGGTTTTAAGCATGGAGAAACGTTAAGGAGGCTGGTTTTAAGCACGGAGAAACGTTAAGGAGGCTGGTTTTAAGCGCGGAGAAACGTTAAGGAGGCTAGTTTTAAGCGCGGAGAAACGTTAAGGAGGCTGGTTTTAAGCGCGGAGAAACGTTAAGGAGGCTGGTTTTAAGCACGGAGAAACGTTAAGGAGGCTGGTTTTAAGCACGGAGAAACGTTAAGGAGGCTGGTTTTAAGCATGGAGAAACGTTAAGGAGGCTGGTTTTAAGCACGGAGAAACGTTAAGGAGGCTGGTTTTAAGCGCGGAGAAACGTTAAGGAGGCTAGTTTTAAGCGCGGAGAAACGTTAAGGAGGCTGGTTTTAAGCACGGAGAAACGTTAAGGAGGCTGGTTTTAAGCACGGAGAAACGTTAAGGAGGCTGGTTTTAAGCACGGAGAAACGTTAAGGAGGCTGGTTTTAAGCGCGGAGAAACGTTAAGGAGGCTGGTTTTAAGCACGGAGAAACGTTAAGGAGGCTGGTTTTAAGCACGGAGAAACGTTAAGGAGGCTAGTTTTAAGCGCGGAGAAACGTTAAGGAGGCTAGTTTTAAGCGCGGAGAAACGTTAAGGAGGCTGGTTTTAAGCACGGAGAAACGTTAAGGAGGCTGGTTTTAAGCACGGAGAAACGTTAAGGAGGCTGGTTTTAAGCACGGAGAAACGTTAAGGAGGCTGGTTTTAAGCACGGAGAAACGTTAAGGAGGCTGGTTTTAAGCACGGAGAAACGTTAAGGAGGCTGGTTTTAAGCACGGAGAAACGTTAAGGAGGCTAGTTTTAAGCGCGGAGAAACGTTAAGGAGGCTGGTTTTAAGCACGGAGAAACGTTAAGGAGGCTGGTTTATAGAGTGGAACTATTGTTTTCGTCGAATAGATTTATATTCATATTCATATATTTATCATGATACCGATATATTACTAATTTTGATGTTTGTCGTAATAATTATATAAAAACGTCGACTAATTATGAGTTGATCAAATATATTAAATTCATAAATATTTTTAACTAATATAAAGTCATTATTCAAGTTTTATTAAATTTTTATCAATTTCATAAAAAAATTTAAAAAATCTTATCAAAATTGATCAGATTTAACCTATTTTATGAATTTTAAATATTTGTCCGATAATTATATCCTTTTGTTTATTTTCACTAATATTTTTCTATTATTATTTTTTATTCCTTTTTAACCTGATCTGATCAATTTTGATCAAAACTATAAAAACCAGTTCTAAGTTGTTGAAATTTGGATGATTTTATCATCTTTGAAATCGAATCAATAAAATTATGCCAACACAGAGAACCTTGAGTTTTTTCCGTTATCGTCAATGGCTGTAACGTTCTGGTTAATTAAGGAAAAGGTCGACGAAAAGTGGTTAAAAGTAATTACTTTGAATGGTGATATGTATTTTCCGTCTTCGGTGATATCAGCTGTGCGGTTTAGTAAATTTTCTCTCGGAATACGGTAGTCCTTGAACATGAGGAAACTGCGACAAAAATATTTCTTTTCAAAATACTTATATACATTTAGTTTGGAATTTGTATGTAAGAGCTTTCTCAAACCCGTGTTAAAATTAAAATTGATGTTTGTTCTTATTTCACTACGGCAAAAACGCTATGACAATATAACATATTTGAGACTTACAAGGAGACATCCCGATTTGGTTCAAACTCGGGGGTTAAGTAGACCTTCATGTACCTTGAAAGCTCCTAAATGTAAAAGTTTCAATGACCATTCGTTTTGCCATGACAACCAAAAATGTTTTTAAAATGCAAAAAACTAGAAAAAATTTATCAAATCGTCAATTTTGATAAATTTTTTCTAGTTTTTGCATTTTAGAAATTTTCAAAATCCCATGTTATTTTCGGTAAGGAATTTTCCGTTTTGTGTTGTCAAAAACATTTTCGGTTGCCATGGCAAAACTATTGCCCGTTGAAATTTTTCCTTTGGGAATTTTTCATGATTCATTAACGCTTTCTTAACAGAGGCGTAGTGAGGGGGGCCAGGGGGGCATACGCCCCGGGCGCCGACGGTCAGAGGGCACCAAAGAGGCGCCTAAAGTATTAAAGTGGATATTGGAAACTTGAATTTATGGCGGAAATTGGGGCCCGCAAATTTAGGAGTTTGGCCCTGGGCGTCAAATAACCTCACTACGCCACTGCTTCTTAATCCCCGAGTTTGAACCAAATTTGTGTGTTACACCTCGGGTAGTCTCCTTGTCAGTTCGGCTGCGAGTCCAAGTCAGTGCTGGAGGAGGTGGTCAGTATAAGCCTTTCCATAAAAACAGCTACGCTTGCTGAACTTGTTTTTACGTAGCTTATTCGTCACGAAATACGTAGAAGTTAAATTCAGTCTATGCTTAAAAACAGGGTTCCTCGTCGAATTTACTCTAATGACCAGAGCTTTTCGTAGTAAAACGTCATCGATACGTCACCCGTGACGCAGCACCATCATCAAAACAAGAAGGACAATTTCACTTTATAGAAATGAATATTAGCATTAAAACAACTAAGAAGTGTCATACTTATAGGTATTATGTTGTTTATGATAGTATTTAGTGTCTTGTGTAGTTTAAGTTTAAACAAGGGCGATTTGATTGACGTTTAAGGGGGAAGAATACAGTAAAAGCCTCTTTTTCGTTCAAGCTGAACGTTTCTGTTTTAACAATTACATAATTGAATTATATTTTTCTTATTAGGCTGAACCTTCCTCTAGTGCTTAAAATAATTTTGATAATTCTAATAATAATAGTTAACGATATATAAGGTCCTAACTAAAGCGTAGTTTGGGCGCTTGCCCAACTTGTTTAGCTCCGGGGGTCCGAATTAAAACGTAATAACTTAATTACTTTTAAATTTTAAATTGTCAAAATTATTTTAATCACTAAACAAGAGGCTGTTTTACACATATATATATTATTTTATAAGTTAAAATACCAAATTAAAAGAGTTCAGTTTGAAATAGCGCGAAAGTAGACAATGGCCACTGTAGTCTTCCCCTTAAGGGGAGAAGATAACGCTAAAAATTATCCCTCAGTATAAGTAAGTACATTCTAACAAGATTGTTAGAATTAGTTAGGGGTACGTTCAATAACGCAAATCTGGGAAAAATAGGTTTTTACTTGATAAGCGCTTGTCGTCATAGTGACGTAGGAAATTACTGAACGGTGTTTTTTTCTAGTCAGCGCTGTTTTTAAAGATGGCGGCGATATATGTTACGGGGCCCGGAATCAGAGTGAGCGAAAAATATTCTTTTCAACAATTAATGAGTTGGTAAATGACGAAATTGTGGACGACAATATTCGTTATTGTTGCAACCATTGAGTTGGGAATAAATAGAGGTACCACTAAATCTGGCTGGCGCGGGACCAATTTCGTTCAATAAGGAGACTCTATCAACTTTATCGTTCTACCGTGGCGGCATCTGTCCCTAGTTGTGGCAACTATATTGCAATTGAATTTTTTCGCGAATCTGATGCGAAATTGAATTTATGATTACTCGTAACAAACAAACCTTTGAAGTTGTTTAAAAATAATTTTATTCTGTCAACACGATCCTTTTTAACTCAAGTTACGGTGAATTAGCTAATAATTATTTATTTTTAGCCATATAACTTTACAAAATATAGATGGCGCTACCGCCTAATTATAAAGATGAATTTCGTACAGTCTTATCAGAACAGGTCCCGCGTAACCATGACAACCGAAATCGTAATTGTAATTCTAGCAGTATTATTCCCAATTCAATGGTTGCAACGATCAGTCTTTTATTAAAACAGCGAAAACGGCCATTGCAATTAAATGATAGGCCTTTGACCAAATCAGTAGAATCGTTGATTAAAACTACGGTTGTATAATTTTTACTCCTCCGCCAGCTAAACTGTAAACACCGATGCGTTTGACGTCATCGGATGCCCATCGTGACGTCAAATCGGAAACGCGAAACATCGTACAGTAACAAAATGATATCATCGATTACGCATCGATGTTTTTGATGAACGTTATTGAACGTACCCTAGAATTTGGTGTATTTTTTTATATACTACAATCAGAAGTAAATGATCCTAAGTTGGCGCTACGCAAAATCTCGATTTGAAATAAAATTATTAAATTTAAGAAATATATTAAAGCCAATGAAATTAAGATTTAAAACTATATAAGGAAAATAGAAATGTGTTTACATCCATTTTATTGTATCTACTGCTATTAAAAATCCTTCCCTCCTAACTACCAGCACTGCTTATCTAGGAGGGAATAATTAAAGTAGAATTTTTTATATGTTAATTGTTTTGCACAAATAAATAAATAATAACATAAGCCTATCATAAGGTGCCCATAAGTAAAGGTCTAGCATAAGGCCCCATGTTAACGGCATTGTCCTGGAGAGAAGAAAATGAACGTACGACGATAGGGCAGTAGCGACATCTTATTTTTCCAAATTTCTACATCTAAAATATTCTCTTACTTGGTAGAGCAGCCACGCTCGGGTTGATAAATACCACAAACGCGAATAAATCTCAAATTTGAAAAATAAATACCTTCAGAAACGCAACTCTTATTTCTAAGAGCCAGTTTTAGGTTCTGGCATAATAATATTTATATAATTCTGGCATAATAATATTTATATACTTTTGGCATAATAATATTTATATACTTCTGGCATAATAATATTTATATACTTCTGGCGTAATAATATTTATATACTTCTGGCATAATAATATTTATATACTTCTGACATAATAATATTTATATACTTCTGGCATAATAATATTTATATACTTCTGGCATAATAATATTTATATACTTCTGACATAATAATATTTATATACTTCTGGCATAATAATATTTATATACTTCTGGCATAATAATATTTATATACTTCTGGCATAATAATATTTATATACTTCTGGCATAATAATATTTATATACTTCTGGCATAATAATATTTATATACTTTTGGCATAATAATATTTATATACTTCTGGCATAATAATATTTATATACTTTTGGCATAATAATATTTATATACTTTTGGCATAATAATATTTATATACTTTTGGCATAATAATATTTATATACTTCTGGCGTAATAATATTTATATTCTTTTGGCATAATAATATTTATATACTTCTGGCATAATAATATTTATATACTTCTGACATAATAATATTTATATACTTCTGGCATAATAATATTTATATACTTCTGGCATAATATTATTTATATACTTCTGGCATAATAATATTTATATACTTCTGGCATAATGATATTTATAAACTTCTGACATTAACTATATATATATATATATATATATACTTCTGGCATAATATTATTTATATACTTCTGGCATAATGATATTATATACTTCTGGCATAATAATATTTATATACTTCTGGCATAATGATATTTACATACTTCTGGCATAATAATATTTATATACTTCTGGCATAATAATATTTATATACTTCTGGCATAATAATATTTATATACTTCTGGCATAATAATATTTATATACTTCTGGCATAATAATATTTATATACTTCTGGCATAATGATATTTACATACTTCTGGCATAATAATATTTATATACTTCTGGCATAATAATATTTATATACTTCTGGCATAATAATATTTATATACTTCTGGCATAATATTATTTATATACTTCTGGCATTATGATAATAATAATAATAACAATACATACCCATTGTCAACGCCGTTCAGACCTAATTTAGGTCCCAGGTCTCCGACGGTAATTCCGGGGTAGGGTTGCAGGGTTTGCGGGTCCCTGATTGGCGCGATGAAGATGTGGAGTCCGCAACATTGGTTGTCATGAGTATATAACTGCGCGAAGACGGCCGCGTGAGTGGCGATTTGACCCAAATTTCCGACCCAAGCTTTGGCCGCTTCCAAAGTCGGAGTGTTGAGGACGAATTCCTGGAAAAATAATTACGCAGTATTATCAGTAGAATACAATATTGCTCCAAAATAAATAAGTGTCCATCTATAGTCTTCCGCTGATTTCGGGTGGCAAATTCCTTGTTCATATCCAATGAATCAATTAATTTTACACCTTAGGCTTTACAAACTTTTCCACCATTTATATATTACATTTTTGTGAGACGTGATAATACAACAACGGTCCACTTGAGGGCTAATGGAATATTTTTCGTGTTTTTAATTATCGTTTGTTTCTTATATGAAATTTAGAAATTAGGTTTCGCCGGTCAAAATTATTTATCTCTGCTATATTTCGATAATAGCAATATTAGACGTTAACAGACGGGTCAAAGGTTTCCAATTTACCTCGTAAGTGACGTCACGAAATAGCTTAATTTCATTGGTTGAATTTCAAATATAGGTGTCGGACACTTGCCATTATTTTGTACGGGATTTCGGGATTTCGTATAGATTTTGGCGATTTTATCATTACTTTTTGAAGTGATTTTGGGATTTCAATGTTAATTTACCATAGAGAGAGTTAAAAGATTTTGCGATTTTAGACAAAGTGTACGGGATTTTGGTAAATGTCCGACCCCTCGGCTTAATACACTGGCAATTAGTTGGACAAATTCACCGCCATCTATCGGCTTTAAAATTAGCTATTAGGATGGTACTTTTCACAACAAAGGGCCAAGGGAAGCCTAAGCCTACGTCATAGGTCACCGAGGTCACGCTTAGGTATGACGTCAAATTACCATCCTTGTCTGCTTTTTTTGCCTAACTACGCATGAGTCAGATATTATTGAACCTCGCTTAAAGGGTTCGTGCGCCGTTTAAATTTCGTTCGTAAGTATCGCCGCCTACCAACCGAGTGTTAAACTGCATATATGAAAGCTGTCTGCTCGTTCCAAATTCTCTCTGCACAACAGCTGAAAGTTTTAACCGAAAATCATTGAAATTCAAAAGTCGTCTGCTATTTATCCAGAATTGTTTATGCTTCTGGCATTAATCATAGTTACATACTTCTGGCATAATGATATTTTTATACTTCTGGCATTAATCATAGTTACATACTTCTGGCATATTGATATTTATATACTTCTGTCATAATATTATTTATATACTTCTGGCATAATGATATTTATATACTTCTGGCATAATAATATTTATATATTTCTGGCATAATACTATTTATAAACTTCTGACATTAACTATATATATATATATATATATACTTCTGGCATAATAATATTTATATATTTCTGGCATAATACTATTTATAAACTTCTGACATTAACTATATATATATATATATATATATATACTTCTGGCATAATGATATTATATACTTCTGGCATAATATTATTTATATACTTCTGGCATAATGATATTTATATGCTTCTGGCATAATAATATTTATATACTTCTGGCATAATGATATTTATAAACTTCTGACATTAACTATATATATATGCTTCTGGCACTAACCAAATTTATATGCTTCTGGCATTAACCAAATTTACATACTTCTGGCATTAACCAAATTTACATACTTCTGGCATTAACCAAATTTTTATACTTTTGGCATTAACGATATTTATATGCTTATGTCATTAACTAAATTTATATACTTCTGGCATTAACCAAATTTATACACTTCAGGCATTAACATATTTATATACTTCTGACAAAATAATATTTATATACTTCTGGCATGATAATATTTATATACTTCTGGCACGATAATATTTATACACTTCAGACATTAACATATTTATATACTTCTGACAAAATAATATTTATATACTTCTGGCATAATAATATTTATATACTTCTGGCATGATAATATTTATATACTTCTGGCATAATGATATTATATACTTCTGGCATAATGATATTATATACTTCTGGCATAATGATATTATATACTTCTGGCATAATGATATTATATACTTCTGGCATAATGATATTATATACTTCTGGCATAATGATATTATATACTTCTGGCATAATGATATTATATACTTCTGGCATAATGATATTATATACTTCTGGCATAATGATATTATATACTTCTGGCATAATGATATTATATACTTCTGGCATAATGATATTATATACTTCTGGCATAATGATATTATATACTTCTGGCATAATGATATTATATACTTCTGGCATAATGATATTATATACTTCTGGCATAATGATATTATATACTTCTGGCATAATGATATTATATACTTCTGGCATAATGATATTATATACTTCTGGCATAATGATATTATATACTTCTGGCATAATGATATTATATACTTCTGGCATAATGATATTATATACTTCTGGCATAATGAAATTATATACTTCTGGCATTAGCTATATTCATATACTTCTGGCATTAACAATATTCATATACTTCTGGCATTAACAATATTCATATACTTCTGGCATTAACATTATTCATATACTTCTGGCATTAACCATTTTAATATATTATGCAAATATTGAAAAGAAATAATCTAATTTGGAAACTCAGTTCGTACCTGCGTTTTGGGGTCGTATTTGGCCACAGTTTGCAAACCTCTCGTGTTCGAACCATGGCTAAGTTCCGTAATGGCAATACAACCTGAAATCTTTGAACGACTTATTAGTTTTCATTTTCGCCAACTTCCATCAAATCAAGTCCGTCAACTTACGTCGAGTGCGCCGATGCCTTTTGATAATGAATTTAAATGTTTTTTCGTTCCAGAACTTCGAATCGTTCCCATGAAAAACTAGAGATCAATTTTGGATAATTTATTTTAGTTTCATTTATGCAAATTTCAAACAAGGCCAAGCTTTGTAATTAATCCTATTTTCGATTTAGATTGTTAAAGTGTAAAATGAGTAGGTTTAACATTAGAGAGGTTAAGCCGGCGCCTCCCAAACGCGTAGGAGGAACTTGTAGACGTAGTACCTTTGAGCGTACAGACTGCACCTCTTACACGGTTCCCCCTAAACGTTTTCTTACCTTTTTCTGGTGCTGGCTTAACCCGCCTATTAAGCCGTGGTCGGAAAAAATACCCTATTATTATTTTTATGGTCGGCAGAATAATACTAGATAAGGGTCGGTAATAGTATTTTTGAGGTCGGCTAAAATATTATAGCTCAAAAATGGTACAACACTATTACGGGTAAAAGTTAGGTTATAGTCGGCATTAGCTTAATATATTCGAGGGGTTGGTAAAAGGGTGCTAAACTATAGCCGGTGAAAATTTAGGCTATAGTTGGTAATAGTGTATTAGATTGGAAGGGTCGGTAAAGTATTAGTTTACGGTCGGCTAAAATATTATGAATCGGTAATGCTGCAAAAATATTACCGGTAAAAATTAGGTTATAGACAATATTAGTGTCTAGATTCGAGAGGTCGGTAAAAATATTGGTTTAAGGTCGGCTAAAATATTTCAACTCGATAATGGTGCAAAACATTATTGTCGGTAATAGTACATCAGATTGGAGGGGTCGGTAAAAATATAATTTTAAGGTCGGTTAAAATATTATCGCCCGATATTGGTGGAAAAAACTATTGCCAGTAAAAATAATAGGTTATAGTCGGAATAAAAATATCTAGTCTGGAGGGGTCGTACACTGGAAGAAAACCCCGTACACAATTTGAGTTAAAAGAAAAAATCCGAAATCATAAAATCCAGTACCGTTTCCAGTACGCAAAAAAGGCAAATGTCCGACCCCTCTACTAGATTATGGTCGGAAAAATTAGTTAATAATTGGTATTAAGTTACTACATTATGGACGGAAAAATGTATTTATAGGAGAAAGGTTACTAGATTATGGTCGGAAAAATTAGTTAATAGTCGGTATAAAGTCACAGTGTACTACATTATGGACGGAAAAATTAGTTCATAGTCGGTATGAAGTTTCTATATTATGGACGGAAAAATTTATTTATAGTAGAAAGGTTACTAGATTATGGTCGGAAAAATTAGTTCATAGTCGGTATGAAGTTTCTATATTATGGACGGAAAAATTTATTTATAGTAGAAAGGTTACTAGATTATGGTCGGAAAAATGTATTTATAGGAGAAAGGTTACTAGATTATGGTCGGAAAAATGTATTTATAGGAGAAAGGTTACTAGATTATGGACGGAAAAATGTATTTATAGGAGAAAGGTTACTAGATTATGGTCGGAAAATGTATTTATAGGAGAAAGGTTACTAGATTATGGTCGGAAAAATTAGTTAATAGTCGGTATAAAGTCACAGTGTACTACATTATGGACGGAAAAATTAGTTCATAGTCGGTATGAAGTTTCTATATTTAGACGGAAAAATTTATTTATAGTAGAAAGGTTACTAGATTATGGTCGGAAAAATTAGTTCATAGTCGGTATGAAGTTTCTATATTATGGACGGAAAAATTTATTTATAGTAGAAAGGTTGCTAGATTTTGGTCGGCCAAATTATTTTATAGTCGGTATTATTTTACTAGAATATGGTCGGGAAAATTGGTTATAGTCGGTATTAGGTTTCTCGATTATGGTCGGAATATTACTTCATAATCGGTTTATGAATACTAGAAATGTTAAAAATCTTCGGGAACGTGTTTTCGCGGATATCGGTAGTGTAGTGATGAGCGTACCTCGATTCCCAGCATTTTCTTGATGGCAATTGACCAATCGAACATTCCGACGCAATGGAATAGAACTTGTACTATCACAGGGTCAGCCATGAACTCCTCCTCCGTGAAAAACTGGTACTCCATGAGCCGTTTCATTCGTTGGAAGCAGAGCTTTCTGTACTCCGAGCGGCTCATTTCTTCGTAAGACGTGTGTTGGAACAACGGGTCGGCTTCCAACGTTTCCCACACTTTCATCTAAATGGACAATCATTTTAGTTAGTCCCACTTACGTTACAAGCCACATCGAAACAATATCCATTTCCATCACATTTCCGTTTAAATATTTGTATTCCAACCATTCCCATTCTATTTAAATATTTATATTCCAACCATTCCCATTTAAATATTTATATTCTAACCATTCCAATTCCATTTAAATATTTATATTCCAACTATTCCCATTTAAATATTTATATTCTAACCATTCCAATTCCATTTAAATATTTATATTCCAACCATTCCCATTTAAATATTTATATTCTAACCATTCCAATTCCATTTAAATATTTATATTCCAACCATTCCCATTTAAATATTTATATTCCAGCCATTCCCATTCCATTTAAATATTTATATTCCAACCATTCCTATTCCATTTAAATAGTGGTATTCCAACCATTCCCATTCCATTGAAATAGTGGTATTCCAACCATTCTCATTCCATTTAAATATTTATATTCCAACCATTCAAATTTCATTTAAATATTTTTATTCCAACCATTATCATTCCATTTAAATATTTATATTCCAACCATTCCTATTCCATTTAAATAGTGGTATTCCAACCATTCCCATTCCATTGAAATAGTGGTATTCCAACCATTCCCATTCCATTTAAATATTTATATTCCAACCATTCCTATTCCATTTAAATAGTGGTATTCCAACCATTCCCATTCCATTGAAATAGTGGTATTCCAACCATTCCCATTCCATTTAAATAGTGGTATTCCAACCATTCCCATTCCATTTAAATATTTATATTCCAACCATTCAAATTTCATTTAAATATTTTTATTCCAACCATTATCATTCCATTTAAATATTTTTATTCCAACCATTATCATTCCATTTCAATATTTCTATTCCAAACATTCCCATTCCATTTAGATATTTATATTCCAACCATTCCCATTACATTCCAATATTTATATTCCAAACATTCCCATTCCATTTAAATATTGGTATTCCAACAACTCATATTCTATTTAACAAATATTTTCAAACCATTCCCACCCATTCAAACTACTCCCATCCCATTTCCGTTCAAGTATTGTCTTCAAACCATTCCCATTCCATTTGACATATATTTTCTTATTCCCACCCATTCCCATACCATTTCCGTTCCCGACTCAAAGTATTGCAATCAGTGGGAAAATCCATTTCAGACTGGCAATACCAGATTTAAAATGATATTTACCATCCATTCCCTGATGTGAAATTTCTCTATAGCGTGTAAAGACTTCACCAAAAATGTTTAATCATTTTTGAAATTACCCCCCAGTACAAATTCCACACGCGGAAGATAAGAAACTGGCACACGTACTCTGAAAGTAATAATAAACTTATGGTATTGTTTATGAATTAAAAATCTATAAATTAGGACTCCCGGATATCCTATATTTAATATATTTATCCTACGAAAATGTAGTATGGGAAATATAAGGAACTGACCCACTTATTATGTTGAAACAGATTATTAACTTATGGTATGGTTTATAATTAAAAATCTATAAAGAGGGGCTAGCATAGATCTTATAATTCCTATATTCATTCGGAAATCGTCTTATACAATCCTGTAACTCTATTTTTGTGCTGTTTTCTTCAACCGAGACATTAAATAATTAATGTGTCCATTTGTCTGGATTGGCAGCTGGGTTTTCGTTCCACCTAGGAGCAACAAACACAACACCCCACACAAGGACAACGCAACCCGTCAAAAGTTGTGGATTTTCCCGCGTATATTTTTCATTGGTTAGACCAGGGAGCACTAAACCGCTGGAGAGGTCCTGTTGGGTAGAATTGCTGTGAAACCGGCGATAGGAAGTTACCTTTTGCATCCCCCAAATTATCTTCCCCCGTTTTCCTGGTATAGGGACGGAAATCCTAAATGCGCATGCTTGTAACGTCATCATTGTAGTTCCGTTAAAAGGGTAAAGGGTTAATCCATTTTGACACTTTTCTAGATATCTTTTCGGTTTAGGAAAAGGCACATTCCTTAAAACAGCATTTTCTATGAAAAACCATTTTTAAACTTGCCACCGTCAGGGAGCACACCGTTTAAAAAGATTTCCGTAAGCCTCGCTTGTCTTGAATATTCTGCGGCACATGCGCAGTTTCCACCTACGTCCCTGAAAACAAGGAGGGGGAAAAGAATTTGGGGGAAATTATAGAACTATCCCAGCTGGTAGCTTCTACCCAACAGGACCTCTCCAGGGGTTTAGTGCTCCCTGGTTAGACGCTTTAGTGCCTGCTGCCGTCGGAAGGGGAAAATTCGGAAATTGTCTTCCCCCCCGCCCGTAAAACGTTCAGCGTAAAAGCTCATCGAATGAAATTTGTACACAACACTGCGTTAGCGTGTTTAAAGGCTAGCTGCGTTCTCCTTGTGGTTGTTGCTCCTAGATGCCAATTTCTCTGACTCGCCTTAGAGAATTATGACTGTTTTTGAAACGTGATTTTCCTATTCCCCGAATTAGAACGTACTTTTTAAAGCCTGAGCAGTGAGTCCCCTTCGATTATTGCTCCATGCTTCTACGCAATGTAACCCGTTCACCAGAATTAGAGGTCGGCGTTTGAATAAGAAATTATCCAATTATTTATTTTTATTCATAAACGCAAATTATCCAAAAAATATTAGAAAAAACCGATTATTTTTGCATGTTAAATCGTTGTTTATTCCTTTAAAATGTTCATAAAAACAATTAACCCAACTTTTTATGGTTAATCGAAATTTTTGCGGGTAATTTACTCGTCCCGCCGACCTCTAACCAGAACAAGAATGTATTTATTTATACTCAGGGAGAATGAATATGTCGAGACGATCGACGGACACGTTGAGCCCCCAACCCCGTCACGTTAATGGGGGGGGGGGGGAGGGGAAAAGGAGGCGGTCTTTTTTTTGCGTCCTCGTAGCAGCGTTAATCGCGTCGAAAAACGTAATTTTTAAGAACCATGAGATTGCAGTATTGTTTGATTTTATTAAAGCGGAGGAGCATACCGGGGGCCCCAACGGGTGGAATTGGAGACACGCTAAAAATAATCTCGACATATTCATTCTCCCTGAGTATAAATAAATACATTCTTGCCAGAATTAAGGCATTAAAAGTCGCTCGATGACTTGGACCAGTGGTGGTGCCAAGGGTATTAGACTAGCTAATTGTTATTATATTTTAAAATTCTTCCCAATAGGTTTTTGATACTTTGCTTGTTCTAGGGTTTCGGAGTAGTGTAAGAAGAGTAACCCTATGACGTCATATTACCCCGATTTTGTCGAGGAGTCCGATATTTGCAAATTTTACGTACGGGATTTTAAATCTCAAAGTTATTTCAGAAACCAGAAACTGACTGACATTTCAGAGCACAATTTTCAAGTTGATTTCCAAATTTTTGAAATAACATTTCTCTAGAGTTTACCGGATTGGTACGAATGTCGAACTGCTTGGATTCTGTGGTGGCCAATAGTTCGGGTCGGGGTAAAACAGTTTTCCGAAAATAGCTGCCGGTGGCCGTTTTACCAGAAAATACTGGATAAGCAGACGATTTCATTAGATTACTATCTTTACTACTGCTTTTGAGTAAAGTAATGCAGTCAGGGCCGTCTTAAGGCATGGGCTAAATGGTCTACAGCCCAGGGCCCCCAGCCAGTTTTAGGGCTCCGGAAAGGCTTGCCATACAGTCTCTACTCTAGGGATAAGGGTTTAGTTGGTTAAATATTATTTATGCTAATTTAATATTATGTATCTTTTACAAGGAGAGTACCCGAGGTGTTTATTGCCGATTTTGTTCAAAGTCGGCCGTAATGTAGACCTATATGAGCTATGAAATTTCCCAAAAGGAGACGTTGCACTATACATTCGATTTGACATGGCAACCGAAAATGTTTTTGACCTATTAAAACAAAAATAATATATTTTTTTTATTTTACCCAAAAATTGTTACAATTTTATACCAAAAATGTTCCAATTCACCCAAACTTGATGAAATTTACCTAAACGTGGTCCAAATTACCCATTTCGTGATTTTCAATTTTTTTTTTAATTTTCGCAGGTAGGACCCTGCAAAACCGAGAAAATCCCATGCTTTTTTAAATGGAGATTTTTTGTTTTAAGTGGTCAAAAACATTGTCGGTTTCCATGGCAAATCGAATGGGTAGTGCAACGTCTCCATTTGGGAAATTTCAAATCTCATGTAGGTCTACATCACGCTCGACTTTGAACAAAATCGACAATAAACACCTCGGGTACTCTCCTTGTTAGTTACGTCTAAAGTAATTTGACTCAACGCCACATCGCGTATCCTACGGTACCAACAATTTCTAAAACCTAACAGAGTCACTGTCAGTAAAAATCTTATTTTCAGTAGGCCTATGTTATACTTTTGAAATTAAAAGTTTTGGTTTGATTATTGTGTAGTTGAATTTAGACAACGGACATACAAAGCGTGACCGTTGGGGATCAAAAAGGTCTTAAGAAATAATTTAGCCCAGGGCCCCAAAAGGTCTTAAGACGGGCCTGAATGCAGTCTGTCTCGTGATTCTCAGTAAAACTTTTGCATGTGAAGAATAGGAAGGGTCACACTTATGTAACAATATTATACACTTATGGTATTATTAAATTACTAATCATCGTAAGGCTTTGTTTCGCGCCAAAACATGTTCTGCACCATTGTCAGACTACAATCGACCATGGCACAGTTTTTCACAAATAGGATTATGCTAAGTCGGCAAATGCTAGCTTTAAAGCGCGTCTGAACACAGTGGTTTTTGAAGGTCAAATTAAATTTATCTAGGTTTTTTAAGTGTTGAAATTTAAATGTAATTATTCTGTAATTTAAATGTAATCATTCTGAAATTTAAATGTAATTATTCTGAAATTTAAATGTAATCATTCTGAAATTTAAATGTAATTATTCTGAAATTTAAATGTAATTATTCTGAAATTTAAATGTAATCATTCAGAAATTTAAATGTAATTATTCTGAAATTTAAATGTAATTATTCTGAAATTTAAATGTAATTATTCTGAAATTTAAATGTAATTATTCTGAAATTTAAATGTAATTATTCTGAAATTTAAATGTAATCATTCTGAAATTTAAATGTAATTATTCTGAAATTTAAATGTAATTATTATGAAATTTAAATGTAATTATTCTGAAATTTAAATGTAATTATTCTGAAATTTAAATGTAATTATTTTGAAATTTAAATGTAATTATTTTGAAATTTAAATGTAATTATTCTGAAATTTAAATGTAATTATTTTGAAATTTAAATGTAATTATTTTGAAATTTAAATGTAATTATTCTGAAATTTAAATGTAATTATTCTGAAATTTAAATGTAATTATTTTGAAATTTAAATGTAATTATTCTGAAATTTAAATGTAATTATTCTGAAATTTAAATGTAATTATTTTGAAATTTAGATGTAATCATTCTGAAATTTAAATGTAATTGCCCAAATTTGATTGTTTATTTTTTTAGTTTTATTTTGTTTATTGCACAAGAAGCAGGGTCCAACAAGTGTATTCGCGAACGAAACGAGTATAGCTGGTGGCGTAACGGCACTTGCTTCTTAAATAGACTTATTAAAATATAAGGAAACGATGCAAAAATTATATTAAAATGCAAGTATCATTATTTATACAGTAAAATTTATGAATAACGACGAGGAAAAACTAATAGCGTCTGCTTTAGCCGCTACCTATCTAAGATTCAATGGCGAACCAAAGGGGGCGTTGCGATAGTTTCGGTCGCGAACAATGCACTCTGTATTTCCTGTACAATAGGCGCTGCAATAAAACGGTATGCAACAAGTGTTTCCTTTTAAACAGGTAGAATTTTTTTTACATATTTAGGCTTAGCAAAAACACGACGTTCCATTTACAGGTGAAAAGTTTCCATTATTTTTACAAGCACTATATAAACCGTGTCTTGGAGGTCCTGGCTATCGGAAATATTAGTTCTTGGCGATTTCCTTGAAGATGTTTTATTGAGGCGTCTATAAAACCCCATTATTACTATACGATTTTCTTATTCTCTGAATTACAATAGGCTTTTATATGAAGTAACATTGGCCTTTTTGTTTGGATGTTGCTGCGACAAGCTCTGGCCATAAGGGTGTTGTTAATTTTCCGGAAAAATAAAATGCGGGAAATTTTTCGCAAATCGGAAAAATAAAAATTTTAAACATAAATTACCTTTTAAGGGTTTTTAATGTTTTTAACTTTTTATCGATATAAAATGTCTAATATCAGTAAACATACTACAAAGCATTAATAGTGTTACTTTGTTAATCAGTTTAAACTAGTCTAGATGTTTAGTTTTACTTTCAGATTCGAAAAAATGAGGCGAAAATACCGCTTTATTTCAATAATATAAAATTGAAATTTAGACAGTGACTTCTTTGTATAGAAAGGACTGTTATAAAAAAATTACCGAAAAATATGTAGCACATTTAAAATATGACCAAACCTTCTCAACTGTATAGTTAGGTGCGTTATGTCAAAAGTAAATGAACCGAAGTTATCAGACTGCTATACTTTCCTTATGAAGTTACATTTTGACCTCGAATTTGAAATTTTGCGCGCTCCTAGGCCGAAAAAAAACGTTTTTGTTTTTATGAAACGATTTTTTATACATAGAAACGGGAACCCATAGCTCTACTTGGAATGCTTATCGCGGCAGATTTTCGTCTCGATGTGGCTGACGGTTTTTTTGACCACACGCGATACGCCAGGATAAGCACTATACCCACAATTCCCAAGTGCAATTTATCGCGTCAAAAGACGGTGATGGAAATTAGCTTTTATTCGACTCGATTTTCTCATCATTTTCGTAAGGAAAACGCCCTCCGATTCTGAGCGCTATTTCGATAACTTCGGTTCATTTACTTCTGGTTATGTATCATCTCATAAAATAAATAAACATCAAAATCACGAAACCATGTCTACAGGCTTCTGCTTTCCCCTTTTCGAGTAGGAAACACCCAGAAGGTTTGGTAAAAATATAAATATCTACATTTGAATGCGAAATTTACTCATTTATCGGTAAAAAATTTAAACACAAACCATATTATTTATCGGTAAAAATTTAAATAAGGCATTGTAAGAGAAAAATAACGATATTTGTGTAAATAGGACCTGTATAATATCATTCATAAGAATGCCTCAGTATAACATTTCCATTGAAATAATTTCCATGAGAATTTGTTTCAAACGGAACATAGAATAATTGGACCAAAATTTTGAATTGTTTTGTATAATCCTTGAGCTATTGAAAAGGTTACCATGGAAACAAAATGTCGTGATTGTCAATTCTGCCGTGCAAAGCACAAAAGCATTAACGACCAAAACCAAAATATGGAGAAAACACGCGAAATTCAAACTTTCTTTGCATTAAGATACCCCAACTTACTTCTTTCAAGTTTATATAGTAGACTTGGATTTTTCAACTCAAATTATATTCTGGTACTAAACAATTTACAGGCCAAACGATATTTCAGAAACATCATTAAAACCATGTCTTAAAACGCGAAAAAAATGCGTTTTGATTTGACTTTTAAAGAAAATAAACACCTTAATGCGTTTTCGGTTTGAAAATAATGCAAAAACCTAAAATAATGCGTTTTTCAACAAGTCATTTCTCTAAAAACAAAAATTTTAAATTCGAAAATTAGTTCAAAATTGAATTTAACGTGTAAAATAAGGAGAAATAAAACCAAAATCTGTAAATCGAAAATTTGGTCGTTAATGCTTTTGTGCTTTGCACGGCAGAATAGGTGTTTCCATAAAATAAAACAATACAAAAGTTAAAAGTATAAAATGTTTTTCTCCGCGTCACGAGCGTAAGCTTTTCAGTACTTTATTGGCACGCGAGTTTCGCACGTGGACTTCGAATTCGAAAATCTTTATCGACTGCAGCGCGCGCTCTCTATGTGACGCGGAAGAACAATTCGTACGTGACCTCCCGCATTTTATAAAAACACCCAGCAACGCACGTTTTCAAATTTCCCTTCTACAAAGTTCGATGACGCGTTTTTCGTCACGCAGTTGGTAGTGACGTAATTTACGTCATATTCCGTGAACAAGTTTTTAAAGAAAATACTTTCGTGGCATAATCATCAGAGTTAAATTTATTGACCATGGTTAAAATTATAATAATGTGAATTTAAACACACGACTGATACTACATGGTTCGTAAGATATTTATTTGAAATTAACAATTTAGCCCTACAACCAATTTATATTATAATGATATACACCACTAATAAAATGATATTTGATTTTGATTAAAAATTAAAAAATTCGAAACCTCAGCGTCAATATTAATTAAGACTAGACCAAAAATTTATAAAAACAATGAACATATATAATAGAAACTGTGAATGTAAAAAATAGAGGTCGGCGTTCGGTTAACTTTTATCCATGGATAAATTAAGTTCGGCGATATCTAAATAACCAATAATTGAATAATAATTGTAAAATGTTTAATTCATCAAGCGACTTTTAAAGCCATTAATTCAGGTGGCCGGGTTACATTGCGTAGGATTGTGGTGGAAAGCCCTTCATGCACCGCGAGCCAACAGCTCCCTACACTAACTATTACCGTTAACCTCAACAAGTTTTTATGGAAAGGGGAAACCGAAGAGTTCGGAGGAAAACCCCTTCAACCAGTGGGGAGAGAACTTGCCCAATAGCTCTGAAAATCAGTTCGGTGATAATTTTTAGCTAATCGACATACTTATAGGTGTTAAGTTACTTATGTACTTACTAACAAACAACCACGAAAATATAAACTACGCCCAATAACAAATCAATTTACACTAATTTATAGCATTTAGATTAAACCTTAAAACGTCAATTTTAACTTTCAATTTTAGCCAAGTTCCTTTTAAAAACTAACATTTTAGACAAAACCACTTTTTGCGTAAAAACAGAGCAATTTTATTTTTACGTTACCTAACCGGTTAACCCATTTTAAAAAAGATACGCGTTTTCTAAATATAGTCTGATTTTAACAACTTTCAAGAAAAAGTAGGTCAGATCATCGTAGAATTGAAAAAAAATCAAGTTTAAAAACAAACGCACAAACCTTAAATCGTATTTTGTCTTCGCCTTCGATAACTACGGCCATTTTTCGCCAATCGAAGCTGGCCTTTTTTCTGTAGGCGTCCAATGGTCCTGCTGGAAAGTCTGGCAACACTTCCTTCATACTCGTCGCCATTTTTAAAACTCTTCGTAAAACGTTTTGCGTCGATCAAACTGAAATAGGTGCGAAATGGAACTTTTCAACCGTTACTGTTAAACTTTGTTACCTTCTAAGCTTAACCTGTCATCAATCTAAAATCGCTACATTTAATGTTCCTCTATAAATATAACATTACTTTAACTTGTATTTTCACCTTGGATTAATAATAGTAGTTCCTACCCGGATATATCACTTGAAAAAAATACCTGACCAGCAAATGGCTTTTGCGACAGCAGCGCCGCTTCGGCGAAGTTAGCGGAGAATTTCCGAAACTCCCGTAACACGTAACCTTCTACAAGGCAGAATCCGTATCTAACACTTAGCAATTGCACGCGGAACTATAGAGTGATATATCCAGGTAGGAACTAATATTATTTATCCAAGTTTTCACCCTGAGGTTAGTGTCGATTTTTCCCGCCTAAATTTCATTAGCGTTAGGAAGTTAAAAAGACAGTTTTCGTAATTTCGACCCTTTAAATCTGGATTGAGATTTATCCTGCTTTGGGAATAAGGTTGAGACCTACTTCCGGTCAATAAAGTCTTCCGTAATTTCCCATAATACTTCCGCCACTGTTGGCGTTTCCTGAGACAATTCTTCTCGAGGGAAAGTTATTCTAAAATTTCCTCTTTTTGTAATCTCCAACAAGGAAATCTCTCCTTATAAATAAGTAGGTTTTTTTTTAATTTGAATATGAATTAACGCCTATCAGTTTCAGGCTATTTTGGATTTGATTGAAAAGTGATATAATTTTCTTTTTAATTCTGAATGTTAAGGAATTTATTTTATTTTTTAAATTTGGAAAATATTTAAGAGCGTGTTGAAAATAGCGTGATTTTAGTATTACCAGAAGTATATAATATATTTTACTAGATTAATATCCCTATAAGTAATTAAAATTAAACATGTGCCTTCGTAAGTTCTATGCAAATTTCAATGAAAGCGAAATTCCCGCTAAACCGAGGGTCAACGAATATAAGTTCCAGGCCCCGGTCATTTGTTCCGACTCAAAAATATACCACGCCTAATCGTGTAAAATGTAAAAATTATACTTCGTAGGTATATGTATTGACTTTTAAACCATATCTTATCAATGTAATAGTATAGTAACACATTATACTGCTCTAATTCGTCTCGAATTACTTGTACGCCGGAACGAATTTTGAAAAATCAATTAATAACATTAGTAGTAGACGTTGATATTTCTCTACTATAGATATTATAATATTATCTATTATATAAATTATAATCTTCTCTACTATAGATATTATAAACTTCTCTACAGTAGATATTGTAAACGTCTCTACTATAGATATTATTAACTTCTCTACAGTAGATATTGTAAACGTCTCTACTATAGATATTATGAACTTCTCTACTATAGCTATTATAAACTTCTCTACAGTAGATATTGTAAACGTCTCTACTATAGATATTATGAACTTCTCTACTATAGATATTATAATCTTCTCTACTATAGATATTATAAACTTCTCTACTTTAGCTATTATAAACTTCTCTACTATAGCTATTATAAACTTCTCTACTATAGCTATTATAAACTTCTCTACTATAGCTATTATAAACTTCTCTACTATAGCTATTATAAACTTCTCTACTATAGCTATTATAAACGTCTCTACTATAGCTATTATAAACTTCTCTACAGTAGATATTGTAAACGTCTCTACTATAGATATTATAAACTTCTCTACTATAGCTATTGTAAACTTCTCTAATACAGATACTATAAACATCTCTACTAACTAAAACTTATCTACTAGTTATAGATATTATAAACATCTCAACTAGCTAAAACTTATCTACTAGCTATAGATATTATAAACATCTCAACTAGCTAAAACTTTTCTACTAGTTATAAATATTATAAACATATCTACTAGCTATAGATATTATAAACATTTCTACTAGCTAAAACCTTTCTACTAGCTATAGATATTATAAACATATCTACTAGCTATAGATATAAACATTTCTACTAGCTAAAACCTTTCTACTAGCTATAGATATTATAAACATATCTACTAGCTATATATATTATAAACATTTCTACTAGCTAAAACCTTTCTACTAGCTATAGATATTATAAACATATCTACTAGCTATAGATATTATAAACATTTCTACTAGCTAAAACCTTTCTACTAGCTACAGATATTATAAACATTTCTAAACTAAAACTAACAACCAAGTCCTCATTAAAAAATTCAACTTTTTGATGTCAAAACTCAATAGATCACGCGAGTTAACAATAAAACGCTAGATAAAAATCAAAATTCTTAAAGAAAGCCACATACAATTTTTCAAGGCTGAAAGATTTTAATCACCAAACTCGCAATCATTTTATTCGTATTTTCCTGAGAGGTAACCATTGAAGCGCAATTTACAAAAGGACTATTGTAAATTTATGTATTTCACAAAAAGCATATAATACAGATCTTCAGATAGAAGTATACATTTTGGCCGTAAAATTTTAGATATTCTCCCCCCCCCCCCAAACAGTCGAATCTCGGCTAAAAATGTACGCCGTGTATTATTACGCCTAGCGATGTAAATGCGTAAAAATATTTACTTATGATAATCATGAAGAATATCACCCCGCACTATTTTAAAAAAAATCAGAGGCTGCCTGCGAAGGTACATGTTTCAAGCAAATAACTTATCTTTACTACTTATATACTTCTGCTTTCACTACATTTTAATTCCAAACCAAACCAATGTTTTGTGTCTTTAGTAACTTCCTAATGAAATATTATTTCTTTTAAATTTGGGATTTTGAGAATTTAAACGAAATTGTGTGTTTTTTTATTTAATACGCGCACGTAATTGTTAAATTGTTTAAAACTACCGTTACAACGTTTAAATAATTACATAATCGATTAATTAATTATATTGTTTAGACGGGCAACATAAGACATTCAACACAAGGTCATATAACATATCAATAGATAATCCTCTCATATTATACAATCAAATATGAAATAGTAACGCATTTCCGTAAAATATTCTTTAAAAAAGCGTTTAAGTTCGTGCGTAAAAATACTTACGAGGTCGTCGGTTTTTTATCCAAAATATTGCACCATTAATGACATAGCAAAATTACTTTTTTAATTAAAAGCTTTGATTTATTACGGTTATAGCGCAACTATCTTTTTAGCACGTCTATCCACGGTGAGCGCGGAATGACTTTTGTCTAAAAAATTTTGTTTACGTCTTCGTTGCGACTCTGCCACCCGTATTTGACTCTTAGAATGTAGATGGCGATAGCTCCATAGCGATTCGAAAAAAATCGTTCATTCTTTGCTAAATTTATTTATACTTTATTCTCCGGGACTGCGGCTGTTACAACTGGCAGTACTGCGCCCTTAAAAACGCTTTTTTTTTAATCTTCGTGCGATAAAATTAACCAATGAAATGAAAGTATTAGCTTTGAACCGACAATTGAGCAGACGAATTTCATATAAAATCTAGCCATTGACAGCCGCTGAACGTGGCAAGGCACGTAATAAAAAAGTTTCAGCAAAATTTAGCTTAGGGAACTTGTAAATAAAATTAAGTTAAAATATGTATTTTTGGTCAGTAATCGCGTTTATTTGTTTACAATTGTGTGGAAGGGCTTTTTCTTATTTCGTAACCGTTGACGCGCACGCCGAAGAATGTTTTTTCGACAAAGTAACGTCTGGTACAAAAATGGGCCTTACCTTTGAAGTCGCCGAAGGGGGATTCTTGGACATCGATGTTAAGGTTAGGCCTTGGTCATTAGCCCCATGGTGGTTCAACTGTTAACATTTCACAACAGTATTAATTTTTAACCCGAAACTCAGATTACCGGACCGGATGGTAAAGTATTATACCAAGGAGAACGGGAATCAAACGGAAAATATGCCTTAGCCGCTTATATGGATGGGGTTTACACCTACTGCTTCAGTAATGCCATGTCAACGATGACCCCTAAAATCGTTATGTTCTCCATGGATATTGGTGAAGCGACGCCAAAAACCGCTGAAGATGGAGCTGGTAATTTAAACCCCACCTCAAATATTGAGATTGTTTTTGTGTTCCATTAAACACATTGCTTTTTTAGAGCATCATAACAAACTTGAAGATATGATCAAGGAAATGTCCACATCGTTAACTTCAGTGAAACATGAGCAAGAGTACATGGCTGTTCGTGACAGGATACATCGTTCAAGTGGGTTTTCCAGTTTAAAATCTCAAATTCTTAGCCTGTTTTGTTTAAATTTTTCAAGTTTTTAAGCCTCAGCTCAATATTATACCCCAACTTACGGTGAATTCCATTCATGCTCTTGGTCTGTACTTTTTTTCCATTTAATTATATTACGAGAGAGTGATCAGAGTACCCTCAGATTGTTCTTGGAACACTGAGTGGTAAATGGGATTCATCTTAAAATAAAGCTTTGGCCCAGAAGTTTGTTTAGAATCTAAACTAAAAAACATTAAATTTCAGTCAACGAAAACACAAATTCACGGGTTGTGATGTGGGCCTTTTTCGAAGCTCTAGTCTTGGTGGCTATGACATTAGGCCAAGTGTACTACCTGAAACGCTTCTTCGAAGTTCGAAGGGTCGTTTAATCTCATCTCATCTTTTCTTGCTTAATAAATTGTATCATTATTTAAATTGTGAAAAATGTTTTATTAAATAAAACCATACACTATTTCAATATTTTTTTATTTTAAAGTGATATTAATAATTCTAACATCGTCGTATGGTTTATCAGTTTTTGGATTACTTTTAACATTGCTAATATTTTGCACCGCTTCCATCCCTTTAACAACACGACCGAAGACCGTGTGTTTGTTATCTAACCATGGTGTTGGGATTACTGTAATAAAAAACTGCGAACCATTGGTGTTTGGCCCCGCATTTGCCATACTTAGGGTATATGGGCGATCATGTTTTAAAGTTGGGTGAAATTCATCTTCAAATTCTCCTCCCCAAATTGATTCTCCACCTGTACCAACGCCAGTTGGATCTCCAGTTTGTATCATGAAGCCTTTAATAACTCTGTGGAAAATGTGACCATTGTAATACCCATTTTTGGCATGAATGCAAAAGTTCTCGACACTCTTAGGGCATTCTTTTGTGAAGAGTTTCAGATGTATATCTCCCATACTGGTGTGAATTATGGCATTTCCATAAAGCCTTTGTTGTCCAGAACCTTCTGTTGCGGCAATTACATCCTCTTTAGATGGTCTTTCATTAAATACATCCCTTTCTGCATCCACACTTTTAGTATCCTCAGGTTCGCGTCGACTGAAGAGGTAGAAACGGTTCTTTTTGAAACCAGAACAAAAAATTGTTGGATCTGCAAATACATTTTCTAGTGCAGGATTATCTGACGCTTTCATTTCCACTGTCATAGCAGCTTTGGGTTTGTTCGGTACACCCTGGTATAATGCTAAGTGCAATGGCCGTAGATTCTCGTTCTTTCCAAGAAATTTAATGCATCGGTTTGTATGGATATTGACAATCTTGATACCCAGTAAAGTGGAGTATATTAGAAAATATCCACTCTCATCAAAGACTATGTTTGCAAATTTAAATGAATCAGATTTTTCCAAATCTCTTTCAACGGCCATACGACGCCCAAATTCCATGTTAGGTAGTTGTTGCTTGGTTTGTTGTAGTTCGGACAGTTGTTGAAGGGATTCATCGAAAACTTTCATTAATTTTCCGGTATGAAATCTGAAGACTCTGACTTTCCTGTCGGTAGAAATGGTGGCGAATAGGTCCCCCTTGGGTGAAAAAGCCAAACCAATGGGTACACTTTTGCACTTGGCAAATTCGTAAAGATCAGTGTCTAATTTAGAATCAAACTGGACTTTTTTGGGAAATCTGAAGTCTCGTTTAAAACCCATCCAGTACTCTATCATTCCATTTTTATCTACAGAAACCATAGTTTCACAGATAGTGTTAAATTTCATGATTACAACAGGCGCTGTGTGTAATTTGTCTAGTATTTGCAAAGGTTCATTTTTCCCGTTACTGTCATAAATGTAAATGTTATTGGTATCAAGACACGAGACTGCAATGGCTAGAATGGCATCGCCACAACTGTGTACCCAGTCACAACAACCAGGGTTATATTCTAATTTCATCATGTTTATCATATCAAAGTTGACAATGTCAAAGATTTTCATTGATTTGTCTGAAGATATTGTACCAAGTAGGGTGCCGTTGAAATTTGAACATATTTCTTGGAAACCCGATAAATGGGCACGAAAATGCTTAACAAATACAATACCCTCGTCACTCTTTTTCCAAAATTTCAAATGTCCATCGGCGCTACCTGTGATAATGAAGTCAGTTTTACTGCATAAAACGTGCGTTATGACGTCACGATGCATGTAGCTTTTCTCGTAAGACTCGGCGCAAGGTATATTTTCCAAGTAAACATGTTCATATTCGAGAGTTTTCTTCTTTTTAATGGTTACCGCTTCTGATGGTAAAGGTCCTATAACATCATCATCTGAATTTTCCTCCTCCGAAACTGCTCGTTTAGAAGACATTTTTACTAAATAATAGTTAATTAAAACTAAAAACACAACCTTGCGCGGGAAAATTCGATAAAAATGACCACCATAATGAATTAAAGCAGACGATTTAAGGTAACCAATAGTAAATGTCTAGTTTCAGTTTCAAGAAGCTTGTTTTACAGAAAAAAAATTAAATAACGCATAATTATAAATTGATTTTTCATTTAAATAATATTTTTTATTACTTGTAATCCGTATAATTAAAATTCGATTGTTTTTAATTTAAAAAACAAAGTTGTTTTTGTTTGTATTTTGCGTGGTTAATCCGCTACGAGACGCGGCGAATGTCGTTTACATCCGGGGATCATTAAAGTCGTTCGACAATTTCTATTTGGTTTTTCGCCTTTTCGGACTCTTTTTGTCTCTTTCTTTGTCATTTGTGATAAAATGAATGTTTGAAGTTCTTGTAAAGCTAGCTCACCCATTGTACAGTGTAAATAACATTTTAGTGTAAATACTTAGGGTAAGTTTCTCTGTTGTTCTCAAATCTCGCCACACGCCAGCCATCAAGGTTTTGACACTAGGACCATCTAGGACTTCGGAAGCCCTTTGGGCAAAAAATGAGGGCTATGGTTCAATTACCGGAATCTGAGCAAGCAGAATCTGTTGAGACCAATCAATCTAACAACAATGTCGAACCAACTGAATCGGAAGCCGCGGGTTACAATGAAAAAGTTGACGGTGAGTTTTATTTTCACCATTATTAACAAATTCATGAAAATTGCACTTAAACCCCAAGGCCTATTTTTTGGTGGGGGGGGGGGGGGCATTATGTCTACTTTGGTCTGTAGGCCTGCTGCTACAATATTGAATACAAGTGTAACATTTCAACAAACTATAAATATGAAAGCGATTCCTTTGAAAGAAAATTAAAGATGAATTAGATACAATTTTTAAAGAGTAAAAGGTTGTTGACTTAATCCCACCTGTTAAATTGTCCAATTTTTGTGAACAATATGCAATAAAATTGTCTTTGGTAAGCATTAAGGGTAAGAATATTTATCATATTTAAAGAATTAAGTAAGATTTGTTAAGACAATGTTGGTCAAGGTTGTATTTCACAAGGTTGTGAATTTATAAGTGTTTCAGTTTATACTTTATGAAGGTTCATTGAAGGTCTATCTTAACCTGAGGCTTTTTACAGAAACCGAACCCAAAACATCCAAAGATGATGCTAAAGAAGATGAAGTAGCGTCTGATCAAAATGAAGCTAGTAGCGCTGAAGCTAGTGTTTCTACCAGTTCTACTGGAACTCGTAGTAGTGCTTCGAGCAGCATAAGTAGTAATAATAGTAGTAGGCCCTCGTCACGAGGTTCGGAGAAGAATGAATCTGTTACTCTACCACAACATCAGTATGATAAGGTAGCTATTTGGCAATTTAAATTTTTTTGAGAAGAAAACTACCATTTTTGTCTGCATAAATCTCAGATAAAAAGAAAATAGTTTTTTTGAACGTATTGTCACTTAGTTATGTGAAAGGTCTTACTCTCTCATAAGAGATGGAATTTTATGTGAACTAAACTGTTTCACCAGATTTAGTTAAGTTATTATTTTCAATATTAGCCAAAATATTATTTAATTTTCTTTTCACTGGGGAGGGGGAGGGGGTGGGGGTGCATTATGCACTTAGGAGATTGAGCTTTTCTTTAAGCCCATTTTTTTTCCTAAGCCTAGGTCATGGATCATACTGGCCACCAATTATTCAAAAACTGCTGTCTATTTTCAGCGTGAAGAAACTATTAAGATAATTATAATTAAATTTTAAACTGGCTGAATTGAATCGCTTAGTAAAAACCTTAGCCAATTTAAGGCTCTTTCAAACCACTGGTGTTATTGAGGGCTGAAGAAAATATCAAATTGTCCCAGACAGTGTTAGATTTAAGAATTTATATGAACTTTCTCAATTTGATTTGTTAGATTTTTAGTAGGTTTCTTCCTTAGCATTAAGTCTAATAGTTTCTTGGAAGCCAATTATTAAACATTACTCTTAAATTGTAGGAGGAGCTTATTAAGATATCTAAATCTGACTTGGCCAAGAAATGGCCTGATTTTCTCGATCCTACGTTTTTAAAGTATGTGAATCTAGAAAATTAGTGTATCATTTAGTCATTGAAATTATGACGTTTTTTTTAGTAGCTCGACGGGGGTATGGGACCCTGAAAAATGGTTTAAGACTAAACGAGGCAATGACACCGCGTCTGATGACATACGTGCGAAGCGCGAAAGACCTGCCGAATTTGAAAGAGATCTCAGTTTTAAAAGACGTACACCCGACCCCAAAGAGAGAATTAAAGAAGAACGTGATGATATTGTTTTAAGCCCTCAGCGACGTAGCTTTGGAACTGGCTGTCATGTCAGTCAACAAACCTTCCCAATTACAACAGCTACCAGAAGACCTGGTAGTCCTAATGATTCGAGAGAACCTGACAAGTTTGTAGTTCCATTTTAGCATAGTTTACTCACCATGACACCAAGGGTTAATGATGGTTTTTTTAGTCTTCACAGAGATACTCGAAGAATTGGCAGTGGCAGAATAGTTAGTAGAGATAATCGGGATAAAGATCATAGAGATTATGGCTATGGTGGGGGACGTAATAACCGTTTTGATCGGGATGAACGCGATAAAGAACCACCAAACCGTTACATGGGACGTTATCGCAATGATCGTAGAATGTCCAGAGGTATTATGAAGTTAATATTGGTTTGGTTTAAGGAGTTTTAATTTGTATTAACATAATAGGGCGTGATGATCGTATTGAAGAAGAAGAGGAACCAGAGTGGTTCAGTGGAGGTCCAACCAGCCAGCATGAAACCATTGAACTTGTTGGTTTCGATAATCCTTGTAATCATGATCAAAAATCGGGTAGAGTTCGTAGAGGTAAAGAACTTGGTCGTAAACCTCAATTGCCGCTGAGATTATCGGAATCAAATCTTAAATCACAAATGAGAGGTATTTTTAAAAAGAACCAGACCTACCTTGCCTTGTATGGTGTTTCAATAAGATTTTTGTTAGAATCAGAACCACCACCCCAAATCAAAGAAAACCGTCAACCTGAACATTCAATACCTGAGGAACGTGTTTCACCTCCTCTGAGGCCAAATGCGAGTGACCAGGAAGATACAAAGAAACAGGACTTCGATTTGAATGATATCTTCAAAATGGATTGGATTCCTGGGCTGCTGCCAGTAAGCCAAGGCTCAATTGGGGTCTAGGAATTTTGAACTGTTTTTAATATCCTCTTTTGTCGTATCTATTTAGAATGGAACTCCTCCGGAAGTAGCAGATTCGGGTTTCACTGGCAGCAGGTTTTCACAATGGTTCAGGAACGATAGTCCAACGAAGGAAATGTTGGATTCTGATGAGAATAGCCGCAGGTCTTCTATCCAGGATGAGTTAAGGGCCCAGGTTTTGGGAATTGCTGCCGGGAATCGCGGCCCATCACCGCCAAATCAATCTTCCAACTACTTCATTCCGATCAACCCTTCTCAGGGTCACACTCAATTCAATCACGATTACCAAGGCTCCAAAGATGGCAAAAACATTCTAGAAATTTTGCAGAATGCTAACATTAACGTCACTCCGTTGTTGAACAGTGAAAATCACACTCGTAGCCTCAAGGACGAAGCTTTGTCTGGGAAGGTTAAAAGTGTGGTAGAGTTGGAGGCCGATCTGAAACAGCTTGTCCTTGGAAGTCGTCCGAATGAGGACAAGTTGGCATTTAATAAGTTGGTGAGTATAAGCGGATTGGCTTCTATGCTCGAGTATTAGTCTTCATTCCCTGTTCCTTTAATATAGCTTAGTCAATTGAGTGATCAAGGTGCAACGATGGCCGCGCCTCCTCAGTCCATGAGCATGGGACCAGTTGACAAAATGAAAGTCCTCCAAGAGGAAGATCTTGTAAGTCAAAACTACCCCATGCGAATAATGCGTCAAAATACTCCACCGCCCATGCCTGCTCCGACCAACAAACCCCAACCGATCATTCAAATGCCAGATTTGAGAGTGTCACCAACTCCAACACTGCCTATGTATGGAATTGGAAAAGATATGTTGATTGATTTGTTTAAGGACCTGGACAAGCAACCTAACAATTCAAATCTAGGTGTTTAAAGAAAACTTTTTTGTTACTTTCTGTGACTATTATTAACAATTACTTATTACTCGAAAGGTGCTGTGAAAGAACCAGAGTCAAATCCTGTTGTGGATATGATGAGGGTATTGTACGAACAGGGAAATCAGAATGAAATGATGAATCGAATGATGTCACAACAGCAGCAGCAGCATCTTCTTCAAAATCAGCAGAATGCTCAACACAATAGACTTTTCCAAGTCACCAGTCCTGCTCCTGATAGATCACTTCACTCGGTTAATCAAGCTTTCCAAAATAAACCCAAACCAAATGGTAAGGCATCTGATTGATATCATTTTTAATAGCAAAGCATGCGATGTTGCCGTACTGATGTAATTTTCGTATCGTTAAATGTGTTACTTAGTGGTTCAAACTCTATTTATGACACTTTTCGTTTAATTTCAAAAGATCTGATGGCAACTCAGCAACAAAGGCCAAAATTTATGTCCACATTAGTGCCAGCCCCTTATGGACATATTCTAAGTACTTCACCTACTCCCGACCCAATGGGTCAGACTTTGAATGTTCCACTGGCTGTGGGACCTCATTTAAGTCCGAGACAATCTCCATTGTCACATGATTTAGGGGCTTCGGTTTCAGGAAGGATTCCTTCTCCATTAGGTTCGCCGCTGTTTCGTAGTAGCCTTGCTTGCATTGTTTCTAAGCCAATTTTTGATTTGTGTGGGCTTTTGCTTTATTAAAAACTTCTCGAAATATTTCTAATTTCGAGCATTTTTGTAGTGTTTGGTCAAGCCCCGCCTCTTCTAAGTCACGCTCCAGCTCCTATTCACCCTTCTCAAGTGGGCCTCAGTCAAGCCAATACCCTTCAAGTTCAAAACCCAAATGCTCTACCCAGAGTTCCCTCGCCTCAAGAACTAGCGGCTCACACTCAAACTATTCTTCAAAATGCTTTGATTAAGAGAAAGCTAGAAGAACAAAAGGAAAACTACCGTAAGAGGCAAGAAGCTCAACGTTCACGATCACCAAATGTCACAACACCGGGAAGTGCTAAATCAACAACCGCTTCCACTCCTCCTTCTGTTACTTCAAGTACTTCCCCTTCAAAAGTAAGTTACTGTTTGATTTTTTTATGTAAAATTTTTTAATAAAACTACTTTTTCGTGTTTAGTTTACTTCCTCGATGGCTGCATTTACTCCAACCTCGGTGATGCGCAAAATGCATTCTGAGAAGTTAGATAAAGAGAATCGCAGTGACACAGTATCCCCATCGGGTAAAGTTCCTGGCTCCCCAGAGCATAAAATTCAGAACAATGCCCAGCCTAATTCTCAACAAAATGGCATTCATAATTCTCTTATGAACCACAATGAAGTACAACAGAGTGAAACCTCACCCCAGAGGCTTATTACCGGTGGAAACTGTAGCAACCACAATACCCCTAGAGCTTTGTATGGTCAAGGTATTTATGGCCAGCAACAGTCTCAGGCTAGTGCTACCCCTCATCGAAGCCAGCCTGGGTACGCAGCCCAAGGCAGACCGATTGTTAAAGGCAGCGCCAATGATGTTTCTGATCAAAATCGTGGCATTAATAATGCACAACCGAAGGCTCTGAGTGCCCAACATAAACCGTATATGCTTCCAAATCAAGGTAATTTTAGTTTAATGTAATTTAGTTTAATTTCACAACTTGTCTTGCTATTTATTAAGCTGCAGGTAACGTACTACGACCGGAATTGGATCCATTTGTGGCTAGACTTGTTGAACAAAGAATGATTGGGCAACAAGCCCTCCAAAGGCAACTAAATGTTTCGGCCTCTAATAAACCTGCTCCAACCATACCATTTTTCCCGAGGGGTACTCCCATGGTTACTCCGCATCAGAATGTGCTCAGGCCACCCGTGGTCAATAGCGCTAGTGAAAATATGAATTGGCATTGCCGAGGTGGTATTTTTGTGCCTCCTCCGACTACTCTCAGAAGTAAATTTTGACATTTCATTATTTTCCTTACGTTTAATTATATTTATTTCAAGTTTTCTTAAGTCTCGCTTTCTATTTCTAACTATTCGATCTTCACAATACTAAAAGTTGAGTGTTTCAGATCAAACTCCAAATCTGTCACAAATTCTGGCCTATCAGCAACAACAGCAAAAGTGTGCTCAAAACATGAAAGCGACTCATCCTCCTCAGCAACAACAGGACCAACGTGGACTTATGGACCCTAGGACATTGAGCAACATTCATCCTCTGGCGTTGCAACAAGTTTTCTTCAATGTTCAATCGCAAGTAGCACAGGGCCAAGGAATGTTGCAGCTGAATAACAATATTGGAATGAGTGGTAGACCGGGTAAGTTATCTTAAAATATAAACCATTGTACCAATCTTTACTTTAAATTTTTGAAAGATGGCAATTTTGGAGGGCCAAATATGAAGAATCAACAGCTAATGATGCCTCCAGGTCAACAGGGAGGGAATCGCCATTCGCCTGTCAATTTGGCACGCTGGTTTGGGAATGATGTGCTGAAGCAAAAGATGCCTGATATGCCTCCAGTTCCACTGCAGAACGCATTATCAGTTGAGGAACTAGAAAGGCAACAACACACTACAATTGTTCATAATTGAAGGAAATTCTATGAATCACTGAGTAAAAATTTTGGGGGAAAGGGGCAGCGATCGTTTTCTGTTTTAAACCAGTATTAAGTTAATGCTGGGATGAATTTAGGGTTTTTTGGGGGATAAATGGGGATTAATATATGAATGTGTGCGAATCTAAAACAGCAGCAGCGAGGAGATATTGGTTATTGTAAAACAACCCAATTTGTTCCAAGAAAACAGTAAAACCAAGGCTTAACGATTCTTATTTTTCCATTTCTGTAAATTTATTTGGTGTGATTCTGAGGCATGAAGTATTAGTGGCCCCTTTATATTATCATCTTGTCTGTACTTTGAACAAGTCTCGTCCCAGGTTAAGTTTTTTTGGTTTGTACGTAGCAAATGTTGAAATCCTACCGTAAGACTGTGATAGAGATGTACAACCCTGGTTCTTTTGGTTTATCTAGATAATATTTATAATTTACAAGCTCAGTGGATGAATTTAGCCGTGTAACCCTGACTAGTATCTGATTTCTTTATATAGGTTAAACTTGTTAAAAAAAAAAATTCCATGGCTTCTTAGGTTGTAGGAATCGTTAACCACAGTGTAAAGTCTTAATATATAAATGTCAATTTTTTTTGGTTAAAAATAAAGACCTTTTGCAAAGAATGCAGAAGCGAATGAAGTTAGTTAAAATTATAAAGGGTTATGTCACATCGGTGCTCAGGTGAAAGCGTGCATGCATTTTTCGGTGTGTTTGTTAAATAAAAACAAATTCTATGATAAATTTATTTTGATATTGCCCCTCTTTCGAAAAAATATAATAAAATGTAATTTCAAATTTAATTCCTTTCAGTTTATCAAAAGATAACAAATAGTGTGTAATACTCGTAAGAGTGTTTGTAGAGTAGTTTGTATAAATGTATAATTACCGCAGTGAGTTCTTGATCTTAATTGTCACACCTAGTATCGGTGTTTATTGTGGTCTTAAACCTTCAATAGCTAAACGAAATTCATTAGGAAGAGTAGTTGAGGATATTCTACAGGGTTTAAGGTAGTTTTACCAAGATTCCGCAGTTTTGGGATGTTAAACTAAATTATAATTTGGTTAGATTGCTTCTGTTATGTCTCAACCTAGTACGACCACTACTTATGGGCATGTTCAATTCACCTTTTGTGGAATTGTAAATGTTCAAGAGTTACGGAATTTGTCAATTTGGCACGCCTTTTGTAATATGCGCGCATTTTTTTGATAATTTTATCTTCCATCAGCGTAAACAGTACGTAACTCTATGGGTTTTGAGTTAATTTTCCCAGCCTAAAAACTCAATCTAGATTGTAGACCAAAAGTAAACACACAAAGTGTCGCTTCTACTAAACTTTGTATTGTATGAAATTGAGATGCTGTAAAGCTAGCACACAAAACACCTTGACCTGCAAAAGTAATTTTCTGCTTACTCATTTTCATGGTATTGGTAAATACATGTTCTTTAGAGCGACTAACCATTTTACACAAGTATGACTATCTTAAAAAAAACAACACTTGCTTTTGAAAATTTTGGTAGAAAGGGGAGGTAACTAGTGTGAAGTATATACTGTACATAAAATTTTTGTGGATCTTTTTCTGTTTGTGCTGTGTATTTAAAAACTATTGTTTAGTGTTCTCGTAATAGTATTCATTGCTTACTGTGCCTTCCTTTATGGGAAAGTGTGTTATTTTTAAGTTTTGGTGTTTTAACAAAACACAAGTTGTTTTGCATTGGTTTTTTTTCTTAAATCAGTGCGGAGTGTTTGATTATGCGCAAATGAGGTGTAAAATTTAAATCTGATAAAAAAATTGTACGAATGGTTGTAATATATTAATGTAATTCAAAATATCTCCAGTCTCTGAATGCGTGAAGACCAAGCCGTTAACATTTGAAGCATTCCTTGTCTAATGTGGCAATGTTAAGGTGGCTTGCGCTGTAAATAATAGCTTCCTATATAAAATTTAAAAATTTAAGGTCTGTTTTCGAAATATTAACATAGATAAAAATTTTTTTGGGTGCCAAGTCTCTAAATGAAAATTGTATTTTTTTTTTAAATAGAAGTTTTCTTTCATATAAAATGTAAAGGTGTTTCTATACAATGAAATTGTTAGTCTGGTATTACAAAATCACTTTATTTTGAAAAGTATAAATTTGCACGTAAACTTTTTGGGTTACTTTTGTGGAATTCTGAAATATTTGTCTTACAAAATGAAATAGTGCGAAGTAAAATTCTGTAAGAGTCAAGTTTTTTAGTTTTCATGCGAAACAAAAAATGAAAATGTGTAGTTATTAGACTACTGAAAATATTAAGAGAACATCTCTGTTATGTTAATAGGCAAATAAAGTTTCATCATTGCCTGTGGCATAAAATTTCGTCTTTTAATTCTAATTTACGAATTTTTAATGAAATTTAATAAGGTAAGTAGTGATTCTGTTATTTCCATGTCTTTTATTTTATCTTCCATGTTTGTGAAATCGGCCACTTCCAGTTCATCTTTTGTATCAAATTCATTTAATTCTGGTGAATTAACTCTGTAAATTTAAAATAACTAATTTTAATTTTTATGGATACCACTAGAGCTTCAAAGTCGGTCGATAGAGGGCGCTTTCGTATAGTTTTTTTTGCGAAATTCAAAATTATCGTTGAGCCCGTTGTTGATTTTTCGTTGTCGTTTTAAATTATTACCTGTTAATTACGCACAAATAGCGCTCGTAAAATGCCGAAATAACGATAAAAACTGCTTCTTCAACATCAACTTTCTTTGGCCACTGAAGGTAATTATGCAGTTGATCCATTTCTTCATTGTTTAAAACTAAAGTAAAGCTGTCACCCAAGGCAGCCGGTAAATGCTAAAAGATAAAATTAAATTAAGCCTTGGCTTATGGAATATTATGAAAAACAAATAACCTCATTTTTTAGTGCGTCTTCAACGTTCAGTTTGCAATGTTTATTGAATATTTTGCTGTAAGATAGCTCTTTTATTGGGTTCACAATGCAGTATCTTTTTAAATAGGACATCGGTGTCATATCTATTAGGAAAAATTTTGCTATAGTTTAAGGTTAAGTGTAATTTATCGTCATTGTATAGTGGATTACTTTCCAAAAGACGCAAATCGATTGGTAATTCAAATCTGCTTGCTCTTTTTGATGTAAATCGTGGGCATTTCGGTAAAGGTACCACCATTTGAGTTTGCTGATAATGTTACGCAAGAAAAATGTTAATGTGAAAGTTTGAAACTAGGATTTAGTTGAATCAGGAAACTATATAGGTATACACTTGGAATGTCTAAGGAAGATTTTTACGGCCGTGATGAAGCTCGTAGAAACGGGCGTGTCTTAAAGCGGGAAAACTCTCGCGCCTCGCTACCCCAATTCGACGAAAACTCGTCATTAAACCTAGTCATGGTTATTATATTATTAGCTTACCTGATTATCTCTTTTATAACCATACAAATACCTGAAATTAGGTATCACTACATTTCTTTCGCGAAGAACGTTATAATTACTTCAAAATATTCAGTACGAATGTACGATAACGAATTGAGGTTTTTAAATCCATCGTTTTATAAGCCTTTTTAGCGCGGGAAGATCGCCTATTTGTTACCATGACGATTGACGACGCATTCTTTTCGCGTCAAACCTCGAGCCAATGAATTTGAAATGTCGCGTTACGTCTTACACTTGACGTAGTTAAGCCCCGCCTTTTTCTCGACGCGCTTTCGTATCACCGTAGCAATGAAACCTTAGACATTCCAAGTATATACCTCTATAGTTTCCTGGTTGAATCTATTAGTCCAAGCGAATACGTTTCGTGAAAGTTTTATAATTATTCTGATGGCAGAAATGTGATAATAGTTGATCCACCATAAATATGGAAGTTCATACTCATTATAAATTTACCCATCAATAGTTATTCTATGCCGTTTTTAGTGTAAATCACGGCGATATAATAATTGGAAATAATTTTAATAAAAAAAATTATTAAATTTTTATTTCCGTATTGATCATTTACGCGTCGTTTAGATATTTTAGTAACTTTTAAATTTGATTCTGGATTTTCTAAAAATCCAAAATCCTAGATTTTCCCCTCACTTAAACCGTAGACTTTATTTGAAAAATCCTTAATAGAAAATCCAGGATTTAAAAAAAAAATCCAAAATCTGACATACTAACGAATCGGATTACGATTCTTAGGTACACGAGAATTAACATAATAACAAATTGATTTTTAGACTTATTCGGCAGTCGAGGTTTAGTTCTAAATACGCCAAGACAAAAAAATAGGGCTGTGCGAGTAGTGGTTTTATCAGAATAGTAAATGCGAGGGGTAAGACACTCTGCGAACTCGGTGTACACTGCCGTACCTTTGACAGTGCTAAATGGAACTCGCGAACTCTTGAAAATATGTACCTTTAACAGTGCTAAATGCACGAACTCGGTGTACAGATTATCTGAGACTGTCTTACCCCTCGAGTAAATGAACCGCAGTTATCGAAATAGCGTTCAGAATCGGAAGGCGTTTTCCTGATGAAAATGATGAGAAAATCGAGTCGAATAAAAGCTAATTTCCATCCCCGTCAAGAATGTATTTATTTCTACTCAGGGAGAATGAATATGTCGAGACTATCGACGGACCGCACCGGGCGCCGTCATAGGTGGGGGCGCCGAAACGGGATCGCGATGACGGGAACAAAAACTTTTGACCGAAAGACCAAAACGCCTGACCTCGCAATGAGATCTCGCACCACGAATCCAGCCAGCCAATCACTCAAGGTCATTGAATGTGATGTTCGTATGGATTTATGTCCCCGGTTTTTCTACCCGGGCGTCAGGTTGTGGCCAAGAGATTATTGTCGAGTACCTGACGAGTGGTCGATTACCCGAATATTGTCAGTGGGAAAAACAATTCGGCGAGTTTTACAAATGGCTTATTCGAGTATTCGAGTACCCGATTAAGGCAAATTTTTTATACTCGATAATTGAAGAGTATTTAAAATTTTATTATTCGAGTTCGAGTATCTGACTTCAAAAATCGTTTTAGTATTAAAACAATAGGAAATGTTACACTTGTGTTTTTTATGTAACTTACGGTATAATGTAGCAGATTAACCGAATAAATATCTTACTTTATCTAATTCCTGTAAAAACGCTGTTATCGTATCGAAAGCCATAGTGGATTTCGCGGCATCACCCTTAAACATTTACGAATTATTAGTTTTTATAAACCCAAGAATGTATTTATTTCCACTTCGGGAGAAGGACTATGTTGAGACCTCGGAGTACATATAGAACGTATAGACCTTTCTATAAAGCACGGCCAACTTTGATCACGCGCTGTTCGCGCTACAGCGGCCAACCCAATCGCCTTATTTTCATGAACAAGGATTTTCCCGCTAGGTGAATTTTAGCGTTCCAACCTCACAGATTTTTTATATTGGCTTTAATGCAAAACGGGTGTTATTAACGCGTCTTATACGCTTAATTTAAAATATCACATATATATCGACAACTTTTGAAATTAAATGGTAATAATACATGTTACTTTATTAATATATACAAACTTTGTCCAAGGTTATTGCGTAAAAATGATAATAATACAATTTTAATATGAATAAGTTTGAATTCCCCGCTTTTGGTCTGTATAAAAAAAACTATTCTAAACCAAATATTCCGCTAGGGGCGCTCAACTCATACAGATATCTTTGGCTCGTAGGTTAACATTGAAACTTCAACGAATGGGTTGGCCGCTTTAGCGCGAACAGCGCGTGATCAAAGTTGGCCGTGTGTAAAGTAAAATTGCCCTTATTGTTTTGATGTTGCTGCTGCCATGGAATAAGAAACTACTTCTGGAGAGGTAAATACGATACCTCTAGCACGGGCCGATTGTTCGAAGTGCGGTACGAAATTCCGCTAGAGGCACCATGCGTTATGCCTGGTTCGTAGGCTCTTAACGACTCCTATTTTAGGACAGCCATGACAGAATTTTTATAAAGTTATAATTATTCCGTTCATCCATAGGTGGCGACACTGTACTAGGCACAAAGGTCAATTGTGACGCTGTTCGCGCGCCTGCTTTTCTTCTCCGGGGGTTGTTACTGAAGTAACTGAACGTACCCCAAGATAGTAGTTTCTTCCTCCATGCTGCTGCGTCGATGACGTTTTACTACGAAAAGCCCTGGATATAAGGGTAAATGCACCGAGGTACCTTATTTTGAAGTATAAACTGAACTGAACTTCTACGTATGTCGTGACGAATGAGCTACATAAAAACAAGTTCAGCAAGCGTAGCTTATTGTATAGAAAGGCCAGGGCCGGCGTTAGGGGGGGTTAAGCTGGGCAAAAGTACCCCGGGCCCGGGCCTCCGAAAGGGGCCCGCCGGACCGGGTGCCTAACTAAAACGTTCTATTTAAAAAAAAAACAATTTTCGAGTAAAAACAATTGGGGGTGGGTCGGGGCCTTAGAACGTTTACCGGGGGCCCAAAATTTATAATTTATAGCGCCGGCCCTGAGAAAGTCCGATTTAATCCTTCAACCAAAAGAGAGGGGGAGGGGAGGAAAAACGTCATCGCGATGGGCTTCAATCGCGTTGGAAGACATCAGTTTTGGACAACCAATGAAATACCAAGCTGACTTTATTTGTGTTTAGGGGGAAGGAGCTTACTCAATTCAAAATCGTCTCAACGCAGTCATTATCCTGACAGTAGAAATAAATACATGCTTTGTAATTGGGTGCTTGCTCGTAGCGTCGTAGGCGTACGTCGTTGTTATAAGCCCTGCCTTTAACGGCCGCCATGACATAAATTTCAAGTAACAGACCACGAGGCAAAAGGCGGCACGATGTAGCGAAATAATCACGTGACCGCCATGGGCATCTTAATGTCATCAAGGAGGATAGGTAGGGAGGCGAAGTAGGAGGGATGAACGCACTCGGCGGGATAATTTCGGAAAAATGGCGGCAAGATTGCGGCCGCTACGCTACGTGTTGCCGCCATTTTTCCTAAATTTTCCCGCCGAGTTCGCGCTAAACTTCTTACAAGGATGCTGGAGCGTTCATCCCTCCTACTTCGCCTCCCTACCTATCCTCCTTGATGTCATGGCCGACCTATACGCGTTACCACGGCAACGAACACCGGCCACACCCACGAGCAAGCTACGAATACTAAAGAAAAAAGAGGGAGGAATAGAAAGTTCGTCTCGGTATATGTTAGAGCTACTCAGCCTACTCACTTTGACGTAAGCCTTAATTGTCTATTGAAATATTATTAACCGTATGCTTGTAATAGAGCTATTGCTTTTGCATGATAATATCCAGCAAAAGTAATAGCTTTCAATGGTTTGAACATGGATTAACTAATCAAATCCTCAGATGGGAAACTACAGTTTCTATTCCTCTTCTATATTTTCTTTGATTAAACTACATACTTTGTTCGTTTCGCCCGATTTGATATCGTTAAATTTTAGCTCTTTGTCGTCCATTCCAGGACCTTCAGACATTTGCGACCTAAATTTTGTATAAAAAGATTTTAAAAGCACAAATTGGTTCTCGAGGAAATGGTTTTTATTAAAATCGTGCATGGTGTAGTCGCCGCCGTCGTATTGTAAGTAACTCTACTAAATTGTACATTAATCAATAGGAACTAATTTGAGGGACACGGGGCCCGGAACTTGGTGGTTTAAGTGATTTTCACTTTGAAATCTACACACATTTATGAAATATGGCTTTTGCCAGATAAATGGTGTGTAGTCCATTGTCCCTGACATCTTGTTTAATCGGTGACGTGAGTAAATTTTGAACCAATTAGGAAAGACGACGCGATCGTTTCAATGTTTCGCATCAACATCAATTGATTGATTTTTCAACCTTTTAACCATAAGTTTATAATAATTTTTATACATAAGTGTGTCAGTTCCTTATCTTCAGCCTGTTAAATGTTTTCAGAAAGTCATTTCTAAAATGACCACACTCGTTAATTGTCATAGTGAGCACGTGCATTGAGCTGCTCATAGGACAGGCGAGTTTGTTTAAAGTTGCTTAATTATCTCGCTAGAGATAAATATGGGGTATGACGTCAATTTGCTTTTTCATTTTACCTTGAGCCGCGTAGTGCCTATCTCAGCAGACAGAAATCCATCAATTTATTATCTTATAGCATTGACCGCTACGTGGCGCCTTGGAAACTGAACTGGATAGTTTTACATTACGCTACATAAAACTGTATACGGTACCTACCAACAATATTCGTCACGGCACGGCAGCGATTAAAATTTGGTGGTGCCATCATTTGACCGTTATTGTAAACTTTTAAAGTGCCTTTAAAGGGACTTTGTATTTAAATGGAAAAATCGTCTGCTAACATTACGCTAGGACCTGATTTTAATATAACTAGCGCCAATCACTTCTAGCTTCTGTTATACCTAGCTGCTGGCAGAAATGTTAAATTCGTTGATCTGACCACGGCCAACTTTGATTTCTCGCGCTACAGCGGCCATCTCATTCGTTGACGTTTCTGTGTTAACCTATGAGCAAAAGATGTGTATGACGTCAGCGCCCCTAGCGGATTATTATTTTTAGTATAGTTTTTACATTGGGGACAATATAACCACCGAGCGTGGCGCTGAACTCCTACACATTATAGTACAGTTTATAGGGGGAAAATCCTTGCTCGCGGAATTTCGACGAATGTGTTGGCCGTAGTAGCGCGAACAGCGCGTGATCAAAGTTGGCCGTGATCTGACATACACATGGAAATTCATACCCCCTTAAAATATAATATTTTATAATAATTCGTAAAATATTTAATCTTTCAATTAAACGAAAATTTAATTAGAACCTTCAAGGCTCTTATTCTTAAAGGACCTATTTCTTTAAAATTTTACATAGATAATTATTTCGACTAATTTACACACTTATGGAACGTACTAATGATAAACTTGTGTTTAAACTTACCTATTTTGGGAAAACGATTTAAATTTGGATAAAGGCGGTGATGGAGATTGACTAATATGTGAGATATATCGTTCCTTATGAGGGCTTGTTGAGAATAAGTCGGCATATTGGTCGTCTCCTTGAAATGTTGATACCTAAACAAAAAATATTTTGTGTTAAATTAATCCCCCTCCTTCCCCATTTGAATCAAATCAACTACGCCACTGACTTGAGTTACTGGATCGTCGAGCTCCTTTCGACCGCCTGTTAAACCTTTTTTTTTCTTGCTGGTAAAATTTTTACTTTTTTTCTTAGTAGACATTTCTTTATAGGTTATTCTTAATGAAATTTAAGTCTTAATGAAGTTAAAGTCATAATAGTTTATTATTAATGAAGTTAAGTTCTTATTAGAGCGTCTCTTATGACCAAGCCCTCTAGGCAAACAATATCTCGTAACTTTGTAAGGTTTATAAGAGCATTCCTATGGCAACCCAGCTTTATTGATTATGTGAATTAGTATGCTTTCTCATTGTTAGGGCTTTCGTACAAAAGTCAAGTGTTTTTGCTGATTTATTTAGAAAAGAACCCTCCCACAAATCGTGGCTTAAAGCATAAAATATTCATAGGCCTTGGCTAACTAGTCTTGGTTAATTTTAAGCCTTGGTCACAAAAACAGTTTAGTTTTATAAAAGTTTTATTTGTTGACAATATCTATACATTTATTGGCTAATTCCATGAAAATCGGTTCTTGCATTGCCTGGTTCATATCATTAGCTACATCATTGCTTTCAGTTAGTCTAATTAACATTTGTTGTAGATGCGGGTTTGCGAGTAAATCTTTGATGTCCTTGGATTCTTCTGAAACCATGTTAATTTTTTTAAATGATAAACTAATATGTAAAAGTTAGTAATAAATTCACCGAGTAACTTTAGATTAGTTTGGGGAACTGTATCTTCAGTTTCAAATTCAATCGTGGTTTCCGTACTTTGCTCTATAATATAGATAAAGATACTTTATGTTACTATTAACTGCAAACAAATTAATTTTTAAATTACCCTTCTTTGTAATATTTTCACTAATAGCTTCCTGAATACAAGATTCCGTGCTATTGTGTGACTTGTAACAATTTAGGCTGCAACTATGAAGCAAATATTAATGATGTATTTTAGGAAACGGATAACCATCCTTGGCTTGTTTATATCCGTCGCTATGGTAACCGAAATAGGCGTGGATTTTAACTACCCTACCCAAACACGCGATAGCCTTGGGTGCGCAAAATTCTAAGAATTCCCACTTGACGGTCCTTCTCACAGAAATTCTGAATGCTTCAGAACATTCTCGCTTTGAGAAGATCTGTAGGCAAATACAGAAAATTCTCCATAAATTTATTTACGCTAATTTTATTTTTCAGTTTAAATAATATATTAATAGCATACAATACATCATTGTAGATAGTACACAAAAAATTATCAGTATCAAAGGCTTACCCACAAATTCTTCTCAAGAGAGTTCTTTCATAGAATTTTGACGCGTCCCATGCAAATTTATTCATTACAAGGGAAAAATACTTACTAATAAATAAAACATTTGGGACATTTATATTTCGGGCTTTCAACATTACAAATCTTGCATTTCAATTTGGGTTCCATACTTGTAACTTTTCATGGGTTCCTAGTAAGTTACTTCCTATTCCTAAAGGCAAACCTAACGAACATAGCAGTTCAACATAATTTACAGAAAATAGTTTGAAGGGCTTACCGATAGATGTCGATAGGGTCAGGATTTTCACTTTATTGACGAAGGTGTCTGCTAAGTTTTTGTTAATTTTTTAGAGGTGCGGTCCGGTATATTTCTATGTAATTTTAGTTTGTTATTCTAGGTTTTGTTCGTCTTATTTCTACGGTATTAAGTTAAAATAATAAGTAAGTAGATATTTTATTGTTTTAATATATTTTTGACTCGGGAAAATTATATTTCGAAATCTTTTCAATGTATTTGATTTTGGGAAACCTAAGCCTTGGTTACTATAATCGGGAGAGTGAGTGAGACTGTGAGCCCCGCGTAAACTATTCCCTTGCCCTAGCTGCCTGGAGCTACACCACTAATAAATTCTTAGACTTAGCCCCAGCAAAAGGGTAACTCAAAATTGGCCGTAATCCGCTCAAGGGGTGGCAGTATAGTATTCGCGTACGATTGCGTAAGCGCTTGTTACGATAAGCGCGGGGTGCCAAAACGCGTAAACTTAACCTGAAAATGTTTAATAAGTAGTCCATTGCTCATCCTGGGCCTTAAATATCACTATCAGATTCAGGATGAGTTGACGAGTTTCAGCTATGTTACCTTGAATTTGTAAGATTACTAGTATATAGAAATAGCATTATGGTTTTTTTTCTAATCACATTTTTGTGGTATGTATCTTTATCTTAATATTTTTATTATAGCTACTAAGTTGCGTAGGTGATCCTAATAATTCCAAAACAATTCCTGTTGGGGTTGTAGGAGGTGGCTTGTATCTTGAAAACTAACAAGGATGCAAAATTGCTAGGAATTACCGTAACTAGTCTTAACAAACACTGGATTTAGGTGAACCCAAATTTATTACTTATATTGGTAACCTGGTAGATGTAAAAAAAGAAACCAATGAAATGTCTGGCTATGCAGAAATGACAAGATCAATTCCTTTCATAGAAGTGTTATTGCTTTGATTCCCGATAGATTGATATAGTCCGAGACCTTTTATCTTTTGAAAACATAAGCAACTAAATGGAGTAGTGACTCCAAAGTCCGTTATGACATTTTTTTAGAACGTGGAAGTTCCGTGATATCCTAATTTAGCAAAATTTCCAGTACATAACCTGATTTTTATCTCAATTTGACATTTTTTTGACATTTCCCTCTCGTGATCTTCTTATCTTTAGTCTTCTTTGCGCTTTTTAAGTTAGGGATAAAGAACTTTTAGGCAGTAGATGTAATTTAAAATTTTCTTTTTTAAAAGAAACTGAAAGGTTGCGAGGCTACAAAATGCCAAATGGTGTCATAATACTCAACAACTAGATTTAGATGATTTGATGAATTTTTATTGAGTTTACCTGTTGAGTAATGGGGAGGGGGTATAATAAACATAGCTATAACCATAATGAAAGTTAAGTTCACAGTGTTACCAAAGGTGGGGAGAAAGTCATTGAAACTTATATGGACATGGACTTCGATGCGATTTTACTACCGCTTCCAACTATCGTTTGTTTGACCACTAAGCACTCTCATTTGAAAGGTCAATAGCGTAGCGGTTTCAGAAAATGAAGGGTTTGGTACTTTTATAAAATTTTAAAGTGTGAAATGACACTCAAGAAAATTCATTTCGGGCTGTTGATGTTATTGGTTTTTAACATTTTATAGATCTTCTTCATGACGTTATGTTTAATAATTTACATACATCACACTATTATAAATTAATCTTGATTAAATTTTATTAGTACTTGTAATATAGTTTGCTCTGAATTGTTATTGCTACAGTATCTGTGTAAATGTATCCAGAATTTCTTTGAAAAGTAACGTAGTTGATTTAAAAAAACACACATTTTTTTACTTCATAAATATTGGTATCGGAAACCAACTATAATTTAAACTCGTAGCCTACGCTTTGTTTAATTTTCCCAATGTTCTGCAAATTCTTATTAAAATTTATTCTCCATGGTACCTTGGCAATTGTTGTACTCGGATCTTCAAATAGCGTTTTTTTTTTAAATAACTCTCAAACGTTCATGAAACATTAAACAGATGTAAATAAGTTATAGTCCATTTGCAATTCAGCTAACCAAATCAATCTATGAGGTGGTTGCTGCAGACGCTTCAATAACAGCTGCATTTTAATTTATTACTATGGTCTATTTCTATATGGGAAATATCCAAACGATTTTATGCATTTCTAGAGACATGCACTGATATTTATTTATCGAGCATGTTTACAATCCTCCTAAGTCACTTTGCAAAATGTTTAGGTTTTTTTATTTTGGAAAGTTTAGTTTATAGAATATGAATTTCTTCCAACTGAGTCTCGCGTTTTTTACCCACCTAGTCTCCCGGTTTTTTACCCACCGAGTCTCGCGTTTTTGCCCAACATGGCCCAAACGTGGAGAAAAAAAGTTACCTTTTGATATAATTGCCGCAGAGGGCCGGCCCGATAAAAGGGTTTTCATTTTCGTAACAACAGGTAGCCTTTCCAGGTTGTTTGAATAAAATCAATTTGATTTTTAAACAAATCAATGATTTAAATCGCCTCTGTTAATTCAATGCGTCTATAAAAACGTACAAAAGAAGATTATCTAGCAATTACAATTAAGAGAAAACTTTTAAGTTTGAATTAAATTTAATTAAGATTAATTGGAATTTTAGTTTATATCAAATAAAACCAACAACCCTGAATAAAAGGCACCATAATATATACTTATGGTTTCAAATCAAAGACTTGAAAATTTACGATTAAACACAAAATAATGACGGACGGACGGACGGAATAGTTCTTTTTATAAAATAACCTTGACCATCTTGTTGAAATGTTGCCTCCCCGCTTCAGCTGTGGATCCGTTATCTCTCCCACTAAAGAGTTTATGAACTCATTCTTAGGCATTGGCTGAACTATTCCAGGGCAATATTTCAACAAGTTCGGCAAGCGTAAAGACATTTTATAAAATCAACTATTGCGATTTGTATGACGAAAAACATTACTGGCATCTGTAGTATATTAACCTTGAACTTTAAATGTGTGTTTCACTCGGAGGGGATGGGGCAGATAGGATACGCGAGGTACGGAACTGGTCGATATTTAATATTGTCCTTTCCAAATCATTATTAGTCTTGGCTCCACCTCCAAATCCATTAAGAAAATGTCTAGGTACAAAACGGAAATAATTATCACCGAGTACCATTGGCTGCATTAGTTAGATTAAGTTACACCCCGAGCAAAGCTTGCGAGCTATTCTGAGTTGTCGATTTTTATTCTAAAATCGATAATTTATTGGATTTAAATGGAAATTATTTGATTTACGTCGAAATTAATAAAAATAATTTTGGATTTAAGTAACATTTATTTTATTTTATTTAAAAATAATTTTTGGTTTAAAAAACATTTATTTTGATTTTTTTTGTTTAAATAACATTTATTTGATTGATTTAAGTAACATTTATTTGATTGATTTAAGTAACATTTATTTGATTGATTTAAGTAACATTTATTTGATTGATTTAAGTAACATTTATTTGATTGATTTAAGTAACATTTATTTGATTTGATTTAAATAACTTTTTTATTTGATTTAAATGGCATTTATTTGATTTGATTTAAATGGCATTTAATGCCTTTTTTACTTGACAACTCCATGTCGTGCACACGCTATTGTAAATTAAATTTAATTCTAAATGTACACAAAATTAACATAGATAATTATCCCTTTAAAGTCAGTTTACAAAGTGGTCAAGCCATAATAGCCATTAGTTCGTACCAAAAGTAAATACAGACATAAAGTCTAATTCTAGCGACGCCTATTTGAGGGGTAAAAAATCCGAATTTCGTAGTCATCCCCTTGCCACTTTTCTGAGACTTAAACAAAATGATTTGTTACGGCGCTGTGAAATATAGTTGCCACAAAAACCGTCTAATAGGGTCAGTCCCCCTATTATCGGACAATTTATAGAAAATTCATTTTTAAACTAAGGTAAACAGCAGAGAGCCTTTTTTAAACCTCAGAACTATGGAATATGGAACATTATTGACTAGATGCTTTTGAAATTGTTTTTAAAAAATATGTAAATTAGTGCTAAATTGAAAAATGAATTGGCTAGTACGAGTACCTATTATCGGACATTTGGATAATGAATCGGACACCACTGGTCCTTTTATCGGACGATGTACGTTTGGTTCGGACACTAGGAGCTAAGAACCGGACACATGAACTTAAGTTTCGGACACCGGTGCCTTTCAACCGGACAAAGGGCCCTTAAGACCGGACATTGTCTACATTTCCACTGGTTCTGACTTCATCTAGCGTGTTTCGGGCCCTGTTAATAATAGAGCTTCGATACTGGTCCTAGACATCACCGGGTTTCATTTCGGGTCCTCTTAATAAATGAGCTTCTTTAAGGCCCTGTACAACATCGGGCTTCGCTGCGGGCCCTATTAATAATAGCTCTTCATACCGATATCATGGGAACTCGTTACGAGCCCCGGTATCAGCAGAACCTTTTATGGGCCCCGGATATCATCAAACCTCGCTACGGGCCCTAGAAAGCTTTGAGCATCGTTGCAGACCCCAGATTTTATCGAACCTTGTTATCGGGCCCCAGATATCAATTAAATCGTTAAGGGCCCCAGATAGCATTAAACCTCATTACGGGCCCCAGATAGCATCAAACCTCATTACGGGCCCCAGATAGCATAAAACCTAATTACCAACCCCAGATATCAATTAACCTCGTTACGGGCTCTAGAAGGCATTGGTGCTATATTTTGGCCCCTAGACATCATCGAGCCTCGATAATTCACCTCGGTTTACAGGTATTTCGATGTAAAATGATCTGGTTCACACTTCTCAGTTGTAACTAATCTAATCATTCTAGTAATAATTTTTAATGACCTTGACGACTTGGTTCAAGGTCATTGTATTTTCGTTAATCAGTGACCCCCTAAGCGAGCTACATGTATGCCACATGAAGAGTTTAGGTTTTTCGTGAATTTCAATATCTCTCGTGGTAGTGTCCTAAAGTTAAACAAAGACCAAATATTCTAGAGGGAGGTCGTTATTTGGGGGGTTTCACCCCTCTGACGTCGGAAAATGTCCTCCCCCTTATTTAACTTTATTTAATGAATCGATTCCCGTTTATTTTCCCTTGTTTTTAATTTTTTTTACGTTAAATCCTTATTTCCCTGAACTAATATTCATGATAGATGTCTCACAGGCAATCCGAAAATTAGTGTAAGACGTGTCCGATAATAGGGTTTTAATTACAATACGTAATCGAATTGTTTCTTTGCAATAAGAAAACGCAAAGCCATTTTTACTATAAAAATTTATAGTGAAATATTGTCTTTTCATTGATACCAAGAATGTATAATTAACAACTACTAAAGCACTTGAAAATAATATCCAAAAACCGGAGGGAAAGTAATTTCCTCTCCCCCTTCTTAATTTAAAACAAAGAAAACTTAGTGACCCTGGTTCGATGCTGCTTTCTTCTTGCTACAGGGGCCGGCGCCCCTGTTAACTATTCTGAAATATAAATGGAGATACAACCTATAGAAAAATGTATTTTGTTTGGTTTTTCTTTAGCGGGATTTTTTTGTATGATATTAAAAAGAATTCTGTCCGATAATAGGGGGACTGACCCTAGTTCTTTTTATAAATTCAGCTGCTCTTTCCGAAACGTTTTTATGTTGCTCTTACGTCACGATGTCATAGCTTTATTAGAATAGTTTTCACACGCGCGGTTTCCACGTGAAAATTCGAGGTTTCTCGGCCATAAGCGCGCGCTCGTAGTATTACCAAAGTTAAAGTTGTGACGTAGTACCTACATTCAAAGTTGTTGAAAACAAATCAGTTTACCGAAAAACGAGCGGGATAAATAAGCTTAGCAAGCACTGCGGAAGGCGATAACTCCCGAAATCCGGCGATAACTCCCGAAATCCGGTGATAACTCCCGAAATCCGGTGATAACTCCCGAAATCCGGTGATAACTCCCGAAATCCGGTGATAACTCCCGAAATCCGGTGATAACTCCCGAAATCCGGCGATAACTCTCGAAATCCGACGATAACTCCCGAAATCCGGCGATAACTCCCGAAATCCGGTGATAACTCCCGAAATCCGGTGATAACTCCCGAAATCCGGTGATAACTCCCGAAATCCGGCGATAACTCTCGAAATCCGACGATAACTCCCGAAATCCGGCGATAACTCCCGAAATCCGGCGATAACTCTCGAAATCCGGCGATAACTCTCGAAATCCGGCGATAACTCTCGAAATCCGGCGATAACTCTCGAAATCCGGCGATAACTCCCGAAATCCGGCGATAACTCCCGAAATCCGGCGATAACTCCCGAAATCCGGCGATAACTCCCGAAATCCGGCGATAACTCTCGAAATCCGGCGATAACTCTCGAAATCCGGCGATAACTCTCGAAATCCGGCGATAACTCTCGAAATCCGGCGATAACTCTCGAAATCCGGCGATAACTCTCGAAATCCGGCGATAACTCTCGAAATCCGGCGATAACTCTCGAAATCCGGCGATAACTCTCGAAATCCGGCGATAACTCTCGAAATCCGGCGATAACTCTCGAAATCCGGCGATAACTCTCGAAATCCGGCGATAACTCTCGAAATCCGGCGATAACTCTCGAAATCCGGCGATAACTCTCGAAATCCGGCGATAACTCTCGAAATCCGGCGATAACTCTCGAAATCCGGCGATAACTCTCGAAATCCGGCGATAACTCTCGAAATCCGGCGATAACTCTCGAAATCCGGCGATAACTCTCGAAATCCGGCGATAACTCTCGAAATCCGGCGATAACTCTCGAAATCCGGCGATAACTCTCGAAATCCGGCGATAACTCTCGAAATCCGGCGATAACTCTCGAAATCCGGCGATAACTCTCGAAATCCGGCGATAACTCTCGAAATCCGGCGATAACTCTCGAAATCCGGCGATAACTCTCGAAATCCGGCGATAACTCTCGAAATCCGGCGATAACTCTCGAGATCCGGCGATAACTCTCGAGATCCGGCGATAACTCTCGAGATCCGGCGATAACTCTCGAAATCCGGCGATAACTCTCGAGATCCGGCGATAACTCTCGAGATCCGGCGATAACTCTCGAAATCCGGCGATAACTCTCGAAATCCGGCGATAACTCTCGAAATCCGGCGATAATTCTCGAGATCCGGCGATAACTCTCGAGATCCGGCGATAACTCTCGAGATCCGGCGATAACTCTCGAGATCCGGCGATAACTCTCGAGATCCGGCGATAACTCTCGAGATCCGGCGATAACTCTCGAGATCCGGCGATAACTCTCGAGATCCGGCGATAATTCTCGAGATCCGGCGATAACTCTCGAGATCCGGCGATAACTCTCGAGATCCGGCGATAACTCTCGAGATCCGGCGATAACTCTCGAGATCCGGCGATAACTCTCGAGATCCGGCGATAACTCTCGAGATCCGGCGATAACTCTCGAGATCCGGCGATAACTCTCGAGATCCGGCGATAACTCTCGAGATCCGGCGATAACTCTCGAGATCCGGCGATAACTCTCGAGATCCGGCGATAACTCTCGAGATCCGGCGATAACTCTCGAGATCCGGCGATAACTCTCGAGATCCGGCGATAACTCTCGAGATCCGGCGATAACTCTCGAGATCCGGCGATAACTCTCGAGATCCGGCGATAACTCTCGAGATCCGGCGATAACTCTCGAGATCCGGCGATAACTCTCGAGATCCGGCGATAACTCTCGAGATCCGGCGATAACTCTCGAGATCCGGCGATAACTCTCGAGATCCGGCGATAACTCTCGAGATCCGGCGATAACTCTCGAGATCCGGCGATAACTCTCGAGATCCGGCGATAACTCTCGAGATCCGGCGATAACTCTCGAGATCCGGCGATAACTCTCGAGATCCGGCGATAACTCTCGAGATCCGGCGATAACTCTCGAGATCCGGCGATAACTCTCGAGATCCGGCGATAACTCTCGAGATCCGGCGATAACTCTCGAGATCCGGCGATAACTCTCGAGATCCGGCGATAACTCTCGAGATCCGGCGATAACTCTCGAGATCCGGCGATAACTCTCGAGATCCGGCGATAACTCTCGAGATCCGGCGATAACTCTCGAGATCCGGCGATAACTCTCGAGATCCGGCGATAACTCTCGAGATCCGGCGATAACTCTCGAGATCCGGCGATAACTCTCGAGATCCGGCGATAACTCTCGAGATCCGGCGATAACTCTCGAGATCCGGCGATAACTCTCGAGATCCGGCGATAACTCTCGAGATCCGGCGATAACTCTCGAGATCCGGCGATAACTCTCGAGATCCGGCGATAACTCTCGAGATCCGGCGATAACTCTCGAGATCCGGCGATAACTCTCGAGATCCGGCGATAACTCTCGAGATCCGGCGATAACTCTCGAGATCCGGCGATAACTCTCGAGATCCGGCGATAACTCTCGAGATCCGGCGATAACTCTCGAGATCCGGCGATAACTCTCGAGATCCGGCGATAACTCTCGAGATCCGGCGATAACTCTCGAGATCCGGCGATAACTCTCGAGATCCGGCGATAACTCTCGAGATCCGGCGATAACTCTCGAGATCCGGCGATAACTCTCGAGATCCGGCGATAACTCTCGAGATCCGGCGATAACTCTCGAGATCCGGCGATAACTCTCGAGATCCGGCGATAACTCTCGAGATCCGGCGATAACTCTCGAGATCCGGCGATAACTCTCGAGATCCGGCGATAACTCTCGAGATCCGGCGATAACTCTCGAGATCCGGCGATAACTCTCGAGATCCGGCGATAACTCTCGAGATCCGGCGATAACTCTCGAGATCCGGCGATAACTCTCGAGATCCGGCGATAACTCTCGAGATCCGGCGATAACTCTCGAGATCCGGCGATAACTCTCGAGATCCGGCGATAACTCTCGAGATCCGGCGATAACTCTCGAGATCCGGCGATAACTCTCGAGATCCGGCGATAACTCTCGAGATCCGGCGATAACTCTCGAGATCCGGCGATAACTCTCGAGATCCGGCGATAACTCTCGAGATCCGGCGATAACTCTCGAGATCCGGCGATAACTCTCGAGATCCGGCGATAACTCTCGAGATCCGGCGATAACTCTCGAGATCCGGCGATAACTCTCGAGATCCGGCGATAACTCTCGAGATCCGGCGATAACTCTCGAGATCCGGCGATAACTCTCGAGATCCGGCGATAACTCTCGAGATCCGGCGATAACTCTCGAGATCCGGCGATAACTCTCGAGATCCGGCGATAACTCTCGAGATCCGGCGATAACTCTCGAGATCCGGCGATAACTCTCGAGATCCGGCGATAACTCTCGAGATCCGGCGATAACTCTCGAGATCCGGCGATAACTCTCGAGATCCGGCGATAACTCTCGAGATCCGGCGATAACTCTCGAGATCCGGCGATAACTCTCGGGATCCGGCGATAACTCTCGGGATCCGGCGATAACTCTCGAGATCCGGCGATAACTCTCGAGATCCGGCGATAACTCTCGAGATCCGGCGATAACTCTCGGGATCCGGCGATAACTCTCGGGATCCGGCGATAACTCTCGGGATCCGGCGATAACTCTCGAGATCCGGCGATAACTCTCGGGATCCGGCGATAACTCTCGAGATCCGGCGATAACTCTCGAGATCCGGCGATAACTCTCGAGATCCGGCGATAACTCTCGAGATCCGGCGATAACTCTCGAGATCCGGCGATAACTCTCGAGATCCGGCGATAACTCTCGAGATCCGGCGATAACTCTCGAGATCCGGCGATAACTCTCGAGATCCGGCGATAACTCTCGAGATCCGGCGATAACTCTCGAGATCCGGCGATAACTCTCGAGATCCGGCGATAACTCTCGAGATCCGGCGATAACTCTCGAGATCCGGCGATAACTCTCGAGATCCGGCGATAACTCTCGAGATCCGGCGATAACTCTCGAGATCCGGCGATAACTCTCGAGATCCGGCGATAACTCTCGAGATCCGGCGATAACTCTCGAAATCCGGCGATAACTCTCGAAATCCGGCGATAACTCTCGAAATCCGGCGATAACTCTCGAAATCCGGCGATAACTCTCGAAATCCGGCGATAAGGTTGTGCCAAGAGTATATTATTATTATTATTTTTATTAAAATAAACAATAATAATTAATATGAAATGTCTCACTTTGACCGGTACTCGTAATGAATTCATTCCACCATAAAGTGTAAATAATTTATCCATAAGTACGACACTTCCTATTTCCTATTCTTGGTTCAAATAAAGGTGGCATTTAGTTTAGTTTTTATTTTCGAAAATGTCCTTCTAATTTTACTCCTTTTTCTCCTACTACTGTAAACTATTTAGCGGCTTTCGCTACCCCATCCCCCCCCCGGCACGTCCCCCCTTACCTCCGACCTTCGGCGTGGAGTCTAGACTCCGGTGTTTGGGCAGAGGAAATGGGAAATGAGCCGGGGGGGGGGGCTTTAAAGGGGGGAAATGAATATCAACGCCTCTAACTTAAGCCTCGGTCACACTACAGCTTCAAACCCCGGCTCGCAATTTTCGACGAGTTGCTTCACGAACCAACACGAAGCGATTTCTCACGTTGGTTTTGAAGACTAGTTATCTAAAACAAAGCTGTTTTAGGGGTAAGTGTGAACCTGGCTACAATGTCGCGTAAAAGTGTGTATAGTCGTTTCCCCTTTGTCAACCGTTATCAGAACGAGAGAGAGAGAGAGCGAGCGAGCTAGTACGTTTGTCAGCGTTGCCAGATAAATTTAAATTTATTTTTAGGTGTTGCGATAATTTCATCGGCGTACCAAGGATCCTATATGTTAGAAGAATATGAGGCGAGGGACAAAAAATGGCGGGTCATGCGCGATAGACAATCCGTCTTTAGATTCCGTCAAGGACAAAACATGGAGGAAGCACCAAAATTTGTCCTTGAGGGAATAGAAACAAGACGTCCCACGTTTAGGGGCTCTCTTAATATCGACGGCGCTGCCGGCGTTTTGAAAACACGGGCTGGCCGGAGGGCTACCTATCCTTCTAACATATAGGATCCTTGGGCGTACTTACGCGTACGATAATGTAAAATATATTTTTTAAATTGGCTTAAAACCGGACAGCCACAGTACCTGGATAACTGGAATTCTGTAAGTTAGGGAATTAAACAACAGGGTTGCCACAGTACTTGAAAAAGTCAGGGAATTAAAAAAAACTAGCTAGCCAACTTACGTGGATAACTGGAATTCCTGAAAAAGTCAGGAAATTTTAACATGGGTGTATATATCAGGGAAAAATCTTAGAATTTTAAAAAATAGTCTATAAATAAGGGAAATGTCGTCAATTTAAAAAAATAATCTATAAATAAGGGAAATGTCGGGAGTTTTAAAAATTAATCTAAAAATCCAGGAAATGTCGGGGAATTTTAAAAGTTAGTCTCGAAATCAGGGAAATGGCGGGGAATTTTATAAATTATTATTTAAATCAGAGAAATGTTGGGGTATTTTAAAAATTAGTCTCGAAATGAGGAAAATGTCGGGGAATTTTAAAAATTAGGCTCTAAATCAGGGAAATGTCGGGGAATTTTAAAAATTAGGCTCGAAATCAGGGAAATGTCGGGGAATTTGAAAAATTAGTCTTGAAATCAGGGAAATGTCGGGGAATTTGAAAAATTAGTCTTGAAATCAGGGAAATGTCGGGGAATTTGAAAAATTAGTCTTGAAATCAGGGAAATGTCGGGGAATTTGAAAAATTAGTCTTGAAATCAGGGAAATGTCGGAGAATTTGAAAAATTAGTCTCGAAATCAGGGAAATGTCGGAGAATTTGAAAAATTAGTCTCGAAATCAGGGAAATGTCGGGAAATTTGAAAAATTAGTCTCAATCAGGGCAATTTCGGGGAATTTTATTAATTATTCTTTAAATGGGTGTATATATCAGGGAAAAATCTTGGAATTTTAAAAAGTAGTCTATAAATAAGGGAAATGTCAGGAATTTAAAATAAAATAATCTATAAATAAGGGAGATGTCGGGAGTTTTAAAAATTAATCTAAAAATCCGGGAAATGTCGGGGAATTTTAAAAATTAGTCTCGAAATCGGGGAAATGTCGGGGAATTTTAAAAATTAGTCTCAAAATCGGTGAAATGGCGGGGAATTTTATAAATTATTTTTTAAATCAGGGAAATGTTGGAGAATTTTATAAATTATTCTTTAAATCAGGGAAATGTCGGGGAATTTTATGAATTATTCGTTAAATTATGGAAATGTCCGGAAATTTGAAAAATTAGTCTCGAAATCAGGGAAATGTCCGGGAATTTGAAAAAAGTCTCGAAATCAGGAAAATGTCGGGGAATTTAATTTCAGTTGCAAATAGGAAACCTTTTCTAAAATATAGGTTGAAAAATAGATAATTTTAGGCACAAAATAAGTTGGGAAAAATCTCCGGGAATGGTCAGGCAAAACCTGGAAAAATCAGGGAATATAAATGATGAAAAACTGGCAACCCTATAAAATAAACTATAGCGCCAATATTCCCACAAAATGAAAATTTACGCTAATTTTCGGGCGTACGATAATTTTTTTTGTAAAATCGATAATTTTATTTTCCGAAACGTATCTGGCAACGATGGGGCTTTCGTCGAATTTAACTCCTTGCTGACGGATTTAGAAACACGGGAGATTCTGATAAGCGGGGTATAAATCGCGTAGCGAAGTTCCGCGAAAGTCTCTTGGTCGTTGCTACTTCATCTTGTCCGTGTTCATTTTAAAATTCCTCTTCATATACGTAACAAAAATAAATATAAAGTTATAATATTTTTTTCCCCAAATGCGTGTTTCTTGGTTTAGGAATTTGTTCGGTCTAAAGCTCGCCGTGTCAAAGCCCAAGTGTTTCACCGGGTTTACGGAGTACGTAAAAGAAATTAAATACCTGTAGTCTTTCTCCTCAGCGATCTATCTGTCTTGTGTTTTATTTGAAAGACGGGTGTTAAAAAAAATGGTTAACAAAGGAATTTTGGTTGTTCTAATTGCCGTTTGCGCCTTGCAAGCGAGAAATACCTTTACAGTAGAGTAAGCTCAAATTTGTTTTGAATTTCATGGGCACCGATGTTACAGCTTTTTTGCGCCCTCACGAATGCCTGTTTCGTGTTTTATTTATTTTTTAAATGGTTTAAGGGTACTATGACCTTTGACTTCTAGTTCCGGTTTGGTATTTTTGATAACTATAAATTTCACGTTTTTAATTTTTTTTAATTTTATTTTATTTAATTTTTATTTTTATTGCCTTAATTAATACAAATTTACATTAAGTTTTTCTTAATAAAGATTTGACTTTATTTGTTCTTTAATATTGAACCAATACTCTTTTCAAACGATGCTTAAAAAAACTGGGTTTAATGAAACAGAGTTAATTTTTCATACATATTTCGTTATAAAAAGTTAAATTTTTTAATTTATAGTTAGTGAAGGAGTCATAAAGTCATAACTTAGGGTTAGTTATCTTAGAAATCGTAAAAACGGATTAACTATTAATTAATAAAACTTGAACGTAAACTATTCTAAGAAAATGGAATTGTATTTTCTTACAATCAATAAAATAAAATAAATTTCGGGGTTGTAGTTTTTTAATGAAATAGAAAGTGATTTAAATTTTTATTTATTGAGTTTTAAACATTGTCTCTTCAACTTGACAAATTGATTAATAATAAAAAAAATAGTTTTCTTAATTAATTGTAATTACTATTTGTTACTTATATTTCACCAAATTGACAACAGATACTGCTTTGGTAGTGGTTTTTTATACTTAATTTTTCTTAAATACGTCGAAGTTTACCAGTCTATTTAAATCAATTTTGTTAATTTTGTTTTAACTTCAATAATTAATTAATTATAGGGATAATAGGGTTATCGGATTTAAATCGAGTTTTAAATCATGTGATTTAAAAAAATTAATCATTGATTTAAATAACGTAATAATAATGTATTTATGAAATTTTACGAAAGTAAGTTCTTTAGAAATTTCAATTCAGAGAAAATGCAATTAAATTTTATTATTCAGAGAAAATGCAATTAAATTTTATTATTCATTAATAATTCAATTTAATAAAGATTAATTTAAAATATAGTTTACGTTATCTCTGCAACTAAATTATTTATTTTTACCTTAAATATCAATAAAAATCCGATTTAAATAAAGTAAATTTATTTTTTGTTTTTTCTTTAAATCATCTAATTAACAAATAATTAAAAATCACCGGAACTAATTTAAGCACGAAACTGGAAAATGTTTATTTAGAAGAGTTTGGTTTTGGAACTAGAAGATCGTTCTTGTAGTACCCTTCCACTTTAAGCATGTATTTTAAATGTTGTTATATTTTTGGACAAGATGGTGCAAATGTATGGTGAATTTAATGTCTGATTTTGGTTTAACTGGACTAACTGGTGTTAGTTACGTGAAAAATAAGTTAGCTAACATGGATTAAGATTTTTTAATAACGTACCTAGCATCAATATTACGCATCAATTTTCTACCCTACCCTTACCAAATTTTTAACTTAAATGAATAAGCCATTGCCAAAATGTCCTTTAGTTTCCATGACAACCGTTGTGTACTTAGTTGTACAGACGAAGTTATTTAAAAGTTGTATTTTTTTTGTTTACCATAAATTTAGATCCTTTAAACGCTTGTAAAAGTTTCATTTCACTTGGAATATTGTGGCGTCACCTGATTGGTTGTTATTAAATGGTCGTCTGAAAATTATTTTGACAACTTAATGTAGACTGTACCGAGAAAAAACAAGTTGATACCGACCAAATTATACTTTTCGTGTTCTCAGTTATAAAGGCGTCGAATTTATATCTTTTTAATTACCATAAATAATTTATGAAATTAGCATAATTAACCATACATTAGGACCACCTTGTTCTTAATTGAGCTTTGTTAAAAAGCACTTAAGCCGCCGCCAGCTTGTCATATGATCACACTTATTCGTTTGAATGAAATTTTTTTGTTTGGTTGTAAAAAATGGGTTTCTTCTTTTGGTCCTTTTCAGCCGAGTTTCTTCCGTAATAATGGGAGGCGCAACATGGTTCAGTGGTCAGAGTTCGCCACAAGCGGTGCCCTGCAAAGATTGCTACCCTCCGACCAGTCATTGGTCGGATCAGGATACGAAGACGCACAATAATTTGCAAAAACAGCGCGGATACGTTGGTTCTCGGTTTTATTCCAATGGTAAGTCAAATCGCTCCGAAATTACCGATTAGGGACTTGGTTATTTGGTAATGTACCAGTTAAACTCGGTTATTCGATAAAGTACCGATTAGACTCGATTATTCGGTAAAGTACCGATTAGACTCGATTATTCGGTAAAGTACCGATTAGACTCGATTATTCGGTTAAGTACCGATTTGACTCGATTATTCGGTAAAGTACCGATTTGACTCGATTATTCGGTAAAGTACCGATTTGACTCGATTATTCGGTTAAGTACCGATTTGACTCGATTATTCGGTAAAGTACCGATTTGACTCGATTATTCGGTAAAGTACCGATTTGACTCGATTATTCGGTAAAGTACCGATTTGACTCGATTATTCGGTAAAGTACCGATTTGACTCGATTATTCGGTAAAGTACCGATTTGACTCGATTATTCGATAAAGTACCGATTTGACTCGATTATTCGGTAAAGTACCGATTTGACTCGATTATTCGGTAAAGTACCGATTTGACTCGATTATTCGATAAAGTACCGATTTGACTCGATTATTCGATAAAGTACCGATTTGACTCGATTATTCGATAAAGTACCGATTTGACTCGATTATTCGATAAAGTACCGATTAGACTCGATTATTCGGTAAAGTACCGATTAGACTCGATTATTCGGTTAAGTACCGATTAGACTCGATTATTCGGTTAAGTACCGATTAGACTCGATTATTCGGTTAAGTACCGATTTGACTCGATTATTCGGTTAAGTACCGATTAGACTCGATTATTCGGTTAAGTACCGATTTGACTCGATTATTCGGTTAAGTACCGATTTGACTCGATTATTCGGTTAAGTACCGATTTGACTCGATTATTCGGTTAAGTACCGATTTGACTCGATTATTCGGTTAAGTACCGATTTGACTCGATTATTCGGTAAAGTACCGATTTGACTCGATTATTCGGTAAAGTACCGATTTGACTCGATTATTCGGTAAAGTACCGATTTGACTCGATTATTCGGTAAAGTACCGATTTGACTCGATTATTCGGTAAAGTACCGATTTGACTCGATTATTCGGTAAAGTACCGATTAGACTCGATTATTCGGTTAAGTACCGATTAGACTCGATTATTCGGTTAAGTACCGATTAGACTCGATTATTCGGTTAAGTACCGATTAGACTCGATTATTCGGTAAAGTACCGATTAGACTCGATTATTCGGTAAAGTACCGATTAGACTCGATTATTCGGTAAAGTACCGATTAGACTCGATTATTCGGTAAAGTACCGATTAGACTCGATTATTCGGTAAAGTACCGATTAGACTCGATTATTCGGTAAAGTACCGATTAGACTCGATTATTCGGTAAAGTACCGATTAGACTCGATTATTCGGTAAAGTACCGATTAGACTCGATTATTCGGTAAAGTACCGATTAGACTCGATTATTCGGTAAAGTACCGATTAGACTCGATTATTCGGTAAAGTACCGATTAGACTCGATTATTCGGTAAAGTACCGATTAGACTCGATTATTCGGTAAAGTACCGATTAGACTCGATTATTCGGTAAAGTACCGATTAGACTCGATTATTCGGTAAAGTACCCATTACGAATAATCTAACGCCGTCGTTAATCGAAACTGAAAGCGTATCTGTATTACCCGCGAACGCGTGCGTTTTTCTGTAACGTAAAGTATTTTCGCCAATAAGATAGATATAACACAAAACGACGAATAATCGGTTTTTTGAAGCGAGATGAGCTCATCTTTGTGGTTAGTCTATATTGATTAAATATTCTTAAAGTAAAATGTAACTTGTAATACCATAAGTAACGCGATAGTTAAGTATGAATCGAAAGAATATTGATCGAAGAGTGATTGTGGAATCTAATTCTTTGTAGGTGTTATTTTACTTTTGAAAGCTTTTAAATTTTAAATACGCATTAGATTAAAAGACTGGCGGGAAAACGTATCGGGCTTTGAGATCTCCAAAGACTAGAGATAACTCGTTTATCGTTGCCATGTTATGACTTATAGTATGTTTCGCCTATGACCAAATATCAATTTAGAACGTGTTATTTGTGGTATTGCTAAAAATCTATAGGGGAAAATGTACCCAGAAAACCCAGAAATCTCAATCTTTTCGCGACCGAAACGAGTCTAGGTGGCGTAACGGCACTAGCTTCTTCCAGGTAGCGTCTGCTACAGTCAAGTCAAAATAAAAAGTCATAAGAACGTGTTTCTTAAATAAACTTATCAAAATGTAAGCAAACGATTCAAATATAATATTAAAATGCAAGTGTCATTGTTTATAATGTCAAATTTATGAATAACGATAACTAATTCGCGACCGAAAACTATCGCTACGACCCTTTGGTTCGCCATTGAAACATAGGTAGCGGCTAAAACAGACGCTATTAGTTTTTCCTCATCGTTATTCGTAAATTTGACTTTATAAATAATGATACTTGCATTTTAAAATAATTTTTACATCGTTGCTTATATTTTAATAAGATTATGACTTTAATTTGAATATAGCATACGCCAGATCATAGGCGCTACCTCGGAGAAACTAGCACCGTTACTCCACCTAGACTCGTTTCGGTCGCAAATAGCGTTTGCTTTAGCAGCTACTTATCTAGGTTTCAATATCCAACCAATGGGGGCCTAATTAAAAATACAAATTCCCAATGTTTTAATGACACATTATATCAGTATTTAAATTTTACCTTTTCTATTGTTATACTTACCCGTTTAATTAATTTTAATTTCGCATGTTTTTATTGCCCTTATTTCTAGCCCTGTTCTCAAGCTAGTGTTTAAAACGCAACCAATCACCGGCATGCCCGCGGTTTTTTTTTAAATTTTAAACGTTAGGCCTAGTAGTAAATTTTAAAGTACTTTTTTTAAAACTTAAGTGTCTTCCAAATATTAATCTTATATTTTGCATCATTTCTTTTGAGCGCATTACAGAAATATACTTAATACTTTTTATAAATGTGCTCAAAGCAAAATTAAAATAAAAAAACCAAATGACATCTTGAAACTTATATTTAAACTTAACGATGCTTCCGTTCCCAGATGCGCGTCAACCATGGCAACCAAACTCAGTAAGCCGGTTTTTCAGACCTTTACACTGGATACCGCTGTCGCTTGGCTTTGGTATCGCCTACGTTGCCTACTTGAGGTACCGATATGTACATGGACGAGAAAGGTCCAGGATTGCTTCTGCTTCAAGCTCTGAATACTTAGCCTCTGATTTTGAGGTAACTTTTGAAACACTTATAATCTCCTAATAACAAACTACAGCTTTTAAAATTTCGGTTTCATTTCAGGTCAATTTGTATAAAATGCTACCTCTAAATTCCACATCTCGTATGGTTGGTAAAATCAACGATATGACAGTTCCTAACTGGGCACGATCCACTGTTTATGGCACTTATGCTAAAACGTATGGTTGCAAAGTGGACGAAGCTGAGGAAGAAGATTTGAAGAAGTACAGATCATTAGGAGAATTCTTTAGACGTAGTTTAAAACCTGGAATACGACCAGTTCACCCTGGACACGGTGTAGTAAGTCTAGCTATTCCCCTCATATATTTATTCTCTTTTTGTTTAAACACATTTTTTTGGTTTTAATTACAGGTAAGTCCTGCTGATGGTACTGTATTACATTTCGGTAAAGTTGAGAATGGTCTAATAGAACAAGTTAAAGGCATTACATACTCAATATCTTCATTTTTGGGTCCTCAAACTTGGGAGAGTGCTGGATACAATGTTAGTATTTCATACTATATTGGAGTAATGGGCTTACACCAATATGAAATTGGTATTGCACTTTTATCATTTATTTGTAATTGTGTCAAAATTAACTATTCTTACGGGTTAACTGGAAAAAACTACCAATAGAAAAGTTTTACCAAAAATCAATATCACTTCGTCCTTGAAACTAGACAAATAATGTTTTCTTTCAAAGCATAAAATTTTGCCAATCGGCATTAACAAATCCAATTATTATTATCCTGATTGATCTCTGTAGCATTCACCTATTTTATTAATATCCCATGACTTGTTTTTAGTCATCGTATGCTCAAGAAATATTATTAAACAGATAGCCAAAGGTACATAAACAAGCTATAGCAATATTTTGAAAGTCAGTCTAAAATAGCTAATGTTAGCTGTTATGTCAGGATATTTTCAATCTATCGGTATAATCGATTGATAATTGGACAAAATTTATATCAGTATGGATTATCCATATCAATAAAAATTGAAATCGGTTAAATCTCAAATCTATTACTGTATCGTGTTCTTTGAATTTTCCGCATTGATCAACTACTTTATTTATTTAAAATTTTATGTAAATTATTGAAATTGTTCTTAATTATATAAATATCCTGTAGGATGATACCGTTAATCAAGCTGACTACGAGAAATCTCTACTAAAAAATGAAGACAACAAGCTCTACCATGCCATCGTATATCTAGCCCCTGGTGACTACCATCGATTTCACTCGCCTGCGGATTGGCAAGTTCAGTTCAGGAGGCATTTTCCAGGTACAATTAATTTAAAAATCAATTTTTATCAAACTATTTAAGTAACTTATAAAACCATGTAGGGCATTTATTGAGTGTTCGTCCAGGCCTCGTATCGTGGATTGCTGGCCTATTTAACATTAATGAAAGAGTTGTTTATACTGGAGAATGGAAACATGGATTCTTTTCGATGATTGCTGTAGGAGCGACCTCTGTAGGTTCCATTAAAATTTATTGTGATAAGGTAAGTTTAATTTCATTTTAAGGGGTTTATTATGCAGAATTTAGCTTTTTAATTTGTTAGACATTGGTGGTATTGTAATAGCACATAGGCTTCGAGCTTAGGAAATATAGCGCCATCTGCCTTAATTTCTGTAAACTAAATATGTGAAGAAAAAGCAGACGACTTTTGAATTTCAATGTTTTTTGGTTGAAACTTTCAGCTTTAATACAGTAAGTTGTGTAGAGATAATTTTGAAGGAGCAGACAGCTTTCATATATTCAAATTAAAACTCGGTCGGTAGGTGGTGATTCTTCTGAGCAAAATTTAAACTATGCACGAAGCTTATAGCACAAATTTGGTAATTACAATACCACCCATCTCTAGATTCATTGCTGAACCCTATTTTAGTAAAACAATTGTTTCTAAAGTCACAAGACTTTTGCTAATTAATAATTCAACCATGAGTAAAAATGTTTTTACTTTCGCGGCACCTACACTGAAAGTTATAGTATAATACCTGGTCTGGCTGGCTTGTGGCTTTTTTCTTTTAAATTTTGTTTTTTAAATAATAATAATAATTTTCTTTATTTTTAAGGATCTAGTTACTAACTGTAAGAAGAATAAGCATGGCTCTTATCACGATCAAGTGATAGGTGATACTACCACTAACGGCGTTGAATTTAAAAAGGGTGATCCTTTTGGTGAATTTAATTTTGGCTCAACAATTGTGTTGGTGTTCGAAGCGCCCAAAGACTTCCAGTTTGAAGTTGAAAATGGACAAAAAGTTCAATATGGGCAGCTACTATCTGCTTGTAAAGAACAAAATAAAAGTTCATAGAATTAACACACCCAAAGTTTTCTAGTCTTACTCCAATTAGTTTCACTCGTGCCAATTCTGATTTAATTTATATCACTAGTATTGTTGTAATTTTTATACTTTTTACCCTTGTTACATAGCTATGTGTAGTTTTCTTTTGACAAGTGGCCACAAGCTATGAACTTTTGATAGAACGGTGATAATTTTAAGAAACGTAGCTTAGGCTAAATGTACATATGTATATATAGATGTTGACTAGGCAATTTTTGTATTTATGAAATTTGTAAAGAAAATCAGAATGTTCGAATTAAATGTACTTTATTACAAATTCAAAAATTCCTGTTTTAAAACTAACGATTTAACATACATTTTTTGACATTTTTCTTTATCCTGATATATTATATAAAAAGAATTTACGGAGTTTTTTTAAAAGTTCCGTTAATTTATTGCTATAATTTACAGTTTACTAAAAAGAAGCTGACACTGTAATTTCTTAATATATCTGCCTAGGAGGAATGACACATTAAGCGATTACAGTTGGTGACTAGCTTAAAACTTAGATATTAGACACCCAAGATTGAAAAAGTTGTTTTGGATAGGGTACAATAATTAAAAATTATAGCAAACTAATTATTTTTGGTAACATTTTGAGCTTGTATAGAGTTTTTTGTTAGGTTGTTAAATTAAATCTTTCGGAAAGATCAGGTTTAAAAATAATTGGAATACTTCGCCAAAATGTTGACTAGGTGGCGAATTTTTAAATACGGTAAAATAACTAAATTACATCATTTAAATTGCCACTTTTTAAAGTTAAATGTATCGTTTGAACAAGAAAAATTATTTCACTCATTTGAAATTGGTTTACCCATAGTTTTTTTTTAAATCAAGGCTTCTAAGCCTTGGCAAATGTTTTATAGAACTTGAAAGTATTTACAATTTCTTTTTTTATCTAAATCTATGGATAAAAACTAAAAATATTTCTAGAAACATTTAAATTAAGCTATTTTGGTATATGTAGAAAAGATTTATATATATTTTATTATAAAACTGGCCTATTACACGTGAAAAATATTTTCCCGCATATGCGAGATAAATAAGTTTCTAGTGTTTCACACTTTTTAAAACTTCGAAATATATCTTAAAATTCCACCGAAATTCAACCACCTTGGTTAAATTAAATCACGATTGACATTAGGAATGTTTGAATACAAAATTTTAATATATTTCGACCGAGGTTTAGTAAAATTTCGGTTGAATTTCAAACGGGACTGCAAATTTTCGCCATCTGGTGGTAACCTTTTGGACTTGAAAACGACAGCGGGCGTTTTCAAAAATACCGTTACGTAATTAGTAAAATCGAATGTCTTCACTGTCCATTTTGTGAGATCATTTAATCTGGTGTGTGTCGATGAAATTTAACATAATTAACCGTAAAATCTTGTACTAATTTTTTCGATTTTTCTTGGCAAAGTTACGTGGGTAGTTATATAATTTTTGTCCAAATCGGTAAGTTAAAAAATTTTGGCATTCATTTTGGTTTCTTTCCTTTTTTTTGCCTAATTTTTGCATTTAGGCCTGCGTCGTTTTTTGAAAGTTATGGCACGGTAGATCAAAGAAGATATTGTAGAGAGAAAACACAGTCCTAATAGGTAATAAAACACGATACCCATGTCCTGTTTCAACGCCATGGCGAATCCGTCATTTTCGCCCAAGCCCGGATCGTAGTCACCCACGCCCCTGGTGGTCAGCATTAAAACCGTGAACGATAAACTCTCCGAAAACGTCCAATCAGTTCGCAGGGAAATAATAGCCGTACCTACGACGAAATAAACCACGAAAACCAGGATCGCGAACACGACGATGACAATTTGATATTCCACATTCGGTACTAGAAACTCTACGGGGCATTGCAACAACTTGTTAACGGAGTTCTTAGCCGTTGGACTTCGGAGGGCGCAACGCTCGTTCCGGCAACTCGTTCCGTATTGACTGCCATCTAACGTCCCGCCGTGTATCATTCTGCCTTCGTTGTTGGTACGCGGTAGGCTCGACTTGCTGTACAATTGGTGGCTCGACGCGGCGCACGTGCCCCCTTTGTTGCCGCCTCCGGCCATGGCCGACTTCGCTCTCAAGGACGTCGACAATGAGCGCTCGTCGAGTTGCAGAGATGACTGGTGAAGAGGACATATCTTCCTGGGCGTCGAGGGCCGCGTCAGACAACAACAAAGACGAAGGACCATGAATGTCCAGCCGTCGGCCAGGACGGAGCCCGCCACCACCAACCAGAAAAAGGTCAGTGGAATTCCTAGAACTGCATAGATTGGGAATAGGACGCGACCTGCTGCGGAGTTTGGGGAAGTTGAGCCATATACTGTTGAAAGAAAAAAAATATTACGTTCAGCCCTAGTCCTTTCAAAGACGAGTCACGATCTTGTTATGGAGGTCAGCGCACTGTCGCTATTTTTGGTCAACTCGTTCGTCAGTTTTAAGCAGGGAAGAAATTTCACTGCCCTGTTTTGCGTCATATATAATGGTACCCCAAAACTACATGTAAGGAATTTTATGTTAAAAATATAACCTTTTGCATATTTTACTGCAAACATAAAATACATAATACAAAAGCCTTTATTCCTTTTACCGTAATTTCCCGTTTAATATTCTTATTAGTTCCACAAGAGGTCGTTAGATGGCGCGACGAGACAGTGATATTTTCCCATAAAAGTACTCTTCTACCCGACCCGGAACATCATACTGTACAGGTTTTATTCAATCTGCCTTAATTTACGTGGGATGGTGGAGTAGTTAGCACTTTCGCCTCGCAGCAAGAGGAGCCGGGTTCGATCCCAGCTGGTGGCACTGGTTGAAAACTCGGAACAACTCCTTCTGCGTTCCACCACCCTCTTACGCATTGTAACCCGGCCACCTGAATTAATGGCTTTAAAAGTCGCTTGATGATGGTGCCTTGGGTACTAGCCTAGCTGATTATTATTATTACGCTCTAAAAATCACATTATTTCAACCAGCGTTCGATAGATGGCGCGACGAGACACACGAATATTTTTTTATCTATGTACTCTCTCTCTTCCCTAGCCAGGAGGAGACTACAATTGTGACGAACAAGTAACAATTCGTTATATGGGTAGAGATAGGCCCGTGCTCTGACCTTTCCATAAATATATTCGGGACTAGTCATACCTGTCCCCGTCATGGCGGAGATACTGAAAGCCAGCCCGCCTCCGAAAGTCCATTGTTTCCCGCGCATCGGGTCGTTATACCTTCGGTACCCTCTTTGATAGGCCTTCATCAAGTCCCTCTCGAATGTACCCAAGTAGTTGTATATTGTTTTGGCCCACAAGTCTTCGTATGGTTTCAGTTGACGTAATTCGGTGGCTAAGAGGATTGCCGTGTCGTTTCTCCATCTTTCGACGTGAGCATTATGACGAACGTCTTCGTTGGTTTCCATTACGGAGAACATTACGCCACCTATCAAATTTTTAAGCAGTTAATTTTAATAATATTACAATTTATACGGAGATTAAAGGCCAACGCAAGTGAGCTAGCATATGTGTGCGAAGTGCGAAATTTACCGTAGACTCTGCGTGGCCCTCGCCAGTCCGAGTGTGGGCTTGAGGGTTAACAAAGCATGTCACCTTTTCCTTTTTTCGTAGCTCACTTGCGTTGCCCTTTAAACAAATTAAACAAAAGTGGCGCGGTGCAAACCTACACGGAAGAAACCGGTAAAATGGCATGTGGTGGGGGAAACCTACGTGTCAGAAACGGCTGAAATTGCGTCATGGTGGGAGACACCTACGTGGCAGAAGCTCCTAAAATGGCACCGTGAGAGTGTGGAAAGGGGGAGACTGTGGCAGGGTCTAGTTCTATAGAAGTTCCCCCGTGGCTCTTGGGTACTACGCTAGAAGTATGAACTTTAATGTCAGAGTGCAATTTGAGTAGATTCTGCCATTTATAAATTTGTAAGTTTCCCCAACGCCCCGTTTGTCAAACTTTACAGCGTACAGTTTTATGTTTGTTATTGTGCTTTTCACGTTCTCTCAATTGTTTTGGCAATCACAGTCTGAGACAAAGAACGAAATAACGGTAACGCAAAATATGAAAATATATTGAAAACCACGCCTTTTATCTTTTCAGAGCTAATGGGGGAAGGTTCTCTCTCCCTTTAGTCGAAAAATATCGTCGGTAAATCAAGAAAGAAGATGCTATAGCAGCACCCAAAAAATTATCTGCTAGCGTGAATTCATTATTGCTCAGACCGCCCTGTTTAGAATCGTATATTGGATCTTTAGATTGGAAATTAAGAAGATTAATCTAGCATAGAAACTACTCGTCATAGTGAAGTTCCAAAACCACCGACGAATTCCTGAAATTTCAAACATTAGATCTTCCAAGAATCGCGCTTATTTATTGTTAATGTTTATTAAATTAAAGTTATGTGATAATTTCAACGACCTCCCATAAAACTCTCGGTATAGCCGGGATCGAGTTGGGGCAAGACAACGAGGGGGTGCCAGCCACAGAGAAAGATCATATTTACGACCGCCTGTAAGCCTTTCGGGTTAGCAAGGACCGCGACACTTTACAACCAACGAAAATATATATTTTTTTTGTTTTTGTTACCTATCATGGCGTAGAGAATAACAATTAAGGTAAGGGACACTTTACGTATGGCCCCTTTCCATGTGCGGCAGAACTGCCGACAAGGATTATGGTCGACTTCTTCGTAAAGGTCCACGGAACCATTTGGACGCTTGTAACAGTACGGTGTGTCTTCTAGTTCCATGTCTTTGCCACAGTCGAAATCGGTGGCGCTAGATAGTGTTTGATGGAAGGTTTTGGGGTCGTAGAGCCCACCTCTGCTCCCGGCAGAGAGATCTCGATGGTGAGCTGAGTTTCCCAGACTCTCGATCCCCGAGTTGAGCGTGTAAATGTGACCTGGAGGTGGTTCCATGGTGGCTGGTACGGTTTGGTTTTCAGGGTTTCCGGTGTTGAACCTTAGTCAGCTTCGGAAATGTGGTTGGCGTGGTGGTTCCATGATTTAAATTCAGCGTATTCTATGAATAAACAAAAGTGTTTTTTAAAAGAAAGTTTTAAAATAGCTTATTTCTCGCATTGTTAGTTTTCATGAAAACAAATATCTGGCAAACGTGTAAAATACAAATTCATCAAAAGGCTAATACCAAGAATACCAAGAATGTATACATTCTTGGTAATACGCAAATTGCGCATGTAAAATTATAAATATAATACGCCGAGACTAAAATGCCATCTACTATCAGAAAATATAAACGCTTAATATTTAAAATTTGCGATAATTAGATAACTACATTATAAAAAAGCCGTAGCACTTGTTAGCAAGTGGAGGTTCTATCATGGCCACCCTTATTTTGAAAAGGCCGTGTTATTAGAGATGGCCATGAATGTAGCCGATTCTTCGAAAAATGCGACTTCAATGGAGAGCGTGGTGTCATCTATTTATGGAAAAGGGAGCTAAATTTAAAATCGCCAAATGATAACGTCGTCAGAGAGCCATTGTAGAGTATTATAGGTAGACATCTTATACTCTATTTAGTGGGATTTAACCTAAATTATATATCCCATGTAAAAATATTGTTTATAATTTCTGTAATTTATGTTATTGACCAATCTACAAGCGATCCAATCAACGCGAGGGGTACCTATCAGTACCGCCTTTTTGATTTCACGTTAGTGACATCTATAGAAAAAAGAGCTAATTCACGTCGAGCCGCCACTGGCTTTAAATCATTAAATTCAGCTCTAATAAAAATTGCATCTACTTAATTAGGAGTTAAATCAATTTTATTCTATTTATTTATTTATTATATTTAATATATTTTTATTACATATTATGGATTTATTATACACGTTGTCTCGATTAAAAAATTATAACGTTCTTAGAACCGATACTAGATGGCGTCTTATTCTTAAAATTCCTAATTTAAGTTGAAATATTTTCTTAATATCCCACTGGATTCGAGCGAGAGTAAGGAGTAGGCTTATACATTATTGGTCCATTGAAGTTTCAAGGCACCGAATATTTCCCTGTACGAAAGACATTAATTAGTCAAAGCTTTAATTTTAACGCAATTATTTCTGCCAATACTGATTAAATATTAAATCTAATGCAAGATCATTTTTATTCGTTGCAACGGCGGTTCCTTTGATATCGCAAACCAAATTACTAATGTATTATTTTTGTGCACGCGTTTCGATAACCCTGGTATCGATCTAAAAAATAATTGTTTACCCAAAAAATTAAGTTGCTCCCTTTATCTTTGTAAAATTGAAAAGCGAAGCGTCAACCTTGATGGGAATTTTTCTTATGGATTTTTGGCGTACTCCTAATTATCAGTTGGCCCATTAATTTTACATTTTCACTTCGCTTCGCTTAGATCTAGGCTTATGACCGCATCGCTGCTCGCACTATTTAATAAAGCAAAGTCTTTAAGCCTTTACTACTCGCTCTATGAACAGTAAAATCCATTTGTAACTGGGTTTAATTAATCTTATTAAAGTAGCCATCCAAGCTCGTTGCAAAATCGGAGAATTCCCTTTAGGGGAGAACCGAGGCTTAAGGTGATGCTATTTTTGAATTTTGACAGAATTTCGCTGATTTGTCTTTTGTAAAAATATTCTCGAAAAGTTTTGGAATCACTTGCGGCCGTGGAATTACTTTTAAAATCTGATTATGAATTACTGATGCATTGAGTTATTTAGTCTTTAATTTCCTGTTTCTCTCTTTGGAGAGACTCGAGTCGAGAGAAAGGTTAAGCCTCGGTATTTAAGCCTTGGTCTTTTAGTTTATTTTCCATTTTCTAAGCAAACGGAAAATGATTAATTATTCTGTCAGTTATAACTCGGGATTTCAGGTTGTATTTTGCTACAGCCCCTTTGTTGTTCGATTCGTTTATCGTTTATAAATAAATTAAAAATTTAACTTTACATATTATAAAATACTATGAATAGAGTGATTTTATTTTAAACAAAGCTCTAATTTCTAAACAAATGTAGCTTAAATAAATATATTTTATCATTGGTAATATATATTGTCGAAATTAGCCATAGAACTAAATTCTAGGTAATTTAAAATGCCATTTTAGTAGAGTTTGTTTTGCGTCTATAAATGTGGACGTCGCCATGCTGAACAAACATCGACCGGTAATGCTGTTGTCATGGTTGTTCGTTAATAGGCTGCTCGCTACATTTATGGTCGTTGAATGTCACTAGTGTTACCCAGAATTCTAACTACACACGAGGTGTACAGAGGTCATATAAGAGATTTTTCTATGAACCTTCTACAGAGGTCACAAGCGCTCCACAATTTTTAAAGGGACTTTCAAGAGACCCTCTAGTCAATTTAAAATACGTCATTCGGTCGCCGTTCGTTGTGAAGCCAAAGTTACGACCGAATGACGTATTTCAAATCGACTAGGTCTTTCATGAAAGTCCCTTTAATTTTTATTTCTTTGTAAAGGTGGAAGCAGATGTCACTAGTGCACCATAGGTGTGATAAATTCATATCATAAAATTGACCCCCCAAAAATCAGAGGTTACCGATGCTACCCCAATGCCCAACTTTATTAATTTTATGTAGTCCGAAAAAGCTAAAGCTATTAATTTAAAATTTTCACACTCTTCTGACGCGTGAAGTTAATTTTCAAGAAAAACTACCACCCAAAAAAATAAATTTCGAAACGAAAAAAATCTGACAATGTAAATTAATAACAAAATTATTCGAACTAGACTATTTATCATAATGAGTTTGGTAAGATTAATTATTCCATTTGGTTTTATTTTTTTGCTAGGGTTCGGCTGTTAAAAGATATATTGGTGACAGCGTAGCAAAAAAATATCGACTTCTTTTTACCCCTTTAGTTCCAGCTTGAAATTTTTTCGCTAAGCCTTGGCACTCGCATAATATTTCAAAAGTTGCCTCTATGACTCGCTAGATGGCACTAGCGGCGCTAATGACTTGTTTTCTGTTATGGCCGACCCCAGATTTTTTCCGCTCCTTTTTCGGAGTTTTCATTTTTTTCTTTACTACAACAGGCCTTTGACATAACGACTTTAAATATGGTGTGATATTAAGAGATTTCTTAGGCTACGAAAAAAGTGGCCGAGGCTTAAAGTTTCAGACTTTATTCTTTAAAACTATGTTAAGATGAAAATGACTTCATTTTTCATAATATATCTTTTTTTCTTCTTCGTCGTCCTTTAAGAAAAGTTGAAAGTTATAGTAAAAAAAATTGCTTCTGTGTCATTAGGCTCCGTTTTCTTTATGGCACCAAGGCTTAAGTTTAGGCCTAATATAATTTCTACCTAATAGACGAATAATTTGTTACGGTGGGGGAGCTAAATTTGGATTCTTCACAAAATGCTATAAATCGACACCCAAGATTGTTTTTGCTCTATGCGATTACTTCAGGATGACGTCACTCCTATTTCCTCCAAGCGGCGGATTTTGGAAGCTGATCGGTAGAATTGGGAAAGCTGACGATATTTTAACATGGTTTCCATGCAATCATCGTTCTTTTGCAATAACTGGAGAACAGGGTTGCCGTAAATGTTTTGGTGTTAAATAAATGAATTGGAGCAAAATAATGCATGGAAACCCTGTTAAAATATCATCTGCTCCTCCAATTCTATTAATCAGCTTCCAAAATCCGCCGCTTGGAGGAAATAGGAATGACGTCCATTGTTGGAATTAAATTATTACTGATTTCAAAGTATCCCTAAAATTAATGTTTTTATTATTCTCTTCAAAACTATGTCCTTATTTACTTGTGGAGTTGGAATAGGCTTCGAGCTTAGAAAGTATAGCGCCATCTACTTTAATACCTGTCAATAGCAGACGACTTTTGAATATGAATGTTCTTTAGCTGAAACGTTCGGCTTTTATATCGAGATAATGTTGAATGAGCAGACAACTTTCACACATTCGATTTAAAACTCGGTCGGTAGGCGGCGGCACTTCTGACCAAAGTTTACACTACACACTAAGCCTATAGGGTCGGGTCTAACATCCATCTCCCTATATTAAAAGTGTTTTTAGTTTTTTTTTAAAATAACAGACGTCTTAAATATTATTGACCCCATAATTCCCATTATGTAGTTCTCATTTCGCCACCAACGAATTGGCGCTGTCAGCAACTGCCAGGTAATTTCGGCGAGGAATCTCTTTCGCCAGCTAACTTTTGATCGTAACCTAGTGAGAAATACTCAATTGAAAATTGTCATTAATTTTACCATATTTTGTTATTTTAAAAGAAGAGGTGAATATAGTATATTGATACTATTGAGATTTCTATCTAAAAGTATATTTGAGACTTCTATTTAGTTTGGTCTATCCGTCATCTGTTTAAATAATGGGTTCTACTACACCCAATAATATATAATCAGAGAAGATAATACTTCGTACGTATTTAATTATTATTTGAATGCCGCATCCTAAATAAAGCTATTATTAATAATTAGCATCTGTCTTCTATCGAATTATTAACCAACGTTAAGGTACTTATTTGGAAATTTTATATTAAACTAGTATTTATCGCTATTCTACGGAACCCAATAGCTATTCTACCAACCAGAGAATAGTTGAAATATAGTGTTTCGTCTATGTGTACTAGGGTTAACTTCGAATAAGAAATAAAGAATATGAGTGTTTTGTAAATATTTACATCTATCTATTGTGTATGTTTTGTTGAAATATTCCGGTTAATAATGGGTGTGTATAATGTTTCGTCAAGCGCTTGAAAAATGGATCTTGGTTTCAGCCTTGGTTATCTTTCTCTTTTGTAGGTTGAGGTTAAAAGGTCGTGGAAGAGTAAGACAGTCTACGTAATATAGAGTATGACAGTTAACACAATGGCCAATTGGCCATGGTCCACGGAGTGATTTTGGTCTTCTTTGTTTGGACTTTTCGGGGTGGGCACTCGGTGAAAAAGCTCTCGAAAACTGCTTTCGACGCTGCGCTCATCACTTCCGCTTTGAGCCTTATCGACGCCGACAAACACGCAGTCGCTTTCGATATGGGGAAATACGTATCAGCTCCACTGCTGGGTTGCCATACGGCATACAAAACAGGGAAATGTCAGGGAATTTGAAAATGGGCCTAAAAAGTCAGGGAATTTAAAAATGGGCCTAAAAAGTCAGGGAAATGTCAGGGAATTTAAAAATGGGCCTAAAAAGTCAGGGAAATGTCAGGGAATTTAAAAATGGGCCTAAAAAGTCAGGGAAATGTCAGGGAATTTAAAAATGGTCCTAAAAATCAGGGAAATGTCAGGGAATTTAAAAAAGGGCCTAAAAAGTCAGCTGAAGGTCAGGGAATTGAAAAATGGGCCTACAAAGTCAGGGAAATGTCAGGGAATTTGAAGAATTTGTAAAAATTCAGGGAAAAGTCAAGGAATTCAATTTTATCTCTACACTTTTTGAAGGTAATTTTATTCTAGATCTATGACAAATTCTATGATTATCATTTACTTCTTTGAAAGTTTGGCTAATTTTTTCAACATTGCAATAACCGTTTTACTGAAATATAAGTTCATTTAAATTTATTAACTTCTGATTAAAAATAAAAATTTTGCCTTAAAAAGTCAGAGAAAATCTCTTTAAATTTGAATCTAAAAATTTTGTGGCAAACTTGAGTACAAATCGTGTAGCTCCTCTTATTAATTACCACGTGGTAGCCGATTTGGCCTAAACTATTTTGGGATTTTACAACCCTATTTCTGGAAATTGCTCTAGAAATTAGTAAAGCTTAAACGCTGCAATTCCAAATTTATTACTAAATAAAATTTCAGCATTTATAGAAAACCTTGGAAAAAACTGCTTATGGAAAAGTTGTAAACATAAACAAATAGCCCTTATAAAAATTTAAAAGGGTCATTTTTGAAACTTAAAACAAGCCCTTTTAAAAATTTATAACAATACCTTTTCTAAGCCTGTGAAAACAGGACCCTTATAATAATTTTAAAATAATCAACTTACATTTTTTAAAAATGTCCTTCTAATAAATTTTAATTCAGGCCCTATATTTAATTACAAAAACAATACCCAGTACAAAAATTAAATTAAGCTCCAAATAATTTGGATCAAGTAACGTATAAAAAAATAAAACAAACAATTAATATTTTTAATAAGCTTCTAAAGAACGTAAAGACTATGCAATTAAAATTAACATCAATTGTTCTTGAAAATATCGAAAGAAAATTCTTCTCACCAGTCTCTATTTACAAAAATTTCGTCTTTTGTCTGTTTGAAGGAAACTCCTACATTGCGGTATGTTGATACTAACATCTGCGGTAGTTGTTACTGTCATAGTTCTACCACTAACTCACCAGTCTGGCTAGGATGCGTACATTAATCTCTAGAGAGGTTATATCCTTTAAACCGAGTATAAAATCAGACTGACGATGGTAGATCAACGAAATTTCACGTTTTTGGCGCTAGAAGCGCTGTTGTCGGATTTTTAGGGTGTAAGTGGCCATAATGATATTTTCAAAGAAGGTTCTGCTAAACGACTTAACGTGCAAACTGGGGGAAAACTCATATCGTAGTATATAATAGAATTACTATCTGAAATTTTCAAAACACGTAACTGCCTATACTTTCCAATGCTAAAGATTTTCTGAATAATCGATATAGAGCGTATAGAAGACTAAACTAGGATGTACTAACTTTCTGTTTTTTTTTTCAGTTTTGTCTTAGTACGTAGAAAGATGGCGATAGCGTTTCCGCCGATTGGTTACAAATCACCAAGACTCCTAGACTTTTCCAGTGCTTCCTTAGCCCTAGAAGCTCTCATCAGACGACACCAAAAAATGGGTTTATAATTCCTTTTTTATGGGTCACGATAGTACGACAATGGGTCACGATAGTACGACAATGGTCCACACGAGGGCTAAAGATTTGGTTTCCGTATTTCTTATTGTCGTCTGCTATTTTGTTTTCAGCATGAAATTTATAAATTAGGTTTAGCCTATTTAAAAATGTCGGCTATTTCAACACTAAGCGGAAAACGGGCCAAAGTTCCCGAGTCGGTGACGTTGTGAAATAGCATAATTTAATTGGTTGAATTTTTAATAGTTGGATATCTCGAAAAAAAAAGAATGTACACCAAAAAATCGGTCACCAATTAGCCTTTTCAGTTTACATAGAGCCACGTAGTGGCAAACGCGAGAAGCTCATGAACTGCTGGATTTTCGTCTGCTAAGCAGACGATTTTTCAATATAGCGTCTGCTTAGCAGACGAAAATCCAGCAGTTTATGAGCTTCTTGCATTTGCCACTACGTGGCTCAATGTAAACTGAAAAGGCTAATTGAAAAAAGTTGTTAAATATGCCTTCCAGGATCAGGACCTACCGTTTCGCGGGACAGTATTTGTTGAGTTGGAGAGTTAGGTCTAGTAAATGAACCTAATCAAATCGTGTTGGCGCCATCTATTGTGTTATTGGAAAACTAAACCTTAATATATTTTGCAAAAGTGTCTGCTTATAGAAACAGATGGCGCCAACACGATTGGACAAAGTTGAATCCCAGATTTGTTTGGATCTCTATTTATTCTACCTCATTGGAAAATATGAAGAGATAGAAAACAAAACACAATAATGTCGCATGTGTAGTCGGCCTGTCAGGTTGGAAAATAAGTATTCTGGGTGAGCAAACCTCTGCGCAAAGACTGCTCTGGGAAAAAATAGCGGGGGCAACGCCCCTGCAAATGTGGTGTCCAAACTAATTCGTCTTTAAACATTGTATAGTCTAAACGCAAACGGACAGACAAAGCAAATGTACAGACAAAAACGATAAGCCTCCCTTTAAACTCGATCTACCCAAAAATACACCAAACCGTCGTCAGCTTTCTTTCTGTTTTGCAGCTTTCTTGGCTGGAAAAGTGGGAATAAAGGAAGCGCGGGGAAATGTAACAAAAACGAAGATATCAAACAAAGCCGCCCCTTTTTTGATGGTCCCCCCCCGAGAACCCCCCCCCCGTCAATATCAAATCGGGAGCGTAAGAAAATATCGCCAATCCGCGCTTTCGAAAGGAACTGCAAAGACACTTCCGAAACGTAGCTTTACTTTTCCTACATCTGTTCCTTGATGCTTGTCACTATGAGTTTCATTTTATACAATGCTTAGGGGTTTTTTTTGGGCCTATCTGGCTCAGATCAAGCGTTTTCCAAACTTCATTTCTTTGTTTTGGAAAGAACTTCCGGTGGTACTTTCTCTCTGTGTTAGAGTTGAAAAAGAACTAAGCCTTGGTAATTAAAAAAAGTTTTGTTTTTACGGTTAGTGATAACACGGCCAACTTTGATCACGCGCTGTTCGCGCTATAGCGGCCAACCCATTCGTTGAAGTTTCTATGTTAACCTTCGAGCCAAAGATATCTGTATGAGTTGAGCGCCCCTAGCGGAATATTTGGTTTAAAATAGTTTATTTTATACAGACCAAAAGCGGGGAATTCAAACTTAGTCATATTAAAATTGTATTATTGTCATTTTTACGCAATTACCTTGGACAATTAAGTTTGTAAATATTAATAAATAAATAAATTAATAATTTAATTGCAAAAGTTGCCGATATATATGTAATATTTTAAATTAAGCGTATAAGACGCGTTAATAACACACGTTTTGCATTGAAGCCAATATAAAAAATCTGTGATTTTGGAGCGCCAAAATTCACCTAGTGGGAAAATCCTTGTTCGTGAAAATAAGGTGATTGGGTTGGCCGCTGTAGCGCGAACAGCGCGTGATCAAAGTTGGCCGTTTTGGTAATTAACGGGGAAAGAAAAGCGAAGAGATTTTCTTAATAGCTTTTCAATTCTTATAATTCTTTGGGGGAATCATCGGTATAATTAGCCTTTTTTTTGGTTGCACAGAGCCACGTAGCAGTCAATGCGAGAAACTCATAAGCTGATGAATTTTCGTCTTCTAAGTAGATGCTTTTTGGTTTTTCGTCTGTTTAGTAGACGAAAATATAGCAGTTAATAAACTTCTCGCGTTCGCCACTAGTAGCTCTATATAAACTGAAAAAGATAATTATCGTTTGCATGTTTGTGTTTTCAAAGCAAAGGCAGACATTTTAGCAGCCGAATGATCTTTCTACTATCAACGTAGTTGGCGCCATCTAACACCGTTTATCCGAAGCAGATACTATTTAAAATATGTAGAAACCGGTGAAAAAGAAATTAAATATTTATGGTTCAAGTTCAAATTTATTTTTCTGATGTTTTGTTTCACACTTTTTAGGATTTAAGGGCGAAGTCATGAGTGACTTATAGCCCTTATCTTTTCTGATAGTAGATGGCGCTTCAATCACTGCGTATTACATTGAAGCGTGTTCGGGCCTTATTATATACACGAGACTACGATATTTCAAAATGTAAATTCAACGAAACTTTGTAGTTAATAAATAAATAACAAGCTTCAAAATTTACTCAATTTAATTAAATTTTTGTCCCAATTAAAAATTTAAAAAATTTGCGAACTTTTATCTCATAATGAAACTATAAATTCCGCTTCGTTGCCTACTTTATAACGAAGTTGCGGCTATAGCGGCTTCAAAAAGCGCCCTCACTCGGCCGTATTTCTTAAGAAAACAGCTCTCTCTCTCTCTCTCTATACTTGGCCAATGGGCTATTAACGCCATCTGGAGGGTGGCCACGTCATAACTCTCGCCGAAAAAGTCCCGAGCTCGGCGTTTTCTCCGATTTGTTTTGGCGACAACTTAACCTGTTCCTATTTCCCACTACTGGACTCCGGTTTCTCCAGCCCTGTATATTATTGGCAAGTTAGGGTGTCCTTTTTTCGGTCGAACGCTGTTTTTAAGCCTCGGTAATAAACTGTTCGATGACGTCACTAGTTTTTTTATTCGTTTTATCGGCCAATATTTTCGCGAATAGAGAAAATCGAATTTACGATTGTTTTCATTTGTTTTTCCTCCCTACCTGTTATTTTTAGAGTCGTTTCTAGCGTGTTGGTTTTGCGCGCGTTGTACCTTTGGCCATAATGTCAGGTGATCTGGGATTAATGTTTATTTTAGGGTTTTTTCCCCCATTGTTCAATGTATTTTATATAACCATAAGTAACATAGTACATTAAGTAGGACTATTATTAAAAATTATCACCTAATTGATTTTCAAAGTAATCAAGGTTTATTTCAACATGCAGAGCCCCCTTTTGTCTAAATATGGCGAAATATCCTACTGCCAAGGACGAAATTATACTGTTGCGTTCGGATGCTATTTATTTATTTATTTCAGTAAAATCAAAAGTAGCATAAGACCCAAAAGTGTGTCAGAACGGTATAGTACTTAATGAGAGTTTGTCGCTAAGTAAAAAAGGGAAACGAAGGGGGGGTCGGAAAATACGTCATCAAAATCGAGGTACTGCAGCGCCGCCGAGTGAGGCGTTTTAGAACGTATGTCTACGGGTGAACTATAAACTAAATATAAAGTTGCTAGAACTATTCCAACTAGTAGGTTATGTAGTCTATAGTGTGACTAGGTCTCACTAGAAATTTTAATAGGCGCGAAGGTACAGCTGACTCACTTTCTGGTCTTATGCTACTTTTGGTAAAATAAACTGCAAGGCTTTTGTACAAGCATCGGAAATACCGAACCAGAGAATGAACAATTGGTGGTTTATTTTCGCCTGTTCTCGGACTTAAAGTGTACTCTTTTTACCCTAAAACGTTTTTTTCGCCTGTTCCGGGGATGACAATTACTCCGGCCCATAAACTATTCGTTTGTTCCTGAGTATTAGAGCTACTCTTTTTACTCCTTCCAAAAAAGAGGTGTAAATGAGTAAATCGGATTTTGTCGCCTGCTAGCCAGGATTTATCCGCTAAAAAGGCCACAAGCAGTGCCGTATTTCCGCCTAGGCCAACCTAGGCCATGACCTATGGGCCCATCCTTGGAAGGGGCCCTCCAGTGACCGTAATTACTGTATTCGAAGTCATAAATCTATAGTATCAATCGTAATTTATATTGGAGAAATTCATTGGTAGAAGATTTTGTTTTAAAATTACCAAAATTTGTCCCTGGCAATTTACGGACGCAGCCTTAAATCGCAATGTTGCATAATTATCGCGTATTTAGTCAACGATTGTTAAGAGCTTTTATTAAGTAATATAACCGTAGAGCTGCCGGGAGTAGTGGCTCACTCCTGTAATCCCAGGCGTCCGGGAGGCAGAGTTTGTGGATGGTCGTGTGAGGACGACTACCAATTCCCCAGCGGGTGGTCGGAATACTTCCGCCACGGGTGTCCCCACCCCTGTCCCCACGTATCCCCCCGTTGGCGTGGCCGTTACACATATCTCGCCCTGATTAATCAGATGGTGTTTCGCCGGGCTCGCGGTCTTCTCAGACTCAATCAGCCCTTTCTTCCTTGAATAAATAAAAAAAAAACCGTAGAGCTCAGACTTCTACGCTGAATCAGGGAAATTCAGGCACAGCCTAGTTCCAGGGATAAGAGTAAATGCAGCGCGTGAAAAGGGGGCCCAGACTCCTTATCTGCCTATGGGCCCAGGATCTCTAAGGCCGGCCCTGGCCACAAGCAGCCATTTGGAAGAACGTTTTAACTCCGACTACAACTATTGTCCACCACAGAATTGGAGTAAAATGACGTCATAGCCTTGCTCTTCTTGCCCTACTCCGAAAACCCGGAACCACCTAATAGTAAAATAAGAATAAAAATAATGGGATAAAAAAATGGAAAAGTATTAAAAATGAAACTACGGTTAATCAGAGTTAAAAAGTCTGAAACTTTTGTACGGAAAGCAGCACGATTAGTAATTTTTACAATATCAACGGGTAGTTTATTCCAATTGTCGATAAAATTGTGGGAAAAGAGGTTTGATTTTGAAATTGTGGGCAAAAGAGGTTTGATTTTAAAGTAAGGTAATATAAATATTGAAATTTATAAAAATGAATACTTAAAAATAAATTTTATTCTTCAAACGTTGTCCTACGAAGCTGCGATTCAGTCACCACCGACCGGTGATTTATTCACCATGGCCTGTGCTATAGACAAGGCCTGAGCAGTATATTCGACGTGCATGCGCACCTAGCGGGAATTTACAGCGAATTCGAAAGACCGGAAAACATTTTTTCCCGAGCATGCACGGGCCTTGATTAATTACTTACAAGGAGACATCCCGAAGTGTAACCCACCGATTTTGTTCAAACTCGGGGGATTAATAGACCTTCATGTAACTTGAAAAATCCTAAAGGGAATTTATTCAATGGGCAACCGTTTTGCCATGGCAACGAAAAATGTTTTTCACAACAACAAATTTAAAATTTCCCATTGAAAATAACATGGGATTCTGAACGATTTAACCAATTTCAAAATTTCGAAAATGCCAAAAATAGATAAAAATTGACAAAAAAACATCAAAACTGATCAACTTTTGATCAATTTGAGGTCAAAATCCCATGTTATTTTCAATGGGAAAATTTAATATTTTGTGTTGTCAAAAACATTTTTCGTTACCATGGCAAAACGGTTGCCCATTGAATAAATTCCCTTTAGGATTTTTCATGATACATGAAGGTCTACCAATCCCCCGAGTTTGAACCAAATCGGTGGGTTACACTTCGGGATGTCTCCTTGTTAGGTAGTATAAATAAGTACATTCTTAGGTCATTAACTTATTATTAAATTAATAATAAAATTAATTATAAAATATCCATTCCCAAATTAGTATCCATTTTTAAAAATTAACATGAAATACGTAACTTCGCAGGCTCGATTTCAAAGGGCGGATTTATACACCGCATCACTGCACAAAATTTACCGACCTGTATTACTCCGCCTGACGTTATAAAATGTAAGAATTGAATTCCTTTGCTACATTTACTATTTTATAAATAGTATTTTTTCCTCAGTAAAGGCTTTTTGAAAAATGCGCGGTATCTTACGAAGGTAAATATTTCCAACGAATGGTTACTTACCTCCTAAGAATATATGATATACTTCTGCGAAAAGTACGGCACGAAACGGTTAATTAACGAATAGCTCTACGTACTTCGTACCTTACATAATACCTCCCACAGGGGGAGCTGCGCGCGGAAAGACGGCGTAGCGAATAGAATATATTGTATAATGCCTACGTAAGACTCGCGAAGGAGCTAAATGGCAAATTCTGCCGCATCTAAAATTCTGGCTTACAAGATAGCCCTAATCAGCGTGGCATGTTTTCATGATAAGCTTATTAAATCAACCCGCGAAAGCGACTCCTAGCCGCCTTCCCCGGCGCTGCAAACTTAATCGCGTCACTTAGTACCTCTCAAAGGCCTAATGAGACGACACAACCTGTCACCAAGGACAAGTAGGACGGAGCTAATTGCGTTAGAAATTGAATCCATCTCCACCCAGTTACTGCAGGTTACCCGACACCGAATGCTTAAGGATGGTACGGTCCCGTTAAGCCATTGGTGGCGCTGTCGGGTCAGACGGGTCGTCGACATGTAGTAACAATGTCACGTGACTTCCGGGCGTACGAGGACGATGATAATTAGTTGGGGTGAATGCTGTTGGGGTCCTCTTGGGGTGTCCTTCGCCGCCAGGGACACCTTCACCGCATGCGTCATGTTCATTAGGCTAACGACTTGACGAAAAAAATCCCACCTACAGCGCCCTCTGCTTTAGATCGGAGGCGAGTTTTCCGCCATCAGAGATAGAATTCGGCGTATTTAGAGTTACGATGTTTTTGCGTTGATGATTGATTTGTAATTACAATGTTGTTGCCTCGGTATATTTCAGAAGTGACTAAACGTCGTAACTGCGTGACAGTTTCATTGGTCGCGGATTACGTCAACTTGTTTCATTTCCGGGGAGGGTTGGTTGGCTATTCAATTCGGGAATCGATAACTAAGAGTCTAAAACTTGTTTTTAGCTGTGTTTTGGTTAATTTGGGCTAGGTATATGTTAGCTTAGGTCAATTTAGGTTAGGCTGAGATAGTGCTCGGAATTGTTTATTCATTATCCACAAATTTTCCGATATATTTAAAAAACGTTGGTAAAAAGAATATCATTTTAACTTATTTAGTTATGTTTTTTACGCAACCAAGCATTTATTTGAATAAAAGTGGTATTTATTTAAATAATAATAGGCTTATTCACTTTCGATTATTTAAACATTTTACAATTTTTATTCAACTTGGTTATTTAAATAAATATTATAATTTTATTTCTCATTATTTGTATAATTAACGTAACTAAATATTAAATTATGTTTATTTGAAATTACGCGATAGTATTTCAGTAAATTAATTAACTAATTTTATTTCTCATTATTTATCAAATTTAAATGTTAATGTAAAAATTACGCGATAGAATGTTGCATCTAGGAGCAACAAACACAACACCCCACACAAGGAGAACGCAACCCGTCAAAAGTCGTGGATTTTCTTGTGTACGTTTTTCATTGGCTAGACGCTTTAGCGCCTGCTGCCGTCGGAAGGGGAAAATTTTAAAATTGTCTTCCCCCCCCCGCCCGTAAAACGTTCAGCGTAAAGGCTCGTGACGCTCGTCCAATGAAATTCGTACACAACCCTTCGTTAGCGTGTTTAAAGGCTAGCTGCGTTCTCCTTGTGTTTGTTGCTCCTAGGTTGCATTAAGTTAATTAACTATGTACAGTTACGTAACTAGAACGTTTGTCGTCCTGGAAAATTCCTGAGTTTGTTTTTCCGCCCTTTAACCCCTGGCTACGCTACTGAGTATATAAACTAATTTACTAACTATTCTAAATGGTAAAAATATTTTCCCAACTTAATATAACAAAATTTTTAAAATTTTTACGGATTTGTTTTTATTCAGTATCAATTCTATTTGGAATATAACTTTTTAATATACAATAAAAAAGTAAGTTGTATAAAAGAAATATCAAGCGCTACTAAATCTGTTTAATAATTCATAACAGCAAGCGGTGACTCTCCCATTGCTTCCTTTTACGCGTAAGTAAACATGACGTCATATTGAATCCGTTAGTTCGGAAGGCCCCCGCCAGGGAGTCGAAAATTTATCATTTGGAATGATCTATATTAAAGGCAACGCTCCATAGGTTTGCATTACTAGCGCTGGGGGTTTTTCTATCCCGGGGTCTCGCGCGAAGGGGGTTTTAGCGGGGCGCTTTTTGGGGGGTTCTTAAGCCCCTTTAATAGGATTGCTACAAATCTGACGTGGAGGAATGGTAGTGTTCCTTCCTCAGTTTAGACCCCATTCTCCAGCTCCCCTCTCTCCCTTTGGTATTGATCCTCCTATTTTTACGGATGGTTTAGCCGCTAGTTGCGGCGTGAAATTCTAGATGGCGCTAGTCTCGTAATTGTAGACTGCTCCGGTACTTTACTATTTTCCGTTTCGTTGTTGAATTGTTGAATAGAAATCGTCCGAGTTTTGAATGTCTAGGGATGTTTCCCATTTTGTCGGTTATTTTCAGGGGGAATGGAGTATATTTTACGTCGAAAACTCGTCTGCTATCTCTTGTTTATTTAACGTAACAAGCGCCATTTACAACTATCTTCTGGTAGAAATTTTTTAATTAGGTAATACACGATAATTTGTTCGCCTCATTAACTTTATGTTTTGGCATTGTCTGGAAAATATTTAATCATTTTTATGCTCTTAAATAATTATTTAAATATTTGAATCTCTTTTTGCAATCAACATATAGTCCAGTTTACCTGACATTAGCAACCTTCATTTTTTCAAAAACCGTCTCTTTTAGTAGTACTACTAAGTAACTTAGTTCTAAATTTGGCCTACTGGCCCCTGTAGAAGTGTTCTACTTACGCTACACCGGTGTTCTGGGAGAAGCTACTTTACAGTCGTTGCAGCCCCTACTAACGCCATCTGTTCATAAGTTTGTTCTAAATTCCAACATTTATATGCTAATTAAATTCAAAATAATACACAAATGTAAAATGTAATTTTTGCTTTGTAACAGCATAAGTAACATAACCGAAGTACGACACTTTTGTAAATTTTTTAACACATTTTTTCTTTACAGTGACTCAAATAATTTAAATATTGCCACCTGGTAGCGACTTCCCGAACTAAATATTTCGTTGAAAGTAATCCTATTTTTTTGCGAATTTAAAGTCAACTTTAAAACAGTTTCAAAATGAAAACCAACGCTTAAATTGGCTAAATAATGATGCATTTAAGGTGTAGATCGTCAATTTTTTCGATTATTATTATTATTATTATTATTATTATTATTATTATTGAGTTTGAATTTTGCTGGCCAATAAGAAATAACAAACACACAAAGATTACTTAATTTTCGAATATTGATTTGCTAATCATTAGACTAATTTTTCGAAGAAAGGTGGTTAGAAAAAATGTATGAATTAGGTTACATAAATTATACTTATTATTATCATTGTGTATGACGTAATTTGATATAAAGGTCATAGTTCGAACACAATTTGATTATTTTATAACCGTGGGCGCTGGATTTAGCAAAGAAAATATAAAATAGGAATAGCAACTCTAGGCTTGAAAATGTATCTCGAGGTTCTACAGCTTTAGGTACTTCCAAAAGTAAATATTTACTTTTGGTACTTCCGGTTAATATAGATTTCAATACAAGAGGCTTAACATAACATTACTGGAAATTAATTTACTTTAATTTTACCGAGACAATAAATTGATGGTGAAGTTTCTTTTCCTTTTGTATATTTTTTATTGAGAAACTGAAAGATCCTCTCGCTACCTCAGAGCCAAAATTAAGCAAGTTGAGATACGTGATTTATGAAAGAAATTCTAAATAAGAATCCTCGAGTATTTTTACATTTTACTCATAACTTAATATTTTATGTTGATTTAACCTCCTTTTCAGTATATTTTTCAATTATTATATTATTACGGAAATTTTTATATTTATATAGATCGATTTAAATTTTTAACGGGCAAGACGACTTTAAAGGGGTAAAATTCATCCGAGGTAACGTGGGGATGGCGGTATTTGTTAGTAGATGGCGCTCTGATAGCAACATGACGTCATAATTTTGATTTTCAACGATTGGTTGAAAGTTTTCAGTTTTTAGTGGAGAACGGTTTTGTCGAGATTTAAAATACAAAATTATCTTCCCTGATTGGATAGTTTAAAATTGTATTATAGTGCCATCTATGGCGGAGAGTGTTAACTACTGTTAAAATTAATTGTTAATTTAAATTACAAAGTTATATATTTTTTATGAGAATTTAAACCACTATAATTTAGTAATTAATTAATAACTCTTTAAAAAAGTTTATTTTTCATAAACTTTATAGTGTCGCCATCTACCTCAAACATTATTAAATAGGAAGGTACCTCGGGTGGATTTCGCCACTTTTTGCATATTTCCCTGTAGGCCATATGTGAATGCGTCTATAAAATGGGTTTTATTTAACTCACTTGATTTTCGCTTTCAGATCGCGCGCTGTGCTCGGGGCTAAAAGTCTCCGGTAAATAAACCCTCTGGATCAACTATCATTGATGCCAAATAAATTCATATTAAGCCTTTGGTAGCAAGAAGAGCCTAGCTTTTTTACTGATCATCCCATTTTCAGAATGCATTTTATATATTTGTTTCTACGAGTTACATTCCAGACTAAGAGATGGATAAAATTTATTATCAATTTAACCCGTATATAGCGTCGTAACCCGGCACCATACGCGAAGTCTAAGCCGTCATAATCCCAACGTAGCGCTTTGATACCAAGTTAGTTTGGAGGGAAAAATAAGCCTTTGTTGCTGCCAGAGTCAAATATATTTTATTTCAATTTATAGAGCGTGGCGTTACGTCAAAAATAAAAAAAGGGAAAAAGGTGGTTTCTAGTTCGTTTTGCTTCCCGATAGATGGAGAAAGAAGAGTTTTTGTGGTATTTCGTGTGAAGTATTTTTTTGCTGTTAAAACCTTTGTTTTTTTATTTCTCACTATTCCAGTCCTTTTTTTTTGGTATTTAGTTTTTTTTCGGTTGCGTACTTGTAATATGTTATGGATATTTTTAGCCCAAAAATTGAATTTGCAGGAATATGGAGGAAAGTGAAAAGTTGGTAATAGGTTTTGGCCCTGTTTCGTGAGTGTACCTGTACTAGCCCCCCCCCCGGCCCTTTACGTTGTTGTTTCCGTTTTGAACTTTTAACGGAGACTTTCGAAAAACAAATATACATTTTCTTTCAAAGTTTATAAATGCCTTTTATTTTTATCCAATGGAAACGGATTTCTTTGTAAAAATTTAATGTTGGAACTAAATGCATAAATTAATTCTTTTACGAACTTTTGGCAAATTTATAAAATATTAGGTTGTCTGTATTATTTTAAGAAAACTGTTTTTAGGAATCCTTTTTCCTGCTGATACATAATTGATATTCATTCTTTAATGTAAAAATCTCGACACATTTATGTATAATTTGACGTACACAATTCGCAACCCAACTTTCAAAATAGATTTTTAATAATAATCAGCTAGGCTAATACCCAAGGCACCACCTTAGGCCTAAGTCATCAAGCGACTTTTGAAGCCATTAATTCAGGTGGCCGGGTTACAATGCGTAGGAGGGTGGTGGCTAGCCCTGTAAGCCACGCGAGTCAACAGCTCCCTACACTAACTATTAGCGTTAACCTCAACAAGTTTTTATGGAAGGGTAAACCGAAGAGCTCGGGGGAAAACCCCTTAAACCAGTGGGGAGAGAACTTGCAAACTCAACGCGGAAAGAGTTGTTCCGAGTTTTCACCCAGTGCCACAAGCTGGGATCGAACCCGGCTCCTCTTGCTGCGAGGCGAAAGTGCTAACCACGAAATCCATTCATATATCAAGCTGAGTCACACATTTTAAAATAGACTATACCATTAAACTCAAAACTCAAAGGTTTAAAATCTTTTTGGGACTCAAATGTTTAAAATCTTTTTGGGACTCAAATGTTTAAAATCGTTTTGGGACTCAAATGTTTAAAATCTTTTTGGGATTCAAATAAAGTATTAGCAAAAGTGACATAATTACCAAAAGTGTGACAATCCCTGTACTTTCGTATGCTAAAGGTTTAATGAATGCTCGACTCGAGATCGACCACATAAAAGACTATTTATTGTCGCCTTTCTGAGTCTTTTTTTAGTCTATGGTATTATATCGTAGGTAGATGGCGCTAGCATCTAAACAGAACGACGAAAAATCAAGAAATACATTAACTTTGACCAGTGCTACTTAGTTCCTCCGTTCCTCACTACGAGGCGTTATTTGTTGGTTTTAACTTCCTTCCCTCCCCAAGGCATACTTTCCCTTCTCCCCTCCCAACTTGTATTTCGCTCGTCACATTCATTACGAAATAGGTCCGATTGACACACTTTTGTTAATTATGTCACTTTTGGTATTAGGGTATTGGAATCGATTTTTATTTAATCAAAAATTGAATTTCCATTAAATTATAAGCAACATTCCCTCGCAATCGACATCCTCAACTTTATACAAACAGCCCTCGTAAAAATCGTTCCAACCAGCCATCCACCCGGATTCATTCAATAACTTCCAATCCGATTCCTTCCATTCGAAAAACATACGGCGCCTATCAAGGAACGGGGCTGGTGACTCCTTCGAAAGAACGGGAAAAAATTCCTATATTGCAACCAATAATTGATAAGTTATCAGGGCAGCCCCGCTCTCCTACGTTTCATTTACCAATACTGCGCCATCTACACGTCTTCTTTTGAACTTTTCGTCGCTCACAATAGGTCCGGGGGAAAAGAAAAAAAATTGCCAATACAAAAGGGGCTCCGAACAAAACTGTACAGATAAAGAGTAAGCCCCCCCCCCCGCCAAAAAATCTAACAAGTCAGTGTGCGCCCCTAACGGCGAGGCAGGGAACTAAAAGAAAAGTACCCTCGTGATGGATGACTTTCGCAAACTCCCCGACAGGAGGCACCACGTGATTTTAATTACGATTTTCCTTCTGAGATGAGAAGGCTAGTAGCGGGAGACGACGCTTAAAAAGCCACCTTACCCGTCTACTAATCCCTGGCTTCTAATCGCGCAAACCGTACCCCCGTACCCTTGCTTATCTCCACGCTATCAGGTTACTTTGGTTCGGTACGTCTCAAGTTCGATTCGCGAACTAGTCTCACTCGTTCCCTTAGTTTACGTTCGTGGCCCGTTTTTTGGCGCCGTTGTTAGCGCTGTCAGGGAGTGTTAGCTCCTTCACGCTATTTGGAAGGGTAGTCGCCTTGTATGTTTGCAGTGAGGGCACGGGCGGGGGTGGGCTTTAACGGCGGTATACGGTTAATTTGGGGGAGATTTTTTGAAGCGCGAATCATGCTATTATTATTGAATTTAATGCTTGGAGCGCTGCTATGGGGGCGTTTAGAAGGGAACGCTTGACTGTTGATTGGTTCCCTTGATTGAGTTGCTGACGAAAAATAGAAGGCTCACTCTACTAAAGCTACCTTGTCATTTGCTAATTATTTAGTTGAACCCATTAAAATATCCAAGGGTGTTGTATAAAGCTACAACGTCTTTCATTTAACATTCAAATCCATTTATTTTTAGTTTTGTTGATCAGATATTCCTGCAGTCAGAAGTCTAATATGAACAGACAGAAGATACTTTCACAGGGGTAAGGTCGTTAAATAATTTAATAAAATTTAATAATTTTAACGCATTAAAGGGAGTATGGAGTTTTATATTAATGGTGGACCAACCAGGCCCGTCTTAAGACCTTTTGGGGCCCTGGGCTAAATTATTTCTTAAGACCTTTGCGATCGCCAACGGTCAACCTTTCTTTGTCCGTTTTCAAAATTCAACTACACAATAATCAAACCGAAACTTTTAATTTCAAAAGTATAACATAAGGCCAATGAAAATAAGATTTTTACTGACAGTGACTCGCTGTTAGGTTTTTGAAATTGTTGGTACCGTATGATACGCGATGTGGCGTAGAGTCAAATTACTTTAGACGTAACTAACAGATACCCAATATTAAATGAGCATAAATAATATTTAACCAACTAAAACCTTATCCCTAGAGTAGAGGTTGTATGGTCGGCGTTTTTGGGGGCCCCAAAGCTGGCTGGGGGCCCTGGGCTGTAGCCCATTTAGCCCATGCCTTAAGACGGCCCTGGGATCAACTATTTTCACATTTCTGCCCCCAGGTTTAACAGAAGCTTGTGATAATTGGCGCTAGTGAAGTTAAAGGGAGCATAAAGTTATATATTTATGAAGGATAAACAATATTTCACATTCCTTCCACCAGGTTTAAGGTAAGGTTGACTTAATTGGCGCTAGTGAAGTTAAAGGGAGCATAAAGTTATATATTTATGAAGGATAAACAATATTTCACATTCCTTCCACCAGGTTTAAGGTAAGGTTGACTTAATTGGCGCTAGTGAAGTTAAAGGGAGCATAAAGTTATATATTTATGAAGGATAAACAATATTTCACATTCCTTCCACCAGGTTTAAGGTAAGGTTGACTTAATTGGCGCTAGTTACGTTAACGGAAGTATGAAGTTATATATTTATGAAGGATAACCTATATATAACATTCTTTTCACCAGGTTTCACATAGGATTGACATAATTGACGCTTTTTAAGTTAGAGGGAGTAAACAGTTCGATATAAATGGTGGTACACTTAATCTCACATTTCTGCCACCAGGTTTAACAGAAGCTCTAGTTACGTTAAAAACAAGTCGTAGCGTGTATTAGCAGATGATTTTCGTATTTTGCACAAAATCCCGTTAAAGATCAAATTTTAAGTCATACCAGATGGCGCCAACCGTCTAATACGTATAAATTTGAAATATAAATATTTTAGTGCTTCTTTGCTATCCCGAATGTTTCCCGAGTTGAATATTTGTTTATATGGTCTACATAAAACATCTTTTGAAATAGTGTAATAGTGGCGCCATCTAGAATCACCAGCAGCATTAAAATTGAACCTCTAATACTTGTTTCCCTGCAAGCAATTTGTGAAAAGCTTTTTCTTTTCATTCCGCCAATGCTGAACATAAATTTGTGATTTTCAGTTGTATAATTAATAAGATTTGTTAATTAAATAATTTCTCAAGTTTTAATGCTTTAAAAATAATTAATTAAAATTAAATTTTCCAAACTATTTTAAACTTTAGAGGAAAAATTGCCTTTTTTGATAATTAGTTTCACCAGAAGTTCATAAAATATATCTTACGTGAGAAGTAGCCCTCTACGCCATAACAATGAAACATGTACCCTCTCAGTTTCAAGGTTAGTTTAAATTAAATTATAAACGTTACAAAAATGTGCCATTTCAGTTGAAATAATTAATGTATCTACTTGGGTTTCAATAATATCAGCGTACCCTCGGTGACCTATGAGGTCAGCTTAAGGCTTCTCTTTTTTTGTGACAAGTACCATCCTAATATATAATTTTAAAACTCGCCTATTGTCTAGAGATATTTACTTATTGAAAAATATTTTTTCAATTTGTAATAGTTCTTAAAAATCATTATATCAATCATTGCATTTTCTTTCGAAAGCATTTTGAAAAATCTGTGACAGCCTCATAAAATAATAATACAAAATATATTATATATATATATATTATACGCTTCTCATTTTACGACTGTAAATACCAAAACAAAAGACTAACTCTTAAATGTACATTTCCGAATGTATCTTTATTAATTATTCAGTCTCAAATGGATCCATTAAACTATTAACCTAAAATAACAATCTAATCCCGAATACCAATTTCATTATAAAGCTAGATAATATTAATGAATTTCAAAATTCACCACTTCAGTATTTATGGCGCCATCTGCTGTAGTTTCTTCAAAGCAGATCGTATTTAAAGGGATTATTTTCTAAATGGAAAAATTGCCTTACGTAACTAACGCCAATTAGCCGTAGCTTCTGTTACACCTGGTGGTGGAAATATTAAATAAATTTATGCGATTTTATACTCCCTTTAAGATGTTTAGGAACGGTTTAAAGTAAATGAATGAAATACGAATCATTTATCTTTTCCGTTAACAGATGGCGCATCAGTCTATGTACTTTCTCATTCAATAATACTGAGGTAGTGTATGAAACTCTATAATCCTAGCGACATTTGTTCTTATATTGCCAAGAAAAGCTTCTATTTTTGGTAAATAATGGAACTACACTTACAAGTTTAACGAAGAAATATGTTTGGAAAATTTACATTTTCTTCCATAGCTTGGTTATTATTATTATATATTATTTAATAATCATAAAAAATAATAATAAAATAAATAAAAATATTCACATTATTTACTCCTTAAATTAAATTAAAATGTGATAACGAAAAGATAAAATTTGATTTTTATAAATTTAAAATTGCTAATCAAATAACGAAATTCTAAAATACTACACTAACAGAAAACCCTGCCTTACAATGCATTGGTAAATAAATAAATCATTCTATCCATACAATTTAAAATACCAAAGTTTTGGATTAAATGAATAAAGAAAATTAATTAATTAATCCTTTATAAAACCGGCGAGATATGCAAATTTCCAGTCAATCTCTTTTTCGAAGTAGAAAAAGTAACAGTGTCATCTATTTCCGAACCGTTAAAAAGTTTATCTTCGAAAACAATCTGAAAGTTATTTATCGAACAATAGAACCAGCATGGTCACCCCGCGCGTTTCATTACAGGGGGTGCAAACCCCACACTTTCTACCTGGTCGCTAAATTGCATAAGACGTTCTATCTATTGTCTACGAAAAAAAATCACCTCACTAAAGGTCCCTGCGAAAAAAATACTGACAAAAGATTTTTTTCTCTTTAAAAGTACCACAATAGATTTTTTCTTAGCTTGGAAGTCTGAACTAAGATTTTTATCACTGTATAAGAGTGAACTTTAACTTGGCGAAGCTCTTTAGTTCCCTGACTTCTAAATAAGCTATTCCCTTAAGAATAAAAGTTAATTTAAAGCCTCTCTTTTTAAAAACTTCTTTAATAAATATTGTTTCGCTCGAAATTGAAAATCTTGACTTTTTAAATGAATGTAAAATTATTGCATTTAGTATAATGTAGGCATTTTGTTAGTTACTCCAAATGTCTTGTTTGCTAGAATTTCTAAGATAATATTTTTTATTAATACAAATCTAAAATATCTATAAACCACCATTTTTAAATTTAATTAAAAAATATCTACAAATAAATTTTGTGGTCCTGTCCTAGTTTAAACGTATACGATGTTTTTCCATAAATTTTAAAGATTTTTTTGCCCTCTATAGAGACATTATTTAAATATTTATTAGTTATTTCTAAAGAAAAACCTGTAGAACTTTTTTTAAAGGTTTTCTATAAATTTTACAAATTATACCCGCGCTTTTCTAAAGACTATTTTAAAAGAATAAATTAGAAGACAATGATCTACTCTAAAAATATTCAGTTTGCTTAAATAAACAATCATGAAGTGTTTTTATTGGATTTAGAAACTAGTCCTGCAGCAGTTTAGGACCGGTCTCATACTAGTTTGAGACTAATCCCGCAACAAATTAAGAACCGGTCCCATACAAGTTTAAGACCAATCCCGCAACAATTTAGGAACCGATCCCATACCAGTTGACGACTAATCCCACAACTATTTAGAAACCGGTCCCCGACCAGTTTAAGACTAATCCCACAACAATTTAGGAACCGGTCCCCGACAAGTTTAAGACCAATCCCGCAACAATTTAGGAACCGATCCCATACCAGTTTGAGACTAATCCCGCAACAGTTTAGGAACCGGTCCCCGACCAGTTTAAGACCAATCCCGCAACAATTTAGGAACCGATCCCATACCAGTTTAAGACCAATCCCGCAACAATTTAGGAACCGGTCCCCGACCAGTTTAAGACTAATCCAACAACAATTTAGGAACCGGTCCCCGACCAGTTTAAGACTAATCCCGCAACAATTTAGGAACCGGTCCCCGACCAGTTTAAGACTAAACCCGCAACAATTTAGGAACCGGTCCCCGACCAGTTTAAGACTAGTCCCGCAACAATTTACTAACCGGTTTCTTTCCAGATTAAGACTAATCCTACAACAATTTAGGACCAGTTCCCGACAAGTTTTGAGTTTATTCCAGCAACTGTTTAGGACCAGTCCCTGACCAGTTTTTAGTCTATTCCGGCAACTGTTTAGGACCAGTTTTAGGTCTATTCCCGCAACTGTTTAGGACCAATCTCCGACCAGTTTTAAATCTATTCTCGCAACTGCAGTTTAGGACCAATCCCTGAGCAGTTTTAAGTGTATTACTCGACGGCTTAGGACCAGTCCCTGACCAGAGTTAAATATTTAAAAAACAGTTTAGTAAGGTTTTCTAACCATTTTCAGGTCTATTCACGCCACAGTTTAGAACACGTCTCGCACCAGTTTAAAACTAATCCCGCCAAACTGAATATCTGGTCTTTTATCAGATTTAGATCTATTCCCGCAACGGTTTACAACCGGTCGTTGCTCCGGCGTCAGAAGTAGTTGTAAAGATGTTTTGATAATTTCGTTCGGGAAAAAGTAATTTTAATTCATCGTAAGACGCATTCTTCAATGCCAGGCGGCGCTACACGCAACTAATTACTTAAAGCGACTTACATAATTTAAAACGTAATGTATCCTGGCGCCCACGCAGACTCATTTTCGAGCGCGTCACGCTCTTAAATAGCCAATAACGGCAGTCTTAAGCTCACCCTCGGAACCACCCTGGTCATCGAAAACCCGGTGCGAACGTCCCGTACCCCATCCGTTACCTTCGCCAACGGTATCAACTCAGCCCGAGAGTATCCTTTGATCAATAAGCCTTAGGTCAATCGGAGGTGACTCTGGGGACGATGGTTTCTTCGGTCCTGAGAACTGTCTCTGGTGGCGCTGCAATGTCGGGTTGTCCCCAAGCCCCGTTCTTAGTCGAGTTTGACATTGTCTAATGTCTCGGCCGCTCGTAGTGATCAAACAACGACCCGCACAAAGACTGGGCCCAAATTACGAGCGGAGAATTGGGCGAATGAAGCCGGTTGGTGTCTACCTCTGGCGAAGGAGTTTCCAAGTTTTGGGAGCGTTGTTTCAAATCCTATTGAAGACGCGGAAGCATTCTCCAGAGTTTATGACGCCCGTAGACTAATGCCTGGAATCTATTAACTTGCCATATTGGATGAGTTTTTCCCAGTTACGTCACTGGAATTATACAATGGAGCGTGGCCGAAAATGTTTATCCTTTTCAAATTTCAGTGACGTCACTCGTTGAGAAAGTGTGTTAGAAAATTGACAAGATTTCTAAATTCAAGAACAGTGAATATTTGCAATTTTTTTTAATTTTTCAACTTGTATATTAATAATCAGCTAGGCTTATACCCAAGGCACCACCTTAGGCGCAAGTCATCAAGCGACTTTTAAAGCCATTAATTCAGGGGGCCGGGTTACAACGCGTAGGAGGGTGGTGGCAATTAAGCCTTCAAGCCACGCGAGCCAACAGCTCTTTACAATAAATATTACCGTTAACCTCTACAAGTTTTATAGAAAGGGGAAACCAAAGGACTCGGGGGAAAAAACCTTAAACCAGTGGGGAGAGAACTTGCAAACTATAATAATAATCAGCTAGGATAATACCCAAGGCACCAGCTTAGGCCTAATTCATCAAGCGACTTTTAAAGCCATTAATTCAGGTGGCCGGGTTACAATGCGTAGGAGGGTGGTGGCAAGCCCTTCATACCACGCGAGCCAACAGCTCTCTACAATAAATATTACCGTTAACCTCTACAAGTTTTATAGAAAGGGGAAACCAAAGAACTCGGGGGAAAACCCCTTTTAACCAGTGCGGAGATAACTTGCAAACTCAACGCGGAAGGAGTGGTTCCGAGGCGAAAGTGCTAACCACTCCGCCACCGCACAGGACGTATTTAATTTACCTTGAGACGATTTTGAGCGTTTCTCCCTCACGCTCTAACAGTAAGCTCCGCCCCCCTAAACGCTAATCAAATCAGCCCGGTATCTCATTGGTTCCTTCATAATGACGTCTTTCTAAGCGATTAAAGCGAACGCCGATGACGTTTTATCTACCCCGCCCTCTACGGCCGAGGGATAATTGGACTACCATACAAAAGGATCGTCCCTAAGAAGAAATGAATACATTCTTCTCAAATTGCACAAATTTTAAAATCTCAAATTGTACACGTTTGAAAATATAAAATTGCACACATTTTAAAATATAAAATTGTTAGAGGTCGGGGACGGTTAATCATTATCCATGTTTAAATTGATTTTTTTCGGGAAAAAAATGTAAACAAAGAAATTTACCGGTTAATATTTCGGAAAATGATTAAAAAACATGTATTATTCGTAAAATTTGAGCTTTTTATCGAAATAAACGTCGTTTTTCCGATTAATTTTACAAATTTATCAAAAAATTAATCGGATAATACAGAAATATAAATTAGTTGATCAAAACATTTTACGAATAATTTTGAGAGCTTTATCTATTGAATAAAAGTTAACCATCCCCGACCTCTAAAAATTGTACACGTTTGAAAATATAAAATTGCACACATTTTAAAATACAAAATTACACACATTTTAAAATATAAAATTGTACACATTTTAAAATCTCAAATTGTGCACATTTTAAAATCTCAAATTGCACACATTTTGAAATCTCAAATTGCACACATTTTGAAATCTCAAATTGCACAAATTTCATAATCTCAAATAGTACACATTTTGAAATCTCAAATTGCACTCGTTAAAAAATATAAAATTTGCACACATTTTAAAATACAAAATTACACACATTTTAAAATATAAAATTGTACACATTTTAAAATCTCAAATTGTACACATTTTAAAATCTCAAATTGCACACATTTTGAAATATCAAATTGCACACATTTTGAAATCTCAAATTGATGCATTTTAAAATCTCAAATTGTACACATTTTAAAATCTCAAATTGTACACATTTTAAAATCTCAAATTGTACACATTTTGAAATCTCAAATTGACGCATTTTAAAATCTCAAATTGCAAACATTTTATAATCTCAAATTGCAAACATTTTATAATCTCAAATTGTACACTCTAAAATCTTAAGAATGTAAGCACTCTAAAATTTCAAAAATTTCAAAATCAATCAAAAATATTGAAATTAATCTTAATGGCTGGAGGAAAATAACGACCCTTTTAACACGTTTCCGAATGGCATTTAGAAAATGCGTATGTACGTGAGTCCTGAAAATAGCCAACATCAAACAGCGCCGCTATTAACACCAGTACGAAAAAAGAAATAAAAGAAACTAAAAAGAAAATCGATTATTATCGCCGTTCTAAATCGATAGAGGGGCCAAAACACACTCGATAATTCCAATCTCTGGTTCTTCGCGCGCCCAGACCATTCATTCATAATTCATTTGGAATCTTTTGGTTTCTTCATTAAGTAGGTAGGCGCTCCAAGAAAGCGTTACACCGCCGGAATAAGAGACCGGCCCCGAAATAATCAATGACACATCGAGTTTTGCCCCCGCGTTAGTCGTTCTCCCATTTTCAGATAGGGCGCGCTGCCGTCGGAATAACGATATGGGAAAGTGTAAACTAAAAGAAACAAGTTGACGAAAAGGCAAATGATAGTTCGGCACCTAAATCGACATCTGTATTCTCGAAAATAACATTAAGCGAAAAAAGCACAGTAATAATATTTAAATATTCATTTAATTTAATTAATTTTATATCAGTGTAATTCTTAGTTTAATATTAATGTAATTAATTTTAGATCAGTGTAATTCTTAGTTTAATATTAATGTAATTATATTTATATTAGTGTAATTCTTAGTTTAATATTAATGTAATTAGTTTTATATTAGTGTAATTCTTAGTTTAATATTAATGTAATTAATTTTATATTAGTGTAATTCTTAGTTTAATATTAGTGTAATTCTTAGTTTAATATTAATGTAATTAATTTTATATTAGTGTATTTCTTAGTTTAATATTAATGTAATTCTTAATTTAATATTAATGTAATAATTAATATAATATTAATATAATAATTAATATTAATATTAATATAATAATTAATTTAATATTATTGTAATAATTAATTTAATATTAATATAATAATTTATTTAATATTAATGTAATAATTAATTTAATATTAATATAATAATTTATTTAATATTTATGTTCTTCTTAAGTTTAATTAATATTAATGTTTTTCTTCATTTTAATTTAATATTAAAGTAATTCTTAATTTTAATTTAATATTAGTGTAACTCTTAATTTCCATTTAATATTAATGTAATTCTTTATTTTAATTTAATATGATTTTTTTTCATGTATATTTAATAGTAATTTAATTTTTAATTTTCATTTAATAGTAGTTTCATTCTTCATTTTCATTTAATAGTAGTTTCATTCTTCATTTTCATTTAATAGTAGTTTCATTCTTCATTTTCATTTAATAGTAGTTTCATTCTTCATTTTCATTTAATAGTAGTTTCATTCTTCATTTTCATTTAATAGTAGTTTCATTCTTCATTTTCATTTAATTTGTAGTTTCATTCTTCATTTTCATTTAATAGTAGTGTCATTCTTCATTTTCATTTAATAGTAGTTTCATTCTTCATTTTCATTTAATAGTAGTTTCATTCTTCATTTTCATTTAATAGTAGTTTCATTCTTCATTTTTATTTAATAGTAGTTTCATTCTTCATTTTTATTTAACAGTAGTTTCATTCTTCATTTTCATTTAATAATAGTTTCATTCTTCATTTTCAATTAATAGTAGTTTAATTAGATAGATGGTTAGACCTTTGTACCCTGGGAGCCGCTTTGCGGATAGGCAAGGGCAGCTCTACCTTAAGCAATGGTGTCAACCAAAAACCAAATTTATCGATATTTCTCGTTTTATCGGAGTATAATTCCGGCCCCATCTATAATGCGGCGTACGTACTAAAAAGACTGCAGCTCCCCCTCTCGTTCGTTTCCCGTAGAATTGACAAAGATAAAGAAAAGTCAATGGTCGACTGAGAAATTCCCTGATAAAAATATACATATCCCAGCATCACACCTTGGCCGGCCCAACTGACTTCGTCGTTTATCGCTCGCTCCTCGGGGATTTTTTGTGAACTCACTGGAACCCCCGAAGGGATGGATTTAGGAATTCTTCTTCAGGGAGGCGGGGTTGAGAAGGAAAAACGCTGACTGAGGTGGTTTGGCCCCTCTGTCTCTGAATGCTTTAAGATGGGGCCTTCATTTGGGTGCGACTCTGCTCAAAATAAAATCTATTGAGATATAAGCTTCTGTTCTGGGATTTCTAGGTAGGCTAGTTTGACGTCATTTCACTTCAGTTTTGTTCTAGATCAGGTTATTGTAATACTACTAAGTTTAATATTAATGTAAATCTTAGTTTAATATTAATGTAATTCTTAGTTTAAAATTAATGTAATTCTTAGTTTAATAATAATGTAATTCTTAGTCTAATATTAATTTAACTCTTAGTTTAATATTAATGTAGCTCTTAGTCAAATATTAATGTTATTCTTAGTCTAATATTAATGTTATTCTTAGTCTAATATTAATGTTATTCTTAGTCTAATATTAATGTAATTCTTAGTTTAATATTAATGTAATTCTTAATGCTGGGATTGCAAAATAATGATAAATTATTAAATTGTAAAGTAAAATTTACTTTTGCAAAATAATGATAAATTATTAAATTCTAAAGTAAAGTTTACTTTTGCAAAATAATGATACATTATTAAATTCTAAAGTAAAATTTACTTTTGCAAAATAATGATAAATTATTAAATTCTAAAGTAAAATTTACTTTTGCAAAATAATGATAAATTTTTAAATTCTAAAGTAAAATTTACTTTTGCAAAATAATGATAAATTATTAAATTCCAAAGTAAAATTTACTTTTGCAAAATAATGATAAATTATTAAATTCTAAAGTAAAATTTACTTTTGCAAAATAATGATAAATTATTAAATTCTAAAGTAAAATTTACTTTGGAAAAATAATGATACATTATTAAATTCTAAAGTAAAATTTACTTTTGCAAAATAATGATACATTATTAAATTCTAACGTAAAATTTACTTTTGCAAAATAATGGTACATTATTGAATTCTAAAGTAAAATTTACTTTTGCAAAATAATGACAATTCATGAAATTCTAACGTAAAATTTATTTTTGCAAAATAATGATATACGCAAATTGTTCAGTGTCATACTTATGTCATTATGTTACTTATAATATAAATTATGTACCCAAAGAAAACCCGTTTCAGTTGCTTAAAATTGTAGTACTAGTAACTACCTCTAAATAAATCTTGCGAACCTCGCCAAAACAAAATCAATCAGAATTTCCTCATCAACGTACTCCAAAAGCACACATTTCATACTTCCCACTCGTACGAAAATTCCATTAGAAAATTAAAGTAATGAATTGCCGGCCATGCAAGGGGCTCATAAATTTAAAATAAATCTCTGGATATTTGGGGCTGAGCTTTCTGAATTATTAAAGCTTAAATACAGGCTATCAATTAAAGGGCTTTATCTTAATACCGCAAAAAACGGGAGGGCCTGATAAACCCTACCAACCTTCTAAAAACCATTATGAGAAATAAAACTTAGCTATCTTTTTTGTTAGGGTTAGGTTTTTTTTTGTACCGGGGGTAGGGCGTTATTTTGGGGTAAAAAATGAATGGTAATTAATAATCGCTTTAATCGGTGACGTGAGATCAATTCGACTCTTCTTAATTGGCTTAGATTAAGCCCTGATTATATGTATTATAAAAAATAAGATAAGAATTTTACCGGCTAGAACGTATTTAGGTTATTGAGGACGTCCAAGTCAAACCGTTTATAAACTCAAGTTTGGTTGCAACCGAGGTTGCAACCATGGACAGCAAATTAAGAGGACAGGTTTTCGATAGCCTTCCACAGTGCATTTTATTTCTCCCCGCGTATCAATCAGCTCGAGAGACTCCGAGGGAGTCTTGCAAGGTCGTTTGTACCACGTGATCTTAAAATCTCAAAATGGCCATCTAATGCGGTTGATATTGTTACGTAATTTTTTGCGCTTTACATTTTAGTATTTTTAATTTTGGTTTTTAAATTCAATAAAAACTATCAACTGATATTTAGTATATCATATTTAATCTATAAAAACGTGAAAAAATACCTTTTGGCGTAAAAATGTACTTCGTGTTTATCTTTTTTCTTTTTTCGAATAGTATCGTCCACTCTTAGCGATACTGGTTTTTTCAAATAACCTTGGACGACTCCCTTAGTGTGATTGGTTTAAAATTTACTATCCATGTTGCAACCGAACAAAACCTAGTAAAGACCATTATTTGAAATATTTCAGTTTTTATTTTGATTAATATTATTTATTATGGTAACGTAAAGTATTTTTACTGCTATATCTCATATTGGATTTTTCGGAAAAATTTCACGAGGCAACCGAAGGGAAAATCGCAAATTCAAATTGAAACAGTAACGCCATCTGTAGGGGACTTGCTTTAATATATTTTTCTTGATACGATAATTGATAATATACTACACCGGTTTTTACACACAATCCTAAGGATTTGTGTGTATTAGTTTCACGTACAGTGTAGCCGATGCCGATGCCGCCGTGTCGCGCATATCTCGTCAACGGTTAGGTCTAGAAAAGTCAATGATATCTCGTTCGAATGTACATACATCGCCATTGATAGCCTTTCATTAATTTTTGAAATCGAAGCCCAAGAAGTTGGGCATTTGCCCAATTTACTATTTTCGGTGTTTTCCCTTTGTGTGGTAGATATTTTATTTAAAATTAAGTCCGATAACGTTAAAAAAATATTTTTGGTTAGGTTAGGACTCAGCGGATCTAAACCTTAGGTTATATCAGTAAATATTAAATTGAAGTATAGTTTCCAGGGTAATTTACGGGACCCCAATTTTCGGGGTTTTATATTTTTGCCTAAAAGTCTATATAACGTTCCTTAATTTATGTCCGATTTTCATGAAAGTTATATTTTTGAATAGCTGTGGTTTCCATATAACCTAGATTTGCAATTACGTTGCTTAATTTTAATTCTAAGTAAGGTTTTTTGGACAGCGTATACGGACCCCCGCAACTTCCGACATTGAAATTCGGCGTGCTTATAGAGGTCTACCCAAGAGTTTCCCTCTCGCATTTATCAGGGCCGTTCACACCGTGCTTTCAACGTATGACCAGAAGTAAAAATAAGTGTGACACTCAACGTTTGCGCAGAAGTAACGAATAAGAGTGACGCTCAACGTGTGACCATAAGTAAGAAATAAATGTGATACTCTACGTCTGACCAGAATTAACAAATAAGTGTGACCACAGAAGTAACAAATAAGTATAAGTGCAAATAAGTATGGCCGTGGATATATATTGGTTGTGATACCGACGTTGCGGGTTGCTGTGAATAGCTCGAACAAACTTAACACATCAGGAGGATTGTGTGTATTCTGACCGTCGTACGTCTTGTTAACTATATATATAAGTAGTAGAACGTTTCTAATTTTGGCCATGTTCGTCATTTTGGCTGTAAAGTAAGCTCGTACTGTCTCTGTTACCTAAGTATGCTCTTGACGACAAATATTTAAGATTTCACAGGTCACCGTTTTGCGTCCGCTTGCTAACGCGTCACACGTAGCCTTTGAGAGCACCTCGCTAGGGGGAGATTTTCTTCTTGTGATGACGTCACTCCGTTACTAACTAGCTCTCAGTAAAATTTTCCTCAAAGTGACTTATGGAACAATATTATAGACTTATTCGTAACACTAATCAAACAGTTTTTTCTGTTGAGGGATGGTCGAGTTTCCCTCACATTCTTTGTAAAACATGAAAAATTTAACTAAGTAGCGATATAAAATCGAAATTTTTCATACTTATTAGTTTTAGCTTATTTTATAACAATATTTTCTTCCGAAGTAGCTTTTTTTTCAAAAGATGTCGCTGGCGTCGAAATCAAAGAGGCGGTACTTATAGGTACCCCTCGTGGTTGATTGGATCGTTTGTAAATTGGTCAATAACATAAATTACAGCAATTATAATCAATATTTTTACACGCGATATGTAATTTAAGTTAAAGTCCACTAAATATAGCATAAGTTGTCTAACTATAATACTCAACAATGGCTCTGACGACGTTATCATTTAGCTATTTTGAATTTTAGCTTCCTTTGTCATTAATAGATGGCACCACGCTCTGCAGTAAAATATTCCCCAAAGTGACAAACTTATAGAATAATATTAATGCGTTCTAACCTTACGCTATTATAATATAAACAAGAAAAGAGAGAGACACGAATATTATTGCGTAAGTAAGACTTTTTATTTTAAAAAACATTTAAAAACATTTAAAATCGTCATTTTAAAAAACATTTAAAAACATTTAAAATCGTCATTTTAAAAAACATTTAAAAACATTTAAAATCGTTAAATGTTTTTTAAAATAAAAAGTCTTACTTACGCAATAATATTCGTGTCTCTCTCTTTTCTTGTTTATATTATAGAATAATATTATAGACTTACATAAAATATAACCCGAACTCAGAGTAGAGATTTACCTAGAGCCTTCAACGAATAAGTTTCGTTTTTAATACGCCCGAGATAAGCTTATGTACTTCTAATATTGTATTAAGGCTATTTTAGTAACCGATTGATTGGAATTTATCCTAGACAAAATAAACCTCTACCTACCCTTTCCTCAACGTCATCGATGACGTCACGCAATATCCCTCGCCCCAAAAACCGTCTAAAAATCAGCTCAGCTCCGGAAGCGAAGGCATCGAAAATAAAGCAAACCCAATCGCAGATCGCTTAGCCGAGGTGAATGATCAATAAGGTTTGAAGCCCCACTAAAATGATTTGCCCCCTCACCAGCGACGGGAGGTGGGAGCCCTAAGGTGGTCCACCATTCCACCGGAAGTGGGTATAAATATAGACCGGATGCGAACTAGCTCCCTCCCGTTGCCATAACAACGCCTCGCGTCCCGAAAAAGGGGAAAAAATCTCTCCTTACATTCTATTAGCAAAGGCTTAATAACGGGGCCCTAACGACCCCTACTTTTTTATCGGCTGCTTTTTTTAGCTCTTGCCCTCCAACGTCATTTCATCATAGGACAAACCCATTAATGTTGTCGGTAATTCTCCATAGAGGGCGCTTCTAATGGCTGCCATTATCGTTCTCCGCTAGATGGAGCTCTATGTCCGAGCGAACAAATATTAAGCCTAGGTTTCTGTCCAATGATCCTGGTCGACTATTCGAGCTTTCACGCGTCCATCCGATAAAAGGTGGCGCTGGCCAGTTTTTCATTCTCTTTCCCTCCTGATTTTAATAATATTCACTCGCGGGGATATCTTCTTAGATTAGTTCGTTTTCGTCACCCCAGGGGTCGTACGCTGATTTTTTTCTATCATTTTCATTTCATTTTTTATACGTAAGTGTCCCCCTGTTTTGTCATGGTAGCAGATAGCCTTTATTGATATTGGTAATGAGCTTTCACGGGGCTCGTTTTTAACGAGTTTTTGGCGATTGTTAATTATGTTATGGTTTATTTATATCGTTAATGACGCCAGTTTAACGGTCTGTGACGTCAATTATGATTCTGGTTTTTTTTTCATGTGATGCTTACAGATATTAATTAAAAGGGAGTAGGAGCTAAATTTAATAATCGTCTGCTAGCACACGATATTACTTGATTTAATGTAACTAGCGCCAATCACGGTCTAGCTTCCGTGAAAACCTGTTGGCAGATACGAGAACGTCATTGATCCACCATTAACACCGCAGTTCATAATCCTTTTAAAAAGAGGAGCTTGTCTAAGGATTAGTTTAAAAATAAGCGAAAATATTTATTGTAACTTCATGCGTTATGGGGATCTGTGTTTCCGGGGTAGGTACATTTGTTCGAATTTCAATCGTCCGAACGGTGGAACAAATGTTCGAATTTCAATCGTCCGAACGGTGGAACGAATGTTCGAATTTCAATCGTCCGAACGGTGGAACGAATGTTCGAATTTCAATCGTCCGAACGTTGGAACGAATGTTCGAATTTCAATCGTCCGAACGGTGGAACGAATGTTCGAATTTCAATCGTCCGAACGGTGGAACGAATGTTCGAATTTCAATCGTCCGAACGGTGGAACGAATGTTCGAATTTCAATCGTCCGAACGGTGGAACGAATGTTCGAATTTCAATCGTCCAAATGGTGGAACAAATGTTCCAATTTCAATCGTCCGAACGGTGGAACGAATGTTCGAATTTCAATCGTCCAAATGGTGGAACAAATGTTCCAATTTCAATCGTCCGAACGGTGGAATGTTCGAATTTCATTCGTCCGAACCGCCGAAATAACAAATATTTCAATCGTTCGAATTGGACAACTTGTTTGTTTCATTCGTCCGAATCGGTACCATCACTTGTCCGAATTCTGTCGCTAAATTAGTATTTCTTATTGCTGTTTTTTTTGGTCCGGATTTTTTTAGTGCAAGAATTAAAAATAAAAAACTACATTGTAAATATCGTTGTTTGTTCGAGGTGTTTTTTCTTAATTGCTGCTATATCTATATATTGTATATTTTACTTCATATTCGTATTAATATCGATCAATGTTATGGATATTTTAGGTTAGGTTAGGTTAGGTTAGGTTCACGTTAATGTTACTATTTTCTTATATTAACAATATTTAAAAAAAAAACAACCAATTCCAAATGTTCGAAAAAACGGACAAACGATTATTCGAAAAAATTAAATTGGCCAATAAAGTTAACGTAAATTGAACGACTAAATCACCAACAAAAGTTGTGAGCAATTTTTCGGGCAAATGAAATACGTTTTCGGACATACGATCATGTTTTCCGGCATTCGGACATTTGTACCACCGTTCGGACGAATGAAATTCGAACAAATGTACCCAATCGTGATTCCTCCCCCTTGGGTACACCACTGGTTATCTCCCCCCATAAGAATTTACATAAACCTTTTTCTGATTTAATTTTCATTTCTAAAACTCTATTTTGTAGTTCTTGAGAAAAATACCACGAAAAATTTGTTTGAAAAATTTTTACAATCACCTTAAAATAAAATTTTAAACGTCAAACTGAATTATTATTTTCGAGGTCATTACGAAAGCCCTAGTGTTACTATTTGACGTGTGACCTGTGTTATTAAAGGCCAAATAATCATCTGTGATCAAAGTAATGATCTTGCGTAAGTCATCGCCACTAGTTAGAACTGTATTTGTCATCGGTGTTACCTCTGGTCAACCTTTTTAAATGAAGTCATTGCGAACATATTAGTTATTAAATAATTATAATTAAACTTGAACATTACGATTGGTAAATTCAATTTTATGGCAATAAATAATCTACTTAAAAAAACAATGATTATAAGTATAATTTTAGCGTTGAACGTAATTTGGCCATTCTGCTTCTCAGTGATATGTAACAAAAACTCTAAAACTGGACTGAAAACTGTTGATTTTAATATTTAAAATAAAACGGTCGTTTTTCTTTGCGAGCTAGAGTTTCCAGTCCTGGAATTGCGAGATCATTGTTAAAACAATAATAAAACGGTCTGCTTAGACATTTATTTGACGAATGCAAATGAGAGTAGCTTAGGCAATTTCTCAAAATATTTGTTTACCCGCTAAATAAATAAACTAAACTCAGAGGCCCATGAATTAAGTTTCCAATACCGATTATTTGCATAATATTTATCCAATGTTCCCAGATAAGTAACTCTCACTACGGATTCTTAAGAAAAATGCTTTATTTATCCACGTTGCAGATAAACAAATTCTTTAAAGGCAACTTCTTAGCTTAAAACAACTGTCGGCTCTATCATTGCCACCTGTATTATGAAAAGGCCTCTGTTATCAGAGATGGCCATGAATCTATCCGATTCTTAACAAAAAAAGCGTCTTTAGTGGAGAGCGTGGTGCCATCTATTAATGGCAAAGGAAGCTAAAATTCCAAATAGCGAAATAATAACGTCGTCAAAGAACCATTTATATGTATTATAATTAGACAACTTATACTCTACTTTGTTAGTGGACCTAAATTATATATCCCATGTAAAAATATTGTTTATAATGGCTGTAATTTAGGTTATGGACCAATCTGCAAACGATCCAATCAACGCGAGGGGTACCTTTAAGTACCGCCTTTTTTATTTCGACGCTAGTGACATCTATTGAAAAAAGAGCGACTTCAGATCGAGCAGACACTTGCTTTAAAATTATCAAATTGGGAACTGTTTTGTCATCGTCGTAGGCACAGTGAAAGTCAATCGATTCGAATAAAATTTTGAAGGTAACTAGATCCGCTGAAGAACTGTTCTACTGAAGCTCAAATTTGAAATTTCAAAGTGTATAACATGGCACTTTATTTGAATTTACGACTGCCTATAACACAAAATGTAGTTCTTTAATCAGCACACCTGATAAATACGGCCAAGTCATCAAGCGACCATTAAAGCCGGGTTACAACGCGTAGGAGGGTGGTGGCAAGCCCTTCATGCCACTCGAGCCAACAACTCCCTACACTAGCTATTACCGTTAACCTCCAAAAGGTTTTATGGAAGGGGAAACCGATGAACTCGGTTGAAAACCCCTTAAACCAGTGGGGAAAGAATTTGCAAACTCAACGCGGAAGGAGTTATAAATGCATATTAACAAGAACGTATTTAGTTATATCTGAGAACGTACGAGTCTACTTTCCAGACGTGATCTCCTACTTAAGCTCCGCCCTCAAACTAAAACCCTAAATGTTTCCCACAAATTGTATAAAACGCCATCTAGTGTCAGTTCTAGGAACCTTTTAATTTTTCATTTGAGACAAGGTGTATAATAAATTATAGGAAAAATGTCGAATTATAGCTGAATTAACCGATTATAAATAAAATAATCATCTACTAACACGTGCTATTACTTATTTGGTAACGTCATTCTCCATTTCGTTACATTAGTTTAAAAACATCGTAACTGAAAGTTAGAGTTACGATTTTAGGACACTAAGGTCACGATTTGGTACCTGATGACTCGGAAAAATTTAAATATTTTAACAATTAATTAGTAAAACTTTAAATACTTTAACAATTAATAATTAACACTTTAAATACTTTAACAATTAATAATTAACACTTTAAATACTTTAACAGATAATTGGTAAAAATTTAAATACTTTGACAGAAAATTAGTAAAAATTTAAATACTTTGACAGAAAATTAGTAAAAATTGAAATACTTTGACAGATAATTAGTAAAAATTTAAATACGTTGACAAATAATTAGTAAAAATTTAAATACTTTGACATAAAATTTGTAAAAATTTAAATACTTTAACAGATAATTAATAAAAATTTAAATACTTTAACAGATAATTAGTAAAAATTTAAATACTTTAACAGATAATTAGTAAAAATTTAAATACTTTAACAGATAATTAGTAAAAATTTAAATACTTTAACAGATAATTAGTAAAAATTTAAATACTTTAACAGATAATTGGTAAAAATTTCAATACTTTAACAGTTAATTAGTAAAAATTTCAATACTTTAACAGTTAATTAGTAAAAATTTAAACACTTTAACAATTTATTAGTAAAAATTTAAATACGTTAACAATTCATTAGTAAAAATTTAAATACGTTAACAATTCATTAGTAAAAAGTCCTTTAACCTTTGAAAACTTCTAGGGTAACACTGAAACCATTTTTATCAAATTAGAAAAAAAAGTTCAAAGTCCTTTTTAAAAGACTGGATTATATAAAAACTGCTCCGAAAAAAAAAAACTCTAAAAAAATCAATTGCTTTTAAGTTTAAAAGAAGGAGAAGAGAGCCACCCCAACTTTTTTCTCCAGGATCCCCTTTTTCCGAGAGTCAGTTGAAGTTGATAGTTTATCAATCAAGCTAAAAAGCTTTTTCATTCACTGCCAAAACAGCTTGGCCCACTCGAACGATATTCAACGTTAAGTGACACGCGCAGTTGTCTTTAAGCGGAGAAAAAGCGAAACGCAGTCTAGCCGCTAAAAACTTGACTCGGAAGATTTTTTTAACGAAAATTTAATGACGTTTTGCTCTTAGTAGAAAAAGCAGGTTCTGGGCCCGAGTAACAGCCGGTGTAAGGGCCCTCTGTATTTACTTAAATGTAGAGAATTCGCAATGCAAAGTTTTTTAAGGAAATTACTCTACTAGGTGAGCTATAGCATGGTTTTTGGAAACCGAATTTTAAATAGAATGCTGCTGGTGGAACATATTTTGTAACGCTGAACCTTTTCTTTATCTGATTTCAGATTTATAATTCTATGCGTCTTATAATGGCATACCTTTACGTTTCGAGTACACAAAATATCAAGAAATCTACGTTTAGAATCTCTAACTTTTTTCTATAGAAATTCTATAGAACAGAAATTGATATTCTATAGAACAGAAATCGATATTCTATAGAACCACAATCGATAATCTATAGAACAGAAAATCGATATCGATATTCTAGAGAACAGCAATCGATATTCTATAGAACAGAAATCGATATCGATATTCTGTAGAACAGCAATCGATATTATATAGAAAAGAAATCGATATCGATATTATATAGAAAAGGAATCGATATCAATATTCTATAGAACAGCAACAGATATTCTATAGAACAGAAATCGATATCCTATAAACAAATTACACGCCTTTATGTGGAATCTATAGAAATAGACACTACAGAATTAAAATCGATATCGTATAGAAAAATGACAAAACGTTGTGTTTAATCTATAGAAATAAACACTGTACACAATTGATATCGGAATCATAAAGGAAAATGACAAAATGATCTATAGAATCCTTAAAATGTACAGAAATAGACACTCTACAGAATTAAAATTGGTTTCCAATAGAAAATGATTAAAGAACTGAATCAGAATGCTGTATAAAAATTTGCAAATTTCTATAGAACCCACAGAAAATAAATCATATAGAATCGAAATCGAAATCTTTTAGAAAAATGATTAAAGGTTCTATAGAAGTAAAAAGCTTTCCAAACTTAAATCAGAATCGTATAGAAAAATTACAAAACGTTCTATAGAACCCATAAAATACATAGAAATAGACACTCTACAGAATTGAAGTATGATTCCTATGGAAAAATGATAAAACCTTCTAGAGATTATTTAGAAATTGACACTACAGAATTGAAATTGAAATCCTATAGAAAAATGATATATTTTCTGTAGAATTTATAGAAATAGACACTCTACTGAATTGAAATTAGAATCCTATTGAATAATGATTAAACGTTCTATAGAAATATAAATTCTACAGAATTGAAATCGGAAATCTATAGAAAAATCTATTTTCTATAGAATATAGGAATAGAAATTTTATGGAATGTAAATCGGAAATCTATAGAAATATCTATTTGCTATAGAATATATAGGAATAGAAATTTTACGGAATGTAAATCGGAATTATATAGAAATATCTATTTGCTATAGAATATATAGGAATAGAAATTTTACGGAATGTAATTCGGAAATCTATAGAAATATCTATTTTCTATAGAATACATACGAATAGAAATTTTACGGAATGTAAATCGGAATACTACAGAAAAAAATTCAATCCTTCTATAGAATGTATAGAAATTTAGGTAATTTTTCTATAGGCACTGAAAAACCGTAGAAATTTCAACGTACTTTCTATTGAAATATTTATAGAACACTGTAAAGATCATGAAAAAAAACCCTATACTTTCAATAGATTTCTATAAGATTTTACACATTAAACTTATTATGAAGGGTTTGATCTCGCCTGCTTCCAAATCACTAATATATTAAGTGAAGTACGATTTGAAATTTGCCCCAATTTAGTTTCAGGATGAAAACCCAGTACCGCTAACGCCAGAAAACGCCTGGCATGTTTTCGATATCCATCTAACATCTCTCTAGAGTTTTTTTACTCGCTACAGATGTTACAAACGATATCATTATATCCGTATCAGACGCGAAATCAGCATTAACTTGTTCGATATCAAATATATCATTGTTAAACTAGCTACAAAAATACAAAGAAAATACAGTTTCGCCAGAAGGCGTACGATATAGTAACTCCGTCGGCCGCGGGATGTCGCCACAGTTCCAAGGACCGAAGTGAACCATCTTACAAACCCCCAGCCCAATCTATTATTTTGCCAGTCTTCCGATACGATCCGCGAGCTAACAATTTTAAATTGGCGATTCAGTCAAGTCTTTTACTCCCTCTTTCGTACAAATTTGGCATTAGTAGAACGACAGGGGTGTGAAGAAGGTGAAATAAGACCCCTCTAAAATTGCAAATTCGACTCTTTAGTATATAGCTTAGAAGGTAATGACTTGAAGCAGCCAATATCAATTTATCTGATCTATATACGGCCAACTCGAGCATCTCTCTCTCTTATCTGTGAAATCGACAATTTAACAAGTCATTAAGTTGGACCTCTCCTCCGAGCCACTCGCCTTGGATGATGCGCCTACAACAAAGGTTGGTCAACTTCAAGTATCTCGGGCCCTCCTAATAATCATTCATCTACCTTACGTGCTCTAATAATACCAAGCTTCGCGTACTCTGACAAATTAGTACTCGGATAATGGATATTTACTCTATTTGGAAATAGCTTTATTCTATAAGTTTGTCCTGGTCTTAAACGAGGTCCGCTCTTGTTGAAGTAAGCAGGATGGGATGTTTGTTGATGGCTTTTAAGATAACTTTATACAGAAGTTTACTAAAAATGTTCTGTAGACCAAACGCAGTATTTTCTTCTGATTACTTTACATACACTTATAGAAATGAATAGAGAATTGACCCAATCCTCTATGTTGATTTCTATGATACCCTATAAGATATTTTCTATAGCCTCTATAGTGAAAACCTAAAATACCCTTTAGATTTCTACAAAATTCTACATATTATAATGCAAATTCTTTCTTTAGAAAGATCGATAGATAAGGAGACCTAGAAATATCTATTGAAATATATACTATATAGAAATATATAGACTATAGAAATATATAATCTATAGAAATATATAGATTCTATAGAAATATAGACTCAATAGAATTATAGACTCAATAGAATTATAAAGACTATAGAAATATATGGACTCTATAGAAATATATAGATTCTATCGAAATATATAGATTTTATCGAAATATATAGATTTTATCGAAATACATATACTCTATCGAAATATTTAGACTCTATAGAAATATATAGACTCTATCGAAATATATAGACTCTATATAAATATATAGCTTCTATCGAAATATATAGACTCTATAGAAATATATAGACTCTATAGAAATATATATTCTATCGAAATATATAGACTCTATAGATATATATATATATATTCTATCGAAATATATAGACTCTATAGAAATATATAGACTCTATAGCACCTTCTTCAACCACTTTAAAGCTCTATATGATTCTATAGAGCTTTTTCAAAAGGGTTTCCTTCACGGCTCAAAAATTACCGACTATATTACTTAAAGGTGTAAAATTGAAAAATTTACACTGTGTAGGGATATTTACGTATTTTTAAAGCATATTTTAGCGGTGAAATATTATTAGATTATCAAACGTGTTTTAAAGAATCGACTGGAACCCGCGAAAATACTTGTTTCGAGTGAATAACAATAGATAGACAAATAAATACTTCTCCGGTTAAGTAATATACACTTTGCGTAAAGGTTTTGTTGCTAATGGCGTTATACAAAGTTTCTATTCGAAACGCAATAGTTTGGTCGTATTTTACGGTTGTTTGTGTCTATTTTGCCCCGTTTAACATTTTAGTGACAATAAAGCTATTTCTATACCCGCGGGAAGAAAATTTAGTTTGCGATTTAGCATATAAGGGTTTATTTCCACTTCGATAACCCTTAAAATATGCAAATGAGTTCCCTGTTTATGGACTAAAACATTTGAATGAAAATCTGGGTTTAATGTGAAATTAAGTAAATTTACAACGGTTTATTTTAAATTAAGTTGTACGATTCATAAAAATACGGATTCTCATTTATTAAACGTCTACGGGAAACGTGTAGGGCAAAACAGTCAGCGTGAGTGTTATACAACGTAATAATCCTAATTGACTTTAAATTTTAATTCATATCCCTTTTAATAAAACCTTTCTATAGAAAGTCTATGGAATTGTAATTCTATAGAAAAATTAAAATTTATATAGAATTAAAAGAAATAGCTATTCTTCAAAACTGAATTCGGTTTCCTATAGAAAGATTAAAAAATCATCTATAGAATTTTTTAAACAGATTTTCCAAAGGACTGAATTAGGTTTCCTATAGCATAATTACAAAACCGTCTATAGAATTTTTTAAACAGATTTTCTATAGAACTCAATTAGGTTTCCTATAGAAAGATTACAAAAAATCTATAGAATTTTTTAAACAGATTTTCTATAGAACTGATTTAGGTTTCTTATCAAAAGATTACCAAAACGTCTATAAACGCTTTTGATAAATACATTTTATGGAACTGAAACCGGAATCCTATAGAAAATGTACTGATATTTCTATAGAATCTATAAAACCTTTATTAAATTTTCTATAGACTGACCAAAAAACCATAGAATTATAGTTTTTCCAGTAGAAATATTTACGCGTTAAAGAAAATCTTCTTATCTTTTACATTTTAACAATAAAAATCGAAAATCAGCTCGTAAAATATTTCACAACGGCCAAATACAATTTACAATATGACAAGGGCATAAAAAACTCACCTTTTTAAGCTTAAGAAAAACGCGATATTTCACATTGTTCTCTGTGGATTTAAAATGGCAAAAGTTGAAACGCTGAATAAAAAGGGATAAATTCCAATCTGTCAAAAAACTGATAGAATCCAATGGGGTTTCCAAAAAGGGGTTGAACGAACAGCCAACTATTTCGCGTCCAGGCCAACTCGGACTCCGAACGACACTGAAATAACGGAACACCCGCATCTAGGCTATTCTCTCTCTCTCTCTCTCTCTCTCTCGGAGCCGGGTTGCGTGGCGCGCATGCGTGGAAGATGAGGGATCTGTGAACTCTATTTACAGAGATGCCAGCCATGCCCGAGCTGAGAGAGAGAGAGAGAGAGAGTTAAGATATTTTTTCAATGGAATCGGGGATGAGATTACGTCACTAGCGTTTCTTGCAAAGCGGAATGGGGCAGAGGGGAATGGGGCAGAGGAACGATTCTGCCGAGGAGTTCGACTCGAAGGGGTATGTACCCACTCATTTTGAACATTTCAGACTTCGTTCTAGGGCAATTTGTTTTTGAAAAAATGGTTTGTTTGGGTCGGTAGTTTATGGGTTGTTGTGGCTGTGTTTTGTGTTTGGTGTTCGGTGGATGGATTCGTTTAGGGCGATTGGGTTTTTTGATTTAAAGTCATTAAGTTTAGATTGTTTTGGTGCCATTTATAAGGGCTTTTTTAACAGGAAACTTTGAAGTTTTTTAAGTAATGTTAAAAGTATATAATATATTTATACGTGTTGCGGGGACTCTGGGACGTGGTTGAAATCGTTTGCGCTTTTCTAATTACAGTGACGTCACCCGTTGAGAAAATGTGTTAGAAAACTTGCAAAATGACTTTGAGAAACAGATGATATTTTGAAATTTTTGAAATTTCCAAATTAGGTGGTTTCTTTTAGCTTGTTCCGGGATTTCGGAGTAGGGTAAGATGAGTAATGCTATGACGACATTTTACTCCGATTCTGTCCTGGTGAATAGTTTGAGTCGGAGTAAAAACGTTTTTCCAAAATGGCTGCCTGTGGCCTTTTTAGCTGATAAATTCTGCCTAGCAGACGACAAAATCCGAATTACTCCTTTACACTTCCTTTTCAGAACGAGTAAAAAGAGTAGCCCTAATACCCTGGAACAAGCGAATAGTTTATGGGCCGGAGTAACTATCGGAACAGGTGAATAAAACGTTTTAGTGTAAAAAGAGTACACTTTTAGTCCGAGAACAGGCGAAAAGAAACCACCTAATAAATAAATACAGGGTTGCCACACTTCAGGGAAAACAGGGAAAGGTCAGGGAATTTAAAGAATTTGTAAAAGGTCAGGGAATTAGATTTTCTCTTGACACTTTTTGAGGGTAATTTTACTCTAGATCGATGACAAATTCTATGATTATCATTCCTTTTCTTGAAAGTTCTAATTTTCAACAATAACCTTTTTAGTGAAATTTAAGTCCATTTAAATTTATTAACTTCTGATAAAAGTAAAATATTAAATAAAAATTTGGCCTTAAAAAGTCAGGGAAAATCTGATAAAATGGTCAGGGAAAACAGCGAATAATCCGGGAATTTGAATCTGAAAATTTTGTGGCAACCCAAAAGTGACATAATTACCAAAAGTGTGACAATCCCTGTACTTTCGTATGCTAAAGGTTTAATGAATGCTCGACTCGAGATCGACCACATAAAAGACTATTTATTGTCGCCTTTCTGGATCTTTTTTAGTCTATGGTATTATATCGTAGGTAGATGGCGATAGCGTCTCCACAGAACGACGAAAAATCAAAAAATACACTAACTTTGACCAGTGCTACTTAGTTCCTCCGTTACTCACGACGAGGCGTTATTTGTTGGTTTTAAGTTCCTTCCCCCCCCCAAGGCACACTTTCCCTTCTCCCCTCCCAACTTGTATTTCGCTCGTAACATTCATTAGGAAATAGGTCCGATTGACACACTTTTGGTAATTATGTCACTTTTGGTAGTTATTATCCCGACTGAAGAAATTCTTGCAGAAGTTAACGGTAATAGTGAATGTAGGGAGCTGTTTTCTCGCGTGACAAGAAGGGCTTGCCACCACCCTCCTACGCATTATAGCCCGGCCACCTGTCTAAAAGGCATTGTAAGTCGCTCGATAACTTGGGCCTAAGGTGGTGCCTTGGGTATTAGCCTAGCTGATTATTATTATTAAAATTTATTAAATAAATTAGAGTGTGGGATTTTTACACTACACATGGAATGCGGTCAAAGTTTGAATCGCCACATACAGGCGCCATCTGGTATAACTGAAATCATTAAAAACGAACGTCTAAGGGCTTTCCTCCGAGTTTCGCGTCTTTTTGTTCGCTCGAAGACCTATCGGTACGAGCTATTAGTAAGTTTTTAAATTTCTTCAAATTTGTAGGGTTTAGCTTTATTATCCCTTTTCATAATGGACTCATCTACTTATTCGCTAATTATATAATCCTTTCCTCTAAATGTTTGTTTCCCTGTAGGCAATTTGTGAACAGCTGATTTGGGTATTTCGCTTTTAAGGACATTTTAATTTCAAGCCGATAAGGTCAACGACCTTGACCTCTCCTGGGATTTGAATATTAATACTAGCTGCTCGTCGTTAATGACCTTTGCAGGTGGACAATAGCGCGGTCACGCAATGTCCGATCGTGACCTCAAAAATGGCCCCTTTTTTATGGTCACGATAGAAGTTTCTGACCCTTCATTCTTTCCCCTGGCGGTACTTCCGGTTTAGTCACTTCCGCTTCCGGGTTTGAGATTGGACACACCGATGCTTATCCCGATTCTCACACTGTCTCTAACGAGTGACCATTCCGGCCTTCCACAAAGGTTTTAATTCCGGTTAAACTTTGCAGCGACACCGAAGTTACGCGGAAAGATTTTTTGAACCTAACTTCCTCTCTTTGCTTCGGAGGACAATTTACTAAGAGTTTGTTTCTTTCTCACGTGATTTACGACAAGGCCCTCTATTGAGCGATTTCGCAATTAAATCGCCCGCCCTTTGCACCTGGCACTTTTGAATAATTGCCGGCGAATTCGGTTTCAAAGGGTGTCTTTAAAAAAAAACATTTAGTCTAGACATTAGATCAGATTTTCAAGGTCCTTCCTAAGCCTTTGCCGGATTTCGGTAAACGCAAAATATGCATTTCACTTCATAAAGATATATTATTAATAAATACTGGTTTTCTGTAGTATTTCACATCATAAATACCTCTATTATCTATTACCGCTGGGTTTTGGGTAGCATTTCGCATAATAAATACCTCTATCTATAAACGCTGGATTTTGGTAGCATTTCACTTCATAAATACCTTTATATTTTCAATAAACGCTTGTTTTGTAACATTTCTTATCATAAATACCTCTATTATCAATAAAAGCTGTCTTTTGTAGCATTTCGCATCATAAACACCTCTATTATCTATTAACGCTGGTTATTGGTAGCATTTTTTTCATAAATACGTCTATTACCTATAAACGCTGGCTTTTGTATCATTTAACATCATAAATACCTCTATTATCTATTAACGCTGGATTTTGGTAGCATTTCACTTCATAAATACCTCTATTACCTATAAACGCTGGCTTTTGTAGCATTTCACTTCATAAATACCTCTATTACCTATAAACGCTGGCTTTTGTAGCATTTCACTTCATAAATACCTCTATTACCTATAAACGCTGGCGTTTGTAGCATTTCATTTCATAAATACCTATATTATCTATTAACGCTGGCTTTTGTAGCATTTCACTTCATAAATACCTCTATTACCTATAAACGCTGGCTTTTGTAGCATTTCACTTCATAAATACCTCTATTACCTATAAACGCTGGCTTTTGTAGCATTTCACTTCATAAATACCCCTATTATCTATTAACGCTGGTTATTGTCAGCATTTAGCATCATAAATTCCTATATATTAACGCTGGGTTTTGGTAGCATTTAGCATCATAAATACCTCTATTATCTATAAACGCTGGCTGTTGGTAGCATTTAACATCATAGACACCTCTATTAACAATAAACGCTGGCTTTGGTAGCATTTAACATCGTAAACATCTATTATAAATAAATACTGGTTTTATGTAGCATTTCACTTCATCAACACCTCTATTATCTATTAACGCTGGCTTTTGTTGAATTTCACATCATAAATACCTCTATTATGTATAAACGCTGTCTTTTGTAGCATTTCATATCATCAACATGCACCTATATTATCAATAAACGCTGGCTTTTGGTAGCATTTAACATCATAGACACCTCTATTAACAATAAACGTTGGTTTTTGTAGCATTTAACATCATAAACCCCTCTATTATCTATAAACGCTGGTTATTGTCAGCATTTAGCATCATAAATACCTATATATTAACGCTGGGTTTTGGTAGCATTTAGCATCATAAAGACCTCTATTACCGATAAACGCTGGCTTTTGTAGCATTTAACATCATAAATACCTATATTATCTATTAACGCTGGGTTTTGTTAGCATTTAACATCATAGACATCTATTATAAATAAATACTGGTTTTCTGTAGCATTTCGCTTCAGAAACACCTATATTATCAATAAACGCTGGCTTTTGGTAGCATTTAACATCATAGACACCTCTACTAACAATAAACGCTGGCTTTTGTAGCATTTCACTTCATAAACATATATTATCAATAAATACTGGTTTTCGGTAGCATTTAAAGGGAGCTCCAAAGTTCGGTGGCCAAATGTGCGTAAAGTCAGTAAAGTGTCAAATTTACGGTTGACTCTGCCCGCCTCTGCCAAGGCCGAGTGAGGGGTTGGAGAGAATGAAAAGCATGCTCAATTTTCTTTTTTTTGCCACTTAACTTTATAAAAACCTTTGTTATAAATAAACAAGCCTAAAAATTATTTCGAGTTCCTTGCTCTTCAAATAAAAATACAAAAGATTGAGAGCGTTTTTCTTCCAATTTTGAAATGTAAGCCTGGGCTGAAATATTTTGATTACCTAACCGAGTAGCGGGCGACTCAGGCAGGCGTTCGACCTGAAAAAGAAGAGAGGTTCCCTCTCGGCCCTGGGCGGTCAACGCGTCCGCCACCCCGGGCAGTAAAACGGGTAACGAGCCTTGAAAACCGCTCCATTTCTATGAAGAACAATTTTGGAATAAAACCCGGGCGAGTTGAAAATTCCTCCGGGTTGCGTTCCGCCGCTAAGCCTTGTCTCTTTTCATTTTTATCTAAATTTAAACTGTTTTTAAAAAGCCCATTTTACACCGACCCTGTTTTATATTATTTTAACTCCGGAACTTTCCGATAGTCGCCCGTGCCCCCCCCCCCCCAAAAATAGTTGATATTTACGATGACTATCATTTTAATATACGTGTAAGAAATCAATACAGCTTACTGTTTACATGCCGTCACGGTCTTTTACATGCAAGAGATACTGCAGTTACAGAAGAGCTACGTAACGTATTCCTGCGGAGATAAATTTTCCAGAGCTTTAACAGCGGAACTTCGACCGTCACCTATATGCTAAAGTTCTTGCAGCTGCAGACCGAGTCACTGACTCACTTCTGGAAAATCGAGACCCGTATTCGTTTCCATTCCTTCTAGAGGAGGCAAGGGCGCGAGCCAGGCCAATGGAAAATGTACGATACATTGTGTTTTTCTTCAGGAAATGTTATTATTTATAATTACAATTTATAGCTACACAAAAACCTTGGTTTTGTCGCTGCTTCAACTTGTTTGGGTGCACGTATGCGATTATGGTAAGTCACAAGTATCTTAGTGATAAAATTATTTTAGTAAGCCTATTTATGAAATTACGGTTGTAGTGCAACCGTTCAACGATGGCGTCGTAATTTTCGTCGAAACTAAACCTAGTAGGCCTATAGGGACAAACGGTAAGTTTTATGGGAACTTTAGAATATCAAATGCAAGTGCTTTCTTATAAAAATATTCTAAGAATGTCTAAAAAGCGTTATAGAGTTTTATGGTTTTATAGAATGCCTATGGCGCACTAATACCTACAGTGCCATGGGTGGACTCTCTTGCCCTAAATCAAGGCCCAGTATTCCTCTTTCCCCTACACCACTTTTCTAGTACTGTAAGTAGAGTTACGGTACATGGGTATACAAATCCACAAGTGTCTGTTTTTTATGTCTTGAAAAAATCTACGACGGTGCCCCCCCCCCCCCAAATATTGGTCTGGAGCCGCCCCTGCCCTAGATGGCGCTAGTGACTTAGTGGCTTCTGCTAGACGCGAACCTTAACTGCGTTCAGTCACTCTCAACGAAATATCCGAAAACTTTTTTTCGTTGAGACCGTTGTCAAACGTGACGTAGGGTCTTGTTGAACGCTTTTTACGCTTGTTGTAAATTTTGTCAAATATCGCCTGTTGCGGCGTCTGCAGCTAGCCTTCCTCCGTCACGTGACTGTTGAGCAACGGAAAAATCTGCTCGAAAAACGATGACTTCGTTGCTCAACGGACGGGCAACGTGACGTCAAAACCAGAAGTCAAAAAACTGATGACCGTTGAGCTCAACTCTGAGCTTTTTTAGAGTTACTGAACGCAGCCCTTTTTTGCCCGACACGTTGCGATTGTCGTTATTTGTAGGTTAATTTACAGCGTTGCCAGACTTTCGATAATTATCGTACAATTAAAACACTTTTAACGGCGTTCTATATAGTAAACCTTTTTTCGATAATTCAGCTTGCGAATACGATAATGATATTATTTTTTAAATTTACCGATTAAAACTGCAACGTTTTTACCTTAGATTTTGACAATTAATTAAACAATTAATTATATTAGATTTTGATTTTCAATAAAATGAACTTTATTCAAACATTTAAAAAAAATTTTAATTATCAAATTTAACGCCAATATATTCCCACCAAATTCAAATTTATCGCTAATTTTCAGTCATACGATAATTCTTTCCTAAAATCGATTATTTTTTGGATCTGGTTAGATCAAAGAATATAAAGCCCCAGGAATGGAAGGTGTAGCTCCGGACGTCTAGTGGAGCTTTTGCGCTTCTCGTTTTTAAAGATAGACCGGGTTTCTAACGCAACCAAAACACGCGGCCAATAATATCAATCCTTCCATTCCTGGGGCTTTATATTCTTTGGTTAGATAAGTTTATTTTCAGGACCTGGCAACGCTGTAGGGTAATTTTGACGCCGCATCAACGTCAATTTAAGTCACAATTTTACCTTGTGCCGAAATGGTTTGAAAAAATTTAATTTTTATGTTTTTTGCTTTATTTTGCTTAGGGTTTAAAATAATCTTGGTTTCGTGTTGACGGTTTTGGCCGAATTTTCCGCTTGCACGAAAGGCCATTTTTAGGGAAACAAAGACAGGGACGGATTTAGGCATGGTTCAATCAATCGCGGTCAAAAAAAAATTATTATTTGATTTTTCTGAAATTTTTAAATTTCCATTTACCCTGCAAAATGCATCTGATACACCCAAACTTGGGTTAATTGGGTAGGTCCCAACAGTATTAGTTCAGGGCCCTAAATTCAACGGGTCCACCTCAGACCAATGATATACCGGGCTGATCTGATTTGTGTTTAAGGGGGAGGAGTTTATTGTTAGACTATCACAACATCGAAATTCAACTGTGATACAATTTCAAATTAAATATAATTTAAAGAAATTATAATATACAGGGTGTTTCAAAAGGTTATACAAAAATTTGAAGGAGTTGAGTTGAAAAGAGCGCCAGAGAGCTTCAAAGTGTGGCCTACTAGCCCCTGGAAGTAGACTGCCACAAGCGCACAACCAAGCAGCAGGGACTTTAAATACGGTTTATGTTTACTTTTTTACGTTGGTTACCTCGATTTGTTTACAAAGTCCTTTTTTACCTATCACACGAACCCAAACCTTAATGTTCGTGTTTCCCTGCCGCTTGGTTTTGCGCTTGTTGCAGACTACTTCCAGGGGCTAGTAGGCCACACTTTGAAGCTCTCTGGCGCTCTTTTAACTCATCGTAGGAAAATGGGACAAAAACAGGCACACTTCTCAACTCACCCCCTACAACTCCAACAAATTTTCGCATACCCTTTTGAAACACCCTGTATACCATATCAACATTATAGCAATGTTTTGCAGGTCGCTGTTTCTTCAAAATAGCCACACCCACAAAGTCCTATAAAATACTGGGATTCTATATTTTAAAGAGAAAAAAAGCACCAAAAAATAAAGTAAAATGCATTCTGTTGCGTTCAGATTCTTGAAACCAAAATAATATTTGCTTCTTCACTTTGCAAGGCTTTGTATTTTGCCGGAATATTCCACGTAGAAGAAAGACGGTACAGTTTTACTCCAGCCAAGCGTATTGTTTCGTTGAAATCTGGTAGTCTACTTTTCTCTGCTTTGGATATTTTTTAGGCACGTGCAAAAACCCGGAATTCTTTACCCTAAAATTAGAATACAAAATACCTCGCTGCTGCCAAGCCTTTTATCCTGTAAAAGCCTAAGGTACCTCCGTAATTCAGTGACAAGTAAAGCCGCGTTCTAGTATACGATTAGAGACGGATAAGCTGGTGTTACTTGGCAGTGTATAAGGTATTACAGTCTACAACTTACTACTATCATAAGTAAGGTAATAATCGTAAGTTTCACGATAATTGTTTTTAATATTAGTTTGGCCAACCTCCCTAATTCAGTTACTAGTAAAGCCGAGGTTTCTTAGCAGTGTAAAAGGTACTACCTTCTACAAAATTCTACGATCATAAGTAACGTAAGATTCGTAAGTGTGACTTTTTTTTTACTGTTTTTTTCGTCAACCTCCGTAATTCAGTGACCAATAAAGCTTTACTCTCATATACTATTATAAGTTAGTATTACTTGCCAGTGTTTATCAACTTCAGTGACAATAATAATCAACTAGGCTAATACCCTTGGCACCGAATTAGGCCTAAGTCATCGAGCGACTTTTAAAGCCATTAATTCACGTGGCCGGGTTACAATGCGTAGGAGGGTGGTGGCAAGCCCTTCACGCAACGCGAGCCAACAGCTCCTTACACTAATAATTACCGTTAACCTCAACAAGTTTTTATGTAAGGGAAAACCGAAAAACTCAGGGAAAAACCCCTTAAACCAGTGGGGAGAGAACTTGCAGATTCAACGAAGGAGTGGTTCCGAGTTTTCACCCAGTGCCACAAGCTGGGATCGAACTCGGCTCCTCTTTCTGCGAGGCGAAAGTGCTAACCACTCCTCCACCCCACCTTACAAGTAAGGCCATACTTTCGTATACGATTAGCGACGGATACGCTGGTGTTACTTGGCAGTGTATAAGGTACTATCGGCGAAACTTACTACGATCATAGGTCTGTTTCACCAAGGACCATAAAAATCACTATGTGCTAAGGACTTACAACTTTGTGCCTGCTGCTATACGTCTTCCGAAGTGTCAGGTAAAGTTGCCCGAGTAAGTTGTGACGTGTTTCCTGTTCATTACTCCCCAACAAACCATCATTCAGTGTCGTACTTACGTTTATTACGTTACTTATGCGACGCTTTCATTAATATTAAAGAAGGTAGATATTTGTATCACTGACAAGTAAAGTTGGAATTAGTCCCTGGTTTTACGTTGCTAGACTACCGTATCTTGTCAGTCGTTGTGAAGTAGATTCCACCTAAAAGTGGACCACAATCGATTGGCGATTCTTAGTTGGTTTCTGAGAAAGCTTTTAGACATTGGCTAATTTTTGCATAAAAGTATAAGATCGTTCTAGCGTTGAACTTAAGACGACTTTCAAACTTTTTACTTTTTTTTTCTAAAAAAAATATTGCCTATCCAATGATATTTTAATTTAATGGCTTTATGCATAATTTCTCCGTTAACTGAATAGTATCAAATTCCTTTCAAGTAAACCGAAATTTATGCCAATTTTCCACCAAAATATAAAGAAGTGGTAAAATATTTTAACTTTAAAATATTCAGGAATGAAAATTTGTTAATACCCGAACCTAAGAGCTCGACTAAAACAATTAACTGCAAGTAGGTCGTAGGCGGTATTTTTATTTTAATACTGTAAAATGTTAGAATAATATCGAAATAACCAAACCTAGTTGGGACTTAATTATTAAATAAAATATTAATTTTATAATCTAATTTGGTATATTATTTTTAAACACAGTTACAGGGTTGCTACTTGGTAGATTTTTTTTTATAAAAATCAAATCAATAGATTTTTTGATTTAAATCGGATTTTTTAATTTTATTGAATTTATTGATTTTTTTACAATTAATGGTCATTTTCCTGTTTAATTAACGAATATTTCACTTTTATGAGCTAGCTAATCTTGAATTAAATGCAATCTTAATTAAATTTAATAACAATTTAATATTTTAGTTTTCTCCGATTTTCATTGTATTTTAATTTTATAGGAATCTATTTTTGACCTACAAATCAAGTGATTTTTGAAAAAATCACTTTATTTGTAGGTGAGCGAAATTTCTTTAACCAACTGTGAATCGGTTTGTAGGTAAGCGAAATTTCTTTAACCAATTTGTGAATCGGTTTGTAGGTAAGCGAAATTTCTTTAACCAATCTGTGAATCGGTTTGTAGGTAAGCGAAATTTCTTTAACCAATTTGTGAATCGGTTTGTAAGAAAGCGAAATTTCTTTAACCAATTTGTGAATCGGTTTGTAAGAAAGCGAAATTTCTTTAACCAATTTGTGAATCGGTTTGTAAGTAAGCGAAATTTCTGTAACCAATTTGTGAATCGGTTTGTAAGTAAGCGAAATTTCTGTAACCAATTTGTGAATCGGTTTGTAGGTAAGCGAAATTTCTTTAACCAATTTGTGAATCGGTTTGTAAGTAAGCGAAATTTCTTTAACGAATTTGTGAATCGGTTTGTAAGTAAGCGAAATTTCTTTAACCAATTTGTGAATCGATTTGTAAGGTAAGCGAAATTTCAGTATAACTTCAATCAACTTTCATTTTTTATTAAAATTATAAGCAACAAATTTAATTAACCAGAATGATTAATTTAATTTGAGCCGTAAATTCCCACTTGTATAAATTATGGTGGGCAAATATTTAATAAGGCATAATTTAAATATTCAAAGCGATAAAAGCGTGTGTAGGCTTCGATCCCCCTACCTTAAAAGGCAGATTTTTTTACAGAACTCGAATTCTAATTTGAAGATGGAGCCACCAACCTTTAAAAATGCAATTTATTTCGTGATTGTATTAACCTGGAAATTTAATTGGATCATAGTTTTTACTTAAATTTTTTCGTAACAAATATATATTTGTTATCTTTCCCGCTAAGAAATGTAAAGTGGTGACATCTAGTTCCATAAAACGCTTTAACATTTAACCTTGAATGGCGTCCCTCTAAATGCGGGTTTTCTTGTAAAACGTGAACAATTTGGTCTCTAAAAATTTGGAACGTGATAGCCTTCTAAGTTTTTTTGAATACACCACTTTAATAATACAATGTACGCTAGTGCAGTGACTGAAGAACCACCTACTGTCAGCAAAGAGAAACGCTTAGTGACACGTAATTTCCTTTTCTTCCGTTTCTACGAAAATAAAATAGAATCTTCTTTCGTAAAACAGCCCTAGATGACGCTACAATAGATACCAAATTGACGTATTTGCTAAATAGGGCAATGGAAATTTTTAACTTTGTCCACCATTTTAGGTTATTTTATTTATAAGGAAAGAGCGTGGGGGACATTCTGTCACGTGAGAATTAAATAATTATTTATGCCCGGGCAAGGTTGGCCAGACTACAGCCGCCTTACTTACATGGATCATTAAGTTACTTCCGATAAGCGTAAAAAGTCATAAACATTAATTTGAAAGCACGCTCATCGTCAGACTAAACCCGGAATACCTCCCAAATACGGTAGATTTAATTTACGTAGGCTCACCCTAATTTAATAATGGGTACCTTAGGAGGGGGGTCATCAAACCTCCGACCCCCGCCTTCTAATAATCCGTAAAAAAGAACCCCTGGATTGCGTAACCCACCGTAATCAAATTAATCGTATATTTTTTGGAATTTTATTTTTACTCCCCCTCAACGCTGACTGTACCCGCTCCGTTATCCGTTACCGTAACGTCAAGTGGTGTCGGGGGCGCCTGATGGTTTTCGAAGCCTATTGTTCGCCTCCCCGCCACCAGGGGGAGTGGCGAGGCGCTTAAAAATTAAAATTTTTGCGGCTTGGACCCAAAAGGAAAAATAAAACAGGATTTTTGTCCGCCCGCTTAAATGAAATTCCCCTTTTGTTAACACGCTGCTCAGCGTCCCCTGGTGTTAAATTGCCGAAATTCTTTTGTGGTTCTTAAGCCCCTCTCTTCGGCGGGGCATTGATGTATGTCCTTTGATATGTCAATTTAGTCTGCGCCATTATTCTTAATGATTTTGGTGGACCGATTTTATGTGACGAATCTTTTTTCTGCTCGACGTATGGCCGTTTTAAATTATAAATTTCATCTTAACTAAATTAATATTCATAAATTTTACATTTAGTGTAATATTGTTTTATTACATCCGTAATTGAAATGGTAAATATGACTGAATAATAATAATAATAATAATAATCAGCTAGGCTAATACCCAATGAATGTTATTCTCTGTATAAATTAAATATTACTTTTAAGCAACAATTTATTTTCATTCAAAAGTCTGATATATGTTTTTCACTACTGTAGTGATAGATTGAATATTACTTTAAAGGTTCAATTTATTTTCAGCCAAAAGTTTAATTATGTTTTTCACTACAGTAGTGAGAGATTTAATATTACTTTTAAGCAACAATTTATTTTCATTCAAAAGTCTGATATATATTTTTCACTACAGTAGTGATAGATTGAATATTACTTTAAAAGTACAATTTATTTTCACCCAAAAGTTTAATTATGTTTTTCACTACAGTAGTGATATATTGAATATTACTTTAAAAGTACAATTTATTTTCACCCAAAAGTTTACTAAATGTTTTTCACTACAATAGTGATAGATTAAATTACTTTAAAGGTACAATTTATTTTCACATAAAACCTTAATGTATGTTTTCCACTACAGTAGTGATAGATTGAATTTTATTTTAAAGAAACAGTTTATTCTCAATTTTTCTTTATTGTAGCGAATAACATTTACTAACTTTAGGTGAATATAGATTGTATCATTCTTTAAACTAATATTAAATTTATCACTATTGTAGGAAAAAATATTCAATAGAATTCTGGTGAAAATAAATTGTATGTTTTCACTACAATAGTGATAAATTGAATATTAGTTTAAAGATACAATGTACTTTCAGCCAAAATTCAATAAATGTTTTTCACTACAATAGTGATAAATTGAATATTAGTTTAAAGATACAATGTATTTTCAGCCAAAGTTCAATAAATGTTTTTCACTACAATAGGGATAAATTGAATATTAGTTTAAATATACAATGTATTTTCAGCCAAAGTTCAATAAATGTTTTTCACTACAATAGGGATAAATTGAATATTAGTTTAAAGATACAATGTATTTTCAGCCAAAGTTCAATAAATGTTTTTCACTACAATAGGGATAAATTGAATATTAGTTTAAAGATACTAAACAATTCTCAGACGAGAAATCCGACACTGGGATTAACTGATTTCTGGAAAATAACATCAACATTCGACCTACTACCAGATTCCCAGAAATAAACCCTGAGAAAGTATTAACTTAGAATTTAGAGATTACATTTTTGAAGATAGAAACTAACAATCGGTTGGGATGGGGTGCCATTTTAAGCGTTTTTCTGGAATTAGGTCAGACTGTTACGTATTGGACTCAACTGGGGCATTGAGTCTGGTTGAGTTATTGATCTGGGGCCTAACTTAGTAATTAGATTAGACAAGAAGGTTTCGAACGACGATTCAATTAGCCATTCTTTGAGGAAGACTTTTATTTGCTACTACTTTAACGCTAAAGATTGTCCATTCTAAATTTGACTAATTAAACCCGACTTTTGTTATAAGAAAAAGGAAAGTTTAATTATTTAAAATTATGGTAATTCTGACTTTTAAATCCACAGCGGCGTTGAAGGGGTCACTGAGTTTCCAAAATTTAAATTCTATTAGTTGAACAAATTAGCCTAGTGACCGTGTTAAACGTATATACCCGGCTGACCATCCATAGGAAGTAGGTTTTACGATCGTAGTTTGCAACAAAACTGGTACCCTCGTAAGTCGGGTAAAAAGGAATTTGAATACTCGAGATATATTTCAATATTTTAAAATGGAGTTTAGGATTTTTTTTTAGTATTCGTTTAGAATTCTCGATTTTTAAATGGTTATTTTTTCCAGGAAATAAGGTTTTTCTTAACTGGTCCTCTAGGCTAACGACCCCGGAAATATCCCATTCTTGTGGAGGTCCTTTTGACCAGTCAGATTATAATAACATATTATCTTTTTATAATAACTAACTGGATCAAGGGAACAGTGAGTAAATCGTACAATAGTAATTTTAAAATGATTAAACTGGTCACCGGGACCAGTTTAATATTAATACTATAGTAATTTAAAAATGATTAAACTGGTCACCGGGACCAGTTTAATATTAGTACCATAGTAATTTAAAAATGATTAAACTGGTCATCGGGACCAAATTACTATTAGTACCATAGTAATTTTAAAATTAATAAACTGGTAATCGGGACCAGTTTAATATTAGTACCATAGTAATTTAAAAATGATTAAACTGGTCATCGGGACCAAATTACTATTAGTACCATAGTAATTTTAAAATTAATAAACTGGTAATCGGGACCAGTTTATTATTAGTACCATAGTAATTTTAAAATTAATAAACTGGTCATCGGGACCAGATTACTATTAGTACCATAGTAATTTTAAAATTAATAAACTGGTAATCGGGACCAGTTTATTATTAGAACCATAGTAATTTTAAAATTGTTAAAGTGGTAATCGGGACCAGTTTATTATTAGCATTCAGTGAGTGAATAGTATCATAGTAGTTTTTTAAATTATTAAACTGGTCAACGTGACCAGTTTTTTAATAGCACTATAAAAAATTGATAATGAATAAACTGACCCTTGGGACCATAGTACCATAGTAATTATTTAATTAATAAACTGGTTCCTGGGACTAGTAAGTTAATAGTACTTAAGTATTTTTAAATTAATAAACTCGACCTAATGGCAGTTTCTTTAATTATCAAATTGCTTTTCGAGACCAGTTACCGCCAGTTATTGAAAAAATAAACTCATCCAATAAATTAATAAATTGTTTTAACCTTTTAGACCACACTTATTTCCGAGCCTGTTTTTAGAGAATTTTATCTTTGATGAACAGATTTTCCAAACTTTGATTCCATGATTTTGGGGGTTGATTTGATAGTATTTTAGGATTATTAGGATAATTAGGATTATTATATATTAGGATTATTTTAGGATTTCTATTTTCTAACAAGCTTGGACGGTGAATTAACGAATCTTAGTATTGACAAACATTTCTAATTCGGTCTGGTTATTTTAGAAGGATTTTTCTCTTTGAAAATGATTAGTTCTCGGTAATTCCTCGATTTAGAACGTAGGGGGCTAGGCAATCACGCCATTAGACCCGGAATATCTCAATAATTCTTATAAGCCGCTTTGGGTCTTCAATCAGCTCACACCCAATGTCCCAAAAACACACCACACCCACTTTCTGATTGGCATCGCATCCGGATCTGCCCATTCTTGACTAATTTTCTAGGATACAAATAGTGTTTTCGTCAGCCGACCTCTTACAATTTATCAGGCTTGTGTATACTTATCTCGACTATACACTTCCGATTAAATTTAGCTTGGTTATTTCATTTATACTTCTGATTAAATTTAACTTGGTTATTCATTTATACTTCTGATTAAATATAACTTGGTTATTTCATTTATACTTCTGATTAAATGAACTTATTAATTTCCTATATTCCACTGATTAAATGAACTTATTAATTTCCTATATTCCACTGATTAAATGAACTTATTAATTTCCTATATTCCACTGATTAAATGAACTTATTAATTTCCTATATTCCACTGATTAAATGAACTTATTAATTTCCTATATTCCACTGATTAAATGAACTTATTAATTTATTTTATACTTCTGATTACCTGCACTTATTAATTTCCTATATTCCACTGATTACATGAACTTATTAATTTCCTATACTCCACTGATTAAATGAACTTATTAATTTCCTATATTCCACTGATTAAATGAACTTATTAATTTCCTATATTCTACTGATTAAATGAACTTATTAATTTCCTATATTCCACTGATTAAATGAACTTATTAATTTATTTTATACTTCTGATTACCTGCACTTATTAATTTCCTATATTCCACTGATTACATGAACTTATTAATTTCCTATACTCCACTGATTACATGAACTTATTAATTTCCTCTATTCCACTGATTAAACAAACTTATTAATTTCCTATATTCCACTGGTTAAATGAACTTATTAATTTCCTATATTCCACTGATTACATGAACTTATTAATTTCCTCTATTCCACTGATTAAATGAACTTATTAATTTCCTCTATTCCACTGATTGAATGAACTTATTAATTTCATTTATACTTCTGATTAAATAAACTCATTAATTTCCTTTATATTTATGATTAAATTATTTTATTAATTTCCTTTCTACTTCTGATTAAATGAACTTATTAATTTAATTTGTACTATAGATTAAATGAAGTTATTAATTTCTTTTGTTCTATAGATTAAATGAACCTATTAATTCCCTTAATATTGTCCCCATTATCGTGAGAAATGGGAAAATATTGTTGCAAGAAAGGCGAAGAGGTTTATATTCCGGGAGTCACTCCCATATTCTCGGTTCATCTAAATTCACTGTCCTTTCGAGAAGAGTATGTTTAAACTATCATGAAAAATGAGTTTATTTTATCAGTAACTCAAAATTTCCCTTTCAAGTTAAGATTAAAAGCGTATAATAAGAAAATATATTGATATAAGATGTAAAGGGGTCACGTAAAACACACAAATTTAAAGTACATTTCGTTCACCTTATTAAAAAAATTCAAACTAAATTTCTTTTATAACACGTTTTAAAACTTGGTTCCTAAGTAAACGATGGTCAAATGGAATATTAGATTTTTTAAACGGTAAAAAGTAGAGTAAATTGGCACCCAAGCCACGCTTAAATCGGTACAAACCGCACCCGTTCCCTCCGCTTAATTTCCTGTCACCAAGTAATCAAGGAGTCAAAGGTCGCGTGGTCGTTAGGACAAGTTCTTAAACGCTCATTTCCAGATAAAATTTCCATTTGGGATTTCTCTACGGAGTTTCTTTCGGGTCGAAGTGCGTCTCCTTTGGAAACCCGGCCGGGTCGTGCTCTGTTTACCCGATGATTCGCCGGGTCTCTATTTGATTCATGGCTAGCTGCCTTTGATTGTGTTGTTTCACGGGAGGGGGCGCTGTATGGCCGAAATTGAAGCGTGGACTCCATTAAGAATGTCTGAGAGATAGCGATGTGACCTCCTTCGTTCCGCTCTACCGTTGTCTGCTCTTTTTGGGCCCACTACTTTTTATTTTGATTCGCAGGAATGTAACTGCCGGGTTCAATATATAGCGGGGTCGCGTTCGCGCTGGCACGGACGCTCTTAGGTAGCTGGTTAAGGTTACATTTTTATTTATAGCGGAACTGGGACTTCTAAAACTTTTTGTTATTTAATCTAAAACAATTTTGATATTGAATTTCTATCGCTTATGGATGACGTAAGTTTCAACTTTAACCTCACCGGTATATGGTCTGTAGCAATATCGAATTTCATGGGACAGTATTCCTTTAATTATGACGATTTTTTCTGGACAAATCACTCTTCAATTATGACGCTATTTTCTGGGCTAAAACCTCTTTAATTATGACGTCAGGTGAGGGCTAGCGTCCCTTTATAATTATGACGTCAGCTGAGGGCTGACACCTCTTTCATTATGACGTCAGCTGAGTGCTAACACCTCTTTAATTATGACGTCAGCTGAGTGCTAACACCTCTTTAATTATGACGTCAGGTGAGGGCTAGCGTCCCTTTATAATTATGACGTCAGCTGAGGTCTAGCGTTCCTTTATAATTATGACGTCAGCTGAGGGCTAGCTTCCCTTTATAATTATGACGTCAGCTGAGGGCTAGCTTCCCTTTATAATTATGACGTCAGCTGAGGGCTAGCTTCCCTTTATAATTATGACGTCAGCTGAGGGCTATCGTCCCTTTATAATAATGACGTCAGCTGAGGGCTAGCGTCCCTTTAAACATTCATTTTCGGTTGTTTGTATTATATGAAATAAATTCTATGCATAGTCTATTGCAGTAGTAAATTTTTGACCAATTTCAATATAAAAAAGCGTATTGCTAACTACGTAGCAGCAGCATCTGACCAACTAAAATCCCAACTTCAGACGACGATGGTAAGCGCTAACCATCCCTCACTGACAATGCGTTCGTACGAATACGAACTCGACCACAGTAGATATAAAAATCATAGGTTACATGACAGCGTTGACTAAACTTAATCGGGGGTTAACTCTTCACGAACGTTTACCATTACCTTCGTCTTGGCATCGAGTGTCAGGTGACACGGGGTGCCCCTATAATCCTGAGTAATTGAAGCCGGGAAGAGGGGTGCGAAAGGGGCTGGTCATTCAGGTGTGCTGCACCGGAAATAGAGTTGGACGAGGCGGTTGAATAAGCAGGGGGAGACGGCGTTTGATATCATCGATCAATTTGGTCTATTGATCTGTTTGGAGGCATTTTTCCGCTCGCTGTCTCTCATCCGGACGGATTCTTGTTTTTGCTTAACTGGCCTCTTTCGCAGCCGCTCTTTATTTACAGCACGCTCGTCTATGTCGGGGAGCTGTGTACTCCCCAAATTGGGGACATTTTGTCACACCGAACCAGTGATTTCGTACTATACATACAGGTACTAACTATATCGGATTTTCTGATATCTTGGATTTTTATGATATCTTGGATATTTTATGATAGTTCGGGGATTTATGATATTTTGGATATTTTATGATATTCTGGATATTTTATGATATTTGGGATATTTTATGATATTCTGGATATTTTATGATATTTTGGATATTTTATGATATTTTATGATATTTTGGATATTTTATGATATTTTGGATATTTTATGATATTTTGGATATTTTATGATATTTTGGATATTTTTTATATTTTGGATATTTTATGATATTTTGGATATTTTATGATATTTTGGATATTTTATGATATTTTGGATATTTTATGATATTTTGGATATTTTATGATATTTTGGATATTTTATGATATTTTGGATATTTTATGATATTTTGGATATTTTATGATATTTTATGATATTTTGGATATTTTATGATATTTTGGATATTTTGGATATTTTATGATATTTTGGATATTTTATGATATTTTGGATATTTTATGATATTTTGGATATTTTATGATATTTTGGATATTTTATGATATTTTGGATATTTTATGATATTTTGGATATTTTATGATATTTTGGATATTTTATGATATTTGGGATATTTTATGATATTTTGGATATTTTATGATATTTGGGATATTTTATGATATTTTGGATATTTTATGATATTTGGGATATTTTATAATATTTTGGATATTCATGATATTAGGATTATATTGATAGTTTAGATTATATTATAGTTTGGATATGACTGATATTTTGAATTTTATGATAGTTAGTATTTTGTGATATTTTGAATTTTATGATAGTTTGGATTTTGTGATATTTTCAATTTTATGATAGTTTGGATTTTGTGATATTTTGAATTTTATGATAGTTTGGATTTTGTGATATTTTCAATTTTATGATAGTTTGGATTTTGTGATATTTTGAATTTTATGATAGTTGGATTTTGTGATATTTTGAATTTTATGATAGTTTGGAGTTGATTTCTATTTTGGGTTTTTATCGTTTGAATTTTACGATTATTTGAGTTATCATTTCATTTGTATGATAATTTAGGTATTTATCATTTGGTTTTTTGGATAATTTGGGTTTTGGTTTTTACATCTCTCGCATTGCCCCCTTTAAACCTCATTAAATAGACTACGTGCGTCATGTTAAGCCTACATTTTAAATATAAACAATTTGAGGTTGTCTTCAAATTACCGCGAGCGTTTTAATTTCGTGACGAAAGACCGTCGTAAATGAAATTCCTCGCGGTTAAAAATTAATTATTTGAAAGCAATTAAAAGTTTGAGATGAAAATGATCCGTAATGGCCTTATTTACGGGGAAACCCTTTAAGCAGAAAACCTCCTCGAGCGCCACCTACATTTAAAACTTAAAACGAGCCAGGAACAATGGTCCTCTAAACCATTAGGAAGTCCTTGGAGGCCAACCACCTTAATTCATTTTTGAAACTATCGTATTTTTCCTACCTTCGTAACACCCTTTTTCTCTAAAACGACGAAATGATGTTGAATTTTAGCCTTAGCAGCCCTTACCTCCGCTGTCGAATGAAACGGTATCTAGCGTGTTAACGCTACGACCGAGACGACAATATGAGTCAGCGCGGTTTAAACCCAACCCTTCACTTTTTCCATTGTAAACCGAGTTTTACGCGCGACAAATTAACTTGACAGCGCGAAGAAAGATGGTTGCGTTTGCCGTACATTGTCAAGGTATATTGTCAGAGAGTGCTTAAACCTACCGAAGAATCAAACCTTAGCTGACCCTAATGGGAAAGTTGGCCGTATCATAGAACGCTGATTACTCTCCGGGTGAAATTCTCGCGGCAGTGACCGGGATCAAAAATCGGCCAACCAAAAAATTCAGTGAGTTTCCATTATCAACTTTCATTAGAAGCGGCCTCGTTTACCAGGTTAACGTGTTAGCGTTGTTTACCCGGCGTTTAAGCTTCAGTCGTGCTGCCCCGTTAACTTGACGCGACGTGTTCTTTGTAATTAAATTTTACCTAAATCGGGAGGGTAGTAAGGCGAAAGGTTGCGACCGTATTTAAAACCTAAAATTAAGTTTTGCAGCTCCGCGTCGTGAATGGCTCCGTAGAGCCCAACGACATCTAGGTAATGGTAAAGTAACTAAAGTTTGGTGCCGTGTTTGAGAACAAACAATTGGGAGGTAAATTATACGAATAGTTTCTGCGTTTTTCACGGATTACGGTTACTCTTGGCAGACGGTACAGTTTGTATGAGTGTAGAGTTAAATGGACTTTTAGGTGGTTACGGGACTAAATTAATAATTAATTTGTTTATTAATGCGTACTTTTTTGAATTTTTTAATTATTATTTTAATTTAGAATAACTTTAAATTTACACTTTTACTTTGATATTTCAGAATTTTATATTAATTTGCTAGTTATACTAACTAGAGGTCGGCGGAAAGAATAAATTAACCGGCAAAATTTCGATTAACAATAAAAAGTTTGGTTAACTGGTTTTTATGAACATTTTATTCGAATAAACAACGATTTAATATGCAAAAATATTCGGTTTTTTCGTATATTTTTCGGATAATTTGCGGTTATGAATAAAAATAAATAATTGGATAATTTCTTATTCAAACGCCGATCTCTAGTTATACAATTAGTTTTGTTTGCAGAAAAATTTAATATTGTAAAATAACGTGAATGTTTTTAGTATTTTTAAAGAACTGAAATTAGTTATCCATGTTCGTTGAGCTGTTTGATGAAATAATCAAAATTTATTATATTTTTATTAATATAATAATAATCAGCTAGTCTAATACCCAAGGCACCACCTTAGGCCTAAGTCATCAAGCGACTTTTGAAGCTAATAATTCAGGTGGCCGGGTTACAATGCGTAGGAGGGTGGTGGCAAGCCCTGCATGCCACGAGATCGAGCCAACAGCTCCCTACACTAACTATTACCGTTAACCTTGACAAGTTTTTATGGAAGGGGAAACTGAACAACTCGAGGGAAAACCCCTTAAACCAGTGGGGAGAGAACTTGCAAACTCAACGCAGAAGGAGTTGTTTCGAGTTTTCACCCAGTGCCACAAGCTGGGATCGAACCCGGCTCCTCTTGCTGCGAGGCGAAAGTGCTAACCACTCCACCACCCCACTTAAGCAGGTTAACACGAGCAGCTCGTGAGCTGAGTATGATTTTGTCACATTTTGATGCTATTGTCAAACACTTAAGGTAACTACAAAATAAAAATTTAGTTTTCTTTGACCTCAAACAAATTCCCTAAATAAATTTTTATTTTTGATTGTAAATTAAAAAATTTGGGGATTCCGGAAAAAAAGCCCAATTTATTTGGTTTGAGTCTATTTGATCGATTCCCAAATGATCGAACGGGCCCCATTTGATCGAATTTCCATTTGATCGAATTGCATTTGATCGAATGGCATTTGATCGAACGAAATTTGATCGAAAGCTACTGTAGGGTAAAACTACTAGTTTTTGGGAGTAAATCGAAAAGGCAACGGTGCATACGCGCCTACGGCGCGCGTACATCAACCTAACCTAACCTAACCTAAACTAACCGGACCCTATTTATATGTATCAAAATATGTCATAAAAAATTCCATCATATAGTGTATAAAGTAAAAATCTCTTCATCTTTGTGGCTTAATACAGTTAAAGCAATGAATTATTCCATCATTATTCCTTCTGCACTTCATATTGACATTCGGTAAAATAAACACATACCAACTGGTACTACAAATACTTTTGAATTCGATCAAATAGTATTCGATCATTTGAAGGTTCGATCTTATGAAACAAATGACAAATGGGATTCGATCAAATGGAATTTCGATCAATTGCAACGTATATTGATCGACTGTCGATCACATATTTTTCGATCAAATCGACCAACACCATTTATTTCGAATCTTTTCTCCACTTTTTACCCCTTTCCAGCTAAAAACGTGTAATTAATTTCATTAAGTTAAATCTAAATAACGGAAATTAAATTTCCTTATCTCTAAATTATATTATGTTCTGTACATAATAGATACAATGTAATGTTTTTGAAATTAAATGATAAGATTATTCGGTCTTTGCCTAAGAACTAATTTTCTCGTCATCTGTGACGAATATATCGCCCAGTACATCGCTAAAATTAGATCGATCTAAAAGGACACATACTAGCTCGATCCAATTGTCGTATCGTAGATTCAACTAAATTCTAGTATACCATAATTATATTGAGGACGAGTTGAAGGTACTATTGTATTTACCTTATACCGAGAGGCTGGCCATGAATAAATGATTAAAATTTTTATCACGATTTAATCATTACAACCAGGATTTAATCACTTCAATCACAATTTAATCACTTCAATCACAATTTAATCACTTCAATCACAATTTAATCACTTCAATCACAATTTAATCACTTCAATCACAATTTAATCACTTCAATCGCAATTTAATCACTTCAATCGCAATTTAATCACTTAAATCACAATTTAATCACTTCAATCACAATTTAATCACTTCAATCAAAATTTAATCACTTCAATCACAATTTAATCACTTTAATCACTAAATCTTCTAGAGACTTCTATGAAAAAAAAAATAAAAAATATATCTGTTTTGTAAAGCATTTATTATTTCAGTAAATTTTCAATGTTACTTTAATTAAAATAATAATTTTTCAGATAAATTTAATTTCAATTTAATTTGAAGACAATAGTGGAAATAAATTACTCGAGATTCCAAAATAAAATCTGATGAAAAATAATAATAGTTTTGTTGAGTGTGTGAAATATCTGGAACCAAAGCAGGCAGTCGTCTAAAATCATGAAAAACGTTGCCACGCCAAATAAACGTACTTTGTAACTCGTCAGTTTATTTAATACGAATTAAGAAACGAATGAAATCTTCGCTCTTGAAAAAGAGAAAAAAAACTCGATTTTCCGGAATATTTCGTGTAAACCAATTGACGGCGAAGAAAAAAGCAATGCTTTAGAAAGAAGTTTTCAAGTGCTAAAAATATATTTTTACGAGGGACTTGAAAAATTCGTCCAACGTTCTTTTTATTAGTATTGATCTAAATCGATTTTTGTTAAGAGTGTGTTGGAAAGACCCAGGTGCCAAATGGTTACTAAGTCGGTTATGGAAAGGGCCTTACGACCCTTTGCAGATGACGTCAGAAGGTCAAGGGAGGAGCCGGAGCCTTACGACCCTTTTCAGACGACGTCAGAAGGTAAATGGAGGAGCAAGAGCTTTATGACCCTTTGCTGATGACGTCATTAGGTTATGGGCGAAACCTGAGCCGTACGACCCTTTGCTGATGACGTCATTAGGTTATCGGTGAAACCTGAGCCGTACGACGCTTTGCTGATGACGTGATAGGGTCAAGAGAATGGCCAGAGCCTTACGACCCTTTTCTGATGACGTCATAGGGTCAAGGGAGGAGCAAGAGCTTTATGACCCTTTTCTGATGACGTCAGCAGGTCAAGGGAGAGGCCAGAGCCTTATCACCCTTTGCTGATAACGTCATTAGGTTATAGGCGAGGTCTGAGCCTTACGACTCTTTGCTGATGACGTCATAAGGTTATGGGCGAGGTCATTTTATCTCTTCAGATTTAGTAATCTCAGAATTTCATGAAAATAACAAGTTCAAATGACTGATAGTTACAAAGCTGTTTTGACTTCAACGATAAGTAACATAATAACAATATTTTCTAAACGTACTTTTATATTATGCATATTAACAATAACGAATTTAGTTTAACCTAAAAATGTCTGAGTCTACGTTCCAGACGTGATCTCCTACCTAAGCCGCGCCCACCAATTGAAATTAGCGCCATCTACTGTTGGTTATAGGAACGTTTTCAATTTTTTTATTCCAGACAACGTGTATACGAAATCTTACGAAATAGTCGAATTAACTACTAAATACGTTTGTCCAAATTTTTTTAAAGCTGAATTAAACGAATTTAAGAAAAAACTCGTCTTCTAAAACGCGCAATGACTGGTTTTTTAACGTAACTATCGCCAATAACTCTTGTTTCTGTTCAACCTGGTGGCAGACATGTGAAATTCATTGATCCACCATTAATAAATTCCTCATAAGCAAAAAATAATTCATAGATTCCGAGTTATTTTATCAGTTATAAAAAATAATTATAATACGAGACAGATGGCGTTACATTTTAAGGCTGACCAATAATATTGGCCTTTTAAGGCACGTGACGGCTGGCAAATCAAAACAGTGAGACAAACTTATCGTTATCTGCTGTTTTGTCTGCAGATATGTCTGAATTTTTGGCTGATACCAATAATTTGACAGAGTTAAGTTATTAAAATTATATTGTAGTGATTTCTTAAATTTCGTAGTTCTATATAAAAAGATGTGAAATAAAATCGTAAGCGTTTTAATTTCCAAAGTAAACCATTGAATTGGAAAGATTTCCCAACTCACTGAGTAAATCCATTTCCGTGGTAATCCAGTTGTAAACTCACAATGTTTATATGCTCTTCAGAGTGATTAACTGCGATAATTGATTCATCAAATATGATAAATTTCATAATTAAAAATCCCCTTCTAAGTTTATTAAAATGAAATTTGTAACCAAACAGTTTGGTTGCATCTTAAAGCAACTGTCGGGTCTATCATTGCCATCCGTATTATTAAAAGGCCCCTGTTATTAGAGATGGCCATGAATCTATCCGAATCTTCGAAAAAAAATTACTTTCGTGGAGAGCGTGGAGCCATCTATTAATGGGAGCTGAAGCCATTATAGAGGATTATATTTAGACCACTTTTACTCTACTTACGACGTTAGTGAACTTTAACCTAAATTATATATCCCATATAAAATATATTATAAACAATTACTATAATTGAAGTTACTGACAAATTTACAAACGAGTCAATCAACGCGAAGCATTTATGTCCCGCCTTTTGGGTCAAAATGTAGCTTCAGCATCTTGTTTGGTTTTCGACGCTAGCGACATCTGTTGAAAAAAGAGCTACTTCACCTAGAGCCGACACTTGCTTTAAGGCTAAACATTTTCCAATTTGACAAGTTGTAGTTTTGTGCCAATATTATTGGTCAGCCATCATGGATAACGTTCGGTGATTTAGCTGCTCGTTTTCTGTGAACGTTTCGACTTCCATGTTCTCAATAAAACCTTAATACGTTCTTGATATTTAATTTGAAACTTTACTTACTGCGAATATGTGGTTTTTACGTTAGGACTGAAAGCAGCTCACAAAGTCTCGTTGTCAGTGGCTTTAGAACTTTCCGTTTCAGATCTATTAAAAGAAAGAACGACTGTTAAATATTTAAATTTAAAGTTTAATTACATTTTAAATACTTAAAATCTTAAGGGGGAAGACTACAGTGGCCATTGTCTACTTTCGCGCTATTTCAAGCTGAACTCTTTTAATTTTGTATTTTAACTTATAAAATTAATATTTAAGTGTAAAACAGCCTCTTGGTTAGTGACTAAAATAATTTTGTCGATTTTAAATTTAAAAGTAATTAAGTTATTACGTTTTAATTTGGACCCCCGGAGCTAAACAAGTTGGGCAAGTGCCCAAACTACCCTTTAGTTAGGACCTTATATCTCGTTAACTATTAATATTAGAATTATAAAAATCATTTTAAGCACTAGAGGAAGGTTCAGCCTAACAAGAAAAATATAATTCAATTATGTAATTGTTAAAACAGAAACGTTCAGCTTGAACGAAAAGAGGCTTTTACTGTATTCTTCCCCCTTAAGTTCTAAACTATCAAAAATAGTACCAAAATTCAATTTCGAATATTTAATAATTGAAAAATGTTATGAAAAACAAGAGAGACACGCGTGGAACTGTTAAATACTTTTTATTTGGGTGTATACAGCCCACAATATAAAATACACTAAGCTTTCAACCCGAAGGTCTTTGTCAAAGCAACTGTATTTTATATTGTGGGCTGTATACACCCAAATAAATTGCATTTAACAGTTCCACGCGTGTCTCTCTTGTTTTTCATAACATTTTTCAATTAATTTAGTCCATGGATAATTTTAATAAAAATTTTTCAATTTAATATTTAATAAAGGGCGTTCCTACTGCCTTAGAACATATAAACGTTATTATCATCTCCCTAGCGACGAAAAATGGCGTAACTTACTCTGCGCATGTGCAAAAAAAATATGTCTGTTACGTAGCATCTCCTGTTAGCAACACGTGCATTTTTTGCGTCTTTTTTATTAATATTAAAATTTTGTAAAGTACGCCATTTTTAAAAATGGCCGCTTCTTGTAATACCTTCGCGCATGCGCAGTCGATGTGGTTCCTGTTATTTTCGCCGATAGAAGAATGAGAATAATCGTTTGCGCGCTAAAATGTCCCCGTACTAACGAGTTGTAACTCCGAAAAACCCTGAAAACGCCCAAAGCAAGCGGTCGGAGATACTTCAAAAACCCGAACTAAAAACTGAAAAGTACCAAAACTCGACACTAGATGTCAGTCCTCGGTAAAGAACGGTAAGTACCATTAACATTTGATTAAGATTCCGGAGACAAAGTCCGCCTCTAGGTAATATATAAGGGAGGCAGCCTTTTGGTCGCGTGTCCTTGGTAATTCCCAAAGAAGCGGATACTTTATCCTAGCCCGCCTCCACTTGAAAATTCTCCATTGTACGAAGGCCGCCAGGGACGCGGGCCATAGATAATTAAAATCAAGGGACTTTCGCCCGTGCTGGAATAGGATACTCGCATCAATCAGCTTTACAAGTCACGCGTCAAGATCCCTCTATCGACATTGATACTCTTTTATCGCGCCCGCTCCCTCTAGCGGTGGGTGCCTCCTTAACTAACCGAGTCTTACTTGGCATTTCGAACAAAGGCGGACCTATACGCCATTCGCTTTGGAGCGCGCTATCAGGTGTAGCTTTCCAATTCATTTTTAGTCACGTCGCGCGTCTTTTGTAAGTGGCGCCGCCTGTGAACGAGTCACTGCGTTTTTGCTTTTTGCGTCTTGAATTTCTTCGCGATCAGCCCATTTTAAAATGTTGCTTCGATGGATTGGTACGTTTTAATTTCAAGGGAAGATCGCGAACCTTTTTTTGAAGGTCGAGATCACCATTCTCAAGGTCGGCATTGCAATTTTACTATTATTTATTTTTGTTATAATATCTTGGTATATTTTCGAGATAAACATTTTGACGGTCGAGATAAACATTTTAAAGGTCGAGATAAACATTTTGAAGGTCGTGATAAACATTTTGAAGTTTGAGGTAAACATTTTGAAGGTTGTGATGAACATTTTGAAGGTCGTGATAAACATTTTGAAGTTTGAGGTAAACATTTTGAAGGTCGAGATAAACATTTTGAGGGCCGAGATAAACATTTTGAGGGCCGAGATAAACATTTTGAAGGTCGTGATTTGTCTTTCTGAAGGTAGAGATCATAATTTTGGACGATGAAATTTGAATAAAATAAACGACGGATACTACGTGCTTAAAAGATGAAGTGTATTTTTATTTTTAATTAATTGAAATAAACTTCATCTTTTAACAACGTAGTATTCGTCATGTATTTTATTTTACTTCCATCGTACAATTTGACCGCGGTAAAAATTATGGGTTTTTAAATTTATCACCATTTTGAAGGTCAAGATTGCGTTTTTGAAGGTCAAAATCTGCCTTTTTGAAGGTCGAGATCTCCATGTTTTAATTTTATTTTTTTCACTGTGAGATTGTGTATATTTGCGAGCTCGCCATTCTCAAGGTCAAGACCACCATTCTCAAGGTCAAGACCATCATTTACTAGAGATCGCCAATTTCGACACTGCTGCGGTACTGTATTTACGGGAACTGTATCTCCCAATTTTTAATTATTTATATCTGACATCAAGAATGTATTTATTTGTATTTAGGAGAGAATGGTTGAGACGATAGTTGGCCACCGTGGTCTAGTGTCACTCCCCGGGGGCACGAGAGAGAGGAAGGAAATACGTCACCGGCGGAAAGCGTCAGTTGCAATGGACCAAATAGATACCGGCTGCTTGGTTTGTTTTAAGGGGAGGAACAAACTGGCACACCGAGAGGTGGATTGCAGTAAAAACGCAAAAACCGTCTCAGCAAAGTCATAAAAATACATTATTTATCTAGTATCAATAAATTCATTCTTGATAAAACTGTGCTTTAGTATAAATAAATTCATTCTTGATAAAACTGTGCTTTAGTATAAATAAATTCATTCTTGATAAAACTGTGCTTTAGTATAAATAAATTCGTTCTTGATAAAATTGTGCTTTAGTATAAATAAATTCATTCTTGATAAAATTGTGCTTTAGTATAAATAAATGCATTCTTGATAAAACTGTGCTTTAGTATAAATAAATTCATTCTTGATAAAACTGTGCTTTAGTATAAATAAATTCATTCTTGATAAAACTGTGCTTTAGTATAAATAAATTCATTCTTGATAAAACTGTGCTTTAGTATAAATAAATACATTTATGCACTAATATAAAAAATAGATTAATTATCTAGTATAAATTAATAAATTATTGATATAACTTTGCTCTAGTATAAATAAATACATTCATGCACTAATATAAAAAATACATTATTTATCTAGTATAAATAATTAATAAATTTATTTTTCTAGTAGAAATAAATAATTACGATCTTACTCTAGTATAAATAAATAAATAAATAAATACGATCTTACTCTAGTATAAATAAATAAATACGATCTTACTCTAGTATAAATAAATAAATAAATAAATACGATCTTACTCTAATATAAATAAATAAATACGATCTTACTCTAGTATAAATAAATAAATAAATACGATCTTACTCTAGTGTAAATAAATAAATACGATCTTACTCTAGTATGAATAAATAAATAGATACGGTCTTACTCTAGTATAAATAAATAAATACGATCTTACTCTACTATAAATAAATAAATAAATAAATAAATAAATAAATACGATCTTACTTTAGTGTAAATAAATAAATACGATCTTACTCTAGTATGAATAAATAAATAGATACGGTCTTACTCTAGTATAAATAAATAAATAAATAAATACGATCTTACTCTACTATAAATAAATATGATCTTACTCTAGTATAAATAAATAAATAAATAAATAAATACGATCTTACTCTAGTATAAATATACATTCTTGATCTAATATAAACAAACATTCTTGATCTAATATAAACATACATTCTTGATCTAGTTTAGATAAAATCATTATTGATCTAGTATAAATACATACGTTCCTAATCTAGTATAAATACATAGGTTTCTAATATAGTATAAATTAATACATTCTTTTTAAAAATGTACTAAGTATGATTAAATACGTTCTTGATCTAGTATATATTAATACGTTCTAGATAAAACTGAAAAGCGTTTCACATGCAAATCTAATTTTATTAAAAATATTTGTTTCGTTGAAAAATATTAGAAATTATTATAAAATTGAGAATCAATTGAACCTGAATCAAGGTGAACAATCAGTCAAGGTTAAATCCGCAATAAGCGACCATAATACTTCAAAATCCATTTAAATTAATTAGTTAAAAATTGTACGCTTTGGAATCGCGGTGAATACAACGTGGCCTTGCAAATCCCCGATGCTATTGTCATTTAAAATATGGTCGTAATCGCCTTGAGAGCCGTTAAAAGCAATTAGGAAAATTACCGCCAGAAATACTGGCTTTAGTTTAAAATGGGGCTTCGCTTTTAAATAGCTTGAAATCTCCATCGAATTTGCATAGAAGTTCAATATTTAAGGCACACCGCCCATAAGTTATAGGAGCCGCGTTAACAACGTTACAATCTTAGTTTGATGTCAAATACGTGTATCGGTACACGCGGCGAAGCCATCACGATTGCGATAGCCTTATTTAAGGTATAATCACCGGACGTTTCAAAGTTGCCATTTACGCCTAGCGTTATATATTATCGGTAAAAGGATGGCTTAAAATAAATGCTACGTATTATATAGAGTACTTTGCCGTATACTCCACTACGCCGCGTCGTATCGACGATATCGCCACGTTACGTTGACGTGCTCGCGATTTCGGTCTACGTTCACCGGGTTAAGACGTTAGTAGGGCGAAATGCGGGGCTGGCCTTTGGACCGTAGTGTCATCTCACCTTGTCTTTTCGGTACCCTTTCAAGGGTATTCATTATTCATTAAGGGAAATGAAATCTCACTAAGATGAGCGGGGCTGCTTACTTAAGTGTTAAGAGGGGGTTCAGGGAGCTTATTGGCTGGTTTCTAAGGGCTCTGGATAAGTAAGGGACCTTCTACGGGTGGGTGCCAAACACTATTTTGGGCATCGCGTCTGTATCTATGTTGATTCTAATATCGCTTCAATTCCGCGCTATCTTTAGAAGATTATTTTGCCAAGTTAGCATTGTCAAAGCCGCCGATTTCTCAGGCTATAATAATCTGAACTCTAAAAGGTCAGTTCATAATTTAATGATCTGAATTGAAACATTTTGTTTCTTGAATATTAAACGTAATTCATTGACGTATTTAGACCGTCGTCATGGTAACAACATCCGCGTGGAAACTTGGTTTTAAAATAATATCAGACCCAAAACTAACAAAATTAGATAGAAAACGGAATTTTTTTTCTGAGTGGACCAGTTCATCGTGGTTTCATTTTTTAAAACATTGCATCAATAAAAACGGAAGACGACCGACGCCATCTGTTGAGTAGTGAATGAACCTCCGTCCTCCGGTGACGTAGGGACGGGACCTCAGGAAATGTATGTTCGTATAAAAAAATTTGCTCAATTTGTTTAGTCAATTGAATGTTTCTCCACCGAACCCAGTGACCGCACTAAGTCTAAGCTACATTTTATTTAATTTTCGAAAAAAAAATAAATATATATATATATATATGTCCTATATTTATTTCTTAGTTTTTGTATAACTATACGAAATTGAAATTATTAATTATGACCACTTTCATTAATACAAAATTTTCCCTATATAACCCTTTTTCGAAAATATATACTGCTACGATAATGTTAAATCTAAAAAGAGTACTTTTTGCCATGTAAATTATTAATGAGTAAATTTACATTATATATAAAACACAATAACCAAATAATTCGAATTAAATTTAATTAATATGATAAATAATAATTTTATAAAATATAACGTATTTATAAAAATAATGTATTGATAATAATGATTTAATAAAATGTTTTTAAAATAAGAGATGGCGCTCTAGACCAATCATCGAAATGGAGTCTGAAATGGGGCGGGGCATCGGTATTACATCGTAACACAGAAGCTATAAGCTGCACTTCGCAAATTTTCTTTCACTCGATTAATAAAGTTAAACATGTTCAATGGTTAATAACCCCTTGTTATAAAAAGAGCCTTCAGCAAATATTCCCAAAATAAGGATCTACTTTATTTGGTCGTCATTACGAATTCCTCCAACCGAGTAACCCATTAAATGTAGGAATGCGCGTCACCGGGGAACGCAGTCTTCGCTTGATGGTTTGTTATCAGCTTATTTTGATTCGTGCCATCATCAAAACGAAAAAGCCAGAGAACCGGCGCAACCAAATAGAAGGCTAGTCTGGATCTATTTAAATTCAAATCACTCGCCGTTGCTAGGCGCAGTGCTGTTCCTACAAACCGACCAATAAAAACTAGTGGAAAAAAATCCGATAAGAAATTAAGGAATAACCTTCCAACTGCATCAGAACAATCAAACTTCGTATAAAGAAGGAATTTTATCGGAAAACTTACTAGCTTTCTTTCTTTGGGTGCAAACCGGTTCGCACTAGTGCAGTTACAGTGCGTTCATAGTGTACACTAGTACTACTTCGTGCAATGGTGTACACTAGTACGACACTAGCATTGCTTTTGTATTTTATCGTGCACTTTTGTACAGTAGTATCGCACTAGCGTTGATTTTATATTTTATCGTGCACTGTTTTACAGTACTATTGCACTAGCGTTGCTTTTATATTTTATCGTGCACTGTTGTACAGTACTATTGCACTAGCATTGCTTTTATATTTTATCGTGCACTGTTTTACAGTACTATTGCACTAGCATTGCTTTTATATTTTATCGTGCACTGTTGTACAGTACTATTGCACTAGCATTGCTTTTATATTTTATCGTGCACTGTTGTACAGTACTATTGCACTAGCGTTGCTTTTATATTATACCGTGCACTGTTTTACACTAGCACGACACTAACACTGATTTTTATTATATAATATCTTGGTGTACACTAACACTACACTAGCACTGTTTCTATATTATATAGTGCACCAGTGTACACTAATACTACACTAGCACCGATTTTATATTATATCCTGCACTGGTGTACTCTAATACTACACTAGCACCGATTTTATATTATATCCTGCACTGGTGTACACTAACACTGAACTAGCACTGCTTTTATATTATATAGTGCACTGCTGTACACTAGTGTTGTTTTCTATCCTCCATTGTATTTCTGTGATTTGATATATTTTGTAACTACAACAGGGGTGCCATAGTGGGCGATTTCAACCTTTAAAATGTTTCTCTCGAAAATAAACCAAAATATTTTCTATTTAGAGAGAGTCATAGATTTCCTCCGCCTCAAGAAGGGGGGAGAAAAGCGTCACAGGGATGTACCTCAATTGCGCCGGAAGACAAAAGTCTTAGATGATCCGCAGAATTGTATTCCTTGTAGTGCTTTCAACGACAACTAATTAGAAGTAATTATTTTCTAGGATTTAAGAAATTTGTTTGTCAAGAGGATACTATAGCTTTTCAACTATTTTAATTTTATGGTTTTATTTGCGCTAGGTTTAGTGCTAATTTAATATTGATTATTAATGAATAATATCTGTAATTAAATTGAGATTAATCGTGATTATTGAGGAATAATAATGGCGATTGATTAATCGACGATTAAATCGTTAATAATATTGACTAAGTGGCATTAGCTCTGATTAAACCGTGATTAATATTGATTAATCGACTCTAGCGCTGATTACATCGTTATTAATTTGGTTTAATCAGTACGTAGAACTGATTAATCATGATTAATATTGATTATCGGAACTAGCGATGGTGAATTCGTGAAATTAATTATGTTTAATCTGAAGCGACGGTTAATCCCTGATTAATCTTCATTAATTGGCACCAGCAAAAACTAAACCTTTAATTAATTTTGATTAATCGGCACCAGTGAAGATAAAATCTTGATTAATCTACACAAGCGAAGACTAAACCTTGAATCAATTTTAATAAATCGGCACAAGCAATGGATATTTCGTGATTAAACTTGATTAATCAGCACCAGCGAATATAAAATTGGGATTAGTCTTGATTAATCGGCACCAGAGAAGATTAAATCTGGATTAATCTTGATTAATTGGCACCATAGAAGATTAAATCTGGATAAATCTTGATTAATTGGCACCATAGAAGATTAAATCTGGATTAATCTGGATTAATCTTGATTAATTGGCACCATAGAAGATTAAATCTGGATTAATCTTGATTAATTGGCACCATAGAAGATTAAATCGTGAATTAATCTGGATTAAATCGACACTATCGATAATTAAATCGTGATTAATCTGAAGTATTTTGGTATTCGTTATGTTCACTGAAAAATCGTCTTCAGTAACTACAGTCTGTGTTTTCCGAAGTCCCTCATTTGTAAACTTAACTGATTTGGAATTATACTTCGTTCGGGGTGACCTATAACCCCGAGCAAACAATCGTAATTGATCTGACTATCAGCGCCATCGCGTGCCTGGAAATCAAAAACTCTTTTAAATTCAGACTGAAAACACAGCGGATGCTCCAGTTAAGCCACACTCTCAGCCCACTGACTAGTCGTGCTAGGCCAATTAATGAATTGAGCACGCCGTCGACAATCTTATCTGTCAGCGTACGCAACGGCGTCCCCTACCACCTTAAACCGAGTGAGTCCCGGCTGAAATGAATCAGGAATTCCAAGAAATTTTTGCAAAGCAAAGCGCGCGTCGAGAACGCGACAAGAATCCATTTGACATTTTTGTTGTTTTAAGCGAAATACGAAGATTGAATTTTAATAGGGATTCTTTTCTTAATAAATTTGATTGCGAACTTTAAACGGATTAGGCCTTTGCACTGTCAACTGCTCTTGACAGTCGAGCATACTTAAAGCCACCAATGGCCAGTTACGATTGGCAGCGTGCTTTGTAACAAAATAATCTATTCGGGATGCAATCTTAGTGCCGCAAATAATTGAGGACGTAAGAAATTCAATATTTTTAAACAAATACATTTTTTTTGCCGTCCTATTTTTAGATATTTGAGTTTGAATGGATTTTCCCCCCGTTGTGTTCGCTACTAACAATATTTTACTTTTCAGAAATTGGTTATTCAATATTTCAAACCGTTCTGAGGGTTTTAATTTACGTTTTTGGAGTTTCCAGGAAAGATTCCCATTAAATTCGTTAATTGATTTATTTTTATTCCATTTCAATTTAAAAACTTTGTTACCGAGTTATTTCTTGTTTACAAATTATATTTGGTTAAAATAAACGGATTTTATGATGAATAATATTAAAAAGACCAACATCTGGTTTTTAAAACACTTTCGATTGAATTAAATTACATCCGGTGATTAAAACATTCGCATTGAAATAGCCAACATCCGGTTTTTAAAACACTTCCGATTGAAATAGACTACATATCCGGTGATTAATACATTCCCATTGAAATAGCCAACATCCGGTTTTGAAAACACTTCCTATTGAAATAGACTACATATCCGGTGATTAATACATTTCCATTGAAATAGCCAACATCCGGTTTTGAAAACACTTCCTATTGAAATAGACTACATATCCGGTGATTAATACATTCCCATTGAAATAGCCAACATCCGGTTTGTAAAACACTTCCTATTGAAATAGACTACATATCCGGTGATTACTACATCCCCATTGAAAAAACCTACATTCCGGCTTTAATACACTTCCGATTGAAATAGACTACATAAGGTTTTTAGTTGACTTCCGGTTGAAACAGCTTACAACCGGTTTTCAATGGACTTCCGGTTGAAACCGCCTACATCCGGTTTTTAATGGACTTCCGGTTGAAACATATTACATCCGGTTTTTAATAGATTTCCGGTTAAAACAGCTTACAACCGGTTTTTAATGGACTTCCGGTTAAAACAGCCTACATCTGGTTTTTCATGCACTTTCGCGTGAAATAGCATACATTTATAGGACTCGTAGCGATACCGATACATTAATTATAAAAAATATTTCGTTGAAAGTATTTCTCAAGTTTCACTTTTCTCGAAACCAATTCCTGTCTCTATCCCTTTAAGAACCCGGAGAGTAACACGAGTAAAAGGGGTCTAAATAGGGGTCTAAATCAGAAGCGAAGCTAATACTTCTCGTTGTAGTGTGCTTCTTTCTTGGAAGAACTCGAAAAGTAAATTGTCCGAGCTGGGAGAATGGTCGCATTTGGGAAGTCCGGCACCTGGTCTCGTTTACGAGCGAGGGCGCAACATTTGGCGCTCCCCTCGGCCATTGGTCAAGCGGACTGGACTTCATTTCGGCCCCAAAATGGACAATTCCATCAAATGGTCTCTGGCCTCATCTCGGCCAACAAGGACCATTTCTTCTACTTTATAACTCAATCGAGTTCAGAATGCTTGTTTTGGCGAAAGATAGCGTTGCGGCCTTCCCACTATCCGCGCGCTGACCGTTGACGATGGTCTTTCAATGGGGGATCTGTCTGCTTAACGCGTTTCAGTTTGCAACGCTTCTCGGTATAGTATCGTCTCGTAGTTCAAGCTAGTGCTCGGCAGTCGATTAATTTTTATCCATGAATAAAATAAGCTCGGCGATATTTAAATAATATTTATTTAAATAACCAATAGTTGAATAAAAATTGTAAAATGTTTAAATAATCGACAGTGAATAAGCCTATTATTTAAATAAAACAAACAATTAATTAAATGAATGCCACTTTTATTCAAATAAATGCTTGGTTGCGTAAAAAAACATAATTAAATAAGTTAAAATTATATTCTTTTTACCAACGTTTTTTAAATAAATCGGAAAATTTGTGGATAATGAATAAACAATTCCGAACACTAGTTCAAGCTAGGAGGGCTTTCTAAGGTTCATAAAATCTAATAAACGTCATTTTTATTTATTTGAGATAATTAACTTTATTTATTTTGATAACCATAATTGCTTATGGTAATCTTAGGGGTATTTACTGGTATATATAATTAAGGAACATTTAAGGAACATTGAAATCGGAATTTAATAGCGGCCAATTTTTAAATTAATTTAATTAATTTATTTAAGACTACCTCAATTGATACACCTTCGAATTATTTCAGTAACTTATGTTTTTAAAACCAATACACGTTTATTTGTAGATAATCAGCACTAAAAATATTGTGTTAGGTACAAAATTGAATTACTGGTGCGAAATATTTTTTCTTCTTCGTTTGGCTAAGATCAAAGTGTAGTAATATTTTTGCATCAACTGCTTAAGTGAATCTTTTACGTATACCACGGGAATCAATAGCTGTTTTGTTGATTCAATTCAAACCCACGTCATAGGTATATTAACTTAGAAAGGAGATATTTATTCAGAATTTCAGTGGTTTAAATGTATATTTTAATGTTAAAGTTCCGGCTTTTCATTCCAATAGTGCATTTTAATATATAGATGAAGAAAGATGTTGTAAACATTCCAGCGCAGTAAATACAGAACGCGTATTGTAGAAACTGATATTTATACGCAGCCTATTTAAGCTTCAGATATATCGCTACTCGGTCTACATTATTTCTGGTCACCGCATTCAAATACCATTCTAATTTGATCTTTTGCTAATTGTGAAGTCAGTAACCGAAACCATTTAAACTTCTTTGGAAATTTATGTCTAATGGAAATTCATCCCTTGTTGAAATTTATGTCTTCTGGAAATCTATGACTTTTTAAATTTATGTCTTCTGGAAATCTATGACTTTTTAAATTTATGTCTTATAGAAATTTATGTTTTATGGAAATTTATGTTTTATGGAAATTTATGTCTTATGGAAATTTATGTCTTATGGAAATTTATGTCTTATGGAAATTTATGTCTTATGGAAATTTATGTCTTATGGAATGGAAATTTATCCCTTTTGGAAATTTATGTCTTATGGAATGGAAATTTATTTATGAAAATACATTCCATATGGAATGGAAATTTATCCTATATTGAAATTCATTCCTTATGAAAATTTATGTCATATGAAAATTTAGGACTTATGGAAATTTATGTCATATGAAAATTTAGGACTTATGGAAATTTATGTCATATGAAAATTTAGGACTTATGGAAATTTATGTCATATGAAAATTTAGGACTTATGGAAATTTATGTCATATGAAAATTTAGGACTTATGGAAATTTATGTCTTATGGAATGGAAATTTATCCCTTGAAGAAATTTATGTCTTATGGTATGGAAATTTATTCCTTATGAAAATGCATTAAATATGGAAAATGCATCCTTTATTGAAATTCATTCCTTATGAAAATGTATTTCTTATTGAAATTTATCCTTTATGAAGATTTATCCCTTAAATAAATTTATCCCATATGGTAATTTATACCTTAAATAAATTTATCGCATATGGAAATTTATCCCTTAAATAAATTTATCGCATATGGAAATTTATCCCTTAAATAAATTTATCCCATATGGAAATTTGTCCCTTAAATAAATTCATCCCTTAAATAAATTTATCAATTAAATAAATTTATCCATCAAATAAATTTATCCCTTAAATAAATTTATCCCTTAAATAAATTTATCCCATATGGAAATTTGTCCCTGAAATAAATTTATCCCATATGGAAATTTGTCCCTTAAATAAATTCATCCCTTAAATAAATTTATCTCATATAGAAATTTATCCCATATGGAAATTTATCCCTTAAATAAATTTATTTATTCCCTAAATAAATTTATCCCTTAAATAAACTTATATACTTATCCCTTAAATAAATTTATCAATTAAATAAATTTATCCTACATGGAAATTTATTTCTTACGACAATTTATTTCGGAAATTTGTTTTCCGCAAATATTTCCATTCAATTGGAAAGTTATCAATCTGTACCGCCATAAAAAGGGAACGAAAAAGTTCAATTTCAATCCTAACTGAGATTCAACTGGGGAACTGGAATGCTCGAGTATTCGAAAGTAGTAACCGTTCCATAAATGGCTGTTATATTGTTTGGCCCGCCATCCCGCATACTTTCTTTCAACAACCTGATCCGTCTTTGTCCGCGTAAAGAAACTTGGATAACTATTCGCGTTAGAAAGTGAACTTCATTTTGGTTTTCTTTCCACCGCCAGGGTAACAAATCTGGACTTTTATTAGCGAGGTTTGTGTTTACTGCTTAAACCATTTTCTTTTATTTTTCCTTCGGTTTTTTTGGGGCTCGAAAGAGATCGAGTATTTTGGAAGGAATTGATATTGCTTTGACCCCTTGTTATTGTTACAAGCGACCCATTTTATCAAAGTTGGGTATTTCCTTATTTACAGAAATCGAGGTTTACTACTCGGGTCGGGCCTGAGTATTCCTGAAAATGGAATACGTTAATTTTGGCAGCAATTTTCTGAAATAATCCCTAAAAAATACTGTCTGTTATTTAAAAAAAATCGTTGATTACTTAGCACATTTTGAAATAACGTTATTAAAAAGAATATTTTAATATTTTCAGAAACTGCACCTTATTAAAAGAGGTTTTGATAAGAGTTCAAAATCTTCATCTCATTAATATTTACAAAAATAACATTAGAGATATTTTTGAAACATTTCATCAGTTATTTCAAAATTTTCGTCTGATAATCGTTTAAAAAAATTCGTATCATAAATATTTACATGAAGAAATCCTCGGACATTTCTGGAAACGCTGTGTTAATAATTTTATTAAACAGTAGTTTGATATTTTTTAAATCTATTTTGATATTTTTTAAATCTATTTTGATATTTTTTAAATCTATTTTGATAATTTTTCAAAAGTGTTTAAAATAAATATCCAAAAGGTTTTAGATAATTTTTCAAACAGATTTAGATAATTTTTCAAAAAGTGTTTTATATAATTTTTTAAATTTTTTTAGATAATTTTTCAAAATTGTTTTAGAATATCTTTTAAAAAAAAATTTCAGGTTATTTTTCAAAATGGTTTTAGGTACATTTTCAAAATTTTTAGGTAATTTTCAAAACATTTCACCTGATAATTTTTCAGATCATTTCACGTGATAATTTTTCTAAAACATTCTTCCATTAACTTTTCATAAACATTACCTCTGATAATTTTTCAAAAATGGCGTCAGGTAATTTTTAACTTAATTATATTTATTTATTTCCTTTTGAAAATCGTTAGTTTTATAAATACTAAACCTATAATACTTGAGCAAGTTGCAAAAAAAAAAATAGGTCGTAGGACCTAAAACAGTCTCTACCAAAATACCAAAGGAGACCATTTCGAAGTTCCTTATCGTTTTCAAACATTTTTCAAGTTTATATTTAAAAAAAAATCAAAATGAGAATCAAAAGATTAACGCCACGAGCCAACAAAACGACACCTTCCAAATAAATCAATCTTATAATTTCTATTTGTCAACTACAAAGAGTCCCGGAAATGGAAGTTTTGGGATTGATAAATCCGCTATTCGTTAAAATACAAGAGGCTACTTTTGGTCTTTGACACCGGAGGGCGCAACGAGCCTCTGTGTTGGGAAATTTATGGTTCAACCCCTTCTTATATAACTCCTTTTTCCTTCTGCTCGGGTCTGGACCCTAAGAAAGCTGAGAATAGGAGTGTTGGGGTTGCGAAAGGGGTTGGGGTTGGGGTTTCCTTGTTCAATCTTCGCCCTGTTCCTTCGGATCATTTGTCTTCGGTCCGAAAGAGCAACCAAAGATTTCGCGAGCTTGTTAAACTTTCGGCCAAACTCCACTGCCCCAAGACCCGGCAAAATGGAGAGATCGTTTGGTTATATATATTTTTTTGTAAATTGATTTTTGTATGGGGTGTCCTCAATTTAGCAATTGAAATATATTTAATGGAAAAAACGCGTTTTCCGAATTTGGAAATTGCACCGTTACTGTTTTCTTTGCCCTCCTTTCAACATTTTTATAGGGTGTTGTACCGTCTTTTTTCAAGTGGAGTTCAAAAGAGGTTTAACGATTCTTTCACTCGTTTACTTTAAGAACCCAAAAGGCTGAAACTAGTTAAGTCGGATTTTAATTTTTTAAATTAAAATTAAAATTTATAGTGCATTCAAATACGTTGTTTTTATTTATTCTAATTATAACTTAAATACTTTAGAAAAAGTTAAGTAACTTTTGTCAAAACCGTGTGAAAAACCGCAAGATAATTACACCGAAGGAAAATATTTATTCGACTTAAAATTGGAAAACTGAAAATTACATACAGGGTGGAAGCCTCAGCCGTGGTCCAGCCTCGGTACTTCTCCTAGTACACCAGATTGTAAATAACTATACCGGAAGTAATTAGAAAATTGTAAATTGTAAATAACTATACCGGAAGTAATTAGAAAATTGTAAATTGTAAATAACTATACTGGAAGTAATTAGAAAATTGGAAACCGGAAATAATCTGTACCGAAAGTAATTAGGAAATTGAAAACCGTAAATAACCTGTACCGAAAGTAATTTAGGAAATTGGAAAAAAGAAATTATCATATATTCCGGAAGTTATTTTAAAATTGGCTACCGGAAATTATCAATCACGGAAGTAGATGGAAAATTGGAAACTGGAAATAATCTATACCGGAATAAATCAGAAAATTGGAAACCGGAAATAATATATACCGGAAGTGGTTAGAAAAATTGGGAACCGGAAATTATCAATCACGAAAGTAGATGGAAAAATGGAAACTGGAAATAATCTATACCGGAATAAATCAGAAAATTGGAAACCGGAAATAATATATACCGGAAGTGGTTAGAAAAATTGGGAACCGGAAATAACATATGTAGTATTTAAAACATCGGAAAACTGTTGAAACCTGAAGTATTTGAAAGTTGGGAACCGGAAATTAGCAACGCCGGAAATGTAGTTAGATGGGAAATGATCTAAAATCGAAATAACGTTTTGTTTGCTAATAGCGATTTATTTGGAAGTGTTGAAAACGAGTGAAATATAAATATTTGACATCATACTCGGTTATAGCTTAGTACGCCCTTTAGTTTCGAACAGTAACATCCCAATAGTTATTTACGAAGCCGATAGATGGCGACTCGACTCTTAAAACTCGCTTATTGGAATTGAAGAATCGGAAAACGAAAATAAAGCCATAATCAATTTACAAGGGCACACTGGCGTTTGAAGAGTTTCGGCTGCTTCTAACTCGCCCAAAATCGCGAAACGTTTCGTTTTCGAACTAGAGGTATTCGGAGGGATACAGATTTGTTAAGGCGTTATGTGGCCAGAATAAATAGTCCTCTCGATTTATTAATACCGAAGGACTTCAGGTGTACAAATCAGCTGTGAAATTACTTGAAATCACGTACATTTAGTAGCTTTAATAACTTTAATCAATTGAATATTGAAATCACTTGAAATCTGAAATCAGATGTACAAAATTTCTAACATTGGAATGATTCATACGCGAGCAGTAGCGGAAAAAATATTTGAAAAATGCAGACGATTCGTTACATTTTAGCTCGTAGAATTCGCGTAGGATTTTCCTAGTTTAGATTGAACTTGGTAATTTCTACATTATAAAGGTAAACAATTTTAAAACTATTATTTTCTATCATAAATATACATACTAATGAACAATAATCGTTATTCTGAAGGCGATATCTCCGTGTAATTTTATCAATACGCTTTGAAAAACCTTAAGCCTTGCCCGCCTTTCGCCTTTAAAGTTTTAAACCAAGGATGATCTAAACCTACGTTTCAGGTTTGCCAACCGACGTTTTGGAGAGCAAACTACTTTTTCGCTACAAAGACTAAATATAGCGCTCACTAGATTTGCTAGTCCTAGGCCGCGTTAATTCCTTCTTTGCTCCGTGTCGAAAACAACTTAAACAAGACGTTTCAAAAGTTTTACGTTGGCGGTATAGCGAGCTATAAGAGGCTCCTCTTATCATAGGCTTCTGATACGACCAATCATATTCGGGGAACTTTAATTATAACTTTTCCAATAGGTAATACCGTAAGTAACATAGAACAATAAGTACGACGACTAGCTTAAAAATACCGAACTGATTTCCGAAGCTATAGCGTAAACAAGGTTTAGTTTAGCACAAAGCCCCCTAGTATTTAAATATTACCAATGCGAAATATACGACTATCAAAGACGATAATATTCTACACGGTCCGGTTTGCAAGTCCACCACCCTCCTACGCATTGTAACCCGGGCACCTGTTTAAAGACATTATACGTCGGTAGATGACTTGGGCCCAGGGCCGGATTAACCAATAGGCCGAATAGGCCTGGGCCTAGGGCACCAAGCCTACAAGGGGCACCAAGATGGTTCGAAAAAAATAAAAGTACAAAACTTTAATCATTTGCTTTTCACAAAATATTTTCCGGAGTAATTTTAGTAAATGCGTCCACCCCTATGAACCAAAAACGTTTGATTGTCACATTCTCTGACGGACTGCCGTCTAGCCCCTGACAACATACTAAATCTGGCAGCAGAATTAATTTTCCTTCCATTTCTTAATTATAAATTGAGGAAGCGCTTAGCTCGCTTCGCTCGCTATTGAAAGGGGGCACCAAAATTAACTTGGGCCTAGGGCCCCATAAAGTCTTAATCCGGCCTTGCTGGGGCCTAAGGTGGTGCCTTGGGTATTAGCCTAGCTGATTATTATTATTATTAAGTCGAAGTTGTCAGTGTTGAACAAATATTCGGTCAGATAATTACCATAAACAAATATGGTCCCACTTATAGTTATTACGTTACTTACGATAATAGGCACGTTCCATTTCCGCTTTGGCGTTCCGCGGGCGACGAAGCATCGGAAGCAATTCATATCGCGCTGAGAAGTGGATCCCTCGGTAGAGAGAAACCCAATTCCAGATAAAACCCATAATCCATACTCAGAATTTTCCACCTACGAACCCAAACGAAACGCTGCGCCAAAAATAAAAGTGCTTCTCTACGTCCGAGATAGACCATTCAGGGGCCAAAACAATCGATTGCAACTCGGTTTCGCATTAATCGAAAAATCCTAGTTCGATTCAAGCTCCAGCGCATCTCGTCTCCGTTGAATCCTTTCATTCCACCCGCAAATATCCACTAACAGGCTAGATTGACGTTTTCCGTATTAAATCAACGGTTATGTCCGTCGATATAAGCTAGCGCTACCAATAGCCGATTGGTGTCGAGTTAGCTATAGACAACCGTCGATGGAAGTTAAACGTATTTTGACGGAGATACCTACGGTCACCGGATAGTACCTTTCAAAGGCTGGAATAGGCCGTTTTGTACCGCTATAAAAATATCAGGTCTTAATCACTCTACCTCATCTGGTAGCGGCGTTTAAGTCGGAGCTAAACGTGTTTTTGCATTTAATAAAAGTGTCCGGTAAGGTGTAGGTTTCCTCCACTTATCTCGAGGAAACTCGGACCGAAGAGTGTCACTAAAAAGTTTGGGCGGGACCATTTAGCGGAGAAGTTTGGTTGAAGGTGGTGGTCTGGGTGTGCCAGCCCGTGCGCCACCTATAAATAAGAAACCCATTTCCTTAATGTTGGCTGTTGATTGACTCGCCACCAGATGGGGCGGCGTCGATGGCTATTAACGGGGCCCAGGGCCCGGCAAGTTTTCGCCGAAAGTAACTTTCTCCTTTTCGAATTTGGGAGATCAGATCTGCAGAAAGTCTATTAAGCGCAATGCCCCCGCACCCGGTTCCTATTTTCACTTCTAGTCTTATATATATAGTTCGCGAGAAATACATTTAATTGGGAAGTAAATAGAACCGTTTCACGGGGTCACACTCTGCCCCCTTTGCCCCAAACTAACAAAAAACATTCGTTTTATTTCTCAGTTACCAGGAGATTATTTTTTCCGATAGCTTGTTCCGGAAATAAATCCTTAAGAAAGTGGTGGATCAAATTTTAGTTCAAAATTATGTTCAAAATTGGGCAGATCTAAAATCGGTTCGAAACATGTCCAAAATTGGGCAGATCCAAATTCGGTTCGAAACTTATGTCAAAAATGGGAAGGTCTAAATTCGGATAAAAAATGTCAAAAATTGGAAGATCTAAAATTAGTTCGAAATTATGTCCAAAATTAGGCAGAACCAAATTTGGTTCAAAAGTTATGTGCAAAATTGGGAAGAACCAAATTTGGTTCGAAAGTTATGTCCAAAATTGGGCAGAACCAAATTTGGTTCAAAAGTTATGTGCAAAATTGGGATGAACCAAATTTGGTTCGAAAGTTATGTCCAAAATTGGGCAGAACCAAATTTGGTTCGAAAGTTATGTCCAAAATTGGGAAGAACCAAATTTGGTTCGAAAGCTATGTCCAAAATTGGGAAGAACCAAATTTGGTTCGAAAGTTATGTCCAAAATTGGCAGAACCAAATTCGGTTTGAAAATTATGTCCAAAATTAGATAGAACCAAATTCGGTTCGAAAATTAGGTCCAAAATTGGGCAGATCCAAATTCGGTTCGCAAATTATATCAAAATTTGGGCAGATCCAAACACGACTCAAAAATAATTTCCAAAATTGGTTTGAAAATTATGTCCAAAATTGGGCAGATCCAAATTCGGTTCGCAAATTATATCAAAATTTGGGCAGATCCAAACACGACTCAAAAATAATTTCCAAAATTGGTTTGAAAATTATGTCCAAAATTGGGCAGATCCAAATTCGGTTCGCAAATTATATCAAAATTTGGGCAGATCCAAACACGACTCAAAAATAATTTCCAAAATTGGTTTGAAAATTATGTCCAAAATTGGGCAGATTCAAATTCGGTTCGCAAATTATGTCCAAAATTGGGCAGATCTAAAATCTGTTCGCAAATTATGTCCAAAATTTGGCAGAGCTAAATTCGACTTTGATTGAAAATTATAATCCAAAACGTGCTATATTTATGAAATTCAACTTTACTGCGATTTGATTAAATATAGTTTTTTAATCCGTACAGAATTGGATTTCAGTTCGATCCAAATTTTGTTATTGGATCAAGTCAATTTTTATTGAAAAAACGACATCATGGTCTAGTATTCTAAATTCCCTTGAATACATTCAGGCTAAACCATATAACTTTTATGAATAACTGATTTTGGCGATAAAATATTTTGGTTCATTTATTTGGAATTTGATCCCTCGAGACCGCTTTTAAATAATAATTGAATGCACCATCGTTAACCGGCATAAAACCTTTAAATCTGCATTCATTTTTCAAATGCTAAAAAGTACATTTTGGCACCCTTTTGAAAATCCCTCTCATATTTTAATATTGTAATATTTATCGTCTAAAGTAGAAAGGCGTTTGCATTTTAAATCCTTGGCTACCAGGTACATCAAAGCGTTAATTTTAGCGCGGCCCATTTTACCCAGAGCTAGACGTTCACCGAAGCTACTTAACATTTTCGTACCTAACGCCAGGCATGGATTACCTTATGAAATGAAACGTTTAAAGGGAGTAGAAAGTAAGTTATTCGATTTGACTTTTAGGATGAAAAGTCTGTAGGAGCTTCTATCCTTACCGTATCATGCTAAATTCGGGTGTAAACTTAGTGCCCAAGAGAAAGGTTCTATTCAACAACTCACTGTGTAAACTTTAGGGGGAAAACCGCTATCATAATATCACAAAATGCTAGTGTTATTAATTTTCCGGAAAAATCAAATACGGAAACATTTCCAGAAAAAAATTTAAAATTGAAACATAAATTACTTTTTAAAGGTTTTTAATGTTTTTAACTTTTTATCTATATAAAATGTCTAATAACAGTAAACATACTACAAAAAAATAATAGTGTTACATTGTTAATAAGCTTAAACTAGTCTAGAGGTTTAGTTTTACTTTTGGTTTGGAAAAATGAGGCGAAAATGCAACTTTATTTAAATTTGCAAACAATATTAGACTAATCATGGAATTAAAACTTTTTTTCGGAAAAATACGGAAAATTTTTCTGAAAAAAGACCTAGGCCATTTTCCACGGAAAATTTTCCGACTTACCACACTACAAAATGCAGATTTCGTTCAAGATAATTCTATAACAACTCACTGTGTAAATCTGGGGGGAAAGCCACTATCGTAATATACCAAAGTGCAGATTTCGCTGAGTGTGAAAAAGATTAAGATTACCACATCAATTACTATCCCACTTTTCGAAAAATTTAACGCTTCCCTTAAAGGGAGTATATTCTGACCAGTGGAGAGAGAACTTGCAAACTCATCGCGGAAGGAGTTGTTCAAAGTTTTCAGCCATTGACACAAGTTGGGATCGAACCCTGCGAAGTGAAAGTGCTAACCAGCCACTCCACTTCTAACGTCGCTAGCTCCAATTACCTCTAGTTTCTGTTAAGCATGGTTTGCAGAAATGTTAAAATAGGTGAGCTACCATAAATATGGAACTGTATACTCCTTTTAAAGCTGGTCTAGGAGAAGGTAAGGAGTGTCGTCGAACGGCTGTCTTTCAAGCGAACGCCACCAGGAATAGAAAATCCTTGTCTCTCAGGTTTAATGGATTTCTAATGCATATTGGTGGCTTTTATCGGGGATTCCGGTGGTGCTGCTTAGAGACGTGATCGGCGATAATGTTCCGCCTGAGATCTATCGGCCATTATGGCGGCCGAAGGCGTTATGTTACCACGCCCTCTAACGGTGGATTGGACAGGGTTGAAACCAGGCAACTAAACCGCTTTACCATCTTTCTAAAACTAAGGTTGCTATTCGTTTGGGCTGCAATTAGGAGTCGATGAGATCCAACTTGGAAAACAACAGCTTATTACCAATTGAAGTTGGTCTGATAATGCATTTCATTGAAAGTAAATGTCCAAGTAACCATCTAAATTAGGGGTGACCAAGTTTGATATCCAAAACAGTGGCGGCTCTAGGGGGTAGGTCAGGTAGGCCAATGCCTACCTTAAAATCATCCTATAAGGGGCCCCAAATTGATCTAGAAAGGGTCTCAAAATTGCACCAAGAGATAAAATTATTTATAAATAACAATGAAACAATTGTCGATAATGTATTTAGAAATTTTTGAGGTATCTCCTAGTAAATAAAACCAGTTCTGTTATATTTGGACTCGTTTTACTGTTGTTAGAGCTTTTTTGTTCGTCATGTACATCACTACTTTATTTTATTGAAGCATTTCGTTGAGGAAGGTGGTCCCATTTATTTGGTTTGCCTACCCTCGCGAAAATTCCTGGCGCCGCCACTGATCCAAAAGACTGCTTTTTAGAAGGTCGAAATCACCATTCTCAATGTCGAGATCGCCGTATTTATGCCACTTAATTTTTCTATTATAATATTTTTATATATTTTCAAGATAACCATTTTGAAGATTTTACAAAAAATCGATTTAACTGTACTGAAGTTAATACGTCACACGGCTCAAAAATTACTTATTTATCAGTCATATTTATTTTTATAATTGTTTATCTAACTCACCACTGCTCAAATAAAATTACTAGTGTTGTTAATTTTTCGCAAATCGTAAAAATAAAAAATTTAAACATGACTTTTTAAGGGTTTTTATTGTTTTTAACTTTTCATCGATATAAAATGTCTACTATCAGTAAACATACTACAAAACATTAATTGTTACATTGTTAATCAGATTAAACTAGTCTAGAGGTTTAGTTTTACTTTCAGATTCCAAAAAATGAGGCGAAAATGCCGCTTTATTTAAATTGGCAAAAAATATATTAGACTAATCATGAAATGAAACCTTTTTTTTATACGGAAAATGTTCCGGAAAAAGGCCGCGGTCATTATCCGTCTTACAACACTAAAAATAACGCTGTGATAACAAATTTCCCACCTATTTCTGACATCGTATTACAGAATTTTACAAATTATTTCCAAATTTCAAAAATATTTCCTAGCAAGTAATCTGGCTTGTACAAAATTGTACAGAAACTGGGAACACGCGTGCAAAACCAAAATGAATACTGCCTAAATCTATCATCAGTGACGTACAATCAAAGCTATAGCCTTGTCTCCTCTCTTAGTAGGTTTTCTAAAGTAAAAACCACCATAAAAAATACTACCATAGACTGAAAACACCGACGAACTTTCATTTTTGTCCCAAATATGTCTCCAATTTCATCATTCCAAACGGGACAAACAAAACAGAAATTTCGCCTGAAATTGAATACCCCTGTATACCAAAGCAAGCGGCTCAGATATTTCAAAAAAGGGAGTATAACATTAGTGGACGATTTATATTTGGAGCGCTACTCCTTTGAAGAATATGCAAATTCAGTAGCGGACATAGAACGATGGCCTTTTTGATGGCCTAATAGTCGAGCGACCAAAACCTCTTCCTCCAACCATCAATTCGACTATTTCTTACAGCTACTTCCGCGAATACAAGTTTTATGTTTTTTTTTATACCGGGGTCCTTTATGAAACATTTCTTTTTACTTGTCCCATATTTTGTAAACCTGACGAGGAAGGTTTGACGTAAAAGGGTTTCAAATACCGTTTTTTACGTTGGTTTTTATGGACTGATTTTCTAGAAATTTTGTTTGGGAAATACTATGATGGTAAGGAGTTGGCATGGTAACGGATCAAGTAAAAATTGTATTTTAAATTGAATTTTATGAAAGCTCGCGTGCAGTTTGTAGTATGTAGTGTTATAAATTATGGTCGCGATGGTAACGTTTTTTATCCGATACCAAGACAACGATTTGATGAAATATAAAAGTAATTTGGACAAAAAAATTTATTTAAGAAAATAAGTTTAGTAATTAATTGCATTGACAAAAGAATTTTGGCACATACTTTTAAATTACAATGATATTTTAAATAATATTGCCATTATTCTAACTATATTTGGTGAAACTAGACTTTTTTAACTTAAGTTTTGATTTGAATTTTTTTTAACTTAAGCTCTACAAATAAATTATTTACGTTTAAATTTCCGAAAATTATCTTTTGAATAGAGATAAAAAGTAGAACTTCCAACCATTTATCAGATCACTCTTTGCGTTATCTGAACAGAGGAAATATTTTCGATAAATTAGATGCGAACCAGATATTTTAAAATTGAATTTAATCTGAATTCATCGTAAACCTACATACATATTTTAGGCGCTTTACAGTAATCGATTTTCGCGTTGACTAATTTCAAGATTTTGGAACTGATTTTCACCCAGATTTCAAGCTGATTTGAAGATTTTTAAAATCATTTTTCTCTAGAGGGTCGCAGGATTTTTACAAATGTCAGAACCATCGATTATATTTCTACTAAAAATATAAGTTTGCAGATAACTGTTCCGAAAACTGAATCTGCAGAGATGAATTATAGAGGGGCTAGTTCGGATCGGTTTCAGGGAATAATCAGATACCATTTGTAATCAGGATGTTGGGCGGGATCAAATTTAAAAGATAAACTCAATATCTTCAGAAATCTGATTCTTGTCATGAGATGAGTTTACTCTAGTACGGGCCTAAGTAACATAATAACCATAAGTATGTCAATTATCCAAAATTATCACCGAACTAATTTTAAAGGTTGTTGCGCAGGGCTGATACTGGGTTACTTTTTTAACTAAAAGTTCCTTTTTTTTAAATCGGTTACTAAAAGTTAATATTTGTCTAATTTGGTTACTAAAAGTTTCTATTTTGAAATTTATTAGGTTATCTCTACGAAAACATATTTTACCATATTTAATGTTAGTACTGCCCATAGAAATCAAAAACTCCGTCTTTTAATAATATCCTTTATTCGTAACGAAGGTAGGCTTTTTTAGTTACAAAACTAGCGGGAGATAAAATAAAAGTAAAAATTTACGTAAAAGAGTAAAGTAAAGTTCCAAATTAGCAAATACTTAATGTAAATTCCTGTTTTTAAGTTATTTGTTAGTTACTTTTAGGTTACTATTTTGGAAGAGAATAGTTACTATTTCCACTAATATTAGTGATGAATTTGAGTATCAGTCCTGTGTTGCGTAATCAAGGATTATATCTCAGTACAGAGCCCCGTTGTGTTTAAATATACCCAGGGCAAAAGAAACGTCTACCACGGGCAATAATAGTGGGGTAGCCTCGCAGCAAAAGGAGCCGGGTTCGATCCCAGCTTAAGGAAACTGAGTTAACACTCGGAACTACTCCTTCCGCGTTGAGTTTGCAAGTTCTCTCCCCACTGGTTAAAGGGGTTTTCCACCGAGTTCTTCGGTTTCCCCTTCCAATAAGAAACTTATTGAGGTTAACGGTAATAGTTAGTGTAGGGAGCTGTTGGATCGCGTGGCATGAAGGACTGGCCACCACCCTCGTAACACTTTGTAACCCGGCCACCTGTTTAAAGAGTATTAAAAGTCGCTAGATGACTTGGGCCCAAGGTGGGGCCTAGCTGATTATTAATACTATTACCACTCAGTTCTGTTGCGAGTTCAAGTCGGACGAGAGTGGTAGTGTCGAAAAATGTTCGCCAAAAGGTGGTGTCCTACTCATCGTTTTTATGATTACTTATGGTTCGCGTTAAAATTCTCATCTATTACACCACAAAGAATCTATTTTAGGAATTTGATGTCATATTGAAATGATCGCCTGGTGGGGTCTTCGGAGGTCTTTTACGTTTCGGGGGATGATGATCAGTGGAGGTCATTTCGCCCATTAGGGGGCGCAGCGGTGTAACAAGACCATTAGTCGACGGAACAGCCTATAAAATGGGCGTAGGGCTAGAGGAGCCATAGCGGATTTAGCTCCAAATTCCAATTACAAGTTGAAATAGCCCCACTATCAAAGGCTCTCTTTTTGCTGCTAGTTGTAATAGTCGCGCTCGAGCTCATTCGACCTCGAACCGACAAATCTGACCCACGCCTGACTCACACTTTTTAGATTCTTCCAGTGGAAACCACTACAATCGCTAAAGATGTTCGGGTCGGTGTAGATTCTACCGGAGCTATACTAGGTAGTTTCGGCAACTTTTTAAAATCCGCAGATTTGTAAAAACTTTTTGACTTTGAGACAATTGAAAAAAATCTCAAAAAAGTCATAGTCTGAGATAATTATTTTAAGTTAATAAGTTATAGAAAAGACCCCGGGCAAAGACTGAGGTAATTATTTTAAGTTACAGAAAAGACCCCGGGCAAAGACTGATGTAATTATTGTAAGTTACAGAAAAGACCCCGGGCAAAGACTGAGGTAATTATTGTAAGTTACAGAAAAGACCCCGGGCAAAGACTGAGGTAATTATTGTAAGTTACAGAAAAGACCCCGGGCAAAGACTGAGGTAATTATTGTAAGTTACAGAAAAGACCCCGGGCAAAGACTGAGGTAATTATTGTAAGTTACAGAAAAGACCCCGGGCAAAGACTGATGTAATTATTGTAAGTTACAGAAAAGACCCCGGGCAAAGACTGAGGTAATTATTGTAAGTTACAGAAAAGACCCCGGGCAAAGACTGAGGTAATTATTGTAAGTTACAGAAAAGACCCCGGGCAAAGACTGATGTAATTATTGTAAGTTACAGAAAAGACCCCGGGCAAAGACTGAGGTAATTATTGTAAGTTACAGAAAAGACCCCGGGCAAAGACTGAGGTAATTATTTTAAGTTACAGAAAAGGGAATAGGCTGAGGTAAGTATTTTAAGTTACAGTAAAGGGATATGCTAAGGTAATTATTTAAAATTGCAGAAAAAGATTTGATTGAAATAACGTATTTTAAAACAATATTTTATTTAATGAATATGAAGTTTTTGAATTTTATTTGCCTTGGTTAATGTTCTTTCCGATGTAATAGAAGAAACACAGATGGCCCCGTTAAAAAATTAAAACGTTTGAGCGAAACAAAATTGCTGAAACTAAGTTTCAGAAGTACTTGGTTACCAAAATCAGTTGACCGACCGAGTTGTTCCAAGCAAATTGATTGGTTTTTAGCGATAACTTTGAAAAAAAAACACTTACATTTTAATGACTGTGACATAGTCCTAAATTTTTAAACATTAAAATTACGTCTACAATAATTCCCTGAAGTAATTTTGGAAATCTAAAACTGAGTTTGAGATTTTCCAAGTAAGATTTTCGTGTTGATTTTAGGGCTGTGCGATTAGTGGTTTTTAGGCAATCGAGTCTGTTATCGAGAATCAATTTTTTTCATCGAGTATTCGAGTCGAGTAATATTGAAGTCGAGTACTTGATTAAGGGGAAACTTTCTCTTATTCGAGTCGAGTAACTAAAAAAAACTTCGAGTAATATTTTTAACAAGTCGGGTTATCGAGTACTTGATTAGGAGCTGGTTTTATTCAAGAAATTATGATATTATATTTAAAAGGAGTAACTTTCAATGCCGAAAAATATTCCTTTAATTTAAATGAACCACAGTTTCCACAACTTTGTAGGTACCGTTTATTGCCCTCTTTGAACTTTGAAGCCACGAGGATAGAAAAAACAAATTCTCGACGAGTTTAAAGGGTAGCTTATTCGAGTAATCGGATACCCGAATATGCAATTTTTTGGTACTCGGGAATGGACGAGTATTCTCCAGTAGAGTTAGAGTAATCGACCTCAAAAAAGGCCGAGTACTCGATGATTTCCTAAACTTGAATGTGATTTTGAAATTTTGGAAACAAAATTTGGCCCAGATTTCGAAATTTACTAACGTCGTAAGTATAACATTTCTAAAATGTTTCTTTTCACTGTACAGTGTACAGGGTTTTGACGAATGTTTGACCCCGCCATACCCCTTACACCAGTGGCGTAGCGTGGGAGGGGCAAAGGGGGCCATGGCCCCGGGCGGCTTAGATGTAGGGGGCGGCCAGTGGCCTGGAAAATTGAAACGAACGCGGCCGGCCGAGATCGTGTATCAGAAAAATTATAAAAAATTATTAAAGGTCTACAATGTGCATGTTGAGATTAACAAATCTGGGTTTCTTGGCAATCGAACAAGAGGTACCAATTAATATTGACCATTTCATTAAAGAGTTCGCGTTGCTAAAAACACGCAAAATAAAATTTTGATTTTTAAATGACTTTTGCAATCAACAGAGCAACAAAGTATCACAGATTTTCACCGATTTTTTGCTTAGTTGCGAAAATAAAGGGGGGGCGGCAAATTTAGGGTTTGCCCCGGGTGAAAGAAATAAACGCTACGCCACTGCCTTACACTGACCATGAGAATCTGTTTTGAGCGAAAACATTATCTCGTTTCAAATGTCCTTCTAATATCTCACTGAATTCTTACTCTATTACCCATAATTAATATGATCAGGGCTGCCTAAATTGCCTAGGACCCGCACTGTCGAATAAAATGCAACATCGGGACCCAGCTAGGAGACTTCGTCTAGGGCCTGTAAAACTAATAACGGGGCCCTAGATATGATCGACGAACGTGGGTCTGTGAAACGAGCGGCCATCCAGGAACGGGCCTTCTTGTTGGTGGGATTGTCAATGGCTGCAAAGTAAATTGGTTCGTACCGCCCAAGTCTCCCCGAACATAAAAATCCTCTTCTGGCCAAATTCGAGCCCTTTTTTCGGGGAGAGGTGAGCCAACCTCTTTATCCCCGAAGCAACCAACCACGCATTGAACTCGCGTTAACGTCACGTGGACTTTTATTAAAGAGATTAAGTAATGTCCGTACCGGGAACTCGGGCAGCGATGGCGAAACGCTTGTCGAAATATGCGTTACCCGTTCATAACGACGGTCGCTCAACCTCTCCATTGTTCTAACAAAGAAAACCGCCTCCGTGGATTGGTGGCGTGGAGTATTAGGCTTAAGGGAAACGAATTCCCGTAAAAAATACGCTAGTAAAAGTAATACCCTTCGCCTGTTTTGTTGGCTGTAAAAAAGTCCCTTCTTATATAGCAAACTCGTTCGGCGTGGAATTCAGCCCATCGGCATCTTGCGGGGTGTTATGAAGTTTCGCGTCCAAGAGCTCCTTTCGTAAAAGGTGCGCGTACAAAGTCTTTATCCTTGGTTCCGTTTTAATAGAAATTTTGATGTACAAGTACTGGTAAGAGCAAAACCTCCCGAACAAAGATAAAAGCTTTATACCTCATCCTGAGATTAAGATTGGGGGCCTTTTTCTACCTACTTCATTTTAAGACGCGAAATTTTTATATCGAAACGAGGGTGATAATTACATTTTTGTGTTCATGACTGTCATATATTTAGGACAATATCGTACCTTGACGTAATAAAATATAAATATTAGCTGGGTGACGGAGTGGTTAGCACCTACACCTCGCAGCAAGAAGAACCAGTTTGTGGCACTGGGTGAAAGCCCGGAACCAATCCCTTTGAGTTGATTTTGCAAGTCTGTTACTGGGGTTTTCCTCCGAGTACTTAAATTTATTTTTCTCATAGAAACTCGCAGAGGTTTTAGAGTAACAGTTTGCAAGTTCTCCCTTTTTCCCATAGAAACTCGCAGAGGTTTAAGAGCAATAGTTTGCAAGTTCTCCCTTTTCCCCATGGAAACTCGCAGAGGTTTTAGAGTAATAGTTTGCAAGTTCTCCCTTTTCCCCATGGAAACTCGCAGAGGTTTTAGAGTAATAGTTTGCAAGTTATCCCTTTTCCCCATGGAAACTCGCAGAGGTTTTAGAGTAATAGTTTGCAAGTTCTCCCTTTTCCCCATGGAAACTCGCAGAGGTTTTAGAGTAATAGTTTGCAAGTTCTCCCTTTTCCCCATGGAAACTCGCAGAGGTTTTAGAGTAATAGTTTGCAAGTTCTCCCTTTTCCCCATGGAAACTCGCAGAGGTTTTAGAGTAATAGTTTGCAAGTTCTCCCTTTTCCCCATGGAAACTCGCAGAGGTTTTAGAGTAATAGTTTGCAAGTTCTCCCTTTTCCCCATGGAAACTCGCAGAGGTTTTAGAGTAATAGTTTGCAAGTTCTCCCTTTTCCCCATGGAAACTCGCAGAGGTTTTAGAGTAATAGTTTGCAAGTTCTCCCTTTTCCCCATGGAAACTGGCAGAGGTTTTAGAGTAATAGTTTGCAAGTTCTCCCTTTTCCCCATGGAAACTCGCAGAGGTTTTAGAGTAATAGTTTGCAAGTTCTCCCTTTTCCCCATGGAAACTCGCAGAGGTTTTAGAGTAATAGTTTGCAAGTTCTCCCTTTTCCCCATGGAAACTCGCAGAGGGTTTAGAGTAATAGTTTGCAAGTTCTCCCTTTTCCCCATGGAAACTCGCAGAGGTTTTAGAGTAATAGTTTGCAAGTTCTCCCTTTTCCCCATGGAAACTCGCAGAGGTTTTAGAGTAATAGTTTGCAAGTTCTCCCTTTTTCCCATGGAAACTCGCAGAGGTTTTAGAGTAATAGTTTGCAAGTTCTCCCTTTTTCCCATGGAAACTCGCAGAGGTTTTAGAGCCATAGTTTGCAAGCTCTCCCTTTTTCCCATGGAAACTCGCAGAGGTTTTAGAGCAATAGTTTACAAGTTCTCCCTTTTCCCCATGGAAACTCGCAGAGGTTTTAGAGCAATAGTTTACAAGTTCTCCCTTTTCCCCATGGAAACTCGCAGAGGTTTTAGAGCAATAGTTTACAAGTTCTCCCTTTTTCCCATGGAAACTCGCAGAGGTTTTAGAGCAATAGTTTACAAGTTCTCCCTTTTTCCCATGGAAACTGCAGGGGTTTTAGAGCCATAGTTTGCAAGTTCTCCCTTTTCCCCATGGAAACTCGCAGAGGTTTTAGAGCAATAGTTTACAAGTTCTCCCTTTTTCCCATAGAAACTGCAGGGGTTTTAGAGCCATAGTTTGCAAGTTCTCCCTTTTCCCCATGGAAACTTGCAGATGTTTTAGAGCAATAGTTTACAAGCCACCACTCTAACGAGCAGTCTGCACTGATATGTCAAAATGCATTTCATAAAATCGAATATTGATTTTATAAAAGTATTATTACATTATTTAAATTTTTCATTTTACATCATACAAAGTGTTATCATACGCAGTTTGGAAAATTCACGTATGCAAGAACAGTCTTAATTGCAAATGCATAATTTAGTTTGGTCTAAAACTAGACCTAACTTTTGTCACGTTGCTTATCCCACTATACTATAGAGAAAGAGCCTTGAGTGGCAGAAAAATAATGCTTCGTTCACCAATAGATGGGAGACGTAGTCCAGACGAGTACCTTTTGGGTTTAACTTGCAGGAAATTCTAGAACTGTTTTGTCAGTTTTTTTATTTTTTTAGATAAAGATTCTCTATTTTAGTATGCACAGCCAACAATAGATGGCAGACGTAGTCCAGACGATTGACCTTTCGCTTTGCATTGTACGAAGATCTTGGTCGGTTTTATTTTTATCCCAGACTCAGTTTAACATGATTTGAGAGTCTAGCTTTAACGTTTTCATCAGACGCTTGCTTGAAAGAGTTTTAAACTTCGTCTATAAAGATGATAAAATATGCTTCAGTTGCTGACGACAAGCTGAGATTATTTTCTTGGCAGAAAGACAACCAGACTGAAGTGACTGCTTAAAACAGCATAATTCCGGTTTTTACACACAATCCTAGGGATTTGTGTGTATTAGTTTCACGTAAAGTGTAGCCGATGCCGATGCCGATGCCGCCGTTGCCGCCGTGTCGCGCATATCTCTTTAACAGTTAGGTCTAGAAAAGTCCATGATATCTCGTTCGAATGTACATACCTCGGCATCGATCGCCTTTCATAAATTTTTGAAATCGGAGCCCAAGAAGTTGGACAAATGCCCAATTTATTATTTTCGGTGTTTTCGCTTTGTGTGGTAGATATTTTATTTAAAATTAAGTCCGATAACGTTAAAAAAATATTTTTGGTTAGATTAGGATTCCGCTGACTTATACTTTCGGTTATATCAGTAATGATTTAATTTAAGTATAGTTTTCGAGGTAATTTACGGGACCCCAATTTTCGTGGTTTTATATTTTATCCTAAAAGTCTACATAAAGTTCCTTAATTTAGGTTCGATTTTCATGAAAGTTATATTTTTGAATAGCTGTGGTTTCCATATAACCTAGAATTGCAATTACGTTGCTTAATTTTAATTCTAAGTAAGGTTTTTTGGACATCGTTTACGGACCCCCGCAACTTCCAAAATTCTAAATCCACGTGTTTATAGAGTTCTATACGCCAATTTCCCTCTCGCATTTTTCAAGGCCGTTCGCGCTGCGCTTTCAACGTATGACTAGAAGTAACAAATAAGTGTGACACTCAACGTTTGCGCAGAAGTAACAAATGAGTGTGACACTCAACGTTTGCGCAGAAGTAACAAATAACTGTGACACTCAACGTTTGGGCAGAAGTAACAAATAAGTGTGACACTCAACGTTTGCGCAGAAGTAACAAATAAGTGTAACACTCAACGTGTGACCAGAAGTAACCAATAAGAGTGACACTCAACGTGTGACCAGAAGTAACCAATAAGAGTGACACTCAACGTGTGAGTTTTATTTTTGCTATTGGTTAAAATTCTTAATTCAGCCTTGGGTATTATCCTAGCTGATTATTAATTTTATTATTATTATTAATAATATCATAAGTAACCAAGAATGTATTTATTTATACTCAGGGAGAATGAATATGTCGAGACTGTCGACGGACACGTTGAGGCCCTAACCCCGTCACGCTAAGGGGGGGGGGGAGGAGGTGGTCTTATTTTTTGCGTCCTCGTTGCAGCGTTAATCTCGTCGAAAAACGTAATTTTTAAGAACCAATGAGATTGCAGTATTATTTGATTTTATTAAAGCGGAGGAGCATACCGGGGGGCCCAACGGGTGGAATTGGAGAAACGCTAAAAATAATCTCGACATATTCATTCTCCCTGAGTTTAAATAAATACATTCTTGAAGTAACATAATAACATTACTTATGATAATATCAAGAATGTATTTATTTAAACTCAGGGAGAATGAATATGTCGAGATTATTTTTAGCGTTTGTCCAATTCCACCCGTTGGGCCCCCCGGTATGCTCCTCCGCTTTAATAAAATCAAATAATACTGCAATCTCATTGGTTCTTAAAAATTACGTTTTTCGACGCGATTAACGCTGCTACGAGGACGCAAAAAATAAGACCACCTCCTTCCCCCCCCCCCTTAGCGTGACGGGGTTAGGGCCTCAACGTGTCCGTCGATAGTCTCGACATATTCATTCTCCCTGAGTATAAATAAATACATTCTTGATAATATTAATTAATAGTTTATTTTATAAAATAAAAAGTGTTCTTGCCCAACTTGTTAAAATGTTGCTCGTACGTCACAAGAGCCAGCTTTTTCAGTGTATTCTTCGCACGCGCGATTTGCACGCGCGCTGGAAAAAGCTATATTCCTCTGGCGGCTGCGGCGCGCGCTCTTAACATTGTAAAAATAAGAGACTGTGACGTAATAGCCACATTTAAACAAACTTTGCTGCATTTGTTGCTCCTAGATAAAACGAACTATTAATGGAAATTAAAGTTCTTAATTTTTTCCCCGAGGTAAGTGTTAATTTTTATTTTTAAAAGCGTTTTTATTTTTAGTATTCCATGGCCTTAAGTGAAAATTAGACATGTTTTTGTACTCCAGTTAAGGGTGTAGCTGCCGTTGGCGATTCTAACACCAAAAGTACATAATATATCTCTAAGGAGAAAAGTTACCATTTCCCTAAATTGCTATTTTTATTTCTCAAAAATCATTTCGTAAGAAAAATTGTTCGAAAAATCCCAAAATACAATGAAAATACTAAGAGCATTTGGAAATCAAAAATCTGGTGTAAGCAGACGATATTTCAAAGTACGCTACAGCCCTCTTTAAAAGGGTTGTAACCTAAAAAAGGAAAATACACATCTAGCCTTCTAGGGCAGAAATAAAACCTAAAAATTCTGTCTAAATTTGAATAGTTGGCGAAAAATCCCGTTAGATGGCGGAAACGTAGACACGAGCCGCCCATTGCCCGAGTGTAAACTAAAAATGACGTCATTCATCATAGATCCGCGCTGATTCTATTGAAGCGTTGGAAAAGCCAATACATCAAACGCGGTCTCCAGCAAACGGAGTGCAAACAGCAGACCCAGTCGTGAATATTTTCCGCCTTTATTTGAGAGAAAATTTATTCAAATGATCCTGAAGATGGAATACATTTCGATTTCGGGATAAAGTAGAAGAAATATTTATATTTTCACCTTCGGATTGAATTTTATATCATTTTATAAGGTGGAATCGTTTCAAATTTAAAATTAATCTGGAAAGAATTGAGTTGTTTGATAGTGTTACGAAAATTTACAATTTAAAAGGTTACCAGTTTCAAGGTCGATATTACAGATCGGGGTTTGGATAAGAAATATCAGTTTTTTTGTTTTTATCCATAACCGAAAATTACCCGAATAAAATCTTATTTTTTGCGTATTAAATCGTTTTACAGTCGCGAATAATATCCATAAATAGACAAAATGTTTATGAATAATCGAAATTTTGGAGGTTAATTTATCCGTTCTTATGGTTGCAAATATTTCAAATAATAAATAAAAGTTTCCAACACTCTCCACCAAGTGTGAAACATCAGGAACGTATTTAGCTTACTTAGAACGTACGAGTCTACCTTATAGGCACACTAAGCCTGATTTATCTAAGATACACTCTCAAACAGAAACCAACCATTTTCCACATTTTATAGCGCCACCTATTATCAACTGTAAGAATAAATTGCTTTCGAAAATATGTATTTTAAGGTAAATTGCATTTTAACTTATTTAGTTTATATCGATAAGAGTTCAATTTAATAATTTAATTAATATCAAGTAGCTATCATAAATATTGATTTCAATTAATATCAAATAAAACTCAATTTAGTGATTTATTTAATTTAATTAATAGTTAGTAAATTATCAATTATAAAATATATTTCAACGTAAGTCTGCTCAAATTGAATTGCGATTTTCAGTAGACAGACCTCTTTTCGTTCTCGGTAACCTAAATACGTTCTTGAAAATATTCATTAAAATACGTTCAAACGTCACTGGAGGAAAAATTATCCTTGAACGGTATCGGTGGGAAGTTAATATGACGTTAACCCTCTTTGAAACGGCCGATTAAAAGCCACGTCAACTTGTCAGTAAATAGAAAAGCCATCTAAAAAGTGAGGTCCATGATTGAAAATATGAAATATAAAGTCCACTTGTCAATGTCGAGTCAAACTATTAAATGCGTTTTTCTCTTTCATTCTTTAACCCGCGAACGCCGTTGTGAGCGTCAAAAGGGGTAAAGTCCAAGCCGGTTTAAGCGTAAATGAAGTGTCAGGTTAAGTCTAGGAAGTCTAAAACTGCGGGCGCAATAAATTTTCGATTTTCGACGGATCGGGCCAAACATGGGGCCAAAAAATAAAATTACAATTTCTGAGGGTTTTATTTATTGGCTTCCAGGGATATATTTTTCTATATTGAATCCTAGATGGCGCTGTACCGCCTTATTTATTATTTTTTTCTTCGTGTGGGGCAAATAATGGTCATTCCTTATTTGACAGATTTTAAGTTGTCTGCCGTAGTTTGTTAGAAGCGAAACTTCCAACCTTGCCAGTAAACGCTTACGTCTACGTCTAGGTATCGCTGTAACAAAAACTAGAGGTCAGAATCCAGGGACTTGTTAAACACAGTGACTAACTTGCAATATAGACACTTATAAACACCTTAAAACAAGCACGTAGATATAGAAAGTGTAAGGGGGGGGACAACTAGATAAAATCGCGAGCGCAAAATTTTTCGTAAGCAATAACCGGCAATAACGCATATTTAAAGTACTGGCTAGACTCGGGATGAGTGACAATGTCACTTCCGCACGTGTATCAAACGAAGTTTTTTAATACATTTGCGAGAAAATGATAATATTAATGATCCTATTAATATATTTAATATATTAATATATTTTACTGTGCTGCGTTGCGGATATTTCAATTCGTTTTTACGTCTTACTGTTTATTTCTTAATGTTGCGCTCCTTTCGCAAAAAAAAGAATCGGGTCCTAAGGGGGGGGGTTTGAACCCCCTAAACCCCCCCCCTTATATAGTCCTTGCCTTAAAATACACGGACTACCAAGGTAATAATTATTAACAATTATTCGTAAAAACATCATAACAAATATTTGCAAATTGAAAAATAATGATCAGTGTTTAATTAAAACAGGGTTGCCACACGTCAGGGAAAACAGGGAAAAGTCAGGGAATTTAAGAATGGACCTAAAAAGTCAGGGAATTTTTAGAATTTGTAAAAATCAGGGAATTTAATTTTATCTCGGCACTTTTTAGGGTTTTTTTTAGACCAGATCTATGACAAATTCTATGATTATCATTTATTCCCTTGAAAGTTTGGCTAATTTTTTCAACATTGCAATAACCTTTTTACTGAAATATAAGTTCATTAAAATTTATTAACTTCTGATAAAAGTCAAATATAAAATAAAAATTTGGCCTTAAAATGTCAGGGAAAATCTCTTAAAATGGTCAGGGAAAACAGGGAATAGTCAGGGAATTTTAATCTCAAAATTGTGTGGCAACCCTGTAAAAGTTGTAGGAGCACAAGGCTTCCGTATACTATGAATGTTACACTCCCTAAAATTCTAAAAACTAAAACTCAAAAACAGGCTAAATACTTGGGATATAAACTTTTTAATTACTTACCTTTAAGATTAAAAATAGAAGTTAATTTTTTTCGATTTAAAAAAGAATTAAATCAATGGATTATTGAACATGATAATTGTTTAGAAAACTAACTGTAATTTCACCTTAAATATTGTAAGAAGTGTTACTAATTTTGTACTCAGAACGGTAGATATATTGTTGTATTTGATACCAACCCCCGCTGGCCACACGCGTTTACGCATATACAGTGGGTTGAAAGCAATTATTTTAAGATAAATGTTGTACATGTAAAAAAAAATTATGAAACCCATAAGATGCCCAAAATCTCAATTATCAGAAAACAGTGTAAGGTCTTTTTTAAGTCGGAAATTGCACTATAAATTTCGGTCGCCAGCTTGATTAAGAAAAGTCTGAAAAACGTACATATATTTTTTTAAAGATTAAGACTTTTTAGGTCGGCTTTTGGTCATGGACATAAAACGACATTTCGACCCAAGGCCGACCCGTAACCGACTCGCGTGTGCTACAGGGAATTGGTTAAAATACTGGGACAATCCCTCTAGCCTCTTCCACTCAACGCAAAATACTGTTGATCATAATCTATGAAATAATAAAGTTTTATCCATCCCTCGGGTAAAAACGTCAAAAAAACTAAATTCAATCTTTTACATGGGAATAAAATTGTATAACCTTTAAAAAATATATTAGAAACTATGTAAATCTAAATTTTGATGAAATTGAACGTGTCTAATGTACCTCATAGGTCAGCTATCTGTTTTCAACCACTTATTTTAATCCTTCTGTACCCTGCCAGTTCGGAGGCCTAAAATGACTATAATAAAAATTGAATTGAATTGAATTGAAAATATAAGGACAAGTCCTGTAAAAGAGGTGAGACAATCCCTTAAAAGAACACGTTAAAATAAGAAGAATTTTCCTATAAAAAATGTTTCAATAAAATGACCATCCCTTTAAGGGGGAAGAATACAGTAAAAGCCTATTTTTCGTTCAAGCTGAACGTTTCTGTTTTAACAATTACATAATTGAATTATATTTTTCTTATTAGGCTGAACCTTCCTCTAGTGCTTAAAATAATTTTGATAATTCTAATATTAATAGTTAACGATGGTTGTATACCATTGAACCGAATCCCGTTCGACCGAATCCCATTGAACCGAAAAGTATTTTCGTTTATAGCCCAACATGGCGGGATGCAGTTGAATGGGAAATTTAAATCTGGTTCGTTTTCACTTCGGGTAGGTTAGTTCAGGTTGGGTTAGGTTAGGTTGGGTTTGGTTAGGTTAGATATGGTAGGCAACTATTTCACGTTGGGTCTTATCAAGGTTATTTTCCAAAATTAAACCCGGAAAATATAAAATTTCAAGGGAAAAAGGTCTAAAAATACACGTCGGTACGAAATAATAAATATTTAAGACATAGTTTAGTCCAAATTAGATATACTATCGTCACGTAACCTACGATATATAAATATGTATCACCGCGCAAAACGCGGTTTTCGGTCGATTGGAATTCGGTTGAATGGTACATTCGGACGAATGGGATTTCGGTCCAATGGTCTACAATCGTTAAATATAAGGTCCTTACTAAAGGGTAGTTTAGGCGCTTGCCCAACTTGTTTAGTTCCGGGGGTCCGAATTAGAACGTAATAACTTAATTACTTTTAAATTTAAAACTGTCAAAATTATTTTAGTCACTAAACAAGAGGCTGTTTTACACATAAATATTAATTTTATAAGTTAAAATACAAAATTAAAAGAGTTCAGCTTGAAATAGCGCGAAAGTAGACAATGGCCACTGTAGTCTTCCCCCTTAAGAGATCACTTTAAAATGAAAAATACCTTTCGTATAAAAAAATTAAAATACAAGGACCAGTCCCGTAAAAATAGGTTTAAATACAGGGCCCATCCCTTAAAAGACCAAGATAAAATAAAAAAAGATCGTGCTAGTAAATCCTTAAAAAACCACTTTAAAATAAAATGAGCATTCCTGTAAAAAACCTTAAAATACAGAACATTTTAAAATCTAGACCATCCCCGTAAAATCATTACAGGTTTTAAATCTATCTAATCCCTACGTTGTTAATAATAAAATATTCAAGTGTTTTTCTTTAGATGGAAAACAGAGTATTTGAATAATATTCTTTAAGAAAAGCAGGCCAGACGAAAAACAAATATGAAAAGGTGGCATAAAAATCTATTTCTAGATAATTTTAAGCGTTAGAGTACTGCTGCTATATTAATCATTTAAGAAAACTAGACGATTTCTAGCGAAGCGTAGACGGTAAATACTTTCTCGGTTGTTATCAAGATTAATACGTTGCTCTTATGGTCGCCAAAAAAAGTAGATATTTCTTTAAGAATTGAGAGGAGAGACTAGACAGGAAGCAGTTTATCCACGAGCTAATAAGCCGAAATATTTTGGGTTTTGTTCGATGCTCCAGAGAAAAACCACCTCGCTAATTAAATCAATTTCAGTCAACCCTAATTTAAAACTTTTCGACTTCACTGTTGTAGCATTTATTTGTTGCTTGTCTGAATTTCCGTAAATAGGCTGATTGATTGGTCTCAGACTCTTGCATCGTCTCCATTTTGGAAAATGGCGGCCATTTGCAGTATTTTTGAAAGTATTTTTATCTGGATAACGGAAGGGGATAATATCTACGTAAAAAAAATGTATAATAATTTAATTGGATTTAGTCGCCATTTTAGAAAATGGCGAACATAAAATTTCTTTAAGTGTATAATCGATAAAGTTTATAGCGCAATTACAGTAAGATTTAAGCTTTTATCTTCTTCTGTTGTCCATATGATCACTTATAAACAATGCTATAAATGGACGCCATTTTGCAAAATGGTGGTCGTTCAAAGTAAATTTTTAATTGATTTATTTCGGCAAAGTGCAAGCTCGGTTTAAGTATAATTAAATTTATATCCTCTTTACATTTTCTTTATGGCCACCATTTTCCAAAATGGTAATTAAGTAACCTTATCCGAAATACGCCGTTTTCAGGGAGTATCCCAATCTTACGGCGTAATTACTCTATTAATTAATTAATGTACATTGTTCAGGGACGTTTAGGATTTCGCAAGCTGGAACCAGACACCGATCCGTGATCGACAACAAGAACATGGATTTATTTATATTTCGATGTCTATGTCTAGATTATCTCCATGAAGTATCAATACAAAATTCGTTCAGCAGAAAATGTGTATAAAAATCTTTTGAATCTGTCCGAATATTGTGTAAGGCCAACATATTTACCCAAAATTATTGACCAACATATTTGACAAACATATTTGCCCAAAATTATTGACCAACATATTTGCCCAACATATTTGACAAACATATTTGCCCAACATTATTGACCAACATATTTGTCAAACATATTTGCCCAACATTATTGACCAACATATTTGCCCAACACATTTGCCCAAAATCGTTGACCAGCATATTTGCCCAACATATATACCCAAAATCGTTGAAAAACATATTTGGCCAACATTGTTGACCAACATATTTACCCAACATTATTGACCAACATATTAGCCGAACACATTTGCCCAAAATCGTTGACCAGCATATTTGCCCAAAATATATGCCCAAAATCGTGGAAAAACATATTTGACCAACATATTTACCCAACATTATTGGCCAACATATTTACCCAACATTATTGACCAACATATTTGCCCAACATATTTGACAAACATATTTGCCCAACATTATTCACCAACATATTTGCCAAAATCGTTGACCATCATATTTACCAACATATATGCCCAAAATCGTTGAAAAACATGTTTGGCCAACATTGTTGACCAACATATTTGACCAACATTGTTGACCAACATATTTGCCCAACATTATTGACCAACATATTTGCCCAACATATTTGACAAACATATTTTCCCAACATATTTGACAAACATATTTGCCCAATATAATTGCTCAACATCCTTTTAATTACACGAACGTAAATGGTAATTTTTATATGAAATACTTATTAAAAGGTTGTAACATTCAAAAACCGTTTGAAATAAATAAATCAATATGGCGGTTAACAAAAATCAACTACGTGTCGTGTGTGTCTAAATCCTCCACGGTTATTAAACTGAAGATACTTTATATAATATTCAATAAGAAGTTAGTTAACTTCTGATTCTATAATAACCAGCTAGGCTAATTCCAATACTTTATACAATAATATATAATATTATAATGCCCCCCTGCCCCCCCTCACTACGCCTCTGCTGCCTCGCTCGTAGTAAATTGCGTTTACCCCCTTCCTGCCGGAACACCGAAAATAATAGTTCTGTATTTACCATGGTAACCAACTATAGATAAGACCACGGCCCGTCATCAAAGTTAGCCGTGATAGTACAATAAAGCGACCGATAGAGGTCAATTTTGCAGAGGTCACGTGCCTAAAGTGGGTAAGCGCTTCGTTACCAAACCGTCAGAAAGCTCCCAGAATTCGAATCTAGGGTACGAGGTCTATATTATATTTGTAACAAGGCTGCGTTCAGTAACTGCCAACCTAGGAGCAACAAACACAACACCCCACACAAGGAGAACGCAACCCGTCAAAAGTCGTGGATTTTCTTGTGTACATTTTTCAATGGTTAGCGCCTGCACCCGTCGGAAGGGGAAAATTCGGAAATTGTCTTCCCCCCCGCCCGTAAAACGTTCATCGTAAAGGCTCGTGACGCTCGTCCAATGAAATTAGTCCCATTCGACCGAAATCCCATTCGACCGAAGGCGGTTTTTGAGGTGTCCCATTCGACCGAATTCCGCCGAAACGTGCGGTTTTTATGTGTCCCATTCGAACGAACGCTGCTATATAAATTGGCTTTTGCTATGTTTTCAATTTAGTTACTGAAGTCGTTTGCAATGGAGCGGATAGCTAATAAAGGAGGGTATTTATACATCAATAATAATTATTTATTCCGTCTTAATAAAAAGAAAGATACAAATTTCTATTTTTCTTGCCGAAACGCGATGTGTAAAGTCAAGAAAAGTAACTGAACCAAAACTGAAATAGTAAACTTAACCAACTCTAACCTAACCTAACCTAACCTACCCTAACCTAACCTAACCTAAACATGGATCTTCGATAGTACATACCTTATAAATAAAATACCAAATCACCCCGCCAATTGGACTACATTTTAAAATTCTTTCGGTCGATTGGGATTTCGGTCGAATGGGAATAAACGTCGTACACAGCCCTTCGTTAGCGTGTTTAAAGGCTAGCTGCGTTCTCCTTGTGTTTGTTGCTCCTATCTGAAAATTTATTTTCGTTGAGACCGTTGCTAGCGTGACGTAGGATCTTGTTGAACGCTTATTACGCTTGTTGAAATTTGGTAAGATATCGTCGGTTGCGGCGTCTGCAGCTGGCCTTACGAAAGAGCTTACCAATCCTCCTTCTCACAGTCTAGGCACCACCCACTCCGTCATAAATTAATCGACCAAAATAAATACGGCAAATGCATCAAACATTTTCTACCTTTCAGGGTAATTTGAAGCAGCTAATACCCGCAACGAAGCGCGCAGTTTCCGCCGAACGCCTTGCCGCTTAATTTCTTATTGTTTTCCGAACCACTTAGTTCTTTATTTAGCTTCTCTCCCTTTTTTCTTAGTTTCTCTCCTATTGATTGACCCTTTTGACCGGGGCTTAATTCGCCCCTTCTCGGAAACCCGGGTAGGGGTCTGAGAAGAGTACCACGGGGTGGCGGTACCCGCCTAAGCCCTATAATTCACTTATGGTCCAAGCGCGACGTATAAAAATAAATTATCGCGGCGCTCATTGGCGATTCGGGAGATACGACCACTTCCGGCGGAAGTCGGCGGTCGAATTTCCGCCTTCTTCGCTTCCTCTTTTAACTCAATGTTCGGCGTTAAAAAGGAAAAATTGCTTCCTGGTATGACGCCGCTGCAATATTGCTTAGATTTTTAAAGACCCTTCGAGATTTCTACCGTATCCTGGTCGTTCGATTTTATTAGCTTCGATATTTAACTGCCTCGAATTGATATTACAGAATAGTCTAAAATGTTACGAGGAAGATATTTTTACTTCGTGTCCGTTCGCGAAACACTCGAATACGCTAGAGGTCACTTATGTAGCTCGGGGTCACGGGTTATATTTAATTGGCTATTGAATTTTAAATGACCGAATCTATTTTAAGTGTTCACGAAAGTGTAATCACTACCCTCTCAAATGTTTCAAACGAGAGTTAAATTATTGTTAGATCAGTTAAGGATCGGTTACAAACTAATTCGGGACCAGTTATAGAAAAGTTATTGAACATTCTTATATTAGCTCAGAAACGGTATATTAGTTCGGGACCGACTATAATCTAGTTCAAGAACGGTGAAAGATCAGTTCCGGACCGGTTATAGTCTAGTTAATGACCGGTTACCAACTAGTTCAGGACCGACCATAAACAAGTTCAGGAACGGTGTAAGATCAGTTGAGGACCGGTTACAGACTACTTCAGGAACGGTGTAAGGACCATGCAATTACATACTAGTTCAGGAACGGTGTAAGGACCAATTACTGATAAGTTCAGGAACGGTGTAAGATAAATTCAGGACCAATTACAGACTAGTTCAGGACCAGTTACAGGCTACTTCCAGAACGGTGGGAGGACCGTGCAATTACAGATTAGTTCAGGACCGGTTACAGACTAGTTCAGGAACGGTGTAAGATCAATTCCGGACCAATTACAGACTAGTTGAGGACCAGTTACAGACTACTTCCAGAACGGTGTGAGGACCGTGCAATTACAGACTAGTTCAGGAACGGTGTAAGATCAGTTCAGGACCAGTTAGAAACTACTTCCAGAACGGTGTGAGGACTGTGCAATTACAGACTAGATCAGGAATGGTGTAAGATCAATTCAGGACCAATTTCAGACTAGTTTAGGACTGGTTACAGACTAGTTCCGAAACGGTCTAAGATCAATTCAGGACCAATTACAAACTAGTTCAGGACCGGTTACAGACTAGTTCCGAAACGGTGTAAGAACAATTCAGGACCAATTACAGACTAGTTCAGGACCGATTATAAATTAGTTCGGGAACTGTGTAAGATCAGGTCAAGACTGATTATAAACTAATTCAAGAATTCTTTTAGATTAGTTCAGGAACATTCTAATATAAGTTCAGGAACGTTGTAAGATCAGTTCAGGATCAAATGTAGACTAGTTTAGGATGGACCTTAAGATCAATTCTACAGTTCTAGATAGATCTTAAGCCAAGTGTAGTCCATGCTTTATCAACAAAAACTAGATTTTATTACTTGGTCCAAAATAGGCCTTCCAAGAGAGACAATTAATGAAATGGCTACAGCAATCTTCAAACTGTCCATTTATTCGAACTATAGATAATAGTACTATTTTCCATTACCATTCTTCGCTTTTAACCTTCAAAAACGATCCAAAAAGGAAGGTAGTCTGTCGTAGCTATCATATCGCTAGAGTTTCCAAAAGCACCGATACAGAATGAAACCATCAATTTAATCCCATACCCGTTTCAAATCAGACTCTCTTCTCCTTACGACAAAAGGCTGAACGAAATCTCAACGACTTCCTACAACACCTAAAGCCAGACTCCGGCGTTCTTACCCCGCCTTCCACAACGCGTTGTATCCGTTACGAAGAAGCGAGGCGCGTCTGACTCAAACATACAGTACGGTGTCGAATACGGAGATTGAGACCGAACTACGGCCGTAATAAAATACCCCAACCAATCCACGACGGCGTGATCGAAACAGGCCAAAATCTTACCCTTCCCCCTCTTCCTCGAGTGGCGTAGGAGGGCCCTTCCTCTACTCCAAACACGGGGTGCCAGATATACGTCGAATCCAATCTGCGATGGTCCGAAGTCCCCCCCTTTCAATGTTAGAACTTTTGATTCCTCGCAGTTGTTAGGGAACCCTCTGATTTATTCCGATCATTGCTTTTTACCTATCCGATTCCTCTCTCTAAGCCTTGGACCCTCCTCGGCTAAGCCTTGGCGCGGCCTATCTTAGCGACTTTTTATAGTTAAAGGTTCCTCTGTCGTTTTTTCCGCTCTCTTCTCCTTTGCTGGTCAGCGTTGCGCGTTTTGGAACGTGCGCGTGCGGGGGAGTGGTTAGGAGAGGATGTTCGGGGTTAAAAATCAATGGAATTTTCTCTTTCTCGATCATTGAGATAGCTCCATCATTTTCAAGTACGCCTTAACCCTTTGCAGCATCCCTCTCTCTTTCTCTCCATCATCCAACTTTTATTTAGTTTATACATCTTTTAACTTTATTTTTCCTTTTGTAAAGTACGTTTATAAGAGATTGAATAATGAACTATAAAAAACAGTGTATTCGCGACCGAAAACTATCGCAACGCCCCCTTTGCAGGATTGCCACAATTGTTTCACAATCAAATTCCCTGGCTTTGCTAGGTTTTCCCTGAGATTTTTCCTGGCTTATTTTGAGCCAAGATTTTGTATTTTTTAACCTATATTTTAGTACAAGTTTCCTATTTGCAACCGAAATTAAATTACCTGACATTTCCATGATTAGCAGACTAATTTTTAAAATTCCCTGACTTTTCCCTGACTTATTTTGTGCCAAGATTTTGTATTTTTAACCTATATTTTAGTACAAGTTTCCTATTTGCAACCGAAATTAAATTACCTGACATTTCCCTGATTAGCAGACTAATTTTTAAAATTCCCTGACTTTTCCCTGATTTTTACAAACATTTTCAAATTCCATGATTTTTATACCCATATTCAAATTCCATGATTTTTATACCCATATTTAAATTCCATGATTTTTATACCCATATTCAAATTCCATGATTTTTATACCCATATTTAAATTCCATGATTTTTATACCCATATTCAAATTCCATGATTTTTATACCCATATTTAAATTCCATGATTTTTATACCCATATTCAAATTCCATGATTTTCCCTGATTTTTATACCCATATTCAAATTCCTTGATTTTCCCTGATTTTTACAAAAATTTTCAAATTCCATGATTTTTATGCCCATATTTAAATGCCATGATTTTTAAACCCATATTTAAATTGCATGATTTTTATACCCATATTCAAATTCCATGATTTTTATACCCATATTTAAATTCCATGATATTTCACCCATATTCAAATTCACAGACTTTTCATGATTTTTATACCCATATTCAAATTCCATGATTTTTACACCCATATTCAAATTGAATGACTTTAATACCCATATTCAAATTCCATGATTTTTATACCCATATTCAAATTCCATGATTTTTATACCCATATTTAAATTCCATGATATTTCACCCATATTCAAATTCACAGACTTTTCATGATTTTTATACCCATATTCAAATTCCATGATTTTTACACCCATATTCAAATTGAATGACTTTAATACCCATATTCAAATTCCATGATTTTTATACCCATATTCAAATTCCATGATTTTTATACCCATATTTAAATTCCATGATATTTCACCCATATTCAAATTCACAGACTTTTCATGATTTTTATACCCATATTCAAATTCCATGATTTTTACACCCATATTCAAATTGAATGACTTTAATACCCATATTCAAATTCCATGATTTTTATACCCATATTCAAATTCCATGATTTTTCACGCATATTCAAATTCACAGACTTTCCATGATTTTTATACCCATATTCAAATTCCCTGATTTTTACACCCATATTCAAATTCCATGATTTTTACACCCATATTCAAATTGAATGACTTTAATACCCATATTCAAATTCCATGATTTTTATACCCATATTCAAATTCCATGATTTTTCACGCATATTCAAATTCACAGACTTTCCATGATTTTTATACCCATATTCAAATTCCCTGATTTTTACACCCATATTCAAATTCCATGATTTTTATACCCATATTTAAATTCCATGATATTTCACCCATATTCAAATTCACAGACTTTTCATGATTTTTATACCCATATTCAAATTCCATGATTTTTACACCCATATTCAAATTGAATGACTTTAATACCCATATTCAAATTCCATGATTTTTATACCCATATTCAAATTCCATGATTTTTATACCCATATTTAAATTCCATGATATTTCACCCATATTCAAATTCACAGACTTTTCATGATTTTTATACCCATATTCAAATTCCATGATTTTTACACCCATATTAAAATTGAATGACTTTAATACCCATATTCAAATTCCATGATTTTTATACCCATATTCAAATTCCATGATTTTTCACGCATATTCAAATTCACAGACTTTCCATGATTTTTATACCCATATTCAAATTCCCTGATTTTTACACCCATATTCAAATTCCATGATTTTTATACCCATATTCAAATTCCGTGACTTTATCAGAAAGGTAGCGGCTAAAGCACACGCTATTAGTTTTTCCTCATCGTTATTCGTAAATTTCACTTTATAAATAATGATACTTTCATTTAATATAATTTTTAAATCTTTTGCTTATATTTTGATTAGTTTATTTAAAAAAACGTTCTTATGAATTCTTAATTGGTCGGTAGCAGACGCTAGATCATAGGCGCTACATCGGAGAAGCTAGCGCCTTTACGCCACCTAGACTCGTTTCGGTCGCGAATATAATTAGGTAGTATTGATTCGTTTAGATGGTGATTGAATTTTCTTTTTTGTTTTAGTACTGATATAAGTTAGATTTATTTCTATTATGTCTGAAAGGAAAAGCGAAATTATCTGCAGTAATTTCAATTTCGGCTTTAAAGACAAATACTTGTTTTTCATCTCAACTTGTAATCGTTTTCATATTTTACTTTTCGAGATATACAATTACATTTTTGATCGTATTAAATTGATGCTTCAATAAAATAACATTTCTTTTTACTTTTATCCCTACTTGGTGAAATCTCTGCATGAAATATTTCCGGTTAGTCGGTTCATAGCCAACTAAATTATACAAAGCCCGTGCGCGCTCAAATTTTCCCTATTTATTTTGGACCTTTTAAGGACGCCAACGATTTCCGCTTGAGTGCGCTGCTAGTTATCCCAATAACGTCGCGGCGTCTGCTGCACTTCCTAAAACGCGGTTCATGGAGTTAAACGCGAAGTTAAACGAGCATTGATTGAAGGATCACAATTTTTTAAGTAAGTGTAAATTACTATATTTGATATTATTGTAAATGGCAATCATTGATATAAGAAGATTGCATGTTTCTTTATGATTATACAAATAGTTAGTTTGATTATTAGTATATTAGAAAGAAGCATGAAAAAAAGTTAGGCCTAATATCATAGCCAACTAAATTATAGTGTATTTTTAAAATTAAAAATGTAAAAGTATTTTAAAATTAAAAATGTCAAAGTATTTTAAAATTAAAAATGTAAAAGTTTTTTAAAATTAAAAATGTAAAATTTTTTTAAAATTAAAAATGTAAAAGTTTTTTAAAATTAAAAATTTAAAAGTTTTTTAAAATTAAAAATGTAAACTTAGTTCCTATTTTGCCAAATGTAACAGTTTTTAAAATTAAAATGTAAACTTAGTTCCTATTTTGCCAAATGTAACAGTTTTTAAAATTAAAATGTAAACTTAGTTCCTATTTTGCAAAATGTAAAAGTATTTTATAATTAAAAATATAAAAGAATTTGGAAATGAAATTTGTAATTTAATATTTAATAATTTGAATTTTGTATAGTTTATCCCCCAGAAAAAATAAAATTCCATATTATTTGAAATTTTACAGTTTATCCCTTCCTCGGGGACAAGTAGCTGCGCCATCTATCAGGAGAAAAACTAACTAGTAGAATATTTCTTAATGCCGCCCCTAATTTGGGGAGCGCGCACGGGCTTTGTATAATTTAGTTGGCTATGGTCGGTTACAAGATTACAATTCAAACTCGAGTCATACCAAGTCAACTATAGGTTCGAAATTCACATTATTAACGATATTGTTTACTTGTTGCTGATTTTAAATTCTCTAAATGCTAAAAACCCGCCGATGAAGATTGTTGACCCAAAAATCTCCTTTAGGTCTTACCATAATCCTATCATAAGGTCCCCGCTAACCCTGAGTACGAGCACACTACCGTTATTAAGTGGCAGGCATTATAAACCAGCACCTCCTAGTGGCTACGTCCTCAACTACGCATTTCTGAAAATAATGCGAAATGCATTATGAATGCTCAGAAGCCGTGCGCGAACGAGCCATCCGGGACAAATCTCCGCCGCGAGCCCTTTGCACCCTAGCCAAGGCTTATTCACAATTTTATAGCTTTCAATATTAAAATTAATGCTTAAATCTTGGCAAAATAATTCATCGGAAAGTAAAATTAGCTATTAGAAATAAGAGTGGTGTTTCTGAAAGTGTTGGTTGCACGAAATTTTAGCTATGGCTAATTAATGGTTCATTAGAAAGAGCAAACATTTTATAGCATGTACAGAAAATTTCATCAAAATCGGTTAAGTGTTCTTTGAATTATTATAAAAAGAAATGGTGGAAATCGAGTTTTTCGGCGAATTTCCAGACTTCTCGGCACCCATGACGTCAGAAAATGCGAAGCGTATCATTGGCTAATTGTCTGTAATACATTTCTTTACATCTGGGATTAAAAGCGGGTTGATTTAATACCCAGGAAAAGGTCCTACGCAGTAGTAATTGAAATAAGTATACACAAGCCTACGTAGTAGAAAAACGATATGAAACCGAAGGCTCCTTGTAAATTCTTCTTAAAACGTCGCGGCGCGCACGTAAAAAAATATTTTTATTTCGATAATAAGCCTAATATTATGATTAAAAACCTCTGGTTGGAAAACTTCTACAAGTAAACAGAATCCATCCACTTCAGTTCCTTCTATTTTAGGAATAAAACTACAGCTTTGATTTGCCCAAAATTGCTCGTGCTACGGAGGAGAAAATTCGCCGAAAATATCAGGATTTTGGGGAGCGAAAAAGGTCAGTTTCGGACTCAAAGTTAATACACTTAGGCTTGGAAATTTGTTTCGACAATGACATTTTTGGAAAGAGAACGTCCTGGGCTTCAAAACAAGCCCGCATTCATTCGTTTGTATTACTATCGATTTTTCGTGCAACCAACACTTGAAGGTATTTATTTTTTAAATTGAGATTTAGACGCGTTTTGTGTGACATTTATCAACCCGAGCGTGGTTGCTCTACCAAGTAGAATGTTTTGAAAAGAAGAGGTCGCTACTGCCCTATCGTCGAACTTTATTTTTCTTCTCGCCTGGACAACGCCATTAACATGGAGCCCTATTATAGACCTTTACTTCGGGGGACCTCATGATCAGGCGCGGTTCTAGAAAATTATTCTTAGGTGGGCCCATACTTCAGGAAATAATCAGTGGCGTGGCACTTTCGATTTTGGGTCAAATTGAAGTAAATATATGAAATATACTTATGGCCTTACAATGTTTCGTTAATCGTAACATATGATTTTTGTTTTGTCGACAAAAAGCTCAGGTAGGCCCACAAAAGTCAGGTTTTTCTCATCGACGCAAAAAATTCTCATTTAGGCCTATCACACGCAGAATTGAATTGGATATAAGGCACTAGTCACGGTATTTGACTACTAAAATTAAGGGGAAAATTTACCTAAATATTCATAAATAATGGCGAATATGGCGTATCATAAATTCATCATTCATCAATCCCATTTTATTTAATTGTGATTGACCAAAATCATGTTAATTAAGTGATAATAAACTCCTATTTTAATTCTGACAGGTAAAGCAAAATATTGGTTGTCCTTCTTGTTTTTATACCTCCATTTTTACCCCCACTAAAATAAATTAAGATAGGAGGCTCACTAGTCAGGCTAACTACAAAAAAAAATATCCTTATGTCCAGCCCTGATCACAAGTTTTTCGCGTCGACGCCAAACGATTCATTAGGCCTAACACAAGTTGCTCTAACGATCAGTGCATTTTCTTCATTTTAAAGGAGAACGGCCAAGGTTTTCTAAATATGGCCTTATTTCCGAATCAAAAGATCGACAAGACGTTCAATAAACTAACACGTACCTTTTTTGTCTTGAAAAAATAGTTTTTGGCCCAAAAAGTTGAAACGCAAAATAAAGCCAAGTGTTTGGGTTTGAATTTTTGCCGCCATCTTAGGGGCTGCCGCCAGCGCCCCTAACCCCGTACGAGCGATTTGCGAACTATCCTAACTTTTAAAATCGCTCAATTTAGGCTTAGGTCTCTTATAACTGGAAAGCGCCGCGCGTGCAAATAAAAAAAAATCTTTCGCATCTACAGCAACTTTAATGGAGCCGGGAGTGTCTCACCGGCTTCTCACCAGGTGTCGCGGCGGACGCGCACTTTTCGATTTCTCGAAATTTCTTTATTTTATTAAAAATTAACCACTTAATATTTTTTGGTGCGGTTTTCTCCATAAATTTTAGTTTTTAATGTGCTATATTGCTATTTAACTGGTTAAAGCTTGACCGTTCCCTTTTAAAAACAGCCCAATACAAGGGCCAAGCTCTATGTAATAACATAAGTGGTATGGTAATAATAGTTTATAATGAATCACTGAATGGGTTTTATTTAAGCGTTTATTAGCAGCGCTAAAATATTGCCAAAACTCTTTCTAACATTAATCCCTTTTGCGAGATATAAAAACTAAATTTTTTCAACTATGAATCTCGCAGTAGAAGGTTTTACAACTTGAAGACGACGCTATATTTCTATAAAGTTTTAGTATTGTTCAAACACTTTCGTTCTTCATCGTCGTGTACCCTGGTTTACCGAAAATGCCCAATACCGATTTTTACACACAATCCTAAGGATTTATGTGTATTAGTCTCACGTACAGTGTAGCCGATGCCGCCGTGTCGCGCATATCTCTTCAACGGTTAGGGCTAGAAGAGTCAATGATATCTCATTCGAATGTACATACATCGCCATTGATAGCCTTTCATAAAGTTTTCAAATCGGAGCACTGGAAGTTGGGCATTTGCCCAATTTACAATTTTCGGTGGTTTCGCTTTATGTGGTCGATATTTTATTTAAAATTAGGTCCGATAACGTTAAAAACATATTATTGGATAGGTTAGGATTCAGCGGACCTACAACTTCAGTTATATCAGTAAATATTAAATTTAAGTATAGTTTTCAGGTTAATTTACGGGACCCCAATTTTCGTGGTTTTATATTTTGGCCTAAAAATCTACATACAGTTCCTTAATTTAAGTCCGATTTTCATGAAAGTTATGTTTTTGAATAGCTGTAGTTTACATATAACCTAGAGTTGCAAATACGTTCCTTAATTTTAAATCTAAGTAAGGTTTTTTGTTCAGCGTATACGGACCCCCGCAATTTCCAACATTGTAAATCCGCGTGTTTATAGAGGTCTACGCGCCCGTTTCCCTCTAGCGTTTTTCAAGGACGTTCAGAGTGCGCAGCACTTTCAACGTATGACCAGAAGTAACAATTAGGTATGACACTGATCGATCTAGTCTTCAGCGTATGAACAGAAGTAATAAGTGTGACACTCAACGTAACAAATAAGTGTGATCAGAAGCAACAAATAAGTGTGACACTCAACGTAACAAATAAGTGTGATCAGAAGTAACAAATAAGTATGAAAATGATCAAACTAGTCTTTTTCGTATAACCAGAAGAAATAAATGTGACACTCAACGGCTGACTAGTAGTAACAAATAAGTGTGATCAGAAGTAAAAAATAAGAGTGACACTGATCGAAGGAATCTTCGATGCTTTTAAAGTATGACTAGAAGTAACAAATATGTGTAAATACAATTATGTGTGACCGCGGTTGTGATACCGGCGTTGTAGGTTGCTGTGAATAGCTCAAACAAACTTAACAAATTAGAAGGATTGTGCACACTCAAAACTTACTGTTGAAAAAACAGCAAATACGGTTTATAATTTACAGCAAGGTGCAGTTGAAGTGGGTTAACAGCAGTTTGTCGTAAAATTTACAGCTTTCTACTGTATTTTGAAGAAAAAAGTAGCGACTGTAAAAATTCATATTCGTACTGTTTTTAAAATGACAGTTATATTAAATTAACAATATGAAACCGTGGTTGACGTTTTACTTCAAAAATGCGTAAAATGTACCACACGTTGCTTTGTTTTGCTGTTATAAATGGCAAGCGCTAGTATATAAAACAAATAATTATTATTTAGTTGTTATAAATGGCAAGCGCTAGTATATAAAACAAATAATTATTATTTAGTTGTCAAAACCTTTTTTACAATCGCACAAGTTTCAATTTAGTTTGAAATATAATAATATCCGATAAAAATATTTTTATATACTCTTTTGTATAAGTAGCTTCCCACGAAAAATGCTATATTAATTACAACCCTTGTTCATCGTGTGCTTAATAATTTGAAACCAACTTAATAGTTTACTTTCCTTTGGTTTTCTCTATAACTCAAAACTACAAAGGCTCGAGCTAATGATGATCAACTTGAGTTGTAGTTATTTATGATATTATCGATTACATTTTTCTATTGGATTATGAAAATATTTTGTCAAAGTTTTCGTTATAATAATTTTAATAATTGATTAACTTTTTCATATATTTCTATCATGAATAGATAAATAAAATATTTTAAATTTTTTATTTAAAGAAATATGATAATGGTTTGATCCGTAAAATTTTTGGTGAAATTTTTAAACAGCAGAGTGTCCAGTAAATTTAACAGGAAGAATGACAATAAAAAAAAACAGTCAGAGTTGGTTGTGAAATTAACAGCATTCTGCTGGCATCTATGCTGACCGCCGCTTACTGTAAAATTTACAATCATATTTTTCTGTGTGTAAGTATTCTGACCGTCGTATGTCTTGTTAATAATTTTACAAGCTTCTAAACGCTTAGTTAATCTCTCAATTACAATAATGAATGTTTAATAATGATGATAAGTCGAGATCATAATTGCTGTCAAAAGAACCACGAAATAATAAGTAAAACACTTGTCTAGAGCTCGGGGAAACGAATAAATTGACGGCCAAAATTTCAATTAATCATATAAAATTCGATTATCTGTTAATTTATGGATATTATTCGCGACTATTATACGATTTAATATGCAACATATTAGTTTTTATTCGTATAATTATCGGATATGGATATCAAAGAAATGGACGGAAAATTTCTTATCCGATCGCCGAGCCCTAATTTTGTCTAAATTTTTACTACATCCTGGTCCTTGAATTCAAGGATTTCAAAATTAATGCAGTGAAGAATAAATGTAATATTAATAAAAAATAATAAAAATAATAATCAGCTAGGTTAATAGCCAAAGTCAGTCGCTAAAATGAAACCCACAAAGATTACAAAATTTCTTGATAATGGGTTTGCTAATCCTTCTACTAATTTTAACAGTATAGTTACCACCCGTATGAGTCTCGCGTCGTCGCCATTTTGGAAAATGGCGACAATTTACAATATTTTTGAACAACGTTTATCTGTATAACGGAAGTAGTAAGCAGTATCAAGGATGTAATTATTTATAGGTGTAGGCTATCCTCGGTTCACCCAAGCTCTATTAGATAGTATATTAACCTCTACGTTCGGTAGTTTTCCCTCTATCCCATTATGATTCAAGCCATACCCTCGATAAGTAAATGATATAAAGGAAACAATGTAATCATTTACCTTTACGAGTCAGAGTATAGCCACGACGAAGCGCCCACCTTTTGTCTCGGGATACTTGTAAAGCAACAATTACGTTAGATTGACGCAATTACCGCGTCGCCAACACGTGACTTAGCTGTTAACGAGACCACGCCCGACGTCAGGCTAAAATCAAACTACGTCCCGAAGCCCGATCCTGCCATTCTACACGCTATCACCTTAACTTATCACTTTCCGCACCCAATAGTACCTTTCGCTACGTCAACTTAAGTAGTCATAGGCGTTACATATTCGATAAACTGTAAGCTGGTAATGAAGATAGAGTGCCCTATCTATGAACGGATTAATGTGATTAGTGTCTTCTAAAGTTATTACGAATAGTGGGTCTTAGTTGACTGTAGGGTTGTAACGGGGATGCACGGTCAAGTGACGTTGTCATTTTCGAGTTGGGCGTTGAGTCCTTTTTGTCGGCAAGCAGTCGTAGCCTTATTAAATGATTTAATTGAATAATTAAACGTGGTACTGGCGCTGACATTTTTTTTGTACGAGCAAAGAGATAATTGAGACTGGGTGGTGCCCTGAACTCGGGTGCTAATAACGTCTATGTGACATTTTGGACAAATTAATTTTGACAGAATATTTTGTGGTTTATTCTAAATTTCTAATGCAATAATTAATTTATCATATTTTTTGATAGTTTTTATGTCATATCGAATTGCTTTATATGCCCATAATCTGGATTAATTGGACAATTTTTAATAATGAGATATAAAAATATTCAAATTATATTTGATTTAAATTATTAAATTGTTAAATAAATTATATTATGAATTTAAACCAGCTTTTTGGGGTTTCCACAATGATTTGGTTTCGTTACAAATGTGCTTCTGGCTAGATCAATTCTTACCAATAGCATTTTTAAGAATTGGTTTTGCTATGGGCGTATTTTTTAATGGTAATTTTATTTAATTTCGATTAGAATAATTATAATGTTAATATTAAGTGGTCGGGTATTTAAGAATAAGACGTAAAATATTTTAATAACAATATATTTTATTAAAATTATAAAATAGTTAACTATTTTATTATTGCGTCTCATTATTAGTTGATTTCGTTCCCAATGATGTTTAAATCAGGAAATTTTTATAATTATTAAATAGTATATTTTAATTAACGGCAAATTTAATCAAATGTTTATGATGTTTAAGCTCTAAAATATTTTTATTTCGTCACATTTTAAATTTGTTCTATAATATTTTGTGTTTTACTTTCACAAAAAAACAATAATTAATAATTAACAATATATCAAGCTTTATTTTAATTTTAATGATAGCAGACTATATTTTTGTTTATAAGAAAAATTACTGTTATCTAAATTTAAAAACTTAGAAGTAATAGGGTCGTGTTGCCTTTACCAGTAGTCGCATACTCATTTCAAGTATTGCAAGAATTTCTAAGTAATGCGTGTGGAACACTTTTACAGGCGTTAATAGGTCAAAAATAGACCAATAGCTTATACAGTCACCTGGCATCAGTATCAAATACTAACGAGTATAACGATCTACGCCTTAAAAGTTGCAGGTGATTTCTATCATCTCTTAAATTATCATTCCCACGTAAAATATGAGAATCAAATTGCAATTATACAGGGTGCAAGCCTCTGCTGTGGTCCAGTCTCGGTACTTCTCCTAGTACACCAGAGTGCTGCGGGTCGAACACTTCTACAGGCGCTGGTATTACCAAAATAGACCAATGGGATAATTAGAAGCGCATCTTTATCCAATCGCCCGAAAAAGCATTTGGAAGATTATCCCATTGGTCTATTTTTAGACTAAGAAAAGTACCGAGGCTGGACCACGGCTGAGGCTTCCCATTCTCCCATTGGTCTATTTTTGGTCTACCAGCTCCTGTAGAAGTGTTCCACCCGCAGCACTCTGGTGTACTAGGAGGCTGGACCACGGCTGAGGCTTCCACCCTGTATATGAACACGAATTTCGGAGTAATGCGTGTGGAACACTTTTACAGGCGTTAGTAGGTCAAACATAGACCAATAACTAATACCGTTCCCTGATATCACAATCAGAGGCCAAAAATTATAACAATTCACGCTTTATAAATTGCAGGTGGCTTAGATCATCTATTAAATTATCATTTCATTTGAGAATCAAATTACAATTACATTTAATAACACGAACAATCCGACAATCAAATTACAATTATTTAATAATGGAAATCCAACCCACAGGAGACTACTTTTACGACTAAAAGACACTCAATCTAAACACCTGACACGCAATATTTCTTCGAAGTTAGCAAATCCGGTCTATTTTTCCGCGAAAACCGTGGTATTTTTTCCCTTGGCCTTATTTCATTAATCTCCAAGGGCAGGGTTGAAATAACAAAGAGCCCTTTGCAACAAAGGCCCGGGCCAAGGCTTAGCGCTGTGCCTACAAACAGTACCGTCAACTCTCGTATATTATTGTCGAGACGCAATTGGCCTGTCTGCAGACTTAAAAACTTTTCTCATTCTTAGAAGAAAACAAAAGAAAAATTGTCAACAGAGGAGCCCCTATTTTCGTTTCCTTCCCAGAAGTCTCTACGCGCGGATGTTATACCACGCTTTGGCACTAGTGTCGAGTTAGTGTTGTCGTTTAAGGCTCGTTTTATTACAGGCTTCCTCTTAGACTTGTCAGTACGTAAATACTCTTTTCAATTAATTTTCGTAATTGCTAGTGAGTAAGATATTTGTAATTTATGTTTAATCCCACTGTCAATTTAAGTTTAATTTTGCATTGTTTTCTACGTAAATTACTCATCTTACCTTACAGAGTGAGTAACGCTAACTCGAGTTAAATAACGTTGAATTCTCAGATTGAAATAATTTTTTTTCGTTCCTACTGTTGGCGTAACTAATTTACAGAGGTGTTTTTGACTTTGCTAGCGCTGTCAAGTTAGGTACGGTTTTAGCCGTATTCTTAAGGGGTGTTTTACTCGTCATTTGGCACTGGTTGTAAATGCTGGTCTAGGGTTAGAGCTATTGTATTTTGAGAGTGACAATGTGTTTTTTTCTCCATGCGGATGAAGAAGGGCTTCGTAAAAGCAATCAGTGAAACGTTCAGGGGTTCATTCGTCTTATTCGCGCCACCTATAGTGTGTATTTTCGCGGAACTATTGTTTATGTTTTCTCAGTCGTAAAGGAATTACCTATTTTTGTCATATAAAGGCTAAGATGATTATTTAAAAGGTATTCTTAAACTCAAGCCAAACAATGTTTTCGAGGAAAATCTACTCTAAACTTAAAGAGGATTTATATTTCATCTGCATTGGCTTATAGTTTCTGAGAATTGTCATCAGAGTTTAAGACATTGAGTTGGGAATAAATAGAGGTACAACTAAATCTGGCTGGCGCGGGACCAATTTCGTTCCATAAGGAGACTTTATCAACTTTATCGTTTTACCGTGGCGACATCTGTCTCTAGTGATGGCAACTATATTGCAATTGAATTTTTGAGCGAATCTGACGCGAAATTGAAATGTATGATTTCTCGTAAAAAACAAACCTTTAAAATTATTTTTAAACAACTTCATTCTGTCAACACGATCCTTTTTAACTCAAGTTACGGTGAGTTAGCTAATAATTATTTATTTTTAGCCATATAATTTTACAAAATAGAGATGGCGCTACCGCCTAATAATAAAGATGAATTTCGTACAGTCTTATCAGAACGGGTCCCACGTAACCATGGCGACCGAAATCGTAATTGTAATTCTAGCAGTATTATTCCCAATTCAATGGTTTAAGAAAGCTTTTAAATTAAATAGTCATCTTAGCCTTTCTCTGACCAAAATATGAAATTTACAGGAAATTTAAATTTAAATTCAATATTAATATTTTAATAAAATAAAAACGTTATTTTAGCTATTGAAAGTGTTCCAATTACCAATAAGAGTGGGCTAATGCGTAGGAGGGTAGTGGCAAGCCCTTCATGCAACGCGAGCCAACAGCCCCCTACACTAACTATTACCGTTAACCACTACAAGTTTTTATGGAAGGGGAAACCGAAGAGCTCGGGGGAAAACCACTTAAACCAGTGTGGAGATAACTTGCAAACTCAACGCGGAAGGAGTAGTTCCGAGTTTTCACCCGATGCCACAAGCTGAGATCGAACCCGGCTCCTCCTGCCGGTTGCTGCCAACTAGACTAATAACAGCCCGTAGAGAGTTGCCAGTCCTTAGTCCCGTAATGATTTATATGGTCATTGGCGAAACAGATTTTCATTGAATTAGACTAGGAAGAATAGTGTCATACTTATTTTTATTACGTTGCTTATGATCGTAGGAAGTTCTAGAAATTGCTAACCAAACCTAATTTATTTGCAGTCGTACCAAAAAAACTACGGCTTTACTTACAGCCTTTTAAATTTCATTAAGCTTTTGCTGAAATGTAAATAAGGTTCCAAAGGGAATTTTACAGTGGATAAGAAAGTACAGCTTTACTTACAGCCTTTTTAAATTTCAATAAACCTTTGCTTAGATATAAATTACATGATACACTTTACAGCGTATAAGAAAGTACAGCTTTACTTACAGCGCTTTAAATTTCAGTAAGCCTTTGCTGAAATGTAAATAAGATAATTTTACACTCTTTGTATTCCCTTTAAAATTTCATGTGTTAAGTTATTATCACAATAATAACATTATAATTATAACATTCTTATCTAGCTTCAAACTGGAGAACTTATAATTTACCCCGTATTCAAACGGGACAATCCGTTGGAGTTGGTCAAAGTTTTAGTAGTTCGACTCCGCCCACATTGAGAGGTTCCATCTAGCGGATAAAATTGGTACTAAAGTCGAGAATTCGCGTGACATAAGCGCCAAGTAACAGTCCAAAGAACTTCAAACAGGTTGAGACCGTCTTTTATTATCAGTTGAATGAAATCCTTCCTTGACGGACGCTATCAAGTTGATCTGATCTCGATAAACGGACGAATAATGTCCCGTTTCGATCGTGGCCGATATTGAGTAATGGAGCCTCAACGTCAACTTATCCAGATATTAAAAGGAGAGCCAACGCCCATACTCACGCTAATGGAGAATTTTCCAACGATGTTTTAATGTCGCTTTGATTGAAAAGCGGGATGAATTGATGACGCCTGTAGCTATCGTCCATTCACGTTTAAAGTAAAATGCCCAATCTTACTACTTACGTAGGAGTGCGTGTGCCTAGAATGACGCGCCATCTATTATCGGGTGATTCAAATTCTTTCTATTTCTTTTATTTTTATTCTTTTCTGCACATTTTGTAAAGCTATTTGCTTTAGAGAAACGGCGGTAGATGGCATCGCAATAAATACCGAAGTGGTGTATTTTATTTCCAGTGCTTTATTTTAGCATTAAACTCGGCAGAAATTTTGGAGTGCAGATTTCACTCTATTCCATTAAATAAATTAATTGGAAATTCCATAGATAATTAAATGTAAATTCTATAGATTATTAAATGTAAATTCTATAGATAATTAATTGGAGATTCCATAGATAATTAATTGTAAATTCCATAGAATTTTATTCGAAATTCCATAGATAATTAATTGCACATTCCTCAGATAATTCATGGGAAATTTCATAGATAATTAATTTGGAAATCCCATAGATAATTAATTTGGAAATCCCATAGATAATTAATTGTAAATTCCATAGATAATTAATTGTAAATTCCATAGATAATTAATTGTAAATTCCATAGAAATTTATTGTAAATTCCCTAGATAATTAATTGGAAATTCCATAGATAATTTATTTTTAATGAAACCATAAATAATTTGTTTTAATGAAACAATAAATAATTTTTTTTAATGAATCCATAAATAATTTATTTTTAATAAATAAGTAATTAATTGGTAAATTCCATAGATATTCTATTGTAAATTCCATAGACATTTATTTGTAAATTTCATAGATAATTAATTGGAAATTCCATAGATAATTAATTGGAAATTTCATAAATAATTAATTGGAAATTTCATAGATAATTAATTGGAAATTCCATAGATATTTATTTGTAAATTTCATAGATAATTAATTGGAAATTTCATAGGTAATTAATTTAAATATTCCATAGATAATTAATTGGAAATTCCATAGATAATTAATTGTAAATTTCATAGATAATTAATTAGAAATTCCATAGATAATTAATTGGAAATTCCATAGATAATTAATTGGAAATTTCATAGATAATTAATTGGAAATTTCATAGATAATTAATTGGAAATTCCATAGATAATTAATTGGAAATTTCATAGATAATTAATTGGAAATTCCATAGATAATTAATTGTAAATTTCATAGATAATTAATTTTAACTTTCATAGATTTTGTATTTATTTTTAACGTATGGTAATTCTTAAAATTGTACGAAAATTTTAACAAAATCTTTTTCTACTAAATAGTGTCCGCGTACCAAACTGTAGCTCGCGCCCAAATGAATTATTTTAAGAGAACGAGACGTTTCAGCTCGAGCTATTTTGAGATTGGGATCAATTTTGGAACGCGCGAAGTTGCCAGTATGTAAAAAGATCAGTTTGTTCTACCACTGTTTGATCTCTGATGGGCCGTTGGGTGGGCGTGGCGTGGGCAGGGGACGAGCCTAGACGGGTAATCTCAGCCTGTCACGAACCGTAGATTACATCCTTCTTTTTTTTTAAGCCTGGAAATTTCTTATCCTGACTTTGTTTGAGTTAAAGGCTTTTTTTTTGCGTGCTAAACCTGCCACCTTATAAGGTTTTTACCTTCGAAGGGAAAGGGATTTTGGACTAACAGGCTTTGAAGTGCCGAATTAAAACTTAACCCTGTTTTTTTCTCAAATGAAAATTCTCTTAATTTTAAGTATGTTTCATAAATGTTTCTAGTAGCGGAATTTGTTTTTTAGAATAAGAGAAATGCCTAAGAAGTGTCGGCTACTGTAAATAATCTTTCAAACCGACTATTTTCTTAAAATGCTGTAAAATGGTTATAATTATTTAATTCAATATTAAAATTATTAAGAATTATTTTAATCTTAAAAAGGAATATGCAATGCTTAAAGTAGGGGCAAAAATTAATAATTTAGATAATTTTGCAATTATAATAATAATAATAATAATAATAATAATAATCAGCTAGGCTAATACCCAAGACACCACCTTGTGCCTAAGTCATCAAGCGACTTTTGAAGCCATTAATTCAGGTGGCCGGGTTACACTATTTTAAATATTTTTACTTCAAGCGATGATTTGTAAAATGCCCCAAATAATCAAATCATTATTTAAGGATATTGATGTAATGCGTGTGGAACACTTTTACAGGCGTTAGTAGGTGAAAAATAGACCAATCGACATAATTTTTCAGCTGGCACTACTAGCAAAGGTTGAAGAGCATAACGATTGACGCTTTATAATTTGCAGATGACTTCTATCACCATTCCCAGGTAAAATATGACAATTAAATATGGCAATTCGATTATAATTAAATAACAATTTGGAACTAAGTTAGCGAAATAAGAAATATGGAAATAATACTATCGAGGTATTTTACAACCTGACTTCAATTTTAAAAATCCAGTATTAATATTATCTGGGAGGCAAAGTATGCTACGGGTCTTTTGAGAGTGGTTGTCATACTTCCGCCACCGGTGTACCGTCTCTATCCTCCGACTTTAAGCTAAGCCTTGCCAAATCATTCGACCCTGATTGGTATCGAGATTAGTAAGAGTAGGGAGCTGTAGGCTGGTTTGGCACGAAGGGCTTGCCACCACCCTCCTACGCGTTGTAACCCGGACACCTGAATTAATGGCTTTAAAAGTCGCATGATGAATTGGGCCTTGCGTATTATTGGTTCTGTTTGGAAATTTTGTGGTCGGTACTTAATTTTGTATTAAAATTATTTATAGAAGTTGTTTTAAATTATGAAGGGCAAATTACATCAACAATTTATTCATTTATACTTAGGTGAGAAATTGAAACACCATGGTTAACTTTTCCTCCTTCTCGGAGATGGGGGGCATGTTAAAACGTCACCAGGGGGCGCTTCAATCAGCATAAGGTGGTTCTTTTCGCTTGTTCCGGGATTTCGGAGTAGGGTAAGAAGAGTAAGGCTATGACGTCATTTTACTCCGATTCTGTGCTGGCGAATAGTTTGAGTCGGAGTAAAAATGTTTTTCCAAAATGGCTGCCTGTTTCCTTTTAAGCGGAGAAATTCTGGCTAGCAGACGACAAAATCCGATTTTCTCCTTTACACCTCCTATTCCGAAGGAGTAAACAGAGTAGCACTGATACTCCGGAACAAACGAATAGTTTATGGGCCGAAGTAATTATCATTCCCGGAACAGGCGAATAAAACGTTTTAGGGTAAAAAGAGTACACTTTTAGTCCGAGAACAGGCAAAAAGAAACCACCCTTTGTATTTCTCCCTAACTATAAACAAATACATTATTGATTATATAACATCCAAGTTGACACGGTAAGCATTCTTAGTATGAGATTATTTTTGAAATATTTACAGCTCGTAGCGTTAATTGCAACGGACTTCGTATTGGATCAAAACAAACCTCTTAAAAGAGCCAAGTCTTCAAAGCGAAAGTTAAGATTTTAAGCGTTGAGAAACATCTCCAGCATGAGCCGAGGCTTAAGAGCCTCAAATTAAAGTTGGAAATTCTGGAGCGGCAGATCTGAGGCGGCCAGCTTTCTCGAGTGCCGGGTACTTCACTCTCGGTTACGAGGCACGAAACAATACTGAATAGACGCCACAAACAAATCGGCCATAATTTAGGCGGAACTATAGTCGCCCGTAGCCCATTAACTGACGAAAATTCCTAAGCCTCGGCTAGGCCTCGGTCGGTATGCGGCCCCGTTTATAGTTTATTCCGAAGCCAGCTGTTCCCAGCAAGCGCTAAGCGACTTTGGTGTACTCCGAAATGGACGACGACTTATATCCTACAGGGTGTTTGTTGATTTTACCATTATTTTAATATTTGTTTACGTAGTTAAATATTTTGTGATGTCGTTAAACACCACGGAATTCGAAGACGTAACGATTAAAATTCTATTTTAGCGACAAAACGTTTAGGCTTTCGTAAAATTAAAAGTTCAATTTACTTAATTTAATTCGGAAACTGGTCGTTTTAAAGTAGTGTTGTAAGTCGGAAAATTGTCCGCGGAAAATGACCGAGGCCTTTTTTTCCGGAAAATTTTCCGTATTTTTCCGAAAAAAATTAAAAAAGTTTTCATTCCATGAGTAGTCTAATATATTGTTTGCAAATTGAAATAAAGCGGTATTTTCGCCTCATTTTTTCGAATCTGAAAGTAAAACTAAACCTCTAGACTAGTTTAAACTTATTAACAATGTAACGCTATTAATGTTTTGTAGTATGTTTACTGATATTAGACATTTTATATCGATAAAAAGTTAAAAACATTACAAACCCTTAAAAGATAATTTATGTTTAAAATTTTTATTTTTCCGATTTGCGGAAAATTTTCCGCAATTCCGGAAATTTTCCGCATTTTATTTTTCCGGAAAATTAACAACACTATTTTAAAGCTAGGTTCTTCAAAATTGAAGTTACAAGTGCCTCTTAAGTCGTTTTGGTTCATTTTCGCCAAACACTGTTGTATAATTAAAATTAATTAATTTTTAATTGTACAACAGTGGTAAAATTATTTTTAACTATTTTAAATTTATGTACAAGCAAGTCGGTAAAATTAAATTTAATGTGCTTTTAAATTTATTAAGATTTTTTAAAATTTAATTTCAAATAAATGTGTGAAGGAGAAAAATTGTACGACGAAATGCATATTTCAAAACTGAAGTTCACCGCAACTCCTACAGATGTCAGTAGCGTCTTAACCATTGTAACCGCTTCTAACGCGGACCGAGAAGAACTCACAGCTCGGGCTAAAAAAAACACGCATTAATCAGCTAATCCTAAAAATATACTAGAGATTCCACCTACTGTAAATTGCGATCGAAGCAGACGATATGTTACAATGACACTATCGCCATCTATAGATTTGTTGCTGAACCTCTATTTAATTATTTTGAAAAGTCCCGGAAGCTTTGATAATTAATAGTTCAGCAGTGGTGTAGTCATAATTTTGGTTCGAGGAATAGAACACACAATTGAAAGAAAAATTGTACATACAACCTTTCATTTCAAGGGGGGGGGGAGGGGGTTTCACTGTGGACCCCCTCGCTTCGCTTCTGTAGCTCAGAAATTAATCAAGAGATGGCGCCATGTCTGCATCAACTACTCGCTATGACAGGCAGTGACATCGACATAAGTCTAGCTTTGCACAGAGTGACGTAGCACTGACGTCATACCCAAAGTGATAAGCGCTCAAAAGATAAGCGCCTCTGGCGATCAAAACGCGAACTTAAAGACAAGTAAATTGCTTCCATACTTCGACGAGGCGAAAAGCACGTTTCAGGTAACCATTTAATAAGAGAGGGCGCTAGTTACGTTAAAGAGAAATCCTGGCGCCTGTTTGATTAGGTCATACTCCCTTTAAGCCAAAGATAAAAATACAAATTAAATAAATTTAAAAACTTTGGTAAGACCATAAGTAACATAATAACCATAAGAGTGACCCTCCTACCCAGCTCTGAGCTGAGCTGAGTAGTATATTATCGTCCTTGCATTCGTATATTTCTATTGGCGCATAATTTAGACACTAGGGGGCTCTGTGCTGAATGAAACCCTGATTTCGCAATAACTGTGAAAATCAGTTCGGTGATAATATAGGATATTTGTCATACTGATAGTTATTATGTTACTTATGGTACGACCTATATAGTCAATTTCTGACCCCCCCCCCACGATAATTAAACGGTATTGAAAAAGTTAATTTTTCAAAGTTTGTCCAAATGAAAGCGTTTGCAAAAGCCAACACGAAAGTGCAATGTTGGAAACAGATTTTTTTGTACCTTTTTTCTGATAACGGAATGCATGGAAAAAGTAATTTAAATTTTTCCTTTGGTCGCAATACTTTGAGTCGCGAATGATAACTTCGGGAATGGTAGGGACTGGTTGGAAGACAAATATTTGATTAGAACTGGGAAGACAATGCTTATTGTTTCAACGGGAATGGGCTGGAATGGTTTGAAGACGTATATTCGAACAAAATGTAGCAATTGGAATGGATATGGTTTCAACGAAAACGGGCTGGAATGGATGGTAAACAAATATTTTAATGGGAATGGAAGTTAATGGATATATTTTCAACGGGAAAGAACGGGAATGGTTGGAAGACAATGAAATATTTAAACAAAAATGGAATGAGAATGGATGTTGTTTCAACGGGAACGGACGGGAACGGTTGGAAGACAGATATTTGAACAAAAATGGAATGAGAATGGATCGAGCGGAATGGATATTGCTCCAACGGGAATGGTTGGTAGACAAATATTTGAACAAAAATGGAATGAGAATGGATGTTGCTCCAACGGGAATGGATGGGTATTCAAAGGGAATGGATATGTATTCAAAGGGAATGGATATGTATTCAACGGGAATGAGCAGGAATGACACGAATTGGAAATGGTATGGGAATGGATATTGTTTCAACGGGAATGGACGGGAATGGTTGGTAGACAAATATTTAAACAGTTATGGAATGAGAATGGAGTGGTAATTGGAAATGGTATGGGAATGGATATTGTTTCAACGGGAATGGTTGGTAGACAAATATTTGAACAAAAATGGAATGAGAATGGATGTTGCTCCAACGGGAATGGATGGGTATTCAAAGGGAATGGATATGTATTCAACGGGAATGAGCAGGAATGACACGAATTGGAAATGGTATGGGAATGGATATTGTTTCAACGGGAATGGACGGGAATGGTTGGTAGACAAATATTTGAATGTAAATGAGATGGGAAAGGATATATTTTTCAATGAGAAGTGGACGGAAATGATTTCAATGCGGCTCTCAATTTGGGAGCATCGTTTGTCGAGAATGTATAGTCGGTTGACTCTTCAGCGCCTGGAAACTATCTCCCTGTCTGTCTCAAGCCAATGAGCGCGTTATCGTTTATGGATCTGCATTTTTCGGGGCTCGATCGATTTGGGCTAATTGGCCGAGAGTGCAGCTTCGAAGAATGGCCCGTTTCTACGCGTATTGTAATCGAGGCTCTTCTGTTTTAATGTCCTAAACTGATTGCTATTTTGAATGATTAGTGGGTTCATAATGAACGCCTTAATGCGTAAGCAATGATTACCCCCCTGCATCCCCTTCCGCCGCTTCTCTGGAAAGAGGTTGGCTATGAAATATTTAGTCAGCCTCACCCCCTACCCCCACCCCCCGATAACATCAAGAACGTATTGAGGCTACTGAGAACAGATACAGACTGGAAGTAGCGTGAACGTGTTGAGGTTACTGAGAACGTACCCCCTTTATAGAAAAATTGATGCTACCTAGACACAGACTGGAAGTAGCGTGAACGTGTTGAGATTACTGAGAACGTACCATCTTTACATAAACAAATGATACTACCATGAACGTGTTGAGGTTACTGAGAACGTACCCACTTTACAGAAAAACTAGGGATGCTGTTTAGATACAGACTGGAAGTAGCGTGAACGTGTTGAGGTTACTGAGAACGTACCCCCTTTATAGAAAAACCGATGCTACCTAGACACAGACTGGAAGTAGCGTGAACGTGTTGAGATTACTGAGAACGTACCATCTTTACATAAACAAATGATACTACCATGAACGTGTTGAGGTTACTGAGAAAGCACCCACTTTACAGAATAACTAGGGATGCCGTTTAGATACAGACTGGAAGTAGCGTGAACGTGTTGAGGTAGAAAAACTAAGGATTCTATATACAGACTTGAAAAATCAAATCCAATTGAAACACTAATCCCTTCTGTTTTAAATTATTTTATTATTATAATTTAGAATCTTCCAACTATTTTGCTATTTTCGATTAATTAATTTTCTTAAATCATTAAATTCATCTTTTGTTAAGTTCCAAAAATTAAATTAAGACTTAAAATGTGAAAAATATCGTTATTACAAACGCTACTACATGGCGCAATATAATCGGAGAATGGAGGGTTCCGTTTGAGGGAGGAGCTTAGGTGGGGTATCATGATAACGGGCCGGAAAGGTAACCTCGTATTTTCACTTTTTTGTAGGCTAAACCGAAAAACAAACGTTTTAGTATAAACGTACTTTTCTGCCAACCTGCAGAAAGCCAGAACACAGAAAATAAAATATTCTTCAATTTAAACAATTGGTTTAAGATCTAGCATTTCATGCAATTAGATTTATGGGCTTAGAATATATTATGCTTTTTATCGCAGGAGATAGAATCGACACAATCAATTATATTATTCACAATAATCGACCTCATCAATTATATTATTCACAATACTCGACACAATCAATTATATTATTCACAATAATCGACCCAATCAATTATATTATTCACAATACTCGACACAATCAATTATATTATTCACAATACTTGGCACAATCAATTATATTATTCACAATAATCTACACAATAAATCATGGTTTTCACCACAGTAGTTATAATCAACGTAATCATGCACTTATGATCTTCACTACAATCGACAAAAACGATTGTTATTTTTATCGCAATAGAAAGAATTAATTACGATTTTTACCGCAATTGATATAATAACCAATCATGATTTAACCACAATCGGCATTACCAATTAAGATTTTAACCACAATCGGCATTACCAATTAAGATTTTAACCACAATCGATATAATCAACCATGATTTTAACCACAATCGATATAGCCAACTACGATTTTAACCACAATCGATGTAACCAATTACGATTTTAACCACAATCGATATAACCAATTACGATTTTAACTTCATTCGATATAAGCAATTACAATTTTCACTATAATCGATATAAACAATTACGATTTTAACCACAATCGATAAAATCAATTTCGATTTTCACCACAATCGATATAACCAATTACGATTTTAACGACAATTGATATTATCAACTATGATTTTAACCACAATTGGTATAATCAACTAGGATTTTAACCACAATCGATATAGCCAACTACGATTTTAACCACAATCGATATAAGCAATTACGATTTTCACTGTAATCGATAAAAACAATTACGATTTTAACCACAACCGATAGAATCATTAGTGATTTCAACCACAATCGATAGAATCATTAGTGATTTCAACCACAATCGATAGAATCATTAGTGATTTCAACCACAATAGATATAATCAATAACTATTTTCGCCACAATCGATATCATCAATCACGATTTCAGGCACAATCGATATCATCAATCGCGATTTCAGGCACAATCGATATCATCAATCGCGATTTCAGGCACAATCGATATCATCAATCGCGATTTCAGGCACAATCGATATCATAAATCACGATTTTCACCACAATCGACCGATTGAATGAAGGTTCTCGCTAAATGCCAATAGGGAAAAACGCAATTACGCGTACTCAATGGGCTTCCAAGAAACGTTGAAAACACTTAGCGAAAATGGAGGCGGGATTGAAATTTGCAACAGAAATTACATCAGGCTGCAGGAGGCGCTGGGCGGAGGTGATAAAAGGCTTCTATCTAAAACGGCGCTCGCCCCCATTAAATCACAATTATGAGTGACGCACCAGAAACAAAAGTGGGAGGCCTGAGGTGGGAGGCATGAGGTGGGAGGGTACGCACGCCGAGGCTTATATTCGTCTTTTAGGACATCCTCTTTGAGTGCCTTTTGAAGGCGTCGTCCCTAATTGTAGTTTCGCGCGCGCGTTTTCAACACCTTGCCCGTCATCCGCCAGGGGGCCTCGCTTAGTTGATTTGATAACCACTCGGCCTGCAGATTCCCCCCACCTTAACCCATTCCCCCCCCTAACGGTGGACTCTAGAGATTGGCTCTAATACCCCTTCTCCCGCCCGCTTTGTTGTCTGCAAATGACTTTAAACACTTTTGGACTATTCTGATTAGAAGAGGTTGTTTGTCTTGTCGCGTCGGTAGCCTGGTGCCTCGTTTTGGGTGGGTGCCTCCCTCCCGCCATCATTGTTTACACTGTTAGATTACGTTTAAGGGGGTCGACTAATTTATGCAGTTTTAGATTAGTTCTGTTGTTGTTGATATTAGTTTTATTTGCTTATCGTATTGCTTATGGAGCTGTTTCGTATTTATTTATCGCAACGGGGTTATCACGCGCTGTTGCCAAATTCCCGGGTTTCATGTACGACGTAGGTGTTGTATTAGCTTCGATAGAACCTACTACAAGTTTGATTGGATTTTAATAATTTATATTTGTTAGTTTTAATTTAAATATTTCGTGTTTGGGAAGAATTTATATAGAATATGGTTTGTATCGAATTTTATTTTTTTTTCAAATATGGCAATTTATTTTTTGTGATTTTATCGAAACTAAAATGTACTATTTAAACGTAATTTAATTTTAAAACTAATTTTAACCAAACAAAGGATTAAATTTTTTTATGTATAAGATGATTTGAAATTTAAATAACCATATTTTTATTAAAATAATAAATTTAATAAAATATTTAAATTTAATATGCTATACAATATAATTAATCTAACTCTAATCTAAGATTATTTTGTCTTGTGGCAAAATTCCAAAACAACGCTGCTTTGTTAGAGCTTACAACTAGCAGTGATTCAGAATATTAAAATCACATATTATATTTATTCTTTAGTTTGTTACCGTAGAAAAATAATAAAATTTAATCATTTCCAAAACTTTTCTTAGAGACCATTAGATTTTAAACTATTTCGAAGTCCAACATTTAGATATTTTTCGGTAGTGCTAACAGGTAAGAGTGATTTCGAATATTAATATTGCAGACTTAGCTAAAAAATAGGCTATTCCCAAATATTTCGCCAAATCTTGGGCCAAATAACGTAAAAGCGTGGATTCAATTTATCCTCCAAATTTAACAATTGCAAAAATTGTAAAATTTCTTATAGATCATTGAATCGAAACATTTTACGTATTTTTGGCGACTCTGCCGTTATTAGTATTCCTCGCTCGATTACGTTCAGGTTGTATGGCAGACATACCTCTTACACCTCTCAAATAAATAAAAATAAAATAAGCCTTAGCTGTTCGTCCAGTTGCGTATAATAATTCAAGTCAGGTGCGCCAAAACATAACATTTTTCCACTCGGTTTTTACAACGTTACGTCGCCCCGAAAACACGTTAATCTAGACTATAAATCTTTTCAGCACTTTAAAATTCAACTCTCGATCTGAAATATACCGAAAACACGATATAAGCCTCGGTTCGGGCCTTGGCCTGTACTATTCCGGACGTAGGAAATAGGCGAAGTTCTTTATTTTTTATCTCTCTCTTGGCTACGAATTGTGAGAAATTGTATCCAAAAAGTCGAGGCCAAAGACTGATAGTTGCTCTTTTTCACTTTCAGATGGCGCTGCTGAAAAAATATGTTCTGACTGTAAAAATCTTCGATTGGCCGGCGGCGTTTTGCATTGGAAAGTGACAAAAACGACTGCCAGATCCGTAAAACTTCGGCTAGTTCTTCCGCTAGCCTGGTATGGTGCTGTAAGGTATAAGCTAAGGCTTACGAGAGGCACGCGTTCTGGGACTTGGCCTAGCTGCGTTTTTATTGTTTTCTTGGGGCGAACTTTAGTCGCGCTTTTTCACGCTAGATGGCCTCTTATAGTGTATCCCCTCTCGCCTCCCCTTCGGCCCGAGAGTATTTAAAGCTAAAAGGACGTAACGGCCATTTTTATTATTATTTTTATTTTTATTCATGCAGGAGCGTGGCACGCTAGGCCTTGATCTAACTCTGAAACGAGAGGCGAGGGTAGAAACGCCAGGGGGCGTCCCATTGTTGGTTTTAATGACTCCGGCGGTAGTAAAAATGAACCCTCTTCCTTTGATTAAAAGTAACTCTAACTGCTACATCTAGCGGAGAACATTGGAATTGTTTGTTGTTTTTTAAAATTGCGATTCTCCTTTTTAAATTACCTTTTTAAAAGTTTATAAAGATATAATTTATGTAAATGTACTTATGTCAGGCTTTTAGATCAAACGAAAAACGTATTGTCAAATGACAAATAAATAAAAATAATTCATTTCGGATTATTGAATACATGTTTTTCAAATTGAGATATATTGTAATTTTTTTTAACAATTTTCAGTCAGCTTGGCTAATACCCAAGGCACCAGCCTAGGCCTCAGTAATCTAGCGATTTTTTATGCCATTAATTAATGTGCACGGGTTACATTGCGTTGGAGGGTGGTGGAAAGCCCTTCTTGCCACGCGAGCCTGTGACCGTTAACCTTGACAATTTTAATTTATGGAAGGGGAAACCGAAGAGCTCGGGGAAAACATTTTTCACCCAGTGCCAAAAACTGCGAGGCGGAAGTGCTAACCACTCTCCCACCCCCACATCCACATGATCAAAATGTTGGTCATGGATATTTTCGCCTAGGTCTCATAGTGTTCATTTCAGTGGACAAAACTTCGTGTAGTCTATTTTTTTAAATCCCAATTTGTTATAATAAAATGAAAATTAAATAACGACTGAGGTTTTTCGAAATTCATTATTTCTTTTCAAAACTTATTATTTGAAGAATTTTCAAACGTAGAATTTTATATTAACTAAACTCTTATTGGAAATATTTAAATTAAACATAAATAATAAATGATAAAAGGAAAATAAATTGTGATATTTAAGACTTTAAGGGCTTGCCACATCCCTCCTACGCGTTGTAACCCGGCCACCTGAATTAAAGGCTTTAAAAGTCGCTTGATGACTTGGGCCTAAGGTGGTGCCAGGGCCTAAGGTGGTGTCAGGGCCTAAGGTGGTGCCAAGGGTATTAGCCTAGCTGATTATTATTATTATTATTATTTATTATTCGTGTGAAGTCAATGTATAACATGGTAAGAAAATAAAATTATAATAGGGGTGGCATTGTTAATCGTCGCTTGTACTTCAAAAAGTAGACGTGTTTTAGGGAGGGAACTCCGGATTGGTCGACATTTCAGTATGTGTAGAGACCGTTCTTTACCGGTCACCGATAAACTAATATTTGTGGTAGACGTAAGTCATGGAGCACGTGGCGCCGCCTAATCGAGATAATTCAATTTAAAATTCAAGATAATTCAAGTTAAAATTCGAAATAATTCAATTTAAAATTCAAGATAATTCAAGTTAAAATTCGAAATAATTCAATTTAAAATTCAAGATAATTCAAGTTAAAATTCGAAATAATTCAATTTAAAATTCAAGATAATTCAAGTTAAAATTCGAAATAATTCAATTTAAAATTCAAGATAATTCAAGATAAAATTCGAAATAATTCAATTTAAAATTCAAGATAATTCAAGTTAAAATTCGAAATAATTCAATTTAAAATTCAAGATAATTCAAGTTAAAATTCGAAATAATTTAATTTAAAATTCGAGATAATTCAATTTAAAATTGGAGATAATTCAATTTAAAATTCGAGATAATTCAATTTAAAATTCGAGATAATTCAATTAAAAATTCGAGATAATTCAATTTAAAATTCGAGATAATTCAATTTAAAATTCAAGATAATTCAAGTTAAAATTCGAAATAATTCAATTTAAAATTCAAGATAATTCAAGTTAAAATTCGAAATAATTCAATTTAAAATTCAAGATAATTCAAGATAAAATTCGAAATAATTCAATTTAAAATTCAAGATAATTCAAGTTAAAATTCGAGATAATTCAATTTAAAATTCAAGATAATTCAAGTTAAAATTGGAGATAATTCAATTTAAAATTCGAGATAATTCAATTTAAAATTGGAGATAATTCAATTTAAAATTCGAGATAATTCAATTTAAAATTCGAGATAATTCAATTAAAAATTCGAGATAATTCAATTTAAAATTCGAGATAATTCAATTTAAAATTCGAGATAATTCAATTTAAAATTCGAGATAATTCAATTTAAAATTGGAGATAATTCAATTTAAAATTGGAGATAATTCAATTTAAAATTCGAGATAATTCAATTTAAAATTCGAGATAATTCAATTTAAAATTCGAGATAATTCAATTTGAAATTAGAGATAATTCAATTTAAAATTCGAGATAATTCAATTTAAAATTCGAGATAATTCAATTTAAAATTGGAGATAATTCAATTTAAAATTGGAGATAATTCAATTTAAAATTCGAGATAATTCAATTTAAAATTCGAGATAATTCAATTTAAAATTCGAGATAATTCAATTTAAAATTCGAGATAATTCAATTTAAAATTCGAGATAATTCAATTTAAAATTGGAGATAATTCAATTTAAAATTGGAGATAATTCAATTTAAAATTCGAGATAATTCCATTTAAAATTCGAGATAATTCAATTTAAAATGCAAATTATTAATAGAAGCAAAAATGGTAGAAATTACCTCAGTGACTATTGAAGTCGGTAAAGGTGTGAGCCATGCTGTTTGTTTGAGCTTAAGTAGTGAGTCCTCATTTTGAATTTTGGTTCATTCTTTTATAACGCCACCTAGTATCGCTTCTAAGAACTAATGTTCAATTTATGATTCGATACCTAGTACCTTTAGATTCATAATTTGAATTAAGCATAAATAGATAAATAAAAATATTAGTTAATTATTTAAAGCAAGTGTCGGTTCGACGTGTAGTAACTCTTCTTTCAATAGATGTCACTAGCGTCGAAATCAAAAGGCGGTACTTATAGGTACCCCTAGCGTTGATTGGATCGTTTGTAAATTGGTCAATAGCATAAAATACAATAATTTTAAACATTAGTTTTTACAGTGTGTCAGAATTTATAGCCCGGTGTACCTAGTAACAAAGACCATACCACCGGAGGCCTATCATCATAGTGCCCTACGCCAGCGTCCCCAAGCCCGGACAGGTGACTAATCCAGCATGGGTAGCAGAACTACTACTGATGGTCGCACCATAGACGCAAGCCACTCACCCCAGCAGAAGGTGCAGCAATGGGTGGACCAATCCCCACTTCGTACACAGCAGTTTTTACACGGGAAATATAATTTAGGTTAAAGTCCACTTAATAAAGTATAAGTTGTCTAATTATAATACTCTACAATGACTCTCTGATGACGCTATCATGTGGCTATTTCGAATTTTAGCTTCCTTTGCCATTAATAGATGGCACTACGATCTCCACTAAAGTCGCTTTTTATAAAAACAAAATCGGATAGATTCATGGCTATCTCTAATAAAAGTTGCCTTTTCATAATACAGGTGGCAATGATAGAGCCGACAGTTGCTTTAATTAGTGCATGTAATATTCCCCGACAGATGGCGAAAGAACCATCTCGTAAGGGCCTCTGTAATCCTAAACACGAAAATGTGTACAGCAACTCCTTCAAATTTATCTCAACAACGACATACTAAAATCTTAACGCGTACAGTTCTTCAAACAAGTCAAAAGGTCTAAATAAAAACGATGATATCAGCGCATCACGAGGGTCCTATCTCGGGTCATGAATTATACGTTGGCGGCGCCATAGAGTGGTGAACTTCGTAACTAGATAAGCTCCCCGTAGTATTAAAAAACCGAACTGTAACAAAATAAAAAAAAAATTCATGCGGGGTGAAACTACAAAAGTTTTTACGAAAATGACCTTTGTCAGGTCGTTGTTGATAACGTTCCCAGTTATAAATCAAGAACTGGCAAACTTCGCGTCGAGACCCAATAGTCTTAAGCCTCGGCTATCGCGTATAACCTAAGCCTTAGCTATCAAAAGTTCCTCGAATCCCCAACGTGTCAGTTGCTTTACTTAGAGAACCAAAACTTTGCAATGCTCGAGAGTCTAATTTATATTTGACCCAAGGCTAGCGTTACACCGCTAAGACAAGCGGAATAAAAAATGCGAGTTTCCAAATTTCAAACATAGATGGAGCTTCCGTCGCTATCGGCCCTCTCGCGCGAGCCAGTTTCACCCTATTTCACCCCTTTTCCTCTCCGCTGGTCGCTCGGGGAACGATGGTCTATTTTTCACGTCTTTAAGACATTGGAAATGTGCCAAAAAATCAGCGATAACGCGAAAGTTTTCAATGTGTTTCGCGCCTTCAGATAGGGCCTTCCAACAACTCCCGATAAATGGTAATTTTACAGACCACGCGAGGGCGTTGGTAGCGCCGTTAGTTTCAACGGAGGTGAAGCTTTTAAAAAGGCGTTCATAATTGACGGATAAAGTTTTAAAGCTTTGTTTTTGAAAGAATGAAATTTTTAAACAATATACATAGTTAATAAATATATATTATATATTATGATATAATATATAATATAATATAATATATTATAGAAATTAGATTTTTGGATTGGGATTTTCGAATTTTAGAATGGGATTTTAGATTTTTAGAATGGGATTTTAGATTTTTAGAATAGGATTTTATATTTTAAGAATGGGCTTTTATATTTTTAGAATGGGATTTTAGATTTTTAGAATGGGATTTTAGATTTTTAGAATGGACTTTTAGATTTTAAGAATGGGATTTTAGATTTCTAGAATGGGATTTTAGATTTTTAGAATGGGATTTTAGATTTTTAGAATGGGATTTTAGATTTTTAGAATGGACTTTTAGATTTTTAGAATGGGATTTTAGATTTTTAGATTGGGATTGTTTTGATCCGATATTTCTTAAATTTTGAGATTTGGAAAGCGAGCCAAAAAGGGGGATAAATTAACTTATTCTCAACTCGAGCCCAAAGACGGTATAGTTAAAGAAGGTTTTTGCCTACTTCAGCCTAAAGAGTTTGTCCGAAATTATAGATTGTTGCCAAATCGAACCAAAATGATTTGGGTGAAATTATAGATAGTTGCCAACTTGAGTGATTAGAGGGCTCGAAATGCCCTTTTCCCTAAATCGAGAAAAAAGAGCTTGGCCCAGCACTCTTTCCAACTCGAGGAAAATAGTTTAGGGAAAAATTAATTTTTTTTGCCAATAAAATTAAAGATTTTTGGCCAAAACTACAAATTATAGGCCAACTACAACCAAAATAGTTTGGCCTAAACAAACTCTTTTGGTTGTAGTTGGCTAAATATTTGTGGTTGAGGCCAAACTATTTTGGTTGTAGTTGGCCTAAAATTTGTACTTTAGGCCCTAAAGTACAAATTTTAGGTCAACTACAACCAAATGAGTTTGGGCTAAATTACAGATTTGTGGAAAACTAGAACCAAATGAGTTTGGGCTAAGTTACAGATTGATGGATAACTAGAACCAAATGAGTTTGGGCTAAGTTACAGATTGATGGATAACTAGAACCAAATGAATTTGGGCTAAGTTACAGATTGATGGATAACTAGAACCAAATGAGTTTGTGCTAAATTACAGATTTGTGGAAAACTAGAACCAAATGAGTTTGGGCTAAGTTACAGATTGATGGATAACTAGAAACAAATGAGTTTGTGCTAAATTACAGATTTATAGAAAACTAGAACCAAATGAGTTTGGGCTAAATTAAAGATTTGTGGAAAACTGAACCAAAAGAGTTTGGGCTAAATTACAGATTTATGGAAAACTAGAACCAAATGAGTTTGGGCTAAATTACAGATTGATGGATAACTAGAACCAAATGAGTTTGGGCTAAGTTACAGATTGATGGATAACTAGAACCAAATGAGTTTGGGCTAAATTAAAGATTTGTGGAAAACTGAACCAAAAGAGTTTGGGCTAAATTACAGATTTATGGAAAACTAGAACCAAATGAGTTTGGGCTAAATTACAGATTGATGGATAACTAGAACCAAATGAGTTTGGGCTAAGTTACAGATTGATGGATAACTAGAACCAAATGAGTTTGGGCTAAATTAAAGATTTGTGGAAAACTGAACCAAATGAGTTTGGGCTAAATTACAGATTGATGGATAACTAGAACCAAATGAGTTTGGGCTAAGTTACAGATTGATGGATAACTAGAACCAAATGAGTTTGGGCTAAGTTACAGATTGATGGATAACTAGAACCAAATGAGTTTGGGCTAAGTTACAGATTGATGGATAACTAGAACCAAATGAGTTTGTGCTAAATTACAGATTTATGGAAAACTAGAACCAAATAAGTTTGTGCTAAATTACAGATTTATGGAAAACTAGAACCGAATGTGTTTGGGCTAAATTACAGATTTATGGAAAACTAGAACCAAATGAGTTTGTGCTAAATTACAGATTTATGGAAAACTAGAACCAAATGAGTTTGGGCTAAATTACAGATTTATGGAAAACTAGAACCAAATGAGTTTGGGCTAAATTACAGATTTATGGAAAACTGAACCAAAAGAGTTTGGGCTAAATTACAGATTTATGGAAAACTAGAACAAAATGAGTTTGGGCTAAATTACAGATTGATGGATAACTAGAACCAAATGAGTTTGGGCTAAGTTACAGATTGATGGATAACTAGAACCAAATGAGTTTGTGCTAAATTACAGATTTATGGAAAACTAGAACCAAATAAGTTTGTGCTAAATTACAGATTTGTGGAAAACTAGAACCAAAAGAGTTTGGGCTAAGTTACAGATTGATGGATAACTAGAACCAAACGAGTTTGTGCTAAATTAAAGATTTATGGAAAACTAGAACCAAATGAGTTTGGGCTAAATTACAGATTTATGGAAAACTAGAACCAAATGAGTTTGTGCTAAATTACAGATTTATGGAAAACTAGAACCAAATGAATTTGGGCTAAATTACAGATTTATGGAAAACTAGAACCAAATGAGTTTGGGCTAAATTACAGATTTGTGGAAAACTAGAACCAAAAGAGTTTGGGCTAAATTACAGATTGATGGATAACTAGAACCAAATGAGTTTGGGCTAAATTACAGATTTATGGAAAACTAGAACCAAATGAGTTTGTGCTAAATTACTGATTTATGGAAAACTAGAACCAAATGAATTTGGGCTAAATTACAGATTTATGGAAAACTAGAACCAAATGAGTTTGGGCTAAATTACAGATTGATGGATAACTAGAACCAAATGAGTTTGGGCTAAATTACAGATTTGTGAAAAACTAGAACCAAAAGAGTTTGGGCTAAATTACAGATTTGTGGAAAACTAGAACCAAAAGAGTTTGGGCTAAATTACAGATTGATGGATAACTAGAACCAAATGAGTTTGGGCTAAATTACAGATTTATGGAAAACTAGAACCAAATGAGTTTGTGCTAAATTACAGATTTATGGAAAACTAGAACCAAATGAATTTGGGCTAAATTACAGATTTATGGAAAACTAGAACCAAATGAGTTTGGGCTAAATTACAGATTTATAGAAAACTGAACCAAAAGAGTTTGGGCTAAATTACAGATTTATGGAAAACTAGAACCAAATGAGTTTGGGCTAAATTACAGATTGATGGATAACTAGAACGAAATGAGTTTGGGCTAAGTTACAGATTGATGGATAACTAGAACCAAATGAGTTTGGGCTAAGTTACAGATTGATGGATAACTAGAACCAAATGAGTTTGTGCTAAGTTACAGATTGATGGATAACTAGAACCAAATGAGTTTGTGCTAAATTACAGATTTGTGGAAAACTAGAACCAAATGAGTTTGGGCTAAATTACAGATTTGTGGAAAACTAGAACCAAAAGAGTTTGGGCTAAATTACAGATTTGTGGAAAACTAGAACCAAAAGAGTTTGGGCTAAATTACAGATTGATGGATAACTAGAACGAAATGAGTTTGGGCTAAGTTACAGATTGATGGATAACTAGAACCAAATGAGTTTGGGCTAAGTTACAGATTGATGGATAACTAGAACCAAATGAGTTTGTGCTAAGTTACAGATTGATGGATAACTAGAACCAAATGAGTTTGTGCTAAATTACAGATTTGTGGAAAACTAGAACCAAATGAGTTTGGGCTAAATTACAGATTTGTGGAAAACTAGAACCAAAAGAGTTTGGGCTAAATTACAGATTTGTGGAAAACTAGAACCAAAAGAGTTTGGGCTAAATTACAGATTGATGGATAACTAGAACCAAATGAGTTTGGGCTAAGTTACAGATTGATGGATAACTAGAACCAAATGAGTTTGGGCTAAGTTACAGATTGATGGATAACTAGAACCAAATGAGTTTGTGCTAAGTTACAGATTGATGGATAACTAGAACCAATGAGTTTGTGCTAAATTACAGATTTGTGGAAAACTAGAACCAAATGAGTTTGGGCTAAATTACAGATTTGTGGAATACTAGAACCAAAAGAGTTTGGGCTAAATTACAGATTTGTGGAAAACTAGAACCAAAAGAGTTTGGGCTAAATTACAGATTGATGGATAACTAGAACCAAATGAGTTTGGGCTAAGTTACAAATTGATGGATAACTAGAACCAAAAGAATTTGGGCTAAATTACAGATTTGTGGAAAATTAGAACCAAATGAGTTTGGGCTAAATTATAGATTTTTACCAAAATAGAGCCATAAGAGATTCGGCTAAACTATACATTTTTAGCCAACTCGAGCCATAAGAGTGTATGTTGACAGAAGCGTTCTGGGTTCTGAAAATGCTCATTAAAAGTTTGTTTTCGTCAATTCACCTTAAAATTTACTAACGGCGCATCATTAATTCGGCATAAAATATTCCCTAAAAATTACTCTTAAAAATATAAATAAACCGAAACCGGGAAAACCCCTTGAAAATCTGCGGAATAATATTTGGAAAAACCTTTAAAATTCAAAAGAAATCGAAATTTGAAACGACCGATATTTCATAAACATTTTCGTCCCAAAAAATAAAAAAATATTCTCAACGAGGGGGCGTTATTGTACGTACAGGAAGAAGTATCAAAGACCTTTTTTAGTTTCTTAACATTGAAGAAAAGAAAACCAAAAAAATATATAAATCAATATCTTTTTTTTTCAACTAAAATTCGTTTTTTTTATTTTCAAAAGAAGACTTATCGAGATTTCTGTAGAAAGTCCTTTGAAATTTACATTTCACGGAATTTTTTCGTACATATAAGATTTTTTTTAAACTATTCTGGGTTTTCGTTTTGGAGCCTTGCTTGAATTTCAAGCACCGCAGAACCGTCCAGGCCTCTTTTGCATTCGCTAAAACGGGAAATAATCGCGTAGTTCGTCTTTTAAGAAAACTCCCAAATAAAGCCATTGTCAAATTTTTCCACCCCCATCTCCCCCCCTGTGTTTCGTTCCTGACTATTGTTATCCCAATTTCCTATTCAAAATATCAATAAAAATACACAGATAAAGTTGCTATAGCTTGTATTACTTGTTTAGGGAATGGTATTAAACCGTATTATGAGGTTTGTATAAAGTGATGGGTCTATCGGTAACGTTTGTACGGTAACACTTTCTGTTTCTGAGACTAATAGGATCGATAAAATCTACCACACTTTAAATGAATAGGTAAATTTGCTTACTACTTATCGTTATTTATGGAATGGTGTATGTGATTGGTGTAAGGGGGAGCATCTATCAATGACGTCACAGTTAATTTGTAGGGTAAAACTTTACGTTTTTGACAGGTATAAAATTGGTTGTCAGCTAGAGTAGGCGAATACCCTTGACACCACCTTAGGCATAAGTCATCTAGCGAATTTTAATGCCATTAATTCAGGTGGCCGGGTTACAACGCTTAGGAAGGTGGTGCCATGCCCTTCTAACAACTCCCTACACTTGCTATTGACCATTAAAAGTTTTGGGAAACCGAAGAATTAGGGGGCAAACCCTTTTATCAGTGCTGAGATAACTTGCAAAGTCAATGCTGAAGGAGCATAGCTAAGATTTCACCCAGTGCCACATGCTGGGATCGAACCCGGCTCATCATGCTGCTTAGGTGTAGTTTGCATCAACTAAGCAAATCTGATTACATCCACCGTTGAAGTTGTATCGATATACAGGGTGTTTCAAAAGTTTATGAAAAAAAGTTAAGGTGACTTGTAGGGGTGAGTTGAGAAGTATGCCTGTTTTTTCCCCATTTTCCTACAATGAGTTTAAAGAACGCTAGAGAGCTTCAAAGTAAGGCCTACTAGCCCCTGGAAGTAGGCTGCAACAAGCGCAAAACCAAGCAGCGGGGAAATGCGGACATTAGGGTTTGGGTTCGTGTGATAGTTAAAAAAGGACTTTGTAAACAAATCGAGGTAACCAGCGTAAAAAAGTAAACTTAAACAGTATTTAAAGTTCCTGCTGCTTAGTTTTGCACTTGTTGCAAACTACTTCCAGGGGCTAGTAGGCCACACTTTGAAGCTATCTGGTGCTCTTTTAACTCATCGTAGGAAAATGAAAAAAAAAAACCGGTTTAATTCTCAACTCACCCCTACAACTCCTCCAAATTTTGCATAACCTTTTGAAACACCCTGTATAAACTGTGAATATTATACGATAATTTTCGTACACGTCGATAATTTCGAGCTCATTTTTCGGACGTAGGATAATGTACTATAATTTTTAAATTGGCAGAAAAAAATGAGAATTTTAAACGCAAGTTTTCAATTCGTGGAACTTTAGTGTTATTAAAAAAATTATTTAAGTGGTGTTACTGCTCTAGCTTCTCTGAGGCTGCGCCTACATGATCTGGCGTCTGATACAGAAACATTATCTCATGGTACCCTGACTGTGGTTTTCGACGGTTACGGTCGGCCAAACAACTTTAATTAATTGAATTAATTTAATAATTAGGTATATCCGCTATATACAAGATACTACACTTTGATCTTATCCAAAAGACCGAGTTTCTTAATTCTTGAGGCATACACACGAGAAACCTTAGATAATTGCAATTGTTTTTAAAAGCCTTCTTCTATAGACACTAGGCCGTATATTAAAAGGCAAATTATTATGTAATCAAAGTATAATTCGTTTAAATTGTCATTAGCCAGTTGGTAATATTGGGTACGGTGCAATGCGTGGAGGCAATTATTGGAGCGTTTTATTTTCGTGTTCAATGTGTCGGAATTTCGTCCTGGGAAAATTGTAGGTCGTTTGAACAAGAAATGTGTAAGTTGTATTTAAATTTATTATAAAATTTCAAATAGTTAAATAATAATGGTAGTTTTTGTTTAATTTTCATAAGTAGAATTACTACACCTTATAATATAAATATTCATATTTCCCCGGGACATACCGAATACCCCAGCTAGTTATTTAAGAAGTAAAATTTACGAATAACGATGACGATAAACTAATAGCGTCTGTTTTAGCCGCTACCTGTCTAAATTTCAATGGCGAACCAAAGGGGGCGTTGCGATAGTTTTCGGTCGCGAATAGTCTCAACATGATCATTTTTCCGAAACATAAATTTAAATAAATTCTTAATATTGTAAAGGAAATAAATAAATCCCAGTGAAATATATTTTGAATACAGGAACTTACAAGGAGACATCCCGAAGTTTAACATACCGATTTGATTCAAACTCTGGGTATTAATAGACCTTCGTGTAACTTGAAAAATCCTAAAGGGAATTTATTCAATGGGCAACCGTTTTGCCATGGCAACGAAAAATGTTTTTGACAACACAAAATATTAAATTTTTCCATTGAAAATAACATGGGATTTTGACCTCAAATTGATCAAAAGTTGATCAGTTTTGATGTTTTTTTTGTCAATTTATATCTATTTTTTCAATTTTTGTAATTTTCGAAATTTTTAAATTTGTTAGGAATCGTTCAGAATCCCATGTTATTTTCAATGGGAAAATTTAAATTTGTTGTTGTCAAAAACATTTTTCGTTGCCATGGCAAAACGGTTGCCCATTTAATAAATTCCCTTTAGGATTTTTCAAGTTACATGAAGGTCTACCAATCCCCCGAGTTTGAACAAAATCAGTGGGTTACACTTCGGGATGTCTCCTTGTTAGTAGACTTTTAAATGAACTCCGAAGTAATAACATAAGTTGAAACAAGATGGCGCTGTTTGTTATTCCATAGATGACCCGGACCATAATACAAACCAAAACAAAGAAAAAACCATCAGACGAGATAACTCGAGCTCGGATCATCCGGGCCACTTCTGACAGTAGCAGTTCTCCGTTTCAGGGAGGGTTGAGCGCCATCTATTATCTATCCGGGATATTCATTAACCACGTCCCTTATTACATTAAGCACGCGTCGGTGGCCCTTTATTTCGAGTTTAATAATAAATACGGGTCCGTCCCTTAAGGCGCACGCGCGGGGGTGGTCGTAAAAGCGCCCCCCGGCGGCGGGCACGCGCTGAATGGCCCGAGATAGAGCGGCCACGTCGAAGCCATTCAAGATATCATAATAATATTTGCGCCCCCTAAAATGAACGCCTTTTCCATTGATGCAAAGGCCTAGTGCCCCCGTCGTCAGCGGCACGCCCACCCCTATCGACTGTACCCGCCACCCCGCCCCATATCGCGCCGCCTGGTGAGGCCTATGGTAGAATTCCCAAGTTTTATCCTATTTGAAGGGGTTTTTTCCTACGCCGTTCTTCGTTTTCCGCTTCCTTACGGAGGCAACTGGGTTTGGCGTTTTTACGCCCTGATCTCCCTCTCTCCCGTTTTTATTTCGGCCCTCGGTCGCTTGGGGGAGCTATAAGCATGGTCATCACGTAGGGGTGTTAGCTACGGAGATGTTTGGGGGCATCGAAGACGGACTGCGCGCGCGGGGGGCGTATTCTTAACGCGTTTTGCAAACAGGAGTTTGGTCGAAAGAATATTAAGTTCGTTCGCCACTTCTCACTCGAATTTATTTGCTGTTGCTACTGGCGGGGTTTTATGACGATATTTTATCTGGCATGTCGATGGTTGCCGTAAGAATAATTGACAATCAGCCATATTATACTCATACTGATCCAATATTTAAAACAATTTATATATAAAATATTTTTAAATTATTTGACTATTGTAGCCTTGTTTTCATTTTAAGATCTCTAACCAATAATTAACATAACGTTTTTAACAGGCATACTTCTCAACTCACCCCCTACAACTCCTTCAAATTTTTTAAACACCCTGTATTTAGTTAAGTCCAACAGTACAAACTATATTATTTGCATTCGTGTACCTTGCTTTACTATATTAGTATCACTTCCACCATTTGAAGTTGAAAGTCTTAGCTGTAGCAGAATCAAAAATATTGCACGTATAATCAAGTACAAATATTGATTGGACTATAAGGTTAATTTCCCGTAGTACTGTAGTCTATATGCTATTGTACGGTATCGTAGTTTGTTCAGTTTTACTAAGAAACCTTATCATATTTCTTGCCTTTTGGTTTTACCCAGGTTTACTAGTAGTGACGTTCTATGGTTGACAACAATAGAACGTTCTTAATTTGTTCTCAGTTTACACTAGTGTTGTAAGTTGGAAAATTTTCCGGAGAATGACCGACGCCTTTTTTTCCCGGAAAATGTTCCGTATTTTTCCGGAAAAAATAAAGTTTTCATTCCCCATTAGTCTAATATATTGTTTGCAAATTTAAATAAAACGGCATTTTCACCTCATTTTTTTAATCTACAAGTAAAACTAAACCTCTAGACTAGTTTAAACTGATTAACAAAGTAACACTATTAATGCTTTGTAGTATGTTTACTGTTATTAGACATTTTATATCGATAAAAAGTTAAAAACATTAAAAAGCCTTAAAAAGTAATTTATGTTTAAAATTTTTATTTTTCCGATTTACGGAAAATTTTACGGAACTTTTTCAGCATTGTATTTTTTTCCGGAAAATTAACAACACTAGTTTACACCATATTAGTTTCGCTATCGACTCGCATGAGATTAATCAAGTCATTGTAAGTCCAAGTATGGATAAATTTCTGATTTCCAACTAAACGCGCCTAATTCCAAAAACCTGACATGGTTATTAATCTAATTCAATTTTACTCATAATTTTATTTAACTCGACTTTGGACTTCCACCCCTTTGCTTCAATTATCTCCTCTCTTGAGTTCCTTGCGCCCGTCCCGACCTTTAAACTTTTTTAACGGGTTAGTGTGAAATTCGTAGAAGGGGAGTTAGTGTGAAAGAAAGGGACTTCGTAGAAGGGGAGGTTTAGTTGGGATTTTTAAGTGGTTCAGGACTTTTTGCTACGAGTGTTGCGTTTTTGGTACCGGTTTTGCTACTCGTGTTGCGTTTTTGGTACCGGTTTTGCTACTCGTGTTGCGTTTTTGCTACCGTTTTTGCTACTCGTGTTGCGTTTTTGCTACGCGTGTTGCGTTTTTGCTACCGTTTTTGCTACTCGTGTTGCGTTTTTGCTACGCGTGTTGCGTTTTTGCTACCGTTTTTGCTACTCGTGTTGCGTTTTTGCTACCGTTTTTGCTACCCGTGTTGCGTTTTCTCTACCGTATTTGCTACGCGTGTTGCGTTTTTGCTACCGTATTTGCTACGCGTGTTGCGTTTTTGCTACCGTTTTTGCTACCCGTGTTGCGTTTTCTCTACCGTATTTGCTACGCGTGTTGCGGTTTTGCTACCGTATTTGCTACGCGTGTTGCGGTTTTGCTACCGTTTTTGCTACCCGTGTTGCGTTTTTGCTACCGTTTTTGCTACGCGGGTTGCGTTTTTGCTACCGTTTTTGCTACCCGTGTTGCGTTTTTGCTACCGTTTTTGCTACGCGGGTTGCGTTTTTGCTACCGTTTTTGCTACGCGGGCTGCGTTTTTGCTACAGCGTTTACCTTTCTTACGCACAAATCAGATCTAATTAATTAAATCTAAGGCCCCGGGCGAAGCCGGGTATTAAAGCTAGTATTATATAAGATTTATTGAAAGAGAATAATAGGACAATAGTAGGCTGGGCGAATAGCACCTTTAGCCTATCGAGACGAATATCGAATACCGAAAAATTTTCTAATCGAATACCGAGACGAACAGTAGTTTTCGAGCCAAATACCGAATAGTTAGGCTTAATGCAAATACTACCTTATCGAATATTCCTCGAATAATAAGTTCAAATATTAGTCGAATAACAGGTCTTATAGTCGATATATTTTAAATTTTAATCTCTAAATGGTAGAACTGAATTATTTAATGACGTCATAGGTGACCTAAAATTTTCTGTAGACACAGAAAAGTTACTGCTGAGAGCCAACTGACCAATGACGTACGTTCTTTTATATAGAATTGCTCTATAGATTCTTTTATTTGAATTTTATTGGACCGTCAACCGCCAAGTGAGGGATCTACCATCGAAATTTCTTCCTCCGAAAACAGGGTTTGAGTCCACGTTCCCCGTAGACAGCTATGCGGTGGCACAGGTCGATTTGGGAGGTAGGAATAAGAGTCTATATTTGCCGAATATTTGCGAATATTTACCGAATATTTACAAAATATTTACCGAATATTTACAAAATATTTACCGAATATTTACAAAATATTTACCGAATATTTACAAAATATTTACCGAATATTTACAAAATATTTACCGAATATTTACAAAATATTTACCGAATATTTACAAAATATTTACCGAATATTTACAAAATATTTACCGAATATTTACAAAATATTTACCGAATATTTACAAAATATTTACCGAATATTTACAAAATATTTACCGAATATTTACAAAATATTTACCGAATATTTACAAAATATTTACCGAATATTTACAAAATATTTACCGAATATTTACAAAATATTTACCGAATATTTACAAAATATTTACCGAATATTTACAAAATATTTACCGAATATTTACAAAATATTTACCGAATATTTACAAAATGTTTATCGAATATTTACCGAATATTTCCGAAATTTGTTCGACTATTTACCGAATATTTACCAAATATTTCCGAAATTTGTTCAACTATTTACCGAATATTTCCGAAATTTGTTCGACTATTTACCGAATATTTACCGAATATTTCCGAAATTTGTTCGACTATTTACCGAATATTTACCAAATATTTCCGAAATTTGTTCGACTATTTACCGAATATTCACCAAATATTTCCGAAATTTGTTCGACTATTTACCGAATAATAAAGACCGAATAATATAAATGTTATACAATATTCGATTAAATACCAAAATTGGCGTAACCGAATTATTCGGTTATTTCGGTTATTCGCCCAGCCTTGCGTACTAAGCATTTAGCATCACCAAAGTGGTGTATTCTGCTAACCTTTTTTTTGTTAGACTTTGGGAAACCACTAATTTAGCTCAATCGTAAATATTGCATATACGTTATTTCTTATGGATGAAGCCAATTTTTCCCGATAACAGGGTGAAAGAACCACTCCTAGTTCTGGTATGGGACAAACACTATCCGTAAGTCGTAAAAACCAGGCTTGGAAATGTAAGAGTTAAAGCTGCCGAGAGCCCACAAGTGCCGAATCTGTTTCTTGCGGGGTTGAATCTCCCCCTGGAATCTGAAGTCGTTCTACTAGCAATGGCGCTATGTCCGAAAGATTTGACGGCCCTCTTTGGCCATTGGCGTCGCTTCCTCCGGTGGGGGTTTCGGGGGTCTTCCAGATCTGATCGATAGCCTACTTCATCGCCGATGTGGAGGCCCGGGGTGTGTTTCGGAGAATTTTGGCCATTCTCCTGTTAAGTGCTTCTGCCTTCTTCGGCGGATATTTTCTAGAGTTGCGGTGGAACACGAATTAGTCTTTATCGCGACACGCTGACACGGACTCTCTTTTCTATTGGCTACGGTCAGCGTCTGCTGAAAGCGAACGGGAGCTGTCTCCAACTGCTATTCTTCGTTTTTAAAGTGACTGAAATATCTTTTGAAACTTTGAATTTTGATCATCTTGCGTGTATGAAGTCAAAATTAATGTTGTGTATTATAACCGGAAAAATTGGTACTAGGTATAATCAAATAATGGTTTTCTAGTAAATTTTATATAGTTACGGGTCAAATAGTCGTAATACTTACTTGTCAAATGGTCATATAGTTAAATGAATAAGGGTCATATAGATAAATGACAAAAGTCGTATAGTTAAATGACAAAAAGTCGTATAGTTAAATGACAAATGGCCATATTATTAAATGAAAAAAGTCGTGCCTGACAAAAAGTCATATAGGATGATAAAATACGCGAAAAAGTAGATTAGTCCATAATTAAAAGGGATAATTAATCATGGACTAATCTACTTTTTCGCGTATTTTATCATCCTTCTCACAGTCCATAGGTGGTCTCTTCTAACTTAACAAAAAGTCATATAGTTAATTTTCAAAAGTTCGTATAGTTAATTGTCAAAAAGGCATATAGTTAATTGACAACAGGTCGTATAGTTAAATGACAAAAAGTCGTATAGTTAAATGATAAAAAGTCATATAGTTACAGACCAAACATTTTGTATAGTTACAAGTAAAATAGTCTTTGTATTTTACAGGATACATAAACTCATATGCTTACTAAAAAGTATTTAGATTTTATGGTTAAAATCCATACATTTACTTAGGTAAAATTATCTCTATTAGAAGGCCTAAATTTACTTTGGGTGTAGTAAAACGTTTATATTTTTCCCAAATAATTTCCTCTTAGTCTCAGCTAGGGCTTAGTTTACGACCGTTCCTTTCTGATTAATATTTTGCTATCGGCATTGTATTACGTTGATTCCACCAACTTCAGAAAATATACCAAATTAATTTCACACTTTAATTAATGAATAAACCGGTCACACCCGTCGCAAGTATTGTACAAAGTTAGCCTGTTAGCTTGGTTTATCTAATACGCCAGCCAGAAGCTGGATTTATTCGTATATAGCTGTAGTAAGCTACATTAAAATAATATTTTTCAAAATATAAGAATATTATAAATGAAATATTAACACAATTAATGAGATATCGTTAGTACACCGCGTATAATGATTTGTTAAAAAATTAAACTAAAATGTGCCAGATAAGCGAGATAACCTTTAGCTAGCTTGGTATTATCTAATACGCCAGCCAAAAGCTGGATTTATTCGTATATAGCTGTAGTAAGCTACATGAAAATAATATTTTTCAAAATATAAGAATATTATAAATGAAATATTAACACAATTAATGAGATATCGTTAGTACGCCGCATACAATGATTTGTTTAAAAATTTCATCTAAAATGGGCCAGATTAGGCCTATTGGTTCGAGAAATATCTGGCCTTAGAAAGGAATTTATTAAATGTTAGTAAAGCCAAGTATCTCGTAGTACCACCAATCTTTAATGGCAGATAAGATAATGGAGAAATATGGCCACCTCCGGTCGAATCTGCCCATACAAGAGTGTATTGTAAATTGGCTCTTTTAGAAATAGGTCGAAAACCAAACAGCAGCCTGGCAACAGCTCAAATAAGCCTCATCCGATTCTACTTCCTTGTCTTTAAAAGCTCCGCTAAAACCGTCTCCAAAAATCAAAACTAAAACCCCTTAAAACTTCGTCGTGTCACCTAATACGGCTTGAAACTTAAATCCGAAACGCATCGCGTCGGTGGCGCACCTAGCGGCCATCTCTAGAAACAACATTCTCGTCTTCGGGACCCCCGAAGTCAGAAACACGGGGCGTCGTAAAAAACTGTAAACCGATTAGACCAAGGCGCCCGCAACCCTGCGCCAAAACTAAAAACGTGCCTAAGACTCGTAAAACCTTAAGGCCTCTGCGGATGAAGGAAAAAGCGCTGCGAATCTCTCGGGTTTCATCCGAGAAGCCAAGGCCCGGCGTTAAGCCTTGGCCCTTAAGGGATATATCAGTTTCTATAGCGTTGAAAGCAACCGTAGGGTGTCACTACTGTTCCCCGGAGTCATATGGATTAAAGCACGGTTTACTTTGGCAATCCGAGATGCCGGTCTAAAAATTGACGGTACGTTTCGTGTAGCGACAACGGCGCCATTTAGACCACTAGCGGACCAAGTTGGAAATATATTATGATAGAAAATGATAATATTATCCGCAGCTGCTTATCGTTTTAAATTAGGGTTGAATTGATTTTTTAATTATAATTGAATTAAGTTTATTTAAAAATATGGGTATTTCCTAGTTGGATATTTTATTTCTGTATGACTCAATTGGATGACATGATTTCATCAGAAACTATTTGATTTGTTTTCGCCAAGTAACTATATATGACTTGAATTAGTCAAGTAATTATATGACTTTATTTCGCCAAGTAACTATATATGACTTGAATTAGTCAAGTAATTATATGACTTTATTTCGCCAAGTAACTATATATGACTTGAATTAGTCAAGTAATTATATGACTTTTATTCGCCAAAGTAACTATATGACTTTATTTCGCCAAAGTAACTATATGACTTTATTTCGCCAAAGTAACTATATGACTTTATTTCGCCAAAGTAACTATATGACTTTATTTATCCAAAGTAACTATATGACTTTATTTCGCCAAAGTAACTATATTACTTTATAAGTTACCATGAAGCATTTGATTTCGTTGGGAAATATAGGACTGATTTTTTCGAGGATTTTTTCAATGACTACATTACTTATTTGATTTGGTTGGTAACTAAATTAGTCACCGGTGTTTTTGGTAACTATATGTCTAGATATGGTTGGTAACTATGAATAATAAAAATAATTATAATCAGCTCAAGGCACCACCTTAGGCCTAGTCATCATGTGACTTTTAAAGCCATTAATTAAGGTGGCTGGGTTACAATGCGTAGGAGGGTGGTGGCAAGCCCTTCAAGTCACGCGAGCCAACAGCTCCAGTGGCGTAGACAAGGGGGGGGGTTTCCGGGTCCTGACCCCCCCTTGGGCCTACCTTCAACTGTACTACATTCCCACCCCTTCTCGAGCCCCCTCTTAACATTCACATACTTCGACCCACCTCTTGGCAAATTTCTGGCTACGCCACTGAACAGCTTAATACTCTAACTATTACCGTTAACCTCAACGAGTTTTTTATTATAATTTGTTTGGTTACAAATTGACTTTTTTATTTTGTTTGTAACTATATGATTTAATTTTGTTTGTAACTATATGATTTAATTTTGTTTGTAACAATATGATTTGATTTTGTTTGTAACTAAATGTTTTTATTTGGTTTGTAACTATATGATTTGATTTGATTTGTAACTATATGATTTGGTTTGGTTTGTAACTATATAATTTGATTTGATTTGTAACTATCGGATTTTATTTGGATTGTAACTATATGATTTGGTTGGTAATTATATGATTTGGTTCGTAGCTATATGATTTAATTTGGTTCGTAACTATATAATTTGATTTGGTTGGTAATTTTATGATTTGGTTCGTAGCTATATGATTTAATTTGGTTCGTAACTATATAATTGGATTTGGTTCGTAACTATATAACTTGATTGTGTCAGTAACTGCAAAAGATTGAACGTCGTTCCTAACCACATGACCTTTAACATCACCAGTAACTATATTTTGTTAGAACTATTGCAAATTTACAAACGATTAATATTAATATTGAAATGAATAATTTATTAATATTTATATACATCTTATTTATCTCGAACCTCGGCTACCAAAATCATTTTATACATAAAAACCAAACGGAAAATAAAATATATAAGGCATACAAAATAGGGTCGAAAAATATATGGGGTTTACGTTTTGTCTGCCCAATTTCCAAGTGAAAAAACGCTAATAAAAGTGAAATTTGGGTGAGTGGAGAAACAAACCCCGCCGAGAATGTAGATGGCAGAGGACTGGGCTTGCAAATTTGTTGAGGGTGCAAACGCAGGCACGCAATTTCTTGAAAAGGTCAATTTGTCTTTCAAAATGTTTCCCACCCCGCCCTCACCCCTCGTAAAGGTTTTTTTTATATATTTTTTTTCCCTATTTGGGGGTCGTTCGCAAATTTCGGAAAGCTGGTACATATTGGTCGGGGCCCGTGCAGTCTGGGGGCCCGAGCTTCGACAAACGATATCAATTTCTTCCTAGTTTTTTCTGGTGTTAATAGGTGATTATGAAAAAGAATTGCGCGCAGAGGCTCACGGGAGTTGGTTATTTTTTGACAAAGCGTCGGCTGCTTAAATTCGTCTGCACCTACCGAGGCCCGCGGTCGTCCGCGTTTAGTAAAAAGCACCAACCATGGATTGATTGTTTGAAAAGTTAGTATTTTTCTAAAATTATTAAAAATACATAAAGTTAACAAATTTATTATATATTTTTTTTATTTCTTATAGTTCTAGACCAAGTATTGATAAAGAAACAAGCCCAATTTTAATAGAAGACACAAGGTTATATTTACATACATGTTTCCATTATTCCTGAAAATGAATTAAAATCTATTTGGATAGAATTTAAAAATATTTCATTTAATAAATCAATTACCTTAATTTAACGACTTTGCAAACTTCTCTCAAAACGAAAAACGAAAAACCTTTCGATTGAACAATGAAATAATAGAAATCTCGCTAACCCTTGCCCAACTAGCCAGACGAATTTACAATAAGGGCCAATTTTGATACTTTCAACTTGGTAGTACTTAACCAAATCACGTGACCACCGATATTTTCATAATCACCTATTATTATTATGTGGCTTGGAACTATTGTTTTACATGGGGCCTGGCTTGGAGCCCAGGTTTCACTCTTTTCCCAAGTTTCTATCTGGAAACTAGGGCTGCACCGATATGGGTACAGCCGATATATCGGCGATTCGTGGCCGATAATATCGGCCGATATGTCGGCGGTAATATAAAAATTTAAATCAAAATTAAAATCAAAATACGAGGTTGGGTATTAAAATCGTTTATGTCTTAATTTCAACCATGATTATATAACTACATCATTACCCTTTTTACCATCTGGGGCTAAGATGGGCGGTGCCTTTCTGCACTTTACGTAATCACTTGAGCCAATCAGGAGACAGGCGTTTGTCTTTGACTCGATCCACAAAACGTTTAACATGTGGACTAAGATAATGACTCTTGATTCTTAGAAAAATACTTGTACTCTAACCTAATTACTTGATAATCATAAATAAAGGAATTTATTATTAATATTCTCACCCATTTTCATTCAATTAAAAAGATGTGTATTAAAATTTTAGAAACTAAATTTCTTACTATCCTTGGTACTGAAAGTTAGTTAAGTTTCAAAACGTTGCCCTTCGATACAATTTTTGAGCGGGGGCGCGTGACCGACGTCATATTAACTAAGCCCCTCCCATCCTAGCGACTGAACCAGACTTCCTAATGCAGTTCGATATTCATGGTCAGGCTCCTAGCCAGAAAAATTTCGGTAGGGGGCAGTAGCTTTTTGTGAGTGGGCACATTTTTTTCGTTATCTAATTTCGAAAATTAACATAAGTGGCGCCCTGAAATGTTTTTGGTGTTCAACAAAAAAAACCTTGCTTTCTGAAGCAGACCATTCTACAACTTGTATTTTATAGTTACCTATAAATAACGAACTAAACCTTAGACAAAGTCAAGTGGTCCAAAAGGAAAATTCCAACGAATAGAAGTTTAAAAAAAAAGGGGGCAGAGAATATTCTTTGAGGGGGAATCGATTAATTTAAGGGGGCCGGGGGGGGGGGGGCAAATAAAAATTTCATTTGAGGAGGCAACATTTATTTTTGAGGGGGCCGGTGGGGGCAAATAAAAATTTCATTTGAGGAGGCAAAATTTATTTTTGAGGGGGCCCCGTGGCTACGAGCCTGTTCATGGTTGAAATTAATACATCCATGGCGTCACGTAAATTGTGAACGACCCAGTTGGCCTGGATGCCGCATTTCACCTCATCCCTCCGACATCGAATTTCTTTATTTGAATAAAATCCACACTGCCTTCCTCTTTTCATTTCGTCACTTTAAAAGACTTTGAATAAATCATTCGTAGAAACGTCTAAAGGTGACCACAAAAGCATTCGTTAGCCAGAGTGGACGGATATTGACTGGCATTTTTCTTTAAAAAAATTCGAGCAACGGTTTTAGCACACGAAAATACCCCCAACAACCGTTTGGGGGAGCTAACGAATTGCCATTGTATTTAGCTCTTGTGATTGGTTGCTTTCGAAAGGGCCATTTTAATTATTTTAACAAGCTTTAAAAATTCTTTGTTCATTTTGAACGTATTTAAGGTTTCGGAGAATCGGTTGAAAAGTCCTCGCCTTATATAGTCGCGATCGAAACGAATCGAGTCTAGGTGGCGCTATAGCTTCTCCGAGGTTGGGCTTAAGATCTAGCGTCTGCTACAAACAAATTAAAAATCGTCAGAATTTTCTTTTTTAAATAAACTTATCAAAAAATAAGCAAACTATGCAAAAATTATATTAATGCAATTAAGCATGATTATTTATAAAGTGAAATTTACGAATAACGATGAGGAAAAACTAATAGCTTTAGCCGCTACCTATCTAGGTTTCAATGGTGAACCCAAGGGGGCGTAGCGATAGTTTTCGGCTCATGATATAATATTTTGGTATTTATTAAAGTACTTTTCCCGAAATTTTAACTCTCATTTAATATCAATTTTAACTACTTTCTAACAGACATAGAAGGTAGGGTGGTGGAGTGGTTAGCACTTTCGCCTCGCAGCAAGAGGAGCCGGGTTCGATCCCAGTTTGAGGCACTGTCTGAAAACTCGGAACAACGCCTTCTGCGTCGAGTTTGCAAGTTCTCTCCCCACTGGTTTAAAGTGTTTTCCCCCGAGCTCTTCAGTTTCCACTTCCATAAAAACTTGTTGAGGTTAAAGGTATTAGTTAGTGTAGGGAGCTGTTGGCTAGCGTGGCTTGAAGGGCTTGCCACCACCCTCATAACACTTTGTAGCCCGGCCTTGGGTGATTAGTCAAGCTGTAGTATTATAATTATTGACGGATTTTGAAATGACGTTTTAGCGCGCGACACTACAGCCTTCTTTGCGTGCTGTGCATAACATCAATTACATTAGGGCAAAATAAATCGTAAACCTTGGCTATATTGAAATGGTGTTGAGATCCGAGAACCTTTATGTTTGAAATGGCATTCAGAGGGGTTGACCTAAAGCCTCTAATTTAAATTAATTTTAGAACTAACACTCTCTACAACATGTTTTTAACGTAACTAGCGCCAACTAGTCCTAGCCTCCATTAAACTAGTGGCAGAAATGTAAAACTATGTGATAAATCCTATCATAAGTCTATAATATTGATCCATAGGTTTGTCACTTTGGGGAATATTTTACTGAGAGCTAGTAACGGAGAGACGTCATCACAAGAAGAAAATCTCCCCCTAGCGAGGCGCTGTCAAAGGCTTCGTGTGACGCGTTAGCAAGCGGACGCAAAACAGAGACGAAGCCCGTAATGCAGTTTGTCTTGTGAATAGCTGGCAGTAAAACTTTTGCATGTGAAGAACAGGAAGTGTCACACTTATGTGACAATATTATACACTTATGACCCTATTTATGTCACTTTTATATATTCCCTTAAGTATAAACAAGACTCTAGTATTATAATCTGCCTTCTGTTTACCTCTGATTTTCGTGCACGTTTCAAGCAGAAACTCAAAACACGTTGCAACACAAGAGGAAAAGTAAAAAGAACTTCTGCCTCTGACTCTAAATACACCTAGGCCTAGTCCACATTCACACGTCAGTGACTAGTTTATTTCCGAGTTAAGCCTTGGCCCAAAAATAAACCCGTTCCAGCGTATACAAGGCGGGGGAAAATATTTTAACTTTTTTGGAGCGAGGGATCGAGAGCTATTAGCATTTTTGTTAAGCCTTGGCTTCGCAATCCGACTACGAAAAATAGAAACGGCCAAGGCTTAAAATGTTTTTTTTTTCGCTCTTTCCTTTCCGAATATTTCTATGAAGTCTTAAGGATAGAAATTCGTTTGGACGTACTAAAGTCTTCTAGTAGAAGTCTCAAGACGTGTCGAAACTAGCACCAGTCCGCCCATCCCCGCGCCCTAGATGAAAAGATTTTCAAATCAAATTCGACAAAACGGTCTTTTCATTTCGGAAAAGGAAAAGTCGCCCTTCTGCTCTTCCCGCTTTTTTTTTAGGGACACTCTTTTTAAAAACTTTGACAAAGTCATATTTGACGCTTCCGCCAACCCGTCACTCAAAAGATCAGCGGGCAGGAAAATCTCCCTCGGCCACCTCGCTTCTAAGCCTCGCCCGTAGACAAAACCCGCCAAGTCTTAAGCCCGAGAAAAAACCGCGCTTTCAAAGGTTTTTGCGTCCCCTTATTCTTTCAGGGAGCAAAGCAAAGGCCTAAGTTTTCAACGCGGTTTGAAATGTGGTGAAATTCTGATTGTTTTAAAACCAAAAGACGGCTACAATGTAGTATCTCGATAGCTCAATAGATGTCGTTGTTAGGTTCGATTATATTCGTATTTCCAAGGCTTACGTACGGGGACTAAAGAACTTTGATTGTAAATGGACAGGCGATTTTGCTTTTATGGGATTAATTCTATTGTCCTTCGCGTGTTTGAAATATTACGCGTTTTGGGACAGAGTCTTAACTCCTAATTTTATTTGGCCTCGACTTAACCAAAGATAGTATGGAACTGCGAATTCTGGGAGCTTTCTGACGAAGCGTTAACCCACTTCCGGCACGTGACCTCCGAAAAATCATCCTCCATCGGTCGCTGCCATATTCCTATCACGGCCAACTTTGATGACGCGCTGTTCGCGTAACAGCGTCATCAAAGTTGGCCGTGGTCTTATTTATAGTTGGTTAATAGGGTAAATACAGAGCTATTTTTTTGGTTTGAGTCTATTTGATCGATTCCCAAATGATCGAACGGGTCCCATTTGATCGAATTGAATTTGATCGAATGGCATTTGATCGAACGAAATTTGATCGAAAGCTACTGTAGGGTAAAACTACTAGTTTTTGGGAGTAAATCGAAAAGGCAACGGTGCATACGCGCCTAGCTACGGCGCGCGTACATCAACCTAACCCAACCCAACCTAACCTAACCTAACCTGACCCTATTTATATATATCAAAAACAACGGGCCGTTATCGTCGATGTCATAAAAAATTCCATCATATAGTGTATAAAGTAAAAATCTCTTCATCTTTGTGGCTTAATACAGTTAAAGCAATGAATTATTCCATCATTATTCCTTCTGCACTTCATATTGACATTCGGTAAAATAAAAACATACCAACTGGTACTACAAATACTTTTGAATTCGATCAAATAGTATTCGATCATTTGAAGGTTCGATCTTATGAAACAAATGACAAATGGGATTCGATCAAATGGAATTTCGATCAATTGCAACTTATAATGATCGACTGTCGATCACATATTTTTCGATCAAATGGACCAACACCATTTTCTTCGGATTTCCGGCGAGGCAGTTATTTCGAATCTAGGGTACGTGGTTTATATATTATCTTTAATTCAACAGAAATAGACTTGGCGCTAGTTATGTAAAACATATTAGCAGATGAATTTTCTATTTAATTTCTACTCTCTTTAAATATTTTTTTAAAGAATTTCAAGTAGTTTTCTTCAATCTGCGAAATCGTCGTAGAGTGATAAATTAAAATATTTATCTTTAGCAAAGATAGCTGGCGATACTTTACCTCGTCTTTTAAGTGGAATACGGAAAAAAAACATCCCAGGGGTTTTATTTTGAGTAGTCACTTTCTTTAATGTTTTCAAAATGTAATTTTCTTTGATTAAAAAGTTGGATCCTTAGAAAATGAAAATTCTGGAATTTGATTGTTTGAATTTTGGTTTATCAGTGTATTTTCTGGTGTAAGTTTACTTCATTAGATATATTCAACGGCGATTTATATTAAAGGGAATATAGCGTCTAGTATTTTTATAGCCAATTAAAGGGTTCCAATAATGTCCGCTCTCTCTTATGTCGCTGCTTAGTGGTTTCGTTGGGGTTATTGGTTCTTCATAGAGTTGGATGTAAATTTTCCGTATTTTTCGAATTTCCATTTGATCGAATTGCATTTGATCGAATGGCATTTGATCGAAAGCTACTGTAGGGTAAAACTACTAGTTTTTGGGAGTAAATCGAAAAGGCAACGGTGCATACGCGCCTACGGCGCGCGTACATCAACCTAACCCAACCTAACCTAACCTAACCTGACCCTATTTATATATATCAAAAACAACGGGCCGTTATCGTCGATGTCATAAAAAATTCCATCATATAGTGTATAAAGTAAAAATCTCTTCATCTTTGTGGCTGAATACAGTTAAAGCAATGAATTATTCCATCATTATTCCTTCTGCACTTAAGCAATGAATTATTCCATCATTATTCCTTCTGCACTTCATATTGACATTCGGTAAAATAAAAACATACCAACTCGTACTACAAATACTTTTGAATTCGATCAAATAGTATTCGATCATTTGAAGATTCGATCTTATGAAACAAATGACAAATGGGATTCGATCAAATGGAATTTCGATCAATTGCAACGTATAATGATCGACTGTCGATCACATATTTTTCGATCAAATGGACCAACAACAAAATGGCAGCTCTCACAAATAAGGATATAAAAGAGTGTATAGTTCGTCAGATAAAGTTATTATTTTAAATATATTGTTTGACACCATTATGTAACAAAACACGCGGTAAATTAACAGTAACATACTTATGATGTCGTTATTCATATCAGAGCGAGGGGGCTCTGTATTTTAATATTATCAAACTAAAGACATTCAAAACTTGACAGAAAACTGCTAATTTTCCCATGTAAATCCACACTAAAATTTGCCATCGCGAGCTCGAGTGCAAAGTCCGGAAAGTTTCAGTTGTGGGTGCTTTTTTTTATCCTATATTTACAAGCGGGGGTAGGTACATTTGTTCGAATTTCAATCGTCCGAACGGTGGAACAAATGTTCGAATTTCAATCGTCCGAACCGCCGAAATAACAAATGTTTCAATTGTTCGAATTGGACAACTTGTTTGTTTCATTCGTCCGAATCGGTAGCATCACTTTTCCGAATTCTGTCGCTAAATTAATGTTGTGGATATTTTAGGTTAGGTTCACGTTAATGTTACTATTTTCTTATATTAACAATATTTAAAAGAACAACCAATTCCTAATGTTCGAAAAAACGGACAAACGATTATTCGAACAAATGAAATTCGCCAGTAAAGTTAACATAAATTGAACGACTAAATCACCAACAAAAGTTGTGATAAATTTTTCGGACATACGATCCTGTTTTCCGGCATTCGGACAAATGATCATTCGGAAATTTGTACCACCGTTCGGACGAATGAAATTCGAACAAATGTACCCAAATCCTACAAGAGTTGACATTCTTCTAATATAAAATATAGAATAATAAAATAATAATAACGCTTCTTAAGCAAAAGCGCTTCAAGATTCGAATTTCACGTATCTCTAGTTATTTGATGCGCAGGTTAGCGTTTTGTAAACTTCGTTAAAAATAGTAGCTAAATAAAAATCTTCCGATAAGAAATACTTTTGAAAATGTAATCCGCGATTTGAAACGATAAAAGCCTTTTCCACCGCTAGATGTCGCTGTGAACGTCGACGAGAAAAGCCATTTCCTTTAAATTTAAAACGTTCCCTCTATTTAAGAATTTTAAATGGTCCTTCCAATTTCTAGAATTTCCTACTGTTACAGTGAGATCGCTTCCAGTTCTCATTAAACTCCGCCGCCAGCGTTCGCTAGCGTATCTAAGCCGCTTAAAGCGTCTTCACTGGGGCGTAAGTGAAGAGTCCGCCTGTCTATTCTTAGCACTCTACTTTTAAGCGCCCTACTATACGCGACGCTCGCAGTTCGTATTTAAAGAATTAAGCTTCGGTGGTTACGTTTCAAGTTCCAAAGTTTGCGGAGTTTAAAGCGAGGGTAGCCTCGCGTTCGGTGTCAGGTGAGACGGATATTTAACGAACCGTTTCGGACGGATTACCGAAGATGGTTAGCTGATGGTTAGCTGATAGCGGCTATTGTCTCTGGACCCTATTGATTACGCGGTGTACATTAAGGAGAAGGAAATTTATAGGTTTTTAATCTATTTTAAAATGAATTTATATGATCTTTGGGGTTTAAAAGACTTGAGCCCTTCTGGATTACAGACTTAAGCCCTCTTGGGATTTGATTTATTTATAACGTAGAAATGGCGCCGAATATAACGCTTCGATAAACCATAAAGTTCATCAGATATAATAACTTTTAGAAGGTGATTTCAATCGCTTCCATTAGCTAAATTTCTATTGATCTGGTCTGCTAGACTATTTTACGCGTATTGAAATTATTTAAAGTCGAAGTAACTGCTAACGTTTTTAAACAAATTAGTTTTCACTTTGATAGGATTCTATGAAGAATTATATAATTAAATAAACGTCTTATTGTGTAACAGTGGTGTGATTATTTTTTAATTTAATTATTTATTTTCTATATTTTTTCTGAGAAAAATACTGATTTGTAAATAAGTAAATATTACTAGGTGGAATAATTTATTTATTTGTGTTTATGGAGCATGATTTTGAGCGTGAGGGCTCCTGCAAGCTCTAAACACAAATCAAATCAACACAGTATCTCATGTGATTGAAGCACAGGTTGGAATATATTCTTGATAATTCTTACAACCAGTGATAAATTAAGAAAAGGTTTAGGAAATCCATAATCAGGAAATTTTGTGTTCTTTGTAGTGGCGGAAGGAAATTCGAGCATCATTAGAAAAATCACTCCCCTTGAATTTACATGTCTAAGTAAATAATATATTTCTTAATAATCAAATATGTACCTTCCCAAACTCAGTGTTCCAAAAATATCACTGGTAAATATTGTAAATTAGGGTAAATAATGGTAAATATCGTAAATTAGGGTAAATAATGGTAAATATCGTAAATTATGATAAATAATGGTAAATAATGGTAAATATCGTAAATTATGGTAAATAATGGTAAATATCGTAAATTACGCTAAATAGTGGTAAGTTAATGGTAAACATTGTAAATTACTCTAAATAGTGGTAAGCTAATGGTAAATATCGTAAATAATGGTAAATATCGTCTATTATGGTAAATAATGGTAAATATCGTAAATTATGGTAAATTATGATAAATATCGTAAATGATGGTAAATAATGGTAAATATTGTAAATTATGGTAAATAATGGTAAATATCGTAAATTATGGTAAATAATGGTAAATTTAGTGGTAAGTAATGGTAATTATCGTAAATTACGCTAAATAGTGGTAAGTTAATGGTAAACATCGTAAATTACTCTAAATAGTGGTAAGTTAATGGTAAATATCGTTAATTATGGTAAATAATGGTAGTTATGGTAATTTATGGTAAATAGTTGTAAGTTATGGATAATATCGTAAATTATGGTAAATAATGGTAATTATCGTAATTTATGGTAAATAGTGGTAAGTTATGGAAAATATCGTAAATTATGGTAAATATCGTAAATTATGGTAAATATAGTAATTTATGGTAAATAATGGTTTATATTGTAAAATCCTTTAAAAAACGGAATATATCAACTTTAATCTTAAAGGTTTTATCTCCTTAAATGTAGCTTTAAGTTTTAAATACTGTAAATAATTCAGGGAAATATATTATTTACCATTATCTACCATTATTTTAACACTTTTCACATTTTATACCATTACATTATTTAGCAGCTCGATTAATGTTCTGTAACTTTATTACCAAAAAATTTACTTAATTAAAAAGACAAAACATGTGTTATTATATAAAAATGAAATAACCTAATATCATAAGTAACATAATACCCATAAGTATGACTATAAAATATTTCGGTTAATGATAGTTAATGGTTGCGTAATCGGAAGTTCCGGAACAGGAAACTAATTACTTCCTGTTCCCTTAATTGACAAAACTACTGGCAGATTAATTTGATGGTGATAATTAAGTATCAAATTTCACAATAACTAAAATAAACGAATGTTAAACTACTAGTAAAGTGTTTCTAGTCCTTAGCCAAGTTATAATTTGTGTGGTCATTGGTGAAACAAACTGTTATTAAAAAGAATTACCGTTGGGTCCGTTGGAAGACTAGGAAATGTCATACTTATGTTTATTACGTTACTTATGGTAATATTGATTATTTTTCCCAACACCCACCCATATATTTTTCTCCGCTTAGGGGCGCTATTAGACTATCAGTCAAAGCCAACGGCGGTTACGGATCTTACGATAAATAATCTATGACGATAATGCAGAACCCAGCGCCATCTAGTAGGCTAAACAATATTTTCAATATACATGACGAATGGTCTATATATGTATTCCATTACTCATGACGTTATGTATTAGCCAGTGGTCATAGGAATAAAAATATTTCGCAGTCTGAAGGACTCTGACCGTCTGATCCGCGAGAGGTCAAAGGTTAGACGTACGGAATTCAATATTTTTCTACTTAGCAATGGCGCGCCGAGGCTTAGTAGTAATTGTTAGGCCTCGGACATCAGATCAAAGGAAATGATTCTCTTTCTGGACATAACTGACCCTCCGCTATCGCGCCGCCAACGCGGAGACAAAAATTTTTGGGAGGGGCAGTCCCGGGTGGTCCCCCTGGCGGGGAATTGATGAGGCCAACGTTTTCGCCGTCTCCCCCCGCCGCTAGATGTCGCTATCCTTATCGAGTCGCCGCCGAGGCTTAAGCGGTATTTATCAGGAGGGATATAATACCATAAAGGGGTCATTGCTTTGATATGATGAAATATTTTATTTCCCGCGTATTCCTTTCGTATTGTTCGGAGTTAGCATCCCCTTCCGATAGATGTCGCCACGCGTTGTATAGGATTATGAAGGATTTTCTGATTTTTCTTTTAGTCTGTATTTGTGTCGTTACGCGGTATAGAGAAACGTCTACGAAATATTGAATAAAAACGACACGTTTCTAAGGCCTAAATATAGAACCATATTGTCGGGAAAATGTCCAAAATATTGGTCCATATCATAAGTAACATAATAATCTTAAGTATGAAAATTATCTAATTTTTAGATCAAATGCGAAATCGTGGTTTAGTTCTCAGCACAGAGTCGCCTAGTGTCTAAATATGACCAAGGAAAAATATACTAATACTAAGGATAATAATATATTACTGCAAGTTATAGGAGCAACAAACACCAGGAGAACGCAGCTAGCCTTTAAGCACGCTAACGAAGGGTTGTGTACAAATTTCATTGGACGAGCCTTTACGCTGAACGTTTTACGGGCGGGGGGGAGACAGTTTCCAAATTTTCCCCTTTCGACGGCAGCAGGCGCTAAAGCGTCTGACCAATGAAAAATGTACGCGAGAAAATGCACGACTTTTGACGGGTTGCGTTGTCCTTGTGTGGGGTGCTGTGCTCCTAGATGACAGTCGAAGCAAGGTGAGCGCTGTGGTGGCCTAGAGTAGAATTTTCTTCCGGGATTTAAGAAATATGCGATAGTAAATCTGAGACAGAAGATTAGGCCTTATTGTTGTGACGTATCGATGACGTTTCACTACGAAAAACCCAGGACACGAGTAAATTCGACCCGGTTTTTAAGCATAAACTGAACTGAACTTCTACGTATTTCGTGACGGAATGAGCTACATAAAAACAAGTTCAGCAAGCGTAGCTTATTTTATAGAAAAGCCTATTGAATGAACTAAAACACATTTTGGAAAATATCGTTTTCAATTCCTATTCCAAATAACTATTAATTTGTTCAACCACAGTCGATTTCAGTTTGATATAAACATACAATTTGATCCAATTCAATTTGTTTCCAAATTTATTTAAAACAATTTTATCTAACTGAATTTGGTTCCATTCGTTAAAAAACTTAAGTATAATATTTTTTGTAATATTGTAATGATATTATTAAGCCCACATATTTTACTAAAAACATTAGATATGAAGTTTCTAGTTATGTCCTTACTTTAAATAAAAAATTGTTTTAATAATATTATTATTCGAGCTATTCGTGTATTTCTCTTCCAAAAAATGTACCCAAATTATCGTTTATGTTCAAATAATATTTCCAGGCTAGAATCAAATAAAGTTCGATAAAATATATTTTTTACAAAATTAGATGTAAATTAACTTTGATCAAATTGTGGTTTATTGAACTGGAATCAGCCACGTCTAAACTAAATAATACTATTTCCAACTGCAATCAAAAACAATTGGATCATATATAATAGAATTAAAATCTAATTTGATTAGGTCTAATTTTTAATAAAACTGGATTTAAAACCAAAAGTGGGATATAATGTGTTAAAGTTTATCCAATTGCAATATACGATAGACAAATTTATTTCGATCCAAATTATTTTAAACTAGTTTGTAGAAATCATAACAGTTTGATCCATACTAGGATACAGTCATCGGGTTGAAAATGAAAGGTAACCGAAAGTTTATGATTAAAACCAGCAAAAATAAACTCGAGTTTCTTACAAATAGTTTCTTTGTGGAACCGGAGATGAATATTAAAACGCAAGGGGGCGCTGGTGGAACGTTTTTGAGCTCGAAAGTCAAGGGTATTTCCACTTAAAAATTTAAGAGAAAAATGATCGAAATAGTTGTCACTGAAACAGCACATGTTTTTGACAAATATTGCACAAAGCAATATCCGCAACGTTTGCTATTTATATCCTCCATAGTTGCATGATGTTTTAATATTAATTATTAATAGTAGTTATATTAAAATGTGTAATAACAGATACCAAATCAACAATATCTAATATTGTGATAATTGTTTCCACCACAGTATCACCACTAAAAGTTACTTTACATTTCACTGTATTGTATATTTTGAACCGAAGTGTACTCATGAGAGATGTATCAGATTATATAGAAAAGATACATATTGCCGTTTATACTATATTTGATGAGACAATTTTCAAAACGAGCATTCCCAACATGTATAGCTGATTTTTGCAGTTATAGTTTATACGGATGCGGTTGCAAATACTCAATTAAAGATAGAACAAAAAGTATATTGAGTTTAAACTTACTATTACAAAAATTATTCAAATTCAACTTTGTTCAGGTTTTAAATTTACATGTCATACAATTGGTATATTAGCCAAGTCTAGAGGTACTTTTGGGCCTCGCAACTGGCAGTGAACAATTTTACTTATAGACAATTAACGGAAAAATAAACCAACTAGATATTACATATTTAGAACATAATAATTGACATATTTTTAGAATGGGTTGATATTTGTTAGAGATACTATTACCTTGGGATAGTCTAAAGGACACTTTAAGAGTCAAAATTGGACTCTAGTGTACAGATTTGAAAAAACCAAAACTCGCCTTGAGAGAAAAATATGAATCCTATTTTAAATTATTTATCAAATTTTAGAAAATTGTCCTATTTTGAAGGTATGTGTGTAATTTTTAACTAATACTTTGATACTTAACTAGTATTTGTAAATTCTTAAAATGTTTTGTTTCGATTTTCAACTTTCCAATATCACAAGGAATATAAATTTTTCCATTTACAGTTCGAATTCAACAACGTAAAATTGATGTTGTTTCTGCATTTTGATTAAAATTTTATCTCACATTTCCGAAAAGAACACTCAAAGTTTATGATTTTCATCAGCCGTAAACAAGGTTTCTCGAAAGATGCTATACCTGCATAGAAAACTTATGAGTGATTATGTTACGCATGACAGAATGCTATTCAGCAAAATTTATCAAAATTTTATTATGTGTATATTAACGTCATAAGCTGTCAACCAAGTGTTGAAATAAAATAAAATAAAATAAAATGAAATAAAATAAAATAAAATAAAATAAAGTAAAATAAAGTAAAATAAAATAAAATATTCACAAAAAGACCAGGAAAAAAGGTGCCTAGGGACAACGAACACCGAAATCCGGCCCTGATTTATCGATTTGTGTTATAAATTGCTAAGTGATTTAACAATATAATTTTTAGTTTAACAGAAAATAACTTCTTTCAAAATTTATCAGTACAAATGCAACTCTTGTTAAAGCAAATATCAAAGTTTGTAATTTCATTATAAATCAGGTTTGGCGTTACTTTAGTTGGCTCATATCGATATTAATTTCTTTTTGATCATTACGATATGAAGTTTCTTACGCTCATATCGATATTATGTTCTTTAAGCTCATATCGGTATTAATTTCTTTTTGATCATTACGATATGAAGTTTCTTACGCTCATATCGATATTATGTTCTTTAAGCTTATATCGATATTAATTTCCTTACGCCCATATCGATATTAATTTCCTTACGCTCATATCGATAAAAATTTCCTTACGCTCATATCGATATAATGTGCCTTATGCTCATATCGATATTATGTTCTTTAAGCTCATATCGATATTATATTCTTTAAGCTCATATCGATATTAATTTCCTTACACTCATGTCGATATTATGTGCCTTACGCTTATATCGATATGAAGTTTCTTACGTTCATATCGATAGTATGTTCATTAATCTCATATCGATATTATGTGCCTTATGCTCGTATCGATATTGTTTCTTATGTTAATATCAATATTGTTTCTTATGTTAATATCGATATGAAGATTCTTATGTTAATATCAATATTGTTTCTTATGTTAATATCGATATGAAGATTCTTATGTTAATATCAATATTGTTTCTTATGTTAATATCAATATTGTTTCTTATGTTAATATCAATATTAATTTCTTTATTAGCATATCGATTTTAATTTACTTACGATCATATCGATATGTTCTTTAAGATCATATCGATATTAGGTTCCTTAAGCTCATATCGGTATTAATTTCTTCAAGCTCATATCGATATTAATTTCCTTACGCTCATATCAATATTATTTTCTTCAAGCTCATATCGATATTATTTTCTTCAAGCTCATATCGATATTAATTTCCTTACGCTCATATCGATATTAATTTCCTTACGCTCATATCGATATTATTTTCTTCAAGCTCATATCGATATTAATTTCCTTACGCTCATATCGATATTAATTTCCTTACGCTCATATCGATATTATTTTCTTCAAGCTCATATCGATATTAATTTCCTTACCCTCATATCGATATTAATTTCCTTACGCTCATATCGATATTAATTTCCTTACGCTCATAACGATATTAATTTCCACACGCTAATAACGATATTAATTTCCTTACGCTCATATCGATATTAATTTCCTTACGCTCATATCGATATTAATTTCCTTACGCTCATATCGATATTATGTGCCTTACACTCATATCTATATTATGTATCTTATGTTCGTATCGATATTGTTTCTTATGTTAATATCAATATTAATTTATTTATTAGCATATCGATATGTTCTTTTTGCTCGTATCGATATTATTTGCCTTATGCTCGTATCGATATTGTTTCTTATGTTAATATCAATATTATTTTTATTAGCATATCGATTTTAATTTACTTTCGCTCATATCAATATATTCTTTAAGCTCATATCGATATTATGTTCTATAGGCTCATATCGATATTAATTTCATTACGCTCATATCGATATTATTTTCTTCAAGCTCATATCGATATTATTTTCTTTAAGCTCATATCGATATTAATTTAATTACGCTCATATCGATATTTTGTTCTTTAAGCTCATATCGATATTATGTTCTATAAGCTCATATCGATATTATTGTCTTTAAGCTCATATCGATATTAATTACCTAACGTTCATATCGATATTTTGTTCTTTAAGCTCATATCTATATTTTGTTCTTTAAGCTCATATCGATATTATATTTCCTCAAAGTAAATATTCCAAACATTTTTCAGTGTTGAAATTTCTCTGTAATAGCGAATCACTCCAAAGACTGCAAACATATCAAAACAGCGAAACTACTATATTAAAAAAATAACGTCCAAGCGTGAAATATTTAACCCCATCTACCGGTACATCGAATAAGAAAGTAAAAAGGGTGCACAGCGGCCATTTCAAATATTTCCACGTCCATGGAAGGGCCCCTAAGAGCAAAAAATGAGAACGTTGTAAATATTTTTTGGCCACCTTATAGCCATCACTTAGCTGTCACAGAAATTGTCAAATAAAATGATAAATACACGAAATGGCTGTCTCGAGCCCAGCGCCCCCTAGACACCGGGAGCGAAAGCTTCTATGGGTATTAGCACCGCTGACGAGTGACGTCGGTATATTCCGTACGAGGATAGTGGGTGCTGACGGGGCTGGTTGGCATCGCTGGTAGGACGGAGGATTGTGGTTGATGGTATTCGTCAGGTCGGCGCTTAGATGGCGCCACCACTTATTACGCATTTCTCAGGACGACCTAGGTAAGCAATTTCTTATTTTGTTGGACGTTGAGCGGGTGTAGCTTGTGGAATATTTTCCTTAATAAATCTTCTTCCTCGGCAGCCGCGGTGTTGGGCTGGTGGGAAATGGGCTAGCTGCCACAGTTCAGAGCAAGAGCCGATCTTGTTTGGTTAGTTCCACCCCTAGTTTAACATGGCATCTCTTTTATGAGACAATTATTCTCAAAAGAACTAATATGGCGGGCCAGGACTTGGAATGGAGGTTTCTGAGACGTAGGCTCAAATGCGTTCCAAATTGTCAGGTTGTAAGATCATTTCTTCTTGTTAAAGAACGAATTTTGTAATATTATTCGAAATTGCCAGTTTATCGTGTTAACAAATTGTCTATTTTGTAGGTTGATATACAGGGTGTTTTAGAAGGTTATGCAAAAATTTAAAGGAGTTGTCGGGGGTGAGTTGAGAAGTATGCCTGTTTTTATCCCATTTTCCAACGATGAGTGAAAAAAGCGCCAGGGAGCTTCAAAGTGTGGCCTACTAGCCTCTGGAATTAGGCTGCAACAAAACCAAGCAGCAGGGACTTTAAATACTGTTTAAGTTTACTTTTTTAAGCTGGTTACCTCGATTTGTTTACCAAGTCCTTTTTTACCTATCACACGAACCTAAACCTTAATGTTCGTGTTTCCCTGCCGCTTGGTTTTGCGCTTGTTGCAGCCTACTTCCAGGGGCTAGTAGGACACACTTGGAAGCTCTCTTGCGCTCTTTTAAATCATCGTAGCAAAATGAAAAAAAAAAAACAGGCATACTTCTCAACTCACCCCCTACAACTACTTAAATTTTTTTGCATGTATTGATATTTTGATAAAATGTTGTTATATCTGGTATTGTAAGGTTTTTAATGTCGAAATTAACAAAAATGTGGTATTCCAATCCAGATTTTAAGTTTTCACGTTAATACTCTGTTTCGAAGCGACTATTAATTTATTTTATTCTGGTCACGATTTTCAGTTTCATTTGATTATGACATAGTCCCCTGTTATTTGACTTTATTGGGTAATGCCACAGGATTTCACTGAATCGTAAAATGATTGTCCCATAATATTGGACTTCATTTGGCTAAGGAAGTGCTCTTAATGGACTCATAACACATTGCACTTCACTGAAACATAAAATGATTGTTCCATAATATTGGACTTAATTTCGATAAGGAATTGGTTTTAAGGAACTCATAACATTGTACTTCACTGAAACATAAAATGATTGGCCCATAATATTGGACTTCATTTGGATAAGGAATTGCTCTTAATGGACTCATAACATATTGTACTTCACTGAAACATAAAATGATTGTTCCATAATATTGGACTTAATTTGGCTAAGGAATTGGTTTTAAGGAACTCATAACATTGTACTTCACTGAAACATAAAATCATTGTCCCATAATATTGGACTTCATTTGGCTAAGGAATTGCTCTTAATCGACTCATAACATATTGTACTTCACTGAAACATAAAATGATTGGCCCATAATATTGGACTTAATTTGGCTTAGGAATTGGTTTTAAGGAACTCATAACATTGTACTTCACTGAATCATAAAATGATTGGCCCATAATATTGGACTTCATTTGGATAAGGAATTGCTCTTAATGGACTCATAACATATTGTACTTCACTGAAACATAAAATGATTGTTCCATAATATTGGACTTAATTTGGCTAAGGAATTGGTTTTAAGGAACTCATAACATTGTACTTCACTGAAACATAAAATCATTGTCCCATAATATTGGACTTCATTTGGCTAAGGAATTGCTCTTAATCGACTCATAACATATTGTACTTCACTGAAACATAAAATGATTGTCCCATAATATTGGACTTCATTTGGCTAAGGATTTGGTTTTAAGGAACTCATAACATTGTACTTCACTGAAACATAAAATGATTGGCCCATAATATTGGACTTAATTTGGCTTAGGAATTGGTTTTAAGGAACTCATAACATTGTACTTCACTGAATCATAAATGATTGGCCCATAATATTGGACTTCATTTGGATAAGGAATTGCTCTTAATGGACTCATAACATATTGTACTTCACTGAAACATAAAATGATTGTTCCATAATATTGGACTTAATTTGGCTAAGGAATTGGTTTTAAGGAACTCATAACATTGTACTTCACTGAAACATAAAATCATTGTCCCATAATATTGGACTTCATTTGGCTAAGGAATTGCTCTTAATCGACTCATAACATATTGTACTTCACTGAAACATAAAATGATTGTTCCATAATATTGGACTTAATTTGGCTAAGGAATTGGTTTTAAGGAACTCATAACATTGTACTTCACTGAAACATAAAATCATTGTCCCATAATATTGGACTTCATTTGGCTAAGGAATTGCTCTTAATCGACTCATAACATATTGTACTTCACTGAAACATAAAATGATTGTCCCATAATATTGGACTTCATTTGGCTAAGGATTTGGTTTTAAGGAACTCATAACATTGTACTTCACTGAAACATAAAATGATTGGCCCATAATATTGGACTTAATTTGGCTTAGGAATTGGTTTTAAGGAACTCATAACATTGTACTTCACTGAATCATAAAATGATTTTCCCATAATATTGGACTTCATTTGGATAAGGAATTGCTCTTAATGGACTCATAACATATTGTACTTCACTGAAACATAAAATGATTGTTCCATAATATTGGACTTAATTTGGCCAAGGAATTGGTTTTAAGGAACTCATAACATTGTACTTCACTGAATCATAAAATGATTGTCCCATAATATTGGACTTCATTTGGCTAAGGAATTGCTCTAAATGGACTCATAACATATTGTACTTCACTGAAACATAAAATGATTGTCCCATAATATTGGTCTTAATTTGGCTAAGCAATTGGTATTAAGGAACGCATAACATTGTACTTCACTGAATCATAAAATGATTGTCCCATAATATTGGACTTCATTTGGCTAAGGAATTGCTCTAAATGGACCAATAAAATTCGACTTCATTTTACCAGCACCAGGATGATAGTTACTCCGGCCCATAAACTATTCGCTTGTTCCGGAGTATTAGGGCTACTCATTTTACTCCTTCTGGAAAGGAGGTGTAAAGGAGTAAATCGGATTTTGTCGTCTGTTAGCCAGAATTTATCTGCTAACGTTAATAGTAAGTGTAGGGAACTGTTGGCTTGATCGCGTGGCATGCAGGGCTGGCCACCACCCTCCTACGCATTGTAACCCGGCCACCTGAATTAAAGGCTTCAAAAGTCGCTTGATGACTTAGGCCTAAGCTGGTGACTTGGGTATTAGCCTAGCTGATTAAAAGGCCACAGGCAGCCTGTTTGGAAAAACGTTTTTACTCCGACTCAAACTAATCGCCAGCACAGAATCGGAGTAAAATTAGATCATAGCCTTACTCTTCTTACCCTACTCCGAAATCTAGCAACAAGCGAAAAGGAACCACCTATTAATTGATGTGGGTTTTTTCTGTATAGTTTTTATTAAAAAAATAATTTTTGTAAATTTTATAATTTGAGCCATCGTTGATTGCTTAAAACCCTGAATGTATTTTTTTATAGTTAGGATATTATAGAAAATTTATTATACTTAAGAAATGTAAATCATAAAATCAAATCGAAATGAAAGATAATTTTCTAAAAAGCGTAAATTGTTACTTCGACTTTAAATAATAAAAAGTACAATGTTACGCGTAAAATAGTCTACGAGACTAGATCAATAGAAATTTATCTAATGGCAGCAATATAATCGCTTTCTAAAAGCTATTATGTCTTATAGTTTATGTTATTAAGTCTAAAATCGCATTAAATGCTTAAACATATCTTGGCCAGTCAACTGATCTCGGTTCAATAGTTGTATGGCAGATTCGACTAAATCTTAGTATTAATCTGGCGCGCGCAAATAGAGTCGGAAATTAACGAACCAAAAAACGACAGCCATACTAAGCAACATTGATAAGCCACCCTCGTCAATAGCGGCGTCAAAATCAGTTCGTACATAGAAAAAGGAGGTCAAGCTAGACTCGTTCCGTCGCTGTCATTTGGAATTGACCCTTTGCCATTGAAAGCTGCCTGATAGAATATCGACGTGACAAGGTTGGCTGTCAGCGAGGGCCGAAGAGCTTCGCGTCTAATCAATATGGCAGCGCCGTATAAATGGGGGATGACTGGGCTAAGGACTGTGGGCATGGCCCCTGTAGAATTGGCTTTCTACCAAGGCGCGACACCGGGAGACGGAACCAGAGAATCTTGACCGCTATAGCGTTGGTCAGTTGGGACTACCGCTGACCTTATTATGACCCTAACTGAAGCGAAGAGCTATAAAAAGTAGTTTTTAGCACCACCACGATCGAGACCACGATGCCCCTACTTGCAGTTTTCTGCGAGCTTCTTTAGATAATGTTTATTTTGATACGTCCATGGACTCAACTACGCTGCGCGGACTTGTTTGACTAAAATTATCAGGTTTCTGTTGAATCTTCGCTGTTTTCGTATTAGCCCGTATTTGAATCTCAGAAAATGATCAGAATGTCGTGCATAAACATTGACTTATTGGATCGATAAATTATTTTGAACGGGTAGCATATATAACTATATATATATTATATTTTATTTTATCTACTTATTAATCCAATTATTGTATTTCCTAACCTACTGTTATTTACTTTTAATGGTTTATATTTATATTGTTAATTAATTAATTGTCAAAACTAGTCCTTCATTGTGTCCAATTAATTAGATAGTTAATAATAATATAGCTTCAAAAGCTCTAACAATGTAAGTACTGGGTTTTTAAATTTAATGTTCTTGAAATTTGGGGACTAGTAATTGTGGTGGAGGTGGCTAAATTTCAAAGCCTAATTTTAATTCATATCTCATATAGGTCTACATTACGGCCGACTTTGAACAAAGCATACTTTTAAGTGTACGCAGTGATTGTTAAGTAGATTTTTTTTAACTAACTATCTTGCCCACTGAGCTAGCAGAAACCACCACCATGAGGCAGAAGGAATAGACTCAATCATGGGGATTGAGCGTTCCTAGTGGCAAACACGTTAAATTCTTTGATCCTCGATCCATTTTCAGAATTATAACTTTATAAGTAACATGTTTTAAGCAAAAACGTAACAGCTCAATTATTCTTAATTTTTGTATGTATTTCGTTACTTGTTAGTCAAAGGCATCGATGGTTATAAAACGTATTTCAATTCAGAAAATAAATCAGTCTTAAATTTAATTTAATTTTTAATATTGAACCTGACTCGTTTAAGAAAAAAATAGACTTTACTAATTCAAAGGCCTTGATTTGTTTAAGGACAAAGCTGGACTTGACTCCTTCATGGACCTATTTGGACTTCATTTGCTTAAGGACAAAGCTGGATTTGACTCCTTCAAAGGCCCATTTGGACCTGAATTGTTTAAAGGCAAATCTAGACTTGACTCCTTCAAAGACCCATTTGGACTCGATTTGTTTAAAGACAAAGCTCGACTAGACTACTTCAAGGGCCCATTTGGACTTGATTGGCTTAAGGACAAAGCTGGACTAGACTCCTTCAAGGATCCATTTGGACTTGATTTGTTTAAAGACAAAGCTCGACTATACTACTTCAAGGGCCCATTTGGACTTGATTGGCTTAAGGACAAAGCTGGATTTAGCCAGTTTAACGATGCAGTTGGACTTGACATGTCAAGGATATAGGTGAACTTAACTCATTTAAGGAGAAAATTAGACTTGACTCTTTTGATTAGAAAACTGAACTTGACTCGTTTAATGAGAAAATTGGACTTGACTCGTTTAATGAGAAAATTGGACTTGACTCGTTTAATGAGAAAATTGGACTTGACTCTTTTGATTAGAAAACGGAAATTTACTCCTTCAAGGAGGAAACTTTACTAGAATTGTTTAAGTAAAAAATAGTTTCGACTCGTTTGAGCAAAAAATAGGACTTGACTCGTATAGGTAAAAAATTGAGCTAGAATATTTAAGCCAACAGTCGTGTAATATATCAGTCCAAATCTCATTTTCAAATCCAACAAGTCACGAATATAAATATACGAATAATCAACGACATCCAAAATCCAAAGGTGTAAATAAAGTCCAAAAATAGCGTCCAGTAATTCCAAAGAGTTCATCTTATTCAGAAAATAATATAGCGTAATAAAAACAACCCGTGACAGGCGAAATCCGGCAAAATGACATCAAATTCAGGCTAAACAATTTAAAAACCAGCGTGAAATGTACCTTCTCGAAAAGGCACCGTCTTCTCGGGAATATTAAAGTTTATATCAAGAAGGCAAAAGGAAAAATCCATAACTTGAGTTTCGCAGATCTCATCGAAGGAAATGGCATTTCGTGGAGCGACTCCAGAAATAGGTATTCATCGTATTTTTCGAGACTGCAAAGCCAATTTGAAATTCCGCTATCGGCCCCTTCCAAAGGTGTGGCGTTTCGATCGGATTTTCCTGAGAGAGGGAGAGATCCACCAACGGCTTTTAGACCCCCAACCCCCTTCTCAATGTGTTTAGGTAAATTATCATGAATTTTAAATTTAAATTTTTCCGGGAGACCTCATTTTCTACGGGTGAGCGGCGATGCTTTTGCCAAAATATGCTTCGGACGTTTTCCGCGAAAAAGGAGGAAACATTTTGCGCTTGTTCAAAATAGGGGGATGATATTCAAATCCCCCTAGTGACGAGTTTAGCCCTTGGCCCGCGCGTTTAGGGACCCAAATTTGCCCCTAAGATATTTAAAAATACTTTGTTTCAACGTTTTTTAAACAGTCAAATATTAGCCTTATTTATGATATCAATTTTTGGACTAACTAAAACTACTAGACCTAATAGATTTTAAATATTTTTGGGTCTTTGTGTGCTTTTTTCTGATGTGATTATTAGCCTTTAAGGGGGAAGACTACAGTGACCATTGTCTACTTTCGCGCTATTTCAAGCTGAACTCTTTTTATTTTGTATTTTAACTTTAAAATAAATATTTAAGTATAGAACAGCCTCTTGTTTAGTGCTTAAAATAATTTTGACAATTTTAAATTTGAAAGTAATTAAGTTATTACGTTTTATTTCGGACCCCCGGAGCTAAACAAGTTGGGCAAGCACCCAAACTACCCTTTAGTTAGGACCTTATATCCCGTTAACTATTAATATTAGAATTATCAAAATTGTTTTAAGCCTAATAAGAAAAATATAATTCAATTATGTAAATGTTAAAACAGAAACGTTCAGCTTGAACGAAAAAGAGGCTTTTATTGTATTATTCCCCCTTAAAGTGTACACAGAGCCACTTAGCGGCCATCGCGGGAAGTTCGTCTGCTTATGAGCTTTTACGTTAGCCACTATGTAAACTGAAAAGACTAATTAAAAAAGGTTCAAAATTTAGAAATGCACCAATTGTTACACCTTTCTTTGCTCTATAGGTTTGGGTGAAATTATGTAACATATTTTTTGAAAACCTTAATTAAAACATTTAAAATAGGCGCCTACCAAATATTTTGATTAAATAAATTACATTTTATTTAATATATTTGTTTTTTTTTGTCGTTTGATTAAATAGCATTGTTTTTTCTTGAAATTTAATTATAAGTTTCTTCATAATTTGGCTAAGTATCTTAGTATTACAGTGGTGTGGTTTCGATCGATCTAGTTCTAAAGTGAATTAGGGTACTAAGCTATGTAATATGATTAGCTTTAACGAAGTATTTTCTCGTAGACTTAACGCGGAAACATATATTGACGTTGATCCTTTTATCGATACGGATTTAATCCCATTTTCATATCCATAACACAATAGAATATTTACTCCGTTGATATCCATTGACAACAGGCTATCCATTAGGGCGTATATGCACTTGTGTATTATAAATAACTAGGGTTGTAAGTCAGAACATTTCCCGCGGAAAATGACCGAGGCCTTTTTCCCGGAATATTTTCCGTATTTTCCCGACAAAAAATAAAAAGGGTTACATTCCATGGTTAGTCAAATATATTGTTGGCAAATTTAAATAAAGCGGCATTTTCGCCTCATTTTTTCGATTCTAAAAGTAAAACTAAACCTCTAGACTAGTTTAAACGGATTAACAATGTAACACTATTAATGTTTTGTAGTATGTTTACCGATTATGGCTTATCAATAAAAAGTTAATAAAAAACCATCAAAAAGTAATTTATGTTTAAATTTTTTATTTTTCCGCATTTTATTTTTCCGGAAAATTAACAACAGTAGAAAATATCTAACCCGCAGTGGCCCAATTCAATATTTGAAATTGGGGGTCCAAGAATTTGGGCATTTGAGCATTATAGTGGTTTTTTCTTATTTCCGCTTAAAAATCTACATTATTTTTTAAAACTAAGGTTGATTTAAAATTTAAATATTATTCTTAATTAGATCTGAGCTCGTAATATTTAAATATTCAGTGGTGTAGCTATGATGGCACCCATGCTTTGGTAAGAAACTAGAGCTCGGCGTTTGCATTAAAATTAACCACTTATTTTTTTTTTATATATTATCTACAATTATCCGAAAATATAAATTATTTTTTTGCGTGTTAAATCGTTGTTTATCCATGGATAATATCCATAAATAAACAGTTAACAAAAATATATACGATTAATCGAAATTTTGTCGGTTAATTTATCTGTTACGCAGATCTCTACAAGAAACCAAGTTTAAAGGCTTCGTGAAAAATATAATTTTAAGTCACAATTATCGCCGCCTAGTGAGACAGTTTGAAATTAAATGTATGATAGTTTTTTGATCGTTTAAAATTATCTCTGTACAACAGCTAAAAATTTCCACTTAGAAACATATAAATCCAAAAGTCTTCTGCTATTTGTTCACTCCTTTAGTTCATGGGTATTAAGGCAGATGGCGCTTTAGACGTGAGCACTGTCAACAAGCGGTAATCCCCTTAAAACTAACCTTGCAATCCAAATTCAAGGCATTCTGACTTCGAATACAATCGGGAGTCAACCATGCAAAAATCCAACAGTCGAACTGAGTCCCCGCGCTAAATAAACGAGCTGCAGGTTGAGACCTGCCCAAAATACACTTCGCTTGGGAAAAATCTCTTTGAAAAGAGTTTAGTGCATTACTAGGTTTGTTATATAGTAATTCGCGCCATCTAGGAGGACGGAGGCACAAAAGATAACTTAATTAATAATTTCGTCCCGTCCTATTTGCCCGCTAGATGGCGGGAGACTAACAAAAGGAGGGAGCGTTGATAGGGATCTTAATGGTTGAAAAAGACGGGCGCCTAGGCCTTTGCCTCGATAATTATAGCTGTCTGCAGTCATTCATGCACTAAATTGAAAATTACACGGCTTGGACTTCGGGTTTAAGGCGGCCTTTGTTCAATTTCACTGCCAATAGAGGGCGCTCCTATACGTGGCGTTCTTTAGTTTTTCGAAACTGTCGCTAGGAGGCGCCGAAGGCGTGGTTTGGCCAGGGAGATAACTTGAAAATGAAGGTGAAAGGGGTGGAAATTTCCCCATAAGCGCATTTTAATGATGTTTGAGCGCCATCTACTTTTTTATTTTTCTATTAAAAAGTTTAGACAGTGGTGCGGGGAGGGGGGATTTTTTAATAAAGCCGCCTACTCCATCTAGCGGCGCTTTTAGGAACGAAAGCGCCGAAGAAAGTTGTTCCAAGTTTTTTTTATATATTGTTAGAGTTTGTAGATTAAGAATTTTCGTGGTGTGGAGCGGGTGGGTCTCTTAATTGTCGGGGTGGGGTTTCAACCTCGAGGTCAAACAAGGTCACGGGTTTCGGTGGGGAAAAACGACGGAAGGGTTTATACTTGGGGTCGTTACTGTCGCGGCTTTCGCCAAAGATAATGTGGACGTTTTATGGTTTTTGGACTTGGCTAGGGTTGTTTTTTGTTAAAATTTGGACTTTGAGCTTCTCGAAGTCTCAAAGACGCAATAAACAGTGTTCCGAGGCGGAAAATGCCAGGTGGACAATAGTGTGGAAAATAGTGGACAAAAGTGAATTTAGTGGTCAATCTCGCCAAAAGTGGCCAAGAAATATTTTTACCACAAAATTATAAAATAATAATAGAAAAATATTTTAACGTAGAAATTTCATATTTAGGCTACTTATGGCAAATATATATGCATATGAATGGTCAGATTCTGATTAACATTAGAATAGTCTGTTATTTTTTATAATTAATTCTTACATTGAAAACTCGGTGTAAATTAAGACATATTTACAATAAACGTCTTACAACGGTCTACCGTTGGAATTTCTGGCTATTTTATTTATTTTTAATTTAGTTTTTTACTCGAAGATCTATTTGATCTGAGTTCCGCGTTTTTTGCTTGAAGACCTATTGGTGCGAGTTATTAGTAAGTTTTTTTAATTTCTTCAAATTTGTTTAGGATTTAGCTATATTATCCCTTTTAATTATGGACTAATCTACTTTTTCGCGTATTTTATCATCCTTCTTACAGTCCATAGGTGGTTTCTTCTAACTTTACAAATTTAAATCCAATTACTTTTTTAAGCTTTGAAATGCAATTTTTCTTTATTAGCCACTATTTGCCACTTTTGGCCAATTTTCTACTATTTGCCACTGGTCTGGACTTTTCTCCAAAAAACAAAGTAATGACGACCTTCGGACTGTTCAATAATGCACGCAACGAGAATAAACTACGTTAATTTACGTAATAAAATCCAATATTTTTAGTCCAATTTCGAGTTATTCTTCTCGTTTATGTATTTTAAGATTGTCGATCCAACTTAACATGCTACTAATTTCTTGTTGAAAAGCTTGCGTTTCGTGTTAAAAAATAAATTTATGTGAGCCCTACAATCGGAAAACGTTTCAGAAAATTCAAAAGCCAATTGTGTTATTTCAAAATACTTATTACATTATTGAATCTTTCTTAATATAAATTAATGAATTATTTAAAATATTCTGGTCAGCCGAAACCGGTGGGTCAGCTAAACAAATAGATTCTAGCCATTTCATATTTTCCTTCAAAACTCCTGTATTAAATTAAATTTACACTTTTAAAAATAAATAACTTAACATAAATTAACTAATTATTTTAAATATTCTGGTCAGCCGAAACCGGTGGGTCAGCTAAAAAATTAGATTCTAGCCATTTCATATTTTCCTTCCGAACTCCTGTATTAAATTAAATTTACACTTTTAAAAATAAATAGCTTAACATAAATTAATTATTTAAAATATTCAGGCCAGCAGAAACCTGTGGATCAGCTAAATGCTTAGATTTTAACTATTTAATATTTTAAATGGTAGATCTTATAGATATTTACAATTAAAGACCCCATTTTTAAAAATAATCCTTCGTAAACATTTATACATTATCTAAACTAAACTAAATTATTCCTTCTAACTGAAGTGAAATTCTCAAAAGCTCTTCGAAATAAAGTGATTTCTCGAAGATATTCTCCAACACTCCGCGGGCAATTCGGTCGGAAATTCGGCGGGCGGCAGGTTAACATCACAAAGGCTTATGAAAAATTAAAAGTGACACTTTGGTTTAGTCGCCCCTTTTAGCGAGGAGAAAACTTAGTCGCTTTATTAAACAATAGATGGCCCAGTCAAAGTGACTAATTTGTCCGATTAATCAACAGCTTCCCTCTACCGGCAAGATGTCGAATTAATATACGAGCTAAACGCTGCCGCCGTTTTCAGTCGATGGCCCACGAGAGCGGATATTTTTAATTATCGCAATCTGTTAAAAGTTTCGCGGACCAACTCACCTGTCACTGATGGAGAAGCGGGGGTTGGATTGAATATCTGGGCGAAATACTTCTGGTTGTTCCGTGGTTTTGTCGCGCTGGGTGTCTCGCGAAAGTTGGAAGTTACGAAAGTGGAACTATCGACAGGTTGAAGTGTGACGTTTTTCTTTTACGCTTTGAAATTTGAGTGGTGCACTTATATATATATTGAGTCGGCAATTTGCTTTTGCGCTTGTTTAGTTTATGAAATATTAACTCGAACTTTGAAGGTTTTGATTTATGTTTTAATTTTCGTATCAAAATTGGCTCCGTTGCCAGTTTATCATAAATAAATATATTCTATCTTTTGTTAAAATTGTAATTGCTATGGTTGATAATTTCAAACTTTAGGGTTGATAATTTGAAACTTTGTGGTTAAAAATTTCAAACTTTATGGTTGATAATTACAAACTTTGTGGTTAAAAATTTTAAACTTTATGGTTGATAATTACAAACTTTATGGTTGATAATTTCAAACTTTATGGTTGATAATTTCAAACTTTATGGTTGGTAATTACAAACTTTATGGTTGATAATTTCAAACTTTATGGTTGGTAATTTGAAACTTTGTGGTTGATAATTTTAAACTTTATGGTTGATAATTACAAACTTTATGGTTGGTAATTACAAACTTTATGGTTGATAATTTCAAACTTTATGGTTGGTAATTTGAAACTTTGTGGTTGATAATTTGAAACTTTATGGTTGATAATTTGAAACTTTATGGTTGATAATTTCAAACTTTATGGTTGGTAATTACAAACTTTATGGTTGATAATTTCAAACTTTATGGTTGGTAATTTCAAACTTTGTGGTTGATAATTTTAAACTTTATGGTTGATAATTACAAACTTTATGGTTGATAATTTTAAACTTTATGGTTGATAATTACAAACTTTATGATTGATAATTACAAACTTTATGGTTGATAATTTTAAACTTTATGGTTGATAATTACAAACTTTATGATTGATAATTACAAACTTTATGATTGATAATTACAAACTTTATGGTTGATAATTTCAAACTTTAATTATTAATTAATTAATTTGTTACTTAAAAAATTTCAAATAAGGTTAAGTGTTTAATATTCTTCCGAAATAATAGTAATAATAATCAGCTAGGCTAATACCCAAGGCATCACTTTAGGCCTAAGTCATCAAGCGACTTTTAAAGTCAGTAATTTCAATGGTAGTTAATTAGCTAATATGTACTAAGGTGAACTTCATTAATTATTATTTTTTTCATTCACTATTACGATTTAAACTCAATTTCTGTATATTAATTAAATTTACATTTAAATTAAATAGCTAATGTAATCTACTCTAAAATAGCTCTAACTACTTTAAGAAACACACCTATTCCTAGAAAAACATGTTTGTTAATGTTTCAAATGTTAAATAAAAGTAAACTGGAGCTGAAAATAGCTTTAAAAAAAATTTAAATTAAATATTTGATGAAATTTTACGATTTATTTTAATTTCTGTGTTTCAAATATTTCTCACATAGATGGCGACAGTGAAATTAAACCCCTGTAAGCTAACCTCTCCCTGAACTCCGGTGTAAGATGAGTGGAAAACTTTTACAGGCGCTAGTAGACCAAAACCCATTGTCGCCTTACCGGCCACCGCCACCAAAGGTCGATATATTGACGTAAATCTACATAAATAGTACTTTATAGAAATATAAAAAATAGGTTTCCCGTAATTAATGATGCTAGCTTAGTAAGTACGATGTAGTTGGCAAGGCTTAAAAATAGGCCTTGGCAAGCTACTTGAAAGCAATACCATTTATCAGTGCGGCAATTCTTTTTTGTGTGCTGGCGTAAAAAGCGCATTGTGAGAGCAGTATTAAGCCTTTGTAGGTAGAGTGCATAACGGATAGGAAGTTCTTCGAACAGAGGATTTGCTACTGGAAATTAGAGAGTAGGGATTTGGCTCAATAGGTGGCGCTAGGGAGGGGGGTGGTGCTAGTTCTGTCTCTTTAGCCCCTCTCAAACACCTTGCGCTAATGATATTGAAACTTGCTTTTACGGGTTCTGCAGGGAAGCAAATTAATAGGAGTTCTCATTAAAGAAAATGACTCAACAGCGTTTTTTTTTTCTTCCGTTCTTTTTGGCAATCAAGAAATATGGTGAGACCAGACGAGATTTTATACCACCACCCTTCGAGCCACCCCATTTCATTATTTTATTTTTGTAGCACGTGAACTTTTCAGTTTGTTCTCGAAACTCAGAGCTTCGGTTTTTACTAAGGTTTTTGCTAGCCTTTTGAAGTTTCGGGCAAATTTCGAAGAAGTTTTAACTGGAGCTGCTTTTGGGAAGTTGAAAATTAGGAAGAACATATTGAGGTCACGGAGAACGATTACGGAAGCAAAATTGAAAAAAGAAAAATTTAATTGAAAATTGAACAGTTACGCCATCTTTTACATTTGTTTTAAAATACTTTTTTTGGACGTGATAATTGAGACCCTACTAACATTTTTAAATTTATGACTAATGAAATTAATTAAACAAAATTCAAATTGAAACTGTAACGCCATCTGTCTGGACGATAATTGAGACCCTTTATGATTAATTAAATTAATTAAATTTGAAATTCCACTTTAATTAAAGATTTATTCAATTTATTTTTTCTGTAACTAATAAAAGGTGATTTATAAACCGATACTAGATGGCGTGATACAGTTGTTAAAATGGAGAGTTTCCGGTTGCGATAAGAGGTTGCGTAGTAGATTACTGGGACATTACTTACCAGAAAAAAAACGACAATTAGTGGCGTGATCTATCGGTTTCAATCATAGAATGTATATATAGCGGATAAGGTCACTATTTACATGAACTAACGTGACTAATTTGAAAATTTTCGTTGAGTCAAGGTTACCGATAGATGCCGCTACATTCAACCAGGAAAGACCACCGGACGCTTGATCTAAATTACAATTCCGCCCCATTTCATCCCCTTCTACATGCCCAAGTTTCACCTAACCTCCAACCAGTGTTGGGTACCGCTCATCTCATTGTGAGCGGATTTGTTATTATGAGCGAAAACGAGCGGTAAAATATCTTTTTAAAAGAGCGCAAAACAAAAATGAGAGGAGCGGCGATTTTACCGCTCAAAAAAGAGCGGAAAGAGAGGAGCGAAAATTTTACCGCTCAAAAAAGAGCGGAAAGAGAGGAGCGAAAATTTTACCGCTCAAAAAAGAGGTGAAAGAGAGGAGCGAAAATTTTACCGCTCAAAAAAGAGCTGAAAGTGAGGAGCGAAAATTTTACCGCTCAAAAAAGAGCGGAACGAGAGGAGCGAAAATTTTACCGCTCAAAAAAGAGCGGAAAGAGAGGAGCGAAAATTTTACCGCTCAAAAAAGAGCGGAAAGAGAGGAGCGAAAATTTTACCGCTCAAAAAGACGTGAGCGTGAGCGGCTCTTGGACGAAAATGCCCAACACTGCCTCCAACTAGTTAAGCAGAAGTTAAGAGTAAGGTTCTTAGCATTAAGATAAATAGGTTTATTTGTGAACTTATCTACTAGGTCAACTAGCTATTAATATGCATATAACCATAAGTAAAATAATACTATATAGGATAAGTATGCCAGAAATATGATTAATATAATAATTAATTAATGCATGTATATCAGAAAATCCAAATCAGTCAATAATCAGTTAGTCTTATAGACAAAGCACCACCTTAGGCCCAATTCCTCTGCTGACTTTAAATACCTTAAATTAAGGTCGCCAGGTTAGAATGCCTAGGAGTTTCATGCCACGCGATCCAATAACTCCTTACACTACGCGTTAACCTCTACTAGTTTTTATGGAAAGGGGAAACCGAAGACCTGGGGGAAACCCTATATCCAGTGGCGAGATAACTTACAAACTCCACGCGGAAAGCATTGTTAACTTTTTATTCTACCAAGACTATATTTATTTATAAGGGTTCCAGTTGTTTTAAAAATAGACGTTTTAAATAAGGAGATTTTAAGTTCTAATGGCAATTTAATTTCTGTAAAATGCAGATAAATACATTCGTTGTCTAACCACTAAAAGTCTATCCTAACCCAGGCCTTTTCCTAAGAACAGACCTATGACGTAGAATCGTGGAGGCTCTCGGGTATTGGGCAGTTGGCCTATTAGTAAACTGGGCTATAGATAGGAAGAGCTATTCGTTTCCTCCAAAATTTTCCATTTGTTCCCCTTCGACGCCCTAATCTCACTACATTCATTGATAGCAACACTTTCGCCTCGCAGCAAGAGGAGCCCGGTTCGATCCCAGCTTGTGGCACATGGTGGAAACTCGAAACAACTCCTTCCGCGTTGAGTTTGCAAGTTCTCTCCCCACTTTTTTAAGGAGTTTTCCCCCGAGCTCTTCGGTTTCCCCTTCCATTAAAACTTGTTGAGTTAGTGTAGAGAGCTGTTGGCTCGCGTGGCATGAAGGACTTGCCACCACAATCCTACGCATTGTAGCCCTGAATTAATGACTTTAAAAGTCGCTTGATGACTTAGGCCTAAGGTGGTGCCTTGGGTATTAGCCCAACTGATTATTATACTTCTACGCACGCGATGTCGCCACAGTCGAGCGTTCGTTCTCCCGTAACCCAATAGGCGGTTAAATAAACGCCTCTCTGAATGTCTTGCCCCCCTCTTGAAAAATGCTGCCAGATCTGTGAATAGAAAATTCTCAGCTTTGGCAGTATAAAGACAAACCAGTTATATGTCCAGTCGCAGCTGCACAAACCGTATAATCGGCTATGAGTGATCTTTTATTTAAAGGACTATTAATTCGTTACAATAAAAAGAAACGGGTATAGTTCAACAGTTTAATACGAGTAAACGTTTGGAAATTCTCCGATGATATTAGTCTCCGAGAATGTCAAACAGTCGGCGATATGATCAGGCAGATAAGAGCTGGAGACGGAATTCGTCTTGGGACTTACGCGGGCCAAGTCTCAGACTTGTACACGAGCGCCCGTTATGAGCGGTAATGAATATGAATATGAATAGGCGGACAGAGCCTCGCTAATTAGCCCCCGAGATCCGGCTACCGGAGGTCCTTGATTAATACCATTCAATAGACGACGCCTTCGCAGCCTGTTAACGTAATGACTATACCGTGCGTATACCTACGATTTGTCGCTAATATTATTTAAATACTAATTAAGACTCTATACTGAACTGCTATTTCGAACTAGTGTAATATAGAATCCCCCCGCGGAATTGGATTTAATGGCGAACCCCGTCCGGATAGGTTTTGAATATTAGTAGTTACGTTTAATTATTTGCCAGTTTCAACTCGGACATTATTACCTGTTCGACATTCTGTCTTCGAGACGTCCGCGCGGCTTCGATGCCGAGTCTTATTAGTCTACTCCTTAATTGCTACGATTAATGATTATTTTAATTACATTGAAGTTGTGAAAATATTGCGCGTAATTTCCTCTTGTGAACTGTAAATTTATAAGTTTCTATGCTACCCTTGGTAGTATTTATACTAAACTCGGTAGTTATTATACTACACTTGGTAGTATTTATACTAAACTTGGTAGTTATTATACTACACTAGGTAGTATTTATACTAAACTTGGTAGTATTTATAGTACACTTGGTAGTATTTATACTACACTTGGTAGTTATTATAATAAACTTGGTAATTATTATGCTACACTTGGTAATTATTATGCTACACACGGTAATTATTATGCTACACACTGTAATTATTTTGCTACAATTGGTAGTTATTATGCTACACTTGGTAGTTTTTATACTAATCTTGGTAGTAATTATACTAATCTTGGTAGTATTTATACTAATCTTGGTAGTATTTATACTAATCTTGGTAGTATTTATACTAATCTTGGTAGTATTTATACTAATCTTGGTAGTATTTATACTAAAATTTATAAGTTTCTATGCTACCCTTGGTAGTATTTATACTAAACTCGGTAGTTATTATACTACACTTGGTAGTATTTATACTAAACTTGGTAGTTATTATACTACACTTGGTAGTATTTATACTAAACTTGGTAGTATTTATAGTACACTTGGTAGTATTTATACTACACTTGGTAGTTATTATAATAAACTTGGTAATTATTATGCTACACTTGGTAATTATTATGCTACACACGGTAATTATTATGCTACACACTGTAATTATTTTGCTACAATTGGTAGTTATTATGCTACACTTGGTAGTATTTATACTAATCTTGGTAGTAATTATACTAATCTTGGTAGTATTTATACTAATCTTGGTAGTATTTATACTAATCTTGGTAGTAATTATACTAATCTTGGTAGTAATTATACTAATCTTGGTAGTATTTATACTAATCTTGGTAGTATTTATACTAATCTTGGTAGTATTTATACTAATCTTGGTAGTATTTATACTAAAATTTATAAGTTTCTATGCTACCCTTGGTAGTATTTATACTAATCTTGGTAGTATTTATACTAATCTTGGTAGTATTTATACTAATCTTGGTAGTATTTATACTAATCTTGGTAGTATTTATACTAATCTTGGTAGTATTTATACTAATCTTGGTAGTATTTATACTAATCTTGGTAGTATTTATACTAATCTTGGTAGTATTTATACTAATCTTGGTAGTATTTATACTAATCTTGGTAGTATTTATACTAATCTTGGTAGTTATTGTACTAAACTTGGTAGATATTATACTACACTTGGTAGTTATCATACTACACTTGGTATTCTTGTACTAAACTCGGTATTGTTTATACTACTTTCGGTATTACACTCGGTAGTTTTTATATCAGACTTGGTATTGTTTATACCAGAATTGGAAGTTTTTATACTATACTCGATATTGTTTATACCAGAATTGGTAGTTTTTATACTACACTGGGTAGATTGGTATTACACCTAGCAGTTTTATTTTAAACCCAGTAGATTTTACTGCCGATGCCCTCAAGTTTTGCAACACTCGTTATATTTTATTATAAATTTCAATGTCAATATATTTTACGTGACACGCGGTAGATGCCAAGCTTGTCATAATTAGTTGCTTAAGAGGACAGAAAAAAAGTAACACGACTGAAGTGAGCCGAATCTCAACTCTAACGCAACATCTCGTTTCACCAAATTTTGATCCTTTGGCAACGATAACCAGAAATAAAAAATCCGTTTGATAAAAGAACAATGATGTCTGGGGGGAGGGATAATAATAAAAAACACAAACATCAAAACCAGATGGCGCAGGTTGCTCGGCCCCGCATTATATCCTCAAGATTATAAAAAGGCATTAAATTAGTGATTTATTAGGCCAATACTAGCCTGTTTTTGACTCAGCGCGGCTGATGATCCGCGTCCCCCATTTCCTTCCTCCGCCGAGATCAACTTACGTTTGATTGGTCGGCTAAGGTCACGTGCTGAGAGATTGGCAATTTTTTTTAACTGTAGAAGCGGCTGCGATAAATGATTTTACTCGTTTCAGGGGCCACTCACAAATTACGTAATGCAATAATATCTGACGCATGCGCAGTTAGATGAAAAAGCGGACGAGGATGGTACTTTGCAGTGTTGCCGAAACTGGTACATTTGTACTTTTCCGGTACGATTTGAAATAACCAAGTGCCAAAGTAGAGTAGTAGTTGTAGAATTTTAGAACGTTTCAGAATTTTGGGAAATTTCCTAGGTTAGATTTACAATAATATACAAAATTAGGCTTTTGAGACTCACATGTTCAAAGCATTGAGTTGGGAATAAATAGAGGTACAACTAAATCTGGCTGGCACGGGACCAATTTCGTTCAAAAAGGAGACTTTATCAACTTTATCGTTCTACCGTGGCGGCATCTGTCTCTAGTAGTGGCAACTATATTGCAATGGAATATTTTCGCGAAACTGATGCGAAATTGAAATGTATGATTACTCGTAACAAAACAAACCTTTGAAGTTGTTTAAAAATAATTTTATTCTGTCAACACGATCCTTTTTAACTCAAGTTACGGTGAGTTAGCTAATAATTATTTATTTTTGGCCATATAACTTTACGAAATATAGATGGCGCTACCACTTAATTATAAAGATGGATTTCGTACAGTCCTATCAGAACAGGTCCCGCGTAACCATGGCAACCGAAATCGTAACTGTAATTATAGCAGTATTATTCCCAATTCAATGGTTCAAAGTTATCCAAATTTGGTTCTACCACATTTCAATTTAAAATTGAAACATTTCTGAGAAGAAATAAAGTTGAGCGCCATCTATTAAATATTGTTAGCATTAAAATATACAGAGATAGGTGGCGCCCAGTTTTTTATAGCAAAAGTACAATAAGTACGTTTCCGTATTCTATAAAGGTACATTCAGAAAATACCTAGCGGCAACACTGGTACTTTGACGATAATCCTCCGCGTGACCTAGATGACCTATGACGTCAGTTAAGTTCTGTTTGTTGTGAAAAGTACCATCCTAATAGTCGCTTACAATAACAGCAATACGGGGTGTCCACTAAGAAACGAAACATTATAAATAACTGAAAAACTTTTTTTTTAAATTTCCAATTTCTATGGAACATTCCTAGTGCAGGGTGACATTTACCAGTGTAAAATTTAATGACCATGTCTTCAAACTGAGTAGTTTGCAACGGTTCAATTATGCCACCGTCGGCTTCGATACATGCTTGAGCACACTTATCGACGGAGTTCATATTGTTGTTCATCATTTCAATTGAAATGTCACGGAAGGCATTAATTATTCTTCCTCGCAAAACTACAATTTCTCGGCTTCTGATTGGTTAAATTTGGTCAACTTAAAGTTGGTTGAACTAATAATATGGCGAGCCAAAACTTTCTAATTGCAACCAAATCCGTAAACCCAACGGTTCTCGAAATAGTTTTTGAATGACCTTGAAGACATGGTTCAAGGTCATTCAAATTTACACTCTTAAATGTGCCCCTGCACGAAGAATGTTCCATAGAAATTTTAAATTTTTCAAAAAAACGTTTTTCAGTTATTTATCATTTTTTGTTTTTAAGTGGACACCCTGTATAGGACTTAAAATTGTTAAATGAAGTTCAAAATGAAACCTTTTTATTGTTTTGCTTCTAGAAAACGTATCATTTAATTATCTCGAATAATTTTAATTATTCTTAGGGGTAATGGCTAGGCTGAGGCGATTATTAATTACGAAAATGAAGTATTAAATGTTATTTAGGTTAAAGTATCAATTTATGATATGTTAAGTAACATGTCATTCTCTAACAATTAGTAACACTGATACATCCGCCCCCTTAGCTGTGCAACGGACATACCGTGGGCATTTTTCAAAAAAATGCTTTACAAATTAGTTTTTGTTGCAATGAACTTAAAGCTTAATTTATTTATTTTCCAGTGTAGATTAAATTATAATTTTTCTTTCATTCTATTGTTGTGGGATTCCACTTTAGGGTTCCAGTTTCTTTAAAAATCAACGTTATAATAAATGCAGTTGTTAAATAAGGAGATTTTAAGTTCTTATGGTAATATAATTTAATTGTGCTCGGAATTGTTTATTCATTATCCACAAATTTTCCGATTTATTTAAAAAACGTTGGTAAAAAGAATATCATTTTAACTTATTTAATTATGTTTTTTACACAACCAAGGATTTATTTGAATAAAAGTGGTATTTATTTAAATAATTGCTTGTTTTATTTAAATAATAGGCTTATTCACTGACGGTTATTTAAACATTTTACAATTTTTATTCAACTATTGGTTATTAAAATAAATATTATTTAAATATCGCCGAGCTTATTTTATTCCTAGATAAAAATTAATCGAATGCCGAGCACTATCTCAAACTGATCAGTGATTTAAGTGACCAAGGATAAAAAGTGATTACGTCAATATGGTGGTATTTGTAGGTAAAAAACTAATTGTCCACTGGTTAAAAATATTTGTTTTCGTCAAAACATGGACGCCGTCAAAGCTGATATTTCAAGTCATTATGTCGCCATTTAAAATTAACGGCCTCCCGCAGGGGAGAGGACCAAGCCCCTTTTTAATGAGCTATGAATACACTAATAAAAGTATGGAGATTACCCCATCCCAAGTCCCCATCACCTGCCAGCATTCATTGTAGGCGGTCATATTAGAAAATTCATCCCATGTTCCTACAGCCATTCTACAGGATTTTGCTAAAGTGTTTCCCCTTTTGAGTCTGAAAGGGCCAAGGTTTGAACAGATTTGAATTATTTGTAATATAAGGGCAAAATCTGACTCATTATTAAATTAAATTTTTAAACAAACCCTTGCTTATAGCGAAACAAAGATATATTACTGTTCGTGGAAATATACCATATGTAATAATGCTATATTTTGAAAAATACTCTCCTCTCAAAGTTCACCTTAGCTAAATACGGAAAATAGACCTCTCGACTGGCCATTTAAATCAGATAAATTGAAAGAAGATATTTATATTAATATTGCTTTAAAGCAACTGTCGGCTCTATCATTGCCACCTGTATTATGAAATAGCCCCTGTTATTAGAGTTGGCCATGAGTCTATCCGAATCTTCGGGAAAAAAATGTCTTTCGTGGAGAGCGTGGAGCCATCTATTAATGGGAACGGAAGCTAAAATTCAAAATAGCGAAACAATAACGTCGTCAGAGAGCCATTATAGAGCATTATATTTGGACCACTTTTACTCTACTTAGTGAACTTTAACCTAAATTATATATCCCATATAAAATATATTGTAATTAATTACTATAATAGTTGAAGTTATTGACAAATTTACAAACGAGCCAATCAACGCGAAGCATACTTTTATGTCCCGCCTTTTGGGTCAAAATGTAGCTTAAGCATCTTGTTTTGATTTCGACGCTAGCGACATCTGTTGAAAAAAGAGCTACTTCACCTAGTTGCTTTAAGTACGTGTGAATGAAATGTACTTTCAACTAACAAACAACCGTTAAATCTATGTGATTCCGAAATTTTTTCAAAGTATAGTCCAAGCCTTAAATATATCCCACTGAAACTAACTTCTAAATTAAGTCTAAAGACCAAAATAAAGTGTCAAACCCACATCGTGTTATTCACGTACGATCAAACGAATAAAAAAATCTTATTGCGTGTTACAACTAAGTAGCTCCAAATGTTGTCAATTCAATGACTAATTAAAATCTAAATAACGAATCCAGAGTTTTGTAAATAAGTCCAAAAGGCTTAAATTTATATACTCAAACCCTAAAAACATACCACCAAGACATTAGCAGAATTAGATCCCAAACCAAAACTACGTGTAAAACCCGAATGTAATAAAATAAACTACGAAGATATAACCATAATTAGTCCAAGATTTCTTCGAAATAATGGTCCCAAACGTAATAAACGCGTGGGGTCAAGGGCGGATCAAATTTAATTCGAATCGCAGCGAGAATAAAGGCCTGAGGCATAACAATAAAAAAATAAATATATTTTATAGTGAATCTTCGCTTTTAAGTGCGCCGTTGCGAAGATGCTTTTCTCCAAGTTTCCTCCAATTTTTCTGTTTTTCCTTCCTCCTTTTGGCCAAATGAGACGAGCCCGGAGCGAACCGTTCTTCTTGGAGCGCCTCTAACGCATTCACGGCCCTAGATAGCAAAAATTTAGCGCGCCTGATTTGCATACAAATGAAGTCCGCATTGATTTTTGAGCCAAAGAGGGCCCGGCCAGTTCTCCATCCGCTTCGTAAAGAAATCCCTTATATTAACAAGCTTGTTGTCGCCCGATATTGTTTTATTTTATTAGCCGGCAGAGGGAGCCATATACTTGTCCTTGGAGGCTTAACACCCCTTGTCCTCCTCTCCGCTAGTAGGTGGCCCTAGTTGAGCTCCGTTCCTGAAATAATTTGGCAAAATTGATTTAGCGTGGGGTACTAAGGCTAATTATTCGGTGCCGGAGGGGGGGGGGGATAGAACCTTTTTGGCGAAACTTTTAAGAAGCCTTGGATAAGTAGAACGATTATTTTGATCAGGTGTTAGTGTCCCTTTAAAGATTTTTATTCGATTTAGGATTTTATTGGATTTAGTCGGCGTGTTTTATGGTTTGTTGGGTTTAGTGCTGGCGCTTCTAAGGATTGCGTGTTCCAGAATAATTTCGCCGGCAGCGTACAATAATTTACTATGTCGACGACCATTTATTGGTTTTAAGATAAATATCGTACAAGCTAATATTAGGGTATATTTTGTTGGAAGGCTGTATTTTAGGATTAAAGTTATCCTTAAACTTGGTTTATATTGGCGTATACGACTACCGTCTCCACTTCGACTACGGAGAGTATTTGCTCTTTTCTGGCAGAATTATTGCTAAGTTAACTTTGATGGCGGTAAATTTTCCGCAAATCGATTTTAGGGTTAAAATTCAAAAATTGTATCATCCAAAAGTAATATATTTCTTACTGTAGAATCTAAATCTAATCTGCTAGTGCTTCTAGCGACGTCTTAAATTTCAGATAGGTTAAGATCTGGTTAATATTTTACATTTTCAGACTTATAAATTTAGTAAAAATATGATCTTGTGAATTAGTTCTGAATTGAACCTATATGTGTTTTGCGTTTTGACCTGTATCAACTGATCTGACAATATCTAAGAGTAAAAAAGGATTATCTGATATCTGATATCTATCGTAATATTTGTTTCGGTCTAGATAACGCAACTTTTAACTGATAATAGGTTCGAATCCTGCTAATGTGAGTCGTTTCTTCAAAATTATTTTTAGAAGATAAATCATTACATAAATATATTAACCGAATTTTACACCAATACGCATATATATAGAGAGAAGACCCTTTTACAGGGGTACCTACATTGTGTGTAAATTTTTTATAATCTACTTGTTACTAGATGGCGCCGTCAGTTCACAATCAGAAATATCAAAAATTATAAAACCCGTGAAAGTCTAATTAATTTAAATTGTGGTTATTTAAAAGCTGAAATTTTGTATAACTATATTTTCTAAAATATTTTAAATAAACTTTCAGCTTGAAATAGCACTTAAATTATTATAATTATATAATAAATATAATAATTTAATTTTGTTTTTTCAAATTTTGCGCCAAAATATCCACACTGGCGTCATCTAGTGTAGAAATATGAAATAAAAATTTTATACTCCATGGTGGTTTCTAAATGTTTGTTTCCCTGTATATAATATGCGAATTGGCTTAACCCAATTAATAATTATTATTTTTACTTACGAAGGTGTTTTAAATGTTCGAAAGTCTTGGATGCAAGGTAATCAAGCGAACATAGTAATTGCACGTAGCGTATGAAGGAAGTGTATTATCGACCTCTGCAATAACGTTGCTAATATAGTGCATCGTTATTTATCCGAATTAAGAATTAATATTTTTACATTCGATTGCGTTTAAATGTTAATGAGCCTTATAGTAGTTGCACGTAGAGTATAATGGAAGTTTATTATCGAGGAAATATTTTGAAATATGCAAAATAGCTTTAATGCGCCTTTAAGATAACGTTTTATAGGGAAACGCATTTCAATCACTCTGCATTTAGATCGATATGTTAATTTCCTGGCGTCGTACAAAAAATAAAACAATATAAACTTTCGAACAACAAAAGCGGATGCCTCTTTTACACTCGCCTTATCGCCTCCGACCGGCAATTGTCGAGAAAAATGTCAAATATCGCGCGTGCTACGAATTCCTTTGACCGAGGCTTAGCGAGAAACTGAAACGTTGGAATTTCTTGTGTTTTTAGATCGACTGCCTAACCTGGCAGCGTTGACGAAGTTCGCTACCATTTGTATCGCGCACCTGACGTTTTAAGCGTGGCGCGTCGTAGATGACGCCGGAATTACGCTCTGGTAAACACGATAAATTTTATAAATTTCGTTTTGGTGAATTGTCATTTGGATATCTGCGAATTGGCTCCCAGGGTTTACAGGGAGAGTACGTAGAAAGCTTCGTCGTTGTCTGTTCTAGGAATATGGGGGTTACATTTAAAAATAAAATTAAGAATTTAGTTAAAATAAAATGAAATAAAATAAAATAACAAAACATTAAAACTGTGTTTTTCTCGTCAAATGTAAAGATTTGGAATTAAATTAATATTAAGTATTAAATTAATACTAAATTAATATTTAAATATAATTACTGTACTTTTTCTCTTCAAATTTTAAACTTAAATGTGACTTTTTTGAATTAAATTAAAAGTAAGAATTAAATTAATACTAAATTAACTAAATAAAATTAATATTGAAATATTAATACGGCGCTTTTCTCGCCAAATGGTTTTTCACGATTGCAGATGGCGACTTAAGCGCCGGACTATATTCAATCTTTGGTCAACTTGTTCATATAAGGACTGAGGCTTCACCCTCTACACTGTCACATTACGTTAAAATTCCTACGGTTGTTATTTTCGTTGGAGATTGTGGTCGGGAAATTCTGGCGAACCGAAGTTTCATTCTACTACAGATCTGGTTTGGTTTTTCTTTTTCGGTTCTTCGAGGACATTTTTACGTTCAAATTGCTGCTTGAATGTCGTAGTAGGTGGTTCCTTTTCGCTTGTTCCGGGATTTCGGAGTAAGGTAAGAAGAGTAAGGCTATGACGTCATTTTACTCCGATTCTGTTGTGGCGAATATTTTGAGTCGGAGTAAAAACGTTCTTCCAAACTGGCTGCTTGTGGCCTTTTAATCAGCTAGGCTAATACCCTTGGCACCACCTTAGGCCTAAGTCATCAAGCGACGTTTGAAGCCTTTAATTCAGGTGGCCGAGTTACAATGCGAAGGAGGGTGGTGGCAAGCTCTGCATGCCACGCGATCGAGCCAACAGCTCCCTACACTTACTATTAACGTTAGTAGATAAATTCTGGCTAGCAGACGACAAAATCCGATTTATTCCTTTACACCGCTTTCAGAAGGAGTAAAAAGAGTAGCCCTGATACTCCGGAACAAGCGAATAGTTTCTGGGCCGGAGTAACTATCATCCCCGGGAACAGGTGAATAAAACGTTTTAGGGTAAAAAGAGTACACTGAAATAGTTTTAGAAAGTGTCTATATTAATAAATTTCGCCCAGTGCTTGTTACTCCTCTCTAACAGATTTCTCATAAATTTTTGATTTTATTGAATAACGTAATTTTAATTATTTTAAATAAAGGTAAATTTTGTCATGGTTTAAAATTTTATATTTTGCTGTGAACTGTATTAATTTTATGCTATACAGGGTGTCAACTAAAAAATGAACCAGAGCGAATATCACAAAATCTATTTTAGGTACGAGTTTGCAATTTTCAGGTTCGCATTGAGTGTGTAGGGGGAACACCTACTATGAAAATGTCGATGACCTTGAACCACGTCTTCATGGTCATCCATAAATTATCTCGAGAACCGTAAGTGATAAAAAGTTGGTTCCAATTATAAAAGTATTCCACGTCACGTTTTATGGCTAAATAGCTTTGAAGCGATCGGATTTGACCAATAGGAATCCGAGAAATATTTTACTAAAATCACAACTGGTCGTAAACGGGAAAATTGCAAGAAAAGGCTAATAACTCGAAAACAAGTTGACATAATGACGTCACAAAAACCGTAAGTCACATCGAGACGAAAATCTGCCGCGATAAACATTCCAAGTAGAGGTATGGATTCCTGTATATAATCATTTTATGCTGCATAGCATTAGCACCATACCCTTCACAGTTACAGCAAAAATAAACCATTTTGTACCTACAAATTTGCCACAGTGTAGACGTAGCTTTGTTGAGTATCGCCTGCACCTCCTACAAGTTCTTCCGTTCACGTTTTCACTTAGGTGCAACTTAACCTGGCTAATGTATATAAAACATTTGAAAACCATATCAAAATTTTCTTCGACAGATGGCGATGCTATATCAAATATAAACTTCTCCTAGGTATTACATCTTGAACTAAGCTCGTGTAAGTTCTCAGTATTGCTGAATCTGTCCTTGGCTTACCTTGTACAGTTACAAACTTAGTAACTGTAGCCGCGTCCACACTAGACACTTAAGAAACTTTTTAAAACTGTTTCGAAAGATCAAATTTAACATTTTCGGTGTCAACTGTATTAATAGACATGCGATAAATACATTTGACACCTAAATTATACAATTTGATCCTTCGAAACTGTTCTAAAACGTTACCAACCAGTTTGTATGGAAAGGAGCAGCCGAAGAACTCGAGGGAAAACCCCTTAAACTAGTGCGGAGAGAACTTGCAAACTCAACACGGAAAGAGTAGTTCAGATTCCCTATCCAATGCCATAAGCTGGGATCGAGCCCGGCACGTCTTGCTAAGCACTCCGCCATAAGAACTTGTGGAGCTTAACGGTAATAGTTAGTGTAGGGAGCTGTAGGCTCGCGTGGCATGAAGGGCTTGCCACCACCCTCCTACGCATTGTAACCCGGCCACCTTAATTAATGGCTTTAAAAATCGCTTGATGACTTGGGCCTAAGGTGGTGCCAAGGGTATTAGCCTAGCTGATTATTATTATTATTATTATTATTATTATTATTATTATTATTTATTATTTATGGACTGTACTAAATTTTACCCCGTCTAACAAATTTCTGTTTAACAGAAAGGGTCGGTAAAGTTAAATAAAATATGGAAAGGTTTATTTTTCAAACGTAAAAATAAACTAAACATCTTGAATATGATGTTCCAACTGAATTGATTCCAATAAGCGCCACCAGGATGGCTCCTTTTGAGGATCTCCGGCGGATATAATGGAACAGCTGAGTCGGCAACTACATATGGCGGGGATTTACACCCGGGGCTTGAACATTTCGGCTTGAGCCGATTCCAATATTGACTCTTTTGCGCCAAAAATCTGCTTATTTTTTCATTTCTCGAAGCATCGCCCTTTCCAAACAAGTTGTCAAAAGATTAAATATAGTCCGGCGCTTAAATCACCATCTACATTCGTGGCACCGAATATTAAGCGAGAAAAGTGTAATAATAATATTTCAATAACAATTTAATATAACATTAATTTAAACTTTATTTTTGATTTATATTAAATTAATTTTTACCTTTCAATTAAATATTAATTTAATTCTTAACTTTCAATTAAATATTAATTTAATTCTTAACTTTCAATTAAATAATAATTTAATTCTTATTTTTCAATTAAATATTAATTTAATTCTTAACTTTCAATTAAATATTAATTTAATTCTGAACTTTCATTTTAAAAGTATTATTTCTCGGTTTAATATTAATTTAAATTCTTTGTTTTTAAATTAATATTCAATTAATTCTTAATTTTCGATTTAATATTCAATTAATTCTTAATTTTCGGTTTAATATTCAATTATTTCTTAATTTTTTATTTAATAAGAATATAATTCTTAATTTTCGATTTAATAAGAATATAATTCTTAATTTTCTATTTAATATTAATTTAAATTCTTTGTTTTTAAATTAATATTCAATTAATTCTTAATTTTCTATTTAATATTCAATTAATTCTTAATTTTCGATTCAATAAGAATTTAATTCTTAATTTTCGATTTAGTAAGAATTTAGTTCTTAAACTACGCCATAATGTTTAACCTTTAGCCTCTCTAGATAGAGGGCGCCATATTCCTAGAACAGACAGCGACAAAGTCTTCTATATATACTATCCCTTTTAACCATTGCGGATATACAAGGGCCACTCAATCTTTGGCAATGGTGTCAAACAAATAGACATTTATGAAATTTGTCCCCTTATCAAACTATAATTCAGGCGCCATCTATGACGCGTCGGAATAAATAGGGTAAAAAATACGTAGCATTTGCGAAATTTTGTTACCCTCTTCACGTTAGATGTCGCGATTAACGTGTTTTTCTCGGTGCGATTGAATTATAGATGGCATCGCCAGTACACAGCGCCCTCTATACAGAGATAGGGAATTAATCCTGGAAAATCAGCAAGTCATATTTGGTTTCATTTTTTACCCCCTGGAAATTGCTTACGCGCAGAAATACCCTATTTATATACTTTATCCTTATGGCTTTTAAAAGCATTTGCCATATTTTTAAAGTTACTTTCGGTTTCGTTAGCATAAGACCACAGGTAATAATGCTTAACATAAGTGTGATGGCATGATAGTTTTTGTACAACTATTATTTAAAATAATAATATGGATTAGCAAATACATAAGGTAGTTGATTTGAAAAGTGTTTTGCTTTTTTCAAAACACACTGTACAAACACAAAACACCAAAATTAAATTTAACCGATCCGATAAAACGTAGATAAAGTAGTCGTTAATTTACAATTTTGATGCTGAACGTGGTGAGATGTGCATTTTGATCTTAGACGTATTAAAAATGTACAAAGTCATCTATATTGTACAAAGATAAATATTTTAAAAGTGCAAAACGTTTTTTCAGTGTTTTCATAAAGTACGTTACAGAATTACTCGAAAAACAATATAGCAAAGAATGATATGCCAATGGATGTATTGCTAAAATTTCCACCTTTTTGAAGAAATGTAGCATTAGTTTTCAAGTGAGGATACTATTGCTTACAACTGATTGTCAGATTACAATTGCATTATGTGAACTGAGGAATTGTGCTACATCAGATTCAGATATCAGATTATCCGAGTTTACGTTAGGATATCATCGGATCCAAATGAAAACCAAATAAACTGTAGTTTAAACTCGTAACTAATCTGAATTCATTGTAAACTGGCAAACAGATTGAAAGCAGGTGTCAGATGCCTCGCAGTTCTCGATCTTACACATCCCGCTATTACATTCCTTCGAAATTTTATTTACTGTTTATTTAATTTGCTTTCCACTAAACATATAAGTCAGATATGTCCACCTAACTGAATCTGGTGAAAAAAATTATATCGAATTCGGTAATATTTTTCACTTATCATAATGAATCAGATACAATTTAAGAACATATTACTGCGTGAGGTGTCATATAACAGATCAACCTGATCTAACTGAATGCTCGTTTTCAGATATCTGAAAATTACGACCTGATTAACTTGTTTAGTTACTGACCAAATTATCAGTCTTCGTTCTTCCAACAGAACAAAAGAAAGGAATCAAAATCGACCATTAATTTTAAGTAATTATATTATTTCGACCATTAATTTTAAGTAATTATATTATTTCGACCATTAATTTTAAGTAATTATATTAATTCGACCAATAATTTTAAATAATTATTTTAATTCGACCATTAATTTTAAGTAATTATTTTAATTCGACCATTAATTTTAAGTAATTATTTTAATTCAACTATTAATTTTAAGTAATTATTTTAATTCAACCATTAATTTTAGGTAATTATTTTAATTCGACCATTAATTTTAAGTAATTATTTTAATTCGACCATTAATTTTAAGTAATTATTTTAATTCAACTATTAATTTTAAGTAATTATTTTAATTCAACCATTAATTTTAAGTAATTATTTTAATTCGACCATTAATTTTAAGTAATTATTTTAATTCAACCATTATTTTACGTAATTATTTTAATTCGACCACTAATTTTAAGTAATTATATTAATTCGACCATTAATTTTAAGTAATTATTTTAATTTGACCATTAATTTTAATTAATTATTTTAATTCGACCATTAATTTTAAGTAATTATTTAAATTCGACCATTAATTTTAAGTAATTATTTAAATTCGACCATTAATTTTAAGAAATTATTATAATTCAACCATTAATTTTAAGTAATTATTTTAATTCAACCATTAATTTTAAGTAATTATTTTAATTCAACCATTAATTTTAAGTAATTATTTTAATTCGACCATTAATTTTAAGTAATTATTTTAATTCAACCATTAATTTTAAGTAATTATTTTAATTTGACCATTAATTTTAAGTAATTATTTTAATTCAACCATTAATTTTAAGTAATTATTTTAATTCGACCATTATTTTATTTAAATGGAATAATATCAAGCTAAGTCGTCGGATTATCCGCAAACGCTGACGCCAGCCAAAAGCGCCAAGCCAACTAACTACGTGGCAATCCCAAACGGGCCAGGCTCGTTAATGTATGTTAATCCGTGTTCGGGCCATTGGCACCTGGTAACATCGGCGGAAAATATTGGAACACAGTTACCCCGGTCCTAGCTCCTCCACGCTCCCAATATCATTGATTATACCCAGAGACGTCGCTAAACTGACATCTCGTCCGCGAACAAAAACCCATAAACCGTACCCATTCGACTCGCGAACGCCGTAAATACTAGCTGACTGGGCTACTACAAGTTGTTTAGCCGCTTGTCACGCCACATAGCTTTAACGGTAGCCAATCAATAGCTAGTTTATAACGGGGCTGACGCTCTGGTCGCGTTTCGAATGCCAAAGTAAGTATACCTTTACCTCCTCCCACGATAAAATCGGGGGGCTTTGGAAGGTTTTAATTTGGTCGCTGGGTGGCCATCTGCTCTGTTTAAGCCCAAGCGAATTTGCATATATTGTTATTTGTATGTCACTAGTGCAAAATACACTTTCTCTCTCGCGACCAGGTTTATTTGACTCGGAATGACATGACACGCGCCATGTTTAATAAAAGGCCAGAGCGTTTCCTGTTCCTTTCTACTCCGATGATTTGGACTTTTGGTGTACGTTGGAGTGTGTATTTATTATGAAGGGGATTGTTATTTGACGCAATTGAAGTTGTTTCCGAGTTGTACGAAGTATTAGCACGTATTTTCTATAGAGGTTCTATAGAAATATTATCGAAATTCTATAATGTTATCGAAATTCTATAATATTATCGAAATTGTAAAGTGTTTCTAAATTCTATAATGTTGTCGAAACTCTATAATGTTGTCGAAATTCTATAATGTTATCGAAATTCTATAATGTTATCGAAATTTTAAATTTTTATCGAAATTCTATAATGTTATCAAATTCTATAATGTTATCGAAATTGTAAAGTGTTTCGAAATTCTATAATGTTATCGAAATTCTATAATGTTATCGAAATTCTATAATGTTATCAAATTCTATAATGTTATCAAATTCTATAATGTTATCAAATTCTATAATGTTATCAAATTCTATAATGTTATCAAATTCTAAAATGTTATCGAAATTGTAAAGTGTTTTGAAATTCTATAATGTTATCGAAATTCTATAATGTTGTCAAATTCTATAATGTTATCAAATTCTATAATGTTATCAAATTCTATAATGTTATCAAATTCTATAATGTTATCAAATTCTATAATGTTATCAAATTCTATAATGTTATCAAATTCTATAATGTTATCAAATTCTATAATGTTATCAAATTCTATAATGTTATCAAATTCTATAATGTTATCAAATTCTATAATGTTATCAAATTCTATAATGTTATCGAAATTGTAAAGTGTTTCGAAATTCTATAATATTATCAAAATTCTATAATGTTGTCGAAACTCTATAATGTTGTCGAAATTCTATAATGTTATCGAAATTTGATAATGTTATTGAAACTCTATAATATTGTCGAAATTCTATAATGTTATCGAAATTTGATAATGTTATCGAAATTTTATAATGTTGTCGAAACTCTATAATGTTGTAGAAATTCTATAATGTTGTCAAAATTCTATAGAAATGTTGTCGAAATTCTATACAACGAAATGTCTATTGGAATCCTATACAACGAAATGTCTATTGGAATTCTATTCAACGAAATGTCTATTGGAATTCTATACAACGAAATGTCTATTGGAATTCTATACAACGAAATGTCTATTGGAATTCTTTAGAAACTAGTTGTCAATTTTAGTTGTTTTTAATTAAATTATTTATTACGTAAATAAAGTGGTTTTTATCTTTTTAATAATATAACGAACAATAGAAATTTTAAAAGATTTTAATCGACATCATATAGAAAAGTTATTCGAATTGTGTATAGTAATAATCGAAAACCTGTAGAAAAATGACCCAAAATGCATATAGATTCAATAGAACGATCATCGGAATCTTATGGAAACATTTTTCAGAATATCTACAGAACTGTTATCAGAATCTTAGAGATAAATTACACGAAATGTCTGTAGGAATTCTATAAAATAATTTAATGAAATGACTGTAGGAATTCAATAGAAAAATTGCACGAAATGTCTGTAGGAATTCTATAAAACAATTACACATTGACGATAGAAATTCTTTAGAACATTAATTAATAAAACTGCAATGGAAATCCTACAGATAAATTACCTGAAATGTCTTTAGAAATAACATGGAAATGCGATCGGAATCGTATAAAGAAATGGTCCGAAATATGTATAGAATCTAAAGAACCATAATCGAAATCCTATAGAAATACGATTCGAAATACCATCTAGACCTGTAATTGTAATTCTATAGAGAAACTACTCCAAATTTCTATAAGATCTTTCGAACTGTAACCGGCATCTTATAGAGAAATTGCACAAAATGTCTATAGAAATTCTATAGAACTGTAATCAGAGTACTATAGAAAAATATGCCAACATATTTATAGAAACCATAGATATTTAGGTAATTTATCTGACTATTGAAAACTCCTATAAATTTTTAAGTGTTTTCTATAGAAATAGTTACAGATAACTCTAATGTATATAGAAAACTTAAGACATTATATAGATACTCTATAAGCTTTTATAGATCCTTTAATAGAAAATGTTTGCCGAAGATAGCAGGAACATTATCTGAAGTATCATAGTTTCACGATTTTTGGTGAGGGCTTGCTTTGGTTTTCCAATTATGGGAACATATTTTGAAATATCGTGTTCTCTAAACAATACTTTCTAAATTTAAAAAATAGCAAATAGAAGATGCTTCAAAATTTGGACAAAAAGTGACTACCAGATTTACGAAAATATTTTAAAAAGATTGTATAAAATATATTATTTAACCAAAATAAATCATATTATTTGGATACTTAAATATCTACAAAATTTTAGAAACTTGTAAAATAGTCTAAAAATTTCATAACAAGTAGAGGTCCTTGACCCATACTATAGAAGTCACAAACAAAACTAACCAAATGTTACCGACATTATCATAAATTTATGACATTAAATTTATCAAATTACCGTATATAATGGCGGTTACTGGTAAGCCTAATAAATAATTCCAATATAAATTTTAAAATAGAAAAGTGTTAGTTATTTAAAACACGAATCCGGTAAATCACGTAGAATGCCCTAAATTTAAAACTTTCGAGGGATGTTCAAATATTTTCTTTAAAATTTGTGCTGAATATTTCAACATAACATTCGATATTCTAAACACATGATAACTAGCACCTCAATCGAGATATATTTTAAACGAATAGAATATTTTATTTCTTTTTAAAACTCGGAAACCCTTGGAATATAAGTTTATCATTTCCACGTTTAAATTTGCTTAAAATATTCAGCAAGATAACCAATAATTTTCAATAAGGAAACGTGAGAAATCACATAAATCAAAAATTAACGCAATCCCAAGATTATAACCCTTTCCAAGATCGCGAATTAAAACATCAAAAACTCACCCTTTAAACGTCGTCCAATTAGTTTGACAAGGTGAAACACGGTCAACGTTAAATTTAGTCTCGAATTGGAAATAAATAGGGCAGTTCTTATTTCAAGCGAAGGCTTCTTCTAAGCGACGGCGCGACTTCAAACGCGAACGGCCGTTTCAAAAATAAATTTATCTTGGCTGGTAGCAGCGGAGTGCGTTCTCCCCTGGATGGTAGCTTCCCCTCTCCGTGATTCTCTTCGTCGCCAGCGCCCCACGCGTCGCTCTTCGGCGTTATCGACCTTAAGCGAGGCTGCTAGAGTAAAGATGCGCCGGTTCTAGCGTTACCCGCGCTGTTAAACCGGTGATACCCGATATTCCCGATGTTTTTAAAAAAGGCAGAAGCTCGCAGCGAAGATGCCGCAACCCACTATAAATTTTTAATCAGGGATTTTGTTTTTAAAGTTGGGTTTATTAGGCGAATTTGTTAATTGGCGGTGGAAGATGAAAGGAGATAATTTCAACATACCGGTGAATAAATGTTCAACATACCGGTGGATAAATAGGAGGTTGTCAAAGGTTAATTATCAAATTGTTTGGTGTATGGATAAATTTTGAAAAATACAGATTTTTGGCTGAAGCTTTTAATACGTTTAATGCGAAATTATTAAGGCTTAGTACTTTAATTTATTCAGTGTTGTAGTCGTTTTAATAAAAGGATCGTTTATAATTAGGAAACATACTTCTATGAAAACCATCTATAAAATCGAATTAAATTAAATATAAAAACTGTAAATAAAATTGAATAATTTTTATGTCTCATATGGTTACACAAAAAAAAGTAAAGTTCACGCCCTGTTATCCGAAATTATTTTACGGACATCGATGGATATTTTCATTTTCGTTAAAAAAAGCTTACGGCCATCGATGGACATTTGCATTTGCATGAAAGAGGCGTACAACCATCGCTAGGTAGCTTACATTTGCGTTTCAAATGTTTACGTCCATCGAATGGTATTATCGTTTTAAGTAAAACGTTTACAGTCATCGACGGATATTTCCATGTTCCTAAAAGAATTACGCATATCGTTCGGCATTTTGCAATTTTTACAAGAAGTTTCCAGCCAACTATGGGCATTTTCATTTTAGCGAAACCTTATCGTTAGGTATTATCATTTTAATGAAAAATATTAGCAGCCATATTAGTGCGAAAGAAGCTTACGGACATCGATGCTCATTTTCATTTGTGTAAAAGAAGCTTACGGACATCGATGTTCGTTTTCATTAGAGCGAAAAAAGCTTACGGATATCGATGTTCATTTTCATTTATGTAAAAGAAGCTTACGGACATCGATGTTCATTTTCATTTATGTAAAAGAAGCTTACGGACATCGATGTTCATTTTCATTTATGTAAAAGAAGCTTACGGACATCGATGTTCATTTTCATTAGTGCGAAAGAAGCTTACGGATATCGATGTTCATTTTCATTTATGTAAAAGAAGCTTACGGACATCGATGTTCATTTTCATTAGTGCGAAAGAAGCTTACGGATATCGATGTTCATTTTCATTTATGTAAAAGTAGCTTACGGACATCGATGTTCATTTTCATTTATGTAAAAGAAGCTTACGGACATCGATGTTCATTTTCATTAGTGCGAAAGAAGCTTACGGATATCGATGTTGATTTTCATTTATGTAAAAGAAGCTTACGGACATCGATGTTCATTTTCATTAGTGCGAAAGAAGCTTACGGATATCGATGTTCATTTTCATTTATGTAAAAGTAGCTTACGGACATCGATGTTCATTTTCATTTATGTAAAAGAAGCTTACGGACATCGATGTTCATTTTCATTCCAGCGAAAGAAGCTCACGGACATCGATGTTCATTATCATTCGAGTGAAAGAAGCTTACGGACATCGATGTTCATTATCATTCGAGTGAAAGAAGCTTACGGACATCGATGTTCATTTTCATTTAAGTAAAAGAAGCTCACGGACATCGATGTTCATTTTCATTTAAGTAAAAGAAGCTTTTGAAATCGTTGTTCAATTTCATGTACGTAGAAGGAGGTTCCGAGCATCGATGGGAATTTTCATTTACTTGAAAGAAGCTTTACGTAACAGAGGCTTACTGTCCTATCGATGGATGGTTCCCTTCCGTGAAAGAATCAGCTAACGACCCTAAATTGAAGGTCATTTACATTTTCGTCATTTTCTTTAAAGTATCTTCGTCTATACAATATAAATATTTAAAGAAAACGTTTGAAATTACCCCAAGACATATCAGTCCGCGACTTGGCTTCTACCATCCCAATCAAATACGACAAATGACTTAAATAAAATTGCAAATCTTCAAATCACTCCAACCTAAACAGTTGACAGTCCGCAACCCGACAACGCAAATCCTCAAAGGCCAAAGCCGAATAAATAGGACTGATAATAAATAGCCTCATAATTCCTAATAAATCGGAATGCGTTCGACGCGAGAAAAAAACACCCAAATATATCTATCTCTCTGTTCACAAAAAGGGGGGGGCTAAATGACATCTACCCCCGTCCGTTTTTCCATAAAGTAAGTGAAGTTTGCCATTTGGAGAAGCGTCGAAAAGCAAAGGGAACCCCAAAATACGAGACAGTGCAGTCTCGATCGGAATCAGGACGAGGGGAATGGTAGTTTCTCTTTCAAACGGCAGAGGGAGCTAGAGACGCTCGGGAAGGAAAAAAGAAAAAACCCTACGTCAGCAGCCATCATGATGAAATCGTGATTTATGCCGGGATCGGGAAAGTCTCGCGGAGTCTCGACTTGGGCGCGATCACGCGAGAGAGCGCGACAGTGCCTTCCCTTCCGTTTTCGGACTTACCCGATAGTGGCCGATACGCGGCGCTGTCGCCGGGATCAACTGGCCTATCTGTGTCAAGTTACGAGCCAATGTTTTCCCCTCTAAGTAAGCGGATAGCGCCGGCTATCATACGGGTACGGTGAAGTGGTAAGCGAGGCGTTTTGAATTGAGGTGTCGGGTGGCGTGGCGCGGTGGTCTTCGAACAATGGATGGTCGTATCCGCCGGGCTTCGCTTATTGCTTATTCGCATATGAAACGGAGCTGGCTGGGAGGCGATGGCACGCAAACGCTGGGCTTGCAGGCAATTGAAACTCTTATACTGTTTTGACTTTTCCCAAACTGTAGAAGGATCGTCTTGGAAGAAAAAATTCCTAAAAATATGCCCTTGAAATCTTGTAGCCAAAAATGCACGACGTTGTAGCCAAAAATGTTCCTTCACGCGTGTAGTAGTGTTTGCCGTGTTTCGATAATGACCAGCTGACGGAAAGTTTAAATAGGCCAAGTATAAAACTTTCACAATTCCTTTTGAAAGTTTCATACTTTTTAGGGAAATTAAACTTTATTTCAACTTTATCAATTATCAAATATATTAAATGTTAACTTTTTTTTTTAAATTTTTATATTTTTGGTAACAAAATATATTTTTAAGACCTTTCTTGAAATTAACATTTTTGAAACTTTAACTTTTTGGAAACTTAACCAGTTTTTTGCTAACTTCTTGATTTTTGGTTTTTAAAGAATTTAAAATTTAAGCTTTTTATTTTCTATTAAGTTTTTAATATCTATAGAAAATTAAATTTCTATACACCCTTTTACGAAGTCGGCCATTTCATTACAGGCCTAATTTAAATAGTACAGGCAAGGGCGCCTGCACGTGCTCATCAGCTCGAGACGTCGCGTGCACTTGACCGCGTGAAGCGGCCTTGCTTGCACTATTTGAAATCAGACCTGTAATAAAATGGCAGCTCTCACAAATAAGGATATAAAAGAGTGAATAGTATCTATAGCAATTTGGGTCAAAAAATTTATTAAATGTTAACGGTTTTTTCAAATTATAATATTTTTTTGTAACAAAATATAACATTTTTTTAGACCTTTCTTGAAATTAACAATTTTGAAACTTAAACATTTTTTAGTTTTAACATTTTTTAAACTTTCACATTTTGGAAACTTTACCAGTAATTTTGCTAACTTCTTAATTTTTGGTTTTTAAAGAATTTAAAATGTAAACTATTTATTTTCTTATAAGTTTATAATGTCTACAGAAAATTAAATTTCTATGGAATCTATAGCAATTTGGGTAAAATTTTGCTTTTAAGAATCTACTGAATTTCTATTAAACATTTTTGTCAATGGTCTATAAAATATTTGTAGAACATTTTTGTGAATATTCTGTATACTTTCTATAAATCATTTTTGCGAATGTTGTATGAGCTTTCTATAGAACATTTATGTAAATATTCTATAGACTTCTACGTGCAATTTTTTGAATGTTCTATAATTTATATATAACATTTTTTGATGGTTATGTAGATTTTCTATAGATCGTTTTTTAGTTTTAAATAGAATCTTTATAGAACTTTTTTGAGAACGTCCCCTAGGATTTCTAAGGAATATTTTTTATGACGGTTCTATACATTTCTATAGATCATTTTTGAGTTTTGAATAGAATTTTTAAAGAACATTTTTGAGAACGTTCTCTAGGATTTCTAAGGAATATTTTGAGATTGTTCTGTAGACTTTCAAAAGATAATTTTTGAGTTTTCAGTAGAATTTCTAAGGAACACTTTTGAGAACGTTCGCTAGAATTTTTAAGGAAAATTTTTGTGACGGCTCTGTAGATTTTCTATAGATCGTTTTTGAGTTTTCAGTAGAATGTTTATGGAACATTTTCGTAAATATTTTCTAGAATTTCTAAGTAACATTTTTGTGACGGCTCTGTAGATTTTCTATAGATCGTTTTTGAGTTTTCAATAGAATGTTTTTAGAACATTTTCGTAAATATTTTCCAGAGTTTCTAAGGAACCTTTTTAGAACATTCTCTAGATTTTCTAAGGAACATTCTTTGCGACTGTTCAGTAGAATTTCTTTAGAACATTTTCTTTAATTTTCTATAAAATATAAAACATTTTTGAGAATATAAAACACTTTTGTAAATTTTCTATAGAATATAGTTTTTTTGTAAATTTCTATAGAATATAAAATATTTTTGTAAATTTTCTATAGAATATAAAACATTTTTGTAAATTTTCTATAGAATTTCTATAAAATAATTTTGTAAAGGTTCTCTTTCAGCGACGACTGCAATGGTAACAGTATTCGTGACACTATGTAATATGGTTTGAACTAGTAAGACTCGCAGTCAAACCCTTTTCCACCCCGCTTTAAACCATAATCGTCTGAGCGTTACGCTTGGTACAAAACGCGAGCTAGCATTAACCCTTGAAATAAAAACTAAATCGAATTAGCAATCGCTGCGAAAGAGCAAAATATGTCGTTGTTAAATTGTACTCACTGAGTAATACGAAAATGAAAAAACATTTTTAGCAGTTTTGATTTAATCAGAAAGATGTTTCCGAGGCTTAGCGCGATGCCTTGGCGAATAGCGTGAAAAACCATAGTTAAAAACTATGCGGAAAATAGTAACAAAATGGTACTTTAATATTGGACAAACGGCGCGAATCATAGTGCCTCGGATGAGTCGAAAACTAGGACAGCAATATAGCTAATGGAATACTTAGTTTCGAGCGTCCAGAAATGATCACTGATATATCTTGAGCTTCTCTTCGCTGGCTGTACATCATTTTCCGAAGGCGGGGATGGAGGACCTTCCCCTTCTTATACGGGGGCTGGTCCCTGGGACCGGGGTCGACAGCGGGGGGACCATCGCTCCAGCAATATATTTACCGCGTTGTACGTAGGCTGGTACTTGGGTATTTCGCGAGTGGGCAATCGCGATGTCGTGTACGCTTGTATTTGGTGGGGTACTATGCCAGCGCCCCCTGGGGCTTGTGTATGATTACATGTACGTGGGGGGCTGCCCCGCGTATGACGTTGCCACTCGACGTACTTTTAGAGACGCGGTGGAGGTCGAGTTCGTATTTTACTTTCTAACAATCTATTCAGATGTGCATATTTATTGTATTTATTAAAGGAAATATAACCTTTCTTTATCGAAGACCCCTAACAATCTGAGCGATAATTCATTAAATACTTGAGTTTCTATTCTATTTAAATTGATATTAAAAATTTTATAGGCTTAGTATCGCTTTAAAATCTGTATTTGAAATGGTTGGAATTTTTAAAAAAAACAAACGTTGTAGCTTGGTGATAAATCACTCGAATTTCAATAATAGTCTCCGAATTTTTAGCTTCTAAACTTATTTCGAATAGGTAGTTTCTAATTTCTTTGGAATTGGTAACTTCTAAACATATTTCGTATTGGTTGCTTCTAGACTTCTTTCGCATTGGTAGCTTCTAAACTTCTTTCAAATTGGTAGCTTCTAAACCTAGATATTTCGATTTTTTTCTTCTAAACTTCATTCGCATTGGTAGTTTTCTAAACATCTTTAGAATTGGTAGCTTCTAAACATCTTTCAAATTGGTATTTTCTAAACATCTTTTAAATTGGAATTTTTTTAAATATTTTTGAATTGGTATTTTCTAGATTTTTTTGAATTGGTAGCTTCTAGACTTAATTCGAATAGGTAGTTTCTAACTTCTTTGGAATTGGTAACTTCTAAACATATTTCGTATTGGTTGCTTCTAGACTTCTTTCGCATTGGTAGCTTCTAAACTTCTTTCAAATTGGTAGCTTCTAAACCTAGATATTTCGCTTTTGTTTCTAAACTTCTTTCGCATTGGTAGTTTTCTAAACATCTTTAGAATTTGTAGCTTCTAAACATCTTTCAAATTGGTATTTTTTAAGCATCTTTCAAATTGGAATTTTTTAAATTTTTTTCAATTGGTATTTTCTAGACTTCTTTCAAATTGGTATTTTCTTAACTTATTTTGAATTGGTAGCTTTTAAACTTATCTTGAATTGGTATTTTCTAGACTTCTATCGAATTGGTAATTTTTAAACTTATTTCGAAGTTTTACAAACTATAGTTCAAATTTTTGGTTTTACAAACAATAGTTCAAATAGTTTTTTTTTGAAACTTTAGTTCAAATTGTTTGTTTTAGAAACTTTAGTTCAAACTGTTTGTTTTTGAAACTATAGTTCAAATTGTTTCAATAAAATATAGTTAAATTGTTAGCTTCTGAATACCATTGAATTGGTAGCTTATAAATACCATTGAATTGGTAGCTTCTAATACCATTGAATTGGTAGCGTCTAAATACCATTAAATTGGTAGCTTCTAAATACCATTGAACTGGTAGCGTCTAAATACCATTGAATTGGTAGCTTCTAAATACCATTAAATTGATAGCTTCTAAATACCATTAAATTGTTAGCTTCTAAATACCATTAAATCGTTAGCTTCTAAATACCATTAAATCGTTAGCTTCTAAATACCATTTAGAATTGGTAGTTACTCCAAGAATCCTTGGTTACTCAACAAGTCCCGTTTGGTAGTGGAGAATTTCTTTAAAGGCCGACTACATAAATCTTCGGTTTACTCTGTCTTTCACTGGAAGTAGGCTTACTGCAATACACGTGTGCCATGCAGTCAGCCTACTTCCAGTGAAAGACAGAGTAAACCGAAGATTTATGTAGTCGGCCTTTAAGTTGGTAGTTTGCGAAACGCATGTTCAAAATGTAACCACTATTTACTTCTAAATAATATATGTTATTATTTAAACCTACGCCCAAATGAAAGAGTATAAATAAAAATGCCCTTGAAAGTTAAACAAAAATGTCTACATGCGTTTAATAAAACTCCGTGAAATACGTCTTTTCAAACAAGACCGTCATTGTCAAGACCTTCCCTGGAAAAATAAAACGCTTAACTCGTCTCTGCAAAGCGTTTGCAGGTTGTAGCTAGTGTTCTAAAATGCACGCGCAACGAGAAGAGGCCAAAAGAGGTCGCTGTTCCATTTGCGGAGAGTATGATGGATCGGCCAGTTGTTGGTCAGCGCCCTCTCTCGCTCTCTAAAAGCAAAAAGAAACGGCAACCCTCCTAAAAATACCTCCGAGAATTCAACCTCGCGCTCGACCAACGTATTACCTTTTTAGTGCGGCGCAAGATAGATGGCGCCGGAATTATACTCAAATAAAGGGAACTTTATTTCATGAATTCCGTTTTGGTGGACACCATTGGTAATCTGCAAACTGATTGCCAGGGTACAGGGATAATAAATGAAAGTAAAGAATTAAATTAATATTAAATGAAAATTAAAAATTGAATTAATATTAAATTAAAATTAAGAATTCAATTAATATTAATCTAAAATTATAATGAAATTAATATTAGATTAAAATTGATAGTTAAATTGATGTTAAATTAAAATTGAGAATTACTCAAATATTAATATAAAATTGAGAATTAATCAAATATTAATATAAAATTGAGAATTAATCAAATATTAATATAAAATTGAGAATTAATCAAATATTAATATAAAATTGAGAATTAATCAAATATTAATATAAAATTGCGAATTAATCAAATATTAATATAAAATTGAGAATTAATCAAATATTAATATAAAATTGAGAATTAATCAAATATTAATATAAAATTGAGAATTAATCAAATATTAATATAAAATTGAGAATTAATCAAATATTAATATAAAATTGAGAATTAATCAAATATTAATATAAAATTAAGCTTTAAATTAGAATTAAAAAATAATAATTATATTAGTATTAAATAAAAAATAAAAGTAAATTAAATATGAAATAAAAAATAAGAATTAAAATAGTATTAAGTTAAAAATATGAAATAAATTAATGTTAAATTAAAAATAAAAATGATGTTATATTAATATACAATTGAGAATTAAATTAAGAATTAAATTAAGAATTAAATTAAGAATTAAATTAAGAATTAAATTAAGAATTAAATTAAGAATTAAATTAAGAATTAAATTAAGAATTAAATTAAGAATTAAATTAAGAATTAAATTAAGAATTAAATTATGAATTAAATTAAGAATTAAATTAAGAATTAAATAAATTGAATTAAATTGATATAAAAATATTATTGATTATCGGGAATGTAGATGACGACCCAAGCGCCTGACTTCAGTTTGCCTTTGGTCATCTTGTTTGTTATCCCATTTACCTTCAACTTTTCGAAGCATTCCAGCTCACATTTGGCTAAGCCTTGTTTACGCCCAAATTCTTCCTGGATTTTAATCGGTAACAAGGTTAGTACTACGCCGTAAAGGTATTAATTTATGGACTTCGAGACTGGTATTCTAAAACGATTTTAAGGTTAAGGAGAGATGGGTTAAGCCAAAGACAATTTAAGAGAATTTTATAGGTACAGCGATGGCGATAAAAATATTTTCGCTTCGGCTTAAAGGGAATATATCCTTTATTATTTCTGTCGAGTCCTCAAGAGGTTCCAATATTGTACGCATCCTCACATGGCTCTTAGCATTTTCGGCGCTGTTTAGTGGTCTGTTGCGGAGGTAATCCCATTAAAGGGAATAAAACCTCCTATGTAGGGGGAAATTAATTTCAGCCTCCTAGCCCTGACGGAATCATTTTAGAACTATAGTAGCACCTATAGCAGATTTTGGTAGAAATGTACCGTAACATAGAAGTTTCATACCGACGGCAAGAAACAATTTATACGAGGAAGAACCTGGGACTGTAGTTTATAGCTTCGGTGATATGCTGTTAGACCGACTCCATCTTGATTTTAGGTCTAGAACGCCATCTCTTGAACGGAACACGATACATTTTTCATAAACTACAAATGTAATTTATATTTAGTTTTTATTAATCATATGATTTATATTTAGTTTTTGTTAATAATATAATTTATATTTAGTTTTTGTTAATAATGTAATTTATATTTAGTTTTTATTAATAATGTAATTTATAAAAAATAAAAAAAAATAAATAAAATCTAATAATAATCAGCTAGGCTAATACCCTTGGCACCACCATCATCAAGCGACTTTTAAAGCCATTATTTCAGGTGGCTGGGTTACAATGCGTAGGAGGGTGATGGCAAGCCCTTTACGCCACGCGAGCTAACTGCTCCCTACACTTACTATTCAAATTTAACTACCACATAGTTACATTGTTTTGTCTCTCATTTCTCTAAAAATTAGGATAAACACTTCCGATTTCATTTATTAGTCCTAACTACGAGGATCAGTGACAAAATTTGGGATGAATGGTATTACATTGGTAATTAGAAAAACTTGAAAAATCAATTGTAATTGATCCATTTTTCAACTTTAAGACCCAGTAAATTGGAAAATAATAATCTCAATTTCCCAAATTGTTCGTCATGCTTTTTTGAATAAATTTCATATTACATATGCTACAATATGTTTACTGAAAATCTTTCAATAATTCGTATACCAATTCAAATCGGAAATAGACTATTTCCGATTTGAAATAGTTAATAAATTGTTGATGACGTCATTTTGAAATGTCGCCAAGCGCGGAACATCCTTTTGATGTAAACTTTCGATTTAAACCGGGTTCAGTCTGTCGTAAAATTATTATTTACCAAAATCAGCCTCAATTTCTTCACCTACTAGCATCGACGCCAAATATTTCCGCTACGACTAATACAATTTGTTTGCGTCGACGCTCGCCGTCGTGACGTTTTTGCTCTAGTCTAGTGTAAAAAGTCATTTGGTTTTACCAGTAACCGGTTTTACTAATGAAAAAAATCATATAGTTATTGACGATAAATTTAATTAGATCACATGTTTGGAAAGGTGCTAAATTAAATTAGATTATATGTTTGAAAAAGTGTTTACTTGACTGACCAATATAACTTAATAATCGCACAATAAATCGAATTTATATTTATTGTTCAGATATACGGTATGTAAAGCTTGTTTTGTCAGGTATCCCACTATAGCATAAAATTTAGCTTTTCCTTAATTGTGTATTTAGAAATAGATCTAAAAACATGTGATTTTGGAGCCCAACTCGCTATTTAAAGTATTTTACGTTAAATAATGCTTTGTGAAATAATTTGTAGTTAGGCTAGGTAAAAATTTGTTCGATTATTTCTGGTTGTTTTCTGCTCGAATAACACTAGGTAAAATGTCACTAACGACGTAAATAGGAGACGAAAAAGGGTCAGGGATATGGGGTCTTTCCATCGCTAAAAATAACCGCAGAAAGATGAAAAAGTTTCTAGTGATATATTCGAAATTTTATCTTTTAGATAAGTATCATCTTGTAACAGCTGAAAATATTAGTTGGGCACCAGTTTAAGTATCATCCTGTAACATGCAGCTAAAAATATTAGTTTGGCCCCAGTTTAAGTATCATCCTGTAACAGCTGAAAATATTAGTTTAGCCCCAGTTTAAGTATCATCCTGTAACAGCTGAAAATATTAGTTGGGCACCAGTTTAAGTATCATCCTGTAACAGCTGAAAATATTAGTTGGGCACTAGTTTAATTATCGTCCTGCAACGGCGGTAAATATTAGTTTTGCACTAGTTGAAAACTCGTTCTGCATTTCTGCAACGGCATAAAATATTAGTTTTGCACTAGTTCAAAACTCGTTCTGCATTTCTGCAACGGCATAAAATATTAGTTTTGCACTAGTTGAAAACTCGTTCTGCATTTCTGCAACGGCATAAAATATTAGTTGTGCACTAGTTCAAAACGGTTGTATACTATTGGACCGAATCCCGTTTGACCGAATCCCATTGAACCGAAAAGTATTTTCGTTTATAGCCCAACATGGCGGGATTCAGTTGAATGGGAAATTTAAATCTGGTTCGTTTTCACTTCGGGTAGGTTAGTTCAGGTTGGGTTAGGTTAGGTTAGGTTAGTTCAGGTTAGGTTAGGTTGGGTTAGGTTAGATATGGTAGTCAACTATTTCACGTCGGGTCTTATCAAGGTTATTTTCCAAAATTAAACCCGGAAAATATCAAATTTCAATGGAAAAAGGTCTAAAAATACACGTCGGTACGAAATAATAAATATTTAAGACATAGTTTAGTCCAAATTAGATATACTATCGTCACGTAACCTACGATATATAAATATGTATCACTAACGGTATATTGAATGAAAAATGGTACATTCGGACGAATGGGATTTCGGTCCAATGGTCTACAATCGTTCAAAACTCGTTCTGCATTTCTGCAACGGCAGAAAATATTAGTTTTGCACTAGTTCAAAACTCGTTCTGCAATTCTGCAACGGCAAAAAATATTAGTTTGGCACCAGTTTAAGTCTCATCCTGTAACCGCTGAAAATGTTAGTTTTGCTCAATTTTAAGTATCGTTGCGCACCAGTTTGAGACTCGTTAATACCAATTGAAGATTTATCTTATACCGTGCAGTTTAAGAACGACACGAATCAAGAAGATATGAAATAGAGCTATACTTTGGGGAAGAATACAAAGATTTATAAGCCTTCCAGACGAATAAACAACGCAATATTACAGATTGAAAATAGTACTATCTTTCAAAACAACGTAAAAACGAAAATTGGCTTATTTACTACATTTTAACTCTAGCCTACGGAGTTATCTTTTCTGGTTTAACGCGATGCAATTATTTTAAAAGTAAAGCGTACGTAAACGCCAAAGAGGGTGATTAGCTACTTAAAACCAACTAAATCTCGAAATTGATTTTTGAATTTTTCCCTTCCAAACTACGCCGCAAAAATACTCAGTTAGGATATCCGAATTCAATGCGCCTTTTGATAAGGGCTGTTTTGCCTTTTATCAAAATCGAAATTAATTGGGGGACATTAATTTTGATGAGTTTACCAAACAATAGTTGCTCCCAAAGTTTAACCAACAAATGTTGATAATGGACTGGGCAATTATCGATATGATATTGCTTTTGCTTTTTACTCTTTTATCGTCGATTGCTCTACTTCGCTTTTTTCCCCAGACCTCTGCCAAAAACTACTGATGACGTTTCCAGTCTAATATTTATTTCAGAAAGTTCGCGTGTCTGTCGGTCTGTCTGTCTCGCTACTGGCGTCCACATCATTTGTCTTAGAACGTCCAAAAATGGATCAATTTTTCTCAGTTTTAGTAATTATATGTCCTGAGGCCCTGAGGTCCGTATGGTTTTGTTACCCCCTAAAATATTAATTTATTTTTCAAGTTAAGATCTACGTTGGTAACCGCCAAAAAGATCGACACGAAACTATGTGACACTTAGGTTTTGAAATCGAACCACTTGGATTTTATTATTTTATTGGCACGTGCCAATACATACTTTTGAAGCGTAATTAGGTGGTTTCTTTTCGCCTGTTCTTGGACTTAAAGTGTATTCTTTTTACCCTAAAACTTTTTTTCGCCTGTTCAGGGGATGATAATTACTCGACCACATTAACTATTCGCTTGTTCCGGAGTATTAGGGCTACTCTTTTTACTCCTTCCGAAAAGGAGGTGTAAAGAAGAAAATCCGATTTTGTCATCTGCTAGCCAGAATTTATCAGCTAAAAAGGCCACAGCCAGCCATTTTGGAAAAAATATTTTTACTCCGACTCAAACTATTCGCCACCACAGAATCAGAGTAAAATGACGTCATAGCATTACTCATCTTACCCTACTCCTAAATCCCGGAACAAGCGAAAATAAAACACCTAATCTTAGCAGGGTTAGAAAGTATCAGCAAGACCGGTTTTAGCGGTTTCAAGCACTAAGAAAATTCCATGGTTAAAACCGATTTTTTAAAGCATAAATTAAAACGCAAAAACTGTGAAAGTAAACTAAAACTTTTGATTTGAAACGTCTGCTAATCATCAATACTAGAAATAATACATATTAGAACCTGATATAGGCTTCGAGCTTCGGAAATATAGCGCCATCTGCCTTAATAACCTTCAACTAAATATGTGAAGAAATAGCAGACGATTTTTGAATTTCTAGGTTTTTCGGTTGAACTCTCAACTGTTGCGCAGATATAATTTTGAAATTTTCATATATTCAATTTAAAACTCGGTCGGTAGGCGGCGATAATTTTGACCAAAATTTAAACAACGCACGAAACCTATACGATTTTTTACTCTTTTCTACTTTGTGATGTATATTAGGGCTAGAATCCTAAAAACATACAAATGCGAAATACATTACACCATGAGTTTCTAAAACTTATACATCGATATAATATTGATTGTAAATCCATATTCCTGCACATTTTGTATCGTTCAGAAAAGCAATACACGCGATATAATATTGTTCGTGATGTGTCTTACAATTGTAATCTTGTAGCATTGTAAAAAGTGTAATAAACTTGAGATTGTAATATTGACTAGCTGAGGAAGGACCTCGGTCCGAAAGCTCCTATATTGTAAATAAAATCAGTTTATTCGACTCCAAATTTATCTATTGGTAATTAAAATCCGTTAATTCGACTCCAACGTTCACTATTGGTAATTAAAATTCGTTAATTTGACTCCAACGTTCACTATTGGTAATTAAAATCCGTTAATTCGACTCCAACGTTCACTATTGGTAATTAAAATCCGTTAATTCGACTCCAACGTTCACTATTGGTAATTAAAATCCGTTAATTCGACTCCAACGTTCACTATTGGTAATTAAAATCCGTTAATTCGACTCCAACGTTCACTATTGGTAATTAAAATCCGTTAATTCGACTCCAACGTTCACTATTGGTAATAGTCTTAGTCGATAATTCAAAATAACGGTCAAAAACGCCGCCGATCAGTTTAGTAAAATATTTTCGGCGGCGTAATCGTCGGCCATTTTCGGTATGGAGATACAGGCCGGAAGGCAGGCAAGGCTGCCAGATTTCGATAGACCGAAAACGGCCGACTCTTTCAAATATGTTCGTTTTCAAAACGAAAATTTTGCGGCGTAGCTATCGACTAAGACTATTAAAATCCGTTATTTTTGCTCACAAGTTCAATGGCCGAGGCTTAAGTCGTAATATATTACGTCGTTAATAGGCCTAAAGTACCCCGAGAAGAGCTGCAACCGGCCTAGTTGCTATTCCTTGTATACTTTCTATGCTGTGGCATCTTGTCGCGAGGGACAAAATTGCTAATCAAATATACAATTGCTGGAACCGTCTTCTTCTTTGCACGTTGCGAATTTCGTTCGCTTTTGAATGGAGCGCGCGCGGAAATGTCACACTCGAAAATTCCTTCCTTCCCGTTTTATTGATTGGGCACACAAGCCGTAGGCCTTCAACAAGCGGCAGCGGCTAGGCCTCGGTGCCAAAAGGCTAAAAATGTGACGCCGAGGAATTTTCGCGAATAACGCCGTTGGACAGATGGCGCTAGGAGCGGCGTGACCTTGCCGAGGGTTCAGGCGTTGCCAGGGGCAACGTAAATAACGCGTCATGTGTGCGCCTTCGCCAAGGCCTAACTTTTGTCCTTTGAAAACAACGTTGTATGACAAAATACAGCCGCGTTTTGGTATGGGAATTTCGAGCGCCCTGTTTAAGATATTTTTGAAAAGCCGGTCTTGTTGTTAGTTTAAACGAAAGGACTCGTTCAGTTTATGCAAATGAGCAGTGAATAACCCAGGCGATTCATGTTTTAATTTGGACCAGAGTGCGAAAACGCGTGAAGTGGGGTGCTTCTCTAGAGTCTCGAGTGAAAGAGAGAGCTGACGTTGAGAGCGTAAATATTGAGGTAGGATTTTTAAGGATTCCGCTTAACCGCTTTGTTTGAGGTTTTATTTATTTAAGGTAATTATTTTTTTGGTTTTATGAATCCACATAAGCAAATAGAAATTAGGCAAACTGCAAATCTGAACACAAAAAGAAGCATTGCATTGTGCTGTCAATTCAAGGTGATTTCACACTTCTGATAATTTCCCAGCGTGATGTTTAAAAGAAAAGGAGTCTTTAATTTAAATAATCTTCTGATTAAAATGGGCTCCTGTGGCGGATACAGAAAAAACTCAAGAGGGGGGGGGGGGGTGCTAAAAGACATCTTGAGCTATGGTTGTAATAACAAATCATAAAGTCACAAAGCTTAAGCGTTAAGGGAAGGGGGCGGCGTTCGGCCCTCATATTTATCCGCCACTGATGGACTCTGATAATTTAAATGATCTTCTGATAATTTACACAAAATGGACTCTGATAATTTAAAAATCTTCTGATATAATTTAAAAATCTTATTATTATTAAATTATTTCTTGTATAATTTAATAATTAATTCTCGTATATTTTAAAGATAAATTCTGATATAATTTAAAAACTAATTTGATATAATTTAAAAATGAATACTGATATAATTTAAAAATGAATACTGATATAATTTAAAAATGAATACTGATATAATTTAAAAATGAAATGTAACTTAAAAATGAATACTGATATAAATGAAAAGAGACTTAAAACGGTTTTAAAATTCACAATTTATTTATTTAAAAATCCAACGTTTCGGAGGAACTCTTCCTCCTTCTTCAGGTATTTTTACAACGTTGGATTTTTAAATAAATAAATTGTGAATTTTAAAACCGTTTTAAGTCTCTTTTCATTTAGTTTTTCACAATGTGCTTCTCTTCACTTCAATACTGATATAATTTAAAAAATAATTATGATATAATACAAAAAATAATTCTGATATAATTTAAAAAATAATTCTGATATTATTTAAAAAATAATTCTGATATAATTTAAAAATTAATTCTGATATAATACAAAAATTTATTCTGATATAATTTAAAAGTTAATTCCGATAAAATTTAAAAATTGATTTAAAAAATCGAATCTGATTCAAATTCAAAAATATGATTGATCATTTTTAAAATAATTAGCCTAATCATTTATTAAAATTAAGTATGATCATTAAAAAAATTCTATATAATTTTAATAAAAAAAGGAATTTGATAATTCACAAAGAATTTAGTTCGATGATTTCACACAATACCCAGACTGTCGTCTACTAATAACTTTCAACCAAGAGCGCCACCAATCGCATTTTTTATTAAAACTCGTCACGTGTGAACTAATTCCGTTCCGTGCTACAACCTGGGTGGGACATCAGGATATTGTTTTAGTAGTCAGCCTGACTAGTGGTTTTAAAAAGGGGGGTATAAAAACCAGAAGGACAGCCAACTTTTTGCTTTACCCGTCAGAATTAAACAGTGTTGTTAATTTTCCGGAAAAATTAAATACCGCAAATCGGAAAAATAATATGCGAAACCATTTCCCGGAAAATTTTCCGGAAATCGGAAAAATAAAAAATTTAAACATAAATTACTTTTTAAGGGTTTTTAACTTTTTATCGATATAAAATGTCTAATAACAGTAATCATACTACAAAACATTAATAGTGTTACATTGTTAATCAGTTTAAAGCTAGTCTAGAGGTTTATTAAATTACTTTAAGATTCGAAAAAATTAGGAGAAAATGCCACTTTATTTAAATTTGCAAACAATATTAGTCTAATGGCTCGCGGTCTTCTCAGACCCAACCAGCCCTTATTTGAATAAAAAACAAAATATTAGTCCAATCATGGAATGAAAACTTTTTTTATTATTTTCGGAAAAATAAGGAAAATTTTCCGGAAAAAAGTCCTCGGTCATTTTCCAGAAAATTTTTCGACTTACAACACTGGAATTAAAAAAGGAGTTTATAATCACTTGAGTTATTTGATGTTATTTTTTTTAAATTCGTGGAAATGATGGATGATGAATTTATGATACGCCATATTCGCCATTATTTATGAATATTTCGGTACATTTTTCACTAGTCAAATTGACTAGTGAGCCCCCAGATTTCGATTAATTTTAGTAGTCAGAGCATTTATTTCAGTAGTCAAACGCCGTGACTAGTGGCTTACAACCCTTTGCACGTACTAGAAACGCCACTTTAGTGAATAAACAGGAAATGGGGGCCCATCGCCGCGACCAATGAGGACCGCGAAAACAAATGACGTCACCCCATTAAACCGTAGTTAAACAAAACCCTTTCGGAAACTTTAGAAAGCGCGACTCTCGATAAACTTCGGCAAAGTGGCGTATCCTGTAGTTCGCCCGCTAATCCCGCGTCAGCTTAACCGGACATAAAACACGATACGAGCAATTAGCTTTCACGCCCTATAACGCTTTCGATATAAATTGACGCGGACCTCCCTCCCGTATCCCAATTTTCGTCCCGATATCGAATGCGAACTTAAACTGTCAAAGCGACCTTCGAAGTTTTGCAAAAGACAGCCTGACTTGACAGCCCGTTTTGAGGCGTTACAATTAGCCGACGCCGCCTTAAGGTCGTACTTTTAGGTTAGACTGTCGCCCTCCCCTCTAACTCGAGAGAGTGTCGCGTCTTCCGTAGAAAATGATCAATGAGAGTAAAATTTACTGGTAAGTGGTCGCGGGAATGGATCCCCGAATTAGACGAGCGTGTTTTGGTCGTCTGCTCGGGCCTTTAAACGCTCATTGGAACTCGCGTGAATTAGTTTTGCCTCATTTCCGGGCCCTATAATAATAATCCCTCCCCCCCTGAGTGTTCATTTCGCTCTCTCGTTAGATTTGTCTTTTAGTGGGTCCGATTATGACTTTAGAAGGGTTTGTACGCTGTATTAGTTCAGGAATACCTTCCGCCATCTATCGCCTTTAAGTGTTGACAAAAAAAGCCATTTTTTTATCTTGAAATGAAACGCTTGTGCCAGTTTTAACAGGTGTAATACAGTTAGTTTAATTTGGTAAATACCACCTGACAAGATGTGTTTAGCAGACCTTACAAAGACAAAGCCCCAGAGGTCCTATAATTCCTATAAAATCCTATATTTTATATTAGCAAAATCCCCAAAACGTCGCATAAAATCCAATATGTTTAGCAAAATCCCCAAAACGTCCCATAAAATCCAATATGTTTAGCAAAATCCCCAAAAAGTGGCATAAAATCCAATATTTTTAGCAAAATCCCCAAAACGTCCCATAAAATCCAATATTTTTAGCAAAATCCCCGAAACGTCCGATAAAATCCCATATATAGTCCTATAAAATCCTATAATTAAAAAAATATTCCTATAAAATCCTATAGTTTTTAAAAAAATATCCCTTTAAAGTCTTATATTTTTAGAAATATAATCCTATTTTTCCTATAAAAAATTTAAGATTTGAGTGGGGGCCCTGTTTTAGAAAGGTCTTTACGCTATATTAGTTCAGAAATACCTTCCGCCATCTATTTTTTTATCTTGAAATGAAACCCTTGAACCACTTTTAACCGGTCTAACCCATTTAGTTCAAACTGGTAAAAACCACCTTACAAGATGTGTTTAGCAGACCATACAAAGAATAAAATACCCTGTGCATTTTTCAATCATGGGTAAAACCAGCACTTTTAGCCTATCGAGACGAATATCGAATACCCAAAAAATTCCAATCGAATACCCAGACGAATAGTAGTTTTCAAACCGAATACCGAATAGTTACGCTTAATGCAAATACTACCTTATCGTATATTCGTCGAATAGTAGGTCATAATATTAGTTAAATCACAGGTCATAATATTAGTTAAATCACAGGTCCAAATATTAGTTGAATAAAGGTCCAAATATTAGTCGAATAACAGCTCTAATAGTTGAAATACTTTAAATTTCAATCTCAAAATGGTAGAACTGAATTATTAAAAAACCTCATAGATGACCTATGACGTAAATAAAAAACTATGTATAGAATTGCTCTATAAATGATTTTATTTGAATTTTACTAGCCGTCAACCGCCAAGTGAGAGCTCTACCATAGAAATTTCATCTTCCTCCGAAAACCGGATTTCGTTTTACCCTCCCCATACACAGCTATGCGGTGGCACATCCTGTTGGGGAGGCGGGAATAAGGGTCTATATTTGACAAATATCCGCCGAATATTTACCGAATAATATAAATGTTATTCGATATTCGATCAAATACCAAAAGAAGTGGGAAACGAATATCGAGACGGTTATTCGTCCGAATTATTCGATTAATTAGGTTATTCGCCTAGCGTTAGAAATTATGTTTGAAAAATACTAAACATTTCAATTTAAAGTTCTTTTTTTCTATAGTAGGTATAAACGTGGACATACCTATTGTAAAGAACAATGTTATTAGCGAAATTCATGTCTTAAATCAATGCCTACCTTATTTATCTCGGGAGTAGGGGACTCACCCCCCTTACCCATCATTTTATAATGGTAGATGGCGCTGTTCGCCAACCCAAAATTTAAATTTTTTAAGATATTAACGCCAAAAGTGGTAGATATATTATATATACCACATACGAATAGGTATATCAGAAATTATGAAATAAGAACTTATTTCTTCTAAAATTTAGTGTAGCAAACAACATTACCTTTAATTTAAACAAACAATAGAACGAATATTAACTTTAGGTGGGATAAATATTTTATTAACTTTAGGTGGGAGAAATATTTTAATATTGCAAAAACTTTGCTAATATTAAAATTTCGACAATTTTTATCACAAAATGGTTCAATTGGATAATTTAAAATTTTTCATAAAATCTTACTTTTGATATAACTAATGATTGAAACTAGTGTTGTAACTTGTAAGTCGGATACCAAGCCTTTTTTTCCGGAAAATTTCCGTATTTTTCCGAAAAAAATAAAAAGTTTTTCATTCCACGATTAATTAGTCTAATATCGTTTGCAAATTTAAATAAAGTGGCAATTTCGCCTCATTTTACCGAATATTAAAGTAAAACGAAACATCTGGACTAGCTTTAAACTGATTAACAATGTAACAATTAAAAACGCTTAAAAAGTATTTTATGTTTAAATTTTTTATTTTTCCGGAAAATTAACAACACTAATTTAACCTATATGAAGGGGATTTAAACAAAAATAGGAACATTCTGTTACGACTAATAACTTCAGGTACGAGATATATTTTATCACGAAATACAAATAACGTAGGCATTGCTTAGATTGAAATAGGGATAAAAAACCTCCGCAAATCCCCCCAAAATCATACCAACCGCGGTAGTAAAGCCACTATAAACTCCTTCTCCCGGCACAACAATCCCATTCATTGGAGATAAATAACCTTAACAGGTCTATTACGAAATGGACGTGAGCGGACACAAAGGTCGACGGCGATGGTGGAGAAACAAGCGTTCAGATGGCGCCACGGGCTCCCCTTTGGCCATTTCCCTTTTAAAGAGCCATAGACAAAGCCAGAGGCAAGCGTTCTTAAAGGGCATATACACTCGGAACGAATAGAAGTCTTCGTTTTGCCTAGTTTATTGGAAATATAATCAAGAAAGGTCCCTTAGGGTACGTTTTTTTCTTCTCCCATCTAGTTCGCTAGAGGTCGCCGTCTACCTTAGTGTGAGGGGGTCGTGGCGGGGGGGGGGGGGTACCAACAATGTCTCGTTCTGAAGGAGAAATTACGAGATTCGTTGATGCCCGATTGTGATTGGTCCCGGGCCCTGGGGATTTCGGGGGTTCCCGATAAGGCCTAACGAGCTCAAGTGCTCCGACGAGCGTATCGTCGTAACTGGGCCCTATCGCGACCGGCAGCGGGCCTCGGTCTAAGCCTCGGTCCGAGGTAATGGGACGACATTCTCTCTCTGTGTCTTGCGGGACGCTCATTGCGGTTGGCTTATTATTGGACCTCTCTCTTTGGCGATATTGGCTTTACTCGGAGGCTGAAACGGGGCCAGTTTGTTTATGGCTAATGTTGTTTCGGAAGATAGTTTTATGGCACTTTTATTTGCCCTGGATTAATTGTATCGAAGTTTTTATGGTTGACCAATTTCGCGTGATTAATTTGCTTAATTGCTGGATGGAATGAATTTGCTTTTAACGACTTTAAATTTCGTTCTCCGAATTTCTTCCTTTTGGCGGTTCTCAAATCGTCGTGGCCAGCGCGAAAGATTTATTGTACCAAGAACGTTTTTAGGTTGCTGAGAACCCTCCAAGTATGCTCAGTGGCGCCCTAAGGGGGGGGGGGGCGGTCCGCCCCGGGTACCAGGGCAGCAGGGGGTGCCATCGGAGAAGCTCGAGGGGGGGGGGGTGCAAATCAGAACGATTAAACTTGAAGAAGACGGACCCGCGAAAACTTCTGCACGGTCCTGGGGGGTGTCACAAAACACTGCCGCCGCCCCGGGAAGCCAGCCTTCTTAAGCCGCCACTGAATTCTAGAGCCTAGCGTAGTCACCGAGTCATTCGCTTTTCGGTGCGCCGCCGACGCCGCCGCCGAATTAGATTTTTTTTCCTTCAAAACCAATTTTATGCCGCCGATAAATTTTGTTCCCGCCGCCGATTTTGTTTTTCAGATTTTCTACGTAACTTTATTTTTTGTCCTTCAAAATAATTTTGATTCCCCCCCCCCAAATTTCCAAAAGAGGGGATAAACGTTTACCCGTTCGCGCCGCCGCCAGAAAAAAAATCAACGCCGCCGAGGATTTTTGACAAATCAGCACGCCGCACCGCCGCCGCATGTTTTTCGTGAAATAAAATCGGCGATACGCTCTAAGCCAGAGTCGTACGTTCTCAGTAACCTGAATGCGTTCTCGGTAATTGTACAGTGACAATGTTGACCAATTAAGATTAACAAATAATGTATCTACTTTTTACCCTAATAACGCTTTGTTTCCCCTAAACTAATCATTGGCTATTTCTCGACGTAACCGTGCACTTGGGGTGAACCGGAACTGTAGGCTTTAGTCATTCTTCGCTCTAGAAATTCCTTAAAAAGTCTGTGACGTAAGTTGTACCCAAAGTGACGTAATTCTATGTTTGCAACATTTTTCTTTTAAAAGGTGGCGGTAGTAATAATATTAATAATCAACTTGGCTAATACCCAAGGCACCACTTTTATTAAGGCGACTTTTAAAGCCATTAAAGGGTTCGTACGGAACTTGGATAACCTGGATAAGTCAGGGATTCTCAAATTGGGGGAAAAATTCAGGGATTAGTCAGGGATTTAAATGATATCGTAAAAAGTCAGGGATTTTATTAGTCAACAAACTTTGCATCATAAAGTTCTCTTGGCCGAAGTATTTTCAGAGAAACGCTCTCAGTATGCTGTTATAAAATATAATTAAGTTTGTGATATTTAAAACAAAAATGTTTCACTTGGTATTTTACCTATGAAAAATTACCAGGAATATGACCAAAAACGTCAGGGATGTTGCCAATAAATGGTCAGGGATAACCTTTATAAGTCAGAGATTTTAAATCCGAAAGTGTCGTACGAACCCTGCATTAATTCAAGTGGCCAGGTTACAACGCGTAGGAGGGTGGTGGCAAGCCCTTCATGCCACGCGAGCCAACAGCTCCCTACACTCACAATTACCGATAACCTCAACAAGTAGATGTTTACTTTTAAAAGAGGATAGTAGCTGTCCCGGATAATCGTTGGTCTATGGTCCAACGGTTATTCTTGTCTTTTCTAATAAATCTCCTAGCATTGATTTTGTAAATTTACTTCCATATATCTACAATCATCCTACTGGCTTCTGCTAGAGCGCTTTGATTCTTTTTCCGTTTGGGGTATAATTTATAAAGGGACAAAGATTATAAATACCCTACTTATTTATATGTTAAGTTTTTAAACAAACCCTTGTATACAATGAAGCGCACATATCGTATTTATTATGTTAATATACCTTTCATAGTATTGCTACATTTCGAAAAATTATCTGTTAATCTAGCTCACCTTAGCTATCTTCCAAAACTTCTTATTCTGAATTGAAATTTTACGAAGGAATTTTTATTGTGCTATTTGTAGTTATATGCAAAAGCCTGCTTATAGACAATAGTAGTAGCAGGCTTGTGAAAAATTGCATAGCCCTCATTTGGAACCTAAACAAAGTCCTTATTTAATCCCGTGTCCTGGTCCTAATCCAGGTACAAAACGCCCAAATTCGTTAGATTGAAAAAAATGGTAAATCAGTGTCAATATATCCTTCCCAGTAATTGGGCTATTTCTGCGTGTCTTTCCACTTAACAGTGCGACTAAAATCAGGAAACACTCAAAAATCTCAATTATAATCCACTCAAGATTAAACGGAATTTTTCACAAAATAAATGTTTCACCCCGCCACGACCTTTGACCCCGCGAATGAGAGGAAAATTTAAATCGGTTCAAATGGACTTCCAATATTGATTCTGAAAGGTCTTTCCAAAGTACATAAACCCGCGACGACCTTACAGATAAGAATGGCCAGCCAATCGGACCAATTTCAACCTTTTTTTTTACTTTTATTTCGTTTTCCATTAGCGCGCGCAAAATTTCCACTCTCCCCCCTCCAAAAATGCAAATCAAAGCCCATTAATTCGTCATTTCGTCGACAGAGGGAGCGACGAATATTTTTAGTACGACCGCTCGCCGTCGCGCGTCGCTGCTATTTAGGTGTTAATTTATTCGGTTAATAACGCCGGCGTTCCGTTCAACTTAACCCCCTCGTAGCCGTATACTATTTACAACGTAATCTTTACCCTACATTATCAGCCTTATTAGTACTATCAGGTAACGCGCGTTTCCCAAAGCGTTGTCAGTTTTATTTTTAATCCGCGGTCATTTGATATTTACCTTTTTAAGTACGTAACGTAGCGAGTACCACCCTTGGCTAAGCTCAGTCGTAGTGTCGGGTTAGAGTCGTCGGTTGTAACCCGTTTTCCGTCTCTTTTATATTTAATGCTTGGTCTGGCGGAATGGAAATATTAGTTGTATGCAAATCAGGGTGGCTCCTTCGTTAATTTAATACACCGGAGCGTTCTGGTCTTATAGCTCTCCCCTTTTAATGAAGAATGAATGTTTAAATAAGCATGGCACGCGAAACGATTCTTTTCGGGGCCTGGGTGGTTTTAATTATTGTCGGCGTATTAATTGACGGTAGGCATGGCCCTTTTAATTAGGGACAATATTAATTTAGGGGGTCTAGTTTATTTCGCCTATACCTTCCCATTTCCCGTGTTAGGTGGGTAATTTAGAGCCGTTATTTCGTTGTTGAGGAGTGGGTACTTTCATAATTAGGCCATTATGAGGTATTTGGAGTATAATAGGCTTTCAAAATTGGTATGGGCTTTATCAAAGCACCCCGTCAGTGGCGGTGATCTGGTGAAAACATCAGTGTTCCGAGGTGGAAAATTCCAGGTGGGAAATTCAAGGCGGAAAATTCCAGGTGGGAAATTCCAGGTGGAAAATTCCAGGGGGGAAATTCCAGGTGGGAAATTCCAGGGGGGGAATTACCAGGGGGGAAATTCCAGGGGGGAAATTCCAGGGGGGAAATTCCAGGGGGGAAATTCCAGGGGGGAAATTCCAGGGGGGAAATTCCAGGGGGGAAATTCCAGGGGGGGAAATTCCAGGTGGAAAATTCCAGGGGGGAAATTCCAGGTGGAAAATTGCAGGTGGGAAATTGCAGGTGGGAAATTCTAGGTGGGAAATTCCAGGTGAAAAATTCCTGGTGGAAAATTCCTGGTGGAAAATACCAGGTGGAAAATAGTGTAAAATTCCGGCCTGGGAAAAAGTAAATTTAGTGGCCAATCTAGCCAAAATTGGACAATAAATGTTTTACCTCAGAAAATTATAAAATTATAATAAAAAAAATAATTTAACAAAGAAATTTCACATTTGGGCTACTTAAGACAAATATATATGCAAAGGAATTGTCAGATTCTGATTAACATCAGAAAAGTCTGTTAAATATTTTGTAATAATTAATAGTTCAGTGTAAACTAAGACATTTTTAGAATAAACTTCTTAAAAATTTAATTCCAATTACTTTTTTAAGCTTTGAAACGCAATTTTTCTTTATTAGCCACTATTTGCCAATTTTCCACTCTTTGCTACTATTTTCCACTGTCCTAGACTTTTCTCCAAAACGGTGGCATTTTAGGAACACTGGAAAACATGCGGGGGCTGAACCCCCACAGAATAAGAATCAGGGATAAATTTCTAACCTCCATTATTATGGACCGAATACAGTTTTTTTTACCGAAGCTATTTGGATATTAAAGATGCGAAATTAAATAAATATTGGTTTGATTTCGATAGATTCGAAAATTGCCTCGTCGTATACCCTGTTTTACCCAATTATCTTAAATATTGCTAGATATCCTAAAATACCTCCGTAATTTATGTTGTCAAAAAAAGCTTAATGACATAGCCATGTACGTAGATATTTTTCTGAAGACTTCGACTCAAATTTTGACGGCGGAGATATTAGAAAAATTTACTAATAAAATAAATTATTCTAGTGAAATCTACTGCAATATTTACTATTAAAATAAATTTTTCTAGTGAAATCTACTGCAATATTTACTATTAAAATAAATTATTCTAGTGAAATCTACTGCAATATTTACTATTAAAATAAATTATTCTAGTGAAATCTACTGCAATATTTACTATTAAAATAAATTATTCTAGTGAAATCTACTGCAAAAATCACTAATAAAATAAATTATTTTAGGGAAATCTACTGCAATATTTACTATTAAAATAAATTATTTTAGTGAAATCTACTGCAATATTTACTTTTAAAATAAATTATTCTAGTGAAATCTACTGCAATATATTACTTTTAAAATAAATTATTCTAGTGAAATCTACTGCAATATTTATTATTAAAATAAATTATTCTAGTGAAATCTACTGCAATATTTACTATTAAAATAAATTATTCTAGTTAAATCTATTGCATTATTTACTATTAAAATAAATTATTCTAGTGAAATGTACTGCAAAATGTACTAACAAGATTCTAGTTAAAACTACTAAAAATTAACTATTTTAGGTAAATCTATTAAAAAACTACTATTTTAGGTAAATTTAATAAAAAAAACGACTACTAGAAATCTACTATACTACTGAAACCTATAATTAAATAAACTATTTAAGTGAAATCTACTACTTTTTAGTTTGAAGGCCGTACTGTTTACGTAAACGAAACTTGTATCAACAAAATCGATATATTTTAGTCGAAACCTAGACATCGCAAAAGTTTCTAAACCAAGTCATTTTAAAATTGCCAAACTTCCGCAGACTGTCTAAAACGTCTTACTTCCGCTGTCCTGGAAAGAATACAAACTATTCCCCCGATGAGGGATCAAGGTTCTTTCTGAGAAATCCTGGTCTGCCTTTTATACCTTTCGGAGTAGGTTGCCACAGAAGCGCGGAATAAATAATGTCGCGAAGCAAATTGTAGCGAGTTCAAATATGAATTCGCCACAAAGTCTAAAATCTCCCAAATGTACGGATGGGAGTGGTTCTCCTTCTCTCCTGGAAAGGGCCGTCGTAAAACCCCTGGAGCCCCCATCGAAGGGGGGCGGGGTCGGGGGAAACCCCTCGCGGGAGGAAAGAGACTGTGAGAAGCAATATAAATTCATAATCAATACTTTGGCGCCAACGGAACTACGACATTCAAGCTCTCTTCCGGCTCTTCAAGACGGCTGCACCCGCCTCGTGCTTATATCAGGACTTGGCTCGGCTAGTTTTAAACAATCGCTTCTGTGTTGGGGCTTGATATCATGTATTGTAGAGTTGTTAATTTTCCAGATTTTCCGCAAATCGGAAAAATAAAAAATTGAAACCTAAATTACTTTTTAAGGGTTTTTAACGTTTTTAATTTTTTATCGATATAAAATGTCTAATATCAGTAAACTTACTACAAAACATTAATAGTGTTACGTTGTAAATCAGTTTAAACTAGTCTAAAGGTTTAGTTTTACTTGTAGATTCGAAAAAATGAGGCAAAAATGCCGCTTTATTTAAATTTGCAAACAATACAGGGTGGAAGCCTCAGCCGTGGTCCAGCCCCGGTACTTCTCCTAGTACACCAGAGTGCTGCGGGTGGAACACTTCTACAGGCGCTGGTAGGCCAAAAATAGACCAATGGGAGAATTGGATGCCTCAGTTGTGGTCCAGCCTCGGTACTTTTCCTAGTCTAAAATTAGGCCAATGGGAGAATTAGAAGCGCATCTTCTAAATGCTTTTTCGGGTGATTGGATAAAGATGCGCTTGAAATTATGCCATTGGTCTATTTTTGGCCTACCAGCGCCTGTAGAAGTGTTCCATCCGCAGCACTTTTATGTACTAGGAGAAGTACCGAGGCTGGACCACGGCTGAGGCTTCCACCCTGTATATTAGACTAATCATGGAATTAAAACATTTTTTTTTTCGGAAAAATACGCAAATTTATCCGGAAAAAAGGCCTCGGTCATTTTCCGCGGAAAATTTTCCGAAATATAACACTAGTTATTTATAATACACAAATGCATATAAGCCCTAATAGCTAATGGATAGCCTGTTGTTGAGAAATGGCAATGGATATCAACGGAATAAATATTCTACTGTGCAATGGATATGAAAATGGGATTAAATCCGTATCGATTTAACAAAACTTAGAACACTAATGTATTGTGTTATTTCTATATGACTGATTGGAGTATTTGGGTAATTTTTGGCCCCAAATTGCTTGATTTGGATATGTGTATCATTTCAGAAAAAACTTATTTTATAAGTACTTTGTACGTAAGAAATATTTTAAAGGTGCTTATCTCAGCTAATAATAATAATAATAATAATCAATCCAGCTATTACCAAAAGAACCGCACCGAACTAAGTCATCGAGCGACTTTTAAAGCCATTAATTCAGGTGGCCGGGTTTCAATGCGTAGGAGGGTGGTGGCAAGCCCTTCATGCCACTCGAGGAAACAGCTCTCTACACTTACTATTACCGTTAACCTCAGCAAGGTTTTATGGAAGGGGAAACCGAAGAGCTCGGAGGGGAAACCTCTTTAACCAGTGGGAAGATTACTTACAAACTCCACGGTTTTATTTACTTTCATCAAAAGCATGCCACATAAATACACCTAAAGCAATACAGCGAAAAATCTTATTTCTGTGAAATTAAAATGATCTTAATATTGAATTAACATTTCCTTTTTACAAGATAAAAATTGTTAATTGAATTCATAATAAATAAATAAATTAAAGCAATGGTAATAGAATCGGTAAATTTAATACGAAATTAAATTAATTAAACCAATGGTAATAGAACCGGTAAATTTAACACGAAATTAAATTAATTAAAGCAATGGTCATATAACCGTTAAATTTAATACGAAATTAAATTAATTAAATTCAACGGTACTCTTACCATTGTTTTACTTTATTCATAATTCAATGACCATTGTTGGCTTTTTCTTGTTCATAATAAATGATACTTCTGGGATTTTCAGGTATTGGCTTATTTTTATCAATTAGATTTAAAACTGATTCAAATTTTAATTTAATGATATGAAATATATAAAATAGTTCAAATGATAAATACACTGTGAAAGAAACAAATTTAATAAGACGTAACAAAACGGTTTAAGTTCACAATAAAATTTATTTAAGAAATTGTGCAAATTGTTTAGAAATGTAATAATAATTAATAAAGTATAAAAACGAATTAAATTCCAAATAAAATTTTACGAAGAAACTAAAAGATCCTTCAAATGATATTAAAACCACAGAGAAGGAATAACTCATTCGAAACAAGAAGTAGACTGCAATTTTAATATTTGTTAACAAGTAAAATATCAATTAGAAAACGCGACAGAAAACTACGCAAACAATTTCGATATGAAAATTATAAAAACATTTATTGAAATTCGAAATCTGATTTGAATAAATAATCGTTGCTTTGCTTAAAATTATATGAAATATTTCACGTCAATAAATTATTATTTTGAAGAAATAATATTTTCTTAGAACTATTTTAGTGTGGGTCTTTGTTTAAAAAAAATTAAAAATGTAATAAAATTCTAAATTATACGAAATAAATTATTATTTACTTTGAAGAATTTATTTTTTAAATATTATGGTGTTCGTTTTAAGTTTTCCTAATTTTTCCAACATTGCAATAACCTTTTAACTGAAATATAAGTCCATTTAAATTTATCAACTTCTGATAAAAGTAAAATATAAAATACAAATTTTGGCCTTAAGTGGGAAGACTACTGGGGCCATTGTCTACTTTCGCGCTATTTCAAGCTGAACTCTTTTAATTTTGTATTTTAACTTATAAAATTAATATTTTAGTGTAGAACAGCCTCTTGTTTAGTGCCTAAATAATGTTTAAAATTTTAAATTTAAAAGTAATTAAGTTATTACGTTTTAATTCGGACCCTCGGAGCTAAACAAGTTGGGCAAGCGCCCAAACTACCCTTTAGTTAGGACCTTATATCTCGTTAACTATTAATATTAGAATTATAAAAATTATTTTAAGCACTAGAGGAAGGTTCAGCTTAATAAGAAAAATATAATTCAATTATGTAATTGTTAAAACAGAAACGTTCAGCTTGAACGAAAAAGAGGATTTTACTGTTTTCTTCCCCCTTAAAGAGTCAGGGAAAATCTGTTAAAATGGCCAGGGAAAACAGGGAATAGTCAGGGAATTTAAATCTAAAAAGTTTGGTGTCCAACCTGTAAATATTATGAATATTTTGGTGTTTGTTTTAGCTAACAATTTCTTTGAAAGTAAGCATTTTTTCTGAACGCGAGTGACGTTGTTTAAAAGAACTTGGATCGCAGACACGTATTGAGGGGTGGTACTGCGGGGATCGACCGGGCCTCCCTATAAAATCTAATGGATCTACCCGGATTTCAAAGTATCGTTTTCCAACTGCAGCCCTAGAAGAGAAAGTTGACGACGTCATGTCACATTTTATCACTGAATTTCCCGGATTTAAATTGCGCTACAACTAATTCTTCATAGTCATACAGCTTTCTCTCATTTCTCTCCTTGCCTTTGAGCTACACGCTAAAAATGGTTGGGTCAAATTCTACCCATTTTCGGTCAATTGTTACCCAAATTTTGGGCCAGTAAATAATTTTTTTCCCCAAGTTGGGTAAAAATAAGCACCCAAAGTTGGGTAAATTAACAACTGCCCAAATGGTTGGGTAAAAATAATCACCCAAAGTTGTTTAAATTAACAACTGCCCAAATGGTTGGGTAAAAATAATAACCCAAAGCTGTGTAAATTAACAACTGCCCAAATGGTTGGGTAAAAATAATAACCCAAAGCTGTGTAAATTAACAACTACCCAAATGGTTGGGTAAAAATAATAACCCAAAGTAAGGTAAATTAACAACTGCCCAAATGGTTGGGTAAAAATAATCACCCAAAGTTGGGTAAAGTAACAACTGCCCAAATGGTTGGGTAAAAATAATCACCCAAAGTAAGGTAAATTAACAACTGCCCAAATGGTTGGGTAAAAATAATAACCCAAAGTTGTTTAAATTAACAACTGCCCAAATGGTTGGGTAAAAATAATCACCCAAAGCTGTGTAAATTAACAACTACCCAAATGGTTGGGTAAAAATAATAACCCAAAGTAAGGTAAATTAACAACTGCCCAAATGGTTGGGTAAAAATAATCACCCAAAGCTGTGTAAATTAACAACTACCCAAATGGTTGGGTAAAAATAATAACCCAAAGTAAGGTAAATTAACAACTGCCCAAATGGTTGGGTAAAAATAAATAACCCAAAATTACCCAAAATTATGGGCTTTGCGAAAAAAAACTCAAATTAAAGGGTTGTGCTATTAATTAATTGGGCCAATAGCCTAGCGCTGTTCTTAACCATCAAAGGCTTAATTTCAAATACCCAATCTGAACTGATCCGTTGATTCATCTCACCAGATTCAGTTAACTGAACTGTTATCTGACTTGTACGTTTAGTCATAAGCAACATAATACCCCTAAGTATGATATGGGGACAATTTTCTCTACATCCTTTCTTCACAGTGACGCAAAAAAAAGTTCGAAATAGCGACACTCGGTAGCGGCGCCATGAACTAATCTAACCCAACTTCCGGTATTTGGCGCGCGATTTTTAATAACGCCATTTTTAGGCTTAATGGGTATATTTAGCCACACTAATATCGTTTTCGCCGCGTGCTATGGTTACACAACAGACTAAATTTTTTGGATTACTATAATATGAGCTGCTGAATAGAGCGTTCTATAAAATCGGTGTGGTGTGCTTTCCCTCTTTTGAGTTCGGAGGAGGTGAAGGTTTGGCCGGTTTTTCGTGTGAGAGAAAAAAAAATATCTGTCAAACCCGTAAGAAATTGAGAACAGTCGATTTTTAGGAGTAGCGTAGTTGCTAGCCTAGGCTTCACTAATTTCCGGTTTTCCGCACCATTTGTTTTAATTTAAATGATTTTTTTAATAAATGTATGATGACAAATAAGCAAAATACTAGTCCCAAATCCACGGGTTTACAAAGAAACTTAGATCATGAAAATATTCTTAACCCCAAACATACTTCAACACCTAGGGTCTCTCCTACAACTCCTAAAAGGTACATCTCTGAAATATTCATATAAAGACAGGACATAAGCCGAATTCTCTTAAACAAAAGAATAACAAATGTTGTTAGTCCTGCTGAACTACCTCTATAGTCTGTATGAAAAGTTTGGCCATTTTTGGGCCGATTTTATAGAACGCTCTATTTGAACTCTGACTCCTTTTGGATGACCAATCGAAAAATTCAGAGTTGTTATTCGTTTACTGATTTATCTGTGATGAAGAAAGGATGCATGAGCCAGACTTCAAGTGTCATACTTAGGGGTATTATGTTACTTATGGTTTAGTAGATAATCTCGAGGGAAGCATATTAAAATGGTTTGAGTCTATTTGATCGATTCCCAAATGATCGAACGGGTCCCATTTGATCGAATTTCCATTTGATCGAATTGCATTTGATCGAATGGCATATGATCGAACGAAATTTGATCGAAAGCTACTGTAGGGTAAAACTACTAGTTTTTGGGAGTAAATCGAAAAGGCAACGGTGCATACGCGCCTACGGCGCGCGTACATCAACCTAACCTAACCTAACCTAACCTAACCTGACCCTATTTATATATATCAAAAACAACGGGCCGTTATCGTTGATGTCATAAAAAATTCCATCATATAGTGTATAAAGTAAAAATCTCTTCATCTTTGTGGCTTAATACAGTTAAAGCAATGAATTATTCCATCATTATTCCTTCTGCACTTAAGCAATTAATTATTCCATCATTATTCCTTCTGCACTTCATATTGACATTCGGTAAAAAAAAACATACCAACTGGTACTATAAATACTTTTGAATTCGATCAAATAGTATTCGTTCATGGGTCCATTAAGTTGGCCCGCGACTTCATCGAATCTAGTAGTTAAATACCCTATCATGTTGCACCCATATTGCACCATTTTGCACCGTTAATTCCGAATTTGGCACCGCAACAGTTTAGTAACAATTGAAATAATTAAGTTTCGCGGGCCAAGTTAATGCAACCCGCGAGTTTTTGGTTATTAAACATTAAACGAGCCTATCTTATTGCACCCAAAATGCACTAAAATGCACCACCAACGTTTTAATTTTGCACCATGTGGTTCTCGGGATATTTAAATTTCAATTATCGCGGGCCAAGTTAATGCAGCCCGCGACTTCTGCATTTTTAATGTTTCACTAACCTATCATGTTGCACCCATAATGCACCATAAGGCACCACAAAAATTTTAATTTTGCACCATACGGTTCTCGAGATATTAAAATTTTAAAATTTTGGGAAATTTGAAATTTAATAGCTCGCGGGCCAAGTTAATGCAGCCCGCGACTTCTGCATTTTTAATGTTTCACTAACCTATCATGTTGCACCCATAATGCACCATAAGGCACCACAAAAATTTTAATTTTGCACCATACGGTTCTCGAGATATTCAAATTTTAAAATTTTAATTTTGCACCATACGGTTCTCGAGTTATTCAAATTTTATTAAATAAAATTTTTATAACATTAAGGACTTAATTTAGTATAAAATAAATTTTATTATCTTAAAAAAACTCGACGTTTTAATTATCTAAATTCTAAAACCATGGATTGTAGGTTTCATCATCAATATGAAATAAGATACAGTTTAACTATGAATAAAAAAGAAGCATTTACTCTATAACTGAAAATTATACATCATTATATGCTAACAAACCTCCAATTGTAAGTTATGTTGTTTAATGTGTACGTTATCCTAGGAATGGATAATATATTTGATTAAAAATTGGGGACAACGAAAAATTACACAAGAAAAATATTAATTTTTTAAAACTTATCAAGGTATATAAGTTTTTTTTATAAATATATAGTATCTTCAATATGGATTATATATAGATAAAATATATCCTGTAATATTTAATATGTAAAAATATATATTATAAGTAAACAAAAAATAAAAATAAAACTTTTTGAATGAACGCTATAGTTATAATCTCAACATTATATATACCTAATTGTTTGTGAATGTACGAATGACGTTTATGCAGATATTTTATGGGTCGCTGAGTATAGCTAGGTCGCGGATTATATTAAAAATTATATGGAATAGTAGAAGAGTTGGGCAGTAATGTTTTCTCGACCACTGCAATTTTCTTTTTTCTTTTTTAAGTCATCGTATAGCTCCCATTTATCGTTCATTCTGAATGCGTAGCACATATAATGCCCTACTATCTTCTTTTCATTAGGGCCTACAAAACCAATTACTCCGCGAAGGTTAAATTGTTTCTCAAAAATTCTTAGGTTTGTAGGTATGTCCTTTAAATTTATTTGCATATCCGTTTCGCAATTTAATCGTGCAGAAAAATTGGTCGGCTCTACGAAGAAATGGTTACTTGGTCTACTTAAATTAATCTTTCGAACCGTTTTGCAATGAAGACATTCGACTAAAGAACTGTCATTAAATGTTTCCTCTAAAATCGTAGATATTTTAGATATGTTTGAAGTAGAACACTCTACAGTTAAAACTTGTCTATTTTTGTACAGTTCCTTTGTTGAACAATCCGCATTCGTACAAATATTTTCATCTGAAAAACAACTTTCGTTTCGTAGAAGTATTTTTGTTAACTCGGACGCGGATATTTCGCAAGATAATTTAACCATTGTAAACCTATCGTAGGGCCTGACTACATTCACCTCATACACGTCTCGTAGGATGGAGGCTCTTTGTTTGTACACATGTGAAGATATTCCTTTTTGTACCATTGTTTTTGCAAACTTTAAAAATGGAATATCGGAATTCTCTATACATTGTTTAATGACATCGCTATCGCAAAAGGCTACGCAAATCAATTGGGCCAAACTATCGTAAGCGCAAGTGTTGCTGATAGAAATGATTTCTTTTTTTTATTTTAACTGATTGCAAGTCGTGCCTACTGCTGTTCTTCAGAAGTCCTATCGGAATTAGGGCTCCCGTAGATTTGCTCCAATCCGTTCTACTCAGTTCACTGTGAGGTTCTAAGTATGAAGACCTGGGACGTTTATTAGGTGGCGAGATTCCCTGTTTCCTCCAGTTTTCTTTTTCTGATTGTTCTGACAAATTATTTTGATCCCATTTGGACTTTTTTGCGCATAGTTTGCAAATTCTCTTTTCTCCAAAACCCTCTTCTTCGCCCTCCAAAGGGTAACTGCAGCCTTCAATTATATGTACAGCTACCTATACGACACACAGAATCGATAAAATTAATAAAATGTTGCTTAAAGGCCTAGGTTTGCTTCTGCCTGTTCCCCTTAAATTAACTTGCCTGAAAAGCAAATACCCTGGTGGTAGGCCAACCGCTGAACATGTTGGCCCACCACCAGGGTATTTGCTTTTCAGGCAAGTTATTTTAAAGGGGGACAGGCAGAAGAAAACCTAGGCCTTTAAGGGGCCACTGTGCGCAACAAAATGTCGCGGCATCTTGTTTACTACGTGGCGGTTAAATTTGAAAGGTCCCCCCCCCCCCAATGCGACCAACTTAAAAGTGTTTTAATATGCATTTACCTTGCAATAAATACATGTGTGTGCTCCTGTAGGGTAATTCCCCATCGCGCAAACTAAGCAGTTTTCGTCCACTTTTTTCTCAGCTTCTTCGTTGTTAACTGTATTTTCATTTGCTGTTAAGTTTAATAAAACTACGATTACGATATATTGCTTTTATCGGTATTTCGATTTGCTACTTCATATAAATAGTTAATACTTAATATTAAAATAGTTTACTAATTTTGAGGTTAAATATTTAAGTGGTTATGTAATAACCTGAGTTCTTTTCGAGGGCTGCTATTCTTTCTACGGTTGCCAAACAGTTTTCGCAAACATTTTTCTCGGGATTCGAGTCCCTTATTAGAGAGAGAGAGGCGCCTAAACGTTTTAATTATTGAAATAATTAATAATCACTAAAATCGTAAAGAAGAGAAAATAAGTTTTAATTTTTTTTTACCTCACAATAGAAACAAATAGCAGTTTAGCTAGGGGTTAACGTTGTATTATCTGTACTAAGTTTGGCTATAACGACAAATACAATGCCCCATAATAAATTAACTATAGTATCATAACCGGAAACAATAATATTTACCACTAAGATTTGATTTGATATTTTTTTTAGGTGTTAACGTTGTATTCTCAGTACTTGGTATGGCTGTAACGACAGATTAAAATGCCTCAGAATAAAGTAACTATAGTATCAAAATAAAAATTTAAAATATTTACCTGTAAGATTTGTTTTGGCTGCAATTAATTTGGATTGCCCCTCGTTTGCCAAAATGTGTGTTTCTATGAAATCGTCTATTCTTAATGGTAATTTGCGATGGGCAAACACCCTATTTTTTACATCATTGAAACTGCTTTCAACGGCCGCGCTACTCCCTATATTAGAGGCTGATGGGAAATGTGGTTTCATAACTGCCGTCCACAAAGGAATTAGGCGAGATAATTTTTTTATATCTTTGACTAGATTTGGCAGAACTTGTTGGTTTCCTCGATCACCAACTTGATCTGAACGCTCCAGTTCGGCTACACAATCGCTTACTATCCTTCTTATCCATCCTTGAAATGGCGACAGTAAGTCGAGCTCATCTATAGCTCTTGAGTAATACTCCGATTCCAATGGTTCTTCCTTTTCCAACATGTCCTCCCAAGACTTCTCATTTAAGCCAGTGGCTATACGGCGAATTAACCAATGTTTACGAATTTCACATATAGTTGGCCTAGTGGAAGCCGCGTTATTTCCCTCTGTTTCACTAAGACAAACGGTGATTATAGCCTTTAATATATGTTCCAAGTCTCGCACGCTTTCACATTGCAAGGCCTGTCCCAGCGCTCGCAAGTAAAATTGCCTTGTTCTTCGGATGACGTTTTTAAGACTTGGAAATTGAGTCATTTCTTTTATTACATGAGCCACGTCACATCTAATGTAACACGGCGGCTTTTCTGGAACATCCGACGACGCAACGGGGAACAGAATCTTCCAACATTTAACGAGGTACTCGTTTAATGAAAACTCCTTCGCGAAGGCTTTCGTCACAGCGTAAAGTAAGGCCAAAGACATGTCGGTGACTACTTCATTGGGAGCGACTGCACCTGTTCTCAGCCAAGCAGAAAGCCAACAGTAAATGGATTCTGAATCGTGGCTCTCGGAAAGCATGTGGCACACAGGGTACTGTGAACTGGAAGATGACTCTAAGACGGTAATTTCGTAGAGAAAAATATGACCGCTTTTTTCTCCCCACGGTCTTATTAATCTCTTCACCAATCCTCCTGTTGCGTCGATGGTGTTGAATCACAAAACCCTTTTTTTATATTTTCCATTTTTATTTGTCTGTATTTCGTATTTGGTGTTTGAACCCCTTTATATAAGTGCGTCACCTTGTACATTTTATTTTACAAGCTTAAAATACCTCTTTTGTAGCCACATTCTTTCGCGGGCCGGACAGTTCCCCCCTTTTTACCGTAGAAATAACTGTTGCCCCGGCTTTCAGTAAAGCTTTGTCCGGCACGGTTTTTTCCAAGAATGATATTTCAACACTTTTTGTAACGCGCCTTCGCGAGCTCCGTAAAAACGGCAGATTCACTTTTCTGTTTAAACGGGTCGACCGCGCCCAAGAATCTCTCCCGCGATTTTAGAAATAGTCGCGGCGAACCAGTAATTTTGTAATGCCTTTTCTATTTTAATTTTCCCCTCTTGTAAATAAAGTTTTGTATCAAATTGTAATCCTGCATTCGTTCTTTACGCGTTGCTTCATTAACCGGGCCATCAGAGATATACCTTTAGATTTTCAGTGCAATATATCGGATCGCATTTCACAGATGGATACTTTGGCATTGCCAGAGTTGTTTTTTAAATACGCTCGGTATAAATGGATTTGGGATGACGACCAATAAAAGACCCGGAATTTAAAATGAGCAATATGTCTTATCACGTCGCGGAATGGGTGTTTGACCATCATTTTCAAAATGGCCTCCACGGGATTAGAATGCAATTGTTTTCCTCTTAATTCTTGATGTTTCGCGACTCTTAAAACATTAGGTGAAAACAAGTTGCTGGGCTCTGGATCTCCGAATTCCATTTGTTTTTGTGCCTGAAGTTTTCGCACCATGCTCGGCGCCATACCAGTGTCCACCATACGTTTTACTAAATCCGACCTGGCTTCGCCGGAAAGATTTCTTTTTAAGCCACGCGTATGGGGTTCAGTATAAGGTCCTTTATATTCGCAAATTATTTCAACCTCCGCGTTAGCGCACGGTTCGGTTTCAATGACTCCGGTAAAAACTGAGGCACATTCTTTGCAGGTACCTCTAATTTTTGAATAATAATTCGCCCTTTTGGCAATAGTTGCGCGTTTAAAAACTAAAGTGCAACCTAGGCGAGTATGTTCGTAAAAACGTCCATATATTATATTTGACCAAGAACCTGGCTTGAAAATGTGTCTTTGGTTTTTTTGTGTTTTGCCGTAAGTAACAATTTCGGGGGTCATTTTCGCGTACTCCTCCGGAGATAAAGTTATCTTGAATTGACTAAAACGGGTATCATCATTTACCTCATTTCCCGTGGAGCCACCAGTTGACATTTTGGATGAGTCTTCAGTTTCATCACCACCTTTATCTTCATCACTTTTATCCGAATCAATTTCAGGATCCGAAACACCTCTAGAATTCGAAATATCAAGCACATCCCACACATTTTACCGGTTTTTTTTTACAATTGTATAAAGCGCACCTGATGAAAACGCACCTTCCAACTCTCCGCTTATTTCTTTCCAAATTTTGAAAGATTTACCGGTTACAAAGTTACGATAATAAATATCATTTTTATGCTCTTTTAAGGATATCTTTAGCCATTCAATAAGCTCAATATTTTTTTGTCTCCTACCCGCCATATTTGCTAACCTTATGGTTATCCTAATTCCAACATTCGCGACTACCCATATAGAGAAGCGAGTGATTTCAACAAATACACAGTTCCGAATGGCTAAAAAGTGACCACAGCATTACGAGCCTCGTGACGACCTTTGAAACTCAATAAGGTTCGAAATATTCCACACCCCCTTCGTGTAAAAGAACGCCATAGTCGTTCCTCAAAATTTAAGTCTATAATTGCTCTGTACGTAGGAAAACTGTAGCAGTTTGCTTTGAAAATTTACCCTTCGTGTTTCCCCCTCGTTTAAGATCGTAGTCTTGTAATCCGACGACCTTTCGTCCCTTTGTTGACACCAACCCGCTAAAATCTATTTTTATTTTGTTTTTGTTATTGTATGGAGCATCTGCTGTTGGAAATTAAAAAACCAAAAATAAACATCTATATAATAAAACTCTAAGGCCTTTTCGTTTCGCCCGGTGGTTTTCTCCCTCGCCCCTGAAAAGTGAGGCCCCGCTGACGGTGCGGTCTGCGGGTCGGACTGGGGATTTGCGGACAACCATATTCCGTTCTCTTTTCGTATCACATAGACCTTTCCGCCCGTCAATTTTCTCCCTCGCCCCTGAATCGCAAGGCGCCGCTGACGGTGCGGTCTGCGGATCGGACTGGGGATTTGCGGACAACCATATCCCGTTCTCTTTCTGTCTCTGATTTTTCTACCCCAACCGACACAAAGTCCATACCGCTTAAAGAACGGAGGGACACCACAAATAGGTGTTAAAGAAGGGGGTGGCGACCACGTGCCACAACATCCGGGTGCTATCGACGAAGAAGCGAGAAGCGGGAAATTTCCGTTAAAACATCGGAAAACAATTTGCAACGCGCACGGTACAGCCATGCAACATAGTTTGGGTACTATCAACGAAGAAACGAAAAGTATTCGTTAGCCTGGAGAGTCAGCCCACTTTCAGGGGCTCTCTGCTAACGCTCAGAGAGAGGAGAACGAAAAGGTTCGCGCACATGATGCAAAACGTTTCCGTTACAACGAGCGAAAGTGGCTTGGATATGCAGAAAAGAAAAGAAGTGGGGAGGACGCAAAGTCACCCGAAAACGGCGCTAACCGACTCCGTGCTAACGAGCAAAAGTAGCTAACCTAACCCTGTATACACGGCCTGGCTGGAAGAGCGTGGAGCTTTTCTTCCCGGCGCGAAAGCGCCATCACTTCCCATCCTTCTAAAAATAAAGAATCATTGGGCAAACGAAGACCGCACGGTATAAAGTTCAAGGTGGTTTCTCGGTTACCTTAATTATTATTTTTATTAATAAAACGATGAAATGGATTTACGTGGGTGTACGGGCAAGCTGTAAGGATCCGCAACTAAACATTTTTAAATGTGGTTTAAAGAGGTTCATCAAGGTTCATGGCGCTTCTTATATGAATGCACTTATATTTTTAATTGGTACACGTTTATTTTTTTAGGGTATATCCTTTCTCTCGATAGGTTACTTTATTTTCCCCCTTATTCTGGCGTTTGGGGAGAGGGACAAATCAGCCATTGGATACAGGGGTTTAAAGGGGTAGGGGGTCTTGCGGGGGTGAAAAAGGGTACCACGGAAATTATCGCGAGTTCTTGACCAATACCACAAATAACTTTATATGATTAATTAATGCACATAGAAACAAACAACTAGCTGAAGGCCTGACTCTAGGCGTGAGAACTTTTTTGTTTTTAGAGTCGCGCAGAAGACTCAATAATATTCTGTATTTTTTGTTAGTAGTGGTTTGACTGTCGAGACAGTCAGATGTATGCTCCATTTTGCCATTAAACGTTTTGTATTTTATCCAATTTTAAATCGAAGTTATTTCCCGACATAAATATTAATTTGGGTTTACTATTTCTACGTTTCTCAACATCTGCATCGGCTTTGCCCTCTATAGGTTGCCCTCCGTATCATTTAGCTATAGAGTGTTAGAGACAGTTCGAACTTATATAGATACCTATAAGTTCTGCTCGGCTTCTTTTTTATTTAATTACATTGAATTTATCGATTATCTATAAACATATCTTTGGTTCTCTACGCCAAAATCTTTTAGTATAGGGCAAAGGCAACATCCACGGAAAAATGAAATCCCCCTACAGTCGCAAATGGCACTACTCACTAGGCGAGAATGGATAGCTGGTAATTATCACCGGGGCGCTAAAAGGCTTCGATGCGCTCCTCTATTTTCAAAACGTTACTTTATCTGGGCTAAGGAATTTCAGCACATATATTCCTAAATTGGTTAATTGGTTTTGTGCTTAAAGCTGCAATAACATAGAACGGGCTTCACTTAAATCAGCTAGGCTAATACCCAAGGCACCACCTTAGGCCTAAGTCATCAAGCGACTTTTGAAGCCTTTTAATTCAGGTGGCCGGGTTCGAAGATCAGCTGTACAATAAAATTAAACCTTCCTTGTTTAACAATGAAATAACGCATTCTACTGTAATATTGGTCGAATTAAATTGTTGAAAAACCAATTTTAAGAAATGTTTTATATTTCGCTAAAAAATTAAAAAAATAATATGTATTTTCAAAAAACCACATATTTAGCGGTATTTAGTAGTTCATATAAAAATAAATATTTTTCTTCTTTACTTTTATACTTCGTTGTCTCCAATTTTTAATCAAATATATTAGCTTAAGCGAACGTACACATTTATCATTATAAGTTACAATTGCAAGTGTTATTGGCATATAATAATTTGATACGATAAATGATAAGTGGGAGCTACACGACGACTTAAAAATAAAAGAGAAAATTGCAGTGGTCGAGAAAACATTACTGCCCAACTCTTCTACTATTCCATATAATTTTTAATATAATCCGCGACCTAGCTATACTCAGCGACCAATAAAATATCTGCATAAACGTCATTCGTACATTCACAAACAATTAGGTGTATCTAATATTGAGATTATAACTATAGCGTTCATTCAGAAAGTTTTATTTTTATTTTTTGTTTACTTATAATATATATTTTTACATATTAAATATTACAGGATATATTTTATCTATATATAATCCATATTGAAGATACTATATATTTAAAAAAAAACTTATTTACCTTGATAAGTTTTAAAAAATTAATATTTTTCTTGTGTAATTTTTCGTTGTCCCCAATTTTTAATCAAATATATTATCCATTCCTAGGATAACGTACACATTAAACAACATAACTTACAATTGGAGGTTTGTTAGCATATAATGATGTATAATTTTCAGTTATAGAGTAAATGCTTCTTTTTTATTCATAGTTAAACTGTATCTTATTTCATATTGATGATGAAACCTACAATCCATGGTTTTAGAATTTAGATAATTAAAACGTCGAGTTTTTTTAAGATAATAAAATTTATTTTATACTAAATTAAGTCCTTAAAAATTTTATTTAATAAAATTTGAATAACTCGAGAACCGTATGGTGCCAAATTAAAATTTTAAAATTTGAATATCTCGAGAACCGTATGGTGCAAAATTAAAATTTTTGTGGTGCCTTATGGTGCATTATGGGTGCAACATGATAGGTTAGTGAAACATTAAAAATGCAGAAGTCGCGGGCTGCATTAACTTGGCCCGCGAGCTATTAAATTTCAAATTTCCCAAAATTTTAAAATTTTAATATCTCGAGAACCGTATGGTGCAAAATTAAAATTTTTGTGGTGCCTTATGGTGAATTATGGGTGCAACATGATAGGTTAGTGAAACATTAAAAATGCAGAAGTCGCGGGCTGCATTAACTTGGCCCGCGAGCTATTAAATTTCAAATTTCTTAAAATTTTAAAATTTGAATATCTCGAGAACCATATGGTGCAAAATTAAAATTTTTGTGGTGCCTTATGGTGCATTATGGGTGCAACATGATAGGTTAGTGAAACATTAAAAATGCAGAAGTCGCGGGCTGCATTAACTTGGCCCGCGAGCTATTAAATTTCAAATTTCCCAAAATTTTAATATCTCGAGAACCGTATGGTACAAAATTAAAAATTTTGTGGTGCCTTATGGTGCATTATGGGTGCAACATGATAGGTTAGTGAAACATTAAAAATGCAGAAGTCGCGGGCTGCATTAACTTGGCCCGCGAGCTATTAAATTTCAAATTTCCCAAAATTTTAAATTTTGAATATCTCGAGAACCGTATGGTGCAAAATTAAAATTTTTGTGGTGCTTTATGGTGCATTATGGGTGCAACATGATAGGTTAGTGAAACATTAAAAATGCAGAAGTCGCGGGCTGCATTAACTTGGCCCGCGAGCTATTAAATTTCAAATTTCCCAAAATTTTAATATCTCGAGAACCGTATGGTACAAAATTAAAAATTTTGTGGTGCCTTATGGTGCATTATGGGTGCAACATGATAGGTTAGTGAAACATTAAAAATGCAGAAGTCGCGGGCTGCATTAACTTGGCCCGCGATAATTTAAATTTAAATATCCCGAGAACCACATGGTGCAAAATTAAAACGTTGGTGGTGCATTTTAGTGCATTTTGGGTGCAATAAGATAGGCTCGTTTAATGTTTAATAACCAAAAACTCGCGGGTTGCATTAACTTGGCCCGCGAAACTTAATTATTTCAATTGTTACTAAACTGTTGCGGTGCCAAATTCGGAATTAACGGTGCAAAATGGTGCAATATGGGTGCAACATGATAGGGTATTTAACTACTAGATTCGATGAAGTCGCGGGCCAACTTAATGGACCCTTCGTTCATTTGAAGGTTCGATCTTATGAAACAAATGACAAATGGGATTCGGTCAATTTTAAACGTATAATGATCGACTGTCGATCACATATTTTTCGATCAAATGGACCAACACCATTAAAATAATTTAATTTTATAAGTTATCGATAATTATTTTACAGCAATAATAAGTGATAACTGTAAGTAACAACGGTAATAGTGAGTGTAGGGAGCTGTTGGCTCGCGTGGCATGAAGGGATGGCCACCACCGTCCTACGCGATGTAACCCGGCCACCTGTTTAAAGGCATTAAATGTTCCTAGATGACTTGGGCCTAAGCTTGAGCTTTGGGTATTAGCCTAGCTGATTATTATTATAATAAGCTATTCGGTGTATTATCTATGGTTGCCCCGAGGGGCTAACCTTTGTCAGATTACCCGTACTCAACACTGATAAAGACGCAGACTCTAAAGATTACACGTAATCTCATTAGTACAGTCAAATTTTCCTGAAATGTTTGTGTAATTATATTTAGGTATAACTTCCGTTAGAAATACCGTAAGTAATGAAATTTAATCTTAAATAGGATAAAACTACTTTATTTCCCAATATTTTTTTTGTTTAAATATTTTAAAATAGATTTTTGTAAAAATTAAAAGGATCTTTATAGAAAATCTTCCCTAATGTTTCGTGGCGCCATCTTCATCGAAATCTTCATAATTCTCAAAATTTAAGGCAATAACCTTGCTTTATTTTAAATGATTTTATTATAAATTGTTGTTTTGTCTCAACGGAATAGGTTAAACCTAATAGTCAAACCTTTTAATAGTTAAAGATCGTTGAGCAAAGAAATAATTACGTAAGCTTGTTCGTGGGTGTGTTTGGTGTTTGTTGCTATAGTAACGCGTATAGGTCGCCCATGACATAATAATAATAATCAGCTAGGCTAATACCCAAGGCACCACCTTAGACCCAAGTCATCAAGCGACTTTTAAGGGGGAAGACTAAAGAGGCCATTGTCTACTTTCGCGCTATTTCAAGCTGAACTCTTATAATTTTGTATTTTAACTTATAAAATTAATATTTAAGTGTAGAACAGCCTCTTATTTAGTGACTAAAATAATTTTGACAATTTTAAATTTAAAAGTAATTAAGTTATTACATTTTAATTCGGACCCCCGGAGCTAAACAAGTTGGGCAAGCGCCCAAAATACCCTTATATCTCGTTAACTATTAATATTAGAATTATAAAAATTATTTTAAGCACTAGAGGAAGGTTCAGCTTAATAAGAAAAATATAATTCAATTATGTAAATGTTAAAACAGAAACGTTCAGCTTGAACGAAAAAGAGGCTTTTACCGTATTCTTCCCCCTTAAAGCCATTAATTCAGGTGGCCGGGTTACAACGCGTAGGAGGTTGGTGGCAACAGCTCCCAAAACTTACTATTACCGTTAACCTCAACAAGCTCTTCATGGCAGGGGAAACCGAAGAGCGCGGGGTAAAACCCCTTAAACCAGTGGGGAGAGAACTTTCAAACTCAACGCGGAAGGAGTTGTTCCGAATTTTCACCCAGTGCCACAAGCTGGGATCGAACCCGGCTCCTCTTGCTGTGAGGCGAAAGTGCTAACCACTCCGCCACCCCAAATTACGACGCCTATAGCGGTCACGTGATTATTTCGCGTTTTGCTACGTGATCTGTGACGTCAATTGAATATCATGGCAACCATTTGAAGGCGGGGCTTAGCTACGATGCTAAAACAGGGTTGCCACAGTATTCCTGGAAAAGTCATTGAATTAAATAATTGGTCTGAAATCAAAGAAAAGTTTGGGAATCGTTCCTAACAATAGACTATTCTATAAAATACTACTTATGTGGTTATTTACTTTTCTGTTTAGAGAGGCAGAACTACCGTGCAAAGCACAAAAGCATTAACGACCAAAACCAAAATATGGAGAAAGCCCGCGAAATTCAAACTTTCTTTGCCTTAAGATACCCCAACTTACTTCTTTCAAGTTTATATAGTAGGCTTGGATTTTTCAACTCAAATTATATTCTGGTACTAAACAATTTACAGACCAAACGATATTTCAGAAATATCATTAAAAGCGCGTCACTATTTATGTCTTAAAACGAGAAAAAAATGCGTCTTGATTTGACTTTTAAGGAAAATAAACACATTAATGCGTTTTTGGTTTGAAAATAATGCAAAAACCTAAAATTCCTCTAAGAACGAAAATTTTGAATTCGAAAATTAGTTCAAAATTGAATTTAAATAAGGTGAAATAAAACCAAAATCGGTAAATCGAAAATTTGGTCGTTGATGCTTTTGTACTTTGCACGACAGAGAAGGCTTGGCCCATTTTTTCATGAACCAGGGAGGCTCAATAAGGGATAACCTGGCAAACCTGCCAACCTAGTTGTCTGGATAAATAGTGGATTTGTTATCGGAATCCTACTCGTGTAACGGTTATTAGGTTATTAATTATGTATCATTGATTTTGTAAATAATTCAGTCATGTACCTACTATATTTTGAAATATACTATTTTAACGTAGGCTACCTTAGCTATAATTTGAAAATCGACTTTATGGGTGAAGGTTCCGAAAATTCCAATCAAATATGGGAATGAACATAAGCAGAATTTTTGAAACCCAAGAATAATTAAGTTTGCAAGTCCTAATGAAGTAGCGTTATGATGTCTTTGTGGAAATGTTTCGCCTGTTTAGCTAGCAGGCAATGTTTTGATTTAAAAAAATCAAATAAATCAATTTTTTTAATATAAATCGGATTTTTATTGATTTTTTTTTTTGATTTTTTTGATTTTTTTGATTTGTTGATTTTAATTAAAATTTCAAAGTCTTATATAATTTAGTATCATAATTTTACCTAAAACAAATATGTTTTAATTTTTAAAGACTTAATATATATATATATATATATATATATATATATATATATATATATATATATATATTAAATTTAAGCTAATAATCATATAGAAGTTTTTATTTTTTAAAACCTATTTTGGTACAAATTCGGCGGAATACCCAGCCACAGGTAGAATCCAAAGCAACATTAGGGGGGAAGTTCAAGAAAGATTATTTTTAAACCTGAATTATAGCATAAATACTTCATAAAAATTGATTTAAATCAATGATTTTTTTGAAAAAAATCATTGATTTAAATCAAGTTGATTTAAATCAGACAACCCTGTTAGCTAGGAATTTATAGAAAGTTCTATGGCTGAATTTTGGTATAAAATAAGATAGGAAAAATCCACGGAAATAGTTAGGGAAAACGTGGAAAAATCAGGGAATTTGAATCTGAAAAACAGTGATAACCCAGTTCGAGCAATCAAACCAATAACGTAGGCAAGTATCAGCCATTTTATTTTCATCTCAATAATAACAACCACCAGCTCAAATTGCGTTCCAAGAATTCGACGGAGATCTCTGAGAAACAATCAGCGAAATTATTTATCTCCTTTCAGTTAGATGTTTCACTTTACCGAATACAAAGTTAAACAAGACGTACGACGGTCAGAATACACACAATCCTCCTAATGTGTTAAGTTTGTTTGAGCTATTCACAGCAACCTGCAGCGCCGTTATCACAACCAAAATATATCCACGGTCACACATATATACAAATTTACACATATTTGTTACTTCTAGTCATACTTTGAAAGCATCGAAGATTCCTTCGATCAGTGTCACTCTTATTTTTTACTTCTGATCACAATTATTTGTTACTACTAGTCAGCCGTTGAGTGTCACACTTATTTCTTCTGGTTATACGACAAAGACTAGTTAGATTAGTTTCATACTTATTTGTTACTTCTTATCACACTTATTTGTTACTTTGGATCACACTTATTTGTTACTTCTGATCACACTTATTTGTTACGTTGAGTGTCACACTTATTACTTCTGGTCATACGCCGAAGACTAGGTAGATTAGTGTCATACTTAATTGTAACTTCTGGTCATACGTTGAAAGCGCGGCCCACTCTGAACGGCCTTGAAAAACGCCAGAGGGAAACGGGCGCGTAGACCTCTATAAACACGCGGATTTACAATGTTGGAAATTGCGGGGGTCCGTATACGCTGCCCAAAAAACCTTACTTAGAATTAAATTTAAGGAACGTTTTTACAATTCTAGGTTATATGTAAACCACAGCTATTCAAAAATATAACTTTCATGAAAATCGGACTTAAATATGTAGATTTTTAGGCGGAAATATAAAACCACGAAAATTGGGGTCCCGTAAATTACCCTGAAAACTATACTTAAATTTAATATTTACTGATATGACCGAAGTTGTAGGTCCGCTGAATCCTAACCTATCCAATAATATTTTTTTTAACGTTATCGGACTTAATTTTAAACAAAATATCTACCACATAAAGGAAATCACCGAAAATAGTAAATTGGACAAATTCCCAACTTCTTGGGCTCCGATTTGAAAACTTTATGAAAGGCTATCAATGGTAATATATGTACTTTTGAACGAGATATCATTGACTCTTCTAGTTATAACCGTTAAAGAGGTATGCGTGACACGGCGCCATCGGCGGCATCGGCGGCAACGGCTACACTGTACGTGAGACTAATACACACAAATCCTTAGGATTGTGTGTAAAAAACGGTTTTACGCAACTGCAAACGAGCTCGCGACAAAGTCGTATCTTTTCTAGTTCCACCTCACCAGGTATTGACGTGGAAAAAGGAAGAACGTTAATTTAGACAGTAATACCGGTGTCAGGTGGCTGCCGTATCTTAACACCGAACTGTATACATCTAATGAAATGCTAAGAACGGAAATTTGGGGCTTTTCCGCGAAAAAAACTAGATGGTGCGTTGGTCGTAAATATTCCGCGCTACATTAGACTAATTAAGGAGAGACCTTTGTGCTGACATATTACTGGGCACTAGTCAGGCAATGAAAGTCGCTTTTTGCCTTGATACCGATCGATTTTATTGACGTTATTATTAAATTTATACTTATTTTTAATTTTGGTTTAAATTTATCAATTACGGATAAGTATGTGATACTTATTAGGGCGTATTCTTTGGGTCCCAATGAGTCAAAAAGTCCTATGAATAGGGTTTCTAAAATGCTTTGTTTCAGAGTTTTAGGCCCACAAAAACCGGGCCTTAAAACTAAGAACTAGCCAGTAATGTGAAGTTCCTTATTCGACCTGGAACCCAATTGTTTCCATTTATTATTAATTGTTTTTTAACGCTATAGCAGAAGTAAATGAACCGAAGTTATCGAAATAGCGCTCAGAATCGGAAGGCGTTTTCCTGATGAAAATGATGAGAAAATCGAGTCAAATAAAAGCTAATTTCTATCCCCGTCTTTTGACGCGATAAATTGCACTTGGGAATTGTGGGTAAAGCTATTTCTATGTATAAAAAATGGTTTCATATAAACAGAAACGTTTTTTTTTCGGCCTAGGAGCACGCAAAATTTCAAATTCGAGGTCAAAATGTAACTAAATAAGAAAAACGCCTCCAACATGGAGAGTATAGTAGTCTGATAACTTCGGTTCATTTACTTTTGGCTATAGCAAATGCCAAAAGGTCATTATCGAACGAGCAGAAGTGTGCTCTTTCCTACAATAATTTTATTAATGCCAAGTTTCATTATTTCAAAGAATCGAGTACAATCGACACTGCTAAAGATGGTCAGAAATTTTTTTAAATAAGCAACTTGCACTAGGCGAATGTCAATTCAAAGTGTTTACCCCGGTGGATGCTGGGATAATGCCGGAAATTTCGTTTTTTGGAGCCATTCTGTTGCAGGCCACGTGCTGACAGATTGTAGGGCTGTGCACGTGACTCAAATAGCCAATAAAAATTGACTCACATTCGCTACTAGCGACACCACGCGAGATAAATAGGAAATAGGTAGCCGCAACGAAGCTTCGGGCGCCAAATATCTACCGTGCGACGTCCCTGTGTTTCTTGGTCTAAGATTTAACAAACCACATAATTTTAGCAAGTTTTAACAAAATGCACAAATTACACTCTATGAATATTTTCTTATATTAAAACAATTTTTTTCCTGAAGCAGCGATGCAATAGAAATATTAGTTCTACATCGAAATATAAAGATTTTGAACGAACAATCTGTCCTTGTTTACCAAATTCAAATTGTGACCGTTAATGCTTTCAATTTTCTATCTATTAATGTATCATTTATATTTGTCGCCTTAGCGGTTGCTGAGAAACGGGGATGGGAAAAAAAGCCAAATACCCGTTTTTTTGGTTTAAACGTGGTTTTTTTAAAACACTGTTTTATATTACTTTTAAACTATTTGGTCGGTTGTGTTAATTTGTTTTAACCGTGCATATTGTTCTTTATTAACTAAAATTTAATTTGATTAAAAAAATTTAAAGTACCTAAATTATATGCCCAGATTAAAAAAATTATTTTCTGTGACTATACTTAAAATGCTTACACTTCTTTGACCATCTTTGTTAACGACTTTAAATAAAACACATGTTTAGATGCCTTCTCTGTGCCTAGTCAATTATTAGCCCACATAATCAACTATAGAACAGCAGAATCGCTTTAAAATGTGTTGTTGAAGTTTTAGTTTAAATTTCGATTACATGTATGTACAAATATTTTGTCCAATAACACGTTTTGGTTTTAGTTTCGTTATGTTTTTGTCAGAAACAATTAGGAATAATTTAGAGTTAATCTTAGCAAAGTTAAAAAAGCAAAGGAAATAGATGAAATCGTAGCAAAGTTAAAAAACCAAAGGATTAAATAGATGAAATCGTAGCAAAGTTAAAAAAGCAAAGGAAATAGATGAAATCGTAGCAAAGTTAAAAAACCAAAGGATTAAATAGATGAAATCGTAGCAAAGTTAAAAAACCAAAGGATTAAATAGATGAAATCATAGCAAAGTTAAAAACCAAAGGATTAAATAGATGAAATCGTAGCAAAGTTAAAAAACCAAAGGATTAAATAGATGAAATCGTAGCAAAGTTAAAAAACCAAAGGATTAAATAGATGAAATCGTAGCAAAGTTAAAAAACCAAAGGATTAAATAGATGAAATCGTAGCAAAGTTAAAAAACCAAAGGATTAAATAGATGAAATCGTAGCAAAGTTAAAAAACCAAAGGATTAAATAGATGAAATCGTAGCAAAGTTAAAAAACCAAAGGATTAAATAGATGAAATCATAGCAAAGTTAAAAAACCAAAGGATTAAATAGATGAAATCGTAGCAAAGTTAAAAAACCAAAGGATTAAATAGATGAAATCGTAGCAAAGTTAAAAAACCAAAGGATTAAATAGATGAAATCATAGCAAAGTTAAAAAACCAAAGGATTAAATAGATGAAATCGTAGCAAAGTTAAGAAAACCAAAGGATTTAAACCTTGGTTTAATCTAGTGTGGATTAAACCAGTCAACCCTGTTGAGAAATCAAGTGCCCAATTGTATGATACACCCAGGTCAAAAACGGATATACATAGACTACATTTATCGACGTATCGTTTATTTTTGCCGCCTTAGCGGTAGCTGAGAAATCAAGTGCCCAATTGTAAGGGCGCAACACTACAATGGACAATCGCAGGGTCTCTCAGTAGGCTGAGAATATCTTCATGACAACAGATGCAATAGTTGCGGCTACCTATTCTCTGTTAACCTAAATACACAAGGAGAACGCAGCTAGAAGAATTTTTTCAAACATTCAATTTCAAACTTTCGTGTAGCAGCACCAAAATTTGGTATCTGAGAGCAAATGTTAAGCAAGTCTAAAAACCGTACTTTAAGAAAAAAACGCTATTGGTTTTTTTTACAATATTAGTATAATAATCTTATAATATAAATATCCTAAAAATTAAGTTAATCATTAAATAAATTAATAAGCTAGCCCTACGTTGTAAAACCCCAGAACTCTTGATTACAATTTCTTTTTAAAATCACGTATCTCGACTTACTTCACTTTGGATCTCAGATAGCGAAATTCAGTGAATGTTAGCGTTCGCACTACACAATTAGTTTCGGGGCCGAATTTCAAGAAGCTAAGTACATACCTGAAATTTCGAACAATGACCGCGTCTCCTTAATAATAATACAACTTTAAATTACATCAAAGACGGTAGTATATACACAGAGTTAACGTCTAATTAGCAATTATCAAATATTTCTGTCTTTAGATAAATGTTTCCGGGCGGGCCTTGGCTGTAAACACTATTAAACACATTCGTAAAATAATTTGCATATTTCGGAGGGCGTTTACCATATAATCCTTATTAAAAATAAAACTAGCGTTCTCCATCTGTAGTCTCTTTCGCTGGCCGCGTCAAAATGCCACTGCAACTCTGGTAATATTCTCATCCGCCCAATTTGCATATTTTGGGGACCAGGACTGTTTCGAAGTATACGACTCTATAGTTGACATTCTTTCGCAAAGCCTATACGAGGGAAGTCGGGTATTCCCTTCGTTCCGTTTTGTAAAAGATGCCACCTTGGTGCGGGCTTTAACGCCCTGTTTATACAATGTCCGAGGCCCGTTGTTAAGCCTTGGCCTCTTTTTTGCGTCTCGTCACAATTGCGAAAATGTTGTCGCGTCGGAAGTTTTCCAAAGAGTGACGCGCTCCGTTTCTGTACTCCGTTTACCCTTTATGGGCGTGTTTTAATTAACTCTTGATAATTAGCTTGGTTATTGAATTTAAGGGGTTGACGTTATATTTAGTTTGGTATATTTACGATACAGCGGTATTTAGTTCGGTGTATTTTCGATACAGCGGTATTTATTTCGGTGTATTTTCGATACAGCGGTATTTATTTCGGTGTATTTTCGATACAGCGGTATTTCGTTTGGTATATTTACGATACAGCGGTATTTAGTTCGGTGTATTTTCGATACAGCGGTATTTATTTCGGTGTATTTTCGATACAGCGGTATTTCGTTTGGTATATTTACGATACAGCGGTATTTAGTTCGGTGTATTTTCGATACAGCGGTATTTAGTTCGGTGTATTTTCGATACAACGGTATTTCGTTTGGTATATTTACGATACAGCGGTATTTAGTTCGGTGTATTTCCGATACAGCGGTATTTAGTTTGGTATATTTTCGATACAGCGGTATTTAGTTCGGTGTATTTTCGATACAGCGGTATTTCGTTTGGTAGATTTACGATACAGCGGTATTTAGTTCGGTGTATTTTCGATACAGCGGTATTTATTTCGGTGTATTTTCGATACAGCGGTATTTAGTTTGGTATATTTACGATACAGCGGTATTTAGTTTGGTATATTTCCGATACAGCGGTATTTAGTTCGGTGTATTTTCGATACAGCGGTATTTCGTTTGGTATATTTACGATAAAGCGGTATTTAGTTCGGTGTATTTCCGATACAGCGGTATTTAGTTTGGTATATTTACGATACAGCGGTATTTAGTTCGGTGTATTTCCGATACAGCGGTATTTAGTTTGGTATATTTACGATACAGCGGTATTTAGTTCGGTGTATTTTCGATACAGCGGTATTTAGTTTGGTATATTTTCGATACAGCGGTATTTAGTTTGGTATATTTCCGATACAACGGCATTTCGTTTGGTATATTTCCGATACAGCGGCATTTCGTTTGGTATATTTACGATACAGCGGTATTTAGTTTGGTATATTTTCGATACAGCGGTATTTAGTTTGGTATATTTACGATACAGCGGTATTTAGTTTGGTATATTTTCGATACAGCGGTATTTAGTTTGGTATATTTTCGATACAGCGGTATTTAGTTTGGTATATTTTCGATACAGCGGCATTTCGTTTGGCATATTTCCGATACAGCGGCATTTCGTTTGGTATATTTCCGATATAGCGGCATTTCGTTTGGTATATTTTCGATACAGCGGTATTTAGTTTGGTATATTTTCGATACAGCGGTATTTAGTTTGGTATATTTTCGATACAGCGGTATTTAGTTTGGTATATTTTCGATACAGCGGTATTTAGTTTGGTATATTTTCGATACAGCGGTATTTAGTTTGGTATATTTCCGATACAGCGGCATTTCGTTTGGTATATTTCCGATACAGCGGCATTTCGTTTGGTATATATTCGATACAGCGGTATTTAGTTTGGTATATTTCCGATACAGCGGTATTTAGTTTGGTATATTTTCGATATAGCGGTATTTAGTTTGGTATATTTTCGATACAGCGGTATTTAGTTTGGTATATTTTCGATACAGCGATATTTAGTTTGGTATATTTTCGATACAGCGGCATTTCATTTGGTATATTTACGATACAGCGGTATTTAGTTTGGTATATTTTCGATACAGCGGCATTTCGTTTGGTATATTTACGATACAGTGGAATTTCGTTTGGTATATTTACGATACAGCGGTATTTAGTTTGGTATATTTTCGATACAGCGGTATTTCGTTTGGTATATTTTCGATACAGCGATATTTAGTTTGGTATATTTTCGATACAGCGGTATTTCGTTTGGTATATTTTCGATACAGCGGCATTTCGTTTGATATATTTACGATACAGCGGCATTTCGTTTGGTATATTTACGATACAGCGGTATTTAGTTTGGTATATTTCCGTTACAGCGGCATTTCGTTTGGTATATTTACGATACAGCGGCATTTCGTTTGGTATATTTTCGATACAGCGGTATTTAGTTTGGTATATTTCCGATACAGCGGTATTTAGTTTGGTATATTTTCGATACAGCGGCATTTCGTTTGGTATATTTACGATACAGCGGCATTTCGTTTGGTATATTTTCGATACAGCGGCATTTCGTTTGGTATATTTCCGATACAGCGGCATTTCGTTTGGTATATTTACGATACAGCGGCATTTCGTTTGGTATATTTACGATACAGCGGTATTTAGTTTGGTATATTTCCGATACAGCGGCATTTCGTTTGGCATATTTCCGATACAGCGGCATTTCGTTTGGTATATTTCCGATACAGCGGCATTTCGTTTGGTATATTTTCGATACAGCGGTATTTAGTTTGGTATATTTTCGATACAGCGGTATTTAGTTTGGTATATTTTCGATACAGCGGTATTTAGTTTGGTATATTTTCGATACAGCGGTATTTAGTTTGGTATATTTTCGATACAGCGGCATTTAGTTTGGTATATTTTCGATACAGCGGCATTTCGTTTGGTATATTTTCGATACAGCGGCTTTTCGTTTGGTATATTTACGATACAGCGGCATTTCGTTTGGTATATTTACGATACAGCGGTATTTAGTTTGGTATATTTCCGATACAGCGGCATTTCGTTTGGTATATTTACGATACAGCGGCATTTCGTTTGGTATATTTTCGATACAGCGGTATTTAGTTTGGTATATTTCCGATACAGCGGTATTTAGTTTGGTATATTTCCGATACAGCGGTATTTAGTTTGGTATATTTCCGATACAGCGGTATTAAGTTTGGTATATTTTCGATACAGCGGCATTTAGTTTGGTATATTTTCGATACAGCGGCATTTCGTTTGGTATATTTACGATACAGCGGCATTTCGTTTGGTATATTTACGATACAGCGGCATATCGTTTGGTATATTTTCGATACAGCGGTATTTAGTTTGGTATATTTACGATACAGCGGCATTTCGTTTGGTATATTTCCGATACAGCGGCATTTCGTTTGGTATATTTCCGATACAGCGGCATTTCGTTTGGTATATTTACGATACAGCGGCATTTCGTTTGGTATATTTACGATACAGCGGTATTTAGTTTGGTATATTTTCGATACAGCGGTATTTAGTTTGGTATATTTTCGATACAGCGGTATTTAGTTTGGTATATTTTCAATACAGCGGTATTTAGTTTGGTATATTTTCGATACAGCGGTATTTAGTTTGGTATATTTCCGATACAGCGGCATTTCGTTTGGTATATTTCCGATACAGCGGCATTTCGTTTGGTATATTTACGATACAGCGGCATTTCGTTTGGTATATTTACGATACAGCGGTATTTAGTTTGGTATATTTTCGATACAGCGGTATTTAGTTTGGTATATTTTCGATACAGCGGTATTTAGTTTGGTACATTTCCGATACAGCGGCATTTCGTTTGGTATATTTACGATACAGCGGTATTTCGTTTGGTATATTTACGATACAGCGGTATTTAGTTTGGTATATTTTCGATACAGCGGTATTTAGTTTGGTATATTTTCGATACAGCGGTATTTAGTTTGGTATATTTTCGATACAGTAGCATTTCGTTTGGTATATTTTCGATACAGCGGTATTTAGTTTGGTATATTTTCGATACAGCGGTATTTAGTTTGGTATATTTTCGATACAGCGGTATTTAGTTTGGTATATTTCCGATACAGCGGCATTTCGTTTGGTATATTTTCGATACAGCGGCATTTCGTTTGGTATATTTTCGATACAGCGGTATTTAGTTTGGTATATTTTCGATACAGCGGTATTTAGTTTGGTATATTTTCGATACAGCGGTATTTAGTTTGGTATATTTTCGATACAGCGGTATTTAGTTTGGTATATTTTCGATACAGCGGTATTTAGTTTGGTGTATTTTCGATACAGCGGTATTTAGTTTGGTATATTTTCGATACAGCGGTATTTAGTTCGGTGTATTTTCGATACGGCGGTATTTAGTTTGGTATATTTTCGATACAGCGGTATTTCGTTTGGTATATTTTCGATACAGCGGCATTTCGTTTGGTATATTTTCGATACAGCGGTATTTAGTTTGGTATATTTTCGATACAGCGGCATTTCGTTTGGTATATTTTCGATACAGCGGTATTTCGTTTGGTATATTTACGATAGAGCGGCATTTAGTTCTGTGTATTTTCGATACGGCGGTATTTAGTTTGGTATATTTTCGATACAGCGGTATTTAGTTCGGTGTATTTTCGATACGGCGGTATTTAGTTTGGTATATTTTCGATACAGCGGTATTTAGTTTGGTATATTTTCGATACAGCGGTATTTAGTTTGGTATATTTTCGATACAGCGGTATTTAGTTTGGTATATTTTCGATACAGCGGTATTTAGTTTGGTATATTTTCGATACAGCGGTATTTAGTTTGGTATATTTTCGATACAGCGGTATTTAGTTTGGTGTATTTTCGATACAGCGGTATTTAGTTTGGTATATTTTCGATACAGCGGTATTTAGTTCGGTGTATTTTCGATACGGCGGTATTTAGTTTGGTATATTTTCGATACAGCGGTATTTCGTTTGGTATATTTTCGATACAGCGGCATTTCGTTTGGTATATTTTCGATACAGCGGTATTTCGTTTGGTATATTTACGATAGAGCGGCATTTAGTTCTGTGTATTTTCGATACGGCGGTATTTAGTTTGGTATATTTTCGATACAGCGGTATTTAGTTCGGTGTATTTTCGATACGGCGGTATTTAGTTTGGTATATTTTCGATACAGCGGTATTTAGTTTGGTATATTTTCGATACAGCGGTATTTAGTTTGGTATATTTTCGATACAGCGGTATTTAGTTTGGTATATTTTCGATACAGCGGTATTTAGTTTGGTATATTTTCGATACAGCGGTATTTAGTTTGGTATATTTTCGATACAGCGGTATTTAGTTTGGTGTATTTTCGATACAGCGGTATTTAGTTTGGTATATTTTCGATACAGCGGTATTTAGTTCGGTGTATTTTCGATACGGCGGTATTTAGTTTGGTATATTTTCGATACAGCGGTATTTCGTTTGGTATATTTTCGATACAGCGGCATTTCGTTTGGTATATTTTCGATACAGCGGTATTTAGTTTGGTATATTTTCGATACAGCGGCATTTCGTTTGGTATATTTTCGATACAGCGGTATTTCGTTTGGTATATTTACGATAGAGCGGCATTTAGTTCTGTGTATTTTCGATACGGCGGTATTTAGTTTGGTATATTTTCGATACAGCGGTATTTAGTTCGGTGTATTTTCGATACGGCGGTATTTAGTTAGGTAGTTTTGATAAAGTTGGTTAAGGTAAATCTTGTATAGTCATCGAAAAATCAACGATAAAATCCGTTAATGATTTTGACCGAGGCTTAGTTCCAAACATTTTATTTTCATAGTTTATATACACATCCTTTTAATTACACAAAACTAAATGATAATTTTTAATAATAAATACCATTATTAATATAATTTTACATATTTGGTGGTAGAAGAGCCTTTTTTGAATTGAAAGTAATTTTCTCCACCAACTTGTCATTCTGGCAATAGGGTTGGGATTACCAGATATGACAAAAAGTCCAAAAGCTATTGTCATTCTTGCATGAAAAAAACCAAGAGTTATTGTCATTCTTGCAAGAAAAAAACCAAGAGTTATTGTCATTCTTGCAAGAAAAAAAACCAAGAATTCTTCCCATTACAATTACAAGAAAGTTAGAATTTCGAAGTTTCGGATTTTGGATTTCTTAAAGGAATTTCTACAATTAGTCTACGGGAGGCAATTTCTATGATTTCTGTATTTTTGTGTAGGTTTTGTGCCGAATTTTGGGATCGAACTCGGTTCCTCTTGCTGCGAAGTGAAAGTGCTAACCGTCACACTCGAATTAAAACAGAAGGCAAAAATAAATGTCTGTTGTGCCATATTCATTGAAATTCTCCGTAAAGGATTTCAACGAAACTGTTTAATCCCGAATTGAAGACCAAAGGTGGGGTTAAAGTAACTCTTCTTACAGCTATGGACAAAATTTGTCATTTTGTCCTTTGTCAAATAAATAAATAAATAAATAAATCTTCGTTTATTAATTAGATAGTTAGCTAGTTTTTATTTAACACCATAGCTAGGCTTAGTGAAAGTTAACCGATTTGAACAAATATTGGCCATTGCTAGATCTACCCAAGACCCGTGTTCTGACAAAGCCCTAATTTTATTTCCAATTTTTATTTATCCGAGGTCAAAGTTTATAATACGCGAGTCTATGGGAACCTAAGTCTGTGTAAAATATCATGATTCAACGCGCATTATTCATAATTTGAATACATTTCTTGAACACTATTCATTCCGCGTGCTATAACCAAAATTTCAATCAGAATCTATTAACTTTCGTTTGTAATAAGTAACTCCTTAAAGTGCATCTATTTTCCGGTTTTCGAAAATATATATTTTCTGTACAACCTAGTCTCGATAATTTAATTGGATAAAAGATGCTATTAAATAACAAGTTCCACACAAAAATGTTTAACAACAATCTGGAACAAAATTGTCGAAGATGGCACATAGAAAATCACCAATATTTAATGCATTTAGAGAATTGAAGTTTTCAACGGTGAACTTTTCAATGTCGAATTTCGGGTTGTTCCGGAGCCACTGAAAGTGGCAGTTGAAGTTGAAAGTGTTCTTTGCATCTGCGGACGGACGAAATTTAACATTAACCACTTTAGTTTCTGGAAAGTGAATAGACGCTTCAATAAAGACCCTCTCTTGGTAATTGCCCCTGCGTGGTGAAAAGGGGATCGCCGAATGAGTCATTTCCAGTTGGACGCTTACCAGATTAGCCCGGCTAGACAAAAAAAAACCATACTCAAGTAAATTAGGCTCGACATTCATTTCATAAACTCAATTTTTTTCTTACGCAAAAATCTCGGTTAGGCTTAACAAATGCTTTTCGCGTCGATGCAAAAATCTCGGTTAGGCTTAACAAATGCTTTTCGCGTCGATGCAAAAATCTCGGTTAGGCTTAACAAATGCTTTTCGCGTCGATGCAAAAATCTCGGTTAGGCTTAACAAATTCTTTTCGCGTCGATGCAAAAATGTTATTTAGGCTTAACAAATGCTTTTCGCGTCGCTGCAAAAATCTCGGTTAGGCTTAACAAATGCTTTTCGCGTCGCTGCAAAAATCTCGGTTAGGCTTAACAAATGCTTTTCGCGTCGCTGCAAAAATCTCGGTTAGGCTTAACAAATGCTTTTCGCGTCGATGCAAAAATCTCGGTTAGGCTTAACAAATGCTTTTCGCGTCGATGTAAAAATCTCGGTTAGGCTTAACAAATGCTTTTCGCGTCGATGCAAAAATCTCGGTTAGGCATAAAGGCCGACTACATAAATCTTCGGTTTACTCTGTCTTTCACTGGAAGTAGGCTTACTGCAATACACGTGTGCCATACAACCGAAGATTTATGTAGTTGGCCTTTAACGCAAGGTTTTCGCGTCGACTCTCTTACCATCACGGTAGTTTACCCTTCTAAAGAACAACCCTTACAAAAACCACGTAAAGAGTAGCTTGCACGTCCAGTTTCTATGTATTACTACTTCCTAGTGACTGGCAGAATAGGTTTTATTGAAGCGTCTATGGCCTGAGCTTACTGTCGAACTCGATCGTGATCTTGTCGTAATTCAACGGAACAAACGTCTCTTCTCGAAGTTCTTTCAACGGATTGCCATTTAAGTTCAACGTGAAGAATCTCTTGTCGCTCACGAAGAAATTGTCGAACAGATCCATCGGCAAGCTCTCTATTTTATTTCCTCTTCCGAAGATCAAACAGAAATACAATATTTAAAATTCTTACTTTTATGAGTTTACATGGAAACCACATTTAATAATCTACGCTTTGAGTCTCCATGGCAGTTAGGAGCAACAAACACAAGGAGAATGCAGATAGCTTTTAAACACGCTAACGTAGTGTTGTGTACAAATTCCATTGGACGAAGGTTTTACGGAAAGTGGGAAGACAATTTCCGAATTTTCCCCTTCCGACGGCAGCAGGCGCTAAAGCGTCTAACCAATGAAAACTGTAAGCAAGGAAATACACGACTTTTGACGGGTTGCGTTGTCCTTGTGTGGGGTGCTGTGTTTGTTGCTCCTAGATGGCAGCTAAGACCTTTTAAAACGCTAAGGATCATTCTATTTTAAATTATCAAGAAAATTAATTTAGATTAAGTAATTTAGTTTTTTCTTCTTGGTAAAATTAATATAAAATTTAATGGCGACTGAAGGCTTTCCAAATAAATTATTTACCTAGATGGCATAGACTTCTGATAGGATTAAAAATTCTACTGCACAAAATGGCAATCGACAAGTACATTTAAAGCAACTGCCGGCTCAATCACTGCCACCTGTATTATGAAAAGGTCCCTGTTATTAGAGATGGCCATGAATCTAGCCAATTCTTCGAAAAACACGACTTTGCTGCAGAGCGTGGTGCCATCTATTAATGGCAAGGGAAGCTAAAATTCAAAATAGCCAAATACTAACGTCGTTAGAAAGCCATTGTAGAGTATTATAGTTAGACAACTCATACTCTATTTAGTGGACTTTAACCTAAATTATATACCCCATGTAAAAATATTGTTTATAATTGTGATATATGTTATTGACCAATTTACAAACGATCCAATCAACACGAGGGATACCTATATGTACCGCCTTTTTTATTTCGACGCTAGCGACATCTATTGAAAAAAGAGCTACTTCACGTCGAGCCGTTACTTGCTTTAAACAAGTGGTTGTTTTGACTGTTGTCTTCGTTGCCAAATGAAACCAAGCCAAATGAAACCAACTAAATAAAATGTGATTGCTACCTAGGAGCAACAAACACAAAGAAAACACAGCTAGCCTTAAAAACGCGCTAACGCAGTGTTGTGTACAAATTTCATTGGACGAGCCTTTTCGCTGAACGTTTTTCGTAAAGGGGGGAAAACAATTTCCGAATTTTCCCCTTCCGACGGCAGCAGGCGCTAAACCTTCTAACCAATGATAACTGTACGCAAGGAAATACTCGACTTTTGACGGGTTGCGTTCTCCTTGTGTGGGTGTTGTGTTTGTTGCTCCTAGGTTGGCAGTTACTGAACGCAGCCTTGCCTCTTTAAGAACCTTTTAAAACGCTAAGGATCATTCTATTTTAAATTATCAAGAAAATTAATTTAGATTAAGTAATTTAGTTTTTTCTTCTTGGTAAAATTAATATAAATATTAATGGCGACTGAAGTATTCCAAATAAATTATTTACCTAGATGGCATAGTCTTCTGATAGGCCTAAATTCTAAATTCTACTGCACAAAATGGCAATCGACAAGTACATTTAAAGCAACTGCCGGCTCAATCACTGCCACCTGTATTATGAAAAGGTCCCTGTTATTAGAGATGGCCATGAATCTAGCCAATTCTTCGAAAAACACGACTTTGCTGCAGACCGTGGTGCCATCTATTAATGGCAAGGGAAGCTAAAATTCAAAGTAGCCAAATACTAACGCCGTCAGAAAGCCATTGTAGAGTATTATAGTTAGACAACTCATACTCTATTTAGTGGACTTTAACCTAAATTATATACCCCATGTAAAAATATTGTTTATAATTGTGATATATGTTATTGACCAATTTACAAACGATCCAATCAACACGAGGGATACCTATATGTACCGCCTTTTTTATTTCGACGCTAGCGACATCTATTGAAAAAAGAGCTACTTCACGTCGAGCCGTTACTTGCTTTAAACAAGTGGTTGTTTTGACTGTTGTCTTCGTTGCCAAATGAAACCAAGCCAAATGAAACCAACTAAATAAAATGTGATTGCTACCTAGGAGCAACAAACACAAAGAAAACACAGCTAGCCTTAAAAACGCGCTAACGCAGTGTTGTGTACAAATTTCATTGGACGAGCCTTTTCGCTGAACGTTTTTCGTAAAGGGGGGAAAACAATTTCCGAATTTTCCCCTTCCGACGGCAGCAGGCGCTAAACCTTCTAACCAATGATAACTGTACGCAAGAAAATCCACGACTTTTGATGGGTTGCGTTCTCCTTGTGTGGGGTGCTGTAATTGTTGCCCCTAGTTGCTACTAACCTTAAATTTAATTCTTTCAATTGTTGCAAACCCTTTCCGAAGACATCTTTCCTTAATTCTCGGATGTCGTTAAAAGCCAAATTAATTCTTTGGCAACTTGGACATTCCAACGACGAATCGTTCAACCAGCGGACGTGGCAATTATGTACGTCTATTCTCTTCATGTGTAGTCCGTAGAGCTCTTTGAGCTGGGAGGGGAGCCGAACCCATCTGCTGTCCTCAGCCCTCAACTCGGTCACTGATCCTCCCGTGTAGCGGTCCACTTCTGTCCAATCCCAGTTGTGCAAGCCTCGTATTTTCTTTAAATGCAAAGTTCCAATCTCGAGGGAACTTCTGCTTCTGTCTTTGTAGATTGGACAAGTCCAAAATGGCAGTTCAAAGTCACTTAAGATGAATTTCTGGTTATAAAAAATAATAGTTTAATATTCAACTTTCTGGGGCGTGTCAAAATTTTAAGAATTCTTCCGTTGATACTGAGAATTCTAACTTCTAAAAATTTTGACCGTCCTTCTCACAGGAAGTGACGTAATGGCATTAAAAGTCGTTTGATGACTATTTTCTTATCTTAACAATATTTAAAAAAAAAACAATTCTTAATGTTCGAAAAAACGGACAAACGATTATTCGAACAAATAAAATTCGCCAGTAAAGTGAACATAAATTGAACGACTAAATCACCAAGAAACGTTGTGATACATTTTTCGGGCAAATGAAATACGTTTTCGGACATACGATCCTGTTTTCCGGCATTCGGACAAATGCTCATTCGGACATTTGTACCACCGTTCGGACGAATGAAATTCGAACGAATGTACCCAAATCCCGGGTTTAAATAGTGTGTACTCACTGTGATAGAAACATCTTTGAAAATATCTTCATTGGGTAGACACGGGGTCCCTTCCAAATTTGGAATCACCAGCAGATCTATTTTGGTGCTATTCAAACATTCGTTGCCTAAACAGTTCTTCAGTTGTTCGGTTAATGAACGATGACCCCAAAAGAATTTGCAAGTAACTGCGGGGCAATTCTTATCACAATTGCAAGTCATTTCTACTCGGCATAATTCGGAGCAAAGCGATAACAGAAGAACCGTGTGGAACTTCATAACGCAGTGTTAATCCTTGGAAGTCAATTCCCTATATGTTCTTATTTAACTCGTTCGCAATGCTTACGAGGAAAGTGGTGGAGAGATTAGATAAAGTAAAGTAATTAGAATATGTTCGGTGGCCAATCACTTGATTTTCCTAGCAGAAATATTTTATCTTTCAAGGTTTTGGTTTTCGCTTTCATAAAAACTTGTTGATGTTAACGGCAATAGTGAGTGTAGGGAGCTGTTGGCTCGCGTGGCATAAGGAGCTTGCCACCACCCTCCTACGCATTGTAACCCGGCCACCTGGATTAATGGATTTAAAAGTCGTTTGATGACTTGGGCCTTGGGTGATTAGCCTAACTGATTATTATTATTATTATTATTATTATTATTGTACTATAGTAGCCTTACCGTTCGGTCGCTTTTTGGTCTAGTCATATTAATGAGATACTATTTGTATATTAGTTCTGTTAGCTTATACCAAAAGTGACATACGACCCAAAAGTGTGTCAGAAAGTTAAATCGTTCAGTGGGAGCTTGTTGCTCTGAGGGGAATGAACTGGGATAGGGGGTAATAGTGACGTACAAGCTACGTCACCAAATTCGGAAACAATTTCGTGACTAATCGGAAATATCCTCCGCGGGAAAAAATGCCACCAATCTGAACAGAATCAAAACACAAAAAGTTGTCTGCTGTATAGCGACCGCCATGCAATAATTAGTGAAGAATTTCACTATAAATTGCAGTGGACTGCTCACATCTAGGGCACCCTGGATATATATCGGCATATTTCCGAGCTCCAACACAGGACTGATGAGTCCCCAAATGGCGAAACCGGTCTACTGTTGGAATCTCTGGCCTAAATTTTGACTTTTGATATTTGTTCTCTTTTCGAACGTTTGAGTACTGATGTTTCTTTTCTTGGCAATTTTGCAGTTCAAATCACATTTTGTAGATTTGTGATTATTAGCCATTATATCTTGTGATAAACCCGAATATCAAAACAGGGGCTCTCGAAAACTGACTGCTATAGAACTACTTTTCCATAGTTTATTCTGAAAACTTCGATTGAGTACGTAAGAATTTCAGTCAACCAATGGGAAAAATCCAAATATTCGCGCTAACCCCATGGACCAATGAGCAATTTCTAATCCATTACCCTATAGTATGCTCTATATAGTTTATACTGAGAATAGTTCTTGCTAGCAGGGATGTACCGATATATCGGCTTATTTTTCTAATACCGGTATCAAAAAACATTTCAAAATAGGAAAATTCTCGATGAACTAACTAATGATAATATATTATTTTATTGGCCGCGCCACGGACGCCAGATTTCAGAAGCTAGATCAGACCTTTTTTAGACAGGGGGTTACGAGTGTAAACAAATAAAAAATTACGATGTTTGATTTGTGATAGGTAATATGCATCACGTTAAATGAAAAGAAACTTATTCGGATATTCTCTTGCAAACTTTTTTCATGAAAAATTAGAAAAGTAAATGGTATGGCAGTGTACCGTCTGTGACAATGATTTGATTATATACACTACTGTTATGATAGATAACTTTGTTAATATCGGCCACGAATAGCCGATATATTGGCTGTACCCATATCGGTGCTCGCTAGATGTTTTAGCAGGCGCGAAGATAGAATTGACACACTTTTGGGTCTTAAGCCTGGTTCACACGATGCGATTTTGTCGTACGCGACAAATTTTCAAAGATCGCGTCGTATGAAGGGGTTTTATGAAGTCGCATGCGACGTCGACCGAAAATAGGTTGGAACCTATTTTATCGCGCACGACGGGCAGCTTTGGTAGTATTAAAAGTGGGAGTAAACGGGAGACATTCCTTTCGACCGGGGCATTTGCCTCTTCTTTCGACGGGTTTATGCTAGCATAAACATAAAATGTCCAAACAAAATGGTCAAAATGGGAATTTATATTTCATTTGGGAGCATGTTTCTGGTATAAGCAAATGGTTGAATGATGCGATGGATTCTCTATTTGGAGGCTACGACTTGTTTCATTTCTGGTCATTGCTTTCTTCTTTGTTATCGTCGCGTTGTGTGAACGAAATTCTGGTGCGACCGCGTTCTGAATCGCGTACGACAAAGAATCGCGTACGATAAAATCGCATCGTGTGAGCCAAGCTTTACGTCGCTTTTGCTTATACTCGAAAACGGTCGGCATTTCACATTGATAAACATCCGATTAACTTCGTTAACGAATCAATAGATGGATTTAGTCGTCTTACGTTTTTTAACGGCCTAATTTTCAAATAAGAGCAGTCACAGATAAAAAAATTCTTTTATAAAGATATAGAAAGTACGATAAATTGGCTTAGTTCCTTTTAGAGTTGCTCAGACAGGTTTTAGAATACCTAGACACCGTCGCAAGTAATTCATTTATTATAACGGGCATTCTTTTCCGCCTTGCACACTGCGACACACAGCGACCAATGAGCAATCTCCGAGAAGTGTCTAACTCACATTTTGTTATTTCAAAGTAGTGAAAAATTAGAAAGAACTCTGAAAATGTTGAAGGATAAAAAACATTTAACTAGATGCCTAAAGGTAGACAACACGAAGACCAATATCTACTCGCTTATCTGAGAAACTTCTTACTATATGTGTGGTTTTGTCGGTCACCGAAACCAATTTAAAAAACGATAGCCGCAGGTCAGATAAAAAGGGTATACAAGTAGCCATAGAAATCAGGTTGTTTATCGGAAATATAACTGATACGAGATATAGTAATCAGTCTGAGTTATTCATATAATCGTTAGAAGTCCTACGCGAATCAACGTCAATAAGAGAGTGGCAGTTGACGAATCTGTGACTTTGACGCCATCGAACCATTTCACGTGCTTAAAGGACCGGTTTCCACCCCATATTTTATCAGCCCTCTTTCAAAATTATCCTAAATCAAGACCTTTTCTCCGTGGTTCAGCCTTATTTGCAGTAATTAAAAAGTACTTTTCGGAGAACCGGTTCCAGAGATTTGATCAAATATATCAATTAAAGACGTAAATAATTAATTAATAAAGAACTAATTAAAAAGCGAGGCTCTATTTAAAGTCTACCATCTTTTTGGCTGGATTTTATTTATGGTTTTGTGTAGCTTCTTTTATCCACGAAACTAAACGATAGGCAGATTAGTTCCAGAAATCGGCGTACGAGCCTGTAGTTTCGACTGTCCTTACGTAACTGATGATATAGTTGTAATTTTATCAAAGTTGTGCTCAGTTTTGTAGGCGTGTAATCGCTGTAGAAATGTTTAATAAAAAAATAATCAGCTAGGCTAATACCCAAGGCACCACCATAGGCCCAAGTCATCTAGCGACTTTTATTGCCTTTAATTCAGGTGGATGGGTTAAATTGCGTAGGAGGGCGGTGGAAATCCCTTCATGCCACGCGAGCCAACAGGTAGTGGTTAGTTTCTCGGAATTAGAATATTAGATGCAAATAAATATTTCAAATATAACAAAAGTATTGTGGGGAAACCACGTGGCAAAACCTGCTCAAACTGCACCGTGACACTGAAGCTAGTACCTTTGGCGTTGTACTTTGAACTTGATCGTGCCAAATTCCCCCCTTTAGCCTGTGTCATAGTACAGTTCGAGCAGATTCGGTACATTTACTCGATTCTTCTTCGTGTACCCTGGTATATCGAAAAAAAAGAAGAATAAATGCTCTTTCTATAACTACCCGCCGAACTTACGGATGGTATACGTTTTGGAACAGAAGAGTAAGCCCTAGTCATTGACTACTGAGATGTGACTTCAAAGTCCCTTCCTCGTCTACTTTTTCACCAAACTGCGGATGGACAGTAAATTAAGAGGACAGGTTTTTGATAGCCTTCCACAGTGCATTTTATTTCTCCCCGCGTATCAATCAGCTCGAGAGACTCCGAGGGAGTCTCGCAAGGTCGTTTGTACCACGTGATCTTAACATTTCAAAATGGCAATCTAATGCGGTATTGTTACGTAATTTTTTTGCGCTTTATATTTTAGTAATGTTTAATTTTGGTTTTTTAATTCAATAAAAACTATCAACTGATATTTAGTATATCGTATTTAATCTATAAAAACGTGAAAAAATACCTTTTGGCGTAAAAATGTACTTTTTCTTTTTTCGAACAGTATCGTCCACTCTTAGCGATACTTGTTTTTTTTTTTCAAATAACCTTGGACGACTCCCTTAGTGTGATTGGTTTACGAGGGCTAAAAACCAGGCTTTTTACCGATCCTCTACTATCCATGGTCAGTCAACGAAACTAGCTGGTTGGCCAAATTTTGTTCGACGCTGATCCCGCTAGATTGATTTTTAAAACTATATTATTATACTTATATATAATTGGTTTTGAGGAGGTTTACAATTAGCCAATAATTATATATTACAATGGGGATACTGTTACAATACTAAGAAAGGGATACGGTGAAGTGGGGTAAGTGTGACCCATATTGTGAAAAGTTGAACTTTACTATATTATATCTTTAAGTAGACTAAAAGTAGAAAGTTAAAATTTGGTAAGAAACTTTAACCGTGCAAATAGCCAACAATTATAAATTAAAAAACATAATTGTTCAATTAGAAAAAAAATAGAAAGCAAAAAGGTTTAGGGGGCTTTTGGGTCACACTTCCCCAATGACTGGGGGCAAGTGTGACTCGGGCTCCGTAGTTTAATACATTGGCTATGAGAGAGCTGTTGGGGCAAGTGGGACCAAGTTTGAAAACAGACCTCGAAATGTACTTTCTTTTATCAATTCTAAACAAGTAAAAAACATTTTTTTCTTCACAACAAATGTTGTTTTTAGAAAGATAAAGTTCAAAATAACAACTCGTATTTGAAAAAAAAATGACATCTAGGGGTGATTTTGAGCCAAGGTCACACTTACCCCAAAATCACACTTACCCCACTTCACCCTAATACAAAGAGTTAGTGTAGAGCAGAGGTGATAACCCGCGTATAAAAAGTGACCAAGGCCCACTGTAAACGAATCTTACGTTAAATACAAAGAATGGTAAATCACGCGAAAATGTAGAAAAGTCATGATGGACTTTTACCTTTTCACGTGTCTTAGCGTTCTTTGCATCGCAGATTATAGGCGGTTCTTATTGACATAATCTCATTTGATACGCCCTTGAATATCGACCTTGAGAAAGGTGATCTGATCCTTCACACTTGTTCACCCCTGACCCGAATCTCACTGGGTAAACCCACTAAAATTAAAACTCACCCGCCGGTTGGTTTTTTAATTAGCTACGAAATGAATATCTTTTGTAAAGCTATAAATATTTTAGTTTATAGTGTTTGGATATGCTCGAGCAGGGTGTATATAAAATGTGAATATGACTCAGAAAAAATCAAACAAAATGTGCGTTTCGTTCACTTTCGTTGGATGCCAAAGTGGCCATTAATTAGAAAAAGTCGAACACTGCGATTAGATAAGTATACAGTAATTAGAAATGTTTCTTAAACCAATAGTTTACCATATTCCTAGTAGTTCGCCGTGTCATGTATGCAACGACTGTTACCAATCAATTGAAGAGGGTCTATTTCAAGCCTGCCATCTGTTCTTCAGGATTTTAGCTAGACGCAATGTCGATCAAATAGCTAGTTTAATTCGAGGTATTTGATTACGATAATAATTCATAGCTTTTCGAGTAGATAACCTCTTTTAATTCATCAATGCCGGATGCCATTCAGCGTTAGGGGAAAACATCATTTCGTCAAATTAGGTCAAACAACGTTACCAAGAAAGGTATCGTTATTGCACAAATATTTTGATCAAATAACAAAATCATATATTCGAATGGAATAGTGCTTTAGAAGGGTCCAGAGTATTCGTTTCTCCTTATCAAATAATTGAATATTCTAAAATTCGAATAGCAAGTAATAGTAGTGTTAGTAAGTTAGTTAGTGTAGAGAGCTGTTGTATTATGAAGGGCTTGCCACCACCCTCCTACGCATTGTAACCCGGCCAACTGATTTAAAGACATTAAAAGTCGTTATATGACGTTGACTTTAAGCGTTGAGTTTGCGAGTTCTATCCCCACTGGATAAAGGGGTTTTCTTCAATTATTTTATCCTTTCCATAACAAGTTGTTAAGGTTAACGGTAATAGTGAGTGTTGGGAACTGTTGGCTCGCGTGGAATGTTGGGCTTGCCGCCACCCTCCTCCGCATTTTAACCCGGTCACCTGATTTTAGGGCATTAAAAGTCATTATATGACTTTGACCAAAGGTGGTGCCTTGGATATTAGCTTATCTGATAATTTCATAAATTATTTAATTTGTTATCTGCCTGGTTTGAGGGTATCGAGTAGTAATTTTGAAATGTTTATAGTAGTTTACGGTGTTACAACACATTAACAATTACCTTAACTAAATGGCGTGGTTTTATTTCCAGTCTGCCATCTGTTGTTGATATGATCTATAGCTTCGTGTAGCTAGTTTTTTACAGGGAATAAGATCGCACCCGTAATCGATGTACAAGCCGGTGAAGATTTGATTATCCTTAAGTTATTGCGTGTGCTGATTAGAGATTTATCATTAATTATATACCTGAAGTAGGTGTAGACATTTTAGGAAGCTTTTATCCCCTCGATTAGGCTACATGGGAGAAGAACTTATTATATATTATTATAAAAATATTTAATATTATTAATATTAATAAATAACTTTATTGGACGCTTTAGATGAAGTAAGTACGCAGTTTGAATTTTCAAATTATTATTGTACTGGTTGAATGAATTCCAACATTTATCTATTATATTTGTCATTAAAAATTTTAAACAAATAGCATTCAGCGCCTTGTTGACAAAATAATATAATAATGTCCTTCACTCGATCACAAATGTAAATGCTGCGAATAGATTCCTTGTTCACAGGCCAACATTTCTTCATGTGGGCCCATGTTTTGAATCATGAATTACACTTACTTCATATAAACCATTTCACACTTACTTCAACCTTTAAATTATTTGTCCAACCTAAAATAATATGTATTTTGGTAAATGCAAACAGCGAACTTGGTCATTGAACAATGCCTAGACACAATAAGCCAGGAACCCGAAGTTTCCCATTTTGCTACAAAAAATATTATTTTTAGGAAACCATATTGAATAGCGTTTCAAAGAACCCATTTTTAGTCAAAATTTTAATAACTGTCCGATTCAAATAATATTTATGTATTTATTTAAAAAAAATACTGGGATTAACAAAGATTATCAAACTGCAAACCTTAGGGGTGATGTTAACTTCAGTTAAACAACACTGAGTTTTCTGTGATGGTATTTAGTAGTCCTTAATCATAAGTTACTTTAAACAGCATATTGTAATTAATTCGTAAAAAAGAAAATGGATACAGTTAACTGCAAAAACTACAATGAGCGACTCTTGCAGAAATTTAATTTCTAAAATTTCTATATTGCTAAATATTAAATATATTTATATTCATTATAATTGTATTACAAAAAGACTTGCTGAAATTTGTGTAACATACATAACATTTTAGTTAAGCTACATGTATAGAAGAGTCTGTTGTGGAAGATCCCCAGAAAAGGCACTACAAGGCTACTTTTTCTACCAGCTACGTGAAAACTGTTAAGTTAATACGTTGCTTACTTCCCCAATTCTTACAAATCGGAGGAGTGGCACTTTTGTAATTCGTCAGTCAGTAACACATTGCTATCTCCCACATGGCACTTGAATGTTTGAATGTTGAATTTCGGATTCTGAAGCCACCGAAGGTCGCAGTTACAGGGAAACGTTTCCTTCACATCTATGAACAGATGGAATTGGAAATTTCACCCTTTTGTCTGTGATAGTTTAAATGTTTATTAAAGCGAACTTACTGTTGTAATAGATTTTTATCATTTTGTACGTCTCAAGCAAGGGTTTGAACGTATCTTCTCGAAGTTCTTTCAACGGATTGGCATTTAGGTCCAACGTGAAGTTTATAGTTCCAATTTCGGAGTATTTGACATTTTCAAAAAGGTCGCTCGGTAAACTCTCTATTTTATTCCCCCTTCGAAAAAAATCGAGCCAAGATAGGTGTGTCCATAAAAATAAAACTATTAAATATTAAAAGTATTAATTTCTCTCCGCGTCACGAGCTTTTTAGTACTTTATTGGCGCACGTGGACTTCAAATTTAAATTTTGATCGTCAAAAGCTTGCCACGATATTCCATGATGTAATATAATATATAATATATAATATATATTATAATATAATATATAATATATAATATAATAAAATATAATATATCATATAATAAAATATAATATATAATACAAAATAATATATAAAATATAATATAATATAAAATATATAATATATAATATAATATAAAATATATAATATATAATATAAAATATATAATATAAAGTATATAATATATAATATGTAATATATAGTAATTATACATAAAATACAGAATCTAAGGGTCTATAAGTATCCAGATCGATGGCCAAAGTTTGACTTACACGCCAATGTTAAATATTTTTTATAAAACAATTAAAGGTCTAAATCTGAAGTGTCCTCTGAACAGATTTGAAATTAATCCCTATTTAACAAAAGAAACAAACTGGTTCCATTTATCTTACAACATTCTCATAAACAAAATGGTTTTTAATATTTTCAAAATGTACGGGTTTGGATTGTTTCGTCAAGTTGAACAGTAAATATAATCAAAAAATTGCTTTAAACAAATTCGTAAATAAATATCTACGTTTTATCGTGATAAAAGAACTATTCGGTCAGAAATCTAACGACGGCGAAACTGCTTCGAAAAATGCCGCGAAACCGTGCCATTCACAGAGTTTCATTCTTTCTTCTAATGGTTTGAGAGCGCTTTTGCTCATTGTTTGTCAAGGAATACACCCATATTTTCTATCAACCTTTTGAAACTTTTAAATCTTAACTTAAAATACCTAGTTTCCACTAACCGTAAATCTAATGTTTGCAATCGTGGGAGACCCTGCCAGAAGATTTCTTTCCTTAATTGGCGGATGTCGTTGGAAGACAAGTCAATAGATCGGCAAAATGGGCATTCCAACGACGAATCGTCCAACCAGCGAACATGGGAACTTTGTATTTGCACCGTTTCCACTTGTGGTCTGTAGAAATGTCGGAGCTGAAAGGGGAGTCGTGTCCACTTACTGTTTAACACTGAAAAATATTTAATTGACCCTCCCGTATATTTCTCCACTTCTGTCCAATCCCAGTTGTGCAAGCCTCGCATCCTCTTCAATTCTAAACGGTCAATCGTTACGGAACTTTTGTTTTGGACTTGGCGGTTAGGGCAGTTCCAATATGGCAGCTCGAAGACGCTGAGGCCTAAAGTCTGTGTATAGAATATAAGCTATTTTACAACGCTTGTTTTCAATCGATTGTCGTGGAAACAAGTGCAGAAACCTTCTTCATTTATCTGTTAAACTTTTAGGCAATTGTATACAGTCAAATAACCTGATTATTCATGAATAACCTTATTATCTCACTTTATTGCAATTGTTTTAATTAACGTACGCTCACTTAACGTTACTCCAAATTTCTACCTTACGCCAGGACATTTAGCAAAAAAACGTTTTTGGCTAAATTATGGATTGATCCGTAGATTAATGAATGTCCGAGGTCCGTTTGGAGTCTTGAGTAAACTCACTTGAATATGAGGCCCTTCGAAGATATCAGCGGAAGTAAGACACTTTATCTCCTTCAAATTGAGAACCTCTAATGATTTTAGTGAAGATGCTTGGCCCAATTGTGTCTTCAGTTGGTCAGCCAGATTTTGAGCACCCGAAACGCCGTCGCAAGTAATTGTATTCGGATTGACATTATTGCAACTATTTTCTGCCTTGCAAACTGCAATACACAGCGACAACAGGAAAACCACCAGAAACTGTCTAACGCGCATTTTGTTCTCTGAAAAGTCAATCGCTTTTGTTTCACTTTCGTTGGATGTCAAATTGGCGAAGAATTAGAAAAACTCGAGCACCGCGATTAGATAAGTAGTAATTAGAAATACTTCTTAAACAAATAGTTCACCATATTCCTAGTAGTTTGCCGTGTCATGTATGCAACGACTGTTACCAATCAATTGAAGAGGGTCTATATTAAGCCGGCCATCTGTTCTCCAGGATTTTAGTTAGACGCAATGTCGATCAAATAGCTAGTTTAATTCGAGGTATTTGATTAAGATAATAATTCATAGCTTTTCGAGTAGATAACCTCTTTTAATTCATCAATTCAGGATGTCATTCAGCGTTTGGGGAAAACGTCATTTCGTCGAATTACGTCAAACAACGTTACCAAGAAAGGTATCGGTATAGCATGTAAGTAAAAGTATGTAAAATGTTTGGTGGCCACAAATAATTTGATCAAATAACAAAATCATATATTCGAATGGAATAGTGCTTTAGAAGGGTCCAGAGTATTCGTTTCTCCTTATAAAATAGTCGAATATTCGAAAATTCGAATATTAAATATTTGATATTTGCCAATAGTTGGTAATCTATGCAAATAATATCAATGGTAAAATATCTAAAGTAACTATAGTTACAGAAACGCGAAGCTGGTTATGAGGTTTCCCATATTTAGTTCTTAGAAATCCTTAGTGGGGCGCTGCAATAGCCGTTTCTCGTTTTTTCGGAAAGCGATAATGAGTTAGAAACTCAAATTTTAATAATTTAAAAGATTCTGACCTATCGTGTTGTATTACTTATCTTATTATAGTTGGTAAAAAGCGTTAACTTCTCAATTTATATCCCGAGCTCTTTGCGTAGCGCAATCCACCATATGGAAATAGCTAAATTAAGGATATTATAAAATATAACCGTTGTACCTTGCATCTAATTTAAAAATTATACTTTTTATGAGAACGGAAAGACGCAAGTGACATTGAAATTTATTAACCATAATTCAATGACAGCCTGAAAAGTGAACTAATATAAATAGTTATATTTATGTTAATTTTTGTAACTTTACTTTCCATTGGTTTTAAAATATCTTAATGTGAAATTGCATTAGAGAAATATAAGTCTAGCGTTAAAATTTAAATGTGCTAATTTCGGTTTTGTTTCCCCAATTACTAGAATACACGTAGAAATAAACATTAATGTATTTAATTGAAATTTTATCTCTGAGCGGGATTTGAAAGTTATGGTTAATCCGGTGTTAAAGTTCTCCAATCATATTCATTAAGTCAATAAGAAAATTAGATCCACCACTGGTATTATCAGTCGAAATCTCTAATTTTGTTTTCCTTAATTAATTCCAACTCTTCATAATTCCGTTCTTCAACCGCACATTGATTTTTGTTCTCCGGTTTGGAAACCACATCTTCAAACCAAAGAGTATGGAGGTAATAGAGATAAAACAATCGGGAGAGGTCCGCAACGAAGGGGGTTGAAAATGGGGGAAAACCTCTGGAAACCGAGCTTCAAAATAGCTAAATGGTAGAACTGAACTATTTAATGACGGCATAGGTGACCTATGACTGACGGTTATTCGTCTCGATATTCGACCGAATTATTCGGATATTCGCCCAGCCTTAGTAAATTTGAAATGTGATGTTATTGAAATGTTTAAGGTGTAAGGTGTCTTATAAGTTTAAAGCTAGTTTAGAGGTTTAAGATGAGGTGAAAATGCCACTTTATTTAAATTTGCAAGCCGTATTAGACTATTCATGGAATGAAAACTTCTTTTTATTTTTTCCGACTTACAACACTAGGAAAATCCCATTTATCCCATTTTTAGATTGGAAATTACCATTTTTATCACTCGCTATATTTTGGAGCTTTAAGTACTAATTTACATAAATATTCAGTTTAATTCTGAAAACAATTCCAAATATAAGGATTTATTTTTTGAAAATATTTTTTACATCTATGACTCATAAAATATCCATGTACTAAATATACAATTAGAGTAGACTAGAACAGGCAATGTTATCAGAAAAGGTAAAAATACCTTTTTTTCCGTGCAAAGAACACTTTCCCTCATTTTCCTGTTTTCCCTCTTAAATTGCATTATTCCCTTTTAGCATTTTGGAAGGTTGAAAAATCCCGGAAAAGGGAAAAATTATGTGGAAGCACTGCTCGTGGCTGGTAGCCGAGAGCCTCTTAAAAACGTATCTTCCTTCAGAAAGAGAGAGGAATCTTGGTGGTCAACTAGGACCTACGGGGTAGAGTTTGTCATTCCATGTTTGGAAAGCCCTCTCCGGATATTGGCGTCAGTTCATGTGGTGCAATAGGAAATGAGACCAGAGCCGTATTTCGTGTGGCGAATATAATGAAAGCCTGAAAAGGGGCCATTCGTAAATAGTATAGTTTGTAATGTTAATAAACGTTACAAACTGCTCATGACAATGAAACTCGTTTATTGACGATCTTATTATTCGTATTCAAGTTAATTTTGTTTCAGGGAGGTTTACAAATACGTAAAGATTACATCTCACAATGTGACCTTCACCTCGATAGGGCAGGATGGGTTTTGGATTAAAGGAAATCTATTTAGGTAGTTCCGAAATATCATGTTTCCTTCGTAACAATTGTTTAATATCTCGGCTAATGGCATCTGGTCATCTCCAACGTTGCAACCGAAGCCTTCAATGTTGAATTTCGGATTCTGCAGCCACTGCAGGTCGCAGTTGCAGTTGAAAGTTTCCTTCGGATCTAGGAATGAATGGCATTTCAAATTTAGCCCTTTGGATCTGACGGTTGAAACGTGTAACAAAACCATAAGTTTATAATATACCAGCTCTCTATAAGTTAGGCTGCGCGTTAACAGCGATTTCTCCCAAGACGTCGAAGTCGCCATCTGATGGCAAAAATCAAAATATGAACTTGCTTGAGAAATCCGGTTTCGTTTCGACGACGGAATCGAAGCTCGTTAAGCCTAACGCGAGTTGCCGTGAAGAGATAATTTTTAAACTACGAATATTTTACGACAATACCTGTTCAATGCTCATATTGAAATGAATTAAATATTCCTCTAAAATGTTAACATCTTACTTGTTAAATTTCCCCCAAAACAATGATTTGGTTACCCTACAAAACCAAAGGCTACCGACAAAAGTTGAAGATGCTAAAAAGTTAGGGCCTAAGTCGCCGCAAGGAGTCACGTATACCGGTTCTAATTTTTTAAGGGATAAATCGCTCTTAACGTTACAACTATGACGGATTCTAACTTATAGGGAATTAGTATATTGTAAACTTATGATAAAACGAATAACTTACTGTTGATTTCAATTGTTATATTATCATACGTGTCCAGCAAGGGTTTGAATGTCTCTTGTCGAAGTTCTCTCAACGGATTTAGACTTAGGTCCACCCGAATAGATTTTACTCCAGTCCCGGAGTATTTGACATTTTCGAAAAGATCGCTCGGTAAACTCTCAATCTTATTATCCCTTCGAGGAAAATAACACAAAAATTACAAGCCAAATTCGCAAGCAAGTGAAATTAAAGTTTAATGGGAATGCCCTTGAAATTTTAGGCATAATTTTAAGTTTAAAACACTGAGACTGAAGCTACAATTTCAAGTCCACTATTAGTAGTTAAACGCGCTTCCTACGCGAGAATATTTCAAATTGACCCTGCAGTGTTAAATTATATTTCCATACGCTTGATTTCATCTGGGAAAATACGTACGATTTCAAATAAATGTTTGGAATTATTCTAATCATCAAAATCCCAATTTTCAAATGATTTTCAAACAAATATATAAAAATATAATCTAATAAATCTACTTTTTTATTTAATTAATATTTCGTCACTACTCCCTATCTACGAAGTACAAGAAAAATCCTATTTTAAGTTGCTGAAGCATTTCATGGTTTCAGATTACGATCTTGCTTCTACTGACTTATTTGAAAATGGCGAAAGATTTCTGAAACTTTGTTACCCAGCGAAATTTTGAATAAAGCTATTACCGAATGTGTTTCAACCAAACTGAAACGTAAAAGGTTAAAAGCATTGTGCACTACGTTTTACGCTTAATTTTTTATCTTTGTTGTAGCAATCATATTGATATTGGCTAAACTGTTAGCTTTAACATGAGTTCTGTAATGTGAGTGTACAGTTTGAAAACTTGGGTTGTCCGATAATTTGAACTCATAAATCGGTAAACATGTAAAACTTATAGAAAGGTAAATTATGCGTCGACTATTTCTTGAAAGTTTTGTCAGATTAAGATTATCCTCTCAAAGTAAAAACCTAAGCGACACCGCAGAAAGGCAATACTAAAGAACAAGTCGGCCCAGGCCGTAATATTAGTTCCACATAGGTGTATTCGAGTGGGCAAACCCATACACCCTTAGTAGACACAGGTAGGCAAACATATCAAAAGCTGTTGAGGCTACGTGATTTCTTATCGTTAGATATATAAATTGCCACCCTAAGTTAAAGAGTGGATGCCGCCCACCATCAGGATACCGGGGTGGGCAAATTAATGTAAAAGCTGTTGAGCCCATGTGATTTCCTATTGTTTGATATATAATTTACCATCCTATGTTAAAGAGTGGCCACCGCCAACCCTCAGGATACGCGGGTGGGCTAACCAACACAAAAGCTGTTGAGGCCATGTGATTACCTATCGTTAGATATACCAAATACCATCCTAAGTTGAAGGATTAAAACTTGGGCGCCACCAGATATTTAACATGGATTATTAACAACTGCGTGAATCATATTATTGCAAGAATGTATTTATGTACTAAGAATATGGCAAGACGGATATTCTGTCCCCAGGGTCGCGTACTTTGCAGCTTAAGGGCCTGTTGTCAAAGCCCTAGCCAAAGTGCTAGTCCATTGAATTTAACATGTGCGATTCTAGCAAAGCAGATTTTTGAAACAGGCCCTAAGTTTGACTGCTTTGGATTTTTTGGTCTCACTCTTTCACGTAGACGCGAACGTAGACGATACCAATATTTTACTTTTATTGTTCTATCGAATGAGACCAATTTTTATTCCGGTCACTCTCCCTTTAAGGGGGTTGGTCGGAGGGGCGGCAACTAACGCCACTCCGTGCGCGTCAAAGAGTTCTATCGAATGAAACCAACTTGTTTTTTTCGGTCACTCTCCCTTTAAGGGGGTTGGTCGGAGGGGGCAGAAATTAACGGCACTGCGTGCGCGTCAAAGAGTTCTATCGAATGAAACCAACTTGTTTTTTTCGGTCACTCTCCCTTTAAGGGGGTTGGTCGGAGGGGGCGGAAATTAACGGCACTGCGTGCGCGTCAAAGAGTTCTATCGAATGAAACCAACTTGTTTTTTTCGGTCACTCTCCCTTTAAGGGGGTTGGTCGGAGGGGGCAGAAATTAACGGCACTGCGTGCGCGTCAAAGAGTTCTATCGAATGAAACCAACTTGTTTTTTTCGGTCACTCTCCCTTTAAGGGGGTTGGTCGGAGGGGGCAGAAATTAACGGCACTGCGTGCGCGTCAAAGAGTTCTATCGAATGAAACCAACTTGTTTTTTCGGTCACTCTCCCTTTAAGGGGGTTGGTCGGAGGGGGCAGAAATTAACGGCACTGCGTGCGCGTCAAAGAGTTCTATCGAATGAAACCAACTTGTTTTTTTCGGTCACTCTCCCTTTAAGGGGGTTGGTCGGAGGGGGCAGAAATTAACGGCACTGCGTGCGCGTCAAAGAGTTCTATCGAATGAAACCAACTTGTTTTTTTCGGTCACTCTCCCTGTAAGGGGGTTGGTCGGAGGGGGCAGAAATTAACGGCACTGCGTGCGCGTCAAAGAGTTCTATCGAATGAAACCAACTTGTTTTTTTCGGTCACTCTCCCTTTAAGGGGGTTGGTCGGAGGGGCGGCAACTAACGCCACTCCGTGCGCGTCAAAGAGTTCTATCGAATGAAACCAACTTGTTTTTTTCGGTCACTTTCCCTTTAAGGGGGTTGATCGGAGGGGGCAGAAATTAACGGCACTGCGTGCGCGTCAAAGAGTTCTATCGAATGAAACCAACTTGTTTTTTTCGGTCACTCTCCCTTTAAGGGGGTTGGTCGGAGGGGCGGCAACTAACGCCACTCCGTGCGCGTCAAAGAGTTCTATCGAATGAAACCAACTTGTTTTTTTCGGTCACTCTCCCTTTAAGGGGGTTGGTCGGAGGGGGCGGAAATTAACGGCACTGCGTGCGCGTCAAAGAGTTCTATCGAATGAAACCAACTGGTTTTTTTCGGTCACTCTCCCTTTAAGGGGGTTGGTCGGAGGGGCGGCAACTAACGCCACTCCGTGCGCGTCAAAGAGTTCTATCGAATGAAACCAACTTGTTTTTTTCGGTCACTCTCCCTTTAAGGGGGTTGGTCGGAGGGGGCAGAAATTAACGGCACTGCGTGCGCGTCAAAGAGTTCTATCGAATGAAACCAACTTGTTTTTTTCGGTCACTCTCCCTTTAAGGGGGTTGGTCGGAGGGGCGGCAACTAACGCCACTCCGTGCGCGTCAAAGAGTTCTATCGAATGAAACCAACTTGTTTTTTTCGGTCACTTTCCCTTTAAGGGGGTTGGTCGGAGGGGCGGCAACTAACGCCACTCCGTGCGCGTCAAAGAGTTCTATCGAATGAAACCAACTTGTTTTTTTCGGTCACTTTCCCTTTAAGGGGGTTGGTCGGAGGGGGCAGAAATTAACGGCACTGCGTGCGCGTCAAAGAGTTCTATCGAATGAAACCAACTTGTTTTTTTCGGTCACTCTCCCTTTAAGGGGGTTGGTCGGAGGGGGCAGAAATTAACGGCACTGCGTGCGCGTCAAAGAGTTCTATCGAATGAAACCAACTTGTTTTTTTCGGTCACTCTCCCTTTAAGGGGGTTGGTCGGAGGGGCGGCAACTAACGCCACTCCGTGCGCGTCAAAGAGTTCTATCGAATGAAACCAACTTGTTTTTTTCGGTCACTTTCCCTTTAAGGGGGTTGGTCGGAGGGGCGGCAACTAACGCCACTCCGTGCGCGTCAAAGAGTTCTATCGAATGAAACCAACTTGTTTTTTTCGGTCACTTTCCCTTTAAGGGGGTTGGTCGGAGGGGGCAGAAATTAACGGCACTGCGTGCGCGTCAAAGAGTTCTATCGAATGAAACCAACTTGTTTTTTTCGGTCACTCTCCCTTTAAGGGGGTTGGTCGGAGGGGGCAGAAATTAACGGCACTGCGTGCGCGTCAAAGAGTTCTATCGAATGAAACCAACTTGTTTTTTTCGGTCACTCTCCCTTTAAGGGGGTTGGTCGGAGGGGCGGCAACTAACGCCACTCCGTGCGCGTCAAAGAGTTCTATCGAATGAAACCAACTTGTTTTTTTCGGTCACTTTCCCTTTAAGGGGGTTGGTCGGAGGGGCGGCAACTAACGCCACTCCGTGCGCGTCAAAGAGTTCTATCGAATGAAACCAACTTGTTTTTTTCGGTCACTTTCCCTTTAAGGGGGTTGGTCGGAGGGGGCAGAAATTAACGGCACTGCGTGCGCGTCAAAGAGTTCTATCGAATGAAACCAACTTGTTTTTTTCGGTCACTCTCCCTTTAAGGGGGTTGGTCGGAGGGGCGGCAACTAACGCCACTCCGTGCGCGTCAAAGAGTTCTATCGAATGAAACCAACTTGTTTTTTTCGGTCACTCTCCCTTTAAGGGGGTTGGTCGGAGGGGGCGGAAATTAACGGCACTGCGTGCGCGTCAAAGAGTTCTATCGAATGAAACCAACTGGTTTTTTTCGGTCACTCTCCCTTTAAGGGGGTTGGTCGGAGGGGCGGCAACTAACGCCACTCCGTGCGCGTCAAAGAGTTCTATCGAATGAAACCAACTTGTTTTTTTCGGTCACTCTCCCTTTAAGGGGGTTGGTCGGAGGGGCATAAATTAACGGCACTGCGTGCGCGTCAAAGAGTTCTATCGAATGAAACCAACTTGTTTTTTTCGGTCACTCTCCCTTTAAGGGGGTTGGTCGGAGGGGGCAGAAATTAACGGCACTGCGTGCGCGTCAAAGAGTTCTATCGAATGAAACCAACTGGTTTTTTTCGGTCACTCTCCCTTTAAGGGGGTTGGTCGGAGGGGCGGCAACTAACGCCACTCCGTGCGCGTCAAAGAGTTCTATCGAATGAAACCAACTTGTTTTTTTCGGTCACTTTCCCTTTAAGGGGGTTGGTCGGAGGGGGCAGAAATTAACGGCACTGCGTGCGCGTCAAAGAGTTCTATCGAATGAAACCAACTGGTTTTTTTCGGTCACTCTCCCTTTAAGGGGGTTGGTCGGAGGGGCGGCAACTAACGCCACTCCGTGCGCGTCAAAGAGTTCTATCGAATGAAACCAACTTGTTTTTTTCGGTCACTCTCCCTTTAAGGGGGTTGGTCGGAGGGGGCAGAAATTAACGGCACTGCGTGCGCGTCAAAGAGTTCTATCGAATGAAACCAACTTGTTTTTTTCGGTCACTCTCCCTTTAAGGGGGTTGGTCGGAGGGGGCAGAAATTAACGGCACTGCGTGCGCGTCAAAGAGTTCTATCGAATGAAACCAACTTGTTTTTTTCGGTCACTCTCCCTTTAAGGGGGTTGGTCGGAGGGGGCAGAAATTAACGGCACTGCGTGCGCGTCAAAGAGTTCTATAGAATGAAACCAACTTGTTTTTTTCGGTCACTCTCCCTTTAAGGGGGTTGGTCGGAGGGGGCAGAAATTAACGGCACTGCGTGCGCGTCAAAGAGTTCTATCGAATGAAACCAACTGGTTTTTTTCGGTCACTCTCCCTTTAAGGGGGCTGGTCGGAGGGGCGGCAACTAACGCCACTCCGTGCGCGTCAAAGAGTTCTATCGAATGAAACCAACTTGTTTTTTTCGGTCACTTTCCCTTTAAGGGGGTTGGTCGGAGGGGGCAGAAATTAACGGCACTGCGTGCGCGTCAAAGAGTTCTATCGAATGAAACCAACTTGTTTTTTTTTTCGGTCACTCTCCCTTTAAGGGGGTTGGTCGGAGGGCGCGGAAATTTACGGCACTGCGTGCGCGTCAAAGAGTTCTATCGAATGAGACCAATTTGTTTTTTTCGGTCACTCTCCCTTTAAGGGGGTTGGTCGGAGGGGGCGGAAATTAACGCCACTCCGTGTGCGTCAAAGATTGCCACACTTATTTGTTACTTCTGACCATACACGGTTTCGATAAGAAAGTGCCACACTTATTTATTACTTCTGACCACACACGGTTTCGATAAGAAAGTGCCACACATATTTATTACCTCTGACCATACGCGGTTTCGATAAGAAAGTGCCACACTTATTTATTACTTCTGACCATACACGGCTTCGAAAATAAGTGCGACACTTATTTATTACTTCTGACCATACACGGCTTCAATAAGTAAGTGCCACACTTATTTTTTAATTCTGACCACACACGGTTTCGATAAGAAAGTGCCACACTTATTTATTACTTCTGACCATACACGGTTTCGATAAGAAAGTGCCACACTTATTTATTACTTCTGACCACACACGGTTTCGATAAGAAAGTGCCACACTTATTAAGTGCCACGCTTGTTTGTTACTTCTGACCATACATGGTTCAGGGGCCATTGTTCAATGGTGAAGGTTCAAGCGTAAGAGTTGTCGAGTACGGCGTAACTTGGTTGGTATAGGCGTCGGATTTAGGACATTACGCGGCCAGCAGCTATCTGGGTTCGAGTCCCGGCGCCGGCGTTAATATAAGTTATGTTAATGAATTATTTTTCGCAGCTCCATCTACCGTGTCGTCGCTTTTCCACGCCAAACAACATACAACACTTAACGACAATCCGTCCATAGCAATAGTCCCACTTCGATATATATATCTCGATGTGGAACTAAAAAAGGTCGTAATTTACTAAATGATTTTTAAATTTCTACAATTCCGACCTAATGGTGCAACACAATAACAAAGAATTCTTTAGATATTATTTAAATTTTGTGTTTATACAGGGTGTTTAAATTTGATCGCCCCAGGCATTTGGCTCAAAAACTATATTTTCTCGGTTTGGAATTTATTTTAACGCTAGGTGGTGGACGAAAACTATCAATGAACAATTAAATTGCAGAGCATACTCGAAAGCCTTGGATGAAATTGGTTTGGTCGAAAAATTGGTCATAGAGATATTAGGTGTAAAAATACTTGGTATTTACTAACCTTAGATCTCGGATGTCGTTGAGAAACAAATTAATATAATAGCAAAATGGACATTCCAATGAAGAATCCTCCAACCAGCGGACATGAAAACTTTGTATTTGCACCCTTTCTACGTGTGGTCCGTAGAAATGTCGGATTTGGGAGGGGAGTCGAACCCACTTACTGCTGTACACTGACAAATATTTCACTGACCCTCCAGTATAGCGATCCACTTCGGTCCAATCCCAGTTGTGCATGCCTCACATCCTTGCCAATTCTAAATGGTCAATCGTTAGGGAACTTCTGATTTGGTCTTTGCGGTTAGGGCAGTTCCAATATGGCAGTTCGAATTGGTCGAGGACAAGGCTCTGTTAAAAGAACACGCGTGATTTAATTTTATTCGGAAAACGCTATGATTCTCGCAGCGAGGGACAGTGAATTTATAGCCCGGTGTACCTAGTAACAGAGACCATACCACCGGAGGCCTATCATCATACTGCCCTACGCCAGCGTCCCCAAGCCCGGAAAGGTGACAAATCCAGCATGGGTAGCAGTACCCTACTACTGATGGTCGCACCTTTGACGCCAGCCACTCAACCCAGCAGAAAGAGCAGCAATGGGTGGACCAATCCCCACTTCGCACACAGCAGTGGGAGTAAGAGTGGATGCTGTAGCAACTCCAGCCGACACCCTACCTACGGAGGTAAAGAGTCAAACCCTTTGGAAAGAGCTCCTAAAGGGGAACGGCGAGCACACAGCAGCCCAAATGCCGGGAAACAGGACCGCCGTGCCCGCATATGGAGGCCCGCCGCCCCACAGCAGGCTACCCAATCCGTCGAGGTGGCCAGTTTTCACGGCCGCTCTCCTTTAGCCTGAGCCGAAGCTCATGCAGTATCCAGACCAAACCTGACCGAAGTCGGAGGTGCACACTCATCCCTTACTGTCAAAACAATAGTAAATACTACGGTTTAAATAAAAGCATGCTGCTGTTTTGGAAAATATACAACATTAACAGTATTTTATACAACATTATGCTGTTTTATGCAATCACAGTATGTAGCACTCAAAAGTACTTCTTCATATTGTTAATTTAAAAGTTATGGGTTCTCAAAACACAATAGTTTGTGGTTTGCGATACTTTATTGCAACTTGCAGTTAAATTCACAATGTGTTAGTGTTTTTTGAGAGAAAAAATAGTTGCTGTAATAATAACAGTAACCTTTTAGGAAAATAACAATATAATGGTATAAAAATAAACATTACACTACTCCCTTTGGAACAGTAAATTGCTACAAGATACACCAAACGTTGCCTTAAACGAAACAGTATGTTGCCTTAAACAAAACAGTACCAGAGATCCTGGCAGATATAGAGAGGCGAAACTCCCTATACCCTAAGCAAACCAGTTTTTTTCAAATTTTAGCCGATCGCAGCGACGCCTGTACGTGGGGAGTAATCGCAGAGATCCTAGGATTGTTACCGTTGTTTACAATTTTTGCGTCTCTCGGCTTGAAACGGGCGCTTCCTTCCGGCCGAAGGGCGGCGCTGATGCTTGTATTTTTTTGTCAGGTTTTCGGCGGAGTTTCGCATCTCTATAACTGCCAGGATCTCTGACAGTACGTTGCCTCAAATTGAGCCTCAAACGAAACAGTACGTTGCCTCAAACGAAACAGTACTTTGCCTCAAATTGAGCCTCAAGCGAAACAGTACTTTGCCTCAAATTGAGCTTCAAGCGAAACAGTACTTTGCCTCAAATTGAGCTTCAAGCGAAACAGTACTTTGCCTCAAATTGAGCTTCAAGCGAAACAGTACTTTGCCTCAAATTGAGCTTCAAGCGAAACAGTACTTTGCCTCAAATTGAGCTTCAAGCGAAACAGTACTTTGCCTCAAATTGAGCTTCAAGCGAAACAGTACCTTGCAGCCAAAGCAACAGCACGTTACTTCAAACTAAATATAACGTTGCCTCAATAAAATAGACATACGATAAAATAAAAGAGCGCGATTTAAAAACTATTTCAGATAATTCACGAGCTTTATTGGTTAGTAAAAAATTACATTTCTCATAAAAACACCTAGCATTTAAAATGTCAGCGCGATATTTATTAAATCTTGGCGTGATGTTTCAATATTAGCACAAGATTTATTAAATAACCGCATGATATTTATGTATTTAAATTTTTAGTTGCCCCTATAGATTTCCACAGGTTCCAAAAATCACTACTAGGTGGCGCGAAACGTTAATAGGAATAAATAGCGATGCAGATTTACCTAACAGCGAACCTTACTGCGCGGAATGATAGAAAAATCAGCACTAATTAAACAGATAGCTTAGACTAGGCTTCAAGAGACCGACGAGTTCGTGCTTTATAACCAAGTATTACAGTGTTGGTGTGGTTTGAATGAAAAAACTGTCCAAAGTTTCCTAAAAATGTACTTAATACGTATCAAAAATTTTGCTTTTCTATCATAAATTTACAAAATGTACTAAATACGTATTCAAAATCTAAAATGTTTTAAAAAAGTACAAATGTACCACCCGGAACATCAGTGATGCAGTGACAACTTAAATTATTTTTTTTTACTTTTGCCGTTGGATAGCTATCTTTTAAACCTTGGAAATATTTTACAGGGTGCGTCATAGGCCTACGGCGTTATTTGTAGTTTCGTTTTCGAGATAAAGCTTTCGGGAAGTTGACATCGAGTGCAGGCGGGGAAAAACCGCGCTAGTCTAGCATTGAATTATTATTATTATTATTATTATTATTATTATTAGATTTTTAAGCCACGTGTCAAGACAAATGTCCGCCGTTGGTACCTTGCGTTTCGTGCTGTCGAAAGGTAGAACTCACTGCCCCCAAGTGCCCTTGACTGTGTCACGCGCTCATTGTTATCTCCGTCTTAGTGTCACAACTTTTGGGTTCACTATTTGTATGTAAATATCCTTTTGTATATATCTTTCTGGTACCCTATGGTCACAGAATGTTTCCTGTAAGGCTACACACAAGCTATAACTAGCTTCGTAGCCATATTCTTTTATTTCAAATAAATAAATTAAATTAAAGCCACCTCCAACAAACCCAAAGGTCTTTCTCTAATAACAATAATAGGAAACTACGACTCAACCAATGAAAAGTGTGTTAATCATAAACATGTCAAAATTATCTGATAAAATCACTAATATACTTTATTCTAATTTCCAGAAATTTAGAAGATGACTAAATTTTTGTAAGAAAATCTAATAAAATTTCAAAATGACTGTTCTGTTTTTATTTTTTTATTTTTAAAAACGCTAGATTTTTTCTTATTTATAATATAACTATTTAAAAGCAGCTTACTGTAATGGTCAGTAGTAACAAATTTGCATTCAACAGTTTTAAGAACGGTAGTTATCGTTAATTGAGCAATAAACTGTTTTGAAAACAGCAGACAACGTGCAATAAACATTGCCTAATTAGTTACAATAGTAACAAACTACTGTTCTTAAAACAGCAAACAGCTCCAAGAAAAAGTGAGCATTGTAAATAATGAAGCTATCGGTATTTAAAAAAAACAGTAATTGACAGTTAACTAAACACCAGCTAACATCATTAGAATAGTATACACCATTGAAACAGTATATGCAACGGTTTATTGAACTGCAGGTGATGTTAAAATACAGCATAAAGCTGTTATAAAAACAGCAAGGTATTTAGAAAACAAAACAGTAACCGCAGTTAACCAGACAGCAGCAAACACCATAGGAACAGTATATTCAACCGTTTATTATACGGCATTTGATGTTACAAATGTACCAAAAAGCAGTTGTAACAACAGCGATGAATTTAAAAAAAAAACTGTAATCGACAGTTAACCAAACAGCAGCAAACATCATTGGAGCAATATATGCAACCGTTTATAATACTGTTGTTGATGTTAAAAATCTAACAAAATGTTGTTGCAAAAGCAGCGTGGTGTTTACAAAAAAAAACAGTAATCGACTGTTAACCAAACAGTAGCAAACACCATTCGAACAATATATGCAACCGTTTATTATTCTGAATTTGATGTTAAAAATGCACCAAAAAGCTGTTGTAACAACAGCGAGTTATTTAAAAAAAAACAGTAATCGACAGTCAACCAAACCGCAGCAAACACTATTGGAACAGTATATGTAACCGTTTATTTTACTGCATTTGATGTTAAAAATCTACCATAATGCTGTTGCAAAAACAGCGAGGTTGTTTAAAAATAAACTGTAATTTCCTCTGTTATTTTAACAATGTCGATTCACTGTTATAAAAACAGCACTTTACTGGCATCTACGAACGCCACTACCTTGCTGTTAAAAAAACGGCGTTTTTCCTCTGTGTGTGGAGATAGGACCATTTGATCAGAGCTAACATCTCCCAGTGCGCCACCGCCCTTATGGGTTACAAGAGCCGGACCCCGACTCCCCGGTAAAGCCACCAGTTATTGCAGCGATCGGGGATCGGAAATTTTGATCTGTATTTACTTTCAATGTTCGTATTAACTTGATTTTACTCCAAGCATCGAACGTTGGAGGTCCAAGTTGGCCACCATCGACATTTTTTTTTTATATTTTTTCCCCAAGTTAATTTTTAAACGTGTTTACTACTTATTCTATAACTGAAGTTAATATAAGGCCTAGAGTAAATTGAAAGGGTCACTTTTAATAGTGCTTTACAGTTAATTGCTCTCGAGCGCTCTAAGACGGCTCGAAACCGATTTGCCTATTGGTTAAGAGCAAAGAGGACCGCGGATTTGGTATCTCAAATGTTTGGGAGCGTGAGTGGATACTCATGGGCCCAGCATTTTTTTATCCAACAGGCCCATCACGTCGCTAAACAAGCAGAGTGCACCGTATTGTTGGAATTCGAAAGTAAACTCACACTGATATTCACAGGAACCCCTCCGAGGATGTCGCCAGGAGGGAAGCACTTGATCTCCGTCAAATTGGACAACACTATGGCGATTATTGAAGGTGTTTCATTCAATTTCGTCTTCAGTTGGTCAGTCAGGTTTTGAAATCCGGAAACGCCGTCGCAAATAATCATATTCCTGGATATTTCAGCGAAATAGCAAGTATTATCAGCCCTGCAAACTGCGATACACAGTAAAATGGTGGTGAATGGTAGAACGTGCATCTTGTTCTGTGTTAGTCAATCGCGTTTGGTTGGTTTGCCAGGTGGCGAAGAATCGGAAAAGGCCGGGAACAGCGATAAGATAAGTAGTCGCAAAAGGGGATAAATACGAAAGATGGCCGCGATGATTGCCTCGTCTGCCGTCAAAGTGACATAGCGGACAAAGCCGATCGCTTCAGTGGCGCCATCTCGTAGAGTAACGTGTGTGTTTAATAATAACGGTGACTCGTTTCAATCAGCCGAAGTACAAGTTCATTTATTTCTGTTCAATCTGTTCAATTCATTTTCCATAAAATCCACCGATTTTCAAATTAATAAATAATTTGCTTCTGAATAGTCAGAATTACGATGACGATTCTTATAAAACAAAACATTAATAATTTGCCAATCTTCTTACTTGACCACGTCTTGTTTATGAAAAAATAAATTTGAAATATAAACTTTGCTCCGTCACTGACCTCGGAGCCACAACGAGCTGCTTCCTTATTCTGGTTATGTTAAACGTGGTTCTCTCCGGGATTTGCTCTCGATGTCCGAATGGGACCCTATGTCCTGCTCTGGCATTGTGATAAGCAGGCTTCGAAATAAGTGTGGTCCGGTAGTCCAAAGTCACTGTATTAATTGCCTGGACCACTTTACTTATTTAAAAACCTTTGGTTAGTGGTCCCTGAAACTTCTTAATTAATTCTTAATTTTAATAAAAATTTAAATGCAAACACTAGAAAATTCTGATATATTAATAATTTAAAATCCACTGATATCAATCTAAAAGGTATTAGGATCTCGTCGGGAGTCCTGCTGCAACTCCTTCAGTATTCGTTTTCAAAAAACCAAGTGCTCTAGGCTTTTAGCCTGCCATAATGGTTTATTTGAATTATAATTTTTTGTTTTGGCTCATTTTGTTACTTATGCTTTAAATATGAGGTAAGCCATTTTTTAAATCACTTAAAATGTCAGAGGGGAACGAAAAGGGGATTGAAGATTTAGTGAAGTTAAAGAGGGGGTTTTTCACACGGAAACCCCCCCCCCCCTGGCTTCGACACGGTAATCTAGCCATTAAAAAATAAATAAAGTTCATTTAGGCATGGAACCACTAGAAAACAAGTTTTAGTGTATCAAAATATTTCTGGAAAATATTTAGTGTATCAAAATATTTCTGGAAAATATTTAGTGTATCAAAATATTTCTGGAAAATATTTAGTTTATCAATATATTTCTGGAAAATATTTAGTGGATCAAAATATATCTGGAAAATATTTAGTGTATCACTTCATTGGAAAACTTATTATGCAAAATAGCTAAATTAAGGATATTATAAAATATAACCATTGTACCTTGCTGCTAATACTAATTTATAACTTCTACTTTTTTATGACAGACACAATTTACATCGAAATTTATTAACCATAATTCAATGACAGCCTAAAAAGTGAATTAATATAAATAGTTATATTTATGTTAATTTTGGTAACTTTAATTTTAATTGGTTTTAAAATATTTAATGAAGTTTCGAAAAAAACACTTTATTTAGTGTACCTTTGATCATAACTCCGACACTATTAGTCCCAGCGATCCGCGGTGGGTCTCTTTCGACCCAGCGTCAAAACATACTACAGAAACGATACCCAGCTTGACCCGATTGCTAAATTTAACATTTGGGGATTTTATTTTTCATATTAGAGAAAAAAGCACGTGATTCAGTACAAATTCGGCCATAACTCGGAAACGGTTCATCTTACGGGCATGTGGTTGGTCGCATTCGAATCAGGGTGAAATTGACCATCGGGAACAACACCAAACACGGCTCAATTCGGTGATAGCAACAGCCCCCTCCCCAAACACTGTGTTGCCAACCCCGCAAATAGAATTTTTAGGCCACATTGCAAGTTGGGACGAATTTTGCCGGTGAGCTACCCTCTTTTACCCGTACTAAATATTTAGTTACTCTACAACTTAGCAATATCGTTTTCACTTCATTGGAAAACTTATTGTGCGAAATAGCTAAATTAAGGATATTATAAAATATAACCATTGTACCTTGCTGCTAATACTAATTTATAAGTTCTACTTTTTTATGACAACGGACAGACACAATTTACATAAAAATTTAATAACCATAATTCAATGACAGCCTGAAAAGTGAATTAATATAAATAGTTATATTTATGTTAATTTTGGTAACTTTAATTTTAATTGGTTTTAAAATATCTTTATGTGAAATTGTATTTGAGCTAATTTCGGTTTTGTTTCCCGAATTACTAGAATACACGTAGAAATAAACATTAATGTATATAATTTTAATTTTATCTCTGAGCGGGATTTGAAAGTTATGTTTGATCCGGGGTTAAAGTTCTCCAGTAATATTCATCACATCAAGCCACTAAGAAAATTTGCTCCACCACTAGTATCCGTCGTAATATCCTATTTTGTTTTACTTAAATAATTCAGTCATAGAAAAATGGTGAGAAATCGATGAAATTCACGGAAAAACTGCGAGTATTAATCTTATGTTCCGTCCGTAAACTGTCAATTTACATCATTTAAAGTAGTTTGCGGTGTCGCTTTAGTAATTCTCGCGCGTCAAGGAACCGATATTGAGAAGTGTTTTAAACAAAATAATATATAATAATAATAAATAATAATCAGCTAGGCTAATACCCAAGGCTAAATTTTGGCATCATTTAAAAAATATACTGTCCGCAGAGTTCATTATAATTATTTTTCAATATAAGGTAACAACTTATTAATCGTTTGAGAGACACTTGTTTAATATCGCAGCTAGTGCCATCTCGTCACCTCCAGCGTTGCAACCGAAGCCTTCAATGTTGAATTTCGGATTCTGCAGCCACTGGAGGTCGCAGTTGCAGATGAAAATTTCCTTTGGATCTGATGGTTTAAATGTGTAAATAAACCATTAGTCTATAATACCAGCTCCCTATAAGTTAGGCTGCGCGTTAACAGCGATTTCTCCCAAGACGTCGAAGTCGCCATCTGATGGTGAAAAATCGAAATATGAACTTGCCTGCGAAATCCGTTCTCGTTTCGACGACGGAATCGAAGCTCGTTGAGCCTAACGCGAGTTGCCGCGAAGAGATAAACTTTATATTTTACGACAATACTTGTTCATATTGAAATTAATCAAATATTCCTCTTAAATGTTAACATATTATTTGTTTCGTTTAAATTTCCCCCAAAACCAAACGCTACCGACCAAAGTTGAAGAAGCTAAATAGTTAGGGCCAAAAGTCGCCGCAAGGAGTCACTTATAGCGGTTCTGATATTTTATGGGATAAATCGCTCTTAACGTTACATGTAGATCTATGGCGGATTATAACTTATAAACTTATAATGAGACGAAAATCTTACTGTTGAGATCAATTTTTATATGATCATACGTGTCCATCAAGGATTTGAATGTCTCTTGTCGAAGTTCTCTCAACGGATTGCCAACAAGGTCCACCAGAATAGATTTTACTCCAGTCCCGGAGTATTTGACATTCTCGAAAAGATCGGTCGGTAAACTCTCAATCTTATTTCCCCTTCGAGAAAAATAAGCTGAAAAATTACAATCCAAATTCGCAAGCGAGTGAAATTTAAGTTTAATGGGAATGCCCTTGAAATTTTGGGCATAATTTTAAGTTTAAAACACTGAGACTGAAGCTACAATTTCAAGTCCACTATTAGTAGTTAAACGCGCTTCCTACGCGAGAATATTTCAAATTGACCCTGCAGTGTTAAATTGTATTTCCATACGCTTGATTTCATCTGGAAAAATACGTACGATTTCAAATAAATGTTTGGAATTATTCTAATCATCAAAATCCCAATTTTTAAATAATTTTCAAACAAATATATAAACATATAATTCAATAAATCTACTTCATTTATAATAATAATAATAATAATATTTTAATTTAGGTGGTGGACGAAAACTGTCAATGAATAATTAAACTGCAGAGCGTACTCGAAAACCTTGAATGAAATTGGTTTGGTCGGAATAGGTCAATTGGTCATTGAGATGTTAGGTTTAAAAATACTTGGTATTTACTAACCGTAAATCTAATGTTCGCAATCGTTGGAGACTCTTTCCGAAGACGTCTTTCCTTAGTTCTCGGATGTCGTTAAAAGTCAAACTAATATGCAGGCAATTTGGGCATTCCAATGAAGAATCGTCCAACCAGCGGACATGGGAACTATGTATTAGCACCACTTGCACGTGTGTTCCGTAGAAATGTCGCAGCTGGGAGGGGAGTCGAACCCACTTACTGTTGTACAATGCAAAATATGTAACTGATCCTCCCAAGTAGCGGTCCACTTCTGTCCAATCCCAGTTGTGCACGCCTCGCATCGAATACAAAACTAATGTTTTGATCGAAAGGGAACTACTGATTTGGTCTTTGTGGTTAGGACAGTTCCAAAATGGCAGCTCGAATTGGCCGAGGTCAAGGCTCTGTTTAAAGAACACACGAGATTTAATTTTATTTGGAAAACGCTATGTTCGTATTAACTTGATTTCACTCGAACGTTCCCGTTCAAAAATCGTGTATAGAATATGTATAGAAATATATAGAGGTTTATAGAAAGGCTATGGGACACCATAGGAATATCTTTTTCTATACAATTTTCAAAGAAAATACCACTAACTTTTTTTTGGGAAATGTTTATGGTTTTAAAAACTTCAAATGTCTATAGATATTCCCAAAGTACTCTATAGGTTTTCGAGCTATCCCATCAAGCCCTTACAAAAATATGTCTTTTGAAAACCCGAGTTTTATCTCTATAGTTTTCCTTATTTTAATACTTTTCCTAGGTTATTTTAATGGTTTATCTTTGGCTTTTTAGTAGATTTTATTTCGATACTTGAGTTAATTTCTGAACCTTTTATTAAAGTTATTTATATAGATTTACCAAATGTTTTGAAAAAACTTCACTGGTAATTTTAGTCAATTTCTATAGAATTTATTATGTTTTTTGTTGTTAAAACACCAGTTTTTCACTGGTATATAGTGGAATTTCCGTAGAATTGGCCGTTTTTTTAAACAGCAATTATTCATTTGTAAATTTAGTGGAATTTCTACACGATTTACCAATTGGTTTTTTAGAAAACAGCATAAGTAACCGGGTAGCGGGTTTCCAGATTTGGCTTGTTGAAATATACATCGCATAAACTGTATGAGCATCATCCTTTAAACACATTATTCGCCTATTTACATGTATCACAACAAACGGAAGAAACGATAATTAATAGCAAAGACCTGGGACATATTATGTTGCAGACAGTGTGATGCTTTTCAAGAAAATACCCTCAACTTTACGTAATTAAGCAGCTTGTCGTGTATCAGAAATAAGGCGCATTTAATTGACTATGTACAGTGTTACCGGTCATAGCGTATAAATAGTCTTTGAATACAAGTTTTCGGTCTCAAGGTCTCATTCGGAATATATGGTCTCAAGGTCTCCGTCGGAAGATTGGGTCACTTGGGTATCCAAATTGCCGCCGGAAGAACTACTCTCCAGGTCTTTGCCGAAAGATCTTATCTCTGGGTATTCAGATCTCCGTCGGAAGGTCTGGCCACTAGGTCTACGTCGGTAGGTCTCGTCTCCAGGTCTCCGATGGAATTTCTGTTCTGCAGGTCTCTGCCGGAAAATCTGGTCGCCAGGAAGATCATCTTCTGACGGTTTCTGATATATAATTTCCACTTTGTTTTGGTAACAAGTCTCCGGTCTTTCGTCTTAACTGAAAGTCTTGGTTTCCGGTTTTTCAATAATTGTTTTTCTAAGTGAAATTTAATTTAATATTTGAAACCGTTTCGTTTACTAATAGACTTTGGATCTTCTTAAAAATCAAGCCGGCGAAGGAGATTGTTCAGGCCTACTCTTACAAAATATTTCTATAGGTTTTCTATGAAATCTTATAGAAACGTATAGAGGGCCTATAGATTTCTATGTCCTATAGAGTGCTCTATAAATATTTCTATAGAAAATACACTAATTTTGTCTATAGAAATTATATGGATTGATTTCTATGGGGTTTTCTACAATAATTATATCAAAATATACCAGTTATTTCTATAGAAATTATATTGATTGATTTCTATGGTGTTTTCTGCAATAGTTATATCAAAATATACCAGTTATTTCTATAGAAATTATATGGATTGATTTCTATGGTGTTTTCTACAATTATTATACAAAATATACCAGTTATTTCTATAGAAATTATATGGATTGACTTCTATGTTGTTTTCTACAATAGTTATATCAAAATATACCAGTTATTTCTATAGAAATTGTTGGTTATTTGAATTCTCCAGATTAATTTGCCAAATGGAAGTATCAATTGTCACCAAAGTGAAAGCTCAAAATTATTATGGTTAATTTGAAAAACACCCCAAATATGTTGTTTGAGTTCACCAAAAGGGTTTATATTTGCAAAATTGATTTATAAAGGACATCGCACTTCTTCTATGGGACTTGGCTTTCGACCGATTGTTTTCAAATTGAAACATGTTGTTGCGCTTGATCAAAGGAGCAAAATTGTCCTTTGCCATTTTTTCCTAGCTCCTATGGTTTGGCCAGTAGCAGCGGTCAAAAGTGGACGAAACTTACAAGGAGAGTACCCGAGGTGTTTATTGCCCATTTTGTTCAAAGTCGGGCGTAATGTAGACCTATATGAGATATGAAATTTCCCAAAAGGAGACGTTGCACTATCGATTCGATTTGCCATGGCAACCGAAAATGTTTTTGACCACTTAAAACAAAATAATCTCCATTTAAAAAAGCATAGGATTTTCTCGGTTTTACAGGGTCCTAGCTATGAAAATTTAAAAAAAAATTAAAATCACGAAATGGGTAATTTGGACCATATTCAGGTAAATGTCCTCAAGTTTGGGTAAATTGGAACATTTTTGAGGTAAAATTGTAACAATGTTTGGATAAAATAAGGAAAAAATCTTATTTTTGTTTTAAGTGGTCAAAAACATTATCGTTTGCCATGGCAAATCGAATGGGTAGTGCAACGTCTCCTTTTGGGAAATTTCATATCTCATATAGGTCTACTTTACACCCGACTTTGAACAAAATCGGCAATAAACACCTCGGGTACTCTCCTTGTTAGTGTAGTCTATTTGTTAAAAGAAGTCTTGGCCCATCGTTTAGCGCTCTATGTTTGCGCGTCGCTAGTCCGGGCTCACTATCAACAGAGGTTTCTTGCCGAAATTCCAAGTGCTTCCCAAAACCGAGCGTCGTACTTGTAGGTTTCGTTCTGTTCGTACGACGTTCTGATAGCACGATGAACGAACTCAGTAGATAAATAGTTAAGTATTGAGTCTTAACTGTCGTGTGACCGTGACTTTAACCGAGTATGTGCTGTATCGATAAATAGGTGTTTGATCTGTTGTTGAGTGACTGTTTCTTACCTATGAGCGAGTGTTGAATGTGGGATTCAACGAAACGGTTAATCATATATATTTTGATTTCTTTAGTATTTATTTTATTATATTATTGCTCATAAAGTATTGAATAATAAATAATTCCACGTACGAAAATTCATCGAATAATAAGTTGCGAGAAAATAAATAATGAAGTAGAGGTATAAAAATCTTGGCAAGAAAACTCTATTGATAGTGAGCCCGGACTAGCGACGCGCGAGCGTAGAGCGCTAACCGATGGCCCGTGACTCCTTTTAACAAATAAACTATTAAGTTTTGTCCACTTTTGACCGCTGATACTGGAAAAACTATAAGAGCTAGGGAAAAATGGCACGAGACAATTTTGCTCCTTTGGTCAAGCTTAGCAACATATTTCATTTTGAAAACATTCTGTCGAAAGCCAAATCCCATAGAAGAAGTGCGATGTCCTTTCAACGAGTTAGTGGAAACTCTAAATGGGGAATGATAGAAGTGGTTCACTTTGGTGTACTATTGTTATTTCAGTGTGAAAAACACCCCAATATGGGTTTGAATTCACCCGAAGGGCTAAGATTTGCCAAATAGAAGTATAAATTGGCACCAGGGAGTGAAAACTCTCAAAATTTTTATGGTTAATTTAAGTGACTAACTTTGATGAACTACAGATATTTAAATTTGAAAAATATCCTAGGTTTTCTATTTAAATATCCTAGGTTTTCTATAAAAACATCCTAGTTTTTCTATATAAATATCCTAGGTTTTCTATAAAAATATCCTAGGTTTTCTATAAAAACATCCTAGGTTTTCTATAAAACCTCCTAGGTTTTCTATAAAAACATCCTAGTTTTTCTATATAAATATCCTAGGTTTTCTATATAAATATCCTAGGTTTTCTATATAAATATCCTAGGTTTTCTATAAAAACATCCTAGTTTTTCTATATAAATATCCTAGGTTTTCTATATAAATATCCTAGGTTTTCTATAAAAATATCCTAGGTTTTCTATAAAAACATCCTAGGTTTTGTATAAAAACATCCTAGGTTTTCTATAAAAACATACTAGGTTTTCTATAAAAATATCCTAGGTTTTCTATAAAAATATCCCTGTACTTTCTGTAAAAAACTCGTGTTTCCGCTCACTTTCTATAAAAATCACCGGTTTTTTCAGTATAGTAATTATTCTAGCTCTATAGAAAAATGACCCAAATTTCTATAGAAACTATATACACTATTCCGAATGTAATTCTATAGAATTTCCGTGGAATCTTTTGGTAAGGGATAGCATTTCGTATGAAATGTGGATGCCACGGTTCGCCACATCTGTCGTAATTTTGGATTTCTTTTGCATTTTACCGTTTGCATAAATTGAATCATTTGTTATGAATATTTATATCTCGAACTCAACGTTAGCTTCTCGGCCTTTTGATTAAGACCAAAGTGTAGTAGCAGTGTTCTAAAAACTCTTAATTAGGTTCACTTGGATGTTATTTGTTGTGGCATCTACCCCAAGTCAATCTGAGCTCATCTGCAAGCTGTTAAGAGTTTTCGTAAAAGGATTTTATAATATTCAATGAATTCTCTAACACACTCCAATTATCCTATTTAATTCTATAAATAAAGCTATAAGAACTCTAATAAAATTCGAATGTTATACTATAGATATTCTATACAGTTTTCTATAAAAATAACCAATAAAAACCTTTGGTGTTCTAAGATATTGTTAAGAACATCTTTCGATGGGTTATAATGTTTTCTGAAATAACATTCGGTAAATTCTATAGATTTTCTACTATAATTAACAGTAAAAAATTGGTGTTTTCTAAAACACAAATCAGCCCATTCTATAGAAATGCCACTATTTAAAATTGAAAATTTTCTATTTTCAAACAAAAAACATTCGGTAAATTCTATAGAAATTTAACTATATTTACCAGTGCAAAAGTATTTGTTTCCTCAAAAACCAATCAGATAATTCTATAGAGAAAACTTTAAAAGGGTTTTTTTTACAGAAAATTGACCCAAATTTCTAAAGAAAACCCATTGAAAAACCAAGGAAAAGCTATGGAGATAAAACGTGGGTTTTCTATAGACATATTTTTGTACGGGTTGGATTTCCAAGCTGGCCACCATCGACATTTTTTTAAATAGTTTTTCCCCAAGTGGAGTTTTTAAATGAGTTTTCTACTTATTCTATAACTGAAGTTAATATAAGGCCTAGAGAAAATTAAAAGGGTAACTTTTAATAGTGTTTTACAGCTATTGCTCTCGATTTGCCTATTGGTTAAGATCAACGTATCTAAGAGCGTGTTTTTGCGTGTCAAAGAGATCGGTTATTTTTTTCGCGTGTTCCTTTGGACATCGGGAATAATTTTTTTTATAATATAGGTATTATTAAGTAAATTAAATCCGGGAAATTGGTCACCATCGAGTTCTTTTTGAGAGTAGCCGTCAAAAAAGCGCTACGCTATAAGACTCTTTCTGAGTTTGAAGTCCGCGTTACTTAACGCAGTCTTTTTTCTCACAAGCGTTAGTGTCTGAAACTTGCCGATTGCGCCTAAATGCATCAAACTTCAATTTAACTGACTTAATTATTTGAATTGTAAATGTTAATACTTAGCTAGGCTAATACCCATGGCAACACCTTAGACCAAAGACATCTAGCAACTTATAATGTCATTAATTCAGGTGGCCGGGTTACAATGCGTAGGTGGACGGTGGCAAGCCCTGCATGCCACGATAGCCAACAGCTCTCCACACTTACTATTACCATTAACCTCTACAAGTGTTTATGGAAAAGGGCAACTGAAGAACTCGGGGGAAAACCCCTTTAACCAGTGAGGAGAGAACTTGCAAACTCAATGCAGAAAGAGCAGGCAAAACTACTCCGCCACCTTACTTAGTAATATTTTCTATAAATTTATTTATCTGTGAGAGGCTGTACTAAGGACGAACTTCTTAGCTAGACCACCATTTGCCTTCATATCCCTTGAATATTCAATGACTGCTTTAAAAGCTATAATGATTTCGAAACTACATTCTCGACCTCCATCATAAATACGTCATTTCTAATTGTAATTTAGTTTCCACTATATTTTTCTTTACGCGTGTTGAAACTTTGTACTTGGCAAAGCTGATAAACACGCGCGCTAGTGGAAACCAAGTTCAAAGCTCAGTTTCCATTAGCGTACATCTGCTTTATCTGAACTCAGAAAATAATTTCTACAAATTAAAGTTGATATGAGTGACAATTTAGGCCAGATGGTCTAACTCGAAATTTTCGTATTAGATTGTACATTATACAAACATTAAGTAAATTATGTATCCTGCTAAAATTCCGAAATGCAATCATGGCCAAGAATTAGGCTGAACGTTTTATTGGTTGCGAAGGAAATCACAACGTTATTAATTAGTAATTAATTATTAATAATTACAAACTATTTGTACATTTGTAAAAACGTTTTCAAAATGCATTTTGAATTTTTATTTTGAGCTGCAAAAACCATTTTACGTTTTGCAATTCTCATTTTGAAAAAGAAAAAAGCCTTGTGAAGGGAATGATAATTTTCTTGATATATAACAAACAATCATCAGATCTAAAATGGCGGCTTCCACATTTTGACGCAAAACCAGTGCTGGGCGTTCTCCTCTCATTTTGAGTCGTGTTTTATTTCGAGCGAAATTGAACATTATAAAAAGAGTGAGTCGTAAATAAGAGGACCGCGGATTTGGTATCTCAAATGTTTGGGAGCGTAAGTAGATACTCATGAGCCCAGCATTTTTTATCCAACAGGCCCATCGCTTCGCTAAACAAGTCTATCTGTTCTGCAGAGTGCACCGCATTGTGTAAACTCACACTGATATTAACAGGAACCCCTCCGAGGATGTCGCCAGGTGGGAAGCACTTGATCTCCGTCAAATTGGACAACACTATGGAGTTTATTGAAGGTGTTTCATTTAATTGCGTCTTCAGTTGGTCAGTCAGGTTTTGAAATCCCAAAACGCCGTCGCAAATAATCGTATTCCAGTATTCTTCATCGAAATAGCAAGTATTCTCAGCGCTGCAAACTGCGATACACAGTAAACTGGTGGTGAACTGTAGAACGCGCATCTTGTTCTGTGCAAGTCAAACGCGTTTGGTTGGTTTGCCAGGTGGCGAAGAATCGGAAAAGGCCGGGAACAGCGATTAGATAAGTAGTCGCGGAAAGGGATAAATACCCAAGATGGGCGCGATGATTGCCTCGTCTGGCGTCAAAGTGACGTAGCGGACAAAAGCAGATCGC